>NC_091282.1:239534311-240919311 GCF_032444005.1 Ranitomeya imitator
AATGATATTTTATTTTTACGGTTCTGCATTATAATTTTCTGTGAAGCACTTGGTGGGTCAAAGTGCTCACCACACCTCTAGATAAGTTCCTTAGGGGGTCTACTTTCCAAAATGGTGTCACTTGTGGGGGGTTTCAATGTTTAGGCACATCAGTGGCTCTCCAAACACAACATGGCGTCGCATCTCAATTCCTGTCAATTTTGCATTGAAAAGTCAAATTGCCCTCCTTCGCTTCCGAGCTCTGTCATGCGCCCAAACAGTGGTTTACCCCCACATATGGGGTATCGGCGTACTCAGGACAAATTGTACAACAATTTTGGTGTCAATTTTCTCCTGTTACCCTTGGTAAAATACAACAAATTGGAGCTGAATTAAATTTTTTGTGAAAAAAAGTTAAATATTCATTTTTATTTAAACATTCCAAAAATTCCTGTGAAACACCTGAAGGGTTAATAAACTTCTTTAATATGGTTTTCAGCACCTTGATGTGTGCAGTTTTTAGAATAGTGTCACACTTGGGTATTTTCTATCATATAGACCCCTCAATATGACTTCAAATGAGATGTGGTCCCTAAAGAAAAAATGGTGTTGTAAAAATGAGAAATTGCTGGTCAACTTTTAACCCTTATAACACCCTAACAAAAAAAAAAATGTGGTTCCAAAATTGTGCTGATGTAAAGTAGACATGTGGGAAATGTTACTTATTAAGTATTTTGTGTGACATATCTCTGTGATTTAATTGCATAAAAATTCAAAGTTGAAATATTGCAAAATTTTTGCCAAATTTCCATTTTTTTCACAAATAAACGCAGGTAATATCAAAGAAATTTTACCACTATCATGAAGTACAATATGTGATGAGAAAACAGTGTCTAAATCACCAAGATCCGTTGAAGCGTTCCAGAGTTATAACCTCATAAAGGGACAGTGGTCAGAATTGTAAAAATTGGCCTGGTCATTGACGTGCAAACCACCCTTGGGGGTAAAGGGGTTAAACATCATAAACCGGGATATGCACAGTTCATTATATACAATTATGTACATGTCACCACCACCAGTCTGTTCATGCATCAGATAAACGTCTCTGGCATACATAGAGTCCCCTTTTCCGGGGTTACCTTTCAGGAGCTCGACTCCTCATGCT
Organism: Ranitomeya imitator; assembly: GCF_032444005.1. Taxonomy (NCBI): domain Eukaryota; kingdom Metazoa; phylum Chordata; class Amphibia; order Anura; family Dendrobatidae; genus Ranitomeya; species Ranitomeya imitator. Next base: position 239,535,456 of record NC_091282.1, read on the forward strand.
GACTCCATGTTAGTCCTGGCTTCGCCAGCACAGAAGCCATCCCAGGCTCAGTAGGCCCATGGTCTCTCAGGTGCTTCCAGGAAGACTCCACTCACAGGAGCTTCCAACACAGACCACCTGGTCCACGGTCTCTCAGGTGCTTCCCAGAAGACTCTACTCACAGGAGCTTCCAACACAGACCATCAGGACTCACACTCTCACCAGGTGCTTGCAGGACTCCAGTCCAACCCAGGACAATCCACACCCTGAGCATTCAGGTCCACAGTCTTTCTAAGTGCTTCCAGGATGTCTCCACTCCCAGGAGACTCCAACACAGACCTGACCTTGCACATGGACCACACAGATCCATACACTCTGACCCATGTGACCAGACCTCAGTCACATTATATGGTTGTAACCACTCCCATAGGTGGGAGTTGTGTGTGTGGCTAGTTTGACATATTGAATTATACAAACAACACATTTACTTGTGGGACTCCAGGTCCCAGAACATCTTTACTTCAGGCTGACAGTGCAGAGTATCTTCCTCTGCGACACACATACCGGCCATTTAAAACTCTGCCGGTCACTAATTCACAATTATTATGCCTCCAGGCGCATCCTGAAGTGCACACACAGCACCCCCTGGCTGTGACATGGGTTACCGCACCACACTGTATATCATGCTCATGAAAGAAATGCTGTCCTGTGTCGAGTATGAAGCAGAAAACACAGTGGCAGGGACCCCAAGACCAGAGTGCCTACCAGCAGATCTTTGCAACTTCAGTATATTATCAAGTTATATAATGTATTAAAACAGCTTCATCTATATTTTATTTCTACCTGCAAAACCCCTTTAAGGCTCAATGGAAATTGAGGTTGTGATATGGTAGGTGGATGAGTGTTTAGATTTGAATATGTATTAGGAATTTTACTTTTTTTAAGCTAAACAAAATTAATAGAATAATACATAACATATCAGTTATTTATTAAGTATACTGGATCTACCGTAGTTGTTTTTACAGCATATACACAAATAACGTTGGTAATTTTAATTCTGTGGCAGTATTTTTCTCTATGAGAACATTTACATATTTGGATTGGTTCTATCTTATCCTCTTGCACAGGAGAGACTGAACCGTCTGCCACATCCCCAGGAGGAACATAAAGTGCTGTATTTCACATTTGCAATGAAGGTTCCCCCTCTGGGTTGCACCTTGTGTGTCCTAATTTCCCTAATTAATTCAACTGATAAACCTGAAATAGTGGTGTAAGACCTCAGGGAAATACTATTTCATGTGATACCGACAGCCAGAGCCACAGACACACATTACATTCCCTTACAGCTGCGATTCACGACCTGCTCTCATTTTGCTATTTCTTGATATGCCTGTGTGCACATGGCATAATTGCAGCGCCCATTATTTTATGGTGTCATCAAGAAAACTTCTTCGCTCATGAAGGCTTTCATTGCCAACTCACATTGCAAGTTCAGTCTCTGAATTTCTCCATATATTAGACATTTTGGAAATCTAATCAGAGACATAGCACACTTAACTCTTTTTCCCCTATCCCTCTTTGCAGTATTGTTTTCTCCTGCCTCTATCTTTGTTCTTTGCAGTGGTGAGCTGTCAGATATCATTGTTGTTTTCCTAGATTGTGAAGATGTTCCAATTTGCAGCTATAATGTCTGTGCCAATGTGTCTGAAAAATAACTTTAAAATTGATAATGTCATGAGCACAGTGTCTAGAATGCAGATGAGTTTAGAGAGAGTGAGTTTGTGGATATAGATTGTGTAAAGATCTATGTGTGCAAGAGTAAAGGTACCTTCACATTGAACGATATCGCTAGCGATCCGTGACGTTGCAGCGTCCTGGCTAGCGATATCGTTCAGTTTGACAGGCAGCAGTGATCAGGATCCTGCTGTGCCATCGTTGGTCGGCGCAGAAAGTCCAGAACTTAGGGCCGCGCTTAGTAACCCAATGTTTACCCTGGTTACCAGTGTAAATGTAAAAAAAACCAAACACTACATACTTACATTCCGGTGTCTGTCCTCTCCGGCGCTGTGCTTCTCTGCACTAAGTAAGCGCCGGCCGGAAAGCACAGCGGTGACGTCACCGCTGTGCTCTGCTTTCCGGCCGGCGCTTAGTGCAGAGAAGCAGAGCGCCGGAGAGGATAGACACCGGAATGTAAGTATGTAGTGTTTTTTTTTTTTTACGTTTACGCTGGTAACCAGGGTAAACATCGGGTTACTAAGCGCGGCCCTGCGCTTAGTAACCCGATGTTTACCCTGGTTACCAGGGGACTTCGGCATCGTTGGTCGCTGGAGAGCTGTCTGTGTGACAGCTCTCCAGCGACCACACAGCGACGCTGCAGCGATCGGGATCGTTGTCTAGATCGCTGCAGCGTCGCTAAATGTGATGGTACCTTAACCGCAGGTCAGTAAGGGCCGTAATATGAGTATATGATCTTTTTTCCTTTCTGGGTTACACCGTCTCCTGCCTAAAATGTAATTAGAGCATTTTTCAGTCTGTAGTAGATGTGTAGTACTAGTGATCAACAAACAACAACCATTTCCTGATGTTACAGCGCTAGTCTCAAGTTATTCTAGAGTTATTGAATTGCTTTAATAAGTTTACATTTCATGAACATAAGCACATTTGCAAATTACTTGCTTTTTCTAACTGCTGTCATTCTCCTGCAATAAACTACATTCCAGTAAGGAAGTTAACTCTTAACATTAGTCACCTATCTCCAGCCATTGAATTATACACAGCAGATAGTTGCTAACCACTTTCCCCCTCCCTCTCTGTTCCTGACAAGCTGTTTTGCAAAATCACCGCCATAGATGGCTTAGGCCGTTTCACATTTGCATTTGTGTCCGCAGCGTTTCTACCGCATATATCCGCATGTGTTGTGTATTCCTATGTTTAACATTAGGAACGCATGCATTTGCGATTGTTCGCGTTTTACCGTGTTTGACGACGCATGCGTCATTTCGTCGTTTGCGGTTTGGCACGGAAATGCAACATGTAGTAATTTTTAGAGGCGTCAATTTGCCGCCTGGTATCGCATGTGGTCGATTGCACAAGGTTTGCGCCAAAAAAACGCATTGCTGTCAATATAAATGCATGCGTTCAGAAGCACATGCGTTTGGTTGCGTTCGTGAACGCATGCATTTCAATTGAAAAAAACATGTCTAGACACTGATAAGCCACCCCCCACATAGTAGGTGATAAAGGGAGGTAGTAGACATTTGCAGGTCACTACTCAGCAGACACTGAAGCAGAGCAGACAGACGCAAGCACCTTGGAGGAAACCAGACTCTGAACAATGTGAGTGTATCCTAGCCAATGTTTTTATTTTCAATTTTCTGTCTTTACATGTCCTAATTTCTTGCTTTTCTTTCTTTCTACATTCATCAGAATGTCTTCTTCTTCATCTTCTCATGAGGAGTTTCTACCTGGGCCGTCAGAAGTCGAGCATGTGAGTGAGGTGAGTACTTGCCTCGTCAGATTGGTAAGTATTCACTGTCACATTTACACATGTGACAATTTGAATTTTTCTTTTTTTTAGAGCTCTTCTTCATCTGCGGCAGAGACTGGCCAGGAGCAGCGGAGTCAAGGTCCGGTGGAAAGACGGCAGCGGGTACGTATACAAGGCTGACTGTTTTTTCTGTATCCTCAGTGTCATACTCTTGAATCTTCCTTTCTTTCCATTCGTATTTCTTTACTTTTTTCTTCTGATATGCTTTTGTATGTTGACTTTCCTATTCATGCAATTTCTCTGCATCTTTTCTCTTTCTTTTCCTTATGTTAATTGACCAAACTTTAATGACTTTATTTATTTTTTAGGTTTCACAACGGGAGGACGATCTGATAGAGAATGAACTCCTCATCGCCCTGGTCCAGGAGCGAGTCCCGTTGTGGGACACCCGGGATACACTGCACTCAAACAACATCACATTATGGATTGAGGTGGCCAAAGAGCTGTGGGATGGCTGGGACAACGCCACGACTCGGGTCCAAAATGCATTTGGTAAGTATTGCACTGCAGTGTGAAGCAGCAGAGACCTTGGCCGTTCTCACTCAACTGTGTGTGATAAAAGAAACTCTCAGGAGTTTCTCTCATCACACACAGTTGTGTGAGCACGGCCCAAAGTCCTTTTTCTGACCAAAATGTTTTTTTTTTAACAGTGGGCAAAGTCAAAACACGTTAGCGTTCGATTAAGGACCGCTTCAACAAGGACCTGCGTCACGAGAGCCGTGTTCCCAGTGGTTCAGGAGCAAGGATCCGAACTTACAAATACCATCGCGTTCTGGCATTTTTAAGACCGGTCCTTGCTCAGAGAGCGTAAGTATTTATCACGTGCATTTTGTTGTATTGCATTGCCATACTATGTATGTTTGTATTCCACAGGATTTGGCGTCTTGTTAATATTTGGTAGTAATTTTCTTTTTCCTTTTTTCACAGCACATGGAGCACTACTGTTGGCCCACGTTCGGGAGCGGTCCTTCATCCGACAGCCGTGGACCCGTCCCAGCCATCCAGCAGCGCAGCAGCAAGTGGGCCTTCCACACTAACTGGAGATCAGGGAGCTGGTCAATCAGTTCTTCCCCTTTTGCAGTCCTCTTCCACTGCCTCTTTTTTTTGGGCTCCTCCCGGCAGCGGCAGAGGGCTTCGGACAGGTCACTCATGCCCGAGTTTTTGCACTTGAGCTCGGTTTTACACGAAGCAATCAAGGCTTTAGGTGACCGAATGGATGTTTCACATAACTTCTTGAATGCACGTATCCAGGAGGTCACCAAAAGCCTTGATCAAGTGAAAGCCGACCTCCAGAGGCCAGCTCATCATTTTTTTAACCAAATTGAGCAGGGTATGTCGGAACACCTTACTCCTGATCTCCAGCTGAGTGTCATGCAGGCCTGCAATGCTGTTTACGTGCAGGCTATGTAGCAGAGTCGGTATTTCCAGCAGACAGTGGTGGCATATCCAACTGTGCCTTCACTGTCACGATTAACTTCAATGCCGACCTCTGCTGCATACCACTGCACGGCCACCTCAATTCCTTCCACAGGCAGACACCACTACAGTGCCAGCACCATGACGAGTGCAGTTGGACTTCACACCGCCACCACCGTGACAACCGCTGCTCCTGCTTGGACCTCCTCCGGCCTCACCATGATGCAGCAGGACCCTGGCATGGCTTTCCGTACTGGCCCCACCACGATGCAGCAGGACCCTGGCATGGCTTTCCATACCGCCCCCACCACGATGCAGCAGGACCCTGGCATGGCCTTCCGTACCGCCACCACCATGATGCAGCAGGACCCTGGCATGGCCTTCTGCTCTACAAGTGCTATGGACTCTGGCATGGCTGCACGCTCTACAAGCACTATGGACTCTGGCATGGCTGCACCCTCTACGAGCACAATGGACTAAGGCATGGCTGCACGCTCTATGAGCACTATGGACTCTGGCATGGCTGCATGCTCTACGAGCACTATGGACTCTGGCATGGCTGCATGCTCTATGAGCACTATGGACTCTGGCATGGCTGCACGCTCTACGAGCACTATGGACTCTGACACGGTGCAGCCGGACCCTGACAGGTCACCCACCACCACGCCATGCCATATGAACCCACCAGTGCCTCCCAGAACCCATCAAACTAAAAAAACACACACACAAAATAAAACAGAGAACTCTTAGCATTCCTTCCCCTTCACCTCCCATTGTGTCTGTAATGTTAGGTTTGTCTCACCCTTCCAGTGCGTCTCAAGCCTCTCATGTGTCAAGCCCCATCCCCGACCTACCAGACCTCACTAGTTTCATTGCCCCTTCTCCTGTCACCTCTGCGTCGTCCACGGTTAGCCAGGCCTCAGTGCTTCACACCCCCCGTTTACATCACTCTACCCCAAGTCGGCGCAGTTAAATAAATTTTTTTGGTTGTTAAAAAAAAAATACAATTTGATTTGCCACAATTATGTTTGGTTTATTTTGTCTATCGCTGCCGGCAACACACACCGTGCGCCAAGAAACTTTGCCACACACTTAATTTTTGGGCCACATCATATCTCCAGTAGTTATTAGAAAAAAAATGCACCTTTGTGTGTCTTTAGTATAAAGATATGAGGTGGGCCCAAAAATAATAGATGTATTATCTCCATAATCTCTTCTTTCTGCTGTGACTTCAGTTGCAGTCTGAAGAGAAAGTGGCGGAAATACAGTGCAGAACTCTACTGAACTGGTAAGGTGTCATAAAAAAAAAAAATTAGTTCTGAAACCTGACCTAGTGAGTAGAGAACTGCCTTGTATAACCTCCATTTTCTATTCTGTGTACATAATCTATTACACACAAATAGAAGGGACAATGGTGGTCACACGGCATATCTATGCTCACCTGCACAGGTGACAGAAATAGTGAATTCATGAGGCTGTTATATGTGCATCATGAATTCATGATTTCTGACACCTGACTTGATGAGTATAGACCTCTTGAATGTGACAGTCATTGTCTCTTCAGTCTGTGTCCAATGGATACTGCTGAACAGAATCAGCAACATGGCTGTTATAACACAAGCAGTATGTGGTCAGTGTTTAATAATCAGTATTTGTAAGCCAAAACAAGGAGTGGAGCAATTAGAGGTAAATTATGATATTAACATAACAACTAGCACCTCTGGCTTTAACACCCACTCCTGGTTTTACATTACAAATACTGATATTAAATACAGACCAAATACTGCTAGTTTTAGGACAGCCTTGGTTTGTAGAGGAAAAACATAGGAGACACGGTCAACACAACGAAAACTAAAGTTTATTAATGAGAAATATAATTATCATTTCAGAAAATTACTTGTACAGATCTAATTACAACAGGACATTTACACAACATTGTCCTGCCATGACACACGTCCAATATCTGAATCAAAAAATGCAGCAAATTGGTCCCGCATGTGACCAACTGCTGCAGTTGACCGCAGCAGGTGATGATGGAAATCGGGCAGTGGGTGTGCAACTGGTTCATCCAGTTCAATGTTGGGTTGCTCATTAGCCATTATATAATTGTGAAGAACCACACAGGCTTTGACCACCTCGTCGACTGTTTCCACTTTTAGATTTATGGCTGATGCAAGAATGCGCCATTTTGAGACCAGAATGCCAAAGGAACACTATACTGTTCTTCGGGCCCTGGTCAGTCTGTAGTTAAAGATACTTCTAGTATGGTTCAAGTCCTGACTGGAATAGGGCTTAAGTAGGTTTTCACACATCTGGAAGGCCTCATCCCCAACCATAACAAATGGCAGCGGTGGACCTTCAGTGTTGGGGAGAGGCTGTGGCGGGGAAAATTGAAATTTTTGCCATACACACGGCGGCCCATATCCGAGTTCTTGAAAGTCTGGGAATCGTTGCCACGGCCAAAAGCTCCAATGTCCACGGCGATGAAGCGACAGTCCGCATCAGCTATTGCCATGAGCACAACAGAAAAATATTTTTTAGAGTTAAAAAACTCCAATGCTGTTCTGGCAGGTTTGATAATGCGGATGTGCTTTCCATCCACCGCTCCTAAACAGTTGGGGAAATCACACACACTCCAGAATTTTTCAGCTATTTCAAGCCACATGTCCGCGGTGGGTACTGGTATAAACTCATCCCGCAGTACATTCCACAAAGCTCGGCAGGTGTCCGCAACTATTCCGGACAGGGTGGATATTCCAAGCCGGTATTGGAAGTGGAGGGATGATAAACTCTCTCCGGTTGCCAGAAATTTGTAAGGAAAAGAGAAACAAAAAAAATTACAATCTATTCTATTGATGGTGTGTTTACGCTAAAGAAAGATAGTTAAATAGCCAAAACATACATGTCTGAAAACACAAAATTTGGACTGGTTTAGATTTGTAACGTACCTTAATGTAACCAGCAGACGTTCCTCCGGTGGAATCGCTCTACGGAGCTGGGTGTCCTGTCTCCGTATAGTTCCTTGGACACGAGCAAGCAAATCCCGGAACGAGTCTTGCGACATCCTTGTATTTTCATTGAATTTCTCTGGGTTGGCATTAAGCTCGACATACAGCGTGTGATAGGCTCCACGGCTCTCACGTAGTTCGATAATGGGGTGTCTCCAAAAATGCCTACGTTGTCTCCTTCTCCATCTTTCGCGATTTCTCTCTTACTCCCAAGCAAAAGCACAGGCAAGAAACAGCTTGATGCTTAAATTCAGGTTGAAATAAAAGCTCTCCATGCGAAGATCCATCATGACACAGGATACAGGAGCAAAATCTGAAGATTACAGCTGTTCAGGGGTCTATATAAAGAAGTCCCATAATACACGCCCTCTGTAGTCCCATTGGCAGTGTCTGGTTATATAGATTTTTCTCTTGGAAAATTTCTCATCATGCGTACAAAAAACGCAAACGCAATAAAAAACGCATAAAAACGCGTACAAACGCGGCATTTGTATGCATTTATATGCGTTTTTTCCACCACTTGCAGATGCGGAATAAACACTGCGGATTTAAACGCAAATGTGAAAGTAGTCTTACAGAGCAGTTTTAATCGCTGTTCGCTTTAGCTATTCTGAGCCATGTGCTTGTTCAAATGCCCTGTTATCTCTACATGTAAAAATAGTTAAAGCAGTGAAGACTCAGAACAGGCACTGACACTTGAATGTGTTACAGCAGAACTTGTGCTGATCTTTATAGTTATACTAATGCTACAGCTCTGCTACTCACTAGAATTGTCACTCAAGTAGAAGTTCTGCTCAACCTGCCAGAAAACAGGAAGTAAGGAGGCTGTAAGGAGACTGAATTGCTTTGAGCTGCTTATGAGACAAAATGAGAATACCGCTTTAACAATAAAAAAATAAATTAAAAGTAATCACAGTACTATGCACTTTTTAAGAGTTTAAATAAGTGGATAGTGGAAGCAGATCAAGTAAATAGTATAAATTTTGATGAGATGTTTTCATATACAGTGGCTTGAGAAAGTATTCACCGTCCTTGGCATTTTTTGCGTTTTGCTACATCACAATTCGGAATTTCACACTTTTTTTTGACGATTTACATCTGTTCATGGAAAGAACATGCCTACAACTGTGAATATTTGATTTTCTTTGTATTGTGAAACAGACATAAAATAGGACAAAAATGCTGAAAACTTCAGTGTGCAGAACCATTCACCCCTCTCAAGTCCGCACTTTGTAGAGCCTCCTTTTGCAGCAATTACAGCAGCAAGTCACTTTTGTGCAAGTGCTTGTGGCCAGGGATGCTACATTTCCATGACTGCACACTGGGTGAACCTAGTGGAGGGAGGAACTGAGTCACACTCTGGGAGTGCAAGTGCTTGTGGCCAGGGATGCTACATTTCCATGACTGCACACTGGGTGAACCTAGCGGAGGGAGGAACCGAGTCACACTCTGGGACTGCACACGTACTACCTATGCTGAGGATTGCAGGACCTAGTTCCATCAGGGTTTCCTCCATCTCCTACAGCAGTTCCTGTACCCCCTCTTTCTCATCAGCCTTCATCTCCGATTTGTCATCCATGCCAATCGCAAGCTAGAAGCACTGCAGCACTGCCTCAGTGAAGCAGCAACAGGGTCTGCTGAAACAAATTTGTTTTGGTGACAAACAGCACACTGCCGCAGAGTTGTTTAAAGGTATAACAGACCAAACTGATCTGTGGCTCTTGCACTGAACCTACAACCAGACATGGTTGTGCGTTATAATGGCCATAACCTGGTCGTGTCTCTGAGGCTTGGCAAGCCCACACAAATAGCATGGCTGGCCCATGTGCTCAACTTAGTATTTCAGCAGTTTCTGAAAACCTTCCCAGATTTACCTGAGCTACTTGTGAAAAGCAAACAGCGTGTGCCCCTATTTCCGCAAGTCAACTATAGCTGCTGTTGGTCTGGCAGTACTCCAGCAGCGCTTGCAAGTGTCAGCTCACCAACTGGTGTGGGATGTGACCATACTCAGAAACTTAACATTACATATGTTGGCAAGGCTTTGTGAGCACCAGAGAGCAGTAGTTAAATACAAGCTACAACATGCCCATCGGTATTCCGGTCAGCATCAGTACATAACAACTGATGAGTGGGCATGGATGTCTGACATCAGTAAGGTTCTCCAAAACTTTAAGGCACTAACCAAGATGGTGAGCGGACATGATGTCATAATTGGCATAACCATCCCGCTTCTGTGTCTACTCAAATAACCAACAATACCACTCACCTAATGCCCAATTCCACTGAAGCCAATGTCTCCTGTAAGAAAAGACCAATAAAAAAGCAACCATATCCCTCACCTGTCCAACTTTTTGTCCCATGCCATACTCCATGTTTGAGGATAAACAGTTTTCAACCTGGTACCAAGATGTGACCATCCAGGCTGAGAACCATTGAGGAATAAGCTGCAGCGAGTGCACCATCAGTGACTAATGGTGATGTCATCGAGGTTACTGCAGGTCACTGAGGCTGCGTTCCCAGCCAAGCCAATAAACTGCGGTGACCTCGGTAAGATCACTGCTCGCACAGTAAGAAAAAGTCTCCCAGTGCAGCGGTGAGTTCACTGCTGTTCACCAGGAGAAATTTCTCATGGTGAACTGCGGTGAACTCAACACTGCACTTTGAGACTTTTTCTCATTGTGCTAATGGTGATCACCATAGTTCCCCTGTCCATCCCTCATCCATCCATCCCTCCATTGATCCATCCCTCATCCATCCAGCCATCTCTCCATCCAGCCATACCTCCATACATCCTTCCATACATTCCTCACCATCCATCTATCCTTCCATCTCTCTATCCCTCCATCCAGCCATCCCTCCATCTATCCCTCAGCCATCCATCAAACCATCCATCCAGCCATCACTCATCCATCCATCCAGCCATGCCTCTATCGATCATTCATCAATCCATCCCTCATACAGCCATCCCTCATCCATCCCCATTCATCCCTCATCCAGCCATCCCTCATCCAGCCATCCATCCATGCATCCTTCATCCATCTCCCATGCATCCAGCCATCCCTAATCTGTTCCTCATTTATCCGTCCCTCCATCCATCCATACCTCCATACATCCCTCCATCCATCCCTCATGCAGTCATCCCTCCATCCATTCATCCATCGATACATTGACTCATCCATTCATTCATCAGTCCAGTCAGCCATCCCTCCATCTATCCCTCACCCATCCATCCAGGCATACTTCCATCCATTTCTCCATTCATTCCTCATCCATCCATCCATCCATCCCTCCACCCATCATTCATCCATCCAGACATCCCTCCATTCAGCCATCTCTCCATCCATCCATTCATCCATCCAGCCAGCCATACCTCCATCCATCCCTCCATACATCCATCCCTCATCCATCCATCCCTCCGCCATCTCTCCATTTATCCATCCATTCATCCAGCCAGCCTTTCCTCCATCCCATGCAGCCTCAGTGACTGGTGGTAACCTCAATGAGGTCACCGCTAGTCACTGATGCTGCACTCACAGCAGCTCATTTCCCAGTGGTTCTCAGCCTGGACGGTTGCATCTTGGCACTATCTAGGTTGAAAAGAGTTTATCCCCAGACATGGATTATGGAGTGGCACAGAATGAGGGACAGATGATGGATATTGTTTTTAATTTCTTTCTAGTTACAGGAGACCATGGCTTCAGTGGATTGGGCGTTAGGTAAGTATAAATGTGTTTGTTATTTTTGAATAACAATGGAATTTTTATTTTGTTTTTATCTCAAATAAAGGATTTTATACTAGCTGTGTATTTATTTACAATATAACTATAGGATTAAGGAATAGATGGGCATCTTATAGACGCCTCTCTATTACTAAGCTGTGGGCTTGATGTCACCGGACAATACAAAGGTGACATCAACCCCACATATATGTATCCCACTTGCCACCACCACAGGGCAAGAGGGAAGAAATGACAAAGCGCAGGAATTGGAGCCCTTTTCTGGGTGGCTGCGAGCTGCTATTTTTAGACTGGGGTGCCAATATCCATGGCCCATTACCAAGCCTGAGAATACCAGCCCCCAGTTGTCTGCTTTAGCAGGCCAGTTATCAAAAATGGGGGGACCCATGCCATTTTTAAAATTATCTAATTAAATTGAAAAAAAAAACAACATGGAGACCCCTCCATTTTTGATAACCAACTAAAGCTGACTGCTGAGAGTTGCAGTCCCCAGCTGTCAGTTTTGTCTGGCTGGTTATCACAATTACAGGGTAGCCCACACCGTTTTTTTCTTTAAATTTATTTAGAGTGAAGGTGCTGGCTGGCTAATGAATTTATCACATCAGCTGCTGACTGATCTCGCTGTTATTTGCGGCAGCAGGCATAGGCTGATGGAAGCAGTAGTACCAACAGCCGACGCCAGTGGCTAGTGGGTAAACAATTTACTTCCGATCATAGCTGCGGGCTCTCGCTGTCAATTGACAGGGTCAGAACTGCGGCTGTGTGACCAGTGGTAATGATTTTACCACCGATCAGAAGCAGTGTTTGCTGCGCTATCATGCACTTGAGATCTTTACATCCAGGAAGACTAGCTTATTGCCTACCAACTCATGTGTAAACCTCAATCCTAATTGGTTATAAATGCAAAGAAAGTGGGCAATCCTCCTGTCCAGAGAACGAGAATGTCGTCTATATAACGGCCCCAGAATTGTATGGAGGGTCCCCAGATGGCATCCTCATCCACAAATACCACCGTATCTTCCCACCAGCCCAGGAGCAAATTAGAATAGGTTGCTGCACAGGGGCTACCTATAACTGTGCCACTAAGCTAGTAGTAGTATTTGCTCCAAAAAAAATATGCAGCAGGATGTACTCTTATAGTTCTAACACAAAATTATTGTGTGGAAAGAGATGTTTTCCTCTTGTATTAGGAAAAAAAACTTGCTGCTTTTAAACTCGCTTCATGGTGTATACTTGAACACAGAGCCTCTACATCTATTGAGATCAGAATTGTGTCTGGATAACTGTTATCCCGTCAAGTTTTGTCAAGAGGTCGGTGATGTCCCTCACATAATAATAATCTTTATTTTTATATAGCGCTAACATATTCCACAGCGCTTTACAGTTTGCACACATTATCATCGCTGTCCCCGATGAGGCTCACAATCTAAATTCCCTATCAGTATGTCTTTGGAATGTGGGAGGAAACCAGAGTACCTGGAGGAAACCCACGCAAACACAGGGAGAACATACAAATGCAGATGTTGTCCTTGGAGGGATTTGAACCCAGGACTCCAGCGCTGCAAGGCTGCAGTGCTAGCCACTGAGCCACCGCAATGCCAACACAAATGGCCTCAATATTTTTTCGAGGTAGACTCTACTGTTCTGGGTCAAAGCATCTATCCCCGACACTATCGGTCTCCCTTTCAGTGGTGTATAGCCTTTATGGATCTTAGGGATTGTTTACAATGTTGCAGTGACAGGGTATTTAGGTAAGAGGTAATTTAATTAATTACTTGAAATTTAGATTGAGCATTTTAGCTCTCATCAGAATATCATTAAGTTCTTTGCTATATTTTTGGGAAGGGTCCTGGCGTAGGATTTCATAAGTTGTATTATCTGATAGTATGTCCATACACATTTTTACATACTGCTCTCTATTCATCAGTACTGTATTGCCCCCTTTACCTGAGTATTTTATTACCAATGATGTATCTAGATGGAGACTTTCTAAAACTCTCTTCTCTCCATCTGTGATATTCGAGGGAGTAGGTGTCTGTTTAGGATTGACCTTTTTGATATCATTGACAACCAGTTTTTGAAAAATATCAATTGTCCCGCTGATCTCCAATTGGTGGCATTTTAGTACTTCTAGGTGTCAGATCAGTATAAGGACCTTCTCCTATACCCCTTGCACCTTGTTCAGCCAAATCTGTAAGGAGGCGTACATCATTTAGTACATCCAAAGAATACCTAACTGTTGGCATCTGTTGTGATCATTATGAGCAAAGAACTTTCTCCACCTGAGTTTCCTCAGCAAGAGATTTATGTCCTTCACTCATACAAAGGGGTCAAATCTGGTTGTCGGAACAAAGGACAGCCCAGCTTGGAGTATACGTTTTTCTTCTGTAGTTAAAACATGGTCAGATAAATTAAGTAGTTTATTTATGTACGTGTTCTTGCCTCATGGATTATATGGGGAAAACAAAGAGACAGTTACATGTCAGAATAGGGGAATATCTAGATGACATCAGAACCAAGAGGGAGACCCCACTGGCAAGACACGTAAATTCCAAACATGATGGCAATCTAGATAGTATTACATTTAGGGTTATTGAAGTGGTTAATCCGTCTATCAGACAGGGGGACTTGAATAACAAGATACTTCAGAGAGAGTGTAGGTGGATATTTTGGCTGGAAAGTATGACCCTGGAGGCATAAATGAGCAGCTTAACTTCACCTGTTCTATCTAAAGCCAGATAAGTGACATAACATGGTCTTTTTTCAGCATGCTATTTACTTATGATCTCTGAGATTATCTAATGACCACTATAGTTGAATGTTTATTTGTTTGAGGCATTATATTATGGTTTTTTTTGCCTGTATTAAGCACAGATGCACTATGCTATGATGCAACTTTTAAAAGGGAAAAGTAGTACTTAATTTGGCGTATACTCTAATCAGAGGATTTTTTTATACTGGATTTTGAATCCCTGCCTATTCTCATCCATGCACTGTGATATTACACTGTCTATATTGGGTTTTGTGAACTGAAAAATGATCTAAGCCATACTACAGTACAGAGATATTTGATTTGAGACTGTCCTCCAAGGATTATCATATCTGAAAAGAGTACATTTGGGACATTATACCATGGTACTGTTCTGTCTATCAAGCACAGATGCATGTATTCCTAATTATGGTATGGCCTTAGAGAGAGAAGAGTAATAATCAATGTGGAAGATGCTTTAATAAAAGGAGTGTGATATTGAGTCTTTGGCCACTCTCCCTCTTTTTGAACTAATATACTGTGGTATTACAGTTATGACAATTAAAATATTATATGTTGAGGGACAGTTGATTAAAGGGACTAGATAAATTCCACTCATTCTTCCATTGTAGACTACAAGATAATTTTCTCAGCGAGATCACAAAATTGTATTCTATGTACCAGTATGTTTGGGGGTGTTGGGCCGGGGTAGTAATTATGGCTTTACAGGGATTATAAGGGACAGCCGACGCTGAGTGGGGTAACCATATCGAAATCTAGGGTGCCAACTTCCACTGCTAGGAAGGTTTACAGCTCAATAGGGACCTATTAGGGTCAACAAAGGACTATTTAACTTTAGTAAAGTGTCCTTTGCCCTGCATTTAACTTTTGTATACTTTTTCTACTCTTGAGCCCTTGAGGTGTTGGTTTTTTCTATTTTTTAAAAATATTTGGGAATTTTTAACCAAACTATTAAAAGCTATTTTTAGGGTTGCTTTCTCTTGTGGTTGATTAATCTAATTATAGAAAAATAGCAAAAAGGGCAGGAGATGCTTACCTGCCTAGGCCTCCAAACAAATGCACTATTAGGATGCAGTGGACCCATATGGTTAAGATGGCAACACAGGTGCAGAAATACCGATGAGCCAGCCACTCACAACCTACCAAATTAATGGAGGCGGTGGCTGCTTGGCATATGACTGCACATTAGAGACTTGTATGTGGCGCTGTTCACACAATGGGAATGCACAGCATCCAGGTTAACAACCTATTAGTGACGCCCTTCTATTAGCTCAGGCGGGCTGCCCAGCGCTATTAAGATGCATCCCATGTGAACAAACACCACAGTTTACATGACAGAATGGGTCCAACTGCACCCCGAAAAAATGCAAATAACACATATCTAAAAAAATATGTGAGGTATTAGTTTATATTCTGGCCAAAATATGTAAGCTCGTAACTAGTGTTGAGCGATACCGTCCGATACTTGAAAGTATCGGTATCGGATAGTATCGGCCGATACCTGAAAAATATCGGATATCGCCGATACCGATATCCGATACCAATACAAGTCAATGGGACATCAAGTATCGGAAGGTATTCTCATGGTTCCCAGGGTCTGAAGGAGAGGAAACTCTCCTTCAGGCCCTGGGATCCATAGGGATGTGTAAAATAAAGAATTAAAATAAAAAATATTGATATATTCACCTCTCCGGCGGCCCCTGGACATCACGCTGGTAACCGGCAGGCTTCTTTGTTTAAAATGAGCGCCTTTAGGACCTGCGAATGACGTCGCGGCTTCTGATTGGTCGCGTGCCGCTCATGTGACCGCCACGCGACCAATCAGAAGCCGCGACGTCATTCGCAGGTCCTTAATTCCTAGAATTAGGAGTTTAGTGCCTGAGAATCACGTCGCGGCTTCTGATTGGTCGCGTGGCGGTCACATGGGCGGCACGAGACCAATCAGAAGCCGCGACGTCATTCGCAGGTCCTAAAGGCGCTCATTTTAAACAAAGAAGCCTGCCGGTTACCAGCGTGATGTCCAGGGGCCGCCAGAGAGGTGAATATATCAATATTTTTTATTTTAATTCTTTATTTTACACATCCCTATGGAACCGATACCGATACCCGATACCACAAAAGTATCGGATCTCGGTATCGGAATTCCGATACCGCAAGTATCGGCCGATACCCGATACTTGCGGTATCGGAATGCTCAACACTACTCGTAACCCAACGTCACGGGTCCCCACGCTTACGAGTCCTACTCTAACCAATGCTAGCACAAAAACAGGATTCAAAGATCCTCCAAAAATTCAGAAAAATAGCAAAAAGGGCAGGAGATGCTTACCTGCCTAGGCCTCCAAACAAATGCACTATCAGGATGCAGTGGACCCATATGGTTAAGATGGCAACACAGGTGCAGAAATACCGATGAGGCAGCCACTCACAACCTACCAAATTAATGGAGAGGGTGGCTTCTTGGCATATGACTGCACATTAGAGACTAGTATGTGGCGCTGTTCACACAATGGGAATGCACAGTATCCAGGTCCAATTTTTGGAGGATCTTTGAATCCTGTTTTTGTGCAAGCATTGGTTAATCTAATTATACCCGATTTCTATATTTTTTTTGGTTTGATACCAAAGTGATGATGCTCAATACTGCACCATGTATGTCCTATAGGCAATTTTGTTTAATACAAGATAGTATATATTACTGCAATATGCCCTTTGGGCATCTGACAAAAAATCTGTATGTCTTTATTTGAATACAGTAGTACAGTAGAAACACAATGGTTTGAAGGTTGCATATTTCATAGGTTGTATGAAGCTACTATATGGTAGCATGTACGCTGTGCACAGCTATCAGAAAATTTGTATTTTGATGATTAATGTTATTATTGAACAACTAAAGTGTTGTCAGGCAATTCCAAAGGTTCATTAACTAGAAACTTGAATATTTTAACCTCTTAACGACCGCTGATAACACCTTATCAAGGCGGCAAATAAGGGTACTTGTTCCTCAGCGCCACGTTTGAACAGTGCTGAGAAATAAAGTTCTAGCACCCCCTCCAGCATCGGAAATTCTCCAGGGTCTCAACTACTCCCGGTAGCATGATTTGTATCAGTTTTTACCCACCTTAGTTCTGCGATCAACGTTATTCATGGAATAACGGCGACCGCAAAAAAAAGGCTGATTTCCTATTTAACTTCTCTCTCCTCTGATATGATCTAGTCAATCAGAGGAGAGGAAAATGGGGTCTCCCAGTACCTTCAGTGTCCCTGGACCTTCCTGCATCCCCTGGTCCTGTCCCCGGCCATCAGCATCTTCTTCTGGGAATAAAATGGTAGGTTGGGATTAGGGTTAGGGGTGTGTTGAGGTTAGGATTATGGTTAGGGTTGGGATTAGAGTTGGAGTTAGAATTGGGGGGTTCCACTGTTTAGGTACATCAGGGGGTCTCCAAACACAACATGGCACCCGCCACTGATTCCAGACAATTTTGTGATCAAAATATCAAACGGTGCTCCCTCCCTTCCGAGCCTTGCCATGCGCCCTTCCCCCACATATGGGGTATCGGCATGCTCAGGAGAAATTGCACAACAAATTTTGTTGTCCATTTGTTCCTGATACCCTGGGGAAAATAAAAAAAATTGGTTCCAAAGTAATTTTGTTGTGAAAAAATAAAATGTAAATTTTTTCCTTCCACATTGCTTTAGTTCTTGTGAAGCACCTGAAGGGTTAATAGTGGGTGCAGTTTTAAGTATGGTGTCACTTTTGGGTATTTTCTGTTATATTGACCCCGCAAACTCACTTCAAATGTGAGTTAGTCCTTAAAAAAATGATTTTGGTAATTTTGTTGGACAAAATGAGAAATCGCTGGTCACATTTTAACCCTTATAACATCCTAACAAAAAAAAAGTATGTTTCCAAAATTGTGCTGATGTAAAGATGACATGTGGGAAATATTATTTATTCACTATTTTGTGTGGCAACACTCTCTGATTTAAATGTATAAAAATTAAAAGTTTGAAAATTGCAAAATTTTCAAATATTTTGCCAAATTTTCATTTTTTTCATAAATAAACAAGGTATATTGAAGCAATTTTATGACTAACATGAAGTACAATATGTCATGAAAAAACAATCTCAATCAGCAGGATACGTTGAAGAGCTATAACCTCATAAAGTGACAGTCATCAGAATTGTAAAAATTGGCTTGGTCATTAAGTACCATATTGGCTATGTCACTAAGGAGTTAAAGGTAACCTGTCAGAGCGTGTAATGCAAAGTAAAGACATCGTTGTAATGACTAGAGATGAGCGAAAATTTCAATGTTTGGTTTGGATTCCAATCGCCTATGTTGCAACATTCGCCTATTTATTCGTCAAATATTCGCCAAACATAGCCGAACATCAATGGACTCAATGGAAGGCAAAAACAAAATCATACACAACACCTTCACACTGGCCCAAAAGCTGCCAAAACACATCAAATTAGGGACATACACCAGTAAAGTGGCCTCAATTCACCTACAGTACAAATTTTAGAATGACACGGCAGCAATTATTATTATTATTTTTATTTATTATTATAGCGCCATTTATTCCATGGCGCTTTACATGTGAGGAGGGATATACATAATAAAACAAGTACAATAATCTTGAACAATACAAGTCACAACTGGTACAGGAGGAGAGAGGACCCTGCCCGCGAGGGCTCACAATCTACAAGGGATGGGTGAGGATACAGTAGGTGAGGGTAGAGCTGGCCTTGCAGCGGTTTGGTCAATCGGTGGTTACTGCAGGTTGTAGGCTTGTCGGAAGAGGTGGGTCTTCAGGTTCTTTTTGAAGGTTTCGATGGTAGGCGAGAGTCTGATATGTTGTGGTAGAGAATTCCAGAGTAGGGGGGATGCACGAGAGAAATCTTGTATGCGACTGTGGGAAGAGGAGATAATAGGGGAGTAGAGAAGGAGATCTTGTGAGGATCGGAGGTTGCGTGCAGGAAAGTACCGGGAGACGAGGTCACAGATGTATGGAGGAGACAGGTTGTGGATGGCTTTGTATGTCATGGTTAGGCTTTTGTACTGGAGTCTCTGGGTGATGGGGAGCCAGTGCAGGGATTGACAGAGGGGAGAGGCCGGGGAATAGCGGCGGGACAGGTGGATTAGTCGGGCAGCAGAGTTTAGAATAGATTGGAGGGGTGCAAGAGTGTTAGAGGGGAGGCCACAGAGCAGGAGGTTACAGTAGTCAAGGCGGGAGATGATGAGGGCATGGACTAGGGTCTTTGCAGATTCTTGGTTTAGGAATGTGCGGATCTGTGAAATATTTTTGAGTTGGAGGCGGCAGGAAGTGGAAAGGGTTTGGATATGTGGTTTAAAGGAGAGATCAGTGTCAAGGATTACCCCAAGACAGCGGGCTTGTGGGACTGGGGAGAGTGGGCAGCCGTTTACTGTAATGGATAGGTTCGTTGGGGAGGTCGTGTGAGATGGGGGAAAGATGATGAATTCTGTTTTGTCCATGTTAAGTTTTAGAAATCTAGTGGAGAAGAAGGATGAAATAGCAGACAGACATTGAGGGATTCTGGTTAGTAGGGAGGTGATATCTGGTCCAGAGATGTAGATCTGTGTGTCGTCAGCATAGAGATGATACTGAAAGCCGTGAGATTCTATGAGCTGTCCCAGGCCAAAGGTGTAAATGGAGAAGAGCAGGGGTCCTAGAACTGAACCTTGCGGGACTCCGATAGATAGGGGGCGAGGTGAGGAGGTGGTGTGTGAGTGGGAGACGCTGAACGTATGGTCAGTTAGGTATGATGAGATCCAGGATAGGGCCAATTCTGTGATTTCAAGCAATCTGCCATGCATGAGGTATCAGGGTCTGGGCCAGCATTTACAGCTTTGAATTGATCTTCAAATTAAGACAAGGTGGGTGAGGGATCCTTTGCTGGGTGCCCTGATACCACATGCAACAGCTCAACCAGCTTTGATGCTCTGCTATATTCAGGTAGCACCAGTGGCGTAGGAAGGGGGGTGTGGGGGGGCGGGCTGCCCCAGGCGGCACAATGCGGGGGGGGGGGGGGGTCACCAGGCCGTGGCCGGCGCTGCAGCTGTTTAATGCTATTGATGTGCAGGCCCGCGCCCGCACGTCAATAGTTAACAGCCGCCAGCCAATCTGAGACTGACAGCTGTCGTCAGTCCCAGCGTGCATGTCGCCGGCGTCTGACGTCATTGTCAGTCGCCGTCGAGTGCACGCTTCAGCTGCGTGGAGAAAGCAGGAGCGCGGTCAGGTAAGCAGAACCCTGCATCTTTACAGGACTATACGCAACTCCCACCTGCCCTGGTGCCCCCTCACCTTGTACAGCACTTATATACTACTGTCATGGTGCCCCTTATCTGCTCCTGCTGCCCCCTCACCCTGCATCTTTATAATAATGCATACATCCCCCCTATCTGTCTTGGTGCCCCCCAAGTGTAAATCCAGCACCCGGTGCCCACTCACCTTGTATTGCACATATCATCGTGCCCATCAGCTGCACATCTCCTTCAATCTCCTTTATTATTAGGGTACACACATCCCCCCACTAGCCCTGTGCCCCCCAAATGTCACTGCTGCTCCTGGCGCCCCTTCATTTTCTGTCGCACTTATCTACTGCTTTCATTGCGCCGCTCAGCTGCCAGTGCCCCTCACCTTGCCCCCTCGCCATGCTTCTTTACAGGAATACACACATCCCCCCCATCTGCCCCAGTGCCCCCCAATTGTCAACGCTGCACCCTGTGCACCCTCACCTTCTATCACATATATCTATTACTATCATTGTGCTCCTCAGTCTGCTTCATTATAAGGGTACACACATCTCCCTACCTGCCCTGGTTCCCCCCCAAATGTCACTGCTGCTCCTGGTGCCCCCTCACCTTTCTATAACACATATGTACTATTATTGTGTCCCTCAGCTGCTGATGGTGCCCCCTCACCCTGCTTTATTTATAAGGTTACACACATCCCTCCACCTCTTGCCCTGTTGCCCCCTGAAATGTCAATGCTGCACCTAATGCCCCCGCACCCTGGATAGTTATAAAGATAGACATGCATATCTGCTCCCATCATGGTGCCCCTAATAATGCCCCCTCATCTTGTATTGCACCATCTACTACTATCGTTGTGCCCCTATCTGCCAATTTCGCTCCTGGTCCCCCTATTCTCTACTTTATTATATAGGTGTACCCCAATTGTCCCCAATCTGAAGTGTGTGTGTGTGTGTCAGAATTTAATCCATCTCATGAAAACAAGGTTTTGTGATATTTATATCAATCTTTAAAATTTTGAGATCCAAAAATTCAGCCAAATGTAAAACCCCAACCACCTACTTATCCCCATTTTTCCATTTTGTACCAAATACCCCCATAGTCCACAACCGACCCCTGAATAGAAAACATATACCCAGTAATTCTTGACACTAGGCTTCTTATATCCGAAAATGAAATTATTTGTATTATATTTATTATTATTGTTATCATTAATTCTCCTCCTGATTCTTGTATTTTGTTCCTCTGATCTTCCTATCATTGCAGCATAAGGCGTGTTATAGGCAGATTTCTCCCTGTGCAGCTGATAATATTCCAGGCTCCAGCAGGGACCTAGAATGGAGAGGTGGAGGAGCAATTAGAAAGGAAATTAATAGTGTGATAATCAGTCAATAACTCAGTGTTCAGGGCGCACCGGCCTCCATAGTGTGGATGGGGCTGTCAGGACTGGAGCTCTCCAAGGTGCTGAAATCAACTAGGCAGCTGCATAGGGCCACAAGGACCAGGGGGGAACTATAGGTAATGTTATGGACAGTGCGTAGGGGCAGGGATTGTGATGGGGAGAGGAGGAGGGGGGGTGCCAAATTCGGGAACAGCCGTGGGCGGCAAAAGCTCTAGCTACGCCTCTGGGTAGCACAAATATCAGTTTCAAAGACTACTATTGTCAGAAAAATGTAAGGACAGTAACATGGGTATTTGACTCAAAGGTGATGGAGGCCTGCCGGTATCGGAGGCCTACTGCTACAGGCAGTACAGGCACATGGAGACTCAACCAGGAGTCTACACATTTCCAAAATTAATGGTAGACACCACCAAAGTGGCATCAATTTCAATAGAGTAGAACTAGCATAATGGGGACCGACACCTCTTCCACTACAGCCAACCCAGCAGATGTAGATCCAATCAGGAATGTTCACATTTCCAAAAATTAGTTGCAGACATCAACAAAGTGGCATCAATTTCACCAGAGTAGAACCCTGCAGATGGAGACCCAATTAGGAGTTTTAAAATTTAAAATAGATAGGGGCAGACACCACCAAAGTGGCATCAGTTTCACCAGAGTAGAAATAGTTTAATGGGGAGCGACATCTCTTCCACTAGAGCCACATTCTGACATGTCCTGAGAGAAAGCTGGTGATCGGGCATTATAAAACCTCCAAGGAGTGAGAGGCGAGCTCAGGCCACCTCCATGATGGTAATGATATTGAGTTCTAGATACTTCTGCACCATCCTCTCTAGTCATTCATCACGTGTCAGACTTGGACTCTGTTGTGCTTGAGGCGGTCTAAAAATGTGTCAAAGGACTCACAGAAATTGCTTCTGCAACTTATACTAATGCTGCTGCTAATGTTTTGGAGTTGATGAATTGATGTGCCGGAGGTTGGAAGTCTAGAGCTGCGATGTACAATGTGTGCCTCACTGCTGTC
Source organism: Ranitomeya imitator (assembly GCF_032444005.1). Taxonomy (NCBI): domain Eukaryota; kingdom Metazoa; phylum Chordata; class Amphibia; order Anura; family Dendrobatidae; genus Ranitomeya; species Ranitomeya imitator. The sequence continues at coordinate 239,558,620 of NC_091282.1, forward strand.
TTGGGGAAATCCTCTCTTAAGGTTGAGTAAAGGCTTGTTTTGAAACTCAAGCACTCATGGGTTCCGTTCCAGGGCGGGAATCATCTGGCAAACTTTGGTCTTATAACATGGATTTAACAGAGGGGCAACCCAGTAGTCAGCACTATTTCGAATCACAACTATGCGGGGATCATGTGCATATATTGCAGCAAGAAGACACACATATGTCGGGCTGTTCCATGAGCTCCAAGGACATTCTGTGTTGGTGGCTGGGTAACACTGATGCTTGTTTCCTCCGTCCTCTCCCGCCAACCACAAACTACATGGTGGGGATGATTATCCTCATCCTCCATTTGTTCCTCAGCCCCTGCACCTTCACTAACAGTTTCTCTGGTATCACCAGCTCCCCTCGATCACAGTAATCCACCCTGCCTTGGCACCCGCCTGTGTGATGACAGTCTGTAACTCTGGGACAATGTTATCCCTTCCGCATCCTCCTCTGCTTCCTACTCTTCTTCTGGGACCATAACCTCCTCCCGCAGGCAATTCAAAGCATGTACATGACCGGAATCGTGATGCTGATGATGGCATCGTCAGCGCTAATCATCTTAGTAGCCATTTTGAAACTGTGCAGAAGGGTGCACCACGTCCGTACTGCTTTTGCCCAGATTATATGACATACTTTGTCAGGGCTCATTGCTGCTGCCACAGTCACTGCAACATGTGCAGAGTGGAAATCCACTGTGTCGGCACATTGCATATCAGCCTGTTAACTGGCATGGACAAAGATCTCTGCATCAATGCACGTCGATGTCCTAAGGGTTGCAAATGGTGGAAGTAAGTGTGACGCCCAGGAGACCGGGGTACCCAGCACCGGACCAATGGGGTCTGTCTCTTGAGGGGGATGTCACGGGTGGCTTGACCCGGTGCTGTGGTCTCAGGCAATGCACAGTGTAAGGGGTATCGTGAGGGAACAGGCACTTACTTGATCAGCAGCAGGTTCTCCCGGCGGTGATGATCCCGATCCTGGATAGATGGCTATTGTCCAAATGAAAGACTGAGGCACTGAAACGTTTAACCAGTTTACTTCAACATAAAGGGATTTACAACCAGTCCTGTCACCGGAGTCTGTATGGGAACTCTGAGTTACTTTGACCCTGCCGGGGTCTTCGCCTCTTTTTGTACGCAGTTTCTATGTGGCCCTGCTGCTGTATGTGAACTGGCTGCCGGCCCAATCTGTCCCCTCCTGGTCCTGGTTCGACGGGCAACCCGAGTCCTTTTATTGGCTTACCCCCTCCGGGAGTACCACTGAACTCTGTATCTGTTGCTGCGTCCGGCCCTAGTGAAGCTGATATCACCTCACGTTTTCCGGTTGCTGTATTATATATAATGAATACAGCCACGGATCCGGTATCCGTCTTTGCGCCTGTTCTGGGTAGTGGTTAATGCTACCCGGTTCTCACAATGTCCTTTTTCTCTGTCCCTCTTCTCCTCAGGCCGGTGATTTGGGCCTGGAAACCGTCATAGGGCTGTTAGAAATTCAGCTGTATGACCTCTCACTTTCAGCTCCTTAGCCCAACTGCCAGTTCTTCTCTCAGACCAGAATGGATCAAGGGGAGTCTCTGGAGCTCCCCCTTCTGGCCGGAGGTGGTAGTGCAGTCTTGCTATTTTAGTATTTGCATTTAGTGTCAGTAACTGTTTTTGTGGCAAATACCCCTAGGGGTGCCACATTCCCCCTTAGTTAAGAACAGTACTCCGGGACTGTGGGACGATAACATTTTGAAATAACAATTAATATGTACAGAGTCTTAAAAATGAAAAGTTACAAAAACCACTCAAGGAAACAAAAATAGAGTTCTGTAAAAAGTCACTTCAAATAGCGTCCATTAATACAGTTCTATCCTTGAAGGTACTAGGAAAGGCACTGCACTTTGTGTCCAAGAATTTAGTTTCATTTTTCCAACGGAGTTACCAATATAAAGTCTAAAGAAAGTTCAAAAAGAGCAAAAAGCAAAGTTCAAAAAGCAGTCTTTCCGGAGCTTTGATTTAGTGCCTCCGGGCTGATAAAAAGTTCAAGAATATGCAATAAGTTCATACAAACAAGTCTCTGTAGGTACTGGGCTTAAACGTTGCAGAATGATAACAATGACTATAGTTTTATAGTTGGTAATCCGCATACCTGGCCGGTAATTGACCCTGGGTACTACGCTGTGATCTACGTAATAGCGGTGTCTCTTCATGTGATGTACTACTGTCTACTGCGGATGTAGTATCTGCCCGCTCTGCTAAAGATAATTCCACGACTATGGAGTTGGCAAGTCCACCGTGAATGGGATTACTCTGATCAGGAATCTGTTCTTCCTGGCCTGGAACCTCCCGTAGTACGGGGTCAGCCTCTTCCTGTCTTGGGACTTCTGGTATTGGGTTCGGTGTTGGGTAAAAGGCCACCATGGGAACCACTACTGCACCATGGTATGTTAGTAGGGTTTTGGGAAAGTCTCCTATACAGGTGTGATACACTTCCTCTTCTTTTTCCTTTACTGGTTGAACCTGTATGGGTTGAATAACTTCTGGTTCTGGCTGGACAACGTCTGGCTCTTTCAATGCTTCCGGACATAATTTAAGATTGTCTCTTGACACTAATACAGATATTAAGCCTCCGTTTTTGCTAATGAGACACATTTTAGGATTATCCATTCTTGTTGGTAAAACTGTGTAGGGTACGGCTTCCCACTGATTGTCTAGTTTATTGGTTCGACGGTTTCTCTTGAGCACTTGGTCACCCGGTCTTAATGGGGTCGCTAGAGCATTCTGGTTGAAAGTTCGCTCTTGTCTTTCTCTAGTTTGCTGAAGGCTTCTTTCCACACTCTCTTGTACTTGGCGATACTGCTTTTGCCGTATGATATCCCAATTGGAGTCTTGAACTTCTGCGTCTGGTTTCAGAATTCCCATTTCTAGATCGATTGGTAATTGGCCGGGTCTTGCACGCATAAGGTAAGCTGGGGTGCAGTTGGTGGAGCTCACCGGGACATGATTATACAGATCCACCAAGTCAGGCAATTTCTCTGGCCATTGATTCCTTTCTGTCTCAGGTAAAGTCTTTAGTAGGTCTATTACAATATGGTTCATCTTCTTGCATAAGCCGTTTGTTTGTGGATGATAGGCCGTCGTCCGGATCTTTTTGCAACCATACATATTACAGAATTCTCTGAAGATCTCTGATTCCAAGGCTGTACCTTGGTCGGTGAGAACCTGTTCCGGATATCCATGGGGTCTACAAAAGTACGTTTGGAACGCTTTGGCTGCTGTTTTTGCTGTCAGATCTTTTACGGGTACTACTACCAAGAAGTGTGAATAATGGTCCACGATGGTCAAGGCATAGACATAGCCGGACCGGCTTGGTGTCAACTTCACGTGGTCCATGGCTACAAGTTCAAGTGGTTGTTTGGTGATTATGGGCTGCAGTGGTGCTCTTTGGTTCTTTTGATCGTTTCTTCTGAGGTTGCATGGGCCACAATTTCTGCACCACTGTTCGATTGATTTTCTCATCCCGACCCAATAAAATCTTTCTCTTAGAAGTACTTCTAACTTTTTCCAACCGAAGTGACCAGCACCATTATGGTAAGCTTCGAGGACCATCTTCACATCTTGTTTAGGCACGATAATCTGCCAAACCAATTCATGTGTTTTCGGATTGGTGTACCTTCTACAGAGCTTCCCTTGATACAGGAACATTTTGCCTCTCTCTTTCCAGAGTTGATGCGTCTCTTCTGGGGCATCCTCATCGGGATATGCACTTTGCTCAGTCAGCAGTTCCTTCACCAACTTCACAGCCGGATTGCTGTCTTGGGTGTCAGCCCATCTATGGTGTGCTAACGGATTAAAATTCACCTCTTGTTGTTTCTGATAGGTACTTGACTGATGATGTTTTGCCTTGGGATGATGGAAGGCTGGTAGTTCAATTTCTTCAAGCTCCCCCGTTTCCTCTTCTACATCTCTCAAGTGTGGCATCCGGGATAGGGCATCGGCATTTCCATTCTTGCGACCTGCTCGATACTTGATTATGAAGTTGTAATTAGATAACCGGGCTATCCATCGCTGTTCTAACGCACCTAATTTGGCTGTGTCCAGATGGGTCAATGGATTGTTGTCAGTATAGACAATAAATTCTGCAGCGGCCAGATAGTGTTTGAAACGTTCAGTCACAGCCCAAACTACTGCCAGTAGTTCCAATTTGAAGGAGCTGTAATTTTCTGAATTTCTTTCAGTTGGCCGGAGCTTTCTACTTGCAAAGGCGATGACTTTCTCCCGACCTTCTTGCTTTTGTGACAACACCGCTCCTAGTTCCACATTACTGGCATCGATGTAGAGGATGAAAGGTTGATGGTAATCTGGGTATGCCAGAACCTCTTCTCCAGTTAGTGCCTTCTTTAGTTGTTCAAAGGAGTTTTCCCTTTAGTCGTTCCACTGAAAAGGAGGGTTTCGGTTTGAAGGTTTCTTCGTCTGCCCTACCAAGGCATCTTGCAAGGGTGCTGCCAACTTGGTAAATCCTTTTATAAATCTGCGATAGTAACCCACCAATCCCAGGAATTGCCTCACTTCTTTTGCGTTGGTAGGTCTTGGCCAATCCCTTATGGCGCTTATTTTCTCGGGATCCGGTGCTACTCCCTCCGAACTCACGATGTGTCCCAGGTACTGTATCTTTGGCTTGAGAAGGTGACATTTGGATGGCTTGATTTTCATGCCATACCTGGATAAGGCTTCGAACACTTCTGCCAGGTCTTTTAAGTGTTGTTCGTAAGTCTTTGAGTAGACGATCACATCATCTAGGTACAGGAGGACGGTCTCGAAGTTCTTGTGTCCGAGGCAGCATTCCATCAACCGCTGGAAGGTACCGGATGCATTGCAGAGTCCGAATGGCATGCAATTAAATTAACATATACCCATTGGTGTGGTGAATGCCGTCTTTTCCTTATCTCTCTCAGCCACAGGGACTTGCCAATACCCGCTTGTTAAGTCTAAGGTGGAAAAATAATTAGCAGATTTCAAAGCAGTCAAGGACTCTTCTATCCTAGGCAAGGGGTAGGCGTCTTTATGGGTGATGTTATTAATCCGCCGGTAGTCTACGCACATTCTCATGGTTCCGTCCTTTTTTTTGACAATCACTAGAGGGGCCGCCCAGGGGTTACAGCTGTCTCTTATTACCCCGGCCTGTTTCATCTCCCTCAGCATATCTTTTGCACATTGATAGTGAGCGGGCGGTATGGGTCTATATCTTTCTTTTATTGGGGGATGGTCACCGGTGGGGATTGTGTGTTCTACCCCTTCTATCCGTCCGAAGTCCAATGGGTGTTTACTGAAGACTTGTTCATATTCCGTCACTAGCCTATACACCCCTTGTTTTTGATGGGTAGGTGTTGAATTTATGCCCACATGTAGCTGTTGGCACTAGTGTTGAGCATTCCGATACCGCAAGTATCGGGTATCGGCCGATACTTGCGGTATCGGAATTCCGATACCGAGATCCGATACTTTTGTAGTATCGGGTATCGGTATCGGATACATAGAGATGTGTAAAATAAAGAATTAAAATAAAAAATATTGATATATTTACCTCTCCGGCGGCCCCTGGACTCAGCGCGGGTAACCGGCAGGCTTCGTTGTTCAAAATCAGCGCTTTTAGGACCTGAGAATCACGTCCCGGCTTCTGATTGGTCGCGGGCCGCCCATGTGACCGCCACGCGACCAATCACAAGCCGCGACGTCACCGCAAGCTATTAGCGCGCTCATTTTTAAAAATGAGCGCGTTAATGGCTTTCAAAGACGTAGCGGCTTGTGATTGGTCGCGTGGCCGCGACCAATCACAAGCCGCGACGTCACCTCAAGCTATTAACGCGCTCATTTTTAAAAATGAGCGCGTTAATGACTTTCAAAGATGTAGCGGCTTGTGATTGGTCGCGACCAATCACAAGCCGCTACGTCTTTGAAAGCCATTAACGCGCTCATTTTTAAAAATGAGCGCGTTAATAGCTTGAGGTGACGTCGCGGCTTGTGATTGGTCGCGGCCACGCGACCAATCACAAGCCGCTACGTCTTTGAAAGCCATTAACGCGCTCATTTTTAAAAATGAGCGCGCTAATAGCTTGCGGTGACGTCGCGGCTTGTGATTGGTCGCGTGGCGGTCACATGGGCGGCCCGCGACCAATCAGAAGCCGGGACGTGATTCTCAGGTCCTAAAAGCGCTGATTTTGAACAAAGAAGCCTGCCGGTTACCCGCACTGAGTTCAGGGGCCGCCGGAGAGGTAAATATATCAATATTTTTTATTTTAATTCTTTATTTTACACATCCCTATGGATCCCAGGGCCTGAAGGAGAGTTTCCTCTCCTTCAGACCCTGGGAACCATGAGAATACCTTCCGATACTTGATGTCCCATTGACTTGTATTGGTATCGGATATCGGTATCGGCGATATCCGATATTTTTCGGGTATCGGCCGATACTATCCGATACCGATACTTTCAAGTATCGGACGGTATCGCTCAACACTAGTTGGCACCAATCCTCCAATTCTCCATCTGAGCCGTTGACTTCCACCTGACAGGTTGGTTCTAAGGGCTCAATGGTTGTGATGGCATTGTTGTCAACCGTATATAGCTTTGCCACTGTAGCATACCTTGGCAAAGTGACCTCTTCCTCTCCACAGTTCAAATGTCGTACCGGCACTCGTCCCTGGTGTACCTCGACTACCCCTCGTGCTGTGAGTATAGTGGGCCTGCTGTCGGTGTACACTGGTTCTATTAAGGCTTGATAATCTCGTCCCTTAGTACCAATGGCTGCTCAACACCATACCAGCATTTCTGTTTTTGGTGGGATTACAATAGACGTTGGATCACTTACCCTCACACTGCCGATTTCTCCACCTGCAACTTCTACCTGTTGCCTTAACATCAATACTTTTATTTCCCTCCGGAGAACTCTCTGCTGGTAGGATTGGGCAGTTTCAGCAATTTGCTGTAAGACAGAAATAACTTCGGCAAAGCAGTTCTCTAACACATTCATTCCTATCAATACAGTTGGTTCACAGTTCCGCCGGTCAACATCAACAACAATTATACCCTGTTTCTTCAATTCTACTTTACCAATCTTTATGGTCCAGCAAATATGTGTTCAACAGTGCCTTTTAGATCAGCTGCCCATGCTGTGACTTCTCGCTTAGCAATGGCCCCGGACATAGCTGATGTCACTGGCACTCCCTGTTGTTGAGGTGCCTCTGCCATGGGTTGCGCAGGATCCTGATCCCGAGGTGCCTCTGCCAGCTGGAGACGTATAGTGCTCTCCTTTAATTGGGCAAATGTCAATTCAGGGTTCTTAAAAACAAGCATGCTCACATGCCCCCGGTGAGAAGGGGTGTAGAGTACCTCAATAAATTGATCTCTTAGCAGTTTATCCGCTCCGGTGTTAAAAATGGGTTCAGCCAGTGTAAGTGATTTAAGGGCTTCCTGCAGGTTTAAGGCAAAGTCTCTCACGCCCTCATTAGCTTTTTGTTTGCAATTAAAGAATCGTACTTTAGCTTTGCTGCCGGCAGTGGTTTCAAATGTAGCTTTTAATCCAGCAAATAGGCGTTCAACAGTGCCTTTTAGATCAGCTGCCCATGCTGTGACTTCTCGCTTAGCATGGCCACTTAACTGCATCATCAGGAGACTAACACGCTGAACTTCACCCACGGGGAACATGTCAAAATGGGCCAGCATCTTTTCTCTGAAATCGTCAAGGGTATTAGGCTCACCTTCATACATTGGAAGCCACGGGCCACCCGGGGTATATGGCATCAGCACCGGCATGATGGGCGCCGCTCCTTGCACCGCTGCGCCACCGGACTCTCTATCGACACTCTGTCTTTCAGCTGCATTAGCGTCGCCGGTTGCTGCGGCGTCTCCGTGCTGCGACATACTGTGCCCCCTTAGTTAATCCGGACCCTTCCGGTCCTCCGCTTCCGTCGGGATAGTGTAGATTCATTCCGCTGCGCAGCAGGATTGGTTTTCCCCTTGCTCTGACGTCAGAGCGCTCAGCTTGGTGCCGCCCACAATGACACGCCCCCTGCTGCTCCCGCCCGCCACGCGCTCTGTAATGGCGGATTCTGAAGTTTTTCAGTCAGACTGGGGCTCAGGTAATGGCGTAGCTCAATTAACAGTCTCGTGCCTAACGGTTATGAGGTGATGGCGGCCATCTTTACTCCATTATAACCAATGGGGAAAAGTCACTTTCAATAGTTTTTAATGGGAAATGGAATTTTCTTTAATAAAGTCAATTTTCAAGATTTTTCATCCAAGTTTTCACAGTTTTGGGCTCCAATCACGGCACACAATACCCGGTATACGGGCTGGCTGAATCCTGTTCGTGACACCAATTGTGACGCCCAGGAGACCGGGGTACCCAGCACCGGACCAATGGGGTCTGTCTCTTGAGGGGGATGTCACGGGTGGCTTGACCCGGTGCTGTGGTCTCAGGCAATGCACAGTGTAAGGGGTATTGTGAGGGAACAGGCACTTACTTGATCAGCAGCAGGTTCTCCCGGCGGTGATGATCCCGATCCTGGATAGATGGCTATTGTCCAAATGAAAGACTGAGGCACTGAAACGTTTAACCAGTTTACTTCAACATATAGGGATTTACAACCAGTCCTGTCACCGGAGTCTGTATGGGAACTCTGAGTTACTTTGACCCTGCCGGGGTCTTCGCCTCTTATTGTACGCAGTTTCTATGTGGCCCTGCTGCTGTATGTGAACTGGCTGCCGGCCCAATCTGTCCCCTCCGGGTCCTGGTTCGACGGGCAACCCGAGTCCTTTTATCGGCTTACCCCCTCCGGGAATACCACTGAACTCTGTATCTGTTGCTGCGTCCGGCCCTAGTGAAGCTGATATCACCTCACGTTTTCCGGTTGCTGTATTATATATAATGAATACAGCCACGGATCCGGTATCCGTCTTTGCGCCTGTTCTGGGTAGTGGTTAATGCTACCCGGTTCTCACAATGTCCTTTTTCTCTGTCCCTCTTCTCCTCAGGCCGGTGATTTGGGCCTGGAAACCGTCATAGGGCTGTTAGAAATTCAGCTGTATGACCTCTCACTTTCAGCTCCTTAGCCCAACTGCCAGTTCTTCTCTCAGACCAGAATGGATCAAGGGGAGTCTCTGGAGCTCCCCCTTCTGGCCGGAGGTGGTAGTGCAGTCTTGCTATTTTAGTATTTGCATTTAGTGTCAGTAACTGTTTTTGTGGCAAATACCCCTAGGGGTGCCACATTAGCACATCTTCCATGCTTTCTGCAGCAGGTCACCCAGGCCAGGATAGTAGCAGAAAAAATGCTGTACTACCAGGTTGAGGACGTGAGCTATGCAAGACGCGTGTGAGAGCTTGCCTCGGCGTAAGGCCACCACCAGGTTCACACCATTATCGGACATGTTCTTCCCTTGATTCAGGTTCAGCGGAGACTGCCATTCCTCAAACACGGCCTGGAGAGCTATCCACAACTCTTCAGCTGTATAACTGCGATCTCCAATGCATATCAATTTTACCACTACCTGATTTCGGTGAGCACTGGCTTCGCATTTCGGAGCTGGTGGAGATTCATTCTGCACTGTTGGAACGCGTGTCTTATTAAGACAGAGGCTGAATGCTCAGGTGAAGGCACTAGAAGAGGTGGAGGAGGCAGAAGCAGTGGAGGAAGTGTGAAATACAGGGGTTTGTCTTGCAAGCCTTGGGGATTCCAAGACTTGTGGAGCAGCCGCTTGCCTGGTACTGGGGGACTGAGACAGCCATAAGCTTTCAGAAATTGTCTGTTTCTACCCGGCGAAAAGTCAGCATTTCCGAGGCCAACAGATTGGAGATGTTGGAGTTCAACCTCTTAGCTTTGTCTTGTGTAGGTGGAAACAATCTTTTACGTGACCACAACTGCAGGACTGAGGGCTGGCTGTAGTGTTGAGAGAGGGCAGAGTACGGTGAAACAGACAAACTGCTGGGCCATGTGTGATGTTCAGATGGAGATTTTACGATGGATTGAGAAAGTTGTGGTGTTTTCGTTCTCTGAGATCGGTCAAAATTAGCAGGCATGTCTACCTCCATTACAGCTGACGGTAGGCTCTCATTCAGCCTGACTGGGGCGGGTAAAGAACCTGAGGTTCTGTGGTTGGAAACCTGTGTGACAATACTTGCCACGGTAATAGAGGAGGAGAAAGAAGCAGCAGATGCGGTTGATGAATCTTTATATAGAGGGACATGTGATTTCAGCAGCAAATGACACAAGCCATTGTATCTGGACATTGTAGTTTTTTTCTGCGTCCTGATTGACTAGCCACAATGTGCACACATAAAGTTATACAAAGATTTTACAAGCACTGAGCTCTCCCCACCCCCTACCCTCATCAAACACGTGCCCCAAGCTCATCATACTCCACCACTATCCTAGCCAAAATGCTTAACCTCTTAACCCCCAAGGGTGGTTTGCATGTTAATGACTGGGCCAATTTTTATAATTCTGACTAATGTCCCTTTATGAGGTTATAACTCTGGAATACTTGCATGTATCCTGGTGATTCTGACATTGTTTTCTCGATAGATATTGCACTTCATGTTAGTGGTAACATTTCCTCGACATTACTTGTGTTTATTTGCGAGAAAAAAAATGGAAATTTGGGGAAGATTTTGAAAATTTCGCCATTGTCCTACTTTGAATTTTCATGCCCTTAAATCGTAGAGATATGTCACACAAAAAAATACTTACTAAGTAACATTTATACTTTACATCATCACAAAAATGTTGTTTGTTAGGGAGTTGTAAGGGTTACAACATTTTTACAACACCATTCTTTGAGGGATCTATATTATAGAAAATACTCATGTGTGACACCATTCAAAAAATTGCACCCCTCAAGGTGCTCAAAAACCACATTCAAGAAGTCTATTAACCCTTCAGGTGCTTCACAGGCCCGCAAGGACATTTAATGACATACACAGCAAAGGTGGTGTCACAGGTAAAAAAAAACGGGGATTTTAAAACTTTTTCCTGTATAAGGGTGTTGAATATGTTGGCCTTTTTGGACATTCCCACATTGGGTGCAATTGAGACATGGATAGATGCCTGTTTTTGGAGGTTGTATGAATTGTTGTCGTTTGGTCGGTTTGTCGCTTCCAATGTCAGCCCGGATGAGGGTATCTCTTATGTTAGAAGCCCACCTGAAACACGGTAAAAAGCGTGTAGAAAATTCAGGAATATCAGGGTAGGCAGAATGAAGAAGTGGCCAATGTTTCCGGATGGTTTTATCTATCAGGTAGGCAAACAGGTGATATGAATGTACAAAGGGAATTTGATCCATTTTGATCTGATTTGAGGTAGCACTAATTCATTTGGACTCTTTTAGAATAGACTGTGGATAGCCCCTGTCCTGAAATTTAGACTCTAATTCAGACAGGCGAGTTCCCAGTATATCCTTGTTTAAGACAATGCGGCTAATCCATTGGAATTGTGACTTTGGGATGGAGGATTTTACAGAGGCTTGATGAAAACTATCAAAGTGCAGAAGGCTGTTGCGATCTGTAGTCTTTATGTACAGGTCGGTGGAAAGAGATCCTTCCGGGTGTTTGATTACCATGGTATCCAGGAAATTAATCCTGGTACTGTCATAAGAAATGGTAAATATTATACCAGGCCAGGAATTGTTGAGGAAGTCATGGAAAGAGGTTAGGGACTCGGACGTGCCCCCCCATACCCCAAAAAAGTCATCTATATAACGTCTCCATGTAAGGACGTTGTTGATGAACAAAGGAGAGGTGTAAATTATAGATTCCTCAAAGTCTGCCATATAACAATTAGCGTATGGGGGAACTACGTTCGAGCCCATCGCGGTACCCCAAGTCTGAAGAAAGAAATCGTCCTGAAACAAAAGGTAGTTTTTAGTGAGGACCAAGGTTAATAGTTCTATACATATGTTCACCTGAGTATTATTCATGCCTGAGGCTTGTAATAATCGTCTAACTGATGTTATACCATGTTCATGGGGGATAGAGGTATATAAATCTTTGATGTCTAATGTGACTAAAAGACTGTCATTGGGAATGTGTCCCATGGTATTAATCACCTGTAGGAAAGATCCTGTATCAAGAACGAATGATTTTGTCTTCATGATGAGGGGAGTGAGAATGTTCTCAAGGTAGACAGAGATGGGAGATAATATCGATTTGGTTGAGGCTACTATAGGTCTCCCTGGTGGTTGTTGTGGGTTTTTATGCATATTGGGTAGGATATAGAAAACAGGAGTGACTGGATTCTGTTTTTGTAAGAAAGTCGCATGTTTTCTGATCAAGGGTACCTTCTTTGGAATATTTTGTCAGGACATCTGAGATAAGTTTTTTAACATTATCGGTGGCATCATGGGGTAATTTCTGATAAGTGGTGGCATCACTCAGTTGTCTCCGTAATTCAGTTACAGAGTAGGAACTGTCCATAACGACAATGGCACCCCCTTTGTCAGCTGGCTTAATAATAATTTTGTCATCGTTCCGTAGGGGTTTGAGTGCCTGATGGTCAACAGCTGAAAGATTGGGGGGATAGAACAGGTTGCCCTAATTCATATTCGAGCTAAGATCAAGGAAAGACTTTTGCACAAAATCTATAAAGGTCTCCAGGGCGTGTGAGCCCTTTGGAGGCCTGTAGTGACATTTGGTCCATAAGCCTAGGCTAGATGCTGACAGCAGGTTAGTGGTCAATGGCTCCTATGTATTAGGGAGCGATTTCACTGATGGATTAGGGATTCTGAAATATGTTGTACTCCGCAAAGCTCAAGGTTCTTGATGAAATATTCATTACCAGTGGGCACATACCTGTGACCGGGTTGTGCGGTTCGAGTTGCCTCTGTGGCCTGTGGCCCCGCCTGGTCCTCCATGTCTTCGGGGTTTCTTTTTCTGTCCTAAAAAAGGAGGCAAAGTGGGAGAGGGACCTCCATGTTCTTGTTCTGATCCAGATGTGGACATTTCCGTGGAGGAATGGGGTGTGTGTTGTGAATTCTGTTGTCGGGCTCCCTCCTGTGGTCATGAATGGTACTTCGGCTGGTTCTGTCCATGGGCTTCCTCTGGTGGGTGTTTCTGAGTTTCACAGGTGACGAGGTTAATTCGTTAGCTGCTGCTCTATTTAACTCCACTTAGATCTTTGCTCCATGCCACCTGTCAATGTTCCAGTATTGGTCTGTTCACTCCTGAATCGTTCTTGTGACCTGTCTTCCCATCAGAAGATAAGTTCCAGCTTGTATTTCTTTGGTTTGCTATTTTTCTGTCCAGCTTGCTATTTAATTTGTTGTCTTGCTTGCTGGAAGCTCTGGGACGCAGAGGGAGCACCTCCGCACCGTGAGTCGGTGCAGAGGGTCTTTTTTCGCCCTCTGCGTGGTCTTTTTGTAGGTTTTTGTGCTGACCACAAAGTAAACTTTCCTATCCTCGGTCTGTTCAGTAAGTCGGGCCTCACTTTGCTAAATCTATTTCATCTCTGTGTTTGTATTTTCATCTTTACTCACAGTCATTATATGTGGGGGGCTGCCATTTCCTTTGGGGAATTTCTCTGAGGCAAGGTAGGCTTTATTTTTCTATCTTCAGGGCTAGCTAGTTTCTTAGGCTGTGCCGAGTTGCATAGGGAGCGTTAGGCGCAATCCACGGCTATTTCTAGTGTGTTTGATAGGTTTAGGGATTGCGGTCAGCAGAGTTCCCACGTCCCAGAGCTTGTCCTTATTATCAGTAACTATCAGGTCATTCCGTGTGCTCTTAACCACCAGGTCCATTATTGTCCTGACCACCAGGTCATAACAGTACAGGTGGCCCAAAGTACTAATGCATCTCAATAGAGGGATAAGAGAAGTTCTGAGACCATTTTTTTTTCTTTGCAGTGTGTTTTGTCTCTATTTTCCCCTTTACCTCTGGGTGGTTCAGGACACTGGTGTAAACATGGACATTCAAGGTCTGTCCTCTTGGATGGATAATCTCACTACAAGGATACAAAACATTCAAGATTTTGTGGTTCAGAATCCGATGTCAGAGCCTAGGATTCCAATTCCTGATTTGTTTTTTGGTGATAGATCTAAATTCTTGAATTTCAAAAATAATTGTAAATTGTTTCTTGCCTTGAAACCTCGCTCCTCAGGTGACCCTGTTCAACAAGTAAAGATCATTATTTCTTTGTTACGTGGTGACCCTCAAGACTGGGCATTTCACCCTTGCACCTGGAGATCCAGCATTGCGTGATGTTGATGCGTTTTTCCTGGCGCTTGGATTGCTTTATGACGAACCTAATTCAGTGGATCAGGCAGAGAAAATCTTGCTGGCTCTGTGTCAGGGTCAGGATGAAGCGGAGATATATTGTCAGAAGTTTAGAAAGTGGTCTGTGCTCACTCAGTGGAATGAATGTGCCCTGGCAGCAATCTTCAGAAAGCGTCTCTCTGAAGCCCTTAAGGATGTCATGGTGGGGTTTCCCATGCCTGCTGGTCTGAATGAGTCTATGTCCTTGGCCATTCAGATCGATCGACGTTTGCGTGAGCGTAAAGCTGTGCACCATTTGGCGGTACTATCTGAGCATGGGCCTGAGCCTATGCAATCTGATAGGACTTTGACCAGAGCTGAACAGCAAGAACACAGACGTCGGAATGGGCTATGTTTTTACTGTGGTGATTCCACTCATGCTATCTCCGATTGTCATAAGCGCACTAAGCGGTTCGCTAGGTCTACCACCATTGGTACGGTACAGTCTAAATTTCTATTGTCTGTTACTCTGATTTGCTCTTTGTCATCCTATTCTGTTATGGCATTTGTGGATTCAGGCGCTGCAATGAATTTGATGGACTTGCAGTATGCTAGGCGCTGTGGTTTTTTCTTGGAGCCCTTGCAGTATCCTATTCCATTGAGAGGAATTGATGCTACGCCTTTGGCCAAGAATAAGCCTCAGTATTGGACCCAATTGACCATGTGCATGGCTCCTGCACATCAGGAGGATATCCGCTTTCTGGTGTTGCATAATCTGCATGATGTGGTCGTTTTGGGGTTGCCATGGCTACAGGTTCATAATCCAGTATTGGACTGGAAATCTATGTCTGTGTCCAGCTGGGGTTGCCAGGGGGTACATGGTGATGTTCCATTTTTGTCTATTTCGTCTTCCACTCCTTCTGAAGTTCCAGAGTTTTTGTCGGATTATCGGGATGTATTTGATGAGCCCAAAGCCAGTGCCCTACCTCCTCATAGGGATTGCGATTGTGCAATTAATTTGATTCCTGGTAGTAAGTTTCCTAAGGGCCGATTGTTCAATTTATCTGTGCCAGAACACGCCGCTATGCGGAGTTATATAAAGGAATCCTTGGAGAAAGGCCATATTCGCCCGTCGTCATCACCGTTAGGAGCAGGGTTCTTTTTTGTGGCCAAGAAGGATGGTTCTTTGAGACCTTGTATTGATTACCGCCTTCTTAATAAAATTACAGTCAAATTTCAGTATCCTTTGCCGTTGCTGTCTGATTTGTTTGCTCGTATTAAAGGGGCTAGTTGGTTCACCAAGATAGATCTTCGAGGGGCGTATAATCTTGTGCGTATTAAACAAGGCGATGAATGGAAAACAGCATTTAATACGCCCGAGGGCCATTTTGAGTACCTGGTTATGCCATTCGGGCTTTCCAATGCTCCATCAATATTTCAGTCCTTTATGCATGACATCTTCTGAGAGTACCTGGATAAATTCCTGATTGTGTATTTGGATGATATTTTGGTCTTTTCGGATGATTGGGAGTCTCATGTGAAGCAGGTCAGAATGGTGTTCCAGGTCCTTCGTGCGAATTCCTTGTTTGTGAAGGGGTCAAAGTGTCTCTTTGGAGTTCAGAAGGTTTCATTTTTGGGGTTCACTTTTTCCCCTTCTACTATTGAGATGGATCCTGTTAAAGTCCAGGCCATTTACGATTGGACTCAGCCGACATCTGTGAAGAGCCTGCAAAAGTTCCTGGGCTTTGCTAATTTTTATCGGCGCTTCATCGCTAATTTTTCTACTGTTGCTAAACCGTTGACTGATTTGACCAAGAAGGGTGCTGATGTAGTCAATTGGTCTTCTGCGGCTGTAGAGGCTTTTCAGGAGTTGAAGCGTCGTTTTTCTTCTGCCCCTGTGTTGTGCCAGCCAGATGTTTCGCTTCCGTTTCAGGTTGAGGTTGATGCTTCTGAGATTGGAGCAGGGGCTGTTTTGTCGCAAAGAAGTTCTGAGGGCTCGGTGATGAAGCCATGTGCTTTCTTTTCTAGAAAGTTTTCGCCTGCTGAGTGTAACTATGATGTTGGTAATCGTGAATTGTTGACCATGAAGTGGGCATTTGAGGAGTGGCGTCATTGGCTGGAAGGAGCCAAGCATCGCGTGGTGGTCTTGACAGATCACAAGAATTTGACCTATCTTGAGTCTGCCAAACGGTTGAATCCGAGACAGGCTCGATGGTCATTATTTTTCTCCCGTTTTGATTTTGTGGTTTCGTACCTTCCGGGCTCTAAGAATGTGAAGGCTGATGCCCTGTCAAGGAGTTTTGTGCCTGACTCTCCGGGTGTTCCTGAGCCGGCGGGTATTCTCAAAGAGGGGGTAATTTTGTCTGCCATCTCCCCTGATTTGCGGCGGGTGCTGGAAAAATTTCAGGCTGATAGACCTGACCGTTGCCCAGCGGAGAAACTGTTTGTCCCTGATAGATGGACTAGTAGAGTTATCTCTGAGATTCATTGTTCAGTGTTGGCTGGGCATCCTGGAATCTTTGGTACTAGAGATTTGGTGGCTAGATCCTTCTGGTGGCCATCTTTGTCGCGGGATGTGCGTTCTTTTGTGCATTCCTGTGGGACTTGTGCTCGGGCTAAGCCCTGCTGTTCTCGTGCCAGTGGGTTGCTTTTGCCCTTGCCGGTCCCGAAGAGGCCCTGGATGCATATTTCTATGGATTTTATTTCGGATCTCCCCGTCTCTCAAAAGATGTCGGTCATTTGGGTGGTTTGTGATCGCTTTTCTAAGATGGTCCATTTGGTACCTTTGTCTAAATTGCCTTCCTCCTCTGATTTGGTGCCATTATTTTTCCAGCATGTGGTTCGTTTACATGGTATCCCGGAGAACATCGTTTCTGACCGAGGTTCCCAGTTTGTTTCAAGGTTTTGGCGATCATTTTGTGCTAGGATGGGCATTGATTTGTCTTCTTCCTCGGCTTTCCATCCTCAGACAAATGGCCAAACCGAACGAACTAATCAAACTTTGGAAACATATCTGAGATGCTTTGTTTCTGCTGATCAGGATGATTGGGTGTCCTTTTTGCCGTTGGCTGAGTTCGCCCTTAATAATCGGGCCAGCTCGGCTACTTTGGTTTCGCCGTTTTTCTGCAATTCTTCCATCCTCGTTTCTCTTCAGGGCAGGTTGAGTCTTCAGACTGTCCTGGTGTAGATACTGTGGTGGATAGGTTGCAGCAGATTTGGACTCATGTGGTGGACAATTTGACATTGTCCCAGGAGAAGGCTCAACGTTTCGCTAACCGCCGGCGCTGTGTGGGTCCCCGACTTCGTGTTGGGGATTTGGTTTGGTTGTCGTCTCGTTATGTTCCTATGAAGGTTTCCTCTCCTAAGTTTAAGCCTCGTTTAATTGGTCTGTATAAGATTTCTGAGGCTATCAATCCTGTGTCATTTCGTTTGGCCCTTCCTGCTTCTTTTGCCATCCATAATGTGTTCCATAGGTCGTTATTGCGGAGATACATGGCGCCTGTGGTTCCATCCGTTGATCCTTCTGCCCCGGTGTTAGTTGAGGGGGAGTTGGAGTATGTGGTGGAGAAGATTTTGGATTCTCGTGTTTCGAGACGGAAACTCCAGTACCTGGTCAAGTGGAAGGGTTATGGTCAGGAAGATAATTCCTGGGTTTTTGCCTCTGATGTTCATGCTGCCGATCTGGTTCGTGCCTTTCATTTGGCTCATCCTGGTCGGCCTGGGGGCTCTGGTGAGGGTTCGGTGACCCCTCCTCAAGGGGGAGGTGCTGTTGTGAATTCTGTTGTCGGGCTCCCTCCTGTGGTCATGAATGGTACTTCGGCTGGTTCTGTCCATGGACTTCCTCTGGTGGGTGTTTCTGAGTTTCACAGGTGACGAGATTAATTCGTTAGCTGCTGTTCTATTTAACTCCACTTAGATCTTTGCTCCATGCCACCTGTCAATGTTCCAGTATTGGTCTGTTCACTCCTGGATCGTTCTTGTGACCTGTCTTCCCATCAGAAGCTAAGTTCCAGCTTGTATTTCTTTCGTTTGCTATTTTTCTGTCCAGCTTGCTATTTAATTTGTTGTCTTGCTTGCTGGAAGCTCTGGGACGCAGAGGGAGCGCCTCCGCACCGTGAGTCGGTGCGGAGGGTCTTTTTGCGCCCTCTGTGTGGTCTTTTTGTAGGTTTTTGTGCTGACCGCAAAGTAACCTTTCCTATCCTCGGTCTGTTCAGTTAGTCGGGGCTCACTTTGCTAAATCTATTTTATCTCTGTGTTTGTATTTTCATCTTTACTCACAGTCATTATATGTGGGGGGCTGCCTTTTCCTTTGGGGAATTTCTCTGAGGCAAGGTAGGCTTTATTTTTCTATCTTCAGGGCTAGCTAGTTTCTTAGGCTGTGCCAAGTTGCATAGGGAGCGTTAGGCGCAATCCACGGCTATTTCTAGTGTGTTTGATAGGTTTAGGGATTGCGGTCAGCAGAGTTCCCAAGTCCCAGAGCTCGTCCTTATTATCAGTAACTATCAGGTCATTCCGTGTGCTCTTAACCACCAGGTCCATTATTGTCCTGACCACCAGGTCATAACAGGTGTGGGCCTTGAGGTAGTTTGCCATGCTGAAGATCTTGGTTGCCAATTGTAGACATGATCAAGTTCATAATCCTCCTGATCTCAGGCAAACTTGTGCCGTTTGCGATTTTCAGTGTCCCGTCGATGTTGTTTGATGTTTGTTTTAATCTGTGACTTGAGGACACTGAGTTCCTCAGGGGTACCGGTGGACTCCAATTGTGCTTCTATGGACTTGATGCGATCAGTACTATCCTTGATGGTTTTCTGTAGATGTTCTACGGTCAGAAGCATCAAGTCAAAGGAACATTTGTTTAAAATGTGTTTATATTCAACACCCTTATACAGGAAAAAGTTATAAAATCCGCATTTTTTTTCCTGTGACACCACCTTTGCGGTGTATGTCATTAAATGTCCTTGCGGGCTATTATACGTGGGAGAGACAACACAGGCTGTGATAGACCACATTTCAAAACATAAAAGTACAATACAGTGCAAAAATACATTGCTACCCATCCCCCAGCCTATTATAAGTACGGGACACAGAATAGCCCAGCTTAAATTCCAAATTCTAGAACAGATACCACATTCTAGAAGGGGAGGGGACCGTATTAAGCAACTAAAGCACCGGGAGGCCTTTTGGATCCATACCCTGGATACCCTTACCCCTAAAGGCCTAAATGGGGAGTATGATCTGTTGTCCTTTATTTAATAACTCTATTGGATAGTGACGATCCAATGCAGGTGGGTACCCATCAGGTCACTATATGTATTATTTATTAATATCTTGCAGTATATTATCAGAATAGGCTTAATTCTGCTACTTTTGTGACAACACTTGTTATCCATATGCTTATACTAATTTTGAACTACATTATGTTTTGGTTATCATATCACTTTATTATGCCATTATGTTTGTTATAACATATATCTCTTTTCCTTTCCCCCAGAGACGCCTGTACTAGATCTCTCCAGTAAATTCTCTCTCTCAGTTCACCTCAATCACCGTAGAAGTTACCCCCCTTCCTATCACATGGAGTGCAGTGGAAAGCTTAGAGTATGGGTGGAACGCTGTATCGCCTTTTGGAACGCACAGCCATTAGTATCCTACGACGCGCCCCCCTTTTTGCAGCACCGCGGCCATGCTTTACCCTGGCCAGTCACCGGAAACCCGCCCTCTTTGCTTCTTTATATCTACTTCCTGTTCACTCTTTGTCAGGATGAGCGGTTAACGCCATGTCCAGACAAGTCACTGGGGCACTCTGCACCTGTCTCCTACGCAATACAGGTTAGTTTCCGGACAGACAGCTGGTCACATGGACTTTACCACTACACACTGCAATATGGGATTATTACAGTAAATTATTGCATTATCTCACAGGCTGCATTCTATCATCATCAATACTCAAGCTTGACGGCTAGACTGACTGGTATGTTTCATCTCATATGGCACATTGCGTTCCCATTACATCCACTCCATTACTTTTTATTATGTCTCTAGATCAAGCACCTTATGGTCCCTTCACTTCAGCAGACACTCTATGATCTGGTATGTGCTTATACATCCTCATCACTACTTACCTCATGTTTCGTCACTGATGAGGACGCGACGATTTCAGTTTTTAGCAAACTATGATGTTCGCCTTGATATCTTTGGTATCATATTTTGCGATCATTTCATTATCTCTACTATTATTGACCATGTTTGATATTTGATGTACTGTATATACTTTATTTTGGTTGTATCATTTTTGTTTCTGCTTTTCACACTTTTGTTATTTCTGTAGTAACTGAAGAAGGTAACACAAGACCGAAACATTTTGACTACTGCAGTGGACAACAATAAATTACTATTTGTGCATTTAAGTTAACTGCTGAGTTCTTTACTATATACTGACGCTGTGGGAACCTACTCAGGCACCCTTTCTAGTTGTGAGCCATTTTGGAAAGTAGACCCCCTAAGGAACTTATCTAGATGTGTTGTGAGAACTTTGAACCCTCAAGTGCTTCACTACAGTTTATAATGCAGAGCCGTGAAAATAAAAAATCTTTTTTTTTCCACAAAAATGATTTTTTAGCCCCAAAATTTCTATTTTACCAACACTAACAGGAGAAATTGGACCAAAAACGTTGCTTCCCAATTTGTCCTGAGTACGCTGAACCACCATTTGGGCACATGGCAGAACTTGAAAGGGAAGGAGCACCGTTTGGAATGCAGACTTAGATGGAATGGTCTGCGGGCATCATGTTGCGTTTGCAGAACCCCCATATTGGAAACTAGGCCCGCCAAAGAACTTATCTGGATGTGCTGTGAGAACTTTGAACCCCAAGTGTTTCACTACAGTTTATAACGCAGAACCGTGAAAATAAAAAATCTTTTTTTTCCACAAAAAATATTTTTAGCCCCCAGTTTTGTATTTTCCCAAGGGTAACAGGAGAATTTGGATGCCAAAAGTTGTTGTCCAATTTGTCCGGAGTATGCTGACATCCCACATCTGGGGGTAAACTACTGTTTGGGCACATGGCAAAGCTAGAAAAAGGGAAGTAGCACCATCTTACTTTTTCAACGCAGAATTGGATGGAATTGAGATTGGACGTCATGTTGCGCTTGCAGAGCCCCTGATGTGCCTAAACAGTGGAAACCCCACAATTCTAACTCCAACCCTAACCCCAACACACCCCTAACCCTAGTCACAACCCTGACCATAACCCTTACCACACCCCTAACCCCAACACATCCCTAGCCCCAACACACCCCTAACCCTAATCCCAACCCTAACCATAAAGCTAACCACACCCCTAACCTGAACACACCCCTAATCCCAACCCCAACACACCCCTAACCCCAACACACCCCTAATGCTAATCTCAACCCTAACCATAACCCTAACCACACCCCTAACCCTGACACACCCCTAACTCATCCGTAAAAGTAATCCAAACCCTAACCCCCAATTCTAGCCCCAACCCTAACCCTAACTTTAGCCCCAACCCTAACTTTAGCCCCAACCCTAACCCTAATGGGAAATTGGAAATAAATACATTTATTTTTTGTTTGATTATATTTTTCCCCAACTAAGGTGGTGATAAAGGGGTGTTTGATTTACTATTTATAGCGAGTTTTTGTAGTGGGTTTTTATGTTTAGCAGCTGTCACACACTAAAAGACACTTTTTATTGCAAAAAAAAGATTTTGCGTCACCACATTTTGAAAGCTATAATTTTTCCATATTTTGGTCCACAGAGTCATGTGAGGTCTTGTTTTCTGTGGGATGAGTTGACGTTTTTAATTGTACCATTTTTGGGCACATGACATTTTTTGATCACCTTTTCTTCTGATTTTTGTTAGGCAGAATGAACAAAAACCAGCAATTCATGAATTTCTTTTGGGGGACGTTTATACCGTTCCGCGTGTGGTAAAATTGATAAAGCAGTTTTATTCTTTGGGTTAATAAGATTACAGCGTTACCTCATTTATATCATTTTTTTATGTTTTGGTGCTTTTATACAATAAAAACTATTTTACATAAAAAATAATTATTTTTGCATCGCTTCATTCTAAGGGCTATAACTTTTTTATTTTTTCACTGATGATGCTGTATGCTGGCTCATTTTTTGCGGGACAAGATAACGTTTTCAGCAGTACCATGTTTATTTATATCCATCTTTTTGATCGCGTGTTATTCCACTTTTTGTTCGGCGGTATGATGACAAGGCATTGTTTTTTGCATCAGTTTTTTTAATTTTTACGCTGTGTTAACTGAAGGGGTTAACTAGTAGGACAGTTTTATAGATTGGGTCGTTACGGATGCGGCAATACTAAATATATACTTTTATTGTTTTTTTATTTACATAAAGAAATGTATTTATTGGAACAATATTTTTTTTTCTTTATTTAGGAATTTAAAAAAAAAAAATTCCACACAGTGTAATATATTTTGTTTTTACTTTTTCACATTGTCCCAGGATGGGACATCTCTATACAGTGCCAGATCACTGATCTGACACTTTACAGAGCACTGTGTCAGATCAGCGATTCTGACAGGCTGTGCAGGAGGCTTGCCGGCTCCTGTTCTCAGCAGGCGCTCGCAAGCCATCTCCCTGCAGGACCCAGAAGGACCCCCGTGGCCATCTTGTATCCGGGGTCTGCAGGGAAGAGAACGGAGGAGACCCTCGGAACAGCACAATCACATCACATTGTTCTGAGGGTCTCAGGGAAGCACGCAGGGAGCCCCCTCCCTGCACAATGCTTCCCTATGCCACCAGAACACTGCGATCATGTTTGATTGCAGTACTCCAGAGGTTAAAGTGCCGGGAGCGGTCCGTGACCACTTCTGTCACATAGTGCCGGATGTCAGCTGTGATAATCAGCTGACACCCGGCCGCGATCAGCCGTGCTCCTCCCGTGAGCGCGGCTGATCACCTATGACGTACTATCCCGTCCATGTGAATTAACTCTCAGGTCACATGGGCGGGATAGTACATCCGATGGCAGAAAGGGGTTAAAATACTTTAGTATATTCCCGCACTTTTACTGAATGTAACCAATTTTCACAATTTTATGAAAATTTGCTCATGTTTCCAATCACAAATCCGAATGTGCCATATTCGTTCCGAGATTATGTTTGGCGATGGTTTTTCGAACATATTCGCTCATCTCTAGGTCTGATGCTGTTATACAGATAAAATTGTTACTTTTGTAGAACAAATACGCTTTGTTGGTCTTCTTTAATCACCATTTGAAATCTTCTGCTATATAAGTTTTGGTGCACATGGGCTGGACTGTGCTTTGGGTCTTCTATTTAATATCTGTGATTCTCTGGCCCCTCTGCCTGCCTCCGGTCTGTGAATGACAAGTCACTGCTGAGCTTTCAAACAGAGGAGACAGATCATTAAAAGACTGAAGGCAAGCTAAGATTTGACTACATCCTTTTCAGACTAGACTGTTTTTAATTAAAGCTGAATTCTACCTGCCCTTTAAATTTGTAGACTTTTAGCCTATGTTTGATAAATATTCATTTTAGGGTCCCATCAAAGAAAGGTACGCCTTGTCATGGCTAATGGGCTCTACTGAATTGTTCAATTTATGTGTTAAGTACCTTCATATGTATAGATATATTCTTTGTGGCAGTAATGCAGTCCAAATTTCACATGTTCAATGGTTGCATACATCTTAGCACTTTCAGTGTGCTGCTGTGTTCTTTTGTTAGTATTACAACATCATTACAGCCATGTATTTACATAACAAATTTGGTCAGACAAGCGTTCTTTAAGAAATTAAAGTGAAGATTTGTCTCTCTTAGGATAATATCTATGTGTGAATTACTGGGCAATTAGTATGCATAATTTTACAAATAAATGAATATTTTAAATTGTGCAATCTCAATAGTTTGTTTGTATCTTGGAGTCTATTCTGTGGTTATATTATACAGTATCTTATACTACAGTCACATTTAAAGCTACAGTTACTATTCTGCTGTTGCATCATGTCGTCAAGTCACAAACAGAGCTGTACTCATGATCTTGTTCTTACGTTACATATTGAACTCCAGTCACTATTCTGCTGTTACATCATGTCTTATACTCTAGTCACATCCAAAGCTGTAGGAACATCTATATGCAACTTTATACTATACCTCACAGTGAATGTATCAACCTCACTCTTTGTGATTCTTGGGCATAATGTTTTGGCTTGAATTGAAGGCATTGTTTTTTAAAGAATTTGATCTAGTTGAGTAAAATGTAGGCCTGCCTATCCAAGATATTTGGTCCAGTTGTCCAGAAAAAATATAAGAATAGGTTGGTATTCCTGCTTTAGAGCCTCACTTGGAACCATAGCTGAGCAGGTCCAAAACTTAGGAGGTAGTATGGGTGACTCTCCCACCCATACTCTACAGTCTCTCCTAAATCCTGGATGATAGAATCCACCTAAATAACAGACTTAGCAAATGAAATGTTGCTCAGTGCCAAAATTCTTCTGTGATTCAGTGACATGTACCTACCACCTAGCAATTTTCCTGCTGGCTGCCTGCAGCCTATTTACACAGGTGTTTCATTGACGTCACACCGCTTGTCTCAAGGCCATCATGGTGCTGAGCTAGATGGCAATGGAGGCTGGAATGGAGGTCTATTCTAACATAGATTCCTGCTCTTATCTTGTGTGCAACGATAGTGGGAGACGACTCTGTCATTTGTAGCCTTGTAAGAAACAGGTTCTTCTCACAAAATTAGAATATCATCAAAATGTTAAATTATTTCAGTTCTTCAACACAAAAGTGAAACTCATATATTATATAGAGTCATTACAGAGTGATCTATTTCAAATCATTATCTCAGTAAATTAGAATAATTGGCAAAAACACCTGCAATGGCCTCCTAAGCATTTAAAAAAGTCCCTTAGTCTGTTTCAGTAGGCTCCACAATCATGGGGAATACTGCTGACTTGACAGATGTCGAGAAGGCAGTCATTAACATACTCCACAAGGAGGGTAAGCCAAAAAAGGTCACACTAAAGAAGCTGGCTGTTCACAGAGTCCTGTATCCAGACATATTAATGGAAAGTTGAGTGGAAGAAAAAAGTGTGGTAGACAGAGGTGCACAAGCAACCGGGATAACCACAGCCTTGAAAGGATTGTTAAGAAAAGGCCATTCAAAATTTGTGGGAGATTCACAAGGCGTGGACTTCTGCTGGAGTCATTGTTTCAAGAGCTACCATATACAGCTGTATCCAGGACATGGGCTACAAGTGTCACATTCCTTGTGTCAAGCCACTCATGAGCAATAGACAACGCCAGAAGCGTATTACCTGTGCCAAGGAGAAAAAGAACTGGACTGTTGCTCAGTGGTCAGATGAAAGTAAATTTTAGCATTTCATTTGGAAATCAAGGTCCCAGAGTCTGGATGAAGAGTGGAGAGGCACACAATCCAAGCTGCTTGAGGTCTAGTCTGAAGAATTCATGATCATTGATGGTTTGGGGAGTCATGTCATCTGCTGGTGTAGGTGCACCGTGTTTTATCAAGATCAAAGTCAGCACCGCTGTCTACCAGGAAATTATAGAGCACTTCATGCTTCCCTCTGCCGACAAGCATTTGGAGATGGAAATTGAATTCTCCACCAGGACATTACACTTGTCCATACTGCCAAAAGAACCAAAACCTGGTTTAAAAACAATAGTATCGCTGTGGTTGATTGGCCAGCAAACTCGCCTGACCTTAACCCCACAGAGAATCTATGGGGTCAAGAGGAAGCTGAGAGACACCAGACCCAACAATGCAGACGAGCTGAATGCTGCTATCAAAGCAACCTGGGCTTCCATAACACCTCAGCAGTGCCACAGGCTGATCGCCTCCATGCCATGCCACATTGATACAGTAATTGATGCAAAAGGAGCCTCGACCAAGTATTGAGTGCATTTACTGAACACACATTTCAGTAGGCCAACATTTTGGATTTTAAAATAATTTTCAAGCTGGTGTTATAAAGTATTCTAATTTACTGAGATAATGACTTTTGGATTTTCATTAATGATCTAACATATTCATTAATGATCTGGTAGAAGGTTTACACAGTAAAATATCGATATTTGCAGATGATACAAAACTATGTAAAGCAGTTAATACAAGAGAAGATAGTATTCTGCTACAGATGGATCTGGATAAGTTGGAAACTTGGGCTGAAAGGTGGCAGATGAGGTTTAACAATGATAAATGTAAGGTTATACACATGGGAAGAAGGAATCAATGTCACCATTACACACTGAATGGGAAACCACTGGGTAAATCTGACAGGGAGAAGGACTTGGGGATCCTAGTTAATGATAAACTTACCTGGAGCAGCCAGTGCCAGGCAGCAGCTGCCAAGGCAAACAGGATCATGGGGTGCATTAAAAGAGGTCTGGATACACATGATGAGAGCATTATACTGCCTCTGTACAAATCCCTAGTTAGACCGCACATGGAGTACTGTGTCCAGTTTTGGGCACCGGTGCTCAGGAAGGATATAATGGAACTAGAGAGAGTACAAAGGAGGGCAACAAAATTAATAAAGGGGATGGGAGAACTACAATACCCAGATAGATTAGCGAAATTAGGATTATTTAGTCTAGAAAAAAGACGACTGAGGGGCGATCTAATAACCATGTATAAGTATATAAGGGGACAATACAAATATCTCGCTGAGGATCTGTTTATACCAAGGAAGGTGACGGGCACAAGGGGGCATTCTTTGCGTCTGGAGGAGAGAAGGTTTTTCCACCAACATAGAAGAGGATTCTTTACTGTTAGGGCAGTGAGAATCTGGAATTGCTTGCCTGAGGAGGTGGTGATGGCGAACTCAGTCGAGGGGTTCAAGAGAGACCTGGATGTCTTCCTGGAGCAGAACAATATTGTATCATACAATTAGGTTCTGTAGAAGGACGTAGATCTGGGGATTTATTATGATGGAATATAGGCTGAACTGGATGGACAAATGTCTTTTTTCGGCCTTACTAACTATGTTACTATGTTACTATTGGTTGTAAGCCATAATCATCAACATTAACAGAAATAAACACTTGAAATAGATCACTCTGTTTGTAATGACTCAATATAATATACAGTATTATTTTCACTTTTTGTATTGCAGAACGGAAATAAACTAACTTCTTGATTATATTGTAATTTTGCGTGAAGCACCTGTATTAGGAAACGATCAGGCTGCAAATCAGGCAACTAGTTACAGGTGTTCCATTGACCTCACGCCTCCTCTTTCAAAGGCTATCATGGTGCTGAGCAAGATGGGAATGATGGCTGGAGTGGAGGTCTATCCTAGGGAAGATTCTTACTCTTGCCTCGTATGCAATGATAGTGGGAGGTGGCTCTGTAAGTTGTAGCCTTGTAAGCACTCTAGTTATACTAATGAATGAAATTTATATTCCCAAAATCACCATAGAATGGAAACTGAATTTGGAATACTAAATACAAATGTTAATAATTCATGACACCTATTTTCTAAAGCAGAAAATATCTACTGAAAACAGTAATTCACTAGCCTAAGCATGAAAAGAACATAATAAGCTTTACCGGCATATGGACAATGTAAAAACTTTCATATTTACACACAGCTTTAACATCTGCTCTAATGCCATTAAGCCCTTTAGAATTAAAGATGATAAATGTGAAAACCGATTTAGTATAGCTTCTTGCCTGATAAAATTAAATATTACAAACAGACTACAAAAAATGATCTCTACCTGACCAACATAGAAAATGCAATTTATTTTTGTCTACTTAGATAATTTGTAGCACTATAGAATGTACATTTATACATACAGTAATATTCTAGCAAATTAACCCTTAATTGATACAATCTATTTTTTTTTTCATTTTTCAGATATAACTCTTTTCATATTTTTTTGTTGTTTTAATAATAATCACGCCTTGAGGTTTTTTTTTAGCAAGTTTTATTGTAAAAGGCATGACAAACTGTATAACTTTGTGTTTTGAGCATATTTATTTTTAAACACTATGAATAGTAATATTTTCAATGAGACTATCAGTATAATATTTTCAGCATCTAGTTTAGTGTCTGCTACTGAAAAATTAAACAAAAATCATTCAAATCCAACAATGTCCAATATTTCAACTAACAAAAATCTTCCACATTTGGTTGGATTTTGGCTGCCCTCAAAAAACACCAAAAATCACACATTTTGCACAACTTTGAGTAGTTGAAAAAATCTTCGACATTTAAAGGTGTTTTACTCCATAATCATAATTGGGACCAAAGTGTTTTTTATGTTGATTGGGATTATAGTTATTAGTACATTAGATCTCACACACAGTGCTAGAGGAAGAAACAGACAGGGGATTTTATAGCTAAAGCATTAGAAACTTGCCACTGATACTCCTTGTTCCATAAGTGCTCTTCATGTTGCCAGTGTAAAGGAATGGATGACCAAAGATGGCTGCCACCCTTGAATATTGTACTGGTGCTATTTGTTGTAATGCATTTTACTTAGTGGACAATCTGTTATGTTGAATATAATATACAAAGCACTGTGGTCCTGCAGTTGGCAGGAGTTATACTGTAGAGCAGTGTTCCCCAACTCTGGTCCTCAAGAGCCACCAACAGGTCATGTTTTCAGGATTTCCTTAGTATTGCACAGGTAATGGAATTATTGCCTGTGCAGATGATGCAATTATCACCTGTGCAATACTAAGGAAAAACTGAAAACATGACCTGTTGGTGGCTCTTGGGGACCAGAGTTGGGGAACACTGCTGCAGAGCAAGAGGATGTCTCCAGAAAACGTTAGCAGCTAGAAGTTTGAGTGAGAAGCAAAGAGCTGAGAAGAAGAGGCCACATAAAGGTGTGTTAAGAAAGGTCATGCATAGCAAGGTGAATCTGTAAACTGATGTTTGGTTGTTAATCTGTAATATATCTGGTTAGTCCTGTGGCCAGAACACAGAAGGAAAGAGAAGGGAGCAACATTAGTGGCACAAATTTGGAGGCCCAGAATGGTAGCGGTCGGTTAGCTGGGATCCTGCAATGACACGCAATGGGGACAGACACTAAGATTCAAATGTCCTGGAAGAATACAGACACACACCCTGAGGAACCCATTTCACTAATGTTCCGAGTCACCAAGATGATACTTAGGCTGGGATGTTTTACATCTGTACAGCAGAAGGAGGATGCAGAGAGGTTGTAGAAGAACAATGTAGCTTCCCACAAGCGAACAGCAGTCACATGACCAACATTGAAGAACCTCCAATGTCAGGGTGCAGAGTCACAAAGTGTGGCAGAAGTAAACTAGTTGGTGATTCCATAGCATGTGTCAGATTCTGAGAGAATTACTTTACGAGCATAAACCATATAGTCTAGCTATACAATACGGCAATACAGTGCTAAACATGCCCCTGCTTAAATTCTAAATATTAGTTTGTTAGGGAAGATTTATTTTAACTTTCTACAACATACTAATTCTATGCATCCAGGGCATGATTATCACTATTATACAATAGGGTATAGTGGCATGCTTTGGTCTCGGTACCCACAATATACTGGGCAGGTTAACTGGAACTCACATAACGGAATTAATAATAATTTGTTTATTTTTTTATTTTAACTTTTGCAACTTTTTAAATAATTTAATATTTTTTTGTCCAACTAGGCAATCTTTCGATTTTGATATCTCTGTGTTCCGTCATTCAATGATAACCTTGACCATTTAATTAAAGAAGTATTTTCATCTCCATGATCCTTTCCTAATATGTAGTAGATGTAATAATATTAGCCAATACCTTCAATTAGAAATGTAGTATAGTTCTTCTGATTTGCTATGTCGCTTAACCCATTTGCAGACCATTGCAATAGCTTAGATATCCATGGTTGTGACCATTAACAACTAAATACCTAAGTGACACTATTTGAGTAGTCATAACCATGGATATCTAAGCTACTGAAATGACCTGCACATGGGGTAATGTTGTGAATTCTGTTTTCGAACTCCCTCCTGTGGTCATGAATGGTACTTCGGCGACTTCTGTCCATGGACTCCCTCTGGTGGCTGTGAGTGGAGCTGCTGCTTCTGAGGTTCCTTCCACACGTGACGTAGTTTATTCTTTGGCTGGCTGTTCTATTTAACTCCACTCAGATCGTTACTCCATGCCAGCTGTCAATGTTCTTGTACTGGTTCAGTTCGCTCTTGGATCTTTCTGGTGACCTGTCTACTCCAGCAGAAGCTAAGTCCCTGCTAGTTATTTATTTGTTCATTGTTTCCTTGTCCAGTTGGCTATCATGATTTTGTCTTGCTAGCTGGAAGCTCTGGGATGCAGAGTGGCACCTCCGCACCGTGAGTCGGTGCGGAGGTCTTTTTGCACACTCTGCGTGGTTTTTTGTAGTTTTTTGTGCTGACCGCAAAGATACCTTTTCTATCCTCAGTCTGTTTAGTAAGTCTGGCCTCCCTTTGCTGAAACCTGTCTCATCTCTGTGTTTGTGACTTTCATCTTAACTCACAGTCAATATATGTGGGGGGCTGCCTTTTCCTTTGGGGAATTTCTCTGAGGCAAGGTAGGCTTTATTTTCTATATTTAGGGCTAGTTAGCTCTTAGGCTGTGAAGAGGCGTCTAGGTCGTGTTAGGTACGCTCCACGGCTATTTCTAGTGTGTGTGATAGGATTAGGGGTTGCGGTCAGCAGAGTTCCCACTTCCCAGAGCTTGTCCTGTGTGAGTTTAACCATCAGGTCGTTCCGGGTGCTCTTAACCACCAGGTCCATAACAGGGTAAGCAACACTGCAAATTAGAAGAACAATACAACATATCTAAATAGAGGTATTTGCTAATATTTTTATTATACCTATTACATATTGGGATACGATCTTGAAGATGGGAATACACCTTTAAGGAAGATGAGAATGTGTTCTGGGTATGTTTTTTCTCACGTAATGGCCTTTTACTTGGATGATGATCACCCAAATTATTTTTTCTTTCCATCTGATGTGTAGAAGGACACCACCATGCACTTTAGGCCGAGTTTGGCAAACATTGATCTAATGTGTGTGCCACCTTTACAAGAAGGAGACTGTGAAAACGATGGGAAATTGATAGTCAAAGCATATTGGAAAAATGTTACACCTTTCATAATGCAATAAATAGACCTGCCTTGCTGAAACCAAAATAAATGTGTGTATGTTTGCCAGTTAGATTAAAATGCAATCAATGAATTGACAAGGGTAACATTTTCTACTACATATTTAATTCTAATTTGTGAGCTCAAACATCTGACTGGTTCACTTCTGACATTCCCTAACAAGCGCCCATGATTACTTTCCAAATCGTTCCCTCCATGGTATCCGGCTCAACATCTGAGCAGATTGATGGGTACTACAGGCTGACAATGATTAGTACATTTCACTTGGAAAGCATATTAGGAGCTGCTTAGTCTAAATGCTAACAACCTGTTTCCAGCAGGTGCCTCTAATGCTGCCAGACAGTTTTACGTCCCTTGATGATGCAAGGTGAAGTCAGAGTGACAGAAACTAAGACTGGAAATGAGGCACAGCTTTAAAAACTGATCGCTGACACATTTTATCTTTGAAAATGTTACACCTAAGGCCAGTCTCACACGTCCAGATAATTCCGGTACCGGAGAAAACGGTACCGAAGTTAACCGTGTCCATGTGTAGGCCATCCGTGTGGGATCCATGTGATGTCCGTAAGTACGTTTTTAGGGTCCGTGTGCTGTATGTGTGCTGTACGTGTGTCCGTGTCCGTGCATTGCAACAATTTTTACATTTTTAACCCTATGACAGGAAAAACGCACACGGACGGCACACGGACAGCATCCGTGTGCAGTACGTGTTTACACGGACCCACTGACTATCATGGGTCCGTGTGATCCGTGCGCTCCCACGAACACTGACATGTCTCCGTGTTTTGCAAACGGACACACGGTCCGTGAAAACACGCTGACATGTGCAGAGACACATTGATTTTAATGTGTCTACGTGAGTCAGTGTCTCCGGTACGTGAGGAAACTGTCACCTCACGTACCGGAGCCACTGACGTGTGAAACCGGCCTAACACAAAGATTATGTCCCACAACCATCCTTGAAGAAATGTGCTGTAGATGTGGAGAACAGAGAGCACTACAGGGTGATGCCCTAAGGAGGGAAAGTGGGTGCTAGCCTCACCTGGTAGAGTTGTGACAGGTAAACTCCTATGTCGGTATGAAGAAAAAACAACTTCTGCCCCATGACTGATGGATAAATCCTCCAGGAAATATTGGATGCAGCTGGATGAAACATGTTAGGTCGGCCGTGCTGCAGGAGAATCCAATTCTTCCATACCTGCGCTTTTAAGTGAAAAACAGCAAATGTCATCCTTGACATTGGTTCAATCATTGTGCATTGGATGTTCAATAAACTCAATAATTTACTTATTTTACTCAATTACATAGCATAATTAATTCCACAGTGCCTTACAGACCTCATCATTACTGTCCCTATTGGGGCTCCCAATCTAAATTCTCTGTCTTTGGTGTGTGGAAGTAAACCTTTAGGAAACCCATTAGTAAAACACTATTAATGGGAATCTGTCAGCATGTTTTTGCTATGTAATCTGAACACAGAATAATGTAGGGTCTGAGACCCTGATTCCAGGCTGTGTTTTGCTGTTCTGTACACTCAGAGTTTTATCAGAAGCAGATTATCATTAGTAGACACATGACCTTGTCCTTCCTAGTCAAATCACACCCCCAGCCCTGATTAGCAACTCTCTCCCTATACAATATACATGGAAAACTGCCAATCAGTGGTGTGGGCGAGGTAATGCAGGGCTCAACATCTCAGCTCTACTACATCTGCAACAGAGAAATCTGTGGTTCCATCACAACTGCTGCACCAGTAAAGTATGTGATACATCTCTGGAATCAGGGTTTCTCTCCCTACCACGTGCTGCTGTCAGATTACATAGCATAACCTGGTGAAAAATTCCCTTTATGTCCCAAAGCTTCTCTTAGTAAATGTTTCAGGTATCCTAAATGTGATCACATTTTTAATAATGTGTGTGTGTTTTTTTAACCCTTTCAAACAATTGGATTAATAATGGATAGGTGTCATAATTGATGCTTCTCCATTATTAATTTGGCTTAATGTCACCTTACAATAGCAAGGTGGCATTAACCCTTCATTACCCCATATCCCACCGCTACACGGGAATGGGAAGAGAGTGGCCAAGTGCCAGAATAGGCGCATCTTCCAGATGTGCCTTTTCTGGGGTGGCTGGGGGCAGATGTTTTTAGCCAGGGGGGGGGGGCCAATTACCGTGGACCCTCTCCAGGCTATTAATATCTGCCCTCAGTCACTGGCTTTACCACTCTGGCGGAGAAAATTGTGCGGGAGCCCACGCCAATTTTTTCCGCCATTTAACCCCTTAATTTACTAGCTAGTTTGGCCAAATTTTGAATAGACACACTACTGACATTAGTAGTGTGGAATATGCAAAAAAGATGGTGATATGAGATGGTTTACTGTATGTAAACCAGGTCTCATATCATGTCGGGTTTAGGAAGGAGAAAGCAAAAGCCGGTAATTGAATTACCGGCTTTTCTCTCTAACAGCGCTGCGTATTCCTCGCAAGTCACACTGCTGGTCCGTGTGTAATCCGTATTTTTGGGGCTTCCATAGACTTTCATTGACGTTTTATTTGCGCAATACGGTGACAAACGCAGCATGCTGCAATTTTCTACGGCCGTAGAAAGCCGTATAATACGGATCAGTTTAATACGGCAGATAGGAGCAGGGGCATAGAGAATAATTGTGCCGTATGTTTTGCGAGATTTACGGACGTAGTTTCTGCGCTCTTACGTCTGTAAAACTCGCAAGTGTGAAGCCGGCCTAAAGAAGTTGCACACTACTTGGACTACTTCTTCTCATATCCCTCACTTAGCCCTGATAAAATAATAAAGCCTATACTCTCCTCCTGTGCCTGTGCCGTTCCCATGGTGTCTGCATTCGCTCTCCCCGGGGCTCTCATGCGGTGTTGTGTAATGTGACGCTGGCGTAACTGTCCCCGTAAAAACAGACATGAAGGACTCACAAAACAAATTCCCAAATATAGGGGGAATTAACAAATCGCCAAATCCCTGAGACCATCCACATAGACGCCTCAGTGTCGGTCTGTACAGGGAAAAAGGAAACCACTCGTACCAGGGGAGCATATAGCGTGTATAGGTAATATATTCGCACTGCCTATAATGTATTCCCATCAATGTCGTGGGAATGCAATAAGAACGCATATGTCCTGTTTCTGTAACTCTTCTAGAGACATGCACAGTGTGAAAAAAATTGGAACGATCTCACCTCTGGACTTCTTATCTTATAACGGTGAGGCCACTCGTATCCGCAGCATCTGGGAGGGGGGGTCCACAGTTTTGACCACACATGTACCCATCCACGCTGTCCGGAATATCAATTAACCCCAATAAACCAAACATTTTGACATACAGTTGCTTTCTGGATAATTAAAGGTATACAGATGGATTCTTTTCTTCATTCCCCCCTTTCATCTCTTCACACTAGGGTCTGTTAGGACCGCGATTAGGGACAGCCGTCGTGGAATGGGGGCGCCAATCTTGCGTTTCTATCCTAGGGTGCCAACCCCCATTGTTAGGTAGGCCATGAGAGATAGGAGTTTGGTTAGGGAGAGTGGGGGGGACACACGATACTATTCCTCTCCCTGATTTTTTCCGTTGCACCAATCCTGTCATTAGTCTCTGCCCCAAAAAACCTCCCATCTCTCCTATGAGCCTCGCCCAGGTTTCTCTAAACAGGTTTTTTCTATATACGTTTTTCTAAACATGTTTTTCTATACATAATTTTTTTCATATATGTTATTATACTTGTCCTTCTCGGTCCTCTATTGGGACCCTCCTATATGTTTGGGACAGCTTTCTAACAGATGTTTTGGTCTTTTTCTGCCCCCCGATGTACATGTCCTCCACCCTCTTTTTTGGAATTAAGCCAGCATATGCCCATGGGTATGATCCTCCCTTCTGAGAGAAGGTTATGGTAGGATCAATGATACTGAGAAGTGGTCCGTTATGATAAACAGGTTGGCATGCAGTAATTGGCATGCTCAGCACCTGGAGAGGGATAGTTTACACTTCTTTTTTTTTTGTGACGCTGCAGAGGCGTCTTTACACAGCCTGATACAGCGCTATCCCGGGACTCCGAACGCTAATAAGTAGCAGGATCGCCTGGACCTGAGGTTACGGTCGGGCGTTGCGCTGCTATAGCAACCGGACAGGTGCGCTCTACAGGAAGGTCGCCGCACGGCGCCAGTAGACGCCAGAGTACCTGTTACTTGTTATGGGCAGTGCGCTGCCATAGCAACGGACCTGCGCGCGTCACCGGAAGTGACGCGTGCGGTCCAAGATCTGCGCTCCAATGGGGCGCATAGGAAATGACGCGATACAGCCCAGTCCCAGACAGCACAGGGCGGGCTATTTAAATGACAAGAACGCCGCCATACAATGATGACGAACATACCCCTAGGTTGAAGGGTCCCCCACAGAGGTGGAGGGACTATACATCGGTTTCCCCTGATGAGTTTACCACAAACGAAACGCGTAAAAGGGAAAGAAATGTGTATGGTTTATTGGGGTTAATTGATATTCTGGACAGCGTGGATGGGTACATGTGTGGTCAAAACTGTGGACCCCCCTCCCAGATGCTGCGGATATGAGTGGCCTCACCGTTATAAGATAAGAAGTCCAGAGGTGAGATCGTTCCAATTTTTTTCACACTGTGCATGTCTCTAGAAGAGTTACAGAGACAGGACATATGCGTTCTTATTGCAGTCCCAGAACATTGATGGGAATGCATTATAGGCAGTGCGAATATATTACCTATACACGCTATATGCTCCCCTGGTAGGAGTGGTTTCCTTTTTCCCTGTACAGACCGACACTGAGGCGTCTATGTGGATGGTCTCAGGGATTTGGCGATTTGTTAATTCCCCCTATATTTGGGAATTTGTTTTGTGAGTCCTTCATGTCTGTTTTTATGTGGTTTTTTATACCATTTTTAGTATTACTTATTAAAAGTTAATTTTTATATATTAGTCACACCCTGCTTTGATATACATTTTTGGACTGGTGATACACCGTTGCTTCGTAACTGTCCCCGCCTTCAGAAAAATTGAGCGTAAAGAGGAAGTCCAGGCTGCGGCTGAACTCTGACTTCCTCTTCATGTTTGATTTGTCCAATAGCGGGGAAAGTAACGCCAGCACTGATTGGGTGTCGACGTCACGTGTCACAACACTACACAAGAGCGCTGGGAAAAGTGAGTGCCTACACCATGGGAGGTGAGTATAAGGTTTGCTATTTTATTGGGGCCAAACATTTTGATCGAGAAGGGGTAGTCCTAGCAGTGGAGAACACCTTTAACCCCTTAGTGACCGGGCCAAATTTTTGAAATCTGAAAAAGTGTAATAAAAAGTGATGCCAACAATAAAAAGTACAGTTTGTCACGGCAAAAAATAAGCTTTTTCACAGCACCACTATTGGAAAATTGTAAAACTTGGGATTTTTGTTTTCCAAGATCCCATGATTTTTCATTGTAGAAAATAATAAAACATTAACCCCTTAATCCCATATGACGTACTATCCCGTCCAGGTGACCTGGGACTTAATTCCCATGGACGGGATAGTACGTCATATGCGATCGGCCGCGCTCACGGGGGGAGCGCGGCCGATCGCGGCCGGGTGTCAGCTGCCTATCGCAGCTGACATCCGGCACTATGTGCCAGGAGCGGTCACGGACCGCTCCCGGCACATTAACCCCCGGCACACCGCGATCAAAGATGATCGCAGTGTGCCGGCGGTGCAGGGAAGCATCGCGCAGGGAGAGGGCTCCCTGCGGGCTTCCCTGAGACGATCGGTACACGGTGATGTGCTCACCGTGTACCGAGCGTCTTCTCCCTGCAGTCCCCGGATCCAAAATGGCCGCCGGGCTGCATCCGGGTCCTGCAGGGAGCACTTCCGGGTCAGGATCAGGCTGCAGCTGCAGCTCTAATCCTGCCCGGCTGTATGTCAGATCACCGATCTAACAGAGTGCTGTGCACACTGTCAGATCGGTGATCTGTGATGTCCCCCCCTGGGACAAAGTGAAAAAGTAAAAAAAAAAATTTCCACACTTGTAAAAAAAAATAAAAAAAAATTCCTAAATAAAGCAGAAAAAAAAAAATATTATTCCCATAAATACATTTCTTTACATAAAAAAAAAACAAAAAAAACAATAAAAGTACACATATTTAGTATCGCCGCGTCCGTAACGACCCGACCTATAAAACTGGCCCACTAGTTAACCCCTTCAGTGAACACCGTAAGAAAAAAAAAAAAAAAACGAGCCAAAAAACAACGCTTTATTATCATAACGCTGAACAAAAAGTGGAATAACACGCGATCAAAAAGACGGATATAAATAACCATGGTACCTCTGAAAACGTCATCTTGTCCCGCAAAAAACGAGCCGCCATATAGCATCATAACCAAAAAAATAAAAAAGTTATAGTCCTGAGAATAAAGCGATGCCAAAATAATTATTTTTTCTATAAAATAGCTTTTATCGTATAAAAGCGCCAAAACATAAAAAAAATGATATAAATGAGGTATCGCTGTAATCGTACTGACCCGAAGAATAAAACTGCTTCATCAATTTTACCAAACGCGGAACGGTATAAACGCCTCCCCCAAAAGAAATTCATGAATAGCTGGTTTTTGGTCATTCTGCCTCACAAAAAATCGGAATAAAAAGCGATCAAAAACTGTCACATGTCCGAAAATGTAACCGATAAAAACGTCAACTCGTCCCGCAAAAAACAAGACCTCACATGACTCTGTGGACCAAAATATGGAAAAATTATAGGTCTCAAAATGTGGAGACGCAAAAACTTTTTTGCTATAAAAAGCGTCTTTTAGTGTGTGACGGCTGCCAATCATAAAAATCCGATATAAAAAACTCGCTATAAAAGTAAATCAAACCCCCCTTCATCACCCCCTTAGTTAGGCTAGGTTCACATTGCGTTAATGGGTTAACGCTAACGGACAGCGTTGCACGGCGAAAATGTCACAATTAACGCCGTGCAACGGGTCCGTTAGCACAACCATTGACAGCAATGTGATTTTCGGGTGTAGCGCATCGCTAGAGCGTGCCATTTTCGGCTCGCGCTAGCAAGGTGCCGTTCTTTTGTGGCGCGCCTCAGACGCTGCTTGCAGCGTCCGCGGCGCGCCCGAGGTCCGATCCCCGATCTTCCAGAGCGGGGACGTTAACGCGACCACTAAACACGACACCTAAAAAGACATTGCGTTAGCGCAATCCGCTAGTGCTAAACGGATTTCCCTAATGCAATGTGAACCTAGCCTTAGGGAAAAATAATAAAATTAAAAAAAATGTATTTATTTCCATTTTCCCATTAGGGTTAGGGTTAGGGCTAGGGTTAGGGCTAGGGTTAGGGTTAGGGTTTGTATTACATTTACGGTTGGGATTAGGGTTGGGATTAGAATTAGGGGTGTGTCAGGGTTAGGTGTGTGGTTAGGGTTACAGTTGGGATTAGGGTTAGGGGTGCGTTTGGATTAGGGTTTCAGTTATAATTGGGGGTTTCCACTGTTTAGGCACATCAGGGGCTCTCCAAACGCGACATGGCGTCCGATCTCAATTCCAGCCAATTCTG
The DNA here is from genome assembly GCF_032444005.1 of Ranitomeya imitator. Classification (NCBI taxonomy): domain Eukaryota; kingdom Metazoa; phylum Chordata; class Amphibia; order Anura; family Dendrobatidae; genus Ranitomeya; species Ranitomeya imitator. Next base: position 239,597,624 of record NC_091282.1, read on the forward strand.
CATTGAAAAAGTAAAACAGTGCTCCTTCACTTCCGAGCTCTCCCGTGCGCCCAAACAGGGGTTTACCCCAACATATGGGGTATCATCGTACTCGAGACAAATTGGACAACAACTTTTTGGGTCCAAGTTCTCTTGTTATCCTTGGGAAAATAAAAATTTGGGGGGCTAAAAATCATTTTTGTGGGAAAAAAAAGGATTTTTTATTTTCACGGCTCTGCGTTGTAAACTGTAGTGAAACACTTGGGGGTTCAAAGTTTTCACAACACATCTAGATAAGTTCCATGGGAGGTCTAGTTTCAATATGGGGTCACTTGTGGGTGGTTTCTACTGTTTGGGTACATCAGGGGCTCTGCAAATGCAACGTGACGCCTGCAGACCAATCCATCTAAGTCTGCATTCCAAATGGCGCTCCTTCCCTTCCGAGCTCTGCCATGCGCCCAAACAGTGGTTCCCCCCCACATACGGGGTATCAGCGTACTCAGGACAAATTGAACAACAACTTTTGGGGTCCAATTTATTCTGTTACCCTTGTAAAAATACAAAGCTGGGGGCTAAAAAATCATTTTTGTGAAAAAAAAAAAGAATTTTTATTTTCACGGCTCTGCGTTATAAACTGTAGTGAAACACTTAGGGGTTCAAAGTTCTCACAACACATCTAGATAAGTTCCTTGGGAGGTCTAGTTTCTAATATGGGGTCACTTGTGGGGGGTTTGTACTGTTTGGGTACATCAGGGGCTCTGCAAATGCAACGTGACTCCTGCAGACCAATCCATCTAAGTCTGCATTCCAAATGGCGCTCCTTCCCTTCCGAGCTCTGCCATGCGCCCAAACAGTGGTTCCCCCCCACATATGGGGTATCAGCGTACTCAGGACAAATTGGACAACAACTTTTGGGGTCCAATTTATTATGTTACCCTTGTGAAAATACAAAACTGGGGGCTAAAAAATAATTTTTGCGAAAAAAAAAAAAAATTATTTTAACGGCTCTGCGTTATAAACTGTAGTGAAACATTTGGGGGTTCAAAGCTCTCAAAACACATCTAGATAAGTTCCTTATGGGGTCTAGTTTCCAAAATGGTGTCACTTGTGGGGGGTTTTAATGTTTAGGCACATCAGGGGCTCTCCAAACCAACATGGCGTCCCAACTTAATTCCAGTCAATTTTGCATTGAAAAGTCAAATGGCGCTCCTTCCCTTCCGAGCTCTGCTATGCACCCAAAAAGTGGTTTACCCCCACATATGGGGTATCGTCGCACTCAGGACAAATTGCACAACAACTTTTGTGGTCTAATTTCTTCTCTTACCCTTGGGAAAATAAAAAATTGGGGGCGAAAAGATCATTTTTGTGAAAAAATAAGATTTTTTATTTTTACGGCTCTGCATTATAAACTTCTGTGAAGCACTTGTTGGGTCAAAGTGCTCACCACACATCTAGATAAGTTCCTTAAGGGGTCTACTTTTCAAAATGGTGTCACTTGTGAGGGGTTCCAATGTTTAGGCACATCAGGGGCTCTCCAAACGCAACATGGCGTCCCATCTCAATTCCAGTCAATTTTGCATTGAAAAGTCAAATGGCGCTCCTTCCCTTCCGAGCTCTGCCATACGCCCAAACAATAGTTTACACCCATATATGGGGTATCAGCGTACTCAGGACAAATTGGCCAACAATTTTTGAGGTCCAATTTCTTCTCTTACTCTTGGGAAAATAAAAAATTGGGGGCGAAAAGATCATTTTTGTGAAAAAATATGATTTTTTATTTTTACGGCTCTGCATTATAAACTTCTGTGAAGCAATTGGTGGGTCAAAGTGGTCACCACACATCTAGATAAGTTCCTTAGGGTGTCTACTTTCCAAAATGGTGTCACTTGTGGGGGGGTTTCAATGTTTAGGCACATCAGTGGCTCTCCAAACGCAACATGGTGTCCCATCTCAATTCCTGTCAATTTTGCATTTAAAAGTCAAATGGCGCTCCTTCCCTTCCGAGCTCTGCCATGCGCCCAAACAGTGGTTTACTCCCACATATGGGCTATCAGCGTACTCAGTACAGATTGTACAACAATGTTTGGCATCCATTTTATCCTGTTACCCTTGGTAAAATAAAACAAATTGGAGCTGAAATAAATTTTGTGTGAAAAAAAGTTAAATATTCATTCTTATTTAAACATTCCAAAAATTCCTGTGAAACCCCTGAAGGGTTAATAAACTTCTTGAATGTGGTTTTGAGCACCTTGAGGGGTGCAGTTTTTAGAATGGTCTCACACTTGGGTATTTTCTATCATATAGACCCCTCAAAATGACATCAAATGAGATGTGGTCCCTAAAAAAAAATGGTGTTGTAAAAATGAGAAATTGCTGGTCAACTTTTAACCCTTATAACTCCCTAACAAAAAAAAATTTTGGTTCCAAAATTGTGCTGATGTAAAGTAGACATGTGGGAAATGTTACTTATTAAGTATTTTGCGTGAGATATCTCTGTGATTTAAGGGCATAAAAATTTAAAGTTGGAAAATTGCGAAACTTTCTAAATTTTCGCCAAATTTCCGTTTTTTTCACAAATAAACGCAAGTTATATCGAATAAATGTTACTACTAAAATGAAGTACAATATGTCACGAGAAAACAATGTCAGAATCGCCAAGATCCGTTGAAGCGTTCCAGAGTTATAACCTCATAAAGGGACAGTGGTCAGAATTGTAAAAATTGGCCCGGTCATTAACGTGCAAACCACCCTCGGGGCTTAAGGGGTTAAGGGCTCTCTCACACGGGTGTATAGCATCTGATGATTATCTGATGCGAGACAATTTGGATGCTATATACAAATGACCCTCGGCTCAAACTCTGCTGCGAACGTGGGCCGAGTGTCATTTAACTGTAGAAATGACAGAAAAAAGACTCGCACATCCAAACTAGTGTGAATAGGTGCATACCAGGAGCAGCTACCTCCATACATAAATATACAAAAAAGGTTGCACTCTATCGTGCAAAAGCATGTCTAATATGAAATATATGAAATATGAATAGCAAAATGGCTTTTGAACATTAGGAAAATATTTAAGAGACGCTTTGCACAGAATTTGATGTAATCAAATAGTGTGAGCCCATCAACCAATCGTCAAGGTGGTCTCATAAAACTGATGGGTCCCTGATCTCCCTGTCCAAATGTGAACACTTACCGAAGGCCAATGTCTGTATGCCTGGGTGAATGTGGACACCTCTGTTCAGCAAAGCCTACATATGGGTTGACCGGGACCAAGTGTGATGAGATGCAATTAAAAACCACATGGTGATGGGAGGAGTGCGCAGTCAGTCAGCTAACACAGAAATGACAGAAAAAAGACTCGCACATCCAAACTAGTGTGAATAGGTGCATACCAGGAGCAGCTACCTCCATACATAAATATACAAAAAAGGTTGCACTCTATCGTGCAAAAGCATGTCTAATATGAAATATATGAAATATGAATAGCAAAATGGCTTTTGAACATTAGGAAAATATTTAAGAGACGCTTTGCACAGAATTTGATATAATCAAATAGTGTGAGCCCATCAACCAATCGTCAAGGTGGTCTCATAAAACTGATGGGTCCCTGATCTCCCTGTCCAAATGTGAACACTTACCGAAGGCCAATGTCTGTATGCCTGGGTGAATGTGGACACCTCTGTTCAGCAAAGCCTACATATGGGTTGACCGGGACCAAGTGTGATGAGATGCAATTAAAAACCACATGGTGATGGGAGGAGTGCGCAGTCAGTCAGCTAACATAGAAATGACAGAAAAAAGACTCGCACATCCAAAATAGTGTGAATAGGTGCATACCAGGAGCAGCTACCTCCATACATAAATATACAAAAAAGGTTGCACTCTATTGTGCAAAAGCATGTCTAATATGAAATATATGAAATATGAATAGCAAAATGGCTTTTGAACATTAGGAAAATATTTAAGAGACGCTTTGCACAGAATTTGATATAATCAAATAGTGTGAGCCCATCAACCAATCGTCAAGGTGGTCTCATAAATGTTAGCTGACTGACTGCGCACTCCTCCCATCACCATGTGGTTTTTAATTGCATCTCATCACACTTGGTCCCGGTCAACCCATATGTAGGCTTTGCTGAAGAGAGGTGTCCACATTCACCCAGGCATACAGACATTGGCCTTCGGTAAGTGTTCACATTTGGACAGGGAGATCAGGGACCCATCAGTTTTATGAGACCACCTTGACGATTGGTTGATGGGCTCACACTATTTGATTATATCAAATTCTGTGCAAAGCGTCTCTTAAATATTTTCCTAATGTTCAAAAGCCATTTTGCTATTCATATTTCATATATTTCATATTAGACATGCTTTTGCACGATAGAGTGCAACCTTTTTTGTATATTTATGTAATTTAACTGTGATAGGATTTTCTCATATGCAAGAACTGGATCGCAGGTGCGGAGAAAATTGAGAATTTAATTTCTCCATCTTTTCCATTGTGTGAATATTGGACTGCACTTGGATGACATTAGAGTGCTGTCTGATGTTTTGCACGCACACCGTAGACTTGTTTGGGTGCACGCCTTCCAATATACGCTGCCAGTCACAGCATGCAGGCATTTTTTTTCTTATTCCGACTTGGCATGAGAACATAATCGCTAGCCGACATTGCCCAACAGAATAGCATTGTTGCGAGTGCTATCTGATGAAACATTGGATAGCACTTGTCCAAGATATGCGCTGGTTACTCGCTAGTGTGAGAGAGCCCTAATAAAAATATTACATGACTGGTATCGCCATATCCGTTCTGACTCACAGTATTAGGGCTCCTTTGCACTTGCGAGATAAACGTCCGTGTCTCGCATGTGAAAACCAAGCTGTGGCGCCAGCACTCCAGAGCGGAGAGTGCGGCTTCATAGCAATACATGGAGCTGAACGCTCCGCTCCCAAGTGCCGGCGCCACAGCTTGGTTTCAACATGCGAGACTCGCACGTATTTCTCGCAAGTGAAAAGGAGCCCTATAGATAAGACTTTATTTTGAATGAGGAGATGCAAAAAAACAACAGCAGAGTTGCTGTTTTGATTATATTCATACCCAATAACAGCTGATAAAAGTTTGTTAATACTTATTTACACCAATATAATTTCACTGACGGACACAACCCCTCTTGAAAAAAAACAATATGACTATATGACTATGTTGCCCAAAAGAAATTAAAAGTTATGGCTCCAGGAATGTGACAAAAAAGGTAAAAAAAAATAAATAGGTCTGTCTCAAAAGCAAAGACTAGCTGCACTTTCAGGCTGTGTTCACACATTGCGGTTTTTTCACGTTTTTTTTGCGGTTTTTCCCAATAAAAACGCTATAAAACCGCAAAAAAAAAACGCATACAATAAGCATCCCATCATTTAGAATGAATTCCGCATGTTTTGTGCACATGATGCGTTTTTTTCCGCGAAAAAAACGCATCGCGGCAAAAAATGCAGCATGTTCATTAATTTTCCGTTTTTTTTGCGGATTTCCCACTCCAAAATGCATTGGGAAGTGTCCGGAAAAAACCGCGACAAAAACGCGTCAAAACCGCGGCAAAAACGCGTCAAAACCACGGCAAAATCACGGCAAAAACGCATGCGGTTTTCTTGCGGATTTCTTGCAGAAAATGTCCGGAATTCTCAGGAACTTTCTGCAAGAAATCCTGAACGTGTGCACATAGCCTTAAGTTGTTAAAGGGAACCTGTCAGCAGGATTGTGTACAGTAACCTACACACAGTGTCTGGTCGGTGCCGTTATACTGATTAAAATGATACCTTGGTTGATGAAATCCATCTTGTGGTTGTTTTTTTATTTTTATTTTTGAGTTAATGATATGCTCGTGTCCTGTGGTGGCCTGTGGGGGGGTCTTCATGTGGTGCTCTGATTAGTTATTCATACTGAAGAATGCTGATAGGTCACCTGACACTGTGTGTAGGTTACTCAGCACAATCCTGCTGTCAGGTTCCCTTTCAGCAATGCCTTAAAAATTAGGCCACACAGGTGACCAACCCATAAATATATTCCTAAATACCTCTAGTTAGCAAGTCACATTTGTGATGTCTAGACATGTCATCACTGTAATACATCAAAATGGCCGCAGACTTGTTACACTTACCTGCTGCATGGTGGTTCAGTGGTTAGCACTGTAACATAGTAACATAGTAACATAGTAACATAGTTAGTAAGGCCGAAAAAAGACATTTGTCCATCCAGTTCAGCCTATATTCCATCATAATAAATACCCAGATCTACGTCCTTCTACAGAACCTAATAATTGTATGATACAATATTGTTCTGCCCCAGGAAGACATCCAGGCCTCTCTTGAACCCCTCGACTGAGTTCGCCATCACCACCTCCTCAGGCAAGCAATTCCAGATTCTCACTGCCCTAACAGTAAAGAATCCTCTTCTATGTTGGTGGAAAAACCTTCTCTCCTCCAGACGCAAAGAATGCCCCCTTGTGCCCGTCACCTTCCTTGGTATAAATAGATCCTCAGCGAGATATTTGTATTGTCCCCTTATATACTTATACATGGTTATTAGATCGCCCCTCAGTCGTCTTTTTTCTAGACTAAATAATCCTAATTTCGCTAATCTATCTGGGTATCTGTAGTTCTCCCATCCCCTTTATTAATTTTGTTGCCCTCCTTTGTACTCTCTCTAGTTCCATTATATCCTTCATGAGCACCGGTGCCCAAAACTGGACACAGTACTCCATGTGCGGTCTAACTAGGGATTTGTACAGAGGCAGTATAATGCTCTTATCATGTGTATCCAGACCTCTTTTAATGCACCCCATGATCCTGTTTGCCTTGGCAGCTGCTGCCTGGCACTGGCTGCTCCAGGTAAGTTTATCATTAACTAGGATCCCCAAGTCCTTCTCCCTGTCAGATTTACCCAGTGGTTTCCCATTCAGTGTGTAATGGTGATATTGATTCCTTCTTCCCATGTGTATAACCTTACATTTATCATTGTTAAACCTCATCTGCCACCTTTCAGCCCAAGTTTCCAACTTATCCAGATCCATCTGTAGCAGAATATTATCTTCTCTTGTATTAACTGCTTTACATAGTTTTGTATCATCTGCAAATAACGATATTTTACTGTGTAAACCTTCTACCAGATCATTAATGAATATGTTGAAGAGAACAGGTCCCAATACTGACCCCTGCGGTACCCCACTGGTCACAGCGACCCAGTTAGAGACTATACCATTTATAACCACCCTCTGCTTTCTATCACTAAGCCAGTTACTAACCCATTTACACACATTTTCCCCCAGACAAAGCATTCTCATTTTGTGTACCAACCTCTTGTGCGGTATGGTATCAAACGCTTTGGAAAAATCGAGATATATCACGTCCAATGACTCACCGTGGTCCAGCCTATAGCTTACCTCTTCATAAAAACTGATTAGATTGGTTTGACAGGAGCGATTTCTCATAAACCCATGCTGATATGGAGTTAAACAGTTATTCTCATTGAGATAATCCAGAATAACATCCCTCAGAAACCCTTCAAATATTTTACCAACAATAGAGGTTAGACTTACTGGCCTATAATTTCCAGGTTCACTTTTAGAGCCCTTTTTGAATATTGGCACCACATTTGCTATGCGCCAGTCCTGCGGAACAGACCCTGTCGCTATAGAGTCCCTAAAAATAAGAAATAATGGTTTATCTATTACATTACTTAGTTTCCTTAATACTCGTGGGTGTATGCCATCCGGACCCGCAGATTTATCTATTTTAATCTTATTTAGCCGGTTTCGCACCTCTTCTTGGGTTAGATTGGTGACCCTTAATATAGGGTTTTCATTGTTTCTTGGGATTTCACCTAGCATTTCATTTTCCACCGTGAATACCGTGGAGAAGAAGGTGTTTAATATGTTAGCTTTTTCCTCGTCATCTACAACCATTCTTTCCTCACTATTTTTTAATGGGCCTACATTTTCAGTTTTTATTCTTTTACTATTGATATAGTTGAAGAACAGTTTGGGATTAGTTTTACTCTCCTTAGCAATGTGCTTCTCTGTTTCCTTTTTGGCAGCTTTAATTAGTTTTTTAGATAAAGTATTTTTCTCCCTATAGTTTTTTAGAGCTTCAATGGTGCCATCCTGCTTTAGTAGTGCAAATGCTTTCTTTTTACTGTTAATTGCCTGTCTTACTTCTTTGTTTAGCCACATTGGGTTTTTCCTATTTCTAGTCCTTTTATTCCCACAAGGTATAAACCGCTTACACTGCCTATTTAGGATGTTCTTAAACATTTCCTATTTATTATCTGTATTCTTATTTCTGAGGATATTGTCCCAGTCTACCAGATTAAGGGCATCTCTAAGCTGGTCAAACTTTGCCTTCCTAAAGTTCAGTGTTTTTGTGACTCCCTGACAAGTGCCCCTAGTGAAAGACAGGTGAAACTGTACAATATTGTGGTCGCTATTTCCTAGATGCCCAACCACCTGCAGATTTGTTATTCTGTCAGGTCTATTAGATAGTATTAGGTCTAAAAGTGCTGCTCCTGTGGTTGGATTCTGCACCAATTGTGAAAGATAATTTTTCTTGGTTATTAGCAGAAACCTGTTGCCTTTATGGGTTTCACAGGTTTCACTTTCCCAGTTAATATCCGGGTAGTTAAAGTCCCCCATAACCAGGACCTCATTATGGGTTGCAGCTTCATCTATCTGCTTTAGAAGTAGACTTTCCATGGTTTCTGTTATATTTGGGGGTTTGTAACAGACCCCAATGAGAATTTTGTTACCATTTTTCCCTCCATGAATTTCGACCCATATGGACTCGACATCCTCATTTCCTTCGCTAATATCCTCCCTTAAAGTGGACTTTAGACAAGACTTTACATAGAGACAAACCCCTCTTCCTCTCCGATTTTTACGATCCTTTCTAAACAGACTGTAACCCTGTAAGTTAACTGCCCAGTCATAGCTTTCATCTAACCATGTCTCGGTTATTCCCACTATGTCAAAGTTACCTGTAGATATTTCTGCTTCTAGTTCTTCCATCTTGTTTGTCAGGCTTCTGGCGTTTGCGAGCATGCAGTTTAGAGGATTTTGTTTTGTTCCAATCTCCTCGCTGTGGATTGCTTTAGAAATGTTCTTACCTCCCATCTGAGTATGTTTTCCTGGGTCTTCTTTGTTCAAGTCTAATGTTTTTCTTCCCGTCCCCTCTTCTTCTAGTTTAACGCCCTCCTGATGAGTGTAGCGAGTCTTCTGGCGAATGTGTGTTTCCCAGGTTTGTTGAGGTGTAGTCCATCTCTGGCGAGGAGTCCATCGTACCAGTAATTCACACCGTGGTCCAGGAATCCGAATCCTTGTTGTCTGCACCATCGTCTTAGCCAGTTGTTTGCATCAAGGATCCTGTTCCATCTCCTGGTGCCATGCCCGTCTACTGGAAGGATAGAAGAAAAAACTACCTGTGCATCCAGTTCCTTTACTTTCTTCCCCAACTCTTCAAAGTCTTTGCAGATTGTCGGTAGGTCTTTCCTTGCCGTGTCATTGGTGCTAACATGTATCAGAAGAAATGGGTGGACGTCCTTGGAGCTGAAGAGCTTTGGTATCCTATCGGTCACATCCTTGATCATCGCACCTGGAAGGCAGCATACTTCTCTTGCAGTTATGTCCGGTCTGCAGATGGCTGCTTCTGTGCCTCTCAGTAGTGAGTCTCCCACCACCACCACTCTTCGTTGCTTCTTGGCTGTACTTTTTGCTGTCACTTGTTGCTGTGTGCCCTTTTCTTTTTTGCTTGCTGGTATTGCTTTGCATCATTGGGGTCCTGGATTTAAGTTCTGTCAAGGATAATATCTGCAAGGACTTTGTGAATGTTATTGTGGCGCCCCTGAGGGGCCAGTCTCCACAGAGGTACTGCATCTCAGCCAAAGGTGTGGTGCCCCAACTCTCTTTAGAAGGGGTGAACACTGCACAGAACTTTAAGGGTTTATGCACACGCTGCGAATTTTGATGCAGATCCGCAGCGGTTTTGACGCTGTGGATCTGCAGCTGTTTTCCATGAGTTTACGGTACCATCTAAACCTATGGAAAACAAAATCCGCAGTGCACATGCTGTGGAAAAAAACGCGCAGAAACGCAGCGGTGTACATTCCGCAACATGTAAATTCTTTGTGCGGATTCCGCTGCGGTTTACTCCTGCTCCATAATAGGAATTCACAGGTCTAAAACCACACGCCCAAAAACTGCAGTAATTCTGCAGTAAATCCGCAGTTTATCCGCAGTGCGGTTTACCTGAGGATTTACAAAAACAGGTGTGGAAAAATCCGCAGACATCCCACCTACATGTGCACATACCTCAACACTTACACCCATCACTAGACCTCCCCAGGCCAGGGGGGGAATAGGTAGAAGGTGGGGTGGAGAGTGAGGAGTTGTCAGGGGAGACAGGAGGAAGGAGTTAGTGAGGAGAAGTGGAGCAGAGCAGATGTGTGGGTCTAGAGCTCCTGACAGTCTGACGAGAGGAAAGAAAGAAGTGTCATGCTGCTGCGGTGCAGTATAACGCAACCTCCAGCAGAGGGAGCTTGAGAGGGAAGTGAGACTTACAAATACACAGAAAAGCACCACAGAGCAGCAGCACAGGCAGCACCAAGTGGCGAGAGATTGGTCAGACAAGCCAAATCAAAAAACAGAGGCAGAAGTACTAAAGGGATCAGCAGCACACATGGTCAGGAACAAGCCAGGAGGTTCAGCAACGGTCAGGAGTGAATAAGACAAAGTCAGAAGGCAGAAGCAAGTCCAAATACAAGCCAAGTCAGAAACCAGAGAATCAAACCAACAAACAGGGAAACGCTGGGAAAAGAACAGACAGAGGGAGTCAAAAGACATGGGGCAAGTCAGGGATCACAGCAGGACAAATGAAGGGCTACCAGAGTCAGGTTCACACGCCGAAGGCAGAACTATAGCTGACACCGCGAGCAGGATGCATAGGTGCTAAATAGCAAACCTGAACCCAGAATGAAGCAAAGCAAAGTTATCCCTTGACATGATCCACCTTGATAAAGGGCAGACAGGATTAAATAACCCTGGAACGGATCATGACAAGAAGCTCCCAGAGAGAACAAAGGGGTCTTAGGGGCACGGGAAGTGTGGAAACCACCCGTGGGCCCACTTCCATGCTGACCGTCTCCAGGTGGAGGGACCAGGTCACAGTAGGGGAACCGGCCCATGATCTAGTGAGGAACTACAAGGAGGACACAGCACCCCGGCAGGGGAATAGCATCTGAACAGTGAGTAAAAGTGTGGAAACTGCACTCTGCTGTGTCCTCTCAATTCTTTCCTGCATCACTCGCCCTGCACCACTACCAACCGTCAATAACGTTATCATACACTTCTTTAACTGCCCTGAGGACTAAGCTCTACCTGTGGGGAGCTATACCAATTCTGCTGCAACACCATCAGCCCCAGCGGTCCCTTTAAGCATCGTCGGCCATTCCTGGCCGAGTACCACAGGTGGCATCACGAACATTCCCCTTATCACCTACAAGCTTTATTTCTATCATCTATCTCTATTTCATTGCACACCCAGGGACACGGACCGGGTCACTGCTGCCGTGACCACCCCTTTAAGGACCGTCCGACCCGGTTCCGTGTACCCCACAGCCCAGGCGGGTGTTGCATTATGCCCACATTTGCTGTATAGGCTGTGGGGACAAATTAAGCTCAATAGGCTTTAATCCAGTATACTGTGTACTGTATAGGTAAAAGTGCTATCTCCTCGCCTGGTATAGTTTTGCAAGACACAACACTAATTAAGTTTTAGGAAAAACATGTTCCAGCTGCTGCATCTCTACAGGTTAGTAGATCCAACAAGGTAGTGGAAAAAGTCTGGGCATTCTACCCTGCTGCTTTTGTATTCACAATAAAAAAGTCCAATATATGGTATAAAGGTGCCAGTGCACCTTTATTTTTCATGCCTTTTGAAATTAACAAACTTCTTCTTCAGGAAGACCACAAAAGTCCCTGAGGTTGCGTGGTTTCCTCTAAATGCTCAGGTTTCCTCCCACACTATAAAGTCATACTGATGGAGTATGTAGATTGTGAACCCCAATAGGGACAGTGAGGACATATATATATATAGAGCATGTAAAATAAATAATACTGACAGAAACCTTTGCTAGAATGTGATCATGTGTGGTAGGACGCTTCTGCCTGACAGTATGTGGTGTACCTCACAGAAGCCACTCAGCATTAGAAGGTCATGGCGGGCAGCAATGTGAGCAGCCTCTTCTTACCTCATCACTGCTGGTATTTCAAGTATTAGGGAAAAGTCAGATGAGTGTCTAACTTGGATGAGGATCACAACGCAATGCTCGGACTGGCTGTTGGCTATTCTGACCTGAGCTGGACAGCTGCACAGAAATACATGCTGTTACGCTTTGGTCAGAACAGAGTTGACGGCCAATCCGAACAATGCATTGCGAACCTCGTCCAAGTCATACGTACATTTGACTTTTCCTTTAAATTGTTAAGTGGAAGTATATTTTGCCACACATTCAGGGAGGGGTGAGAGCTTCTACTGCACATGCTCACAGACACCTGTACCATTAACATTGCATGACAGGTTTCTGTAGTGTAACAAGGCCGCAGAAGACTATTTTATTCTATTGTGGTTAGGATTAGCAGCCAAGACAAAATGAATGTTTTTTGCAATTTAGAAATCATTCTTAATGAAATTTTCGTTCTTTTTTTTCTATTCCTGCAGAACCCCTTTAATGGCTGAAAACTAATCAGGTATACAAAAAAAAATATTACCGTGTGCAGTGTATTTCCCAAAATCTAGTAAAACTATAATACTGAATGTCAAATACATTAATACGCTCTTATGTATGATATAGACCTGTATCGACTAGCTGCTGACCTACTGACCTGCGCAAGGCTTATATAGAACTGTAGATAAAAGTATGCCTTATAAATGGAGCTAGAGCTTTGTGAGCCTGCACGGCTTCTAATGAAACATCCTTTGAATAATCATAAGTATTTCGTGTTATGGTATTGTACTCATTATAACTTGGAGTGAGGGCATGAAAAAGCATGTGGATTAAAGCTGGAAAGCAAGAGGATTAAGGGATTAAAGGGGAAGTAGAGACACAGCAGATACTGTCTGCTCATACTTAATACTGGTAGATTTCTATCAGATCTTTAAAAAATTCATGAGGTTTCTGTTTCGTGGTCTATTTGTTCAGGAGAATCACCTCATAAAATATTGCAGCTCATCTTTGCAGCAAATCCTTTGAGAATCAGCCTTGTTCACCCAGAGCCATAAATTACAGGAATGGCATCATGTCGCACAAGCTACAGCCAGCTATGCCCTTCTCTAGGCAATGTTTTTCAGAGCTGCTGTTACAACACTGTGTTTTAAACTTTCTTAAAGGGGTTGTGCGCTACTAGACAAGCCCTTTTAAACTAAACGTTTGGCCTCGATAAAATAAATTAACCTATACTCACCTCCCTTGTTGGCTCCGTTCCAGCGGTGTTGGCACTCACGGTGAAATGAAACATGGCGCACGGCACACAATCAGCACTGGCGTCACTCTCTCGGCCTTGGGACAAGCTGAACATGAGTCAGAAGTTCAGGTTGCAGCTGATCTCGGAATTCCTTTTCATGTTCATATCGACAGGTGGCGGAGTCAGTGACTCCAGAGCTGATTGGGTGCCGGGCGCCATGTTTCCTTTCACCTCATCTCAGCCCCGGGACCATGCGTGCCGACACCGATGTAATGGAGTCGACATTAGAGGTGAATATAAGTTTATTTAATTTATCGGGGCTGAAAATTTAATTTAATAAGATGTTGTCCTAATAGTGGACAATCCCTTTAAAGAGGTTGTCCACTACTTTATCATTGATTACTTATTCTTAGGATAGGTCTTCATTGTCCTTTCAGTCGGGGTCTGACCCGGCACCCCGCGAACTATCTATTCTCAGTGCCAGTGGCAGCGACTGCCGGCCGTAACTTTCAATTGAGGAGATGCTCCTTCTTCTGATAGTGGCCACTGTTGGGTGCTAGAACTGTAGTTCAGCCAGAACCCGAAGTTTGGAGCTGGAAAAAAATGTCTCTCTCTCTAACTGATTGATCACAAAATGTTCTAGTAAATAGGGTCAGACTGATAGGGAATCTAGATTGTGAGCCCCAATGGTCACAGCGATAGTAATGTATGCGAACTGTAAAGCGCTGCGGAATATGTTAGCGCTATATAAAAATAAAGATTATTATTATTATTATTAAGAATTAGCCAACCTGTTCACAGCTAGTAAGTATCAAAAGGTGTTGTGGTTGGCGGTGGTATCCAAAGTTTGTTGGGGATAGCACATGTGATGTCCACCAACTCGATTTATTGGCATAGCACCTCTAAAATTGACTGATTTGCATAATTAGATTAAACTTGCAAATGATATAAAATAGCCTAAAACCAACTACTCTACTCTCCACCTCTGTATAGGCAGCAACTGGGATGACAAAGCTGTACTGTTATCTCCCACAGCTCCCAGCCTCTCCCAATTTCATAAAAACACGCAAACGTACTTAAAAATAAAAATTAAAAACAAATCTAAGAATGTAATAGCTTTATTTTAACCCATTTCTGATGGGGCTATTTTCTGTATTTTCATTTTAATTTTTTCCACCCCTTCTTTCAAGAGCCATAACTTTTTCTTTTTTCCATTATGGTTCCCTGCTGAATACATGTGAGGAATGCCTGTTTGTTACGGAATACCCACATATATTCAGCTTATCTGGAAGCCGTAAATCATGCAACTGAGGCAATGAAAACTATATCTCCGAGCAATAACAAATACTCGGAGGTCACCTGAGCGTGCTCGGGAAAACCCGTGCAACGAGTACACTTGCTCATCTCTAGTCTAGAGCCAAGTATTCAAAGAGAGGGGAAGGTAAATAGTGGACATATATGCATCAAATATAGTGATTAAAAACATCACCGTGTATGATAGGGCTTATATTAGAACATTCAGCACAGTTATAAAGGAAATATGTTATGCAGTCTATTAGCACTTGCAGTAACATTCTCAAACTGAATACCATCAAACAAGATGGGAGTTTACATGTCATAGGGGCAGAAGAGGTCAATAGTTTGTAGTTTCCTGGTGATGGTGTTTTGTTTTACGTTATGTAGGTGTTTGATGATTTATTGATATTAATTAAAAGTTGTATTTTAACCTTAAATCAGTGTGACATACCAGCACCCGGGAAGCAGTGCTACAGTCAGCACTGTTCCCTGGAAAAGGGTACTGAAGACCGTTCTCATAATTCTCTTCTGCTCTGCCTGCAATCAGCGCAAGCAGGGGACAATGTTGAGAGTTCTCTTCAACTGATAACAGCATGAGCAGGTGGCTAATGGGACTGTTACTCTCATCACTCTCATCACAGCATTTGCACTACTAAAGCAGGATGGCACCATTGAAGCTCTAAAAAACTATAGGGAGAAAAATACTTTATCTAAAAAACTAATTAAAGCTGCCAAAAAGGAAACAGAGAAGCACATTGCTAAGGAGAGTAAAACTAATCCCAAACTGTTCTTCAACTATATCAATAGTAAAAGAATAAAAACTGAAAATGTAGGCCCCTTAAAAAATAGTGAGGAAAGAATGGTTGTAGATGACGAGGAAAAAGCTAACATATTAAACACCTTCTTCTCCACGGTATTCACGGTGGAAAATGAAATGCTAGGTGAAATCCCAAGAAACAATGAAAACCCTATATTAAGGGTCACCAATCTAACCCAAGAAGAGGTGCGAAACCGGCAAAATAAGATTAAAATAGATAAATCTCCGGGTCCGGATGGCATACACCCACGAGTACTAAGAGAACTAAGTAATGTAATAGATAAACCATTATTTCTTATTTTTAGTGACTCTATAGCGACAGGGTCTGTTCCGCAGGACTGGCGCATAGCAAATGTGGTGCCAATATTCAAAAAGGGCTCTAAAAGTGAACCTGGAAATTATAGGCCAGTAAGTCTAACCTCTATTGTTGGTAAAATATTTGAAGGGTTTCTGAGGGATGTTATTCTGGATTATCTCAATGAGAATAACTGTTTAACTCCATATCAGCATGGGTTTATGAGAAATCGCTCCTGTCAAACCAATCTAATCAGTTTTTATGAAGAGGTAAGCTATAGACTGGACCACGGTGAGTCATTGGACGTGGTATATCTCGATTTTTCCAAAGCGTTTGATACCGTGCCGCACAAGAGGTTGGTACACAAAATGAGAATGCTTGGTCTGGGGGAAAATGTGTGTAAATGGGTTAGTAACTGGCTTAGTGATAGAAAGCAGAGGGTGGTTATAAATGGTATTGTCTCTAACTGGGTCGCTGTGACCAGTGGGGTACCGCAGGGGTCAGTATTGGGACCTGTTCTCTTCAACATATTCATTAATGATCTGGTAGAAGGTTTACACAGTAAAATATCGATATTTGCAGATGATACAAAACTTTGTAAAGCAGTTAATACAAGAGAAGATAGTATTCTGCTACAGATGGATCTGGATAAGTTGGAAACTTGGGCTGAAAGGTGGCAGATGAGGTTTAACAATGATAAATGTAAGGTTATACACATGGGAAGAGGGAATCAATATCACCATTACACACTGAACGGGAAACCACTGGGTAAATCTGACAGGGAGAAGGACTTGGGGATCCTAGTTAATGATAAACTTACCTGGAGCAGCCAGTGCCAGGCAGCAGCTGCCAAGGCAAACAGGATCATGGGGTGCATTAAAAGAGGTCTGGATACACATGATGAGAGCATTATACTGCCTCTGTACAAATCCCTAGTTAGACCGCACATGGAGTACTGTGTCCAGTTTTGGGCACCGGTGCTCAGGAAGGATATAATGGAACTAGAGAGAGTACAAAGGAGGGCAACAAAATTAATAAAGGGGATGGGAGAACTACAATACCCAGATAGATTAGCGAAATTAGGATTATTTAGTCTAGAAAAAAGACGACTGAGGGGCGATCTAATAACCATGTATAAGTATATAAGGGGACAATACAAATATCTCGCTGAGGATCTGTTTATACCAAGGAAGGTGACGGGCACAAGGGGGCATTCTTTGCGTCTGGAGGAGAGAAGGTTTTTCCACCAACATAGAAGAGGATTCTTTACTGTTAGGGCAGTGAGAATCTGGAATTGCGTGCCTGAGGAGGTGGTGATGGCGAACTCAGTCGAGGGGTTCAAGAGAGGCCTGGATGTCTTCCTGGAGCAGAACAATATTGTATCATACAATTATTAGGTTCTGTAGAAGGACGTAGATCTGGGTATTTATTATGATGGAATATAGGCTGAACTGGATGGACAAATGTCTTTTTTCGGCCTTACTAACTATGTTACTATGTTACTCTGTTATGTTACTCTACACCTGCTGCTGCTAATAACAGTGGGAGTATTCATCAGCCACCGCCTGCGTTATAAGCAAATAAATAAAGAAAGGTGTGGGTTCCCCTGTATTTTTTATAACAAACCGGGCAAAGATGACTGCTGCGGACTACAACCCTCAGCTGCCAGCATTAGCAAGCTGGTTATTAGGAATAGAGGTATCCACACACTTTTTAAAAATTATTTAAATAAATAATTATTTAAATAAATAATTAAAAAATGGCTTGGGTTCCCCCCCATTTTTGATGACCAGCCTTGCTAAAGGTGGGGCTGGTATTCCCAGGTCGGTAAGGGTCCATGGATATTGACCTTCAGCCTAAAAATAGCAGCCTGCAGCCTTCCAAAAAAGACAGATCTATTAGATGAACCAATTCTGGCATTTTGCCCCGCTCTTCACACTTGCACTGTAGCCGTGGCAAGTAGGGTAATATTTGTGCGGTTCATATCACCTTTGTATTGTCTTGTGACATCAAGCCCATGGGTTAGTAATGGAGAGGCGTCTATAAGACACTTATCCATTACTAAGCCTATAGTTATATTGTAAATATACACACAGCACACAGCAATAAACACACAGCAAGTACAAAGTATTTAACACAGTTTTCCATTTTTATTTAAAAATAATAAACAGTTATACTCATCTAATGCCCATTCCATTGAATTCCTCGTCTCCTGTAATAAAACAAAAATAAAAAAAACAATATCCCTCACCTGTCCATTGTTCTGTCCCACAACGTAAACCATGTCTTGGGTGTTAGGTGAGTATAACTGTGATTGTTACTTTTATGTAAAAATATAAAAGTGTGTTTTGTTTTGATTTAAAATAAAATACTTTATACTTGTGTCTTTTTTTTGCAATATACTGTAACTCTAGGATTAGAAACGGATAAGTGTCTTATAGATGCCTCTCCATTACTAACCTGTGGGCTTGATGTCATAAGGAAAATACAAAGGTGACATCAACTCCACAAATATTACCCCACTTGCCACCACGACAGGGCAAGTGGGAAAAGCCAGGCAAAGCACCAGAAGTGGCACATCTAATAGTTGTGCCTTTTCTGGGTGACTACGAGCTTCTATTTTTAGGCTGGGGGGGTCAATATCCATTTCCCCTTTGCAGCCTGGGAATATCAGCCCCCAGCTGTCTGCTTTAGCTTTTATGGATGTCAAAAATGGGGGTGGCCCCATGCAGTTTTTTTTTAAATTATTTATTTAAATAATAATAAAACAACATTTGGAGACAAGAGTTGAGCGACTTACTTTTTTCAGATCGAGTCGGGTTTCGCGAAACCCGACTTTGTCAAAAGTCGGGTCGGGTGAAATCGGCCGATTATTGCGAAAAGTCGGGGGCCGACTGAAACACGAAACCCAATGCAAGTCAATGGGGAATCAAAGTCGGCAGTGAGTGGAGGACTGGAAAACACCTACAGTGCCCATTTAGATGCCAAAAATATCAATTCTTATTACTTAAGCTTGTCAATCTTAATTTACTTTACAATAATAGTTAGGTATTGAAAACTGGGGGTCATTTGGCTAAAGTTGTGTGGGGGTAGGGCTGGCTCAAGATTTTCCTGGGCCCAAGAAACGCGGAATACGTCATGACGGTGGAGCAGGGAGAGGTAAGTATTTCAACTTTGCAAGTGCTGTGATCCTGAGCAAGCAGGGGGGCCCACTCGTTGGCACTGGCACAGGGCCCCTCTTTGTACTACAGTGTGTTTGATGGCGGGTGGCGCCTCCCACTGCCAGAGACACTTTTGCATACTATGAGGGGCCCTGTGCCAGTGACGTCGCCAATGAGTATGTCCCCCCCACCTGCACTTTCACATGCACCTTCCTCTTTGCCTCCGTGTAAGGTGGTAAAGTATGCAGGAAAGGAAACCTGACTTTCAGCAGGGTCAGATTCTGGCTGTGTAGAGTGCAAGGGGAATGTAGTGGACTGGGTTAGGGTTGAGCGAAATGGATCGGACAAATTCAAAAATCGCCGACTTTCAGCAAAGTCGGGATCCATGAAACCCGACCCGATCCTAGTATGTGATTGGCCATGAGGTCGGCGATCTGCGCGCCAAAGTCACATTTCGTTTGATGCTTTCAGCGCCATTTTTCAGCCAATGAAGGAGGACGCAGAGTGTGGGCAGCGTGGTGACATAGGTCTCGGTCCCCACCATCTTAGAGAATGGCATGACAGTGATTGGCTTGTTTTCTGCGGCGTCACAGGGTCTATAAAGGGGCGTGCACGCCGACCGCCATCTTACTTCTGCCGATCGCAGCATAGGGAGAGGTTGCTGCAGCTGCATCAGAAGAAGGGATCTAGTTAGGGAGGAAAGATTAAGCCCCGAAACTGCTTGTGCTGTAGCGATTTCCACTGCCCCACACCACCATTGTTTGTAGGGACAGTGGAGTTTATATTTTTGTGCATCAGCTCTGTAGCTTATTAGGCTGCCTTATAAGGCTCCCTGATAGCTGCATTGCTGCTTGTACGCCGCTGTGCAAACCAACTGCTTTTTTGAAAGCAAAAATCCTGTTGCTCCTTTCTGCACAGTTCTCTTGTTTATTTGTCCACACTTTTGTGTGCAGCAGTCCTTTTTATTGCTTCCATACTTGTCCTGAGATCATTGTAGGGAGATTGAAATTGTACTACAGTCCTTGTATATTTTCATATATCTTCCAGCCACGTTCTGCCACTTCCATTGTGTAGTGTTATACACTGGGCCTGAGTTTTGGTGCAGTCTCCCCCCCAAAAAAAGGGAGATTCAAATTGTCACAAAGTGGATCTACGTCAGTTCTGTTAGTTTGTTGTATATCTTCCAACCACGTTCTGCCACTTACATTGTGTAATGTTATACACTGGGCCTGAGTTTTGGTGCAGTCTTCCCCCCCCAAAAAGGGAGATTTAAATGGGCACTAAGTGGATTTAAGTCAGTTCTGATAGTTTATCGTATATCAGCCAGCCACGTTCTGCCACTTACCATATATACTCGAGTATAAGCCGACCCGAGTATAAGCCGACCCCCCTAATTTTGCCACAAAAAACTGGGAAAACCTATTGACTCGAGTATAAGCCTAGGGTGGAAATGCAGCATTTACCGGTGAATTTCAAAAATAAAAATAGATCATTATTTCCCCATAGCTGTGCCATATAGTGCTCTGCAGCGTTCATTATTTCCCCATAGCTGTGCCACATACAGTGCTCTGCACCGTTCAGTATTGCCCCATAGCTGTGCGATATAGTGCTCTGCACCGTTCATTATTGCCCCATAGCTGTGCCATATAGTGCTCTGCACCGTTCATATTTCCCCATAGCTCTGCCATATAGTGCTCTGCACTGTTCATATTGCCCCATATCTGTGCCCTGTATGCTCTGCACCGTTCATATTGCCCCCATATCTGTGCCCCATATAGTGCTCTGCACCGTTCATACTGCCCCCATATCTGTGCCCCATATATGCTCTGCACGTTCATACTGCCCCCATATCTGTGCCCCATATATGCTCTGCACCGTTCATATTGCTCCCATATCTGTGCCCCATATATGCTCTGCACTGTTCATACTGCCCCCATATCTGTGCCCCATATAGTGCTCTGCACCGTTCATACTGCCCCCATATCTGTGCCCCATATAGTGCTCTGCACCGTTCATACTGCCCCCATATCTGTGCCCCATATATGCTCTGCACCGTTCATACTGCCCCCATATCTGTGCCCCATATATGCTCTGCACCATTCATACTGCCCCCATATCTGTGCCCCATATATGCTCTGCACCGTTCATACTGCCCCCATATCTGTGCCCCATATAGTGCTCTGCACCGTTCATACTGCCCCCATATCTGTGCCCCATATAGTGCTGTGCACCGTTCATACTGCCCCCATATCTGTGCCCCATATAGTGCTCTGCACCGTTCATACTGCCCCCATATCTGTGCCCCATATACAATGCTCTGCACCGTTCATACTGCCCCCATATCTGTGCCCCATATATGCTCTGCACCGTTCATACTGCCCCCATATCTTTGCCCCATATAGTGCTCTGCACCGTTCATATTGCCCCCATATCTGTGCCCCATACAGTGCTCTGCACCGTTCATACTGCCCCATAGATGCTCCACATAAATCTGTGCCGCTGCTGCAATAAAAAAAAAAAAAGCCATACTCACCTCTCTTGATTGCAGCTCCCGGCGTCTCGTTCCGGCGTCCGGTCCCGGCGTCTCTCTGTGCTGACTGATCAGGCAGAGGGCGCCGCGCACACTATATGCGTCATCGTGCCCTCTGACCTGAACAGTCAGAGCGCAGACGCCGGGAAGATGGAGCGACGCCCGGCGGCTGGAACGGGGACAGGTAAATATGACATACTTACCTGGTCCCGACGTCCGGCTCCCTCTGCCTGTCCCACGGTCTTCGGTGCCGCAGCTTCTTTCTCTATCAGCGGTCACCGTTACCGCTGATTAGAGAAATGAATAGGCGGCTCCACCCCTATGGGAGGTGGAGCCGCTTATTCATTTCTCTAATGAGCGGTCCCACGTGACCGCTGAAGAGGGGAAGAAGCTGCAGCACAGAAGACCATGGGACGGCAGGGGGAGCGCCAGGATCGCTGTGACTAGGTGAGTATGCCTCAGCGCCCTCTCCCCCTCACCCGCCGATCCTGCCACCCACCTTGACTCGAGTATAAGCCGAGAGGGGCACTTTCTGCCCAAAAATTTGGGCTGAAAATCTCGGCTTATACTCAAGTATATACGGTACATTGTGTAGTGTTATACACTGGGCCTGAGTTTTGGTGCAGTCTCCCCCCAAAAAAAGGAGATTTAAATTGTCACAAAGTGGATCTACGTCAGTTCTGTTAGTTTGTCGTACATCTTCCAGCCACGTTCTGCCCCTTACATTGTGTAGTGTTATACACTGGGCCTGAGTTTTGGTGCAATCTCCCCCCAAAAAAGGGAGATTCAAATTGTCACAAAGTGGATCTTCGTCAGTTCTGTTAGTTTGTCGTATATCTTCCAGCCACGTTCTGCCACTTACATTGTGTAGTGTTATACACTGGGCCTGAGTTTTGGTGCAGTCTCCCCCCAAAAAAAGGGAGATTTAAACTGTCACAAAATGGTTCTACGTCAGTTCTGTTAGTTTGTCGTATGTCAACCAGCCTCGTTTTGCCACTTACATTGTGTAGTGTTATACACTGGGCCTGAGCTTTGGTGCATTCTCCCCCCCCAAAAAGGGAGATTCAAATTGTCACAAAGTGGATCTTCGTCAGTTCTGTTAGTTTGTCGTATATCAGCCAGCCACGTTCTGCCACTTACATTGTGTAGTGTTATACACTGGGCCTGAGTTTTGGTTCAGTCTCCCCAAAAAAGGGAGATTTAAATTCTCAACAAGTTTATATACACCTTCTACCTTGTTTTACAGTACCATATAACGGTTGTTATTTTGGTTAGATTTTCCAAAAAATTTGGAAGTCTGGTGGAAGAGGCCGTGGGCGGTCGTTGCCAGCTGGTACTGATGTGTTGTGAATTCTGTTGTCGAACTCCCTCCTGTGGTCGTGAATGGTACTTCATAGTAACATAGTAACATAGTAACATAGTTAGTAAGGCCGAAAAAAGACATTTGTCCATCCAGTTCAGCCTATATTCCATCATAATAAATCCCCAGATCTACGTCCTTCTACAGAACCTAATAATTGTATGATACAATATTGTTCTGCTCCAGGAAGACATCCAGGCCTCTCTTGAACCCCTCGACTGAGTTCGCCATCACCACCTCCTCAGGCAAGCAATTCCAGATTCTCACTGCCCTAACAGTAAAGAATCCTCTTCTATGTTGGTGGAAAAACCTTCTCTCCTCCAGACGCAAAGAATGCCCCCTTGTGCCCGTCACCTTCCTTGGTATAAACAGATCCTCAGCGAGATATTTGTATTGTCCCCTTATATACTTATACATGGTTATTAGATCGCCCCTCAGTCGTCTTTTTTCTAGACTAAATAATCCAAATTTCGCTAATCTATCTGGGTATTGTAGTTCTCCCATCCCCTTTATTAATTTTGTTGCCCTCCTTTGTACTCTCTCTAGTTCCATTATATCCTTCCTGAGCACCGGTGCCCAAAACTGGACACAGTACTCCATGTGCGGTTTAACTAGGGATTTGTACAGAGGCAGTATAATGCTCTCATCATGTGTATCCATACCTCTTTTAATGCACCCCATGATCCTGTTTGCCTTGGCAGCTGCTGCCTGGCACTGGCTGCTCCAGGTAAGTTTATCATTAACTAGGATCCCCAAGTCCTTCTCTCTGTCAGATTTACCCAGTGGTTTCCCATTCAGTGTGTAATGGTGATATTGATCCCTTCTTCCCATGTGTATAACCTTACATTTATCATTGTTAAACCTCATCTGCCACCTTTCAGCCCAAGTTTCCAACTTATCCAGATCCATCTGTAGCAGAATACTATCTTCTCTTGTATTAACTGCTTTATATGGTTTTGTATCATCTGCAAATATCGATATTTTACTGTGTAAACCTTCTACCAGATCATTAATGAATATGTTGAAGAGAACAGGTCCCAATACTGACCCCTGCGGTACCCCACTGGTCACAGCGACCCAGTTAGAGACTATACCATTTATAACCACCCTCTGCTTTCTATCACTAAGCCAGTTACTAACCCATTTACACACATTTTCCCCCAGACCAAGCATTCTCATTTTGTGTACCAACCTCTTGTGCGGTATGGTATCAAACGCTTTGGAAAAATCGAGATATACCACGTCCAATCACTCACCGTGGTCCAGCCTATAGCTTACCTCTTCATAAAAACTAATTAGATTGGTTTGACAGGAGCGATTTCTCATAAACCCATGCTGATATGGAGTTAAACAGTTATTCTCACTGAGATAATCCAGAATAACATCCCTCAGAAACCCTTCAAATATTTTACCAACAATAGAGGTTAGACTTACTGGCCTATAATTTACAGGTTGACTTTTAGAGCCCTTTTTGAATATTGGCACCACATTTGCTATGCGCCAGTCCTGCGGAACAGACCCTGTCGCTATAGAGTCCCTAAAAATAAGAAATAATCTATTACATTACTTAGTTCTCTTAGTACTCGTGGGTGTATGCCATCCGGACCCGCAGATTTATCTATTTTAATCTTATTTAGCCGGTTCCGCACCTCTTCTTGGGTTAGATTGGTGACCCTTAATATAGGGTTTTCATTGTTTCTTGGGATTTCACCTAGCATTTCATTTTCCACCGTGAATACCGTGGAGAAGAAGGTGTTTAATATGTTAGCTTTTTCCTCGTCATCTACAACCATTCTTTCCTCACTATTTTTTAAGGGGCCTACATTTTCAGTTTTTATTCTTTTACTATTGATATAGTTGAAGAACAGTTTGGGATTAGTTTTACTCTCCTTAGCAATGTGCTTCTCTGTTTCCTTTTTGGCAGCTTTAATTATTTTTTTAGATAAAGTATTTTTCTCCCTATAGTTTTTTAGAGCTTCAATGGTGCCATCCTGCTTTAGTAGTGCAAATGCTTTCTTTTTACTGTTAATTGCCTGTCTTACTTCTTTGTTTAGCCACATTCGGTTTTTCCTATTTCTAGTCCTTTTATTCCCACAAGGTATAAACCGCTTACACTGCCTATTTAGGATGTTCTTAAACATTTCCTATTTATTATCTGTATTCTTATTTCTGAGGATATTGTCCCAGTCTACCAGATTAAGGGCATCTCTAAGCTGGTCAAACTTTGCCTTCCTAAAGTTCAGTGTTTTTGTGACTCCCTGACAAGTTCCCCTAGTGAAAGACAGGTGAAACTGTACAATATTGTGGTCGCTATTTCCTAGATGCCCAACCACCTGCAGATTTGTTATTCTGTCAGGTCTATTAGATAGTATTAGGTCTAAAAGTGCTGCTCCTCTGGTTGGATTCTGCACCAATTGTGAAAGATAATTTTTCTTGGTTATTAGCAGAAACCTGTTGCCTTTATGGGTTTCAAAGGTTTCTGTTTCCCAGTTAATATCCGGGTAGTTAAAGTCCCCCATAACCAGGACCTCATTATGGGTTGCAGCTTCATCTATCTGCTTTAGAAGTAGACTTTTCATGGTTTCTGTTATATTTGGGGGTTTGTAACAGACCCCAATGAGAATTTTGTTACCATTTTTCTCTCCATGAATTTCGACCCATATGGACTCGACATCCTCATTCCCTTTGCTAATATCCTCCCTTAAAATGGACTTTAGACAAGACTTTACATAGAGACAAACCCCTCCTCCTCTCCGATTTTTACGATCCTTTCTAAACAGACTGTAACCCTGTAAGTTAACTGCCCAGTCATAGCTTTCATCTAACCATGTCTCGGTTATTCCCACTATGTCAAAGTTACCTGTAGATATTTCTGCTTCTAGTTCTTCCATCTTGTTTGTCAGGCTTCTGGCGTTTGCGAGCATGCAGTTTAGAGGATTTTGTTTTGTTCCAATCTCCTCGCTGTGGATTGCTTTAGAAATGTTCTTACCTCCCATCTGAGTATGTTTTCCTGGGTCTTCTTTGTTCAAGTCTAATGTTTTTCTTCCCGTCCCCTCTTCTTCTAGTTTAACGCCCTCCTGATGAGTGTAGCGAGTCTTCTGGCGAATGTGTGTTTCCCAGGTTTGTTGAGGTGTAGTCCATCTCTGGCGAGGAGTCCATCGTACAAGTAATTCACACCGTGGTCCAGGAATCCGAATCCTTGTTGTCTGCACCATCGTCTTAGCCAGTTGTTCGCATCAAGGATCCTGTTCCATCTCCTGGTGCCATGCCCGTCTACTGGAAGGATAGAAGAAAAAACTACCTGAGCATCCAGTTCCTTTACTTTCTTCCCCAACTCTTCAAAGTCCTTGCAGATTGTCGGTAGGTCCTTCCTTGCCGTGTCATTGGTGCCAACATGTATCAGAAGAAATGGGTGGACGTCCTTGGAGCTGAAGAGCTTTGGTATCCTATCGGTCACATCCTTGATCATCGCACCTGGAAGGCAGCATACTTCTCTTACAGTTATGTCTGGTCTGCAGACGGCTGCTTCTGTGCCTCTCAGTAGTGAGTCTCCCACCACCACCACTCTTCGTTGCTTCTTGGCTGTACTTTTTGCTGTCACTTGTTGCTGTGTGCCCTTTTCTTTTTTGCTTGCTGGTATTGCTTCATCCTTAGGTGTGCCATCTTCATCCTCTACAAAGATTTGATATCGGTTCTTCAGTTGCGTGGTTGGTGATTTCTCCATTGTCTTCTTGCTTCTTTTGGTCACATGCTTCCACTCATCTGCTTTTGGAGGTTCTCTGACACTTTTTTCACCTTCTGTGACCAGTAGAGATGCTTCTGTTCTGTCTAGAAAGTCTTCATTCTCTTTGAGTTTCAAAGTTGCTATTCTTTCTTCCAGACCCCGCACCTTTTCTTCTAAAAGGGCCACTAGTCTACACTTCTGACAGGTGAAATTTGATTCTTCTTCTGGTCGATCTGTGAACATGTAGCACATGCTGCAGCTCACCATGTAGGTTGTCACATCTGCCATGTTGCTCCTAGATCCTGCTGACTTGCTGTGTGCTTTCCTTCTTGTGTAATCTACTCAGCCAAGCTCTCTTGCAATAATGTCCTACAGGCAAAAATTAGCAATATGCAAATTAGCCTCCTCAAGCTTGAATCCCTGGTTTGGTGATGCTTTCCAAGCAGCGGGTCCCGGCTGTACCCAACGATCTTCTAGCTTAGGGAGACTCCTTGCTTTTCCCAGAAGGCACCTGGAATATGCAAATTAGCCTCCTCAAGCTTGAATCCCTGGTTTGGTGATGCTTTCCAAGCAGCTGGTCCCGGCTGTACCCAATGATCTTCTAGCTTAGGGAGACTCCTTGCTTTTCCCAGAAGGCACCTGGAATATGCAAATTAGCCTCCTCAAGCTTGAATCCCTGGTTTGGTGATGCTTTCCAAGCAGCTGGTCCCGGCTGTTCCCAACGATCTTCTAGCTTAGGGAGACTCCTTGCTTTTCCCAGAAGGCACCTGGAATATGCAAATTAGCCTCCTCAAGCTTGAATCCCTGGTTTAGGTGAGTTCTGTCTATGGGCTCCCTCTGGTGGCGGTGAGTGAAGCTGCTGCTTCTGAGGTTCCTTACACAGGTGACGTGGTTTATCCTTTGGTTGGCTGTTCTATTTAACTCCTCTCAGATTGTTACTCCATGCCAGCTGTCAATGTTTTTGCATTGGTTCAGTTCGCTCCTGGATCTCTCTGGTGACCTGCCTTCTCCTGCAGAAGCTAAGTTCCTGATAGTCATTATTTGTTCACTGTTTTCTTGTCCAGCTGGTTTTCATGATTTTGTCTTGCTAGCTGGAAGCTCTGGGATGCAGATTGGCCCCTCCGCACCGTGAGTCGGTGCGGAGGTCTTTTTTGCACACTCTGCGTGGTCTTTTGTAGGTTTTTGTGCTGATCGCAAAGTTACCTTTCATATCCTCTGTCTATTTAGTAAGTCTGGCCTCCCTTTCACCTGTTTCATTTCTGCGTTTGTGACTTTCATCTTTACTCACAGTCAATATATGTGGGGGGCTTCCTTTACCTTTGGGGAATTTCTCTGAGGCAAGGTAGGCTTTATTTTCTATCTCTAGGGCTAGATAGTTCTTAGGCTATGACGAGGCGCCTAGGTCTGGTCAGGAGCGCTCCACGGCTATTTCTAGTGTGTGTGATAGGATTAGGGCTTGCGGTCAGCAGAGCTCCCACATCCCACAGCTCGTCCTGTATGTGGTTTAACTATCAGGTCATTCTGGGTGCTCCTAACCACCAGGTCATAACAGTACAGCTGGCCAAAAGTATTAATGCATCTCAAGAGAACTTCTGAGACCATTTTTTTTCTTTGCACTGTGTTTTGTCTTTCTTTTCCCCTAGACCTTTGGGTGGTTCAGGACACAGGTGTAGATATGGACATTCAAGGTCTGTCCTCTTGTATGGATCATCTCTCTGCAAGGGTACAAAACATTCAAGATTTTGTGGTTCAGAATCCTATGTTTGAGCCTAAAATTCCTATTCCTGACTTGTTTTCTGTGGATAGATCAAGGTTCTTGAATTTCAAAAATAATTGTAAACTGTTTCTAGCTTTGAAACCCCGCTCCTCTGGGTACCCCGTTCAACAGGTAAAAATCATTATATCTTTGTTGCGTGGTGACCCTCAAGACTGGGCATTTTCCCTTGGAGATCCAGGAGATCCGGCATTGCGTGATGTTGATGCGTTTTTTCTGGCGCTTGGATTGCTTTATGATGAACCTAATTCAGTGGATCAGGCAGAGAAAATTTTGCTGGCTTTGTGTCAGGGTCAGGATGAAGCGGAGGTGTACTGTCAGAAGTTTAGAAAGTGGTTTGTGCTTACTCAGTGGAATGAATGTGCCCTGGCGGCAATTTTCAGAAAGGGTCTTTCTGAAGCCCTTAAGGATGTCATGGTGGGATTTCCCACGCCTGCTGGTCTGAATGAGTCTATGTCTTTGGCCATTCAGATCGATCGGCGCATGCGTGAGCGCAAAGCTGTGAACCATCTGGTGGTATTCTCTGAGCATAGGCCTGAGCCTATGCAGTGTGATAGGACTTTGACCAGAGCTGAACGGCATGAACACAGACGTCGGAATGGGCTGTATTTTTACTGTGGTGAATCCACTCATGCTATCTCCGATTGTCCTATGCGCACTAAGCGGTTCGCTAGGTCTGCCACCATTGGTACGGTACAGTCTAAATTTCTTTTGTCCGTTACTCTGATTTGCTCTCTGTCGTCCTATTCTGTAATGGCATTTGTGGATTCAGGCGCTGCCCTGAATTTGATGGACTTGGAGTTTGCCAGGCGCTGTGGTTTTTTCTTGGAGCCCTTGCAGTATCCTATTCCATTGAGAGGAATTGATGCTACGCTTTTGGCCAAGAATAAGCCTCAGTACTGGACTCAATTGACCATGTGCATGGCTCCTGCACATCAGGAGGATATTCGCTTTTTGGTGTTGCATAATCTGCATGATGTGGTCGTTTTGGGGTTGCCATGGCTACAGGTCCATAATCCAGTGTTGGATTGGAAATCTATGTCTGTGTCCAGCTGGGGTTGTCAGGGGGTACATGGTGATGTTCCATTGCTCTCAATTTCACCTTCCACTCCTTCTGAAGTCCCTGAGTTTTTATCTGATTACCGGGATGTATTTGAAGAGCCCAAATCTGGTGCCCTACCTCCTCATAGGGATTGCGACTGTGCTATTAATTTGATTCCTGGTAGTAAGTTTCCTAAGGGTCGTCTGTTTAATTTATCTGTGCCAGAGCACGCCGCTATGCGGAGTTATATAAAGGAATCCTTGGAGAAGGGTCATATTCGTCCGTCGTCGTCACCATTGGGAGCAGGGTTCTTTTTTGTGGCCAAGAAGGATGGTTCTTTGAGACCTTGTATTGATTACCGCCTTCTTAAGATCACAGTCAAATTTCAGTATCCTTTGCCGCTGCTGTCTGATTTATTTGCTCGGATTAAGGGGGCTAGTTGGTTCACCAAGATAGATCTTCATGGTGCGTATAATCTTGTGCGAATTAAACAGGGTGATGAATGGAAGATGGCATTTAATACGCCCGAGAGCCATTTTGAGTACCTGGTTATGCCATTCGGGCTTTCTAATGCTCCATCTGTGTTTCAGTCCTTTATGCATGACATCTTCCGAGAGTACCTGGATAGATTCATGATTGTATATTTGGATGACATTTTGGTCTTTTCGGATGATTGGGAATCTCATGTGAAGCAGGTCAGAATGGTGTTCCAGGTCCTTCGTGCGAATTCCTTGTTTGTGAAGGGGTCAAAGTGTCTCTTTGGAGTTCAGAAGGTTTCATTTTTGGGTTTCATTTTTTCCCCTTCTACTATCGAGATGGACCCTGTTAAAGTTCAGGCCATTTACGATTGGACTCAGCCGACATCTGTGAAGAGCTTGCAGAAGTTGCTGGGCTTTGCTAATTTTTATCGTCGCTTCATCGCTAACTTTTCCAGTGTTGCTAAGCCGTTGACTGATTTGACCAAGAAAGGTGCTGATGTGGTCAATTGGTCCTCTGCAGCTGTAGAGGCTTTTCAGGAGTTGAAGCGTCGTTTTGCTTCTGCCCCTGTGTTGTGCCAGCCAGATGTTTCGCTCCCTTTTCAGGTGGAGGTTGATGCTTCTGAAATTGGAGCAGGGGCTGTTTTGTCTCAAAGAAGTTCTGATGGCTCGGTGATGAAACCCTGTGCCTTCTTTTCTAGAAAATTCTCGCCTGCTGAGCGCAATTATGATGTGGGCAATCGGGAGTTGTTGGCCATGAAGTGGGCATTCGAGGAGTGGCGACATTGGCTTGAAGGAGCTAAACATCGCGTGGTGGTCTTGACGGATCACAAGAATTTGACTTATCTCGAGTCTGCCAAACGGTTGAATTCTAGACAGGCTCGATGGTCGCTCTTTTTCTCCCGTTTTTGTTTTGTGGTTTCATACCTTACGGGATCTAAGAATGTGTAGGCTGACGCCCTGTCAAGGAGTTTTGTGCCTGACTCTCCGGGTGTTCCGGAGCCGGCGGGTATTCTTAAAGAAGGGGTAATTTTGTCTGCCATTTCCCCTGATTTGAGGCGTGTGCTGCAAAAGTTTCAGGCTGATAGACCTGACCGTTGTCCTACGGAGAAACTGTTTGTCCCTGATAGATAGACTAGTAGAGTTCTCTCGGAGATTCATTGTCCAGTATTGGCTGGTCATCCTGGAATCTTTGGTACCAGAGATTTGGTGGCTAGATCCTTTTGGTGGCCTTCTTTGTCACGGGATGTGCGTTCTTTTGTGCAGTCCTGTGGGATTTGTGCTCGGGCTAAGCCCTGCTGTTCTCGTGCCAGTGGGTTGCTTTTGCCCTTGCCGATCCCGAAGAGGCCCTGGACGCATATTTCCATGGATTTTATTTCTGATCTCCCTGTTTCTCAAAAGATGTCGGTCATTTGAGTGGTTTGTGATCGCTTCTCTAAGATGGTCCATTTGGTACCCTTATCTAAACTGCCTTCCTCCTCTGATTTGGTGCCATTGTTTTTCCA
This sequence comes from Ranitomeya imitator, assembly GCF_032444005.1. Classification (NCBI taxonomy): domain Eukaryota; kingdom Metazoa; phylum Chordata; class Amphibia; order Anura; family Dendrobatidae; genus Ranitomeya; species Ranitomeya imitator. The sequence continues at coordinate 239,629,085 of NC_091282.1, forward strand.
GCATGTGGTTCGTTTGCATGGCATTCCAGAGAACATCGTCTCGGACAGAGGTTCCCAGTTTGTTTCGAGGTTTTGGCGGTCCTTTTGCGCTAAGATGGGCATTGATTTGTCGTTTTCTTCGGCTTTCCATCCTCAGACTAATGGCCAAACCGAACGAACTAATCAGACTTTGGAGACATATCTGAGATGCTTTGTTTCTGCTGATCAGGATGATTGGGTGTCTTTCTTGCCTTTGGCTGAGTTCGCCCTTAATAATCGGGCCAGCTCGGCTACTTTAGTTTCTCCTTTTTTCTGTAATTCTGGTTTCCATCCTCGTTTCTCTTCAGGGCAGGTTGAGCCTTCGGACTGTCCTGGTGTGGATGCGGTGGTGGACAGGTTGCAGCAGATTTGGACTCATGTGGTGGACAATTTGACATTGTCCCAGGAGAAGGCTCAACGTTTCGCTAACCGCCGGCGTTGTGTTGGTCCCCGACTTCGTGTTGGGGATTTGGTTTGGTTGTCATCTCGTCACGTGGTTTTCATGATTTTGTCTTGCTAGCTGCAAGCTCTGGGATGCAGAGTGGCCCCTCCGCACCGTGAGTCGGTGCGGAGGTCTTTTTTGCACACTCTGCGTGGTCTTTTGTAGGTTTTTGTGCTGATCGCAAAGTTACCTTTCCTATCCTCTGACTATTTAGTAAGTCTGGCCTCCCTTTGCTGAAACCTGTTTCATTTCTGCATTTGTGACTTTCATCTTTACTCACAGTCAATATATGTGGGGGGCTTCCTTTACCTTTGGGGAATTTCTCTGAGGCAAGGTAGGCTTTATTTTCTATCTCTAGGGCTAGATAGTTCTTAGGCTGTGACGAGGCGCCTAGGTCTGGTCAGGAGCGCTCCACGGCTATTTCTTGTGTGTGTGATAGGATTAGGGCTTGCGGTCAGCAGAGCTCCCACATCCCAGAGCTCGTCCTGTATGAGGTTTAACTATCAGGTCATTCTGGGTGCTCCTAACCACCAGGTCATAACACTGATGGTGGTGGTGGAGCATCTGGTGGTAGTTGGAAAAGCAAAATAGCACCTAAGGCTCGAGATGTTGAGCCAGCATCATCATCTTTCTACACAATTCCTCGAAGGCTCCCTTATCTGGGAGTAGGAAAACCGTTTGTAAAGCCGGAGCAGCAGGTAAAAGTTTTTGCTTTCCTTGCTGACTCAGCCTCTAGCTCTTTCGCCTCCTCTTCAGAAAGTTCCAAATATAAAAGCAGCGTGTTGTCAGTGGATGCTCCCGGTCAGGAAGAAGTCACTTCCTTGTGTCCTTCACCCAAACTAAAAGTGAAGGATGCAGCAGGCGACACTACAGTTTACTCCATGGAGCTCTTTACACATACCGTGCCTGGGTTAAAAAGGGAAATTGTTAACAGCCCATTACAAGATGAATCGGACATGGAGCGCACTGATGCACAGCCACAGCTAGATTATTATGCTGTTCCATTGACTCAGATCACTACATTGCCCTCCCAGTGTACTGAGCCAGAATCTGACCCTGACGAGACCATGGTGCCCCGTCACGAACGCTATAGCACCTTACACGGTGACACAGAGGAAGGTGCACATGACATTGAAGAGGAGGTGATAGATGACCCAGTTGTTGACCCAGATTGTCAGCCATTGGGGGAAGAGGGTGCCGCTGCCAGTAGCTCAGAAGCGGAGGAGGATGATCCGCAGCAGCCATCTACATCGCAACAGCTTTCATTTGGCATGCCCGTATCTGGCCAAAAAGGTTTGTCAAAAACAAAACCGTTTTAGTACAGCGTGGCCATCCGGTGAAAGTAGCACAGCGTGCAATGCCTGAAAAGGTGTTCCATAGTAGGAAGAGTGTAGTGTGGCAATTTTTTAACCAAGATCCGAATGATCAGTGCAAAGTTATCTGTAAGAAATGCTCAAAGACTTTTAGCAGAGGGAGGAATCTCCAAAATTTAAATACAACGTGCATGCATAGACATTTAACCAGCATGCACTTGCAAGCCTGGACTAACTACCAAACGTTCCGTACCTTTGGTGCACCTGCTCAGAATGAAGGTAGTCAGCAACGCTACATTGCTTCCCTCACTGTAAGCCCACCGGTTAGGACACCACCAGCAGCAAATGTGGAGGTATCGTCGCAAGGCCAAAGCTGTCAGGGAATCACAAGGTTCTTGGTAGGAAACACTGTATGTAGTCCAACATCAGGAATACCATCACCAACCCTCTCTCAATCTGCCATGTCCACCACCACCCCCGCTAGTTCCACCATATGCAGCTCTCCAGTCCAGCTCACCCTACAAGAGACTCTTGTTAGGAGAAGAAAGTACTCATCCTCTCATCCGCATACACAGGGTTTGAAAGCCCACATTGCTAGACTAATCTCCACCACCACTATCAGTACCAGCAGGCAACCACCTCACACGGCCACTCCCACCAGACTTCCTCATTTTTGGGAAAATCTAACCAAAATAACAACCGTTATATGGTACTGTAAAACAAGGTAGAAGGTGTATTTAAACTTATTGAGAATTTAAATCTCCTTTTTTTCGGGGGAGACTGAACCAAAACCCAGGCCCAGTGTATAAAACAACACAATGTAAGTGGCAGAAAGTGGCTGGCTGACATACGACAAAGTAACAGGACTGCAGTATATCCACTTTGTGAGAATTTGAATCTCACTTTTTTGGGGTGGAGACTGAACCAAAACTTAGGTCCAGTGTACATGACAATGCAATCTAAGTGGCAGAAAGTTGCTGGCTGACATACGACAAAGTAACAGGACTGAAGTATATCCACTTTATGAGAATTTTAATCTCACTTTTTTGGGGGGAGACTGAACCAAAACTCAGGCCCAGTGCATAAAACAACGCAATCTAAGTGGCAGAAAGTGGCTGGAAGATATATGAAAAAATACAAGGACTGTAGTACAATTTCAATCTCCCTACAATGCTCTCAGGAAAAGTATGGCAGCAATAAAAAGGACTGCTGCACACAAAAGTGTGGACAAATAAACAAGATAACTGTGCAGAAAGGAGCAACAGGATTTTTGCTTTTAAAAAAAGCAGTTGGTTTGCACAGCAGCATGCAAACAGCAATGCAGCCATCAGTGAGCCTTATAAGGCAGCCTAAAAGGCTACAGCGCTGATGCACAAAAATATAGCCTCCACTGTCCCTGGAAAAAAATGGTGGTGTTGGACAGTGGAAATCGCTACAGCACAAGTGGCTTGGGGGTTAATCATCCCTCCCTTACTATATCCCTTCTTCTGATGAAGCTGCAGCAACCTCTCCCTATGCTAAGATCGGCAGAAGTAAGATGGTGGCCGGCGTGCACGCCCCTTTATAGCCCCTGTGACGCCGCAGAAAGCAAGCCAATCACTGTCATGCCCTTCTCTAAGATGGTGGGGACCAAGACCTATGTCATCATGCTGCCCACACTCTGCGTCCTCCTTCATTGGCTGAAAAATGGTGCTGAAGGCGTCATACGAAACGTGACTTTTGCGCGCAGATCGCCGACATCATGGACGATCACACACTAGGATTGGGTCGGATTTCATGAAACCCGACTTTGCCGAAAGTCGGCGATTTTTTTAATTTGTCCGATCCGTTTCTCTCAACCCTATTGGAGACCTCTATTCCTGTTAACTAGCCATACTGAAGCTAACAGCTGAGGGTGGCAACGTGCAGCTGTCAGTTTTTCCTGGCTGGTTATCAAAAATACAGGGAAACCCAAGCAATTTTTGTATTTATTTATTTACAGTGCAGGCGACTGATGAATACTTCCTTTTATTACCAGCAGCAGGTGTATAGTGATGTTATCAGTTTAAAATAACTCTCAACATTCTCCCGTGTTCGCACTGATCACAGGCAGAGCAGGGAAGAATGATGCGAGCGGTCTTCAGCACCCGGAGCTGGGGAACAGCGCTATCAGTACTGCTGCTTCCCAGGTGCCGGTACGTGTGGTATTTATGCGGCACACATACAGCACACAATTGCCACATGTGTGCCGCAAGTATAACACACATGGACACTGATGTCTCCAATATTGATTTGTCTGGTACTGGAAATATCAGGACGTATGACACAAGCCTTAGGAAAATATTTTTTTTTATATTCTTAACCCCTTCATGACCTATGACCTATGACTTATACAGCTCTGGAAATATATAAGAGACCACCACATCAAAACCCTGTCATGGACAGCCCAATCTCCAGACCTGAACACTATTGAAAACCTCAGAAATGTAATCAAGAGGATGATGGATAGTCACAAGCCATCAAACAAAGAACTGCTTAAATTTTTGCACCAGAAGCAGTGTGAAAGACTGGTGGAAAGCATGCCAAGATGCTTGATACTTTTGTCTTTATCCAAGTAGTGAAAAAAAAATGGAAATTTGCAAAAAAATATCGCTTGTGTCGCCATTTTCTGAGACCTGCAATACTTTCATTTTTCGGAATGTGGAGCTGTGAGAGCTACCGTTTTTACTGATGGCATTTTTGGGTTGATATACTATGTTTTGATCTTCTCTTGTAACAGGTTATTTCAATGTTGCAGTAGCCAAAAAAACATAATTCTGAAGTTTCAACTTTCTTTTTTAGTTACGCCTTTAAGCAATTGAATTAATTTATTTTATGCGGGGATACCAAATATCTGTATTTTTTCTTTTTTTAAATTTTTTTTAAGGGGAGTGATTTGAACTTTTGTGAGGGTTTTCTTTTTTTTCTGAAGGAACTTGTAGCTGCGAACACTTGATCGCTTGTACTACATGCAACAGTGCATTAACACTGCTATGTATAGAGAAAACAACAGGAATAAGGTCATCGGCAGACTCCCAGCTGTCATGACAACAACCCATCAGCGCCCTCCTTTCACTTTGCAGGGGCACAGATGGGCACATGAAATGAAGCACCCCCCAGTTGAAACATGTTAAATGCCACTGTCAGAGATTGACAGTGGGATTTAATAAGTTAACGGCCATGGGCAGAGCTCCGCTCAACCCATGGCTGTTAAAGGCACATGATGGCTCATTAAATCATTAAATTAACCAGTATGTCATATTTCGCTAAGGGGTTAAAAAATGTGATGTCTCATACTTTATGGGTTGTTTTGGGACTTTAGGGGCCATTATTTTGTGTTTTGAAACTGGTGGGTCATGATACGGTTTTATAGGACTATGGAGGGCATTCATGTAATTTTGTGAAATTATGGGGACCATTATACTGTTTTGTTGCACTGTGGAGGAGGCATTATTTGTTCTGTGAGACTGTGAATGACAATTTACTGTTTTATAAGACTGCAAGTGCCATCAAAGTGTTGTGTTGGGCTGTGGGCACCATCGTAAAATGTTTAGGGATACTGTAAGGGCCATAATTCTGTGTTTAGGGTACTGTGAAGGTCAACAATGTTTTGGAGGCACTATGGCATCATCATACTGTGTTGTGAAACTATGTGGGCCATCATACAGTGTTGTTGGACTGTAGGGGCAATTATTGTCCGTTGTGTGACTGTGGAGGCCATTATATTGTATAGAAGGACTGTTAGAGCCATCATACTCAGTTGTGGGACTATGGGGGACCATTAAACTTTCCTGTGGAACTGTAGGTGGCCATGTTAATGTGTTATGAAACTGTGAGGGTCGATCATAATGTGTTGTGGAACAGTGGCAGTCATCATACTGTTTTGTAGGACTGTTGGGGCATTAAACTCTTTTATGGGACTGTCTGAGTCATCACATTGTATTATGGGACTGTGGAGGAAATCATACTGTGTTGTAGGACTGTGGATGGACCATATGCGGTTGCAGTGCAGTGTAGCTCAACCTCCACCAGGGGGTGCTGGCGAGGGAAGAGAGTCCGCACACTCACAGCACAGCAACCCTGATCAGCTGCACAGGTAGAACAGGTAACAAAAGAGTGGTCAGACAAGCTATAGGAAAACAACCAGACAAAAACTAAATCAGGGATAGGGAACATGTCTAATACAAATACAGGATGTCAGAGGTAGGAGGATCACTAGGGTATACGGGTCAGCTGCTCTAGCCTGGAAGCATGAACTATCATTGACGCTGGCCAGCAGACTAAAGAAGACTTAAAAAGCCCAGCCAGCTCCAAAACGGGGCCAAGGGAATTAACCCTTGAAAGACCAGTCCAGAGAGATGATAGCAGAAAACAAACCCTGAACTGGATCATGACACCATCATTCTGTATTGTGGTAATATATGGGGCCATTATCTGTATTTTATGACTGTGGGGGTCATCATACTGTGTAGGGACACTGTGAAGACTTCATACTTTTTGGGGTCCATGAAAGGGGTATCATAGTGGACGAGAACACTAAGAGGCAAATTTACTTTGTAAATGTTGCAAACTTTGGTAGATATATCTGCGACACCCGAGTGAAAGGGAATGTCCTTAATGGGGTTTTGAATAAAGTTTGTGTTCGTGACGCCACCTGTGGTTCTCAGTCAGAGATGACCGACGACGATGCTTAATGGGATCCACTGGGGTAATGTTATGGCAGCTAAGATAATATGGCTTCCCATAGGTGAAGCTGGGTCCCCAGGGCTCCCGGTGTGTAGATGAAGATGGTGGGTGATGTAGCAAGAAACGGAGGAAACAAGTTTGCAGTCTCTTTACCTGGTTTACTGATGAATTCAGGCAGCCACAGTCCTGGGTACCACATCACAGGTATAGGTAGGGTCCGGCCGGCTTGGAAGCGAGTTGGGAGTCCCCTTTGCCAGGTGGAGTTAGAAGCCTTCCCTTTAGCACTGTGGTGTAGTCCCTTACTGCGCTAGGCCTCTCACAAGATCCTCACGTGTTCTCTCTGTCCTCCTTGTAGGTAGGACACTAACCCATATGACAAGTGGCTCGAGCCTTTTTACAGGGTCTCTATCATGACCCGGGCTCTATGAGCCATTGTGTTTCCAGGTGTCAGGGTGGACAGGTGACATTTAATCCAGTTGTCCTGGCGGTTTCTGCTGTGAGCCGTGGAGTTCCTCACAACCTCAGTCTTCCGGCTGCTGGTGTTTGCGCTCTGTAGGCAGTTGGACCATTCGCAGCTGTCCTCCCCCGTTCTCACTCTCCTGTGCTTCACTTCTCCTACACGCTCTCTACAGCTTGCTCTGCTTTCTTTTCTGTCTCTTGCCAGGAGCTGCAGCACCCTCGTGGCTGCACGGTCCCTCTCTTCCTTTTTCCTCTGTCTCTCTGACAGGAATTAACTGACTTTCCCTCCAGACCAGAGTATATATACATATATACTCTGGCCTGGAGGTGGCTCCCATATATATGGGAGCCACCCACAAGCTGGATCAGAGCTTCCCCTTCTGGCCTGGAGTGTGAACATGTTGCATGCTTGTGTGTACCTGATAAAGAAGATCCTTCCTCGCTTCCAAGCGTGACATCACTCTCCCCGTGAAGAAAGCAATGTCACTGTGACAACCAGGAACCAGCGGTGTCGCATATCTTTCTGTGACTATGCCAGTGCACCTTGACCCCCACCTACTCTGTCAAATATATATATATATATTTTGGAGGGGGCCCAGTTAAGACTTTTGCTATGTGGCCCATGCTTTCTATGTATGCCCCTGAGGAAAACACAACGTGAAGGAAGAAAATAGTACTGTATATTAGACATGAAATGACTTAATAAATATTTTAATGATTAGGCATAGTGTACCACCATCTGTTAAAAAAGCACAATGTAGTAGAAATCGAGATTTGTGGAAAAAGAAAAAAGTGAAAGAAATGAAAGCTTAGATTAATTTTCTTGCATATTCTAATTATAATTATTTGAGTTATATATTTAATTTCTCTGATTTGACATTTTTCAGTTGAAATACACTAATCACCTTATGGGATATTGCTGTAATGAACAAACTTGGCATAGACTGTATTTGTAAAATCTGTGTCAGAAGAAATGACATTGAAATTTCTGAGTTTCTCCAGCACAGAGCTCCAATCAGGATCTCATTTATGAATAATTAATGTGTAAGAATAATTCTTCACAATTCCTATTTACATTGTATCCTAGAAATGTGAGGTTTACCCTCTAACACCAATGTAACAGGAAGCAAAAAAAACAAGTCTTTAATATTTTAACATAGCTTATGTTATATGAATATTACATTGGATCTTATAAGGCAGGGAACACAATGATGTGTGATGAGCTGGGATTAAAATGATGTACATTGTGCATAATACATCATAGAGCAATGCATATGCATGCAAATAAATGTCAACTTTAAGTTAAAGGGGGTGCCGCTGTGTGAATACTGTAATGTAGTTCATATCCTGAAACACATAAAGCCACAAAGGTAGGTCAAGGAAATGCCTTTATTATAGAAAAGGTTCACTGGTGCCTCAGGTCACAAAAAGAGTTTATTACTATCAGGAGAACACTTGGTAACAATCATGCGTAAGCAAAATTAATTTATTGAAAATTATTCTTAATTGTGTTTACATTTTTTTTAACCTTCATAGTAGTGACAATTAGATATGACTGAATAGATTTTATGCAAATCGTATTTGAGAAAAAGTTTCTGACATTTACAGATACAGCTTTGAACATTTTGCGATTCGATTTCCTGGAAAGTCCAAAATAATGCCCACTGCATTTTTATGCAGAAGATTGCATGTATCATAGAAGACTGACATTACCTCAGTAGCTACTGCATGGGCTTCCCCATAATGTCTTACAGCTGTCACATAACATGGTGTAAAGCAAACAATAGGATCGGGTTATCATAGATTGTTTAAAAGCCTAAGCAGGGAACAAAGAAGCCATTATAAGGTGATTTTCAGATAGTGAGCACAGCTCCTTAAGGTACCGTCACACTCAGCAACTTTGCAACGAGAACGACAATGATTCGTGACGTTGCGGCATCCTGGATAGCGATCTCGTTGTGTTTGACACGCAGCAGCGATCTGGATCCCGCTGTGATACCGCTGGTCGGAGCTAGAAGTCCAGAACTTTATTTGGTCATCAGGTTGGCATGTATCGTCATGTTTGACAGCAAAAGCAACGATGCCAGCAACATTTTACATGGAGCTAACAACCAGCGAGAATGATAGTGAGTCAATCTTGCCTTGCGCAGGCATGTACTACGCAGGACAGAGAATGAACGTCAATCCAATATTGCGGCCAGCATGCAGCCAGCGGGTAAGGAAAGGGTGAATCAAACACCTGAAAACTCCGCCCATATGACCGAAAACCAGTCTTGCCAAATTCAGATGACAGGTTCCCTTTAAGACCTGCACAGAGTTCTGTGGATCCAGCAGCATTGCTGTGCAGCTTACACTGGTCTGCTTACTGCATTCTCTGCAGATTGCAGCACCTGTCTTTTTGCTGTTTCAGCACACCATCCACGAATCTTTTATTTTGTTCGAACTGCAGCCGTTGAGAATTGGATAGATAGAGGGAACAAAAGTAATTTAGTTGGGTGATCCTATACCTCTTATTGAGGACTGGGGAGGGGAGAGGTGTGGGAATTGGGAAATATTCTTACCTAGTATTAGCAGAATATTTGTAGCTTCCACTTTTGCACCGTAGATTACGCCCCTACGGTGCAACTGCTACAAAAAATTCCTAATGCTACCACCTGCATTTTGTGTGTGTTGCACTCTAATTGGAATCACCACAATACTTCCAATTAGTGTCGGTTTACACCTCTGTGCAGCAGTCGAGGTGTAATCACACTATCATATTTTTGTTGTGGGATTGTGCCGCCTTGCACATTCTCACCTAGTATTCACAGAATATTTGTAGATTCCACTTTTGCACCGTAGATTACGCCCCCACGCTGCAACGGCTACAAAAACTCTGTGATACTTTCAGATTTTGATAAATACAGTTCACACAACACCAGTTCATATTTGTTTAGGCCACACCAGTTTCTCTTGAAGTTTATGCCAAACTAGATCCAATTAGTGTTTCTTACACCTGTCTGCAGCTTTACAGGTTTAGGCACACTAAATAGGAGAACTCTTCTGCCCTTCTGCCCATCTAAGTCTAGAGAGATGAGGAAGGCAGGGAGTAAGGGACGTGGTCGCAGCCGAGGTCGCGGAGGGGCTGCAGGGAGAGGACGTGGAGAATCTTTGCCTGCTGCGGGCACAAGTGACTCAGCCACTAGCTATTCCCGGGAACAGTCCTTCATGCGCAGCTTTGTTGGAGGTCATGGTATCCCATTGCTGGGGGAGGAACAAATTGAAACCGTTGTTGAATGGATGGCAGCTGTGGCATCAACTTCATTTCGTTCCTCATCCTGATTCTCCCAGATACAGAGCACAGAGTCTGCTCATGTCAGTGTAGAGCACCACTCTGCTTCTTCACCACCACCTGCCAAATTACCCAAGCAGTTAGAGGGACCAGTACAGGAGCCATCTTTACTTCTGTTTGAAGAATATGTTGGCTGTGGATCAGGGGAACAGTCAGGCAGTATTCGACAACAGGAAAAAGAGCTTTTAAGCAGTGATGCCCAACTTTCATTTCTCTCACAAAAAAGGGGCAGGTAGCCCTATGCACACAGTAAGCCAACCACAGTACGCATCAGATCATGATGAATCTCAGGTGGCATTAGCTGGTGCGTCCTGCAGTATACAAATGACCCGGGAGGAGCAATTGTCTGAGGTGTTGGAAGAGGGTCCAACAGAAGATGAAGTCCTTGATCCATCATGATGTGAGGGACAGCAAAGTGGTGGTAGCAGCTCAGAGGAAGAGATTCCCACAACAGTACAGCAGCAGAGGACCAAAAAAGGGAGTAGATTGAGGGGCAGGAGCTGGTTGCCTGTAGCCCCCACTTCGGCACCCGGAAGGAGCAGGCCCCATGCAAAAACTAGTGCAAGGGGTGCTCCATAGAGATGTGGTGCCTTGGCCCTTTTTGAACAAGTTGCCGATGACATTACAAGAGTCAGATGCAATCTGTGTCATCTAACTCTGAAGCGAGGGAAAACGTCCACAACCTCAATATTACCAATATGTTGAGGCATTTGAGGAACAAGCACGTTACAGAGTGGACAAGTCACATAAAAAATCTTGCCCAACCTGCAGCTCCATGTGCCACCTCTTCCGCTAACTTTGTAGCTTGTTCCTCCCAGGAGAGAGAGTAGTGTACAGACAGCCAACGTCACTGTCACACCGCCACCAACCTCACAATCCCAGTTATCCTCACAGTCCCAGTCTAGCCTGCAGCCATCCGTCCCACAGTTATGGGCTTGAAAAAGGAAATTCCCGGCAAGCCACCCCCGAGCACAGGCCCTCAATGCTAGCATTTCAAAACTGCTGGCCCTTGAAACACTATCAATCAGGCTGGTGGACACTGACGCCTTTCGCAAGCTCATGGCATTGGCAGTCCCACAATATTTTGCTCCTAGCACCACTATTTTAGTTGAAAATCCGTTCCTGCCCTGCAACAGCACGTGGAGAAAAAAATTAAGTGTGTGCTACTTAACGCCATCAGCAGCAAGATCCACCTGACCACCAATGCGTGGACCAGTAAGCACGGTCTGGGACGCTACATTTTCCTCACTGCCCAATGGGTAAATGTGGTTGGACCGGGTACAGAAGTGGATAGTGGCACTGCGCAGGTCCTGCCAATGCCAAGGATTGCAGGACTTTCGTCCGTTCGCATTGCCTCTTCCTCCTACTCCACTTCCTCAGATTCCTCCGCACAGCAGTTGGCACCATCTACATCCACAAGGATTGGTGAATCGTCCACTGACACGACCAAGTTGAGCACTGCCGTGGCAAAATGTCAGCAGGTCGTGTTGAAATTAATTAGTTTGGGGGATACACAGGGCTGCCACTAGAAATTTCGGGGCCCCATACTGGCAAAATTTTCGGGGCCCCCTTGAGACTCTGCCCAGGCTCCACCCCAGCCCCGCCTCCAGGCTCCACCCCACGAACTGTCCACAGTCCCACCGCTCTCTCTTGGAAAATCTCCACTTCTCACCTATCACACATTAACAGTTCCCATCACCAGATCACACATATAGCCGGCAGCTTTCGTTTTGGCCAAAAGATTTTTTAAGCCGCCACCAAAACATGGTAGACACTTTTGGCCCTACTCTACTGTAACCTACTAAATATTTGTTAAAATATGCAATACAATTTAGGTATATTTTTATTTATTTTTCAATTTTTAAAATGACCTATAATACTACATGCAAGGAACAAATACCACAGCACTATGACCAGATGACATATTATCACCACAGCGATCGAATAATATAAAATACAAGGAACAAATACCGCTACACCATGACCAGACCACATATTACCACCAATGACTGAATACTACAATACTGATCAGTAATAAAAAAAAAAAACCACAATACTATCACCATCAGTGCCATTATGCACAGGAGATCTGTAATTATTATGCAGTGTCTGTGTACAGGTAATACAGTGATCACCGGTGACATTACACACAGGAGCTCTGTATATAATGTATAGATAATACAGTGATCACTGGTGACATTGTACACAGGACCTCTGTATATAGTATACAGTGTATAGTGTCAGTGTATAGGTAACACTGACTCACCAGTGACGTCTCTAGGTGAAGTCCTTCATCTTTCATCCAGCACAGACCGCCATCACTTTATCCAGCCAGGACTCGTCTCTGCAGGAAATAAAACAGTTATCTCGAGTTCCGCTTGTAGAACACATTACTTAATTTTCCCAACTTCTACATTACACGACATGAAGAAGGCAACATAGTATCACTCTACACAGTAACAGGACCGCCCCCCCATTTAAAACAGTATACTCAAAAAATAAAATAAATACATCACTGCAATAATAATATCCCTTAATTAGCCCCTATGGTAATATTCGCCATCCTAGCCCCCGTGTGTCTCATTCCAGGCTCCAGCCATATGTTCTCCCATCCTGCCCTCATGAGTATCCATTCTGCCCCATATGATCTCCCCATCCTGCCCCATCTGTCTCCATCGTATCCATCCTGCCCCATCTGTCTCCATTCTGCCCCATTTGTGTCCAGCACTCTGCCCCATCTGTGTCCAGCACTCTGCCCCATCTGTGTCCAGCACTCTGCCCCATCTGTGTCCAGCACTCTGCCCCGTCTGTGTCCAGCACTCTGCCCCGTCTGTGTCCAGCACTCTGCCCCGTCTGTGTCCAGCACTCTGCCCCGTCTGTGTCCAGCACTCTGCCCCGTCTGTGTCCAGCACTCTGCCCCGTCTGTGTCCAGCACTCTGCCCCGTCTGTGTCCAGTACTCTGCCCCGTCTGTGTCCAATCCTGCCCCATCTGTGTCCAGTACTCTGCCCCATCTGTTTCCAATTCTGCCCCATCTCTGTCCAGCACTCTGCCCCATCTCTGTCCAGCACTCTGCCCCATCTCTGTCCAGCACTCTGCCCCATCTCTGTCCAGCACTCTGCTCCATCTCTGTCCAGCACTCTGCCCCATCTCTGTCCAGCACTCTGGCCCATCTCTGTCCAGCACTCTGCCCCATCTCTGTCCAATCCTGCCCCATCTCTGTCCAGCACTCTGCCCCATCTCTGTCCAGCACTCTGCCCCATCTCTGTCCAGCACTCTGCCCCACCTCTGTCCAGCACTCTGCCACATCTGTGTCCAATCCTGCCCCATCTCTGTCCAGCACTCTGCCCCATCTCTGTCCAGCACTCTGCCCCATCTCTGTCCAGCACTCTGCCCCATCTCTGTCCAGCACTCTGCCCCATCTCTGTCCAGCACTCTGCCCCATCTCTGTCCAGCACTCTGCCCCATCTCTGTCCAGCACTCTGCCCCATCTCTGTCCAGCACTCTGCCCCATCTCTGTCCAGCACTCTGCCCCATCTCTGTCCAGCACTCTGCCCCATCTCTGTCCAGCACTCTGCCCCATCTCTGTCCAGCACTCTGCCCCATCTCTGTCCAGCACTCGGCCCCCTCTGTGTCTGGCTTTACTGCCCCCTCTGTGTCCGGCTTTACTGCCCCCCCTGTGTCCGGCTTTATTGCCCCCCCCGTGTCCGGATTTCTGCCCCCTCTGTGTCCGGCTTTACTGCCCCCTCTGTATCCAGCTTTACTGCCCCCCCCTGTGTCCGGCTTTACTGCCCCCCCTGTGTCCGGCTTTACTGCCCCCTCTGTGTCCGGCTTTCTGCCCCCTCTGTGTCCGGCTTTACTGCCCCCCCTGTGTCCGGCTTTACTGCCCCCCCTGTGTCTGGCTTTACTGCCCCCTCTGTGTCCAGCTTTACTGCCCTGGGCCCCTCCCCCCCCCCCCCCCGGATCGCCGCTCTCAATAAAAAAAATAAAAAAAAGTTCTGCTTACCTGCCGCGCTCCTGATCTCTCCACGCAGCTGCACCGTGCACTCGCCGGCGACTGACAATGACGTCAGACGCCGGCGACCTGCACTCTGCGGCTGGTGGCTGTTAACTATTGACGTGCGGGCGCGGGCCCGCATGTCAATAGCGTACAGCTGTAGTGCCGGCCGCCGCTAAGGGCCCGGTTCAGCCTGCGGCTGCCGGTAGGGGCCCGGTGAGCAGGTAAGAGGGGGCCCGATGCGGGCCCCCTCTGCTCACCGGGCCCCATACGCCAGTCACGGCTGTAATGCCCTGATGGCGGCCCTGGGGATACAAGCCACATTGCAGAGCAGCTGTGGAATGCCATCAAGCAGCAGAGTGACCAGTGGTTTGGGCCGCTCAACCTCCAGCCAGGTATGGTGGTGTGTGATAATGGATGAAACCTGGTGGCAGCTCTGGGTCTAGCCAATCTGACTCACATCCCGTGCCTGGCACATGTGTTAAATTTGGTGGTGCAGAGTTTTCTTAAAAGCTATCCGGATCTTGAAGATCTTCTGCTCAAGGTCCGTGGCGAGTGCGCTCACTTGCGCCGTTCGAGCATACATGATGCGCGCATTGCAGCTCTGCAGCAAAGATTTAACCTGCCTGAACACCACCTTATATGTGACGTCCACACTAGGTGGAATTCCATGTTGGATATGCTGGAGAGGTTGTGTGAGCAGCTGCAGGCAGTAATGAAATTCCAGCTGCATCAGGCGCAAGCGAGTCACACAGCTCGCAGGCCACACTTCACATGTGCTGAGTTGACTTACATGAAGGACATCTGCTGTGTGTTGTGGCCCTTTCATGATTCCACTCTCATGTTGAGTGCGGATGATGCCATAGTCAGCATCACTGTACCCCTCATATGCCTCCTTGAAAAAACTATGCTAGGGATCAGGGATGCAGTTTTGGACGAGGAGGAGGAGGAACAAATGCTGACAATGCCTTCTGTATCGGGACAGTCTACCCACAGCTCTACGGGTGGGTTGTTAGCCAGGCAACACGGCAACTCACAAAGGTCCAGACAGGGGACACTTTTTGATGAAAAGGAGGAGGAACAATTGGAGGAGAAAGTAGTATGGCCAGAGGAGGATGGTACACCACACACTGGTAGTCATCATTTACAGCGAGGATTGGGGATGCAAAGGAGACAGAGAGCTCGCCTCAAGCAGAGGACAGTGGGGCATGGCCAGTCGGCAGTCTGCAACACATGAGTGATTTCATGCTGCAGTGCCTTCAAAACCACCGCCGTATCGCTCGCATTCTCAACACTGATGATTACTGGGTGGCCAGCCTCCTGGATCCTCGCTACCGGGACAACATGCAAACCATGATAACACCGTTGAACCGGGATCGTAAAATGCAAGAGTTCAAAGACACACTGGTACATTTGATGATGTCCTCATTTCCACCTGAGAGGACTACTTCGAGTGTTTCACATGGCAGCTCAGTGCCTCCAGGATGGGGAGGAAGCCGTCCACAGAGCAGGAGCAGCACCTCTGTAGAAGGCCAATTCAATCTTGCCAAAATGTGGCAAAGTTTTGTGTGCCTGCAACAACGTCATGCACCATCCCATACGGTTCCATTCAGCAGGAGGCAGCATTACCGTCAGATGGTGGCAGACTACATGTCCAGCCATGTCAGTGTGTCCCAGGATGGTTCTGCCCCCTTTAAGTTTTGGGTCTCCAAGCTTGATATGTGGCCAGAGCTTAGCCAGTATGCCTTGGAGGTGCTGGCCTGCCCCCTGCCAGTGTGTTATCGGAGCGTGTCTTTAGCTAGTGGAGTCCTAACAGACCAATGCACTGATAACGTTCACCGCTTAACTTTTATAAAGATGAACCAGGCCTGGATCTCGCCAGACTTTGCAAGCCCTGCGCCAGATGAGACTGAATAAACACATGTCTGGCAACAGTCTCCAGGTCCACACTTGGCCCTCTGGCACCACTAGATTGTTCAGCCCACCTGGGCTTCAGCACCATCAGCTGTTGCTTGGAAGTGTCAGTCACACAGTGAACAACCACTGCTTTGTTACGGGGCTCAGCACTGCAAGCTTTACTCTGGCTGTGCCACTGGCAAATCAGATACTCCAGTCCACCTACAAATACTCCAGTCCACCTACAAATACTCCAGTCCACCTGGGCTTCAGCACCGTCAGCTGTTGCTCAGAAGTGTCAGTAGCACAGTGAACATCCGCTGCCCTGTTGTCTGGGTCCAGCAACGCAAGCTGGACTCTGGCTGTGCTACTGGCAATTCAAATTCTCCTGTCCACCTACAATGAATCCTGTCTGCCTGGGCCTCAGAACTGCTAGCTGTTGCTCGGAAGTGCACGTAGCACAGTGAACACCCGCTGCCGTGTTGTCGGGGTCCAGCAATGCAAGCTGGACTCTGGCTGTGCTACTGGCAATTCAAATTCTGCTGTCCACCTACAATGAATCCTGTACCACTGGGCCTCAGCACCACCCGCTGTTGCCCTTCACTGTTTCCTCTGTTAGCTGGTTCTCTAAAGTGGCGGCAGGACAGTTGCCTCCTAGCTTGGCTCCGGGTTACAGTAACATAGACTGGTAATCGGGGCGATGCACAACTTGATCTGCTTCTGCTCCATGCCCCAGTAGAGTTAGCTGGGTCTCCAGAGTGCAGGTAGCCCAGGGGGCTCCTGCTGTGGCTCCAGGTTCCAGTAACAGAAGCTGTCCTTTATTTTGGGGGTTAGTAACACATGTTAACTCTGCAGTCCAATACGAGTTCCAAAACCGCCAGATGGTTCTCGATGGTGCCAATGGCACTTATACCTTCTGCTTAGTAACAGGGTTCCAGCAGCACCAGATGGTTCTCGCTAGTGGCAATGGCACTTATACCTTCTGCTTAATAACAGGGTTCCAGCAGCACCAGATGGTTCTCGCTAGTGCCAATGGCACTTATACCTTCTGCTTAATAACAGAGTCCCAGCACCACCAGCTGGTTCTCGATAATGTCTTTGCCACAGGTTCCTTCTACTGTGTATCTGGGTTCCATTAACATCAGCTGGTCCACGAATGTGCTTTCGGACACTGGTACTTCTTGCTGTTCCTCCATGCACCTGAACTACATGCTTCACAAATTACAATGATAAATTCAAGTACCAAAAGAAAAAGAACAAGAAGAACTAGAATAAGAAGAACCAGACGAAGAACAACCGGAAGAAGAAGTACCGGAACCAGAGGAAGAAGAACCAGATACCATAAGACCAGGAAAAAAAGAATAAGCAGAATGATAAAATGCAGAAGAAGAAAAAAATAAGTCTAAGCAGAAGAAGATGAAACAGTGTATGGGGGTGAGTCTATTCCTCCTCGTGGTACCCCTGGAGACTCCCTGCTGCTGCGGGGCAAGCTGAACGCGGACCCCTCCTGGTGAGAGCTATGAGCTCAGAATGAGCTATTTAAAAAAGAAGGATGAACGGTAACAAAAAAAAAAATGAAATTAATAGTGGGTAGAACTTGGTACCATTTATTGTACCCAGGGCAAGGAACAGCAAACATGACATCAATGATGCTGCCGCGGAATGATGTGCAGACAAAAATGTAGGCAGGACTCTTGCTACAGCGCACTCTATTTTGGATTGTGGTGCGCAGCTTTAGATCTCTTCAACATGTTTATTGACTGTGGCGACTGGGCGTTAGCTGTAGACCAGAGCCTTCCAGCATCTTGTCGTGTGCGACGTGGGTCAGAAAGATGTTGGTGTGATTTCGGGTCATCAGTATCTATAGTGAATTTTGTGGTTTTCCCCGCTGGTTCCAGCGTATGGCCTCCCTGCATCTCAGGCGTAGATTGAAGAGTGAAGCAAGCACCTCGGCCTGGGAGATCCACGGGCGTGATAATGGTATCTACAACGCCATGCCCACCATTGAAGAATAAAATGAAATGAATGAAGAAAAAGTAAATTCCAAAGAGTTTGCCAAGCATTATGTTATTATTTTGACCGGTAGACAAATTGGCCCAATATAACAACTATTCATACTAAAAAACAGTACTTTTGCCCATTATTATTTGATTTCTCTGGCTCTGTTGCCTCCGATTACCAATTCTACATATTATGTTGGTGTTTGTAGTCATTTAGGAAACACCACAATGTAAAATAGGTGTTTTAGGAATTACCGATTTTTTTTTTTTTATCTCCATTGACTTCAATGAGGATCGGAAATCGGAATTCCCGATTTTCAAGTGTGATTGGACCGATCCTTTCCGATCCGATTTTTAGGGTGATCAATCAACCTTCCTCTTCTATGTTGTTGGAAAAACCTTCTCTCCTCCAGACGCAGAGAATGCCCCCATGTGACCTTCACCTTTCTTGATATAAACAGAACCTCGGAGAGATATTTGTATTGTCCCCTTATATACTTATATACTTATACATGGTTATCTTTTTTCTAGATTAAATAATCCTAATTTTACTGATCTCTCTGGATAATGTAGTTCCCCCATCCCCTTTATTAATTTTGCTGCCCTCCTTTCCGCATGCAGTCTGATATACACAGACTCACAAAATGGAGGAGATGGAGAAATTAAGTTCTCCATCTTCTCTGCACCTATGATCCGATTCTCGCATGCGAGAAAATAGGATCACCATAAAATGACACCCAACTCACATCGCAGGAGAGTTTGAGCCTAGGATCATTTCCATATAGCATCCAATTCTCACGCATAAGACAATCATTGGATGCTATTTGATAGCTACCCTTAAATTCACAGGAATAATGTATTGCAATGCTTTTGCATCGCAATGCATTACACCAGTGATCAGAATAATGAAAGTTAAGGGCCAATAGAGGGACTATGTAAAAAAGTTTAAAAAAAATAATAATTGTAAAAATATATTTTTAAATCACAAAATAATAAAAATGAAAAAATTATACCCATAAATATGTAAAAATGTAAACAAAAACAGTACACATAGTGGGTATCACTGCATCTGGAACAACTTAATCTATAAAACTTTCACATTAGTTAACCCCTTCAGTGAACATCTTAAAAAATACAAAACTGGCAAAAAGCTATATTGCCAAATAAAAAGCGGAATAAAATACAATTAAAAAGTCAAATGTAAATACAAATTGTATAAGTGTAGCATCACTATAATTGTACTGTCTCATTATAGTTAGTGAATTGATCCCTCAGGGGTTTCACCCGAATCAAATCATTAGGAGATTTAGATGCAAACCTCGTTGTAAGTGCTCAGCATCGAGCGCCAGATAAATTTGAACCTAAATGTTATGGAAAATGTTCCCAATAAATGCTTCAACTCAATCCACAAATAAAGCATATCCCCACTAAGGGCTCCTACTCACTTGCGAGCAACTCGGATGAGTCTCGCATGTTTAAAACCTGGCTCTCCGCTCCTCTGTGCCAGGTGCAGTGCCGGGGTATTGCCGTTAGAGACTCATCCGAGTCTCGCGCAAGTGAGTAGGAGCCCTTAGATCCATCATTTGTCAATAAAAATATAGGAGGCTTCCATATTACTGGTAGCACAAAGACTCTAGAAAAGCACTCTGGTTCCTTGCCCCCCCAAAAAGAAATCCAGATAATTTTGCTCTCCCAAAATAATATGCTTATTTCACTTCTGAGCCTGAGTATGCCTAAATCATATTTAGAGTCCACATGTTTGGCATTTCTGTGGCAATGAGAGCCCACTTAATTTACAGTGCATGTCTCCAGAACCACATGCTGGCATAAATACTTGGCACTACAATGTACTGTGCAATGCAACATACTGCCCACTGCACACATACTACAATGGCAGATTTGCAATTTTCACTTAGCCTCATTAGTAGCTGATCATTTCTGGAAAGCACCCATGGAGTCAAAATCATCACTACACCTGTGAATAAATTCCCAGAGGAGTATAATTAGCAAAATGGGGTCACTTGATGGAGGATTCTGCTCTTCTAGTACTTAGGGGCTCTGTATATGGAGTCTGCAAACTATTCTAGAAAATCTGTGCTCCAAGGAAAAGCTCAAAAAGTGCTCCGTCCCTTCTGAATCTCAGAAATTGTGTGACAAATAATTTGTGCCATTTTATTTGTGGTTAAAATTAAATTTTTTCTTCACTGCGCAATAGTATAAAAAATTTTTGGGCAAAGTCGGGTTTCATGAAACCCGACCCCTGTGTGGGGTCGGCCATGAGGTCGGCGATCTTCTGAATCTGGTATTGGAATTCCGATACCGAGTTCCGATATGTTTGCAATATCGGAAATCGGTATTGAAATCCATATTTAAGTGTAAAATAAAGAATTAAAATAAAAAATATTGCTATACTCACCCTCTGACGCGCCCTGGTACTAACCGGCAGCCTTCCTTCCTTAGAATCAGCGCGTGAAGGGCCTTAGATGACGTCGCGGCTTGTGATTGGTCGCGCGACCGCCCATGTGACCGCTCGCGCGACCAATCACAAGCCGCGACGTCACCGAAGGTCCTTCAAACGCTGATTCTTAGGAAGGAAGGCTGCCGGAAAGAAGCAGGGCGCGTCCTATACCTAATAGGAATATACTCACCCTCGGACGCGCCCTGCTTCTTTCCGTGATTCTATTCCGGGCATGGAACCTGAAGATCCTGAGTCAGGGATACCTGCTGTAGGGGACGCCAACATAGGAACAGAGTGTAACCCAGATAAGTTTCCCCTAGAGGTATTGGCAGGAGAGGTCGAGGAAACCAAACCCCACTGATCCCCAATCTGGAAGTGTCCCCTGGTAAGTTCGGGACAGCCCAACTCCAGGATCCCACACTGGCCTGGGCACAAGACAAGGTAATTGAAATTAATGGAGTAGCTCAGCAACCAGGTGCAGAGACAGTTTTTCCCCGCATGGCTATCAACCAGGAGTTGTTATATTTGGTGGATAAAGTCCGGGATGAGGTGGTAGAACAGCTGGTGGTACCCCACTCTTACCGTCAGGCGGTGCTTGACATGGCTCACACCCACATGCTAGGAGGGCACTTGGGGTCTAAAAAGATGCAGAAGCCCATCCTGCAGTGGTTTTTTGGCCTGGGGTCTACGTGGAGGTCCAAAAGTACTGTGACATGTGTCCGGAGTGCCAACTATCCTCACCCACCGTGAACTACCAGAGTCCATTGGTACCTCTGCCTATCGTAGAGGAACAATATGAGTGAATCTGGTAGGCCCTATAGAGAAATCTGCCCGTGGCCATCAACATATTTTGGTCATAGTGAACTGCGCCACACGGTACCCAGAGGCGATACCTCTCCACCACACCTCGGCCAAACTAATAGCTGGCAAACTATTTGCCATGTTTTGTCCCCTTGAGCTGCCAAAGGAGATCATTACAGATCAGGGGACTCCTTTTATATTCAAGATGACCAGGGAGCTATGTAAGCTGCTCTGGATTAAACAGCTACATACATCAGTGTACCATCCACAAACCAACGGGATGGTAGAGAGGTTTAATAAGACCCTAAAAGCCATGCTCAAAAAGATGGTCGCCAAGGATCGAAGGGATTGGGACATGTTACTGCCCTATCTAATGTTTGCTATCTGCGAGGTACTGCAGAAACCATGGGGTTCTCCCCATTTGAGCTTTTATATGGCAGGCACCTGAGGGGACTGCTGGACATAGCTAAGGAGACATGGGAACAGTAGACCACTCCTGTTAGTTTGTCGTATATCAGCCAGCCACTTTCTGCCGCTTAGATTGTGTTGTTATATACACTGGGCCAGAGTTTTGGTTCAGTCTCTCCAAAAAAAAGTGCGATTGAAATTCTCACAAAGTGGATATACTTCTGTCCTGTTAGTTTGTCATATGTCAGCCAGCCACTTTCTGCCACTTAGATTGCATTGTTATATACACTGGGCCTGAGTTTTGGTTCAGTCTCCCCCCAAAAAAAGTGAGATTCAAATTGTCACAAAGTGGATATACTTCTGTCCTGTTAGTTTGTCATATATCAGCCAGCCACTTTCTGCCACTTTGATTGTGTTGTTATATACACTGGGCCTGAGTTTTGGTTCAGTCGCCCACCAAAAAAGTGAGATTCAAATTCTCACAAAGTGGATATACAGGTCCTTCTCAAAAAATTAGCATATAGTGTTAAATTTCATTATTTACCATAATGTAATGATTACAATTAAACTTTCATATATTATAGATTCATTATCCACCAACTGAAATTTGTCACGTCTTTTATTGTTTTAATACTGATGATTTTGGCATACAACTCCTGATAACCCAAAAAACCTGTCTCAATAAATTAGCATATTTCACCCATCCAATCAAATAAAAGTGTTTTTTAATAACAAACAAAAAAACCATCAAATAATAATGTTCAGTTATGCACTCAATACTTGGTCGGGAATCCTTTGGCAGAAATGACTGCTTCAATGCGGCGTGGCATGGAGGCAATCAGCCTGTGACACTGCTGAGATGTTATGGAGGCCCAGGATGCTTCAATAGCGGCCTTAAGCTCATCCAGAGTGTTGGGTCTTGCGTCTCTCAACTTTCTCTTCACAATATCCCACAGATTCTCTATGGGGTTCAGGTCAGGAGAGTTGGCAGGCCAATTGAGCACAGTAATACCATGGTCAGTAAACCATTTACCAGTGGTTTTGGCACTGTGAGCAGGTGCCAGGTCGTGCTGAAAAATGAAATCTTCATCTCCATAAAGCATTTCAGCCGATGGAAGCATGAAGTGCTCCAAAATCTCCTGATAGCTAGCTGCATTGACCCTGCCCTTGATGAAACACAGTGGACCAACACCAGCAGCTGACATGGCACCCCACACCATCACTGACTGTGGGTACTTGACACTGGACTTCAGGCATTTTGGCATTTTCTTCTCCCCAGTCTTTCTCCAGACTCTGGCACCTTGATTTCCGAATGACATGCAAAATTT
Organism: Ranitomeya imitator; assembly: GCF_032444005.1. Taxonomy (NCBI): domain Eukaryota; kingdom Metazoa; phylum Chordata; class Amphibia; order Anura; family Dendrobatidae; genus Ranitomeya; species Ranitomeya imitator. Next base: position 239,652,238 of record NC_091282.1, read on the forward strand.
GCTTTCATCAGAAAAAAGTACTTGGGACCACTTAGCAACAGTCCAGTGCTGCTTCTCTGTAGCCCATTTCCTGCACACGCCTGTGCACGGTGGCTCTGGATGTTTCCACACCAGACTCAGTCCACTGCTTCCTCAGGTTCCCCAAGGTCTGGAATCGGTCCTTCTCCACAATCTTCCTCAGGGTCCGGTCTCCTCTTCTCGTTGTACAGCGTTTTCTGCCACATTGTTTCCTTCCAACAGACTTACCATTGAGGTGCCTTGATACAGCACTCTGGGAACAGCCTATTTGTTGAGAAATTTCTTTCTGGGTCTTACCCTCTTGCTTGAGGGTGTCAATGATGGCCTTCTTGACATCTGTCAGGTCGCTAGTCTTACCCATGATGGGGGTTTTGAGTAATGAACCAGGCAGGGAGTTTATAAAAGCCTCAGGTATCTTTTGCATGTGTTTAGAGTTAATTAGTTGATTCAGAAGATTAGGGTAATAGGTCGTTTAGAGAACCTTTTCTTGATATGCTAATTTATTGAGACAGGTTTTTTGGGTTATCAGGAGTTGTATGCCAAAATCATCAGTATTAAAACAATAAAAGACGTGACAAATTTCAGTTGGTGGATAATGAATCTATAATATATGAAAGTTTAATTGTAATCATTACATTATGGTAAATAATGAAATTTAACACTATATGCTAATTTTTTGAGAAGGACCTGTACTTCAGTCCTGCTAGTTTGTCGTATGTCAGCCAGCCACATTCTGCTACTTAGATTGCGTTGTTATATACACTGGGCCTGAGTTTTGGTTCAGTCTCCCCCCAAAAAAGTGAGATTCAAATTCTCACAAAGTGGATATATTTCTGTCCTGTTAGTTTGTCGTATATCAGCCAGCCACTTTCTGCCGCTTAGATTGTGTTGGTATATACACTGGGCCTGAGTTTTGGTTCAGTCTCTGCAAAAAAAGTGAGATTCAAATTCTCATAAAGTGGATATACTTCTGTCCTGCTAGTTTGTCGTATATCAGCCAGCCACTTTCTGCCACTTACATTGTGTTGTTTTATGCACAGGGCCTGTGTTTTGGTTCAGTCTCCCAAAAAGAAAGGGAGATTTAAATTCTCAACAAGTTTATATAGACCTTCTACCTTATTTTACAGTACCATATAACGGTTCTTATTTTGGTTAGATTTTCCAAAAAATGAGGAAGTCTCGTGGAAGAGGTCGTGGGCAGTGGTTGCCAGCTGGTACTGATGGTGGTGGTGGTGCATCTGGTGGTAGTGGCAAAAGCACAATAGCACCTAAGGCTGGAGGAGTTGAGCCAGCGTCATCATCTGGCTACACAAGGCCTCAAAGGCTCCCTTATCTGGGAGTAGGAAAACAGCTTTTAAAGCCGGAGCAGCAGGAAAAAGTTTTGGCTTTCCTTGCTGACTCAGCCTTTAGCTCTTTCGCCTCCTCTTCAGAAAGTTCCAAATATAAAAGCAGCGAGTCATTAGTGGATGCTCCCGGTCAGGAACAAGACGTTTCCTTGTGTCCTTCACCCAAACCAAAAGTGAAGGATGCGTCAGGCGACACTACAGGTTACTCCATGGGGCTCTTTACACATACCGTGCCTGGGTTAGAAAGGGAAATTGTTAACTGAATCGGACATGGAGTGCACTGATGCACAGCCACAGCTAGATTATTATGCTGTTCCATTGACTCAGATCACTACGTTGCCCTCGCAGTGTACTGAGCCAGAATCTGACCCTGATGAGGATATGGTGCCCCATCCCGAACGCTATAGCACCTTACATGGTGACACAGAGGAAGGTGCACATGACATTGAAGAGGAGGTGATAGATGGCCCAGTTGTCGACCCAGATTGGCAGCCATTGGGGGAAGAGGGGGCCGCTGCCAGTAGCTCAGAAGCGGAGGAGGATGATCCGCAGCAGCCATCTACATCGCAAAAGCTGTCATCTGGAAGGCCCGTATCAGGCCAAAAACGTTTGTCAAAAACAAAAACAGTTGTAGGAAAGCATGGCCATGCCTGAATAGGTATTCCATAGTAGAAAGAGTTTAGTGTGGCAATTTTTTAACCAAGATCCGAATGATCAGTCAAAAGTTATCTGTAAGAAATGCTCAAAGACCTTTAGCAGAGGGAAGAATCTTCAAAATTTAAATACAACGTGCATGCTTAGACATTTAACCAGCATGCACTTGCAAGCCTGGACTAACTAACAAACATCCCGTACCGTTGGTGCACCTGCTCAGAATGAAGGTAGTCAGTAACGCTACATTGCTTCCCTCACGGTAAGCCCACCGCTTAGGACACCACCAGCAGCAAATGTGGAGGTATCTTTGCAAGGCCAAAGCAGTAGGGGAATCACAAGGTTATTGGTAGGAAACACTGTATGTAGGCCAACATCAAGAATACCATCATCAACCCTCTCTCAATCCGCCATGTCCACAACCGCCACCACCGCTAGTTCAACCATATGCACCTCTCCAGTCCAGCTCACCCTACAAGAGACGCTCGTTAGGAAAAAAGAGTACTCATTCTCTCATCCGCGTACACAGGGTTTGAGTGCCCACATTGCTAGACTCATCTCGTTAGAGATGATGCCCTACTGGTTGGTTGAAAGCAAAGCTTTCAAAGACCTGATGGCCTACGCAGTACCATGCTATGACCTACCAAGTCGGCACTTCTTTGCGAGAAAAGCCATCCCAGCCCTCCACCAGCATGTCAAAGACCGCATTGTCCATGCACTGAGGCAATCAGTCAGTAGAAAGGTGCACCTCACAACAGATGCATGGACCAGTAGCCATGGCCAGGGACGTTACATGTCCATCACGGCACACTTGGTTAATGTGGTGGATGCAGGGTCCACAGGGGACAGCCCTAGTGGGACAGTTCTGCCTAGCCCACGGTCTAGGACACAGTTGGCTGTAGTCGTTCGCCACCCCTCCTCCTACTCCTCCTCCAGAAGCGAAAGCTCGTCCACAGAGTGCAGTTGCACGACCACTCCATCCGCAGCTGCCAGTGTTGCACACAAGGTGTCCCATTATCGAACAGCTAGTGGTAAGCATCAGCAGGCTGTGTTACAAATGAAGTGTTTGGGCGACAACAGACACACCGCGGAACTACTGGCCGAGTACTTGCAGCAACAAACTCAGTCATGTCTGGGCAGTGTACATCTTGAGGCAGGCAAGGTAGCCAGTCATAACGGAAGGAATTTTATGGCTGCCATAGCCCTTTCAGAACTGAAGCACATACCTTGCCTCGCTCACACCTTGAACCTGGGGGTGCAGTGCTTCCTCAAAAATTATCCGGAGTTACCAGCCCTGCTCCTGAAGGTGCGAAGACATTTTGCGCGCACATCCGCTGGTCGCCTGTACACTCCAGCCGTATGCTGAACCATCAGCGATCGCTGAATCTTCCCCAGCACCGCCTAATAATCGATGTTGCAACAAGGTGGAACTCCACACTGCACATGGTTCAGAGGCTGTGCGAACAGAGGCATGCAGTAATTAATTTGTGGGAGGATACACATACACGGGCAGGCAGTTGGATGGCAGACATGGAGTTGTCTGGTGTGCAGTGGTCGAAGCTCCAAGACCTCTGTCAAGTCCTTCAGTGTTTTGAGGAATGCACATGGCTGGTAAGTGCAGACGACGCCATCATAAGCATGAGCATCCCACTAATGTGTCTGCTGATGCAAAGTTTGACAAACATTAAGGAGCTGGCGTCTGCAGCCGAGGACGAGGGAAGCCTTGATGACAGTCAGCCATTGTCTGCTCAGGGAACTCTCCTGGATGAGGTGGCGGATGAAGAGGAAGAGGAGGATGATGATGGGAATGAATATTTATGGGAGGAGGATGCTTCTCAGGTGGCAATAGAAATTGGTGGCGTTGCAAGGTCAGGTACAGGGTTTTTGCGGGACACAAGTGATGTTGATTTGCAAGAAAGTGCTCCTCAACCCAGCACAAGCAGTGGAATGACACCTGGAACATTGGCCCACATGGCTGAGTATGCCTTACGTATCCTAAAAAGGGACCCCCACATTATCAAAATGATGAGCGATGACGAATACTGGTTGGCCTGCCTCCTGGAACCATGATATAAAGGAAAATTACAAAATATCATGCCACATGAGAACCTTGAGCAAATATTGGCTACCAAACAAGCAACTCTTGTAGACCATTTGGTTCAGGCATTTCCAGCACACAGCGGTGGTGATGGTTCTCACACGAGCCATAGGGGCAACATGGCAGAGGTGTTAGCGGTGCACAAATCCGAAGAGGCGTTGGACAGAGGGGTTTTATGACCAGGTTGTGGAGTGATTTCGCAATGACCGCTGACACGACAGGTACTGCTGCATCGATTCAAAGTGACAGGAGACAGCATTTGTCCAGTATGGTTACGAACTACTTTTCCTCCCTTATCAATGTTCTCCCTCACAGGTCATTCCCCTTTGATTACTGAACATCTAAAAGAGACATCTGGCCTGAATTGGCACAATATGCATTACAGGAGCTCGCTTGTCCTGCTTCTGGTGTGCTATCAGAAAGTCTTCAGTGTTGCTGGTTCAATACTGACTGAAAATAGGACACGTCTGGCTGCCCAGAATGTTGATGATCTAACCTTAATTAAAATGAACCATTCATGGATTTCAAATTATTTTGTCCCACCTTCTCCTGCTGACACATAGCTTGCCTGAAAAATGTCTTGCTTTTGGCCTCCTCTTACTGACTTCTCCAATTCCTCCATTTGCAGCTGCTGAATGTCCACCATAGGCCATTTTTATACCTCCCTAAATGGGCTGACACCCCCCACAGGGCCATGGTCACTACCTGGCGCAAGCACCCATTTGAGTGCCGTTTGCCTGGACATGTGGGTGTGCCCACTCTTGGGCGCCGACACTGGCACAGGGTCCCTCATAGTACAATGAAGTGTCTCTGATGGTGGTGGTGCACAACCAACATCACACACACCGTCGTAATATGAGGGGCCCTGTGCCAGTACCGCCACCCACAAGAGAGTGTTCCCCCCAGCTCGAACAGTACCACTTGCAATACTTACATCTCCCTGCTCCACCACTGTGTAGTCTGTTCTGTGAAATCCTTCAATGGCACTGCCAATACAAATTTGTTGAAATGATAGATGATAGTTAAAATATACAGGGGCCCTGGCCTCCATTTAGACCAGTTAATACTTTGCGCCTACTACCACTGTCTGCTACTCAGCAGAGGAGCCCGCGCCAGTACCTAGCTATGCCACCTGTTGTGAATTCCGTTCTGGAGCTCCCTCCTGTGGTTGCTAATGGTATTTTTGTGAGTTCTGCCCTTGGGCTCCCTCTGGTGGTTTTGAGTGGAACTGCTGCTCCTTTAGGTAGCTGTAGCAGCTACCTTCACTAATCGCCTTGCCTAGGTTTGTTATTTAAACCTGCTCTGGGCTTTAGTCCATGCCTGCTGTCAATGTTCTTGGTTGGATTTGGTTCTTTCCTTGGAATTCTCATTTGGCCTGTCCTTGTCTGCAAAAGATAAGTTTTTGCTAGTTTTGTTTGTCCATTTGTTTGGACTCTATTACTTTGCAAATATGTCTCTTTTTGTCCAGCTTGCCACTATGTGGTATTCAGGCTAGCTGGAAGCTCTGGGAAAGCAGATTTGCCCCTCCACACCGTGAGTCGGTGTGGTGTTCATTTTTGTAAACTCTGCGTGGATTTTGTAGTTTTTATACTGACCGCACAGTATCCTTTTCTCTCTGTCTATCTAGTTTAGTATTGGCCTCCTTTGCTGAATTCTGATTTCATTTCTTTGTACGTCATTTCCCTCTCCATTCACAGTCAATATTTGTGGGGGGCTATCTTTTCTTTTGGGGGTTTTCTCTGAGGCAAGATAGCTTTCTATTTCCTTCTTTAGGGGTAGTTATTTCTTAGGCTGTGAAGAGGTGTCTAGGGAGAGTCAGGAACATCCCACAGCTATTTCTAGTGTTGTTGTTAGGATTAGGGACTGCGGTCAGTAGAGATACCACCTTCTCAGAGCTCGCTCCATGTTGCGTTTTAGCCACCAGGTCATATCAGTGTGGCCTCTTAACCACCAGGTCATAACAGCCACCTGTTTATTTATGAACTATTCTTTGGCAGACATTTAGCCCACTTTATTATTTGGGCCTACCAACTGTGTCTGCCACTCATTACAGTTGTCCTCCACTGAACAAAGCAATGCCGCCTGTTTAGTCCTGTTACCAATTTTGAACTGCATTTAGCCTACTTTATTATTGGGGCCTACTAACTTTGTCTGCCACTCATTACAGTTGTCCTCCATTGAACAAAGCAATGCCACCTGTTTAGTCCTGTTACCAATTTTTAACTGCCTTTAGCACACTTTATTACTTGGGCCTACTAACTGTGTCTGTCACTCATTACAGTTGTACTCCACTGAACAAAGCAATGCCGCCTGTTTCGTCCTGTTACCATTTTTTTAACTGCATTTAGCCCATTTTCTTATTTGTAACATAGTAACATAGTAACATAGTTAGTAAGGCCGAAAAAAGACATTTGTCCATCCAGTTCAGCCTATATTCCATCATAATAAATCCCCAGATCTACGTCCTTCTACAGAACCTAATTGTATGATACAATATTGTTCTGCTCCAGGAAGACATCCAGGCCTCTCTTGAACCCCTCGACTGAGTTCGCCATCACCACCTCCTCAGGCAAGCAATTCCAGATTCTCACTGCCCTAACAGTAAAGAATCCTCTTCTATGTTGGTGGAAAAACCTTCTCTCCTCCAGACGCAAAGAATGCCCCCTTGTGCCCGTCACCTTCCTTGGTATAAACAGATCCTCAGCGAGATATTTGTATTGTCCACTTATATACTTATACATGGTTATTAGATCGCCCCTCAGTCGTCTTTTTTCTAGACTAAATAATCCTAATTTCGCTAATCTATCTGGGTATTGTAGTTCTCCCATCCCCTTTATTAATTTTGTTGCCCTCCTTTGTACTCTCTCTAGTTCCATTATATCCTTCCTGAGCACCGGTGCCCAAAACTGGACACAGTACTCCATGTGCGGTCAACTAGGGATTTGTACAGAGGCAGTATAATGCTCTCATCATGTGTATCCAGACCTCTTTTAATGCACCCCATGATCCTGTTTGCCTTTGCAGCTGCTGCCTGGCACTGGCTGCTCCAGGTAAGTTTATCATTGTTAAACCTCATCTGCCACCTTTCAGCCCAAGTTTACAACTTATCCAGATCCATCTGTAGCAGAATACTATCTTCTCTTGTATTAACTGCTTTACATAGTTTTGTATCATCTGCAAATATCGATATTTTACTGTGTAAACCTTCTACCAGATCATTAATGAATATGTTGAAGAGAACAGGTCCCAATACTGACCCCTGCGGTACCCCACTGGTCACAGCGACCCAGTTAGAGACTATACCATTTATAACCACCCTCTGCTTTCTATCACTAAGCCAGTTACTTACCCATTACACACATTTTCCCCCAGACCAAGCATTCTCATTTTGTGTACCAACCTCTTGTGCGGCACGGTATCAAACGCTTTGGAAAAATCGAGATATACCACGTCCAATGACTCACCGTGGTCCAGCCTATAGCTTACCTCTTCATAAAAACTGATTAGATTGGTTTGACAGGAGCGATTTCTCATAAACCCATGCTGATATGGAGTTAAACAGTTATTCTCATTGAGATAATCCAGAATAACATCCCTCAGAAACCCTTCAAATATTTTACCAACAATAGAGGTTAGACTTACTGGCCTATAATTTCCAGGTTCACTTTTAGAGCCCTTTTTGAATATTGGCACCACATTTGCTATGCGCCAATCCTGCGGAACAGACCCTGTCGCTATAGAGTCCCTAAAAATAAGAAATAATGGTTTATCTATTACATTACTTAGTTCTCTTAGTACTCGTGGGTGTATGCCATCCGGACCCGGAGATTTATCTATTTTAATCTTATTTAGCCGGTTTCGCACCTCTTCTTGGGCCTACTAACTGTGTCTGCCACTCATTACAGCTGTCTTCCACTGAACAAAGCAATGCCGCCTGTTTATTCCTGTTACCAATTTTGAACTGCATTTAGCCTACTTTATTATTTGGGCCCATATCTGTGTTTCCTGCTCATCCTGCCCATTGCCCAGCCACTGCTAGATGAGTCTGCTGGTACATTGACCCAGACCACTTCATTCCCCTTGTACTCTACACAGCCTGAATCTGACCCTGCTGAAAGTCAGGTTTCCCTTCCCGCATACTATACCACCTAACACGGGGACAAAGAGGAAGTTGCAGATGAAAGTGCAGGTTCCTTCATCAGGTGGGGGGGCATACTCGTTGGCGACGTCACTTTCACAGGGCCCCTCATAGTATGCAAAAGTGTCTCTGGCAGTGGGAGGCGCCACCTTCCGTCAAACACATGACCGTACTATGAGAGGCCCTGTGCCAGTGCCAACGAGTGCCCCCCCCTGCTTGCTCAGGATCACAGCACTTGCAAAGTTGAAATACTTACTCTCCCTGCTCCACCGCTGTGACGTATTCCGCGTTTCCTGGGTCCACGAAAATCTTGAGCCAGCCCTACACCCCACAACTTTAGCCAAATGACCCCCAGTTTTCAATGCCTAACTATTATTATAAAGTAAATTAAGATTGACAAGCTTAAGTAATAAGAATTGATGTTTTTGGCATTAAAATGGGCACTGCAGGTGTTTGTCCTGTACTCCTCTAACTGCCGACTTTGATTCCCCATTAACTTGCATTGGGTTTCATGTTTCAGTCGGCCCCGACTTTTCACAATAATCGGCCGATTTCAGCCGACCCCACTTTTGACAAAGTCGGGTTTCGCGAAACCCGACTCGATCCGAAAAAAAGTAAAAGTCGCTCAACTCTAGTGCCCACCCCAGAGAGGAAGCTCATGTCCAAGGGGCAGAGGCCATTTGAAATATGGAACAAGGTGGGCGAAGTGAATTATAGGGTGTACCAACTCGGGAACAGAAAGCCCGAGCAGCTGTATCATGTTAACCTTCTAAAAGCCTGGAAGAACTGGGAATGTTTGGTCACAGAGGCGACTCCTGTCATACCAATGGGGAACTCTCTGGCCCCAAAGGGGATGCGGCTGGGTGTGAGTTAAAAGTAAATGATGTCCTCATGAAACAGCAGCGAAGCGAAGGGAGGCTTGGGATCTGGTGCAGCAGAATACGGACGTATTCTCAGAGTTGCCGGGCGGACCTTGGTGATCCAACATGACATTGTCACCGAGCCCCAGTTAACGATACGGATGAAACCATACTGGGTGCCAGAAGCCCAGAGGCAAGCCATAGCAGCTGAAGTGAAGCAAATGCTTCAATTGAGAGTCATCGAGGAGTCCCAGAGTGAGTGGGCTAGCCCCATTGTACTTATTGTAGACATGCGAAGAAATAGGGTAATAAATCCACCAAGACATAAAAAAAAAAATATTTTTATTATTCATCAGTATAAAATGGTGCTACAAAAAATATCAATACCAAGACAGAGTTTCAATAAGAGAGAAACAGGTGCAACAAGGGTAAAATGCCAACAGTGCAGCAACTAGATTGGAGCTTAGCATTAGACTCCCATACATGTAAAGTGACAGTGCAATAGTAGATTTCAAAGGGCCAGTGTAGTCACATCCGCATAAACACAGTAAATCTCCAAGTGAAGTAATTATATATGCATATCTCTAACTGAAATGCCACAAGGTCCCATCTCCTTACTGCTCTAACCCATCACTGCCTGAGGTGTCGCACACGCCGCCCCGATGGACGTTTCACGTGGGCTTCTTCCGGGTGCTGCTGCGGTGTGATCTGTTTCACTGACCCCCTTAAATACTCAAATGCCAGGTGTTATCCTCATCGCTCAATTGCGGCACAGACGTAGTGTCATCTCCAGAGCCAAAGTGGTGGTGCGGATCACAGGGAACTCACCGGTGACGTCAGTGACCCGCACATGTCCCAGACCGACTCCGGAGCTGACGCACTGGTATTCACTCACTCGGAGACATGCACATCGGCGATAGAAATTTACCATGCCAACATAAAAACAGAACAAGGAACGCAAAGAGCAATCGAACTGTGTCTATGCTGATGTGACAAGCCCCATAGGCAGAAATCCACACAGCAATCAGGTATATTCCAACATAAAATGCCATAGGACTTAATACAATACATGATTAGTAGCATAGTCTCTTCTTAAGACAAAATCCTTTAACCAGATAATTCAACCATTATAATTTTCTACCATGAAAGATTTATATACAAAATTATATCATTAAAAACAAATCATAATTACAGAAGTCGTAATAGAATATTCTCGCAATTAGAGAAATACAGTGCATATATTACACCCTAACCAAAAAATAAGCACAATTAAATATAGAATATGGTCCCAATTGTGCACACAATAAAGTGCTGATAAATAGATATTCGAAAATATATAGTAAAAAAATTAGGAGTGATAAGATGATATAATAAAGACAGAAGGCAATTGGGGAGGGTATATCCATGGCTATTGCCGCTGGTGGTTTGGGTATTTTAACCTAGAGCTACTGGCTATACAATGTGCTCTGTTCCTAAGATTTTGCATTACCCCATTGTGCTAATACCTAAACTAGACGGGTCACTACACTTCTGTAACGACTTCAGGAAATTAAATGAGGTATCAAAATTTGACCTCTATCCAATGCCACTTGTGGACGAGCTAATTGAAAGACTGGGGAAGGCCCAGTACTTCACCACACTGAATCTCACCAAAGTTTACTGGCAGGTCCCGCTAACAGAATCAGAAAAAGAGAAGACCACGTTTATAACGGCAGAGGGTCTCTATCACTATGTCATCTTGCCTTTTGGGTTACATGGGGCTCCGGCCACATTCCAGAGGCTGATGGCATAGTGCTAGAACCCCATTGGAAATACACGCCGGCTTATTTGGATGACATAGTCATCTTTAGTACCAACTGGGATATCCACCTGTCCCAGGTACAAGCAGTGCTGGAGTCTTTCAGAAGTGTGGGGTTAACAGCGAACCCAAAGAAATGCACGATAGGACTTACGGAAGCCCAGTACTTAGCTTACGTGGTCAGCTGCGGGGTTATCAAACCCCAAGTAAACAAGATTGAGACCATCCAAAACTGGTCCAAGCCGATAAGTACCAAGCAGGTGAGGGCACTCCTCAGCATTATTGAGTGCTACCACCAGTTTATACCTAATTTTGCAGAGAAGTTGGAACCACTAACTGACCTGCTAAAAGGTAAGAAGTCGGTGATGGTCCGGTGGAATCCTCAGGAGGAGGAAGCATTCCAGTCCTTGAAGTCGGTGTTGTGTGGACAGCCAGTCCTAATCAGCCCCAACTTCAAGGAAACCTTTATTGTGTTGCCTCAGAGGAAGGTCTGGGAGCGATGCTGTCGCAAGAGGTGAATGGAGATGAACACCCAGTCACCTACTTGAGCAGGAAACTGACCCCAGCAAAGAAAAATTATAGCATAGTGGAGAAGAACTGCTTGGCAATTAGGTGGGCCTTGGAGTCCCAATGCTACTATTTGCTCGGGCGGCAGTTTCGGTTGACAACAGAACATTCTCCCATCATCTGGATGAGCAATGCAAAAGAGAGGAATGCTCGAGTCACCAGATGGTTCCTGTCCCTAGAAAACTTTAGGTTCTCAGTGGAACATGGGGCAAGGAAGTCACAGGGAAATGTGGATGCCCTGTCATGGGCCCCCTGTATGTTGACAAATGTTCAACCCTACAAGTTTGAACAGAGGGGGGTATGTGAGGCAGTGACCAGGGTCACATGCGAAGGTTGCTATGTGTCCCCCAGGATGTGCGCACAAGCATATTGAGGCCATGGGAGTGCATTGCAGTTACAGGCATCGCTGTGATTGCCGTAATGGTCTATATGTGAATCCTGGCTTTGTGCTGCAGGGGTTAATGCTTTTGGCCTCTCTCTGGTTCTGGGAGGACTTTAAATAGCCTCAATTGGGCTCTGTCCATTGTCAGTGATACGTTTGTCCTCGGCTTAGTTCCTGACCCCTGTGAATCTGTGATTACTGTCTGCCTGTGTATGCCTGCTCGTGTATGACCCGGTCCGTTTCTGTTTCTGATATTTCTTCCTGACTATGTACTTGTTTCACCTCTCTGTTATGACCTTTGCCTGTCTTTCACCTTCTGTTGCATTGCTCCTGCCTGTACCATTGTACCATGCTGCTATCTCTGGTTTCCAGACTTTGCTTTGTGACTAACCTCATCCCTGTCTTGCCCCTCCTGCACCGAGCCATCTCCTGGTTTAGATCCACGTCTGTCTGACTACTCTCTGGCCATCTGTAGCCCAAGTGCTGGTCTCCGGAGTGCCAGAGTTTGTCTCCGCCCACAGACATTCCGTTAGCAGTCACATACTTCAGGTCCTGTTTGCCTGAAGCACGCATCTCCACCGCTGCCGCCCCGCTCCACAGGTATCTTTGAGCATAGTTTGTTCTAACTGCTTACCTAAAAAAAAAACTAAAAAGTAAATATCTTTTTTAAATATTCCAATGCTAAAAAAACCATACAAAGGGGATCGTTCCTTATTGAAAAAATAGCCTGATAACCTGGGCCCAAAAACGACAAATGATGCTGAGAATAATAGATTGAAACTCAGCCATCTACATAATTAGTAACCAAAACATTGGAATACTAGAAAGACCCCTGCCATAATAAGGGTAAACAGGGGTATGCCCAGAAAAATACCTCAAAACTATTGACAGTGCCTTTGATATAGAAGTAATAGTGAAAATATTCTTGGGTGGATATACACACTCACAACCGATGTGCAGAAAAGAGTAACCTAGCCCTAGGTGTAGTTACTATATAGACACCTACCTAGGTGCAGAGGTTGGCACCCTAAGAAAATTCGAAAATGGCGCCCCCGCTCATGCGATGGCTGACCGTATCTCCTGTTATAACCCTATGAAGCAGATAGTCAGAAAGAGAGGGCCAGATGGCCTGTAATTCTGTATAGTATAAAATACTGTGAATATAGGGTATATACAAGATCAAAAATGGTAAATATATGTAAGCAGGAGAGGGTACAATCAGCCTAAGTCACTCACACCACATGAGTTTGGGGATTAGCAGATTTAGTAATCCCCAAATATACAGTAACATAAACCTATATCGAACAAAATGTAAATTGGTACTGTCACACAGTGACCCTCATAAATATTCCAATGAATGCACAGTCATAGCCTGCATGATGAGGATACATAGATACTACCACACATGTAAAGGTATATGTATATGATTGTTTACCCCATTAAACATCAGAGTACTAGTAAATCAAGTTCCAAGATAAATCATACTCATCTGCTATTGTGTGCAACATGCAGGCAGCTGGGCATCATGATGACAGCAATCCTTAGATGAGGAAGGAAAGCTCTAAACAGAGAGCCATACCATATTTTCCATGCCAAAAATGAGACTATGGACTATTTTTTTACAGCGGCGGAGGAATACAGTGCGGAAGGATACCTTCCTCCCGTCATTTTGTTCCTGGAGCCCCTAGAGAGTGGTCACATCAGCTGATGCTGCCGTTCTCCACAGGCGATCATCTTGGGACACTTGTGGATTTCTGCGGATCAAGGAGTATATTGGTTGTTTGCATTTTAATCTTTTTTAGAGATGACACTGGCTTCCGGGATCAAAATGACAAGTGATAGTGAGTATGTAATCTATGTTATATGTACTGTATGTCTGTATGTGTATTGTATGTAATGTATGAATGTATTGTATGTAGTATGTATGTAGTATGCATGTTGTATGTTTGAAGCATGTATGTATGTAGTATGTATGTAATATGTATGTAATATGTATGTATATATGTAGTATGTATGTATGTAGTATGTATGTAGTATGTTGTATGTATGTTGTATGTAGTATGTATGTAGTATGTATGTTGTATGTATGCTGTATGTATGCATGTAGTATGTTGAATGTATGTTGTATGTATGTATGTAGTATGTATGTAGTATGTTGTATGCATGTTGTATGTATGTAGTATTTTGTATGTATGTAGTATGCATGTAGTATGTATGTTGTTGTTTGTAGTATGCTGTACGTAGTATGTAGTATTTTTTTTTTTACATTCAACACATTAGCCGGATGATGGGACTACTACTGTCCCATCATTGTCTAATGTGTCAATCACTGCCATTGCAGCAGGCATAGCCCAATGAGACTCGCAGTCCCATTGGATGATGCCTGCACACAAACACAAAGACCCCGGCAGGCCGCACAGACCCCCGAGAGGCCGCACAGACCCCGAGGGGCCCGTACAGACCCCTGGCAGGCTGCACAGACCCCCGGCAGGCCACACAGACCCCCAAGAGGCCCGTACAGACCCTGGCAGGCCGCACAGACCCCTGGCAGGCCACACAGTCCTCCGAGAGGCCCATACAGACCCCTGGCAGGCCGCACAGACCCCTGAGATGCCCATACAGACCTCCGACAGGCCCGCACAGACCCCCCACGGTCCCACACTGACACACAGTCTCCGCCCACACACCGCCCACACTCTTCCCCCCTCCGGAACAGGATGTACAAGGAAAGAAAGGGCTTATTTTCATTCTGATATTTTTGTTCCATTGACTTGCATTGGTTTCCGGTATCGGCGATATCCCATATTTTTTGGATATCGGCCGATACAATCCAATCCCAATATTTCCGAATATCGGAAGGTATCGCTCAACACTACCTCAGATCGCTCCCAAGTGAGTAGCATTGTTACAATACCTTTAAAAAATTGAAGAATGCACACTAATATGTCATAACATTAAAAAGGTGAAATAAGTAACTTTTTTTTATCTAACTGTGAAGGTCACTGTCAAGAGATGTGATATGTTGGGCAGGAAATGAACTATCCATTATTGAAATTGATGTTTTGGAAGCAGGAAAAATGAGCAGCCCTTTGGGTTTGAGCATCTAAGCTAGTGCCAAAATGTTATGGCTAGATGATTGCATTAGAGCATTTCTTTAATGAGAGGTCTGGTGGAATGTTCCAGTCACACAGTCATTAGCACAAACCAAAAATGGTCTAAGTATTTAAAATAGGATGAAATAAGGGACAGAGCCATAGCCGCATAAGGCTTGTTGATGGGTGGATGCTCAGGAAGCAAGGGCTGATCATACAGAAAAAGGTAGGGTTATCCAGCCATTTCTTGGATAAAAAGTTTAAAAAATGTACTAGTAGACTTGAATAAAAACAGAACATTCCCTGTACTATAGAAAAAAAATGTGAGAGGTTTTCCTATATGTTTCAGTCATAGAATCATAGAATGTTAGAGTTGGAAGGGACCTCCTGGGTCATCTGGTCCAACCCTCTGCTTAAAGCAGGATTCACTAAATCATCCCAGACAGATGTCTGTCCAGCCTCTGCTTGAATACTTCCATTAAAGAACTCACCACCTCTCACGGCAGCCTGTTCCACTCTTTGATCCCCCTGTCAAAATGTTTTTTCTAATATCTAATCTGTGTCTCCTCCCATTCAGTTTCATCCCATTGCTTCTAGTCTTTCCTTGTGCAAATAAGAATAAAGATGATCCTTCTACAATGTGACAGCCCTTGTGATGTTTGTAGACTGCTATTATGTCTCCTCTGTCTTCTTTTTTTGCAAGCTAAACATTCCCAAATCTTTTAAATGTTTGCAGACCAGTCACCATTCTGGTCACTCTTCTCTGAACTTGCTCCAGTTTGTTGATGTCTTTTTTAAAATGTGGTGCCCAAAACTGGATACAGTATTCCAGATGAGGTCTGACCAAAGAGGAGTAGAGGTCAATAATGACTTCACATGATCTAGACTGTATGCTTCTATTACTGCATCCCAGAATTGTTTTTGATGTTTTTTCTGCTGCATCACACTGCTGACTCGTGTTCAGTTTATGATCTATTAGTATACCCAAGTCTTTTTCACATGTGCTGTTGCTTAGCCCTAGTCATCCCATTCTGTATATGCTTTTTTCATTTTTATTTCCCAGATGTAGTACTTTGCATTTTTCCTGTTAAAAATCATTCTGTCAGTTGCTGCCCGCTGCTCCAGTTTATTTATACCTTTTTGAATCCTCTCTCTCTCGTCTCTAGTACTAGCTATCCCTCCTAGCTTTGTTTCATCAGCAAATTTAATCCACTTACCTTCAATTCCTTCATCTAAATCGTTTAGATGTTGAACAATACAGGACCCCAGGACAGAACTCTGTTGTACCCCATTTGAGACATTCTTCCAACTGGATGTGCAGCCATTTACGACCACTCTTTGGGTCCGATCACTAAGCCAGTTATAAATCCACCTAACAGTTGCCTTGTCCATTCCATGCTTAATCATTTTTTCAATAAGGATTGTGTGAGATACTTTGTCAAATGCTTTGCTGAAGTCAAGATACACTATGTCTACAGCATTTCCCTGATCCACCCAGTCAGTGATTCTGTCATAGAAAGAAATTAAGTTAGTCTGACCTAACTTATTAGTTGCAAACCCATGATGACTCTGTTTAATCACTTCATTCTTATCCAGGTACTTACATACATGTTGTTTAATAATTTGTTCAAAGATCTTTGCTGGTATAGAATTCAGGCTCACCTGCTTATAGTTCCCTGGGTCCACCTTCTTCCCCTTTTTGAAGATAGGAACAATATTTGCTCTTCTCAAGTCCTTGCTCATGAATCATTCCAAGAGTTATGATCCTTATTTTATAAGACAAAACATTACCACAAATGTGACATACCCCATGAAACAAGGGTGGTGAAAACCGTGACTGCTAGGAAAGGGATATATGCAACATATGCAAATGACGCTAATATGCTATAAAAATAATAATAAAAAAATGCAGAGAAACAAATATAGAAAATAAAATAAAACATATGTGTAACATATATGTGTGCATGGTAGCTTTGGACAGATGTTGAGAAATCAAGAAAAAAGCATTGTGCAAAACTATATACTGTATATACAGTATACCAAAACAAATTCGTAATGAAACATCTCTTTTAATAAGTTTCATGCCAAATGAAATTCTTATATGGAGAGTTAAAATTCAATATGCCTCCCTGGTGAGTAAACGTGATGAAAATTGGCACCCTTTTAGATTTTTGCAGTTTCTCAATGGCAAACACTGAAAATAAATTGTACTATGTACATGATGAGCAATGTTCTGTTGTTTGCATTTTTTATCCAAAATATGGCTCAATATCCCTACCTATTCTTAATGGTACCACGGAGCAGGAGTGGATCTTGGATTTGCTGGCTACTTCAACTTGGGTGAGTTGGATCATGCTCTCTTATTTACTGATCCTACAGAACCCCTCAGACCATAAGAAGTCCTTTTGACCGCCACCTCTGGAAAATGACACCTGTATGCATTATAGGCCATTGTAAGTAGTGGACAACTCTAGTAATACCATGTGGGGAAATCTTGGGTCCAGGTATATTTGTGAATGTTCTTTGAGGAAAATGACAATGAGTTCAAGACCTTCAAATTCTTCAGATCTTAATATAACTGTGGGATATGCTATTAAAGCAAGTCTGATCCATTCAACTTACAGGACCTACTGAGTTTGTCTGGTGAAAAGAATTTATCAGCTAATCACAGGGTTAGGCTACGTTCACATTAGCGTTGCGCGCCGGTGCGTCGGCGACGCAACGGCGACGCAACGCACGACGCACCAAAAACGCGCGCAAAAACGCTGCGTTTTGCGACGCGTGCGTCGTTTTTAGACGAAAATCGGACGCACGAAAAATGCAACTTGTTGCATTTTCTTGCGTCCGACGCTAGCGTCGAAAACGACGCACATGTCGGAAAACGCTACCAAAAAAACGCACGCGTCCCCTATGTTAAACATAGGGGCGCGTCGCCGCTGCGTCGCTGACGCAACAGCGACGCACATTAGCGTAACGCTAATGTGAACGTAGCCTTAGTGATAACATAGATCTGTGTGGTTTCAACCACTAGGACCCACACTGAGTGCCAGAATGTATTCCCCTTAAATAAAAGTGGCAGTGAGCATGCTCAGTCTCCAATTCATTCATTCTTTCTGGAAGATTTGCTTGGCTTTTTCCAGTTGTGTCCATGGAGAATGAGTGGAGCTACAGTTGACCATGTCAGCAGTTAGTACCCCACTAATCTATAAGTTATCAACTATTCTTTGGATAAATGATTACTTCTTTTCACTGGACAATTTCAGAGAAGCTGCTACTAATATCTCTGTGCCAGATTCTACAGGATACCTTAGAAAGACTTTAAAATAGATTGCAGCTATTTTCAAGGCATGTGGAGGAGGGACAATATTAGGTTGTTTTAATAATATGGCTTATGGTACATACTGCATTTAACATTACAGTATTTCTTTTTTTTGCGTATTTAAAAATGGAACTTTAATTAAAAATGGACGTTAGTGTGCTGTACTAACTAGTTATTTTGAAATCTCCACCATTGTTGTAAATATCAATTACTTTCATTTACTTCTTCTTCCTATGCAGTTATCTTTAAACATCAGAAGTAAATGAGCTCAGAGTAACAAGTGCACAAGGTGCAGTAATTGCTTCTAGATGATATACCAGATTAGCGTTAATCGAGAAATAAGGCTCTGGGCTGCAGGCAGGTATGAAGAGAACACCTCATTATTTTAATGCTACAGATAGACGAAAGAGCCATGCTGTGCACAATAATTGAAATAAAGGATGAAACAATATTGTTCTCCTCCATCATTCTTTGCTTTTATATTTATTTCACAAAATTACAACTCATTGAAATTGCATATTATGTCTTTTTTGTTAAGTGTTTTCAATGCCATATTTATTTGCAACAATTTGGTATATATAGATGTGCTAAATTACTTTTCTCCTGGTAGTGTACAGTTTATTTAATTTTGTTCATAAAAACACCGCAACAAATCTGTTATGTATGAAAATAAAGATAAAGATAATTTGCGCACGTATAAGGTGGCTATAGAAGATCATGGCTCTTCTACTGTTCCTTCCTGTGTCATCAGTTTCATTAAAAGAACTAGGAATGTTGTACAACAATAATACAATGACAATATTGCTTCGCTGCATTTCAAATATCTATTAGGGTATGTGCACACGTCAGGATTTCTTGCAGAAATTTTCCTGACAAAAGCCGGACATTTCTGCCAGAAATCCGCATGCGTTTTTACCGCGATTTTACCGCGTTTTGACACGTTTTTGGTGCGTTTTTTGTGCGTTTTTTTCCCAAATGCATAGAATTGCGGGAAAAACAGAAAATCCGCAAAAATAATGAACATGCTCATTTTTTTACCGCGATGCGTTTTTTTCGCGGAAAAAAACGCATCCATGTGCACAAAACATGAAGAATGCATTCTAAATGATAGAATGCATAATGTATGTATTTTTAATGAGTTTTTATAGCGTTTTAGCACGAAAAAACACAAAAAAAGCGTGAAAAACCTGAACGTGTACACATAGCCTTAAACTCCCATCAGTGAATTTGAAGTCTAATTGCTTCAAACGATATATTGTCACGAGTGTGTCACCTCAACTTGGGACATCTCTGGGAGAAGATCTCTGCATATTGTGAATCACAGATCTTCCATTTAGCCTGTGTTTTTGGGTCCTATATTAAATGAATTTGGTTTCCTTTGGTGCTGAAGAGGTTAATGACCCTTTCTATGCTGGTCAGAAACTTGCATCTCCATTTACAGCTGCTTTTGATTGGATCCTTACCTCTTCCTATAAAACCTGCCCAGACCCTTTCTGTCTTGCCAGTGAAAGCTCTGCTTCCTTGCTCTTAGGAGATGCTGTGCTAAATAGTAGTTAGTTGTTGCTATTGGAGATATGTCTTCCTGTGCTGTGTGCCTAAGCTAAATGTTTGGAGAAAAATGGTTGTAGAGGTGTTCTGTAGTATGTGTATGTTTATCTCCTGGTCCCTTTTCTCTTTTAGTTTATTCCTACCTGTCCCTATTCTCCTCCCTATTGTTGGTTTGTGCTTTTGTATGATAAAGGGTTTCTGTTATCCCTGTTTTGTATTTTCTGTCTTGTTCACATTCTATTTCTGTCCCAGGACACATGGGGTGGGGGAAGGGACAGACCAGGCATTAACAGGAACATCACGAGGTCAGAGACCAGGGCCTCTTTACCTTCAAGAGCACCTCCAAGACTGGAATAGTTGGGGTACCAGTTCCAGGGACAGTTTGAGGCCCACCTCCTCTACCTAAGACCATGACAGCATGACATATATACCAGATAAGTAGACTGGGTTTAAGTCCCCTTACATGATTAAAAAAAATACATTTTAAAAAGTGATATACATGTGCCTGACTGTAGAAACATAGCAAAAGCGTAACTAAGGCCCCATATATATATGAAATAAAGTGCAAGTTTGAGTGAATAAAGTAAAGTTGATTGGAAGTTCGAACAAGATTTACTCACTTTTAGAGATAAGCAAACCTTTCAAGGTTCGGTTTGGTTAAATTCGCCAAACGTTTAGACATTCGCCGACAATGTTTGCCGAATGGTTCAATGAACGTACCCGAACACTAATAGATTCAATGGGAGGCCAAGCCAAACATATACACAACACCTTAAGAGTTGACAAAAAAGCTTCCCAAACAGCTAAAATTAGGGGCAGACACCATGAAAGTGGCATCAATTGATCCACAGTAGAAATTTGCAAATGGAACAGCAGCAGTCAGCCATGGGCCATGCATGAGGCATCATGGTCTGGCCTAGCATTTACAGCTTGGAATTGAAGTTTCATTGAGGATCTGGTGGTTAAGGGTCAGTGTAAGCCTACTTTAGCTGGGAAACATGATATCTCATGCAACACCTCCAATTTTTTCCTGTCTGGGAGCCCTACTTAAACAGGCAACACAGCAGATGGAGACCCAATTTGGAGTCTCTACATTTCAAAAAATTATTGTCTTCACTCAGACTATTCAAAGTGTACTTCAGAATGTAGATGACAGGAATATTGATGCTGATGATGGTATTGTCAGCGATAATCATCTTAGTAGCCCTTTCAAAACTTGCAGAAGGGTGCAGAAGTTCTTAAGGTTGGGATAGTGGTGGAGAAATTGCTATACCACCAGACTGAGGATGTGAGCCATCAAGGCACATGTGTGAGTTTGTCACAGTTTAGGGCCACCACCATTTTTGCACCGGCGTTATCGCACATGGCTTTACAGGTTTAGTGGAGACAGCCATTGCTCTAATTCAGCCTGGATAGGTGTTCACATCTCTTGAGATTGCCTGATTGCTGTGAGCCATGGCAGTATGCAGATGGGGGGGATTCTATCTGCACTGTCAGAATGTGTGTCAGATTAATGGAGAGGTTAAGGGCACAGGTGGATGCCCTAGAGGAGGTGGAAGAGCCAGAAGCAGGGGAGGAATTGTTGGATACAGAGGTTTGTCTCCCACAAGCCTTGGGGATTCTAAGACTTGTGGAGCAGCCCCTTGACTGCCTGTCCCCACAGCCACCATAATCATCCTATGCCCAGTCAGTGAGATGTAACGCCCCTGCCCATGTTTGCTTATCCTGGTGTCAATTATGAAATGCACCCTGGCAGATAAAGATTGTTTCAGGGAATGGGTGATCTTGTCGGCAACATGCTCATGTAGAGCAGGCACAGCTTTCTTAGATAAGTAATGGTGTCTGGGGAAATGCGACGACCATCAACTTTCTTAAACTGTCTGTATCCATCAGGCAGAAAGGCAGCATTTCCAAGGCCAATAGATTGGAGATTGTGGCGTTCAAGCTCTTAGTTTTGTCACGTGTAAAAGGAAACATTCTTTTATGTGACCACAACTGGCTGGCTGCAGTGCTGAGAGTGTTATGAACAGGTGATTCAGAACCACAATGGACCTAGTGGTTAAGAGCACACAAAGTGACCTGATAGTTACAAACATAGGACGAGCTCTGAGACGTGGGAACTCTGCTGACCGCAATCCCTAATCCTATCATACCACACTAAAGGTAGCCGTGGAGCGCTCCTGACCAAAACGTAGGCGCCTCGGCACAGCCTGAGAAACTAGCTAGCCCTGAAGATAGAAAAATAAGCCTACCTTGCCTCAGAGAAATTCCCCAAAGGAAAAGGCAGCCCCCAAATATAATGACTGTGTGTAAGATGAAAATACAAACACAGAGAAGAAATAGATTTTAGCAAAGTGAGGCCCGACTTACTGAATAGACCGAGGATAGGAAAGATAGCTTTGCGGTCAGCACAAAAACCTATAAACAACCACGCAGAGGGGGCAAAAAGACCCTCCGCACCGACTAACGGTACGGAGGTGCTCCCCCTGCGTCTCAGAGCTTCCAGCAAGCAAGAAAAACCAATATAGCAAGCTGGACAGAAAATATAGCAAACAAAAGGTAACACAAGCAAAACTTAGCTTATGCAGGGCAGACAGGCCACAAGAACGATCCAGGAGAGAGCAAGACCAATACTGGAACATTGACTGGAGGCCAGGAACAAAGAACTAGGTGGCGTTAAATAGAGCAGCACCTAATGACTTAACCTCGTCACCTGAGGAAGGAAACTCAGAAGCCGCAGCCCCACTCACATCCACCAGAGGAAGCTCATAGACAGAACCAGCCGAAGTACCACTCATGACCACAGGAGGGAGCTTGACCACAGAATTCACAACATGAGAGAGAGTAGAATACAGAGAACAGGACAGACTGCTGGACTGTGAGTAAGGTGCAAGCGGAGATGTTATGGTAGATTGAGAAAGATGTGTTGTGCTACATGACACAAAAGCCTCAGTCATGTCCACCTCTGTAACAGATGACAGGCTCTCCCTTACCCCAACTGTAGGGGGTAAATAAGTGGAGATTCTGCAGCAAGAAACCTGTGGGAGAAGACTTGGCATGGTGATGGAGCAGGAAGAAGCAGCAGATAGGGTTGGTGGGACAGCTGGTGGTTGGCGAGGCCCTCATTTTAACGCACTGAGATTCCCACACTGAGACATGTTGATTGTGCATATGTCAGTAAATGTATGTAGTTGTCAAATTATTGCAATTGTTTGCCTCTATTAAGTTTCTTTGCAAATTTGACAGATATCATGTGTTGGGTCATCCTTTGTGGTCTCAAAAATAGGCCCAGGCTAGGCAATCCTTGCCGCCCCTGTGAACTGCACACTCACAACCGGTGTGGCAGCAGCCAGACTTTGGGCTGAGGATATAGAGCTTGTCGTGGTTGCATCACTTCATGTCTATGTGGGAAGATGCAACGTAACTTCCTTGTCTTCCTCCTCCTCAACCTCCTCTGCTAATCTACTCAGCTGCGTACCTCTGGCTTCATACCAAGTGGGATCTACAACCTCATCATCAACCTTTCTGTTCTCACACTACTCACCCTGAGAGTCACCCTCCTCCTCTTCCTGCCCTGACACTAAAGTACAGTCTACATTTGCCTCTGGTATCTGAGTCTCTTCAGGAGCACCTCCACCCTTGGTGGTTAACATCTGGTGACGATGTTCTGGATTGGACCCTATTTCATCCACCCCAGATCCAACATGAAAAAACTTTGGGCATCGGTGCAGATGCTTTTCTCCTTTGATTTCTGTGATTGTTCAGAGCAGACCTCTGATTCCCATGGAATAGAATGTGTGAACAGCTCTGCAAAAAGGCTCATCTGTGGTTCCCCACAGTCAGTTGGGCATTTGGAAATTTTTAACATGAGGTAAACAAGGGTGATTGGGGTGCCACCTCTGAGGATAGTACTGTTTGTTATGTTAAGGTGGAGGAAAAGGATGAGAGGCCAATTGATGCAGCACTTCCCATCCACTGGAACACATGGTCTTTCTGAACCTCATCTACAAGGTGTATCGCTGTGTGAGTGCCAAAGAAAGGGAGTTGAGCAGCCTGTCCAGAAACAGATGTTGTCAATGGTCTTTGGATAGGACAAGACAGGGATTGTTCAGTTGAGCTTTTATTAACATTGACATCTAACCCACATACACGCTGAACACCAAGCCTAATCCTCCTTTCACCATGACCTCGCTTTTTCCCACTCATGTAAGTAGCCCACAGCTGTCAGTCACCTGTCAATAAATGAGCAATAACTATTTATTTTCTTAAACAGTGTGCTTGAACAACTCTGTTATACCTAATGATGTTTAAGTGGAAATTTGGCCTTCTGATTTGTCATTAAAACGCAGTTTTATCACAAACGATTTGGAGTAGCTAATTAGGCCTCAGGCTGTACCTCAATATTATTCCTAACAATTTTTAAGTGGAAATCTAGTTTTCTGACTTGCCACTTAAATACAGTTTTATTAAAAGATTTGGATTAGATAATTGTTCCTCCAGTCTGCACACCAATATGAAGCATAATGATTTTTAAGCAAAAATCTGGCCTTCTTATGTGCGACTGATACACAATTTTATCACAAACTATTTGGATTAGCTAATTGGGCCTCTGGAGACTGCCACACAGATTGTGCACTATCTAGTTCAATGCTGGAATATCGATTTCACACAGGACAGGATGCTATTCAGCTAACTGACAAGTTCACTTGCAGCACTATCAGTATTGGCTTCTCTGCACTGTGAAACTGAGAAAATATCACAAGCGAAACAAGCTATCCGCTTTTTATATGGCCATGGACATGTGACTTAAGCAGCAAATCACAAAAAACATTATGCCATGATGTTATGGGTGGTTTCTGTGCCCTGATTGGCTGCCGGAATCATTGTACATAAAGTTAAGGGAAAAATTTAAAAAAAGAGTGTGCCGCCCCTCTAACCTCTCAACACCCACTTAACATCAAACATGTCACCCCATCCCCAAAACTCATCATACAGCACCACTATGCTAGCCAAAGTACTAACAAAAGCAGTAGAGGAAATGTGATGATTTACCAAATTTGAACAGCAATAGCACAAAAAGAGGGCTTGAAAATCCTCCAAAAATTCAAAAACACAGCAAAAAGGCAGAGATGCTTACTTGCCCAGGCCTCCAAACTAATGCAGTGGACCCATATAGTTAAGATGGTGGCAACACAGGTGCAAGAAAACCGATGACACAACTGCTCAAAGCCTACCAATCCATGTAGGGGGCGGTTGCTTGGTATATAAATGCACAATGAAGACTTGTATATAGTGTGTGACTGGTTGACTCACTCAGCTGCTTGCAGAGGTAAACACAGGAACGTCTCTTCTGGAAAATGACCTGTTGGTTTATTATAGCACAGCATAAACCGTAGCAGGGTTGAACAAAGTAAACGTGACCTTTCTGGCCTAATGGCAAAACAAAACAAGGATAAAGTTCAAGAGAGTCCTTTTCCCTGCAAGATTCACCGACAGGTAACACCCAAAGTCCTCATCTCCCACTGGAGCCTCTCCAAACACATAACAGAGAAAAAAAAGCAGTGGCTGAACATTTAACTTCCAAGCCATACCCTCTGACCTACTCACCTGACATACCCGTCCCTTATCATGGTTGATTAACCCCTTCAGCACATAGCATGCTGGAGAGAAACTTATGGATGTCTAGATCATGGAAGAAAGCAATCTTCGTGACACATTTCTTCCCTCTCAGACAATTCCAATGACCCTGTAATAATACAGTTGTGCTCACAAGTTTACATACCCTGGCAGAATTGTTGCATTTAAGACCAATCAAATTTAAAAATTATCCAAAAATAAACCAAAAAACACAAAATGCAGTTTTTAAATTAAAATTATTACATATGGTCTTGCAGGAATCTTAGCAAAACAATAAATAGGAATAAAATATGATTTGAGCCATTTGAGCCAGACTAATCCACCTGTCCCCCCGCTATTCCCTGGCCTCTCCCCTCTGTCAATCCTTGCACTGGCTCCCCATCACCCGGAGACTCCAGTACAAAAGCCTAACCATGACATACAAAGCCATCCACAACCTGTCTCCTCCAAACATCTGTGACCTCGTCTCCCGGTATTTTCCTGCACGCAACCTCCGATCCTCACAAGATCTCCTTCTCTACTCCCCTCTTATCTCCTCTTCCCACAATCACATACAAGATTTCTCTCATGCATCCCCCCTACTCTGGAACTCTCTACCACAACACATCAGACTCTCACCTACCATCGAAACCTTCAAAAAGAACCTGAAGATGCACCTCTTCCGACAAGCCTACAACCTGCAGTAACCACCGATCGACCAAACCGCTGCATTACCAGCTGTACCCTCACCCACTGTATCCTCACCCATCCCTTGTAGATTGTGAGCCCTCGCGGGCAGGGTCCTCTCTCCTCCTGTACCAGTTGTGACTTGTATTGTTCAAGATTATTGTACTTGTTTTATTATGTATACCCCTCCTCACATGTAAAGCGCCATGGAATAAATGGCGCTATAATAATAAATAATAATAATAATAATAATAATTTAGCACATGAGAAAAAATAATTTGTGATAAGCTAATAGTGAAATATTCAGATTCGGGAAAATAGGCACAAATAATTTCTTACTATGAGAGAAAAGCAGGACGAAGGCACAGCTGTATGACCTTGGGTTAATGAAGCTGCACACACCCCAGGGATTACTGGTGCCACTGCCAAAGAAAAAGAATCTTATCACCTGTTGAAGCGCATTGTAAGCGCGAAACGATCGTCGTCTGTATTTGCTCCATCATTTTATCTGCCTGCTCTTGGTATGATGATGCCACAATAAAGGATTTTGTTGCACGGGACGGTATGTGCCTATCTGCTTTCTTCTTAATGGATACACAAATAATTTCTAATAACCATGTATTTGTACTGAATAACAAATCCAATTCAAGTCAATGGGAAAGACGAATATTTTACTGCTGGACCCAACAAACAGGTCTGGGGGCATGAGAAAAAAGCTGAAATGGATGGGAAAGAGAAAAAACTAAATGGGAACAGCATGGAGAAGATGCCTGCATGCTTCTCTGACTCACATATGGTATCTAGGAATAATGTTGTCAGAATATTGCACCTTTATTACGGATTTATAAAAAGACTTACCAAACCAAACCAAATATTTTTAAAGGGAAAAATGCAAATAAACATTTTTTTCTTCATAATTACATGTATATAATGCAGAATTTTTTTTTTATACCTCCCTTTTAGCATATGTTTACAAGGAGCGTTTCGGCTGGTGCCGTGAAACCTGAGTGTGTTAAGGGCCCTCAGGTGGCCCTGTATCATACAATTGGGAAAGCTCTCACTCCTACATTTGGGAGGTCCCTCTCTCATCCCAAATAGTTAGCAAGATAGTGGAATACATATTCCTCATCCATTTACAATGCCATTTCAAACATGCTCATTTGAATTTTGGGCTTCGGCCGCCTTCCACCATTACCACGTCCACCACCATGTCATTAGGCGGCCCTCACTTCAAGTTTTCAGAGGGTGAGCAGATGCTGTGAAACCTGCATTTTGTAAGCTCCACAGTTAATTTTTGCCACCGGATCTCAATAGAACAACTGTCATAGCATGTGAAGCCGCTGTAAGGTCAATACAATACAGGAGTTTCTCAAAAGTCGAGTCGAGTGAAATCGGCCGATTTTCTTGAAAAGTCGGGGATCGACCGAAACACGAAACCCAATGCAAGTCAATGGGGAAGCATAGTCGGCAGTGAGTGGGGGCCAGGAAAACACCTACAGTGCCCATTTTAATGGCAAAAAAATCCATTCTTGGTACTGAAGCTTGTCAATCTTAATTTACCTTATAATAATAGTTAGGCATGGGAAATTGGGGGTCATTTGGCTAAAGTTGTGGGGGGTAGGGCTGGTTCAAGTATTTAGTGGGCCCAGGAAATGTGGACCACATCACGGCAGTGGAGCAGGGAGAGGTAAGTATTTCAACTTTGCAAGTGCTGTGAACCTGAGCAAGCAGGGGGGGCCCACTCGTTGGCATTGGCACTGGCACAGGGCCGCTCAAAGTACGGCGGTGTTTTTGCACGGCGGGGGCGCCTCCCACCGGCAGCGACACTGTTGAGTACTATGAGGGACCCTGTACCAGTGACGTCCCCAACGAGTATCCCCCCCACCTGATGAAGGAACCTGCACTTTCATCTGCACCTTACTCTTTGTCCCTGTGTAAGGTGTTATAGTATGCGGGAAGGGGAACCTGACTTTCAGCAGGGTCACATTCTGGCTGTGTAGCGTGCACGGGGAATGTAGCGTTCTGGGTCAATGTACCAGCAGACTCATCTTTCACTGGCTGGGCAATTGGCAGGATGAGGAGGAAACACAGATATAGGCCCAAATAATAAAGTGGGCTAAATGCAGTTCAAAATTGGTAACAGGACTAACCAGGGGCCATTGCTTTGTTCAGTGGAGTACAACTGTAATGAGAGGCTGACACAGTGAGTAGGCCCAAATCAGTAAGTAGGCTAAATGCAGTTCAAAATTGGAAACAGAAGTAAACAGGCGGCACTGGTTTGTTCAGTGGAGGAGAACAGCAAGGAGCGGCAGACACCGTTAGTAGGGCCAACAAAACAAGTAGGCCAAATGCAGTGTTATATTAAAAACAATTTAACGAGAGCCTGAAGATAGAAGCTAGGGAAAGGCAACCTGGAGGACACCTTGGAGCGGCAGACACCATCTCTACAACCCAGACCCAACTTGTAGGCCTAATGTAGGGATGAGCGACCTTTACTTTTATAGGATCGGGTCG
Source organism: Ranitomeya imitator (assembly GCF_032444005.1). Lineage (NCBI taxonomy): Eukaryota > Metazoa > Chordata > Amphibia > Anura > Dendrobatidae > Ranitomeya > Ranitomeya imitator. The sequence continues at coordinate 239,680,872 of NC_091282.1, forward strand.
GGTTTCACGAAACCCGACTTTTTCAAAAGTCGGGTCGAGTGAAATCGGCCGATCCTATAAAAAAGTCGGGGTCGGGGTCGTCCGAAACTCGAAACCCAATGCAGTGCATTGGGTTTCCATGGTTCCCAGGGTCTGAAGGAGCGGAAACTCTCCTTCAGGCCCTGCGATCCATATTTTAGTGTAAAATAAAGAATTAAAATAAAAAATATCGCAATACTTACCCTCTGACGCGCCCTGGTACTAACCGGCAGTCTTCCTTCCTTAGAATCAGCCTTCCAGGACCTGGCGGTGACGTCGCGGTGACGTCGCGGCTTGTGATTGGCCGCGCGGCCGCCCATGTGACCGCTCGCGCGACCAATCAGAAGCCGTGACGTCACCGAAGGTCCTTCAAGCGCTGATTCTTAGGAAGGAAGGCTGTCGGAAAGAAGCAGGGCGCTTCCGAGGGTGAGTATATACCTAATAGGAATATACTCACCCTCGGAAGCGCCCTGCTTCCTTCCGACAGCCTTCCTTCCTAAGAATCAGCGCTTGAAGGACCTTCGGTGACGTCACGGTTTCTGATTGGTCGCGCGAGCGGTCACATGGGCGGCCGCGCGGCCAATCACAAGCCGCGACGTCACCGCCAGGTCTTGGAAGGCTGATTCTAAGGAAGGAAGACTGCCGGTTAGTACCAGGGCGCGTCAGAGGGTAAGTATTGCGATATTTTTTATTTTAATTCTTTATTTTACACTTTAATCTGAATTCCGATACCAATTCCCGATATCTTAATCATATCGGGAATCGGTATCGGAATTCCGATTCCAGATTCAAAAGATCGCCGACTTCATGGCCGACCCCACACTGGGGTCGGGTCGGGTTTCATGAAACCCGACCTTGCCAAAAGTCGGCGACTTTTGAAAAATCTCGACCCGTTTCGTTCAACCCTAGCCTAATGTAGTGTTGTTTCAACAACTACTTAACGAGAGCTTGAAGATAGAAGCTATGGAGAGGCAACCTGGAGAACACCTTGGAGCTGCAGACACCGTCTCTACAACCCAGAGCCAACTTGTAGGTCTAATGCAGTGTTGTTTCAACAACTACTTAACGAGAGCTTGAAGATAGAAGCTAGGGAGAGGCAACCTGGAGAACACCTTGGAGCTGCAGACACAGTTTGTAAACCCCAACGAAACTTGTGGCTCCAATGCAGTTTTAAAATTCTGACAGGCTGAAAACCAGACATTTGCAGCTCATTTTTTTTAAGAGGAGGACAGCTGTATTGAGTGGTGCAGACAGACACTGCTAGTAGGCCTTACAACACAAAGTTGGCTCGCTGCAGGTTTAAAAAAGGTTACATGGGTACACAGGCAGCATTGGTTTGGCTAGCGGAGGACAATTTGAAGGAGGGACTGCAGACAGACTTAGTAGGCCTAAAATAAATAAATTAGGCTCAATACAGCTTCAATTATGTGGTAGGGGTACACTGGCAGCATTGGTGTGGCCAGCGGAGGACAATTTGAAGGAGGGACCGCAGACAGACTTAGTAGGCCTAAAATAAAAAAATTAGGCTCAATGCAGCTTCGAATATGTGGTAGGGGTACACAGGCAGCATTGGTGTGGTCAGTGGAGGACAATAGGAAGGAGGGACCGCAGACAGACTTAGTAGGCCTAAAATAAATAAATTAGGCTCAATGCAGATTCGATTATGTGGTAGGAGTACACAGGCAGCATTGATGTGGTCAGCGGAGGACAATAGGAAGGAGGGACCGCAGACAGACTTAGTAGGCCCAAAATAAATAAATTAGGCTCAATGCAGCTTCGATTATGTGGTAGGGGTACACAGGCAGCATTGATGTGGTCAGCGGAGGACAATTTGAAGAAGGGACCGCAGACAGATTTAGTATGCCTAAATTAAATAAATTAGGCCCAATGCAGCTTCGATTATGTGGTAGGGGTACACAGGCAGCATTGATGTGGTCAGCGGAGGACAATTTGAAGAAGGGACCGCAGACAGATTTAGTAGGCCTAAAATAAATAAATTAGGCTCAATGCAGCTTCGATTATGTGGTAGGGGTACACAGGCAGCATTGCTGTGGCCAGCGGAGGACAATTTGAAGGAGGGACCACAGACAGACTTAGTAGGCCCAAAATAAATAAATTAGGCTCAATGCAGCTTCGATTATGTGGTAGGGGTACACAGGCAGCATTGGTGTGGTCAGCGGAGGACAATTGGAATGAGTGTCTGACACAGTTAGTACTCCCAAAAAGTAAGTAGATGTTAATGTCTCGCAAAACAACAAAACAAAAAAAAAGGGTGGCATACTTAGGTACAGGGGTGGGCTCCTCTGCCGACTTTCTGACATAGTAATTTGGCGCAAAGTATTTACTGGTGTAAATATAGGACACGGCCCCTGACTATTTTAACTAGCATCATACATGTCAACAAATTGGTATTGTCAGTGCCAGGTATTGAAAGATTTCAGCGCATAGACTAAACATTGGTGGAGCTGTGAGAGATAATTTTGCATGTGGTAGAGCACTGTTTGAGCTGGGGGGGACACTTTCTTGTGGCCGGCGGTACAGGCCCAGGGCCCCTCATGTTACAACAGTGTGTCTGACGTTGGATGCGCGCCACCACCGCCAGAGACACTTCATTGTACTATGAGGGACCCAGTAGCAGTGCGGTCGACCAAAAGTGGGCACACCCACCTCTTCAGACAAACGGCACTCTCAGGGGTGCTTGCGCCAAGTGGCGAGACCACGGCCCCGTGGGGGGAGTTAGCCCATTTTGGGAGGTGTAAACATGTCGTATGCTGGACAAACTGCAGCTGAACATTAAGAGATTGGAACAGTCAGTAAGACCAGTCCACAAGCAAGACCATTTTATAGGAAAGCTAGGTGTCAGCCAGGAAAGGTGGGGCAAAATAATTAGAAATCCATGAGTGGTTCATTTTAATGAAGGTTAGATCATCAACATTTTGGGTAGCCAGACGAGTCCTTTTTTCGGTCAATATTGAACCAGCAGCACTGAATACTCTTTCTGATAGCACACTAGCTGCTGGGCAAGCAAGCTCCTGCAATGCATATTCTGCCAATTCTGGCCAGGTGTCTAATTTGGATGCCCAGTAATCAAATGGGAATGACGGTTGAGGGAGAACATTGATAAGGGATGAAAAATAGTTAGTAACCATACTGGACAAATGTTGTCTCCTGTCACTTTGAATTGATTCTGCAGTACCTGTCCTGTCTGCGGTCATTGCAAAATCACTCCACAACCTGGTCAGAAAACCCTGCTGTCCAACGCCACTTCTGATTTGTGCACCTCTAACACCTCTGCCCTGTTGTCCCCTGCAGCTCGTGTGAGAGCCATCACCAGCGCTGTGTGCTGGGAATGCCTGAATCAAACGGTCAACAAGAGTTGCTTGTTTGGTTGCCAATATTTGTTCGAGGTTCTCATGTGGCATGATATTTTGCAATTAGCCTTTATAGCAAGGATCAAGGAGGCAGGCCAACCAGTAATCGTCATCGGTCATCATTTTTATAATGCATGGGTCCCTTTTGAGGATACGCAAGGCATAATCCGCCATGTGGCCCATGTTCCAGTTGTCAAATCTGCGCTTGTGCTGGGTTGAGGGGCAGTTTCTGGCAAATCAACGTCACTTGTCTCCCTCAAAAACCCTGAACCCGGCCTTGTTACGCCACCAGTTTCTATTGCCCCCTGAGAAGCTTCCTCATCCAAACAATACTCATCCCCATCATCTTCCTTGTCCTCCTCCTCGTTGCCCGCCACCTCGTCCTGTAGACTGCCCTGAACAGACAATGGCTGACTGTCATCAAGGCTTCCCTCGTCCTCGGCAGGGAAGCTGCAGGGAGCTGCAGACGCCTGCTCCTTTATGTGCGTCAAACTTTGCATGAGCAGATGCATCAGGGGGATGCTCATGCTTATTATGGCGTTGTCTGCACTAACCAGCCGTGTGCATTCCTCAAAACACTGAAGGACTTGACACAGGTCTTGTAGCTTCGACCACTGCACACCTGACAACTCCATGTCTGCCATCCAACTGCCTGCCCATGTATGTGTATCCTCCCACAAATACATAACAGCATGCCTCTGTTCACACAGTCTCTGAAGCATGTGCAGTGTGGAGTTCCACCTTGTTGCAACGTCGATGATTAGGCGATGCTGGTGAAGGTTCAAAGACCGCTGATGGTTCTGCATACGGCTGGAGTGTACGGGCGAACAGCTGATATGCAAGCAAAGTCTGTGCACTTTGAGGAGCAGGTCGGGTAACCCCGGATAACTTTTCAGGAAGCACTGCACCACCAGGTTTAAGGTGTGAGCCAGGCAAGGAATGTGTTTCAGTTGTGAAAGGGCTATGGCAGCCATAAAATTCCTTCCGTTATCACTCACTACCTTGCCTGCCTCAAGATGTACAGTGCCCAGCCATGACAGAGTTTCTTTCTGCAAGAACTCGGACAGAACTTCCGCGCTGTGTCTGTTGTCGCCCAAACACTTCATTGCCAATACAGCCTGCTGACGCTTGCCACTAGCTGTTCCATAATGGGACACCTCGTGTGCAACAGTGGCAGCTGCGGATGGAGTGGTCGAGCGACTGCGGTCTGTGGATGAGCTCTCGCTTCTGCAGGAGGATGAGGAGGAGAAGGAGGGGGGCCAACGCCTACAGCCAACTGTTTCCTAGACCGTGGGCTAGGCAGAACTGTCCCAATATTGCTGTCCCCTTTCGACCCTGCATCCACCACATTAACCCAGTGTGCCATGATGGAGTCGTAACGGCCCTGGCTATGCCTACTGGTCCATGCATCTGTTGTCAGGTGCACCTTTGTACTCACAGATTGCCTGAGTGCATGGACGATGCGGTCTTTTACATGCTGGTGGAGGGCTGGGATGGCTTTTCTAGAAAAGAAGTGTCGACTGGGTAGCTCGTAGCGTGGTACAGCATAGTCCATCAGGGCTTTGAAAGCTTCGCTTTCAACTAACCGGTAGGGCATCATCTCTACCGAGATTAGTCTAGCAATGTGGGCGTTCAAACCCTGTGTACGCGGATGCAAGGATGAGTACTTCCTTTTCCTAACAAGAGTCTCATGTAGGGTGAGCTGGACTGGAGAGCTGCAGATGGTGGAACTAGCAGGGGTGCCGGTGGACATGGCAGACTGAGAGAGGGTTGGAGATAGTATTCTTGCTGGGGCCCTACATACAGTGTTTCCTACCATGAACCTGGTGATTCCCTGACTGCTTTGGCCTTGCGACGAAACCTCCACATTTAGTGCAGGTGGTGTGGTAAATGGTGGGCTTACAGTGAGGGAAGGGCTGTAGCGTTGCTGACTAGCTTCATTGTGAGAGGGTGCAACAACGTTAAGGGACGTTTGGTAGTTAGTCCAGGCTTGCAAGCGCATAGTGCATGGTGTTTAAATGTCTACACATGCAACTTGTATTTAGACTTAACATTCTGACCTCTGCTCAAGGTCTTTGAACATTTTTTACAGATGATTTTGCGCTGATCATTTGGATCTTGTTTAAAAAAATGCCAGACTGCACTCTTCCTACTCTCAGATACCTTTTCAGGCATTGCACACTGAGTTTCTTTAACCGGAGGGCCACGCTGTCCTACAACTGGTTTTGGTTTTGCCACACGTTTTTGGCCAGATACGGGCCTGCCAGATGGAACCTGTTGCGATGTTGATGCCTGCTGCAGCTCCTCCTCCTCCTCCACTTCAGATCTTCTGCCGCCTGCACCCTGTTCCCCCAATTGGCTACCAATCGGGGTCAACAACTGGGTCATCTATGACCTCCTCTTCTATGTCCTGTGCACCTTCCTCTGTGTCACCGTGTAAGCCGGTGCTATAGCGTTCGTGACGGGGCTCCATAGTCTCATCAGGGTCAGATTCTGGATCAGTACACTGCGAGGGCAATGTTCTGATCTGAGTCAAAGGAACAGCATAGTGATCTGGCTGTGGCTGTGCATCTGTGCACTCCATGTCCGATTCATCTGGTAATGGGCATGGCCTGTTAACAATTTCCCTTTCTAACCCAGGAACGGTATGTGTAAAGAGCTCCATGGAGTAACCCGTTGTGTCGCCTGACACATCCTTCTCTGTTGTTCTTGGTGAAGAAGTCAAGGAAGCGACTTGTCCCTGACCGTGAACATCCACTGATGACGCGCTGCTTTTACATTTATCAGTTTCCGAAGAGGAGGCGAAAGAGCTAGAGGCAGAGTCAGCAAGGAAAGCCAAAACTTGTTCCTGCTGCTCCGGCTTTAAAAGCAGTTTTCCTACTCCCAGAAAAGGGAGCATTCGAGGCCTTGTGCAGCCAGACGATGACGCTGGCTCAACAACTCGAGACTTAGGTGCTATATTGCATTTCCCACGACCACCTGATGCTCCACCACCACTACCATCATTACCAGCTGGCAATGACCGCCCACGGCCACGACCTCTTCCACCAGACTTCCTCATTGTTTGAAAAATGTAACCAAACAATCAAACAGTATTTGTTACTGTCAAACCAGTTACAAGGTGTACTCAAACTTGCGGTGAATTTATATCTCCCTTTATAGGTGGGTGAGACTGCAGGGAAAATCAGGCCCACTGTATAACAGTACACAGCTTAAGTGGCAGACAGATATGCCACTAACAGGACTGACGCAGATGCACACACTACCAATAAAAATCTCCCCCTTTTTATTTTTTCTGGGAGAATTGTGAAGAAATCAGGCCCACTGTTATACAGTAGGTTTTCTGTGGCAGAAAATGAAAGACAGATGCCACACACAGGACTGGCAGTGATGCAGATTTGCCAATCTTGATCTCCCACTTGTTTTATTTTTTCTGGGAGAATTGTGAAGAAACCAGGCCCACTGTTATACAGTAGGTTTTCTGTGGCAGAAAATGAAAGACAGATGCCACACACAGGACTGGCAGTGATGCAGATTTGCCAATCTTTATCTCCCACTTGTTTTATTTTTTCTGGGAGAATTGTGAAGCAATCAGGCCCACTGTTATACAGTAGGTTTTCTGTGGCAGAAAATGAAAGACAGATGCCACACACAGGACTGGCAGTGATGCAGATTTGCCAATCTTAATCTCCCACTTGTTTTTTTTTCTGGGAGAATTGTGAAGACATCAGGCCCACTGTTATACAGTAGGTTTTCTGTGGCAGAAAATGAAAGACAGATGCCACACACAGGACTGGCAGTGATGCAGATTTGCCAATCTTTATCTCCCACTTGTTTTATTTTTTCTGGGAGAATTGTGAAGCAATCAGGCCCACTGTTATACAGTAGGTTTTTTGTGGCAGAAAATGAAAGACAGATGCCACACACAGGACTGGCAGTGATGCAGATTTGCCAATCTTAGTCTCCCACTTGTTTTTTTTTTCTGGGAGAATTGTGAAGAAATCAGGCCCACTGTTATACAGTAGGTTTTCTGTGGAAGAAAATGAAAGACAGATGCCACACACAGGACTGGCAGTGATGCAGATTTGCCAATCTTAATCTCCCACTTGTTTTATTTTTTCTGGGAGAATTGTGAAGAAATCAGGCACACTGTATTAGAGTATATTTTCTGTGGCAGAAAGTGGCTTGAAGAGATATAACAAAAAAAAAAGGGACTGTACTACAATTACTATCTCCCTACAGTAAAGTATGGCAGGCAGCAATAAAAAGGACTGCTGCACACAAAAGTCAAAAGTGTGGACAAACAAACAAGATAGCTGTGCAGAAAGGAAGGAGCAACAGGATTTGTGCTTTGAAAAAAGCAGTTGGTTTGCACAGCGGCGTACAAACAGCAATGCAGCTATCAGGGAGCTTTATAAGGCAGCCTAAGCTACAGAGCTGATGCACCCAAAAAACTCCACTGTCCCTGCAAACAAAAGATGGTGTTGGACAGTGTAAATCGCTACAGCACAAGCGGTTTGGGGGTTAATGTACCCTGCCTAACGCTATCCCTGCTTCTGAGGAAGTGGCAGCAACCTCTCCCTATACTCAGATCAGCAGCAGTAAGATGGCGGTCGGAGTGCATGCCCCTTTATAGCCCCTGTGACGCCGCAGAAGGCAAGCCAATCACTGTAATGCCCTTCTCTAAGATGGTGGGGACTGAGACCTTTGTCATCACGCTGCCCACACTCTGCGTCCACCTTCAATGGCTGAGAAATGGCGCTGAACGCATCATAGAGACGCGACTTTGGTGCGAAGGTCGCGTACCGCATGGCCGACCCCACACAGAGATCGGGTCGGGTTTCATGAAGCCCGACTTTGCCAAAAGTCGGCGACTTATGAAAATGACCGATTCGTTTCGCTCAACCCTAGTCCCTACCAGTTCCTATATTCTATTCATTCTACTTCAACTCTGTCCTTCCCAAGTCAGTTCCTGCCCCTTCTGTCCCAGCCGTGCCCACCTTCCTGTCAGAGTGCCAGCTGTGCCCGACTGCTGCCACAGCCAGACACCGCCTTGGAGTGGTACCTGGCAGCTACCTGCCGCACAAGCCTGACCTCACCATCAGAGGTTCCAGGGAACACCAAGGTAGCTGCTTAGTCAAGCCCCTTCCTGGGTAGTCTGGTTTGTGGCACAGTGGGACCACAATCCCCCGCTCGCGCCATCCAATCTGGGCGTGAGCGTGAAAATCTTCTTGCTTCTTTTCGTCACATGCTTCCACTCATATGTTTTTGGTGGTTCTCTGACACTTTCTTCACCTTTTGTGACCAGTAGTGATGCTTCTGTTCTGTCTAGGAAGGCTTCATTTTCTTGCAATTCTTTCTTCCAGACCCCGCACCTTTTCTTCTAAAAGGGCCAGGAGTGTACACTCCTGGCAGGTGAAGTTGGGTTCTTCTTCTGGTCGATCTGTGAACATGTAGTGCATGTTGAAGTTCACCATGTAGGTTGTCACATCTGCCATGTTTCTCCTAGATCCTGCTGACTTGCTGTGTGTCTTTCTTCTTGTCTAATCTACTCTAATCAGCCAAGTTTTCTTGCAATAATGTCCTAAAGGGAAAAATTTGCAAGCCGTAAGGCACGCAGTTTGGCGATGCTGTACCCAACGATCTTCTTGCTGAGGAACACTCTTTGCTTTTCCCAGAAGGCACCTGAAATATGCAAATTGTCTTCTTCAGGATTCAATCCCTGGTTTGGCGATGCTTTCCAAACAACTGGTCCCGACTGTACCCAATGATCTTTTTGCTGAGGGAGACTCTTTGCTTTTCCCAGAAGGCACCTGGAATATGCAAATTGTCTTTTTCAAGCTTCAATCACTGGTTTGGCGATGCTTTCCAAGCAGCTGGTTCCGGCTGTACCCAATGATCTTCTTGCTGAAGGAGACTCTTTGCTTTTCCCAGAAGGCACCTGGAATATGCAAATTGACTTCTTGAAGCTTCAATCCTTGGATTTTGTGTGACACCACTCTCTGATTTAAGGGTACAAAAATTAAAAATTGCAAAATTTTCTCCCAATTTTCTTCTATTTCAGAAATAAACGCAAGTCTTATGGAAGAAATTTTACCACTAACATGAAGTACAATATGTCACAAAAAAAAATCTCAGACTCAGTAGGATAAATTGAAGCGTTCCAGAGCTATAACTTCATAAAGTAAAAGTGGTCATAATTGTAAAAATTGGTTTGGTCATTACGTTTGAAATTGGCTCTGTCACTAAGGGGTTATAGTATCTTGAATTGTAGTAATGAAAACTGTCAATTATTATGATTAAAGTAGCTATCATGAGAAAAGTAAGGGTACCGTCACACACTGCCATTTCGATCGCTACGACGGTACGATTCATGACGTTCCAGCGATATCGTTACGATATCGCTGTGTCTGACACGCAGCAGCGATCAGGGATCCTGCTGAGAATCGTACGTCGTAGCAGATCGTTTGGAACTTTCTTTCATCGCTGGATCTCCCGCTGTCATCGCTAGATCGGTGTGTGTGACACCGATCTAGCGATGCGATCTAGCGATGCGTTCGCTTGTAACCAGGGTAAACATCGGGTTACTAAGCACAGGGCCGCGCTTAGTAACCCGATGTTTACCCTGGTTACCAGCGTAAAACTAAAAAAAAACAAACAGCACATACTTACATTCTGGTGTCCGTCAGGTCCCTTGCCGTCTGCTTCCCGCACTCAGTGACTGCCGGCCGTAAAGTGAAAGCAGAGCACAGCGGTGACGTCACCGCTGTGCTGTGCTTTCACTTTCACTTTACGGCTAGCAGTCACTGAGTGCGGGAAGCAGGCGGCAAGGGACCTGACGGACACCAGAATGTAAGTATGTGCTGTTTGTTTTTTTTTACGCTGGTAACCAGGGTAAACATCGGGTTACTAAGCGCGGTCCTGCGCTTAGTAACCCGATGTTTACCCTGGTTACCCAGGGACCTCGGCATAGTTGGTCGCTGTAGAGCTGTCTGTGTGACAGCTCCCCAGCGACCACACTACGATTTACCTACGATCACGGCCAGGTCGTATCGCTGGTCGTGATCGTAGGTAAATCGTATAGTGTGACGGTACCCTAAGATCAAGAAATACCTCTGTTGCAGAGGATTAGTTCTTCAGAGTAGACCACACATTAACAGTACCTCAGATAAAAGCTCTCATAAGTGATGCACAGACATTGAGTAGCATATACATCTCAACATCAACTGTCCAGAGCAGACCTTGGGAAGCAGACCTTAATGGTAGAATTGCTGCAAAAAATGCTTTGCTGAGATCCACAAACAAAAGGAAGAGCCTTCTTTGATCTAAGAAACACAATGACTGGACATTATATCTGCAGAGTAGTCTGAAGAGTCCAAATTTTAGATTATTGGTACCACTACCATGTCTTTGTGAGATATAGAAAAGGTGAGCGGATGGTTTCTACTTGTGTGGTGCCTACTGTGAAAAATGGAGGTGGAGGTAAAATGGTGTTAGGGTGATTTGTTAGTGACACTGTTGGTGATTTATTCCAAATTCAAGGAATACAAGGCGTGGCTACAATAGTGTTCTGTAATGACATGCCATCCTTTCTGGTTTGTGCTATTAGGGCCTTAAAGGCTATATAGGGGCTATATGACCAAGAAGGAATAGATGGATTATTGTGGTAGATGATATGGCTTTTACAATCACCTGATCTCACCCAAATTGAGATTGTTTGAAAGATGGAATGCAGAGTGAAAACAAAGCCATCAACAAGTGCAGAGCACATCTGAGAATTCATTAAAGACCTTTGAAAAGCCATTCCGGGTAATACCTGATGAAGTTGTTTGACAGAAAGTGAAATATGTGTAAAACTATCATCATAATACAATGGAGGTACTTTGGAGAATATAAGGTGTACTTATGATTTCAATAAGATTTTTAATATCCAGCACAGACACTTGAATGATCTCAGAATGCCTCTGCCATATGCAGTGAGCTTGGCGAGGCTTGCTAATGATGACAGAGGTATCCTGTGCCTGGGTGATGGAAGTGTCTGCATTGAATTTCAAACATGTTGGCACTGATCTGACCTGGCTGAGTCAGTCTATCAAAAACAAAAAAACAGATGTTTTCACACTATGACTCCTTAATTTGGTCAGTATTCTGTACCACCATAATGACTTGGGGTAATTGTTTTCCACTGCATGTTTTTACTTAACTATGTCACAAATAGTGTTGAGCATTCCGATACCGCAAGTATCGGGTATCGGCCGATATTTGCGGTATCGGAATTCCGATACCGAATTCCGATACTTCCCGCGTATCGGATACCGGTATCGGAAGTTCCCAGAATTCAAACTGAACGCAGCAGCCAATGAGGAATGATTGGAAGTGTGGGCACATCCTGTTTAGCATGGTGGGCATGTAAGTACTGGCAAGGCTGTGATTGGCTGCTGAAATGATGTCACTCTGCACTATAAAAAATGCTGCCGCCATTTTGCGCTCACTCTGCAGTGATTTCAGTTAGGGATAGGACGCTGTGTTCTAACTGAGGGCCAGTTGAGATAGCTAATTGCTTTATTTTCCTTTCCCAAGGCTAATTTAGCAAAACGCTGTGTGTTCTTCACTGTTCACCTTGCTCTTGCCTTGCAGCGCTGTTTTAACAGCGTTCTGCAAGGTCTCTGTGTGTGTGTGTGTGTGCAGCTCACTTTGTAGTCTGTGTGCAGCCATATACCCGGTTGTATTCAGCTCAGGGGGGGTTCACACTGCCTCACACAGTTGTCCTTTTTTGCTCATAGTGCAGCCTGCTGCACATTTTTTCTCAAATTTCCTATTAGTGTTTTTCCACCCGTCTCCAGCTAAATTGTGGAAAAACACTACATAGGATAACCTAGAGGGGGGTTTTTGGGCCTTGCAGCGCTGTTTACGGCTGTCTGCACGGTCTCCGTGTGAGCGCAGCTCGCCCTGTAGTCTGTGTGCAGCCATAGCCGGTTGGATTCAGCTCAGGGTTCGTTACTGCCTCATACCTTGAAAAATTTTTTCCTTTTTTTCAAATAGTGCAGCCTGTTTAAAATTAAAAAAAAAAATTTCCTATTAGTGTTTTTCCACCCGTCTCCAGCTAAATTGTGGAAAAACACCACATAGGATAACCTAGAGGGGTTTTTTTTGGGCCTTGCAGCGCCGTTTACGGCTGTCTGCACGGTCTCTGTGTGAGCGCAGCTCGCCCTGTAGTCTGTGTGCAGCCATAGCCGGTTGGATTCAGCTCAGGGTGCGTTACTGCCTCATACCTTGAAAAAAAATTTCCTTATTTTCAAATAGTGCAGCCTGTTTAAAATTTTTAAAAAAAATTTCCTATTAGTGTCTTTCCACCCGTCTCCAGCTAAATAGTGGAAAAACACTACATAGGATAACCTAGAGGAGGGTTTTTGGGCCTTGCAGCGCCATTTACGGCTGTCTGCACGGTCCCCGTGTGAGTTAAACTTGCTCTGTAGTCCGATCTGCAGAAAAAAAAAGGAAAGTTCACCAAACACAACTTAACACTTGTGTAGGCCACATTTGAAAAATAATAAAGTTTAGTCCACACTTTACAACATTATTGTTTCTTACACCTGTTAGGAGGAGCATTTCAGGAATAAGCACACTAAGGCCTTAGTACTTTTCTGCTTATCTTTATCTGTCAACCAAGATGAAGAGGGCAGGGAGTAAGGCACGTGGGCGTGGGCGCGGAGCAGGGAGAGGAGCAGGGAGAGGACGTGGTGATTCTGTGCCTGCTGCGGGCACCGGTGACTCGTCGTCACTCAGTTTCAGCAGGGAACAGTCCTTCATGCGCAGCTTTGTCGGAGAGCGCCGTGCACCGCTGCTGCGTGAAGACCAAATTGAAGCCGTTGTCGGGTGGATGGCAGCTAACGCCTCGGCATCGACTTCAGTTAGTGCCACATCCTCTCAGGCACAGAGCACTGGAGAGCAGCCATCTGTCTCTTCACCACCTGCCAAATTGGCCAGGCAGTCAGAGAGCCCAGGACAGGAGCCGTCTCTACTTCTGTTCTCTGAATCTCTTGGCTTGGAAACAGGGGGCCAGCCAAGCAGCATTGGAGAAATGGAAGAATAGGCAGTGTGCAGTGATGCCCAACAGCTTTGTCTCTCTGACTCTGAAAAGGCGGGTGGGCCAGTGCCTCCGGTGACCACAGCGCAGTACGCATCTGATGATGAAACTCAGGTGCCGCTTTCTGGTGCGTACTGTGCTGCCGAGACTACCCAGGAGGAGCAGTTGGTGGCAAAGGGTAGTGGAGATGATGAGGTCGTTGACCCATCATGGTGTGAGGAACAGGAAGGTGGTGGGAGCAGCTCTGAGGAAGAGATTCCCCTTACGGGCCAAAGAGGGAGGGGGAAGACTGCGAAGCCTGTAGCCTCCACTTTGGCACCCGTTAGGAGCCTGTCTCTTTCCAAAGCCAAAAAGGGCGCTCCCAAGACTTGCAGTGCCTGGTCCTTTTTTGACACAGTTGCAGATAACATTTGTTTTGTCAAATGCAAGTTGTGTCATCAGAAAGTAAAAAGAGGGAAAAATGTCAGCAACCTCAATACCACAAATATGTGGAAACATGTGCGGACCAGGCACGTGGTGGAGTTACAGAAACACACTGAAGATGTAGGCCAACCAACAGCGGCAGCTACCACCTCTTCAGCTCGTGTTGCCTCTTCCTCCAGCTCACGCACAGCTGGTTTGGCTTCCTCCCAGAATCGCCATGGAAGAACCTCTGGCACAGTTGTCCAGAGACCTTGTGTAATTCCACCCACAGCACCACCTTCCCAGTCATCCTCACACTCCCAGTCTACTCTACAGCCATCGGTAGTACAGGCATGGGAGAAAAGGTGGGCATTCTCGGCCAACCACCCCCGAGCACAGGCTCTGAATGCAGGCATTGCCAAACTGTTGTCCCTGGAAATGCTCTCATTCAGGCTGGTGGAGACTGACAGCTTCCGTGACTTGATGGCATTGGCAGTCCCACAGTACAAGGTGCCCAGCCGCATTTACTTCAGCAGGCAAGCTGTCCCTGCCCTGCACAGGCATGTTGAGGGAAACATAAAACATGTGCTACTGAACGCCGTCAGTAGCAAGGTCCACCTCCCCACCGATGCGTGGACCAGTCAGCATGGACAGGGGCGATACATTTCCCTCACTGCCCATTGGGTTAATGTTGTTGAGCCAGGTACAGATCGTGCGAGTGGCGCAGGACGTGTCCTGCCCACTCCAAGGATTGCAGGAATCCAGTCTGTACGCATTGACTCCTCCTCTTACACAAGTTCCTCAGAATCATCCCTGCAGGAGCCGTCACAGTCCACCTCCACATGGACCCGTGAACGTTTACCTATGACCGACATGAGCACAGCTGTGGCCAAACGTCAGCAGGCCGTCTTGAAACTAGTTTCATTGGGGAATCGAAGCCACACAGCGCAGGAGCTCTGGAATGCCATCAAGCAGGAGAGCGATGTGTGGTTACTGCCAGCGAATCTCCAGCCAGGCATGGTAGTGTGTGACAATGGCCGAAATCTGGTGGCAGCTTTGGCCCTTGGCAACCTCACTCACATCCCATGTCTGGCACATGTGCTCAATTTGGTTGTGCAGAGTTTTCTGAGGGACTATCCGGATCTTGATGCCCTGCTGCACAAGGTCCGCCTAGAGTGTGCTCACTTGCGGCGTTCCAGCTTGGCAAGATCCCGCATTGCTGCTCTGCAGCGCCGATTCCGCCTTCCGGAACACCGCATCATATGTGACCTACTTACCCGGTGGAATTCCACGTTACATATGTTGGAGCGGTTGTGTGAGCAGCAGCAAGCAGTTATGGAGTACCAGCTGCATCAGGCGTAAAGAAGTTGCAGTCAGCGCCGATCAGACTTCACAACCACAGAGTGGGCCACTATGAAGGACGTCTGCCAGGTTTTGCGTCCTTTTCATTATTCCACGCGGATGGCAAGTGCAGATGATGCACTAGTCAGCATGACTGTCCCCCTTATCTGCCTGCTTCAGCAAACTTTGCAAGGGTTAAGGGATGATGTTGTGGAAGAGGTGGAGGATGAGGAGTCACCTTTTCCATCAGCTTCTGGAGAGTCAGCGCCACGTGGCTCCTCACAAAGGGGTACGCAGGGGCCACTTTGTGAAGAGGAGTCAATGGAGGAGGAAGAGCTCCATCCAGAGGAGGGAGCGACACAATTGTCCAGTGGTCAGTGTGTACAGCGAGGGTGGGGTGATGACGAGCGGGCAGAGATCATGTCTCAAGCAGGGGACAGCGTTTCTGGGCCAGTTGGCAGTCTGCAGCACATGGTGGATTTCATGCTGCAGTGCCTGAGAAACGACCGCCGCATCGACCACATTCTCAACATGCCTGATTATTGGGTGTTCACCCTCCTCGATCTTCGCTACCGGGACAACGTCCAAAACCTCATCCCAGCGTTGACCCGGGAGCATAAATTGCGGGAGTACCACGACACACTGGTGAATTCCATCATCTTCTCCAGTCCAACTGAGAGGAGTGCTGCTAGTGCTTTACAAAGCAGCTCAGTGCGTCGAGGCAGTGGGGGAGGCTCTGCCCAAAGAGGGAGCAGAAGCAGTGCCTCTGCCCAAGGCAAGTCCAGTATGGCACAACTCTGGCACACTTTTGTGTGCCCGCCCCAAATGTCTACACCATCACCGGCGGCTCCAGTCAGCAGGAGGCAACGGTTCCGTCAGATGGTGACAGACTACATGGCTTGCCCTCTTACTGTACTCCCAGACGGCTCTTCCCCGTTCAAGTTTTGGGTCTCTAAGTTTGATACATGGCCAGAGCTAAGCCAGTATGCATTGGAGGTGCTGGCTTGCCCTGCGGCTAGTGTCTTATCGGAACGTGTCTTTAGTGCCGCAGGTGGTGTACTAACAGACCGTCGCATGCGACTATCCTCCGATAACGTTGACCGGCTTACTTTCCTGAAAATGAACCAAGCCTGGATCTCGCAGGAATTTGCCACTCCTCTGCCTGATTAAGTAATTGGGTGTCATCCAGGTCTCCTGCTGTGTTCATCTTTCTACCACCTGAACTGCTATTCCTGGGCTCCAACACCGCCAGTTGCGGCTCAGAAGTGCAGGCTGCACAGTAAAAACATACGACCCAGTGTTATTGGGTTTCAGTAACGTCAGCTGATCCCCAGCTGTGTAGCCGGCAATGTGTCCTGCGACCGCCACGCTGGCACAACAACCTAAATGTAAGGGAACCTGTCCCCCCCCCCCGTCGTTTGTTACTGAAAGAGCCATCTTGTGCAGCAGTAATGCTGCACAAGGAAAAGGTAGCTCTTTTAGTTTAGCTCCTTGCACACGCAGAACTTAACACTTATAAAATGTGTTCACTGATACCGTTATACCGTCCCGGAGCTGGGACTTTCCTTCGTAATGTGACGCAGCACAGCCGTCATTCCTACCCCCTTGGTGCCATGCGCTGCCTCCTCAGCGTTATTTTAAGCTGTCACGGAGCCTGCGCTGTTCTGTTATCCCTTGGCCATGCCCTATTTGCACTGCCTGTCTTCTGACATAATTTGGTGTCAGGCTGGCTGCGCCTGTGCGGCCGCCCTGCCCGAGATCCCGCCTCGCAGTGGTTCTGATTGAATCACACTGCGGGCCTGGGATCCATGGGCATGCGCAGTGCATATCTTCCCCTCGGGCTCTCGCTCATCTCCCTCCGCCTTCTTTAGACTGTGCGCCGTCAGCTGATCCCTAATAGCATGCCATGGCCGTGACACCGCACAGTCTGAAGAAGAGGGAAGGAGGGGAGTGAGAGTCGAGGATATGCACTGTGCATGCCCATGGATCCAAGGCCCGCAGTGGGATTACGTTAGATGACACTGCGAGGTGGGATCTGGAGCAGCGTGGACGCACAGGCACTGACAGCCTGACACCAAATTATGTCAGAAGACAGGCAGCGCTAATTGGGCATGGCCAAGGGATAACAGAACAGCGCAGGCTCCATGACAGCTTAAAACAACGCTGAGGAGGCAGCGCACGGCACCAAGGGGATAGGAATGACAGCTGTGCTGTGTCCCATTACGAAGGAAATTCGCACCTCCGGGACGGTTTTACGGTATAAGGGGACACATTTTTAGTGTTTACTTCTGTGTTTGCAAGGAGCATAATTAAAAGAGCAACCTTTTCCTTTTGCATCCTTAGTGCTGCACAAGATGGCTCTTTCAGCTACAAACGTCTTGGGGGGGGGTTAAAGGTTCTCTTTCAAATTGCTCCAATCAGGCTTCGGCCTACACTCTGTTCCTCTGCTCCTCCTGCTGTCCCTGGGCTCTAACACTGCCAGTTGGTGCCTGGAAGTGCTGTCTGCACAGTCAACAGTCGCTCCTCTGTTATTGGGGTTCAGTAACGTCAGCTGATCCCCAGCTGTGTGTGCGGCAATACCTCCAATCTGCTCCTCCTGCTGTCCCTGGGCTCTAACACCGCCAGTTGGTGCCTGGAAGTGCTGTCTGCACAGTCAACAGTCGCTCCTCTGTTATTGGGGTTCAGTAACGTCAGCTGATCCCCAGCTGTGTGTGCGGCAATACCTCCAATCTGCTCCTCCTGCTGTCCCTGGGCTCTAACACCGCCAGTTGGTGCCTGGAAATGCTGTCTGCACAGTCAACAGTCGCTCCTCTGTTATTGGGGTTCAGTAACGTCAGCTGATCCCCAGCTGTGTGTGCGGCAATACCTCCAATCTGCTCCTCCTGCTGTCCCTGGGCTCTAACACCGCCAGTTGGTGCCTGGAAGTGGTGTGTGCACAGTCAACAGTCGCTCTTCTGTTATTGGGGTTCAGTAACGTCAGCTGATCCCCAGCTGTGTATCCGGCAACTTGTCATGCGACCGCCACACTGGCACAACTAAAATGTAAGGGGACCTGTCCCCCCCCCCCCCCCCAGGCGTTTGTTACTGAAAGAGCCACCTTGTGCAGCACTAATACTGCACAAGGAAAAGGTCGCTCTTGAAATTATGCTCCTTGCAAACGCTGAACTACACACTCATGTAATGTGTCCCCTCACACCGTCCAACCGTCCCGGAGGTGGGACTTTCCTTTGTAATGTGACGCAGCACAGCCGTCAATGCTACCCCCTTGGCACCGTGCGCTGCCTCCTTAGCGCTGTTTGATTCCGTCATGGACCCTGCGCTGTTATGTTATCCCTTGGCCATGCACAGTTTCCGCTGCCCGTCCTCTGACATCATTTGTTGTCGTCCTGGCTGCGCCTGTGCGTTCACGCTGCCCGAAATCCCACCTCGCAGTGTCGTCTAATGTGATCCCACAGTGGGCCTGGTATCCATGGCCATGCGCAGTGCATATACTAGCCTCTCACTCCCCTTCTTCACGCTTCTTCAGACTAGGCGGCGTCAGCTGATCCCTAATAGCATGCCACGGCCGTGATGCCGCACAGTCTGTAGAAGCAGGAAGGAGGTGAGTGAGAGGCGATGATATGCACTGCGCATGCCCATGGATCCCTGGCCCACAGTGGGATTACATTAGATGACACTGCGAGGTTGGATCTCGGGCAGCTTGGACGCACAGGCACTGCCAGCCTGACACCTAAATGATGTCAGAATACGGGCACCGCTAACTGTGCATGGCCAAGGGATAACATAACAGCGCGGGCTCCGTGACAGAACCAAACAACGTTGAGGAGGTGGCGCACGGCACCAAGGGGGTTGGAATAACGGCTGTGCTGTGTCACATTACAAAGGAAAGTCGCACTTCCGGGACAGTTTGACGGTGTGAGGGGACACATTATATGAGTGTGTACTTCAGCGTTTTCAAGGAGCATAATTTTCGGAGCCACCATTTTCCATGTGCAGTATTACTGCTGTACAAGATGGCTCTTTCAGCAACAAATGCCTGGGGGGGGGGGTTTCAAGGTTCCCTTTCAACTTGCTCCACTGCAGGCTTTGGCCTACACTCTGCTCCTCTTTGATTCCCTGGGTTTCAACACTGTCAGTTGCCACCTGGAAGTGTTGTCTACACAGAAGAAACACTAGCTGATGTGTCAGTGGGGTTCAGCACCGCCAGCTGTTCCCCTGCTGTGTAGTCGGCAACGTGTCCAGCACAAGCCACGCTGGCACAACAGAACAAAAGCTGCCACCAGTGCAGGCTTCGGCCTACACTCTGCTCCTCTCCTCCTGCTGCTGCCCCTGGGCTCAAACACCGCTAGTTTTGGCCCGGAAGTGCTAGCTGCACAGAGAAAAACACCAGGCAATGTGTTAGTGGGGTTCAGCACTGCCAGCTGTTCCCCTGCTGTGTAGCCTGCAACGTGACCTGCAAACGCCACGCAGGCACATGAACTGAAATTGAAGGGAGCCTGCCCCCCACCCCCAGGTGTTTCTATGTATAATAGCCACCTTGTACAGCAGTACTGCTGCATTTGTACAAAGTGGCTGACTTTTTCTCCTTGCCCACGTTTAATTAAACACGTACTAAATGTGTCTCATTGACACCATTCCACTGTCCCTGAGGTGTGACTTTCCTTTTTAATGACACGCATCACCCACATTGTTAGCGCTGCCCGTCTTCTGACATCATTGGTTGGCAGGCTGTGCCTGTGCATCCGCCCTGCCCGACACAACGCCCCTCGTCTCATATATTATGACTGCGAGGGTGTGATTGATGGGCACGAGCAGTGCATATCTTCGCCTGCCTTCACTCCCCTCCTTCCGCCTTCTTCAGACTGTGCGGCCTCATGGCCGTGGCAGGCGATAAGGGATCAGCTGAGGCCGCCCAGTCTGAAGCAGGTGTAAGGACATGTGTGAGCGGCAAACATATTTACTGCACAAGGCCACGAATCCCAGCCACGCAGTGTGATTTTTTGAAAAAAACCCACTGCGGGCCTGGGATTCATGGCCATTGCTAACCGCACCGGCCAACATGAAATGAGGTGAGAAGACAGGCAGCGCTCACAGCGCATGGCCAAGGGATCACAATAGCGCAGACTCCTGTACAGCAAATAACAACGCTCAGGAGGCTGCGCCCAGCACCAAGGCGTTATTTATGTGCACCTGTGCTGCGTCTCCTTAAAAAGACAAGCCACGCCTCCAATACAGAACTGAACTACTGTTCAATGGGCTAAATTGTGTACGTCTTTCATTCTGCGTGTACAATGAGCAAAACTTAAAGAGCAACCTTTAACTTGTGGAGCTTTACTGCTGCACAAGGTGTGGCTCTTCAACATTGTAACACCTGAGGGTGGGTTAAAGGTTACCTTTGAAATTGGTTCAAGTAGGCTTCCGCCTACACTCTGCTCCTCCTGCAGACCCTGGGCTCTAACTACGCCAGTTGGGGCCCGGAAGTGCTGGCTGCACAGAGAAAAACACCCACCATTGTGTCAGTGGGGTTCAGCACCGCCAGCTGTTCCCCTGCTGTGTAGCCGGCATCGTGTCCAGCACAAGCCAAACTGGCACTACAGACCAAAAGCTGCCACCAGTGCAGGCTTCGGCCTACACTCTGCTCCTCTCCTCCTCCTGCTGACCCTGGGCTATAACACCGCCAGTTGTAGCCTGGAAGTGCTAGCTGCACAGAGAAAAACACCCGCCTATGTGTTAGTTGGTTTCAGCAGCGCCAGCTGTTCCCCTGCTGTGTAGCCGGCATCGTGTCCAGCACAAGCCACGCTGGCACTACAGACCAAAAGCTGCCACCAGTGCAGGCTTCGGCCTACACTCTGCTCCTCTCCTCCTCCTGCTGACCCTGGGCTATAACACCGCCAGTTGTAGCCTGGAAGTGCTAGCTGCACAGAGAAAAACACCCGCCTATGTGTTAGTTGGTTTCAGCAGCGCCAGCTGTTCCCCTGCTGTGTAGCCGGCATCGTGTCCAGCACAAGCCACGCTGGCACTACAGACCAAAAGCTGCCACCAGTGCAGGCTTCGGCCTACACTCTGCTCCTCTCCTCCTCCTGCTGACCCTGGGCTATAACACCGCCAGTTGTAGCCTGGAAGTGCTAGCTGCACAGAGAAAACCACCCGCCAATGTGTTAGTGGGGTTCAGCAACGCCAGCTGTTCCCCTGCTGTGTAGCTGGCAACGTGTCCTGCAAACGCCATGCAGGCACCTGAACTGAAATTAAAGGGAACCTGGCCCCACCCCCCCAGGTCTTTCTATGTATAACAGCCACCTAGTACAGCAGTACTGCTGCATTTGTACAAGGTGGCTGATTTTTTCTCATTGCCCACGTTGAATTAAACACGTAAAATATGTGTCTCATTACAGACCATTACAATGTCCCTGAGGTGTGACTTTCCTTTTTAATGACACTCACCACCCCCCTTGGTTGCGCTGCCCATCTTCTGACATCATTGGTTGGCTGCCTGTGCCTGTGCGTCCGCCATGCCCGGCACAACCCCCCTCGTTGTCTCATATATTTTGGCTGCGAGGGTGTGATTGATGGGCATGTGCAGTGCATATGTTCGCCTGTCTTAACTCATCTCCTTCCGCCTTCTTCAGACTGTGCGGCCTCATGGCCGTGGCAGGCGATAAGGGATCAGCTGAGGCCACCCAGTCTGAAGCAGGTGTAAGGACATGTGTGAGCGGCAAACATATTTACTGCACAAGGCCACGAATCCCAGCCACGCAGTGTGATTTTTTGAAAACCCACTGCGGGCCTGGGATTCATGGCCATTACTACCCGCACCGGCCAACATGAAATGAGGTGAGAAGACAGGCAGCGCTCACAGCGCATGGCCAAGGGATCAAAATAGCGCAGACTCCTGTACAGCAAATAACAACGCTCAGGAATCAGCGCCCAGCACCTAGGTGTAAATTTTGACACCTGTGCTTCGTCTCCTTAAAAAGACAAGTCACGCCTCCACTACTGTTTGACAGTATAATGGGCTAAATAGTGTACGTGTTTTATTCAGCGTGTGCAAGGAGCAAAATTAATAGAGCAACCTTTTACTTGTGCAGCATTAATGCTGCATAAGGTGTGGCTCTTGTACCTTGCAACACCTGAGGGGGGGTTAAAGGTAACTTTTGAAATTTGTTCAACTAGGCTTCGGCCTACACTCTGCTCCTCTCCTCCTCCTGCTGACCCTGGGCTCTAACACCGCTAGTTTTTGCCCTGAAGTGCTAGCTGCACAGAGAAAAACACCAGCCAATGTGCTAGTGGGGTTCAGCACCGCCAGCTGTTCCCCTGCTGTGTAGCCGGCATCGTGTCCAGCACAAGCCACGCTGGCACAACAGACCAAAAGCTGCCACCAGTGCACGCCTCGGCCTACACTTTGCTCCTCTCCTCCTCCTGCTGACCCTGGGCTCTAACACCGCCAGTTTTTGCCCAGACGTGCTAGCTGCACAGAGAAAAACACCAGTAAATGTGTCAGTGGGGTTCAGGACCGCCAGCTGTTCCCCTGCTGTGTAGCTGGCAACGTGTCCTGCAAACGCCATGCAGGCACCTGAACTGAAATTAAAGGGAACCAGGCCCCACCCCCCCAGGTGTTTCTATGTATAACAGCCACCTTGTACAGCAGTACTGCTGCATTTGTACAAGGTGGCTGACTTTTTCTCCTTGCCCACGTTGAATTAAACACGTACTAAATGTGTCTCATTGAGACCATTCCACTGTCCCTGAGGTGTGACTTTCCTTTCTAATGATACGCAGCACCACCCTTGGTAGCGCTTCCCGTCTTTTGACATCATTGGTTAGCTGGCTGCACCTGTGCGTCTGCCCTGCTCGAAACAACGCCCCTCGGTGTCTTATTTTTTTGGACAGCGAGGGTGTGATTGATGGGCATGTGCAGTGCATATGTTTGCCTGTGTTCACACATCTCCTTCCGCCTTCTTCAGACTGGGTGGCCTCATGGCCGCGGCATGCGATAAGGGATCAGATGAGGCCGCCCAGTCTGAAGCAGGTATAAGGACATGTGTCAGCGGCAAACATATTTACTGCACAAGGCCACGAATCCAAGCCACGCAGTGTGATTTTTTGAAAACACACTGTGGGTCTGGGATTCATGTCCATCGCTAACCGCAACGGCCGACATGAAATGAGGTCAGAAGACAGGAAGCGCTCACAGCGCATGGCCAAGGGATAACAATAGCGCAGTCTCCTGTACAGCAAATAACAACGCTCAGGAAGCTGCGCCCATGCACCAAGGTGTTATTTTGGACACCTGTGCTGCGTCTCCTTAAAAAGACAAGTCACGCCTCCACTACTGTTTGACAGTATAATGGGCTAAATAGTTTACGTGTTTTATTCAGCGTGTGCAAGGAGCAAAATTAATAGAGCAACCTTTTACTTGTGCAGCATTAATGCTGCACAAGGTGTGGCTCTTGTACCTTGCAACACCTGAGGGGGGGTTAAAGGTAACTTTTGAAATTGGTTCAACTAGGCTTCGGCCTACACTCTGCTCCTATCCTCCTCCAGCTGCCCCTGGGCTCAAACACCGCTAGTTTTTGCCCGGAAGTGCTAGCTGCACAGAGAAAAACACCAGCCAATGTGTTAGTGGGGTTCAGCACCGCCAGCTGTTCCCCTGCTGTGTAGCCGGCATCGTGTCCAGCACAAGCCACGCTGGCACAACAGACCAAAAGCTGCCACCAGAGCAGGCCTCGGCCTACACTCTGCTCCTCTCCTCCTCCTGCTGTCCCTGGGCTCAAACACCGCTAGTTTTTGCCCGGAAGTGCTAGCTGCACAGACAACAACACCAGCCAATGTGTTAGTGGGGTTCAGCACCGCCAGCTGTTCCCCTGCTGTGTAGCTGGCAACGTGACCTGCAAACGCCACGCAGGCACATGAACTGAAACTGAAGGGAGCCTGCCCCCCACCCCCAGGTGTTTCTATGTATAATAGCCACCTTGTACAGCAGTACTGCTGCATTTGTACAAGGTGGCTGACTTTTTCTCCTTGCCCACGTTTAATTAAACACGTACTAAATGTGTCTCATTGACACCATTCCACTGTCCCTGAGGTGTGACTTTCCTTTTTAATGACACGCATCACCCCCATTGTTAGCGCTGCCCGTCTTCTGACATCATTGGTTGGCTGGCTGTGCCTGTGCGTCCGCCCTGCCCGACACAACGCCCCTCGTTGTCTCATATATTATGACTGCGAGGGTGTGATTGATGGGCACGAGCAGTGCATATCTTCGCCTGTCTTCACTCCCCTCCTTCCGCCTTCTTCAGACTGTGCGGCCTCATGGCCGTGGCAGGCGATAAGGGATCAGCTGAGGCCGCCCAGTCTGAAGCAGGTGTAAGGACATGTGTGAGCGGCGAACATATTTACTGCACAAGGCCACGAATCCCAGCACCGCAGTGTGACTTTATGAAAAGGCACTGTGGTTCTGGGATTTATGGCCATCGTTAACCGCACCGGGCAGCATGAAATGAGGTCATAAGACGGCCTGCACTAACAGGGTATTGCCAAGGGATAACACAAGAGCGCAGGCTCCTGTACTGCAAATAACAACGCTAAGGAATCTGCGCCCAGCACCTAGGTGTAAATTTTGACACCTGTGCTGCGTCTTCTTAAAAAGAAAAGTCACGCCTCCACTACTGTTTGACAGTATAATGGGCTAAATAGTAGAGTTGAGCGACCTTGACCTTTTTAGAGTCGAGCCGGGTTTCGCGAAACCCGACTATCTCAAAAGTCGGGTCGAGTGAAATCGGCCGATTATGACGTAAAGTCGGGATCGACCGAAACACGAAACCCAATGCAAGTCAATGGGGCAGCATAGTCGGCAGTGAGTGGGGGCCAGGAAAACACCTAGAGTGCCCATTTTAATGTCAAAACCATCCATTCTTCTTAATGAAGCTTGTCAAGCGTAATTTACCTTATAATAATTGGAAGGCATTTGAAATTGGGGGTCATTTGGCTAAAGTTGTGTGGGGTAGGGCTGGTTCAAGTAATTAGTGGGCCCAGGAAATCTGGACCACGTCACGGCAGTGGAGCAGGGAGAGGTAAGTATTTCAACTTTGTAAGTGCTGTGATCCTGAGCAAGCAGGGGGGGCCCACTTGTTGGCATTGGCACTGGCACAGGGCCCCTCAAAGTACAGCGGTGTGTTTGCACGGCGGGGGCGCCTCCCACCGGCAGCAACACTTTTGCGTACTATGAGAGGCCCTGTGCCAGTGACGTCGCCAACTAGTATTCCTCCCCCCACCTGATGAAGGAACCTGCACTTTCATCTGCACCTTCCTCTTTGTCCCCGTGTAAGGTGGTATGGTATGCGGGAAGAGCAACCTGACTTTCAGCAGGGTCACAATGTTGTTGTGTAGCATGCACGGGGAATGTTGCGTTATGGGTCAATGTACCAGCAGACTCATCTATCACTGGCTGGGCAATGGGCACGATGAAGTGGAAACACAGATATAGGCCCAAAGAATAAAGTGGGCTAAATGCAGTTCAAAATTGGTAACACAGGAATAACCAGGGGGCATTGCAGTGGAGGACAACTGGAATGAGAGGCTGACACAGAGAGTAGGGCCAAATCAGTAAGTAGTCGAAATGCAGTTCAAAATTGGCAACCGTAGTAAACAGGCGGCACAGCTTTGTTCAGTGGAGGAGAACAGCAAGGAGTGGCAGACACCGATAGTAGGCCCCAACCCAACTAGTAGGCCAAATGCAGTCTAACATTAACAACTACTTAACGAGAGCCTGAAAATGGAATTTCAGGACAGGAAACCAGGAGAACAGCAAGGAGTGGCAGACAACGATAGTAGGCCCCAAACCAACTAGTACGCCAAATGCAGTTGTTCCATTTAACCACAATTTAATGAGAGCCTGAAGATAGAAGCTCAGGAAAGGCAACCTGGGGAACACCTTGGAGTGTAACACACCATCTCTCTCCACCCCATACCCATTTTGTAGGCCTAATGCAGTGTACTTTTCTACAACTACTAAACGAGAGTCGGAAGACCGAAGCAATGGCAAGGAAACCTGGGGAACACCTTGGAGTGTAACACACCATCTCTCTCCACCCCATACCCAATTTGTAGGCCTAATGCAGTGTAGTTTCCAAGAACTACTAAACGAGAGCTGGAAGATCGAAGCTCAGGAAAGGCAACCTGGGGAACACCTTGGAGTGTAACACACCCTCTCTCTACACCCCATACCCAATTTGAAGGCCTAATGCAGTGTAGTTTCCAAGAACTACTAAACGAGAGCCAGAAGATCGAAGCTCAGGAAAGGCAACCTGGGGAACACCTTGGAGTGTAACACACCCTCTCGCTACACCCCATACCCAATTTGAAGGCCTAATGCAGCGTAGTTTCCAACAACTACTAAACGAGAGCCGGAAGATCGAAGCTCAGGAAAGGCAACCTGGGGAACACCTTGGAGTGTAACAAACCCTCTCTCTACACCCCATACCCAATTTGTAGGCCTAATGCAGCGTAGTTTCCGACAACTACTAAACGAGAGCATGAAGATCGAAGCTCAGGAAAGGCAACCTGGGGAACACCTTGGAGTGTAACACACCCTCTCTTTACACCCCATACCCAATTTGAAGGCCTAATGCAGTGTAGTTTCCAAGAACTACTAAACGAGAGCCGGAAGATCGAAGCTCAGGAAAGGCAACCTGGGGAACACCTTGGAGTGGAACACACCATCTCTCTACACCCCATACCCAATTTGAAGGCCTAATGCAGCGTAGTTTCCAACAACTACTAAACGAGAGCCGGAAGATCGAAGCTCAGGAAAGGCAACCTGGGGAACACCTTGGAGTGTAACACAACGTCTCTCTACACCACGGAAGGGCTGATTCTTAGGAAGGAAGGCTGTTGGAAATAAGCATTGCGCGTCCGAGGGTGATTATATTCTTATTAGGTATATACTCACCCTCGGACGCGCCCTGCTTCTTTATTTGGAATGAATGTTTATTTGCAATGTGGTGTTGACTTTCTCTATTATTTTGGTAATTAATGATTTTATTATTTTCATTGTTTTGCATCTTCTCGGCAATAATATAAAGAAGACGCGACAGGACAACACTCGGTGGATGCCATATGTGTGTTTTCAATTTAAAAAACCTTTCAGTTAACTACTTGCAGGAGAAAGTAATTGTAGCTGGTGGCCATTTTTAGTACTGTACCAGATTTTAGTTGTGTGTTTGTTTTTAATGTTAAAATGTCTGCATTTGATATCTCTCCAGTATTTTCTTTTTTGTAAGCAAAATACTTATTTTTATATTTTCTGATGTTGGTTCCAGGGGTACACGGGCAGCAGTGCCCTGGTCAGTGTAGTAGTAGTTGAAAGAATGGACCGCAGACAGGCATCGAAGGCCTAAAATAAAAAAATTGGGCTGGCTGTAGGCAATTTTAAATTGGTTCCAGGGGTACACGGGCAGCAGTGGTGTGGTCAGTGGAGGCCTAGTGGAAGGAGTGACCGCAGACAGGCATCGAAGGCCTAAAATAATAACACATGGCTGTAGGCAATTTTAAATTGGTTCCAGGGGTACACGGGCAGCAGTGGTGTGGTCAGTGGAGGCCTAGTGGAAGGAGTGACCGCAGACAGGCATCGAAGGCCTAAAATAATAACACATGGCTGTAGGCAATTTTAAATTGGTTCCAGGGGTACACGGGCAGCAGTGCCCTGGTCAGTGTAGTAGTAGTTGAAAGAATGGACCGCAGACAGGCATCGAAGGCCTAAAATAAAAAAATTGGGCTGGCTGTAGGCAATTTTAAATTGGTTCCAGGGGTACACGGGCAGCAGTGGTGTGGTCAGTGGAGGCCTAGTGGAAGGAGTGACCGCAGACAGGCATCGAAGGCGTAAAATAATAACACATGGCTGTAGGCAATTTTAAATTGGTTCCAGGGGTACACGGGCAGCAGTGGTGTGGTCAGTGGAGGCCTACTGGAAGGAGTGACCACAGACAGGCATCGAAGGCCTAAAATAATAACACATGGCTGTAGGCAATTTTAAATTGGTTCCAGGGGTACACGGACAGCAGTGGTGTGGTCAGTGGAGGCCTAGTGGAAGGAGTGACCGCAGACAGGCATCGAAGGCCTAAAATAATAACACATGGCTGTAGGCAATTTTAAATTGGTTCCAGGGGTACACGGGCAGCAGTGGTGTGGTCAGTGGAGGCCTAGTGGAAGGAGTGACCGCAGACAGGCATCGAAGGCCTAAAATAATAACACATGGCTGTAGGCAATTTTAAATTGGTTCCAGGGGTACACGGGCAGCAGTGCCCTGTTCAGTGTAGTAGTAGTTGAAAGAATGGACCGCAGACAGGCATCGAAGGCCTAAAATAAAAAAATTGGGCTGGCTGTAGGCAATTTTAAATTGGTTCCAGGGGTACACGGGCAGCAGTGGTGTGGTCAATGGAGGCCTAGTGGAAGGAGTGACCGCAGACAGGCATCGAAGGCCTAAAATAATAACACATGGCTGTAGGCAATTTTAAATTGGTTCCAGGGGTACACGGGCAGCAGTGGTGTGGTCAGTGGAGGCCTACTGGAAGGAGTGACCACAGACAGGCATCGAAGGCCTAACATAACAAAAATGTCAATACAATGGTATTGTCAGTGGCAGGCATTGAAGGATGTCAGCGCATAGACTAAACATTGGTGGAGCTGTGAGATAATTTTGCAAGTGGTAGAGCACTGTTTGAGCTGGGGTGGGGGGAAACTGTCTTGTGGCCGGCGGTACAGGCCCAGGGCCCCTCATATTACAACGGTGTGTCTGACGTTGGGTGCGCACCACCACCGCCAGAGACACTTTATTGTACTAGGAGGGACCCAGTGGCAGTGCCGTCGACCAAAAGCGGGCTCACCCACCTCTTCAGACAAACTGCACTCTCACGGGTGCTGTCGCCAAGTGTCGATACCACGGCCCCGTGTGGGGAGTTTGGCCATTTAGTGAGGTGTAAACATGTCGTATGCTGGACAATCAGGTGCTGAAAATTACGAGATTGGAAAAGGCATTCAGAATAGTCCACAGGCAAGACCTTTTCATAGGAAAGCTAGGTGTCAGCCGGGCAAGGTGGGGCAAAAGATTTCGAAATCCAGTTGTGGTTCATTTTAATGATAAGCCAAAACTTGCTCTTGCTGCTCCGGCTTTAAAAGCGGTTTTCCTACTCCCAGAAAAGGGAGCGTTCGAGGCCTTGTGTAGCCAGACGACGAACCTGGCTCCACAGCTCTAGACTTAGGTGCAATATTTTTTTTCCCACGACCAGCTGATGCTCCACCACTACCACTACCCTCATTACCAGCTGACAATGAACGCCCCCGGCCACGACCTCTTCCACCAGACTTCCTCATTGTTTTAAAAACGTTAACAAACGAACGGTATTTGTTGCTGTCACACAACTTACACGGTGAGCTATAAGTTCAGTATGATTTAGCTACCCCTTTACAGGTGGGTGAGACCACAACGAAAATCAGCCACAATGTTACACACTCTGTTGTTGTTGGCAACAAATGAGATGGCACACACGCAGGACTGTCACTGAAGCGCAAATGTAAATATTTATCTCCCACTGATTTGTGTTTGTTTTTTTTAAAAGGGAGACTTCAGAAAAAAAAAAAATTTAAAAAAAATTATTTTTTACAGAAGAATTTATAAAACAAATAAAATGAAATGATTGTTTCAGGGAGAATTTAGGAAAAAAAAAACAAAAAAAGGCTTTGTAGGGCCCACTGAGTGAGAGAGGACGCACACAGGAGTCAGGAGTGGCACACAAGCCCAGAGGCCAATATTAATCTCCCACAGATTGATTTAGTTATTTTTTTTGGTAGATTTTGGAACCCAAATCAAGCAAAAAAATTAATAGGCTTTCTATGGCCCACAATTGGGGAGAGAGAGAGAGATGGCACACCCAGGAGTCAAGACTGGCACACAAGCAGAAGGGGCAATATGAATCTCCCACAGATTTTTTTTTTTTTTTTTTTTTCAGGGAGACTTGAGAGAAAAAAAAAAAATGATTTTTTTCAGGAATAATTTAGAAACCAAAGAAAATAAAATGATTGTTTCAGGGAGAATTTAGAAAACAAATAAAACAAAAAATAGGCTTTCTAGGGCCCACTGAGTGACAGATGACGCACACAGGAGTCAGGAGTGGCACACAAGCCCAGAGGCCAATATTAATCTCCCACTGATTGATTTAGTGATTTTTTTTGGTAGATTTTGGAACCCAAATCAAGCAAAAAAATTAATAGGCTTTCTATGGCCCACAATTGGGGAGAGAGAGAGAGATGGCACACCCAGGAGTCAAGACTGGCACACAAGCAGAAGGGGCAATATGAATCTCCCACAGATTTTTTTTTTTTTTTTTCAGGGATACTTGAGAGAAAAAAAAATGATTTTTTTCAGGAATAATTTAGAAACCAAAGAAAATAAAATGATTGTTTCAGGGAGAATTTAGAAAACAAATAAAACAAAAAATAGGCTTTCTAGGGCCCACTGAGTGACAGATGACGCACACAGGAGTCAGGAGTGGCACACAAGCCCAGAGGCCAATATTAATCTCCCACTGATTGATTTAGTGATTTTTTTCAGGTAGATTTTGGAACCCAAATCAAGCAAAAAAATTAATAGGCTTTCTATGGCCCACTATTTGTGAGAGAGATGGCACGCTCAGGACTGGCACACAAGCCCAGAGGCCAATATTAATCTCCCATTTTTTTTTTTCCAGGGAAAATTTATAAACCCAATAAAAAAAATAATAATAAATAGGCTTTCTATGGCCCACTATCTGAGAGAGAGAGATGGCACGCTTAGGACTGGCACACAAGCCCAAAGCCCAATATTAATCTCCCACTGATTGATTTAATGATTTTTTCAGGTAGAATTTAGAACCCAAATCAAGCAAAAAAAGTAATAGGCTTTCTATGGCCCACTGAGTGAGAGATGGCACACAAAGGAGTAAGGAGTGGCACACAAGCCCTGAGGCCAATATTTTTCTCCCACTGATTGATTGATTGATTTTTTCAGGTAGAATTAGGAACCCAAATCAACCCAAAAAATAAATAGGCTTTCTATGGCCCACTATTTGTGAGAGAGATGGCACGCTCAGGACTGGCACACAAGCCCAGAGGCCAATATTAATCTCCCACTTTTTTTTTTTTTCCAGGGAAAATTTATAAACCCAATAAAAAAAATAATAATAAATAGGCTTTCTATGGCCCACTATCTGAGAGAGAGAGATGGCACGCTTAGGACTGGCACACAAGCCCAAAGGCCAATATTAATCTCCCACTGATTGATTGATTGATTTTTTCAGGTAGAATTATGAGCCCAAATCAACCAAAAAAATAAATAGGCTTTCTATGGCCCACTATTTGTGAGAGAGATGGCACGCTCAGGACTGGCACACAAGCCCAGAGGCCAATATTAATCTCCCACTTTTTTTTTTTTCCAGGGAAAATTTATAAACCCAATAAAATAATAAAAAAATAGGCTTTCTATGGCCCACTATCTGAGAGAGAGAGAGATGGCACGCTTAGGACTGGCACACAAGCCCAAAGGCCAATATTAATCTCCCACTGATTGATTTATTGATTTTTTCAGGTAGAATTTAGAACCCAAATCAAGCAAAAAAATTAATAGGCTTTCTATGGCCCACTGAGTGAGAGATGGCACACACAGGAGTAAGGAGTGGCACACAAGCCCTGAGGCCAATATTTTTCTCCCACTGATTGATGTTGTGATTTTTTCTGGTAGATTTTGGAACCCAAATGAAGCAAAAAAATAAATAGGCTTTCTATGGCCCACTGAGTGAGAGATGACACAGACAGAGATGGCACTCTAGCAGAAATGTCAATCTTAATCTCCCACAAAAAAAAAAAAAAAAAAAAAAAGGAAGTGTCCTTCAATTACTATCTCCCTGCAGTAATCTCAGCCAGGTATGGCAGGCAGCAATAAGGAGTGGACTGATGCACAAATTAAATAAAAAGTGTGGACAAACAAACAAGATAGCTGTGCAGAAAGGAAGGAACAAGAGGATTTGTGCTTTGAAAAAAGCAGTTGGTTTGCACAGCGGCGTACACACAGCAATGCAGCTATCAGGGAGCCTTCTAGGGCAGCCCAATGAGCTACAGCGCTGAGAAAAAAAAAAAAAAAGGAGCTTCCACTGTCCCTGCACACCGAAGGTGGTGTTGGGCAGTGGAAATCGCTACAGCACAAGCGGTTTTGTGGTTAATGGACCCTGCCTAACGCTATCCCTGCTTCTGACGAAGCGGCAGCAACCTCTCCCTAAGCTCAGATCAGCAGCAGTAACATGGCGGTCGGCGGGAACTCCCCTTTATAGCCCCTGTGACGCCGCAGACAGCAAGCCAATCACTGCAATGCCCTTCTCTAAGATGGTGGGGACCAGGACCTATGTCATCACGCTGCCCACACTCTGCGTTTACCTTCATTGGCTGAGAAATGGCGCTTTTCGCGTCATTGAAACGCGACTTTGGCGAGAAAGTCGCGTACCGCATGGCCGACCACGCACAGGGGTCGGATCGGGTTTCATGAAACTCGACTTCGCCAAAAGTCGGCGACTTTTGAAAATGTTCGACCCGTTTCGCTCAACCCTACTAAATAGTGTACGTGTTTTATTCAGCGTGTGCAAGGAGCAAAATTAAGAGAGCAACCTTTTACTTGTGCAGCATTAATGCTGTTCAAGGTGTGGCTCTTGTACCTTGCAACACCTGAGGGGGGGTTAAAGGTTACTTTTGAAATTGGTTCAACTAGGCTTCGGCCTACACTCTGCTCCTCTCCTCCTCCTGCTGACCCTGGGCTCTAACACCGCTAGTTTTTGCCCTGAAGTGCTAGCTGCACAGAGAAAAACACCAGCCAATGTGTTAGTGGGGTTCAGCACCGCCAGCTGTTCCCCTGCTGTGTAGCCGGCATCGTGTCCAGCACAAGCCACGCTGGCACAACCGACCAAAAGCTGCCACCAGTGCAGGCTTCGGCCTACACTTTGCTCCTCTCCTCCTGCTGCTGCCCCTGGGCTCAAACACCACTAGTTTTGGCCCGGAAGTGCTAGCTGCACAGAGAAAAACACCAGCCAATGTGTTAGTGGGGTTCAGCAACGCCAGCTGTTCCCCTGCTGTGTAGCCGGCAACGTGACCTGCAAACGCCACGCAGGCACATGAACTGAAATTGAAGGAAGCCTGCCCCCCACCCCCAGGTGTTTCTATGTATAACAACCACCTTGTACAGCAGTACTGCTGCATTTGTACAAGGTGGCTGACTTTTTCTACTTGCCCACGTGGAACTCAACACGTACAAAATGCGCTTCCCGTCTTTTGACATCATTGGTTAGCTGGCTGCGCCTGTGCGTCCGCCCTGCTCCAAACAACGCCCCTCGGTTTCTTATTTATTTTGTCAGCGAGGGTGTGGTTTATGGGCACGAGCAGTGCATATGTTCGCCTGTCGTCACTCATCTCGCCCTGTCTGAAGCAGGTGTAAGGACATGTGTGAGCGGCGAAAATATTTACTGCTCAAGGCCACGAATCCCAGCACCGCAGTGTGACTTTATGAAAAGGCACTGTGGGTCTGGGATTTATGGCCATCGTTAACCGCACCGGCCAACATGAAATGAGGTCATAAGACGGGCAGCGCTAACAGGGCATTGCCAAGGGATAACACAAGAGCGCAGACTCCTGTACAGCAAATAACAACGCTCAGGAAGCTGCGCCAAGCACCAAGGCTTTATTTGGGACACCTGTGCTGCGTCTCCTTAAAAAGCCAAGTCACGCATCCACTACAGTTTGACTGTAGAATGGGCTAAATTGTGTACGTCTTTCATTCAGCGTGTGCAAGTAGACAAATTAATAGAGCAACCTTTCACTTGTGCAGCATTAATACTGCACAAGGTGTGTCTCTTGTACTTTGTAACACCTGAGGGGGGGTTAAAGGTAACTTTTGAAATTGGTTCAACTAGGCTTCGGCCTACACTCTGCTCCTCTCCTCCTCCTGCTGACCCTGGGCTCTAACACCGCTAGTTTTTGCCCTGAAGTGCTAGCTGCACAGACAGAAACACCCGCCATTGTGTTAGTGGGGTTCAGCAATGCCAGCTGTTCCCCCACTGTGTAGCCGGCAAAGTGTCCTGCAAACGCAACGCAGACACAAAGCTGCCTCCAGTGCAGGCTTCGGCCTACACTCTGCTCCCCCTGCTTACCCTTTGCTCCAATACCGCTAGTTTGGGGCTCTAGGAAGACAATCTTTAATAGGCAACGCATCTGGGTTCCAGCACCGCCAGCTGGTCCTCAGCAGTGTTTTTGTCACAGGTACTCCCTCGTGCCCAGCCTGGTTCCAGCACCGTCAGCTGTTTCCGGGTACTGTCAAACTCACAGAGACACCTATGCGTTACCCCGTCGTGTTGCGGTCGAGTTAGTCAACTCCAGGGTGCCTCCAGTTTGGAGCTTCCTATGTGGGCTGCGTGAATTGGTAGTCAAGGCTGGTTCTGTAGTGCCAGTAGGCCAAGCTCCCCCTGTAGGACTGTTGGGGTTCGTCAGCTGGTTCCGGGCCGAGCCTTTGGCTTAGGTGCCTCCTCCTGGGTATCCGAGTTCCGCCAACGCCAGGCGGTCCTTGGTAGTGCTTTTAAGCGCGGGCACCTACAGCTTAGTAACCGGGTTCCAGCACCGTCAGCTGGTCCTCGGTCGTGCCATTGGCTCTTGCACACTGGGGCAATGCATCTGGGTTCCAGCACCGCCAGCTGGTTCTCGGCAGTGTTTTTGTCACAGGTACTCCCTCGTGCCAAGCCTGGTTTCAGCACCGTCAGCTGTTTCCGGGTTGTGTCAAGCTTGCTGAGACGCCTATGCTTGCCCCGTCGTGTTGCGGTCGGGTTAGCCAACTCCAGGGTGCCTCCAGTTTAGGAGCTTCCTATGTGGGCTGCGTGAATTGGTAGTCAAGGCTGGTTCTGTAGTGCCAGTAGGCCCAGCTCCCCCTGTAGGACTGTTGGGGTTCGGTAACTGCGGCTGCCTCGCGGCCTAGCTGTTCTCTCCTCTCCTGTGGGCCTTCGGGTCCACCACCTGGTTCCAGCACCGTCAGCTGGTTCCGGGCCGAGCCTTTGGCTTAGGTGCCTCCTCCTGGGTATCCGAGTTCCGCCAACGCCAGGCGGTCCTTGGTAGTGCTTTTAAGCGCGGGCACCTACAGCTTAGTAACCGGGTTCCAGCACCGTCAGCTGGTCCTCGGTCGTGCCATTGGCTCTTGCACACTGGGGCAACACATCCGGGTTCCAGCACCGCCAGCTGGTTCTCGGCAGTGTTTTTGTCACAGGTACTCCCTCGTGCCAAGCCTGGTTTCAGCACCGTCAGCTGTTTCCGGGTTGTGTCAAGCTCGCTGAGACGCCTATGCTTGCCCCGTCGTGTTGCGGTCGGGTTAGCCAACTCCAGGGTGCCTCCAGTTTAGGAGCTTCCTATGTGGGCTGCGTGAATTGGTAGTCAAGGCTGGTTCTGTAGTGCCAGTAGGCCCAGCTCCCCCTGTAGGACTGTTGGGGTTCGGTAACTGCGGCTGCCTCGCGGCCTAGCTGTTCTCTCCTCTCCTGTGGGCCTTCGGGTCCACCACCTGGTTCCAGCACCGTCAGCTGGTTCCGGGCCGAGCCTTTGGCTTAGGTGCCTCCTCCTGGGTATCCGAGTTCCGCCAACGCCAGGCGGTCCTTGGTAGTGCTTTTAAGCGCGGGCACCTACAGCTTAGTAACCGGGTTCCAGCACCGTCAGCTGGTCCTCGGTTGTGCCATTGGCTCTTGCACACTGGGGCAACGCATCCGGGTTCCAGCACCGCCAGCTGGTTCTCGGCAGTGTTTTTGTCACAGGTACTCCCTCGTGCCAAGCCTGGTTTCAGCACCGTCAGCTGTTTCTGGGTTGTGTCAAGCTCGCTGAGACGCCTATGCTTGCCCCGTCGTGTTGCGGTCGGGTTAGCCAACTCCAGGGTGCCTCCAGTTTAGGAGCTTCCTATGTGGGCTCCGTGAATTGGTAGTCAAAGCTGGTTCTGTAGTGCCAGTAGGCCCAGCTCCCCCTGTAGGACTGTTGGGGTTCGGTAACTGCGGCTGCCTCGCGGCCTAGCTGTTCTCTCCTCTCCTGTGGGCCTTCGGGTCCACCACCTGGTTCCAGCACCGTCAGCTGGTTCCGGGCCGAGCCTTTGGCTTAGGTGCCTCCTCCTGGGTATCCGAGTTCCGCCAACGCCAGGCGGTCCTTGGTAGTGCTTTTAAGCGCGGGCACCTACAGCATAGTAACCGGGTTCCAGCACCGTCAGCTGGTCCTCGGTCGTGCCATTGGCTCTTGCACACTGGGGCAACGCATCCGGGTTCCAGCACCACCAGCTGGTTCTCGGCAGTGTTTTTGTCACAGGTACTCCCTCGTGCCAAGCCTGGTTTCAGCACCGTCAGCTGTTTCCGGGTCGTGTCAAGCTCGCTGAGACGCCTATGCTTGCCCCATCGTGTTGCGGTCGGGTTAGCCAACTCCAGGGTGCCTCCAGTTTAGGAGCTTCCTATGTGGGCTGCGTGAATTGGTAGTCAAGGCTGGTTCTGTAGTGCCAGTAGGCCCAGCTCCCCCTGTAGGACTGTTGGGGTTCGGTAACTGCGGCTGCCTCGCGGCCTAGCTGTTCCCTCCTCTCCTGTGGGCCTTCGGGTCCACCACCTGGTTCCAGCACCGTCAGCTGGTTCCGGGCTGAGCCTTTGGCTTAGGTGCCTCCTCCTGGGTATCCGAGTTCCGCCAACGCCAGGCGGTCCTTGGTAGTGCTTTTAAGCGCGGGCACCTACAGCTTAGTAACCGGGTTCCAGCACCGTCAGCTGGTCCTCGGTCGTGCCATTGGCTCTTGCACACTGGGGCAACGCATCCGGGTTCCAGCACCGCCAGCTGGTTCTCGGCAGTGTTTTTGTCACAGGTACTCCCTCGTGCCAAGCCTGGTTTCAGCACCGTCAGCTGTTTCCGGGTTGTGTCAAGCTCGCTGAGACGCCTATGCTTGCCCCGTCGTGTTGCGGTCGGGTTAGCCAACTCCAGGGTTCCTCCAGTTTAGGAGCTTCCTATGTGGGCTCCGTGAATTGGTAGTCAAGGCTGGTTCTGTAGTGCCAGTAGGCCCAGCTCCCCCTGTAGGACTGTTAGGGTTCGGTAACTGCGGCTGCCTCGCAGCCTAGCTATTCTCTCCTCTCCTGTGGGCCTTCGGGTCCACCACCTGGTTCCAGCACCGTCAGCTGGTTCCGGGCCGAGCCTTTGGCTTAGGTGCCTCCTCCTGGGTATCCGAGTTCCGCCAACGCCAGGCGGTCCTTGGTAGTGCTTTTAAGCGCGGGCACCTACAGCTTAGTAACCGGGTTCCAGCACCGTCAGCTGGTCCTCGGTCGTGCCATTGGCTCTTGCACACTGGGGCAACGCATCCGGGTTCCAGCACCGCCAGCTGGTTCTCGGCAGTGTTTTTGTCACAGGTACTCCCTCGTGCCAAGCCTGGTTTCAGCACCGTCAGCTGTTTCTGGGTTGTGTCAAGCTCGCTGAGACGCCTATGCTTGCCCCGTCATGTTGCGGTCGGGTTAGCCAACTCCAGGGTGCCTCCAGTTTAGGAGCTTCCTATATGGGCTGCGTGAATTGGTAGTCAAGGCTGGTTC
Organism: Ranitomeya imitator; assembly: GCF_032444005.1. NCBI lineage: Eukaryota > Metazoa > Chordata > Amphibia > Anura > Dendrobatidae > Ranitomeya > Ranitomeya imitator. Next base: position 239,718,725 of record NC_091282.1, read on the forward strand.
TGTAGTGCCAGTAGGCCCAGCTCCCCCTGTAGGACTGTTGGGGTTCGGTAACTGCGGCTGCCTCGCGGCCTAGCTGTTCCCTCCTCTCCTGTGGGCCTTCGGGTCCACCACCTGGTTCCAGCACCGTCAGCTGGTTCCGGGCCGAGCCTTTGGCTTAGGTGCCTCCTCCTGGGTATCCGAGTTCCGCCAACGCCAGGCGGTCCTTGGTAGTGGTTTTAAGCGCGGGCACCTACAGCTTAGTAACCGGGTTCCAGCACCGTCAGCTGGTCCTCGGTCGTGCCATTGGCTCTTGCACACTGGGGCAACACATCCGGGTTCCAGCACCGCCAGCTGGTTCTCGGCAGTGTTTTTGTCACAGGTACTCCCTCGTGCCAAGCCTGGTTTCAGCACCGTCAGCTGTTTCCGGGTTGTGTCTAGCTCGCTGAGACGCCTATGCTTGCCCCGTCGTGTTGCGGTCGGGTTAGCCAACTCCAGGGTGCCTCCAGTTTAGGAGCTTGCTATGTGGGCTGCGTGAATTGGTAGTCAAGGCTGGTTCTGTAGTGCCAGTAGGCCCAGCTCCCCCTGTAGGACTGTTGGGGTTCGGTAACTGCGGCTGCCTCGCGGCCTAGCTGTTCTCTCCTCTCCTGTGGGCCTTCGGGTCCACCACCTGGTTCCAGCACCGTCAGCTGGTTCCGGGCCGAGCCTTTGGCTTTGGTGCCTCCTCCTGGGTATCCGAGTTCTGCCAACGCCAGGCGGTCCTTGGTAGTGCTTTTAAGCGCGGGCACCTACAGCTTAGTAACCGGGTTCCAGCACCGTCAGCTGGTCCTCGGTCGTGCCATTGGCTCTTGCACACTGGGGCAACGCATCCGGGTTCCAGCACCGCCAGCTGGTTCTCGGCAGTGTTTTTGTCACAGGTACTCCCTCGTGCCAAGCCTGGTTTCAGCACCGTCAGCTGTTTCTGGGTTGTGTCAAGCTCGCTGAGACGCCTATGCTTGCCCCGTCATGTTGCGGTCGGGTTAGCCAACTCCAGGGTGCCTCCAGTTTAGGAGCTTCCTATGTGGGCTGCGTGAATTGGTAGTCAAGGCTGGTTCTGTAGTGCCAGTAGGCCCAGCTCCCCCTGTAGGACTGTTGGGGTTCGGTAACTGCGGCTGCCTCGCGGCCTAGCTGTTCTCTCCTCTCCTGTGGGCCTTTGGGTCCACCACCTGGTTCCAGCACCGTCAGCTGGTTCCGGGCCGAGCCTTTGGCTTAGGTGCCTCCTCCTGGGTATCCGAGTTCCGCCAACGCCAGGCGGTCCTTGGTAGTGCTTTTAAGCGCGGGCACCTACAGCTTAGTAACCGGGTTCCAGCACCGTCAGCTGGTCCTCGGTCGTGCCATTGACTCTTGCACACTGGGGCAACGCATCCGGGTTCCAGCACCGCCAGCTGGTTCTCGGCAGTGTTTTTGTCACAGGTACTCCCTCGTGCCAAGCCTGGTTTCAGCACTGTCAGCTGTTTCCGGGTTGTGTCAAGCTCGCTGAGACGCCTATGCTTGCCCCGTTGTGTTGCGGTCGGGTTAGCCAACTCCAGGGTGCCTCCAGTTTAGGAGCTTCCTATGTGGGCTGCGTGAATTGGTAGTCAAGGCTGGTTGTGTAGTGCCAGTAGGCCCAGCTCCCCCTGTAGGACTGTTGGGGTTCGGTAACTGCGGCTGCCTCGCGGCCTAGCTGTTCTCTCCTCTCCTGTGGGCCTTCGGGTCCACCACCTGGTTCCAGCACCGTCAGCTGGTTCCAGGCTGAGCCTTTGGCTTGGGTGCCTCCTCCTGGGTATCCAAGTTCCGCCAACGCCAGGCGGTCCTTGGTAGTGCTTTTAAGCGCGGGCACCTACAGCTTAGTAACCGGGTTCCAGCACCGTCAGCTGGTCCTCGGTCGTGCCATTGGCTCTTGCACACTGGGGCAACGCATCCGGGTTCCAGCACCGCCAGCTGGTTCTCGGCAGTGTTTTTGTCACAGGTACTCCCTCGTGCCAAGCCTGGTTTCAGCACCGTCAGCTGTTTCCGGGTTGTGTCAAGCTCGCTGAGACGCCTATGCTTGCCCCGTCGTGTTGCGGTCGGGTTAGCCAACTCCAGGGTGCCTCCAGTTTAGGAGCTTCCTATGTGGGCTGCGTGAATTGGTAGTCAAGGCTGGTTCTGTAGTGCCAGTAGGCCCAGCTCCCCCTGTAGGACTGTTGGGGTTCGGTAACTGCGGCTGCCTCGCGGCCTAGCTGTTCTCTCCTCTCCTGTGGGCCTTCGGGTCCACCACCTGGTTCCAGCACCGTCAGCTGGTTCCGGGCCGAGCCTTTGGCTTAGGTGCCTCCTCCTGGGTATCCGAGTTCTGCCAACGCCAGGCGGTCCTTGGTAGTGCTTTTAAGCGCGGGCACCTACAGCTTAGTAACCGGGTTCCAGCACCGTCAGCTGGTCCTCGGTCGTGCCATTGGCTCTTGCACACTGGGGCAACGCATCCGGGTTCCAGCACCGCCAGCTGGTTCTCGGCAGTGTTTTTGTCACAGGTACTCCCTCGTGCCAAGCCTGGTTTCAGCACCGTCAGCTGTTTCTGGGTTGTGTCAAGCTCGCTGAGACGCCTATGCTTGCCCCGTCGTGTTGCGGTCGGGTTAGCCAACTCCAGGGTGCCTCCAGTTTAGGAGCTTCCTATGTGGGCTGCGTGAATTGGTAGTCAAGGCTGGTTCTGTAGTGCCAGTAGGCCCAGCTCCCCCTGTAGGACTGTTGGGGTTCGGTAACTGCGGCTGCCTCGCGGCCTAGCTGTTCTCTCCTCTCCTGTGGGCCTTCGGGTCCACCACCTGGTTCCAGCACCGTCAGCTGGTTCCGGGCCGAGCCTTTGGCTTAGGTGTCTCCTCCTGGGTATCCGAGTTCCGCCAACGCCAGGCGGTCCTTGGTAGTGCTTTTAAGCGCGGGCACCTACAGCTTAGTAACCGGGTTCCAGCACCGTCAGCTGGTCCTCGGTCGTGCCATTGGCTCTTGCACACTGGGGCAACGCATCCGGGTTCCAGCACCGCCAGCTGGTTCTCGGCAGTGTTTTTGTCACAGGTACTCCCTCGTGCCAAGCCTGGTTTCAGCACCGTCAGCTGTTTCCGGGTTGTGTCTAGCTCGCTGAGACGCCTATGCTTGCCCCGTCGTGTTGCGGTCGGGTTAGCCAACTCCAGGGTGCCTCCAGTTTAGGAGCTTCCTATGTGGGCTGCGTGAATTGGTAGTCAAGGCTGGTTCTGTAGTGCCAGTAGGCCCAGCTCACCCTGTAGGACTGTTGGGGTTCGGTAACTGCGGCTGCCTCGCGGCCTAGCTGTTCTCTCCTCTCCTGTGGGCCTTCGGGTCCACCACCTGGTTCCAGCACCGTCAGCTGGTTCCGGGCCGAGCCTTTGGCTTAGGTGCCTCCTCCTGGGTATCCGAGTTCTGCCAACGCCAGGCGGTCCTTGGTAGTGCTTTTAAGCGCGGGCACCTACAGCTTAGTAACCGGGTTCCAGCACCGTCAGCTGGTCCTCGGTCGTGCCATTGGCTCTTGCACACTGGGGCAACGCATCCGGGTTCCAGCACCGCCAGCTGGTTCTCGGCAGTGTTTTTGTCACAGGTACTCCCTCGTGCCAAGCCTGGTTTCAGCACCGTCAGCTGTTTCCGGGTTGTGTCAAGCTCGCTGAGACGCCTATGCTTGCCCCGTCGTGTTGCGGTCGGGTTAGCCAACTCCAGGGTGCCTCCAGTTTAGGAGCTTCCTACGTGGGCTGCGTGAATTGGTAGTCAAGGCTGGTTCTGTAGTGCCAGTAGGCCCAGCTCCCCCTGTAGGACTGTTGGGGTTCGGTAACTGCGGCTGCCTCGCGGCCTAGCTGTTCTCTCCTCTCCTGTGGGCCTTCGGGTCCACCACCTGGTTCCAGCACCGTCAGCTGGTTCCGGGCCGAGCCTTTGGCTTAGGTGCCTCCTCCTGGGTATCCGAGTTCCGCCAACGCCAGGCGGTCCTTGGTAGTGCTTTTAAGCGCGGGCACCTACAGCTTAGTAACCGGGTTCCAGCACCGTCAGCTGGTCCTCGGTCGTGCCATTGACTCTTGCACACTGGGGCAACGCATCCGGGTTCCAGCACCGCCAGCTGGTTCTCGGCAGTGTTTTTGTCACAGGTACTCCCTCGTGCCAAGCCTGGTTTCAGCACCGTCAGCTGTTTCCGGGTTGTGTCAAGCTCGCTGAGACGCCTATGCTTGCCCCGTTGTGTTGCGGTCGGGTTAGCCAACTCCAGGGTGCCTCCAGTTTAGGAGCTTCCTATGTGGGCTGCGTGAATTGGTAGTCAAGGCTGGTTGTGTAGTGCCATTAGGCCCAGCTCCCCCTGTAGGACTGTTGGGGTTCGGTAACTGCGGCTGCCTCGCGGCCTAGCTGTTCTCTCCTCTCCTGTGGGCCTTCGGGTCCACCACCTGGTTCCAGCACCGTCAGCTGGTTCCAGGCTGAGCCTTTGGCTTAGGTGCCTCCTCCTGGGTATCCGAGTTCCGCCAACGCCAGCGGTCCTTGGTAGTGCTTTTAAGCGCGGGCACCTACAGCTTAGTAACCGGGTTCCAGCACCGTCAGCTGGTCCTCAGTCGTGCCATTGGCTCTTGCACACTGGGGCAACGCATCCGGGTTCCAGCACCGCCAGCTGGTTCTCGGCAGTGTTTTTGTCACAGGTACTCCCTCGTGCCAAGCCTGGTTTCAGCACCGTCAGCTGTTTCCGGGTTGTGTCAAGCTCGCTGAGACGCCTATGCTTGCCCCGTCGTGTTGCGGTCGGGTTAGCCAACTCCAGGGTGCCTCCAGTTTAGGAGCTTCCTATGTGGGCTGCGTGAATTGGTAGTCAAGGCTGGTTCTGTAGTGCCAGTAGGCCCAGCTCCCCCTGTAGGACTGTTGTGGTTCGGTAACTGCGGCTGCCTCGCGGCCTAGCTGTTCTCTCCTCTCCTGTGGGCCTTCGGGTCCACCACCTGGTTCCAGCACCGTCAGCTGGTTCCGGGCCGAGCCTTTGGCTTAGGTGCCTCCTCCTGGGTATCCGAGTTCCACCAACGCCAGGCGGTCCTTGGTAGTGCTTTTAAGTGCGGGCACCTATAGCTTAGTAACCGGGTTCCAGCACCGTCAGCTGGTCCTCGGTCGTGCCATTGGCTCTTGCACACTGGGGCAACGCATCCGGGTTCCAGCACCGCCAGCTGGTTCTCGGCAGTGTTTTTGTCACAGGTACTCCCTCATGCCAAGCCTGGTTTCAGCACCGTCAGCTGTTTCCGGGTTGTGTCAAGCTCGCTGAGATGCCTATGCTTGCCCCGTCGTGTTGCGGTCGGGTTAGCCAAATCCAGGGTGCCTCCAGTTTAGGAGATTCCTATGTGGGCTGCGTGAATTGGTAGTCAAGGCTGGTTCTGTAGTGCCAGTAGGCCCAGCTCCCCCTGTAGGACTGTTGGGGTTCGGTAACTGCGGCTGCCTCGCGGCCTAGCTGTTCTCTCCTCTCCTGTGGGCCTTCGGGTCCACCACCTGGTTCCAGCACCGTCAGCTGGTTCCGGGCAGAGCCTTTGGCTTAGGTGCCTCCTCCTGGGTATCCGAGTTCCGCCAACGCCAGGCGGTCCTTGGTAGTGCTTTTAAGCGCGGGCACCTACAGCTTAGTAACCGGGTTCCAGCACCGTCAGCTGGTCCTTGGTCGTGCCATTGGCTCTTGCACACTGGGGCAACGCATCCGGGTTCCAGCACCGCCAGCTGGTTCTCGGCAGTGTTTTTGTCACAGGTACTCCCTCGTGCCAAGCCTGGTTTCAGCACCGTCAGCTGTTTCCGGGTTGTGTCAAGCTCGCTGAGACGCCTATGCTTGCCCCGTCGTGTTGCGGTCGGGTTAGCCAACTCCAGGGTGCCTCCAGTTTAGGAGCTTCCTATGTGGGCTGCGTGAATTGGTAGTCAAGGCTGGTTCTGTAGTGCCAGTAGGCCCAGCTCCCCCTGTAGGACTGTTGGGGTTCGGTAACTGCGGCTGCCTCGCGGCCTAGCTGTTCTCTCCTTTCCTGTGGGCCTTCGGGTCCACCACCTGGTTCCAGCACCGTCAGCTGGTTCCGGGCCGAGCCTTTGGCTTAGGTGCCTCCTCCTGGGTATCCGAGTTCCGCCAACGCCAGGCGGTCCTTGGTAGTGCTTTTAAGCGCGGGCACCTACAGCTTAGTAACCGGGTTCCAGCACCGTCAGCTGGTCCTCGGTCGTGCCATTGGCTCTTGCACACTGGGGCAACGCATCCGGGTTCCAGCACCGCCAGCTGGTTCTCGGCAGTGTTTTTGTCACAGGTACTCCCTCGTGCCAAGCCTGGTTTCAGCACCGTCAGCTGTTTCTGGGTTGTGTCAAGCTCGCTGAGACGCCTATGCTTGCCCCGTCGTGTTGCGGTCGGGTTAGCCAACTCCAGGGTGCCTCCAGTTTAGGAGCTTCCTATGTGGGCTGCGTGAATTGGTAGTCAAGGCTGGTTCTGTAGTGCCAGTAGGCCCAGCTCCCCCTGTAGGACTGTTGGGGTTCGGTAACTGCGGCTGCCTCGCGGCCTAGCTGTTCTCTCCTCTCCTGTGGGCCTTCGGGTCCACCACCTGGTTCCAGCACCGTCAGCTGGTTCCGGGCCGAGCCTTTGGCTTAGGTGTCTCCTCCTGGGTATCCGAGTTCCGCCAACGCCAGGCGGTCCTTGGTAGTGCTTTTAAGCGCGGGCACCTACAGCTTAGTAACCGGGTTCCAGCACCGTCAGCTGGTCCTCGGTCGTGCCATTGGCTCTTGCACACTGGGGCAACGCATCTGGGTTCCAGCACCGCCAGCTGGTTCTCGGCAGTGTTTTTGTCACAGGTACTCCCTCGTGCCAAGCCTGGTTTCAGCACCGTCAGCTGTTTCCGGGTTGTGTCAAGCTCGCTGAGACGCCTATGCTTTCCCCGTCATGTTGCGGTCGGGTTAGCCAACTCCAGGGTGCCTCCAGTTTAGGAGCTTCCTATGTGGGCTGCGTGAATTGGTAGTCAAGGCTGGTTCTGTAGTGCCGGTAGGCCCAGCTCCCCCTGTAGGACTGTTGGGGTTCGGTAACTGCGGCTGCCTCGCGGCCTAGCTGTTCTCTCCTCTCCTGTGGGCCTTCGGGTCCACCACCTGGTTCCAACACCATCTGCTGCTTCTCGGCAGTGTCTTTTGCTCTTGTACCTTCTGCTCCCTATCCTGGTTCCAGTACCGTCAGCTGGTTCCGGGCAGAGCCTTTGGCTTAGGTGCCTCCTTCTGGGTATCCGAGTTCCGCCAACGTCATGCGGTCCTTGGTAGTGCTTTTTAGCACGGGTACCTCCTGCTTAGTAACCGGGTTCCAGTAACGTCAGCTGGTCCTCGGTAGTTCCATAGGCTCTTGAACCTTCGGGTAGCCATCTGAGTTCCAGTTCCATCAGCTGGTTCTTGGCATTTTCTCAGCCTTCTTGTACCTTCTGCTACATTTCCAAGTTGAAGACCCTAACGTCGACGACCTGGAAGACCACCCCGATGATGACGACGACGACGGCGGAGATGACGACACTGGAGACGACGACCCTGGAGACGACGACATGGAAGACCGAGAAGCAGAAGAACAAGAGGCTGCAGAACAAAGAGCAGAAGAACATTAAGCATAACACTTAATATCAGAGCAAAAGATATTATCTAAATTATATGCAGAAGAATGCAGTGTATGGGGGTGAGTCCGTTCCTCCTCGTGGTGCCCCTGGATAAAGCCTGATGCTGCAGCCCAAACTGAACGCGGACAAATGTAACTTTTGTGACTGGCAGAACGGAAGGTGTAATCTTCCAACTTTTATAGATAACAACTACGGGAATGCCTGTCACAAATGAGAATATGATAAAGAAGTAGAATAGGAAGAATAATAACAGTTGAATAAAATGAATATGTAGAATAGGAAGAATAACAATAGTTGAATAAAATGAATATGAAGAATGTAATAAAAAAAAAAAAGGTAAAGGATGAAGAAGAAGATGAATAAGGTGAAGAAGAAGTTGATGTCAAAGATGCTGATGATGATGAAGATGAAAGTGTTGGAAAAGTAAAAAAAAAAAGAAGGGGAAGGGCGTGGAATAGTGAAACATCAATATCTGACAAAATAAAAAAAAATTGACATAGTCAATATCTTTGTCACTCCAAACGTCTTTAAAAAAAAAAAAAAACATGCTATTCTATTTGATTGGGCTAAACCTCTATGACTTTAATGTCTCCGCCACCTCCCCAAATACATCCTGCATTATTCTTAGTTGTTTTCCTTCATGTAGAATGAACCTACAAGGAAAGAAAGGGTTTATTTTAATTCCGATATTTTGGTCCCATTGACTTGCATTGGGATCGGATATCGGTATCGGCGATATCCGATATTTTTTGAATATCGGCCGATCCTATCCGATACCGATACTTTCCGATATCGGAAGGTATCGCTCAACACTAGTCACAAACCACTATAGACATAGTTTATCTAAAAACATTATTGTAATGATCATGTTATTTCATGCAGGAGCCTGAAAGTAGTTTTAGACAATTTTCTAATGTCGGGTTCCTTTTAAAATTGTTTAAACGTATTATATTTAATCTCTAGTATTTCTTTATTCTTTAGTAATTTTTTCAAGTTTAAATCTTAACAAAAACTGTGTTTATTGTTTTTTGGGAGCAAAACTAAAGCCATCAACAGATTTTTAAAGCTTTTTTTTCACAGCATTATAAAATATTCACAAGCATGCTTCATTTCGCTTGTATTTTTTTATATTCTATATGATATTATTGTGATTTTCCTGATTCTGTCCATGCATGCTTTGAGGTATAAATCTGTGAATCAAGGTTGCATAGTCATTGGGAGAAAATTAATCAAAAAGAGGTAATAGATCAAATTGTACACTAAGTTCTCCCCTTTTCAACAATATAGCAACAGAGAAAACAAAGCTCTAAAAAAAGCATGACCGAGATGACTTTATCCTTGTTCCCAGCATGTATAAATGACTCACCGTAAATTATTATAAATAAGTAATAAATACTTACAGATTTTTCCCATTGGTCAACATGTGCTTCAATGTTTTTCCACTGAACTTCACCATTAAGTCAAGAAGATGAATATAGGTTCTGCAGCATACTTGTTAAATCATCTATTAAATTTTCAATACAAAACATCTATCATGGACAACAAGCTGTGCCAGAAACTACAACGCTACAACCAGCTCAATGGATTTTTATTACTTTCTGACCACTCAAAGTTCAATAATGATTATACATATAACGATTATACATATAAACGACCATATTATGAATCACCATAAGAAGTCCAAGTTCAAGGATATCTAATTGTATTTTTTTTCTACTGATCGGCAGTTGAGGTGCAACTCAACCTATATTTTAGGTTTTTACATTCCAGTCTACAACATATCAGCTTTCCATACTCCCCAATATGGCAGTAATGGCATCCTGAGAATTCAGAAGTGCATAGTAAATTCACCACATGGAGTGTTGATTTCCTTTTAGTAGGATCCAAGGAGTAAATTCCAGAAACACTGCAACATTGCTTAATAGACCGCTGACTGTTATTACCTTGTATTATTTTAGTAACAACACAAAAATATGAGGGACTTAACATTCGATAGTCCCAGTACAGTCATTGGGATCCTGATTAACATATCAACACATCACTCCACTTTTGCAGTAATGCTGACTGTGCTATTGGTATGTGTTAGGAGTCTAGTTCCCACCGCTGCACAGGGGGAATCTCGAACCATGTCTGCTGTGGTCTCCCATTCTGCATCAGCCGCGGTGGAGCCTGCTCAGCGGAGATGTCGGTCCCAGCGTCTCACTCAGTCTGATATTGTACAAAGGGTTACTGCTGCCTTTCCAGGCCCTGCTATTGTACCCTGCACTGGTTTGTGGCAAGCAGGCTTTTCTGGGACTAAGTCCTGCTTTGCACACACTGAGCATGCCCACTGAGCATGCTCTCATTGGAGGTCGGGGGTCACACACTCAGGCCCTGTAGCAGCTCCCTTTGGTCCTCCAAGAATGTCCGGTAAAGCTGCAACTATAAAACATCCGCAGGTCCACACGGCCATGCGCTAGTGTCAATTTATGTATGAGCTATGCGCCAGTATGGTCGTGTTTGTATGCAGTCAGGGACCCGGCTGAATTAAGCCCCTAGAATGCTGGCACCTCTGGTGAGGAGTTTCGTGTGTGTGTATTCAGGGACCCGGCTGAAATAAGCCCCTAGAATGCTGGCACCTCCGGTGAGGAGTTTCATGTGTGTACTCAAGGACCTGGCTGAAATAATCCCCTAGAATGCTGGCACCTCCGGGGAGGAGTTTCATGTGAGTGGATTCAGGGCTGGCGTATAGCCATTCCGGCTCCACCGGAGAGGAGCTGCATGTTTGCATTTGACTGCATGACCACTATCTAAGTAGCTGTGTTCCTCTGTGAGCTAAACAGGGCACAGCGTTCTCTTTGCTAACAGACTCTGTGAAGTAACAGAGTTTGTTTATACTATTATATTGTACCGCCATATCTAGCAGCAGGTTCTTTCCTGCACGGTGGATCCCGGGTTGCGAACGCACCTACTACTTCTAATAAATATATATCCGATGCGTTCCGACAACCCTAACAGGTATGTATGTGTTTTTTTATTTTAATTTTTGGTGCACTATTATTATTTTGTGGGAGAAGTCAGGGAGCATTAATTTTAAATCTGGGGGAATCATAGGTCGATATTACTATCTATGGAGTACCTATTGAGCATGATTACAATATCAAAGGGCATTATTAATGTCTGTGATGGAAATTAGAGGTCATTATTACTATATATGAGGAGGCAATCTTATTATACATGAGTGTACTCAAGTAACATTAATACCTAATTTGGGGGAAATCAGGGGCATTATTACTATTTGTGGAAATTTTACTTCTGATGGGGCACTCCAGGCATTATTGTAAAGGTAGAGTTTAACCCCTTCATGACCTTGGGATTTTCCATTTTTCCATGTTCGTTTTTTGCTCCCCTCCTTCCCAGAGCCATAACTTTTTTTATTTTTCCATCAATATGGCCATGTGAGGGCTTATTTTTTTCAAAACAAGTTGTACTTTTGAACGACATCATTGGTTTTAGCATGTCGTGTACTAGAAAATGGGAAAAAAATTCCAAGTGCGGTGAAATTAGCAAAAAAAGTGCACTCCCACACTAGTTTTTTGTTTGGCTTTTTTGCTAGGTTCAATAAATGCTAAAACTGACTTGCCATTATGATTCTGCAGGTGATTACGAGTTCATAGACACCTAACATGACTAGGTTATTTTTTATCTAAGTGTATCCAGGGTTGCTGGACACTTATCAGTAAACAAGACTGTTTGAAAATTAGTCTTCATGTATATCTTGCCCCACTGCAATCATTTCTGCTTGTGAACACTGTTTAGGGGTGGCTGTATAGTAGGTTTATGAACCAAAGCAAGCCTTTACAGGATCCTACACCTTGAGGTTCGAGGGACTCCAGAAGCACCAGCAGCTTCAAATATCTGTTTGCTGGTTTTTAATGGCTTTTTAGCAGCTGCTCTCTTAATCCGATGAACTTGCCTGGCAGAAACCTTCCTCATTACATTATGCCTTTATCAGCACGAACACGCCTGTGCTCAGATTCAGCAACAAATCTCTTAACAGTACGATGATCACGCTTAAGTTTTCGGAAAATATCTAATGTTTTCATCCCTTGAACAAGGCATTGCACTAATTGATGCTTTTCGACAGCAGAGAGATGCTTTTTCTTTCCCATGTTACATGAAAACTGTGGCCTTCTTAATAATGTGGAACATCATTTTTAAGTAGTTTTCCTTTAATTAGAATCACCTGGAAAGCTAATTATCACACGTGTTTAAGATTGATTTCAGTGATCCATTGAGCCCTGAGACACAATACCATAAATGATTTTATTTGAAAAACAAAACAATTAAATCTTTATGACACTTAAATCCAATTTGCATAATAATTTCCAACTTGTATAACTATACTGTAATCTTTTAACTTGTATCCACCACTATAAAGTCACAGTGGTGGTAGTATAGGTCTTTGTTTTTGTATAGTGAATTTTATTCAGTAACAGCATTGTCATTTTTTCATGTGCCTATTATGTCCACTATAATTTGGGTGTGCCTCCATAGTTGTAAACATGGTTAACAAGGTTGGGGGCCCTCTCAGATGTGCTGAATCCTTGTCTATGTGTCTGCATGAAGGAAAGAAGCATATGATTACACATATGCAAGACATAGTGACATATGTCTGCAATGTATCAGTGGTTTTACATGCCAAGATGATGTTTTAAATATGTCTAAAAGTGAACCATACGGCGCTGCTTAGTTGCTCCAGGTGAATAAGCAGCAAATATATGGACGAAATCACTCCCAATCGTCCCAGAAGTGGTTAATCAAAGAAAACTATATGTGATATTTGCGCTAAGTTCACCTATATGAAGCCATAAATAGTTAAAATACTGGGAAATGTCATAAACAAGGTTCCCTATACAGGACTGTGATTAACAAGATGTGTTTACCTTAATATCAAAGAAAAGGAAATCTGTGTCCAGTGCTAACATGCGGAAAGGTCCTTCACTCATGCGCTGAAAGGTTGGTATCTGAAGCCTTCTCTGAATCTCTGTCCCGAAAATATCCAATATGTTGCAGAGCAAATAGTAGTATAGGAGACGCTGTCCTGGCCGGTGACTAGCGTACTCCCCCAGAGCTTGGTAACTGCCGTGCACAGGCAGTGGCGGCCGCGTGTATAGAGCTGAAGCCGACAAGGTGCAGGACCTTGTGTGACGTCACAGTCACGTGATGTGTACATGTGACCAACTGCAAAGCTGCGGAGCTGCGGAGCTACGGAGCTACGGAGCTACGAATAGCACACAGGACCAACTAATCCTACGCGTTTCAGAGTCACTGACTCCTTCATCAGGGATGGTGCTGTGTGCAAGATGTGTGCTTTATACAGCGTGCCGCCCTTTTTTTTTTTTTTTATTTGCTCATTGGATAAAAGCAAACAGTTCTATCTAAGTATTTAGACCGTGGGGTGCCAAAGTATTCAGTTCAAATATGTACCTCATTTCTTCTCTTGACATTTGGTGAATAAAGTTGCCACCCCTCCAGTCTTTTTTCACTATTTTCAGTCCAGTGACTAAGATGTCCTCAAGTGAACCCCCGTGATATTTGGCAAAATGTTGAGATAAAGGGTGTTCCGGGAATTTTTTTACTAACGTTGCACAAATGTTCTCTAATCCTTACATTCATAGGGCGAATAGTGCGACCTATGTATAATTTCTTACAAGGGCACATAATACTGTAGATAACTCCTTTAGTGGAGCAGGTGATGAAATCTTTAATATTAATTACTGTTGACTGATTGGAGTTGGAGATTTGTTTTTTGTGCCTAATTTCTTACATGATAAGCATTTTTTGCATGGGAAGAAGGCATTGGGGCGTTTTGATAAAAAATGATGATTTTTTTCTTCTTTCTCCAGAGGTCTACATATCGTTGGGGCAATTAGATTCCCAAAATTTTTTGCCCTTTTGAAAACGAATTTTGGACGCACTGGTAGTAACTCCCCAATTATCTTATCCTCTTTGAGTATGTTCCAATGTTTATTTACAATCTTGTTCAGCAATCCACTTTTAGAATTATATTGCATTATAATTGAAATCTCATAATCTCCCCATTTTTCTCCATTCATTTTTTCTGACTTCTTGTCTATCTGCATCAGGAAACGTTCCCTCGGGTGTTCTCCAACCTGTTCCTTAGTTTCTAACAGGAATTTTTTGTCATATCCTTTAATTACAAATTTCTCCACCAAGAGGTTTGCTTCCTTATTATAGTCGTCCAGTCTAGAGCAATTTCTATGTGCCCTGATGAATTGGCTCTTTGGAACATTGAGAAGCCAACTGGGAAGATGACAACTGTCCAAGGCTATATAGTTTCCAGAATCAGTGGGTTTGTGATATATTTGAGTATGTATTTTGTTGCTATCAATAAAAATTCTTAAGTCTAAAAAGTGTATTTCTTTATTATTTATAACTGAAGTGAATTTTAAAAAGTAATCATTTGTGTTTAAGTGTTGAATAAAATCATTTAATAAAATGGGGCCCCCAGACCAAATAAATATGATATCGTCAATGAACCTCTGCCATAGGACCAGGTTTGCCCATAGCTCACCCCCGCTGAAGATGGTTTCTTCTTCCCACCTCCCTATGTAAAGGTTGGCGTAACTAGGGGCGAATCTGGTACCCATGGCAGTACCCCATTCCTGGGAGTAGTAGTCCACCCCGAATTTAAAATAATTGTAAGTGAGTATAAAATCGATACAATCTAGAATAAAAAGATTCTGATCCCTGGGTGTCTAGCTATTCTTTGACATAAAATATTCAACTGCTTCCCATCCCTTTTTGTGCTCAATCACAGTGTAGAGGGAAGTTATATCTAAAGTCCCCATGATATAGTGTTCTTCCCATTGTATCTTCTGCAGAATATTTAAAATGTGTGCACTATCCTTCAAATAGGATGTGCACGGCAGTTACCAAGCTCTGGGGGAGTACGCTAGTCACCGGCCGGGACAGCGTCTCCTATACTACTATTTGCTCTGCAAAATATTGGATATTTTCGGAACAGAGATTCAGAGAAGGCTTCAGATACCAACCTTTCAGCGCATGAGTGAAGGACCTTTCCGCATGTCAGCACTGGACACAGATTTCCTTTTCTTTGATATGAAGGTAAACACATCTTGCTAATCACAGTCCTGTATAGGGAACCTTGTTTATAACATTTCCCAGTATTTTAACTATTTATGGCTTCATATAGGTGAACTTAGCGCAAATATCAAAGATGATGTTTTAATTATCATATGATATCAGATGATCAGCTCTCTATCCTTCTTTCAAGATCACATCTCACCACTTGCACGCTTGACCTGCTCCCGTCCCACCTCATCCCTAACCTCGCAAAAGTCTTCATCCCAACCCTAACACAACTCTTCAACCTCTCGCTTACAAATGGTGTCTTCCTCTCATCCTTCAAACACGCGTCAATTACACCTATCCTCAAAAAACCCGCCCTCGACCCATCCTCTGTGTCCAGCTATCGCCAGATATCTCTTCTCTCTTATGCCTCAAAACTACTGGAACAGCATGTCCATCTTTAACTGTCCACCCACCTCTCCTCCTGCTCCCTCTTTGACCGGTTACAATCTGGCTTCCGACCACATCACTGAAATTGCCCTAACTAAAGTGACCAAGGACCTACTAACCGCCAAGAGCAAGCGACACTACTCTGTCCTCCTCCTCCTGGACCCGTCTTCTGCCTTCGACACTGTGGAACACTCTCTCCTGTTACAGATTCTCTAATCTCTTGGCATCACAGACTTGGCCCTATCCTGGATCTCATCATATCTAATAGACCGGAAATTCAGTGTCTCCCTCTCCCACACCACCTCCTCATCTCGCCCCCTGTCTGTCGGTATTCCCCAAGGTTCAGTTCTAGGACCCCTACTCTTCTCCATCTACACCTTCGGCCTGGGACAGCTCATAGATTCCCACGGTTTACAATATCATCTTTACGCTGATGACACGCAGATCTACTTATCTGGAACCGACATCACTTCCTTACTGACCAAAATCCCACAATGTCTGTCTGCTATTTTATCCTTCTTTTCTGCTCATTTTTTTAAAGTGAACATGGACAAAACAGAATTCATCATCTTTCCCCACCTCACTCGACCCCTCCACCCAACCTATCCATCAATGTCAATGGCTGCTCACTTCCCTGGTCCCGCATGCTCGGTGCCTCGGGGTGATCCTTGACTCTACCCTCTCTTTCAAGCCACATATCCAAGCCCTTACCTCCTCTTGCCAATTCCAACTCAAAAACATTTCCCGAATCCGTGCATTCCTTGACCATGAAACCACAAAAACACTAGTACATGCCCTTATCATCTCCCGCCTCATCTACTGCAACCTCCTACTCTCTGGCCTCCCCTCTAGCACTATGGCACCACTCCAATCCATCCTAAACTCTGCTTCCCAACTAATCCACCTGCTTTCCTGTTACTCATCAACCTCTCCTCTATGCCAGGTCCTTCACTGGCTTTCTATTGCCCAGAGGCTACTGTTCAAAACACTAACAATGACATACAAAGCCATTCACAACCTTACTCCTCCGTACATCTGTGACACGGTCTCCCGGTACCTACCTACACGCAACCTTCGATCGTCTCATGATCTCCTTCTCTACTCCTCTCTCATCTCTTCCTCCCACAACCACATCCAAGACTTCTCCTGTGCTTCCCCTATACTCTGGAACTCTCTACCCCAACATATCAGGCTCTCGCCTACCACGGACACCTTCAAAAGGAACCTGAAGACCCACCTCTTCCGACAAGCCTACAACCTGCAGTGATCCCCAGTCTACTAAACCGCTGCATGACCAGCTCTACCCTCTCCTAGTGTATCCTCATCCATCCCCTGTAGACTGTGAGCCCTCACGGGTAGGGTCCTCTCTCCTCCTGTACTTGTGTGTGCCCTGTTTTACTCATGTTTATTGTACTTGTCTATATTTGCCCCGTTCACATGTAAAGTGCCATGGAATAAATGGCGCTTTAAAAATGTATAATAATGATAATAATATAGAAAACATTTGTACAGATAAGAAGTTGCAGTTTTTCTTGTTTTTACTTCTAAAGGAATTTATCCTTTTATTTCTGACAAGGAGCAGCATGGCATACTGAACCCACTGTTGAACACCTGACTTCATTTATTTATCCTGCATATCTTCTTATAAAGAAATCAACTCCATATCAGTACAAAGGTAAAACAAATGATTGCCATTACAAAATAACCAATGCAATGATAGTTTTTTGCCAAAAATCATGTTTTTAGCCAAAATCACTCTAAAGTTCCAGTCACTAGTAGAGGTGAGTGGATTTTTTTACATTTAAATTTGCTGACTTTGGCAAATATTCCCTAAAAATATGATTTGTGCTCAATAAATTCACATTAAATCTCAATTCTGGAAAGCTTGGAAAATACAAGTGAGAGATAGGAGAAAGAGAAAGAAAACCAGAGAGAAAGGACCCTGCTGATCATAAGGGCTTATACTCTAGATGCAAGAGGGACTTACCCAGTGATTCTGGAGATGAAAACAATTTTGCGGTACAAACTGCTCCACTGTGAACCGCTGATATGTGATGGCCGAGGTTCTGACCATTACTGTACAAGGTATGATAATCCATAAAATGTCATAGCTGCAGGGCATTATGGGGAGGTTTATGCAGCAAAGCAAAATTAAATTAGCCTGCTGTCTGTTGCTTCAGCAGTGTGTAAAACGTTGCTGGCTAAATTTATTGTCTTGTAAACTGACAATCAAATCTTAAAATGTTCAAAGTTGCAAAAAACTGAGAATTCAGAAAATTCAACTTGAATTTGATCCTTTGTGGATCAATCCACTCATCTATAGTCACTAGGCTTCTTCATCTGTCTAACATTCTGTCCAATGCCAGTTGTCAAGTCTAATCCATATCTATGATATTAAGAAGAAAAATGTCACTGGCCATATGCAGTGTGTTCCAAATGTTTTATTCCATTTAAAACAGGAGTTTGGACAGCATGGGATGACATGTACAACACCTAAGGCGATGGCCACTTCATCTTGTCTGATAAAGCACACACACATTATTATCTGATTTACAACTCATAGGTTTGAGTAGAAATCTATCAGTGAGTTTTCCTTTATACTGTAATTTCCAAAACAATGTTTTACCAAAAAAACTATGATAAAATTATAAAACAGCATGTAATCAAATCAGATGTTTGTCATTATTCATTACTCTAAACCAAAGCTTCAAATATGAATATGCAAAGAAAATTGCCTTTTTATTAAATTGTGTATACCTCTAAAGAGGCAATATCAAAAATAGAAAAACAATCAAAGATAGCTTTCATAAAAATAGGTGATGACTGAAGTATCATTTAGAGAACACCAGGTTGTGTTTGAAATTGATTTTTAAAAGTTGAACAATGAACATATATATGAACATTATGGGCTGACTTGATCCCTCCAGCCAATCAGCAGGTAACTTTCATGCATTTTCTGTCAACGACTGAGGTAAATATCTGATCGGGGCAATGGAGTCTCTGTTGATAAAGAACACAGGTATGTACCGGGGCAAAATATTGATTTCTATTTTTTTCAAGTTGGCATTCCCTCTTAAGCCAAGCATTTTGCAATGTTGATAATGCTGAACAAATCCTGCAGAGCTTTATAGAGATCTCATAATTTAAATGTTCCAGTATACAATATGGCTCATTTCTAACCTATCTATAAAATCGTCTAAGGGTCACTTCCGTCTGTTTGTCTGTCATGGAAATCCCGCAACGGGCAGAGTCCGGCCACAAAATCGCCCTTCCCTACTCCCCTCCAGTCAGTGCCTCCTCTCTACTCTCCAGTCAGTGCCCCCATAGCGGTTTAGCAGTCCGTTAAACAAACTGCGTTACACTGCGGCATAACGCGGTGTAACGCAGTCTGTTAATGCTGTGATTAACCCTGTGTGACCAACTTTTTACTATTGATGCTGCCTATGCAGCATCAATAGTAAAAAGATCTAATGTTAAAAATAATAAAAAAAAAAAAAAAATCGTTATATTCTCACCTTTCGGCGCCTTTCCCGCTCCTCGCGATGCTCCGATCCCAAGAATGCATTGCGGCAACGACCTGCGGTCTCGCGAGATGACGTGTTATTGCCACAAAGCATTTTTGGGACCGGAGTATCGCTAGGAGCATCGCTAAACGCCTGGGCTGGATCCGGGGGCCGACAGAAGGTGAGTATATAACTATTTTTTATTTTAATTATTTTTTTAACAGGGATATGGTGCCCACATTGCTATATACTACGTGGGCTGTGTTACATACTGCATGGGCTGTGTTATATACTGTGTGGGCTGTGTTATACACTACGTCTCTGTGCTATATACTATGTGGGTTGTGCTATATACTTCATCGCTATGCTATATACTATGTGGACTGTGCTATACAGTGGGGCAAAAAAGTATTTAGTCAGTCAGCAATAGTGCAAGTTCCACCACTTAAAAAGATGAGAGGCGTCTGTAATTTACATCATAGGTAGACCTCAACTATGGGAGACAAACTGAGAAAAAAAAAATCCAGAAAATCACATTGTCTGTTTTTTTATCATTTTATTTGCATATTATGGTGGAAAATAAGTATTTGGTCAGAAACAAACAATCAAGATTTCTGGCTCTCACAGACCTGTAACTTCTTCTTTAAGAGTCTCCTCTTTCCTCCACTCATTACCTGTAGTAATGGCACCTGTTTAAACTTGTTATCAGTATAAAAAGACACCTGTGCGCACCCTCAAACAGTCTGACTCCAAACTCCACTATGGTGAAGACCAAAGAGCTGTCAAAGGACACCAGAAACAAAATTGTAGCCCTGCACTAGGCTGGGAAGACTGACTCTGCAATAGCCAACCAGCTTGGAGTGAAGAAATCAACAGTGGGAGCAATAATTAGAAAATGGAAGACATACAAGACCACTGATAATCTCCCTCGATCTGGGGCTCCACGCAAAATCCCACCCCGTGGGGTCAGAATGATCACAAGAACGGTGAGCAAAAATCCCAGAACCACACGGGGGGACCTAGTGAATGAACTGCAGAGAGCTGGGACCAATGTAACAAGGCCTACCATAAGTAACACACTACGCCACCATGGACTCAGATCCTGCAGTGCCAGACGTGTCCCACTGCTTAAGCCAGTACATGTCCGGGCCCGTCTGAAGTTTGCTAGAGAGCATTTGGATGATCCAGAGGAGTTTTGGGAGAATGTCCTATGGTCTGATGAAACCAAACTGGAACTGTTTGGTAGAAACACAACTTGTCGTGTTTGGAGGAAAAAGAATACTGAGTTGCATCCATCAAACACCATACCTACTGTAAAGCATGGTGGTGGAAACATCATGCTTTGGGGCTGTTTCTCTGCAAAGGGGCCAGGACGACTGATCCGGGTACATGAAAGAATGAATGGGGCCATGTATCGTGAGATTTTGAGTGCAAACCTCCTTCCATCAGCAAGGGCATTGAAGATGAAACGTGGCTGGGTCTTTCAACATGACAATGATCCAAAGCACACCGCCAGGGCAACGAAGGAGTGGCTTCGTAAGAAGCATTTCAAGGTCCTGGAGTGGCCTAGCCAGTCTCCAGATCTCAACCCTATAGAAAACCTTTGGAGGGAGTTGAAAGTCCGTGTTGCCAAGCGAAAAGCCAAAAACATCACTGCTCTAGAGGAGATCTGCATGGAGGAATGGGCCAACATACCAACAACAGTGTGTGGCAACCTTGTGAAGACTTACATAAAACGTTTGACCTCTGTCATTGCCAACAAAGGATATATTACAAAGTATTGAGTGAAATTTTGTTTCTGACCAAATACTTATTTTCCACCATAATATGCAAATAAAATGATAAAAAAACAGACAATGTGATTTTCTGGATTTTTTTTCTGTTTGTCTCCCATAGTTGAGGTCTACCTATGATGTAAATTACAGACGCCTCTCATCTTTTTAAGTGGTGGAACTTGCACTATTGCTGACTGACTAAATACTTTTTTGCCCCACTGTATACTACATGGGCTGTGTTATATACAGCATGGGCTGTGCTATATGCTACGTGTTCTGTGTTATATACTACATCGCTGTGGTATATACTATGTGGCTATGCAATATACTACGTGGCTGGGCAATATACTACGTGGCTGTGCTATATACTACGTGACCTGTGTTATATACTACGTGGCCTGTGTAATATACTACGTGGGCTGTGCGATATACTACTATACATATTCTAGAATACCCGATGCGTTAGAATCGGGCCACCATCTAGTCTAGCTATAACAAACCTGCAATGAGAAATTCCATAGCAAGCCATTATTCTAATCTAATTAGTATATTTAATGTATAGTAGAAGGACTTCTAAGCAAGGGCATTGCTAGGGTTTTCAAACATCAGGGTCCAAACCACGAAGACATATTTTACAATCAAACCCTCTGCAAAAAAATGACATGTGTATATATAGTTTATTTGCAGAGTATCAAATATGAACGTACATTAATTGATTGCCCACATTTTTTATTTCACATACTCAAAAAGTAATTTTTCTAACAAATTAATTGCAAAAATGAGCATACCAGAGTAAAAGTCATAGGATCAAAGCTAAAATTTAGATCACAAAATACTAATTAATGAATAATTAGACTTACCTGTGGTTGAATTCTTTTTAAACAGGGGTCCAGCTGACAGATGAACATAAAAGGGCATATCTTATCAAAGAAAACCAATTCCCATTTCATCTTGTCAGCTATGACACCACAAAGAAGAGAAATGTCACTAGACCTGAGAAAAAATACTTTCTTTACCCAAGAAATGTAAAAGCTACAAGAAGATCAACAAAGCTTTACTTTATCAGTCAGAATACTGTAGCAAGAGTTACAGTATATAACATTTCAACAAAGATGGAACTGCTGCCATCTTAAGCTGGTTTCACATTTGCGTTTTTTGCCGCAGCGTTTGTACCGCATATATATGCATGCGTCGTGTTTTCCTATATTTAACATTAAAAATGTATGCTTTTTTTGTTCGCGTTTTGCCGCATTTGACGATGCATGCGTCGTTTCGTTGCTTGCGTCTTGGCACGGAAATGCAACATGTAGTAATTTCTAGAGGCATCTATTTGCCGCCAAGAAACGCATACGTTCGATTGCGCAAGGTTTGCGTAAAAAAAACGCATTGCTGTCAATGTAAACGCATGCGTTTTTAAGCACATGCGTTTGGTTACGTTTTTGAATGCATGCGTTTCAATTGAGAAAAACAAGTCTAGACACTGATAAGCCACCCCCCACCATCAAGGTGATAAAGGGATCCAAACCCTAACCCTAACCCTAGCCCTAACCCTAGCCCTAACCCTAGCCCTAACCCTAACCCTAGCCCTAGCCCTAACCCTAGCCCTAGCCCTAACCCTAGCCCTAACCCTAACCCTAACCCTAACCCTAGCCCTAACCCTAACCCTAGCCTTAGCCCTAACACTAGCCCTAACCCTAACACTAGCCCTAACCCTAGCCCTAACCCTAACCCTAATGGGAAAATGTAAATAAATACATTTTTTTAGTTTTTTAATTTTTCCCTAACTAAGAAGTTGATGAAGGGGGTTTGATTTCTATTTATAGGGGGTTTTCTAGTGGATTTTTATGATTGGCAGCTGTCACACACTAAAAGACGCTTTTTATTCCAAAAAGGTTTACCACATTTTGAGAGCTACAATTTTTCCATATTTTGGTCCACAGAGTCATATGAGGTCTTGTTTTTTGCGGGACGAGTTTACATTTTTATTGGTAACATTTTCGGGCATGTGAAATTTTTGATCGCTTTTTATTCCGATTTTTGTGAAGCAGAATGAAAAAAAACAGCTATTCATGAATTTCTCTTGGGGGGCCATTATACCATTCTGCGTTTCGTCACAATACACGCCCTCTGTAGTCCCATTGGCGGTGTCTAGTTATCTTGATTTTTCTCTTGTGAAATTTCTCATCATGCGTACCAAAAACGTAAACGCAGGAAAAAACGCATATAAACACATGCGACAACGCATGTGTCTAAAAAACACTGCGTTTGTACGCGTTTATATGCGTTTTTTCCACCACTTGCGGATGGTGTTTTAAACGCTGCAGATTTAAACACAAATGTGAAACTCGCCTTACAGAGACATCCAGGCTGACCTTAGAAGTTAACACCTAAACAGGAGCATCTTCTGATGAAGCTGGTTTAACAAAATTGACATGTAACTTGACTACAGTTTGTTAAAGAAATAGAAAGTCAGGTGAGTGTTTCCCGTGCCACAATATGGCATACAATTGAGAGGAATGACGTGCAGCAGTTTCAATGAGTAAGGAAGTACAGGTACTTCTCACAAAATAATATCATCAAGAAGTTAATTTATTTGAGTACTTCAATACAAAAAGTGAAACGCATATATTATATAGAGTCATTATAAACAGAGTGATCTATTTAAAGTGTTTATTTCTGTTAATGTTGATGATTATGGCTTACAGCCAATCAAAACTTAAAAGTCATTATTTCAGTAAATTGGAATAATTAACAAAAAAACACCTGCAAAGGCTTCCTAAGCCTTTTAAGAGGTCCCTTATTCTGTTTCAGTAGACTCCACAATCATGGGGAACACTGCTGACTTGACAGATGTCCAAAAGGCAGTCATTGACACACTCCACAAGGAATGTACATTTTGCATTTCACTTGGAAATCAAAGTCCCAGAGTCTGGAGGAAGAGAGGAGAGGCCACAATTCAAGCTGCTTAAGGTCTAGTGTGAAGTTTCCACAATCAGTGATGGTTTGGGGAGCCATGTCATCTGCTGGTGTAGGTCCATTGTATTTTATCAAGACCAAAGTCAGCACAGCCATCTACAAGGAAATTTTAGAGCACTTCATGCTTCCCTGTGCAGACGAGAGATGGAATGTTCATTCTCCAGCAGGACTTGGTACTTGTCCACACTGCCAAAATTACCAATACCTAGTTTAAAAACAACAGTATCACTGTGCTTGTTTGTCCAGCAAACTCGCCTGACCTTAACCCCATAGAGAATTTATAAGGTATTTTCAAGAGAAAGATGAGAGACACCAGACCCAACAATGCAGATGAGCTGAAGGTTGCTATCAAAGCAACCTGGGCTTCCATAATACCTCAGCAGTGCCACAGGCTGATTGCCTCCATGCCACTAGAGTTGAGCGACCTTGACCTTTTTAGAGTCGAGCCGGGTTTCGCGAAACCCGACTATCTCAAAAGTCGGGTCGAGTGAAATCGGCCGATTATGACGTAAAGTCGGGATCGACCGAAACACGAAACCCAATGCAAGTCAATGGGGCAGCATAGTCGGCAGTGAGTGGGGGCCAGGAAAACACCTAGAGTGCCCATTTTAATGTCAAAACCATCCATTCTTCTTAATGAAGCTTGTCAAGCGTAATTTACCTTATAATAATTGGAAGGCATTTGAAATTGGGGGTCATTTGGCTAAAGTTGTGGTGGGTAGGGCTGGTTCAAGTAATTAGTGGGCCCAGGAAATCTGGACCACGTCACGGCAGTGGAGCAGGGAGAGGTAAGTATTTCAACTTTGCAAGTGCTGTGAACCTGAGCAAGCAGGGGGGGCCCACTCGTTGGCATTGGCACTGGCACAGGGCCCCTCAAAGTACAGCGGTGTGTTTGCACGGCGGGGGCGCCTCCCACCGGCAGCAACACTTTTGCGTACCATGGGAGGCCCTGTGCCAGTGACGTCGTCAACTAGTATTCCTCCCCCCACCTGATGAAGGAACCTGCACTTTCATCTGCACCTTCCTGTTTGTCCCCGTGTAAGGTGGTATGGTATGCGGGAAGGGGGACCTGACTTTCAGCAGGGTCACAATCTTGCAGTGTAGCGTGCACGGGAAATGTTGCGTTATGGGTCAATGTACCAGCAGACTCATCTATCACTGGCTGGGCAATGGGCAGGATGAGGAGGAAACACAGATATAGGCCCAAAGAATAAAGTGGGCTAAATGCAGTTCAAAATTGGTAACACAGGACTAATCAGGGGGCATTGCAGTGGAGGACAACTGGAATGAGAGGCTGACACAGAGAGTAGGCCCAAATCAGTAAGTAGTCGAAATGCAGTTCAAAATTGGCAACAGTAGTAAACAGGCGGCACAGCTTTGTTCAGTGGAGGAGAACAGCAAGGAGTGGCAGACACCGATAGTAGGCCCCAACCCAACTAGTAGGCCAAATGCAGTCTAACATTAACAACTACTTAACGAGCGCCTGAAAACGGAATTTCAGGACAGGAAACCAGGAGAACAGCAAGGAGCGGCAGACACCGATAGTAGGCCCCAAACCAACTAGTACGCCAAATGCAGTTGTTCCGTTTAACCACAATTTAATGAGAGCCTGAAGAGAGAAGTTCAAGAAAGGCAACCTGGAGAACACCTTGGAGTGGAACACACCATCTCTCTACACCCCATACCCAATTTGTAGGTCTAATGCAGCGTAGTTTCCAACAACTACTAAACGAGAGCATGATGATCGAAGCATTGGCGAGGAAACCTGGGGAACACCTTGGAGTGGAACACACCATCTCTCTACACCCCATACCCAATTTGTAGGCCTAATGCAGCGTAGTTTCCAACAACTACTAAATGAGAGCATGATGATCGAAGCATTGGCGAGGAAACCTGGGGAACACCTTGGAGTGGAACACACCATCTCTCTACAGTGGAACACACCATCTCTCTACACCCCATACCCAATTTGTAGGCCTAATGCAGCGTAGTTTCCAACAACTACTAAACGAGAGCCGGAAGATCGAAGCTCAGGAAAGGCAACCTGGAGAACACCTTGGAGTGGAACACACCATCTCTCTACACCCCATACCCAATTTGTAGCCCCAATGCAGCGTAGTTTCCAACAACTACTAAACGAGAGCCGGAAGATCGAAGCAATGGAGAGGAAACCTGGGGAACACCTTGGAGTGTAACACACCATCTCTCTACACCCCATACCCAATTTGTAGGCCTAATGCAGCGTAGTTTCCAACAACTACTAAACGAGAGCCGGAAGATCGAAGCAATGGAGAGGAAACCTGGGGAACACCTTGGAGTGTAACACACCATCTCTCTACACCCCATACCCAATTTGTAGGCCTAATGCAGCGTAGTTTCCAACAACTACTAAACGAGAGCATGAAGATCGAAGCAATGGAGAGGAAACCTGGGGAACACCTTGGAGTGGAACACACCATCTCTCTACACCCCATACCCAATTTGTAGGCCTAATGCAGCGTAGTTTCCAACAACTACTAAACGAGAGCATGATGATCGAAGCATTGGCGAGGAAACCTGGGGAACACCTTGGAGTGGAACACACCATCTCTCTACAGTGGAACACACCATCTCTCTACACCCCATACCCAATTTGTAGGCCTAATGCAGCGTAGTTTCCAACAACTACTAAACGAGAGCCGGAAGATCGAAGCTCAGGAAAGGCAACCTGGGGAACACCTTGGAGTGGAACACACCATCTCTCTACACCCCATACCCAATTTGTAGGTCTAATGCAGCGTAGTTTCCAACAACTACTAAACGAGAGCCGGAAGATCGAAGCAATGGAGAAGAAACCTGGGGAACACCTTGGAGTGTAACACACCATCTCTCTACACCCCATACCCAATTTGTAGGCCTAATGCAGCGTAGTTTCCAACAACTACTAAACGAGAGCCGGAAGATCGAAGCAATGGAGAGGAAACCTGGGGAACACCTTGGAGTGTAACACACCATCTCTCTACACCCCATACCCAATTTGTAGGCCTAATGCAGCGTAGTTTCCAACAACTACTAAACGAGAGCATGAAGATCGAAGCAATGGAGAGGAAACCTTGGGAACACCTTGGAGTGGAACACACCATCTCTCTACACCCCATACCCAATTTGTAGGCCTAATGCAGCGTAGTTTCCAACAACTACTAAACGAGAGCCGGAAGATCGAAGCTCAGGAAAGGCAACCTGGGGAACACCTTGGAGTGGAACACACCATCTCTCTACACCCCATACCCAATTTGTAGGCCCAATGCAGCGTAGTTTCCAACAACTACTAAACGAGAGCCGGAAGATCGAAGCTCAGGAAAGGCAACCTGGGGAACACCTTGGAGTGTAACAAACCCTCTCTCTACACCACGGAAGGGCTGATTCTTAGGAAGGAAGGCTGTCGGAAAGAAGCAGGGCGCGTCCGAGGGTGATTATATTCTTATTAGGTATATACTCACCCTCGGACGCGCCCTGCTTCTTTATTTGTAATGAATGTTTATTTGCAATGTGGTTTTGACTTACTCTATTTTTTTGGTAAATAATGATTTTATTATTTTCATTGTTTTGCATCTTCTTGGCAATAATATAAAGAAGACGCGACAGGACAACACTCGGTGGATGCCATATCTGTGTTTAAAATTGAAAAAACCTTTCAGTTAACTACTTGCAG
This sequence comes from Ranitomeya imitator, assembly GCF_032444005.1. Lineage (NCBI taxonomy): Eukaryota > Metazoa > Chordata > Amphibia > Anura > Dendrobatidae > Ranitomeya > Ranitomeya imitator. The sequence continues at coordinate 239,745,786 of NC_091282.1, forward strand.
GAGAAAGTTATTGTAGCTGGTGGCCATTTTTAGTACTGTACCAGATTTTTGTTGTATGTTTTTGTTTTTAATGTTAAAATGTCTGCATTTGATATCTCTCCAGTATTTTCTTTTTTATAAGCAAAATACTTATTTTTATATTTTCTGATGTTGGTTCCAGGGGTACACGGGCAGCAGTGGTGTGGTCAATGGAGGCCTAGTGGAAGGAGTGACCGCAGACAGGCATCGAAGGCCTAAAATAATAACACATGGCTGTAGGCAATTTTAAATTGGTTCCAGGGGTACACGGGCAGCAGTGGTGTGGTCAGTGGAGGCCTAGTGGAAGGAGTGACCGCAGACAGGCATCGAAGGCCTAAAATAATAACACATGGCTGTAGGCAATTTTAAATTGGTTCCAGGGGTACACGGGCAGCAGTGGTGTGGTCAGTGGAGGCCTAGTGGAAGGAGTGACCGCAGACAGGCATCGAAGGCCTAAAATAATAACACATGGCTGTAGGCAATTTTAAATTGGTTCCAGGGGTACACGGGCAGCAGTGGTATGGTCAGTGGAGGCCTAGTGGAAGGAGTCACCGCAGACAGGCATCGAAGGCCTAAAATAACAACACATGGCTGTAGGCAATTTTAAATTGGTTCCAGGGGTACACGGGCAGAAGTGGTGTGGTCAGTGGAGGCCTAGTGGAAGGAGTGACCGCAGACAGGCATCGAAGGCCTAAAATAATAACACATGGCTGTAGGCAATTTTAAATTGGTTCCAGGGGTACACGGGCAGCAGTGGTGTGGTCAGTGGAGGCCTAGTGGAAGGAGTGACCGCAGACAGGCATCGAAGGCCTAAAATAATAACACATGGCTGTAGGCAATTTTAAATTGGTTCCAGGGGTACACGGGCAGCAGTGGTGTGGTCAGTGGAGGCCTAGTGGAAGGAGTCACCGCAGACAGGCATCGAAGGCCTAAAATAATAACACATGGCTGTAGGCAATTTTAAATTGGTTCCAGGGGTACACGGGCAGCAGTGGTGTGGTCAGTGGAGGCCTAGTGGAAGGAGTGACCGCAGACAGGCATCGAAGGCCTAAAATAATAACACATGGCTGTAGGCAATTTTAAATTGGTTCCAGGGGTACACGGGCAGCAGTGGTGTGGTCAGTGGAGGCCTAGTGGAAGGAGTGACCGCAGACAGGCATCGAAGGCCTAAAATAATAACACATGACTGTAGGCAATTTTAAATTGGTTCCAGGGGTACACGGGCAGCAGTGGTGTGGTCAGTGGAGGCCTAGTGGAAGGAGTCACCGCAGACAGGCATCGAAGGCCTAAAATAATAACACATGGCTGTAGGCAATTTTAAATTGGTTACAGGGGTACACGGGCAGCAGTGGTGTGGTCAGTGGAGGCCTAGTGGAAGGAGTCACCGCAGACAGGCATCGAAGGCCTAAAATAATAACACATGGCTGTAGGCAATTTTAAATTGGTTACAGGGGTACACGGGCAGCAGTGGTGTGGTCAGTGGAGGCCTAGTGGAAGGAGTGACCACAGACAGGCATCGAAGGCCTAACATAACAAAAATGTCAATACAATGGTATTGTCAGTGGCAGGCATTGAAGGATGTCAGCGCATAGACTAAACATTGGTGGAGCTGTGAGATAATTTTGCAAGTGGTAGAGCACTGTTTGAGCTGGGGTGGGGGGAAACTGTCTTGTGGCCGGCGGTACAGGCCCAGGGCCCCTCATATTACAACGGTGTGTCTGACGTTGGGTGCGCACCAACACCGCCAGAGACACTTTATTGTACTAGGAGGGACCCAGTGGCAGTGCCGTCGACCAAAAGCGGGCTCACCCACCTCTTCAGACAAACTGCACTCTCACGGGTGCTGTCGCCAAGTGTCGATACCACGGCCCCGTGTGGGGAGTTTGGCCATTTAGTGGGGTGTAAACATGTCGTATGCTGGACAATCAGGTGCAGAAAATTACGAGATTGGAAAAGGCATTCAGAATAGTCCACAGGCAAGACCTTTTCATAGGAAAGCTAGGTGTCAGCCGGGCAAGGTGGGGCAAAAGATTTCGAAATCCAGTTGTGGTTCATTTTAATGAAGGTTAGATCATCTACATTTTGGGTAGCCAGACAAGTCCTTTTTTCTGTTAGTATTGAACCTGCAGCACTGAATACTCTTTCTGATAGGACACTAGCTGCCGGGCAAGCAAGCTCCTGCAATGCATATTCTGCCAATTCTGGCCAGGTGTCTAATTTTGATGCCCAGTAATCAAATGGGAATGACGGTTGAGGGAGAACATCGATAAGGGATGAAAAATAGTTTGTAACCATACTGGACAAATGTTGTCTCCTGTCACTTTGAATTGATGCTGCAGTACCTGTCCTGTCTGCGGTCATAGCAAAATCACTCCACAACCTGGTCAGAAAACCCCTCTGGCCAACGCCACTTCTGATTTCTGCCCCTCTAACTCCTCTGGTCTGCTGGCCCCTGCAGCTCGTGTGAGAACGATCACGGGCGCTGTGTGCAGGGAATGCCAGAAGCAAACGGTCAACAAGAGTTGATTGTTTGGTTGCTAATATTAGTTCCAAGTTCTCATGTGGCATTATATTTTGCAATTTGCCTTTATAGCGAGGATAAAGGAGGCAGGCCAACCAGTAATCGTCATCATTCATCATTTTAGTTATGCGTGTGTCCCTTTTGAGGATACGTAAGGCATAATCCGCCATGTGGGCCAAAGTTCCAGTTCTCAAATCTGCGGTTGTGCTTGGTTGAGGGGCAGTTTCAGGCAAATCCACGTCACTTGTGTCCCTCAAAAAACCAGAACCCGGCCTTGCCGCGCCACCAATTTCCAGTGGCCCCGGAAAAGCTTCCTCATTAAAAATATAATCATCCCCATCATCCTCCTCGTCCTCCTCCTCCTCTTCGCCCGCTACCTCGTCCTGTACACTGCCCTGGCCAGACAATGGCTGACTGTCATCAAGGCTTTCCTCTTCCTCAGCTGCAGACGCCTGATCCTTTATGTGCGTCAAACTTTGCATCAGCAGACGCATTAGGGGGATGCTCATGCTTATTATGGCGTTGTCTGCACTAACCAGCCGTGTGCATTCCTCAAAACACTGAAGGACTTGACACATGTCTTGAATCTTCGACCACTGCACACCTGACAACTCCATGTCTGCCATCCTACTGCCTGCCCGTGTATGTGTATCCTCCCACAAAAACATAACAGCCCGCCTCTGTTCACACAGTCTCTGAAGCATGTGCAGTGTTTAGTTCCACCTTGTTGCAACGTCTATGATTAGGCGATGCTGGGGAAGGTTCAAAGAACGCTGATAGGTCTGCATACGGCTGGAGTGTATGGGCGAACGGCGGATATGTGAGCAAAGTCCACGCACTTTGAGGAGCAGGTCGGATAACCCCGGATAACTTTTCAGGAAGCACTGCACCACCAGGTTTAAGGTGTGAGCCAGGCAAGGAATGTGTTTCAGTTGGGAAAGGGAGATGGCAGCCATGAAATTCCTTCCGTTATCACTCACTACCTTGCCTGCCTCAAGATCTACAGTGCCCAGCCACGACTGCGTTTCTTTCTGCAAGAACTCGGACAGAACTTCCGCGGTGTGTCTGTTGTCGCCCAAACACTTCATAGCCAATACAGCCTGCTGACGTTTGCCAGTAGCTGCCCCATAATGGGAGACCTGGTGTGCAACAGTGGCAGCTGCGGATGGAGTGGTTGTGCGACTGCGGTCTGTGGACGAGCTCTCGCTTCTGCAGGAGGATGAAGAGGAGGAGGAGCGGGTGCGAACGGCTACAGCCAATTGTTTCCTAGACCGTGGGCTAGGCAGAACTGTCCCAAACTTGCTGTCCCCTGTGGACCCTGCATCCACCACATTTACCCAGTGTGCCGTGATGGACACGTAACGTCCCTGGCCATGCCTACTGGTCCATGCATCTGTTGTCAGGTGCACCTTTGTGCTCACAGATTGCCTGAGTGCATGGACGATGCGCTCTTTAACATGCTGGTGGAGGGCTGGGATGGCTTTTCTGGAAAAAAAGTGTCGACTGGGTAGCTCATAGCGTGGTACAGCGTAGTCCATCAGGGCTTTGAAAGCTTCGCTTTCAACTAACCGGTAGGGCATCATCTCTAACGAGATTAGTCTAGCTATGTGTGCGTTCAAACCCTGTGTACGCGGATGCGAGGCTAAGTACTTCCTTTTTCTAACCATAGTCTCATGTAGGGTGAGCTGGACTGGAGAGCTGGAGATCGTGGAACTAGCGGGGGTGTCGGTGGACATGGCAGACTGAGAGACGGTGGGAGATGGTATTGTTGCCACCAGTGCCCTAGATGCAGTGTTTCCTACTACGAAACTGGTGATTCCCTGACCCTGACTGCTTTGGCCTGGCAAAGAAACCTGCACAGATACTGCAGGTGGTGTGGAAAATGGTGGCCCTACACTGCCGGAAGGGATGTTGCGTTGCTGACTAGCTTCATTGGCCGAGGGTGCTACAACCTTAAGGGACGTTTGGTAGTTAGTCCAGGCTTGCAAATGCATGGTGGTTAAATGTCTATGCATGCAACTTGTATTGAGACTTTTCAGATTCTGTCCTCTGCTTAAGGTAGTTGAACATTTTTGACAGATGACTTTGCGCTGATCAATTGGATGTTGTTTAAAAAAATGCCAGACTGCACTCTTTCTAGCATCGGATACCTTTTCAGGCATTGCAGACTGAGCTTTAACCGGATGGCCACGCTGTCCTCCAACAGGTTTTGGCTTTGCCACGCGTTTTGGGCAAGATACGGGCCCGGCAGATGGAACCTGTTGCGATGTTGATGCCTGCTGCGGCCCCTCCTCCTCCGCTTCAGAACTGCTGCCGCCTGCACCCTGTTCCCCCAATGGCTGCCAATCGGGGTCAAGAACTGGGTCATCTATTACCTCTTCTTGTAGCTCGTGTGCAACTTCGTCTGTGTCACCGTGTCGGTCGGTGGTATAGCGTTCGTGATGGGGCAACATAGTCTCATCAGGGTCTGATTCTTGATCAGCACCCTGCGAGGGCAATGTTGTGGTCTGAGTCAAAGGACCAGCATAGTAGTCTGGCTGTGGCTGTGCATCAGTGCACTCCATGTCAGATTCAACTTGTAATGGGCATGGACTGTTAACTGCTTCACTTTCTAAGCCAGGGACGGTATGTGTAAAGAGCTCCATGGAGTAACCCGTTGTGTCGCCTGCTGCATTCTTCTCTGTTGTTGTTTTTGCTGAAGAGGACAAGGAAGCGACTTGTCCCTGACCGTGAACATCCACTAACGACGCGCTGCTTTGACATTTACCAGTTTCTCGAGAGGAGGCAAAAGAGCTAGAGGCTGAGTCAGCAAGATAAGCCAAAACTTGCTCTTGCTGCTCCGGCTTTAAAAGCGGTTTTCCTACTCCCAGAAAAGGGAGCGTTCGAGGCCTTGTGTAGCCAGACGACGAACCTGGCTCCACAGCTCCAGACTTAGGTGCAATATTTTTTTTCCCACGACCAGCTGATGCTCCACCACTACCACTACCCTCATTACCAGCTGACAATGAACGCCCCCGGCCACGACCTCTTCCACCATACTTCCTCATTGTTTTAAAAACGTAAACAAACTAACGGTATTTGTTGCTGTCACACAAATTACACGGTGAGCTATAACTTCAGTATGATTTAGCTACCCCTTTACAGGTGAGTGAGACCACAACGAAAATCAGGCACAATGTTACACACTCTGTTGTTGGTGGCAACAAATGAGAGAGATGCCACACACGCAGGACTGTCACTGAAGCACAAATGTAAATATTAATCTCCCACTGATTTGATTTTTTTTTTTTTTTAATGGGAGACTTTAGGAAAAAAAAATAATAGAATAAAATGATTTTTTCAGGAAGAATTTAGAAACCAAATAAAATAAAATGATTTTTTCAGGGAGAATTTAGAAAACAAATAAAACAAAAAAAGGCTTTCTATGGCCCACTGAGTGAGAGATGACGCACACAGGAGTCAGGAGTGGCACACAAGCCCAGAGGCCAATATTTATCTCCCACTGATTGATGTAGGGATTTTTTCAGGTAGATTTTGGAACCCAAATCAAGCTAAAAAAATAATAGGCTTTCTATGGCCCACAATTGGAGAGAGAGAGAGAGATGGCACACCCAGGAGTCAAGACTGGCACACAAGCAGAAAGGGCAATATTAATCTCCCACTGATTTGTTTTTTTTTTTTTTTTTTTCAGGGAGACTTTAGGAAAAAAAAAATAGAATAAAATGATTTTTTCAGGAAGAATTTAGAAACCAAAGAAAATAAAATGATTTTTTCAGGGAGAATTTAGAAAACAAATAAAACAAAAAAAGGCTTTCTATGGCCCACTGAGTGAGAGATGACGCACACAGGAGTCAGGAGTGGCACACAAGCCCAGAGGCCAATATTTATCTCCGACTTTTTTTTTTTTGTTCCAGGGAAAATTTATAAACCCAATAAAAAAAATAATAAATAGGCTTTCTATGGCCCACTATCTGAGAGACAGAGAGAGATGGCACGCTTAGGACTGGCACACAAGCCCAAAGGCCAATATTAATCTCCCTTTTTTTTTTTAAGGGAGAATTTATAAAACCAAAAAAAAATAAATAAATAGGCTTTCTATGGCCCACTATTTGTGAGAGAGATGGCACGCTCAGGACTGGCACACAAGCCCAGAGGCCAATATTAATCTCCCACTTTTTTTTTTTTTTCCAGGGAAAATTTATAAACCCAATAAAAAAAAAAATAAATAAATAGGCTTTCTATGGCCCACTATCTGAGAGAGAGAGATGGCACGCTTAGGACTGGCACACAAGCCCAAAGGCCAATATTAATCTCCCACTGATTGATTTATTGATTTTTTCAGGTAGAATTTAGAACCCAAATAAAGCAAAAAAAAAAAAAAAATGGGCTTTCTATGGCCCACTGAGTGAGTGATGATGCACACAGGAGTCAGGAGTGGCACACAAGCCCTGAGGCCAATATTTTTCTCCCACTGATTGATGTAGTGATTTTTTCAGGTAGATTTTAGAACCAAAATCAAGCAAAAAAATAAATAGGCTTTCTATGGCCCACTGAGTGAGTGATGATGCACACAGGAGTCAAGAGTGGCACACAAGCCCTGAGGCCAATATTTTTCTCCCACTGATTGATGTAGTGATTTTTTCAGGTAGATTTTAGAACCAAAATCAAGCAAAAAAATAAATAGGCTTTCTATGGCCCACTGAGTGAGTGATGATGCACACAGGAGTCAAGAGTGGCACACAAGCCCTGAGGCCAATATTTTTCTCCCACTGATTGATGTAGTGATTTTTTCAGGTAGATTTTATAACCCAAATCAAGCAAAAAAATAAATAGGCTTTCTATGGCCCACTGAGTGAGAGATGACACAGACAGGGATGGCACTCTAGCAGAAATGTCAATCTTAATCTCCCACAAAAAAAAAAAAAAAACAGGGAGTGTCCTTCAATTACTATCTCCCTGCAGTAATCTCAGCCAGGTATGGCAGGCAGCAATAAGGAGTGGACTGATGCACAAATTAAATAAAAAGTGTGTACAAACCAAAAAGATAGCTGTGCAGAAAGGAAGGAACAAGAGGATTTGTGCTTTGAAAAAAGCAGTTGGTTTGCACAGCGGCGTACACACAGCAATGCAGCTATCAGGGAGCCTTCTAGGGCAGCCCAATGAGCTACAGCGCTGAGGGGGAAAAAAAAAATGTAGCTTCCACTGTCCCTGCACACCGAAGGTGGTGTTGGGCAGTGGAAATCGCTACAGCACAAGCGGTTTGGTGGTTAATGGACCCTGCCTAACGCTATCCCTGCTTCTGACGAAGCGGCAGCAACCTCTCCCTAAGCTCAGATCAGCAGCAGTAACATGGCGGTCGGCGGGAACTCCCCTTTATAGCCCCTGTGACGCCGCAGACAGCAAGCCAATCACTGCAATGCCCTTCTCTAAGATGGTGGGGACCAGGACCTATGTCATCACGCTGCCCACACTCTGCGTTTACCTTCATTGGCTGAGAAATGGCGCTTTTCGCGTCATTGAAACGCGACTTTGGCGAGAAAGTCGCGTACCGCATGGCCGACCCCGCACAGGGGTCGGATCGGGTTTCATGAAACCCGACTTTGCCAAAAGTCGGCGACTTTTGAAAATGAACGACCCGTTTCGCTCAACCCTACATGCCACGCTTCATTGATGCTGTAATTGATGCCAAAGGAGCCCCGACCAAGTATTGCGTTCAATTACTGAACATACATTTCAGTAGGCCAACATTTTGGATTTTAAAATCATTTTTCAAGTTGGTGTTATAAAGTATTCTAATTTATTGAGATAATGACTTTTGGGTTTTCATTGGCTGTAAGCCATAATCATCAACATTAACAGAAATAAACACTTGAAATAGATCACTTTGTTTGTAATGACTCTAGGTAATATATGAGTTTCACTTTTTGAATTGAGGAACTGAAATAAATTAACTTTTTGATGATATTCTAATTTTGTGAGAAGCACCTGTATTTCCTAAAGCCCATGGACCAAAAACCTTGCCTACAATTCGCCATGGCCCATGCTGAAAAATATGAAGTTTACTAGGACCATATACTCTGGAGTGATGAGATCAAAATAAATGGTATTGAAAAAGTGAGGATTATACAGAAAAATACATGGTGCCTACAGTGAAACATGGTGATGGCATCCTCCTTATGTGGGGCTGCATGATTGCTGCTGATGTATGGGTGCTACATTTCATCGATAGTATTATTATTTCACAAATGTAAGGATCTATATTGAAAGAGAAGATGCTACCATCACTTCGTGACCATGGTAGGGAATTCTGAAGTTGAGCCTCACTCTCCATCCAGCATCCAGGCTCTAAGGCCACATATACACTTTCAGTATTTGTAAGCCAAAATCAGAAGTCAGTGAAAAATGCATGTGTTTCTATTATACTTTTCCTCTGATTGTGCCTCACCTGGTTTTGGTTTACAAATACGGAGGTAAAATAATGACCAAATACTACGCGTGTGAACCTTCCCTTGCTTCTGTAAATATGTATATACTGTTTTATATATAGATATCTATATCTATATATAGAAGTCCAAAAAATCAGAGGCAGCACATTATGCCATAATGGGCTATTAAATTTTGAACTTCTGCTAAACTTTAATCTACAAAGGTGTGCTGCCTCTGATTTTTTTGGACTCCTACAATAAGGTTTGGTGCATGCCTACGGGGCCTTGCACCCTATTTTTGTTTTTTTTGTTTTTTGGTGCTGCTCTTAACCTTTTTTGCAATTGTATATCTATATATATCTATATATATACAGGGCTGGACTGGCCATCTGGCAATTCTGGCAAATGCCAGAAGGGCCTGTCTGGTCATGGACTGCCTTGTCTGCTATGTTGTTAACAGAATCGGTGGTCTCAAGATACCCACACTGTTAGCAGTAGTGTTGAGCGATACCGTCCGATACTTGAAAGTATCGGTATCGGATAGTATCGGCCGATACCCGAAAAATATCGGATATCGCCGATACCGATATCCGATACCAATACAAGTCAATGGGACATCAAGTATCGGAATGTATCCTCATGGATCCCAGGGTCTGAAGGAGAGGAAACTCTCCTTCAGGCCCTGGGATCCATATTAAAGTGTAAAATAAAGAATTAAAATAAAAAATATTGTTATATTCACCTCTCCGGCGGCCCCTGGACATCAGCGGGAGGATCCGGCGTCCGGCACGGCTTCTTTCTTCAAAATGCGCGCCTTCAGGACCTGTGGAATGACGTCCCGGCTTCTGATTGGTCGCGTGCCGCCCATGTGACCGCCACGCGACCAATCAGAAGCCGCGACGTCATTCCTCAGGTCCTAAAAGGCACTCATTCTAGGACTTTAGCTGAGGAATGACGTCGCGGCTTCTGATTGGTCGCGTGGCGGTCACATGGGCGGCACGCGACCAATCAGAAGCCGGGACGTCATACCACAGGTCCTAAAGGCGCGCATTTTGAAGAAAGAAGCCGTGCCGGACGCCGGTTCCTCGCGCAGATGTCCAGGGGCCGCCGGAGAGGTGAATATAACAATATTTTTTATTTTAATTCTTTATTTTACACTTCCGATACCGATACCCGATATCACAAAAATATCGGATCTCGGTATCGGAATTCCGATACCGCAAGTATCGGCCGATATCCGATACTTGCGGTATCGGAATGCTCAACACTAGTTAGCAGTTGTGATGCAGCACAAAGTTTCTGACTCCATCACTTACCCCTGCAGGCCACGGGTATCATTAGCAATATTGGTCTTGTAGGAAATCTCACTTTTCTCTATCCAGGGTAATATTAGTAATATATCCCATCTGGTTCATGGGGACGGGAACACTATGGACCTGTGTGATTTCAAATGCCAGGGCTGAATTTCATATATCTATATATACATATATATAGATATATATATATAGATAGATAGATAGATAGATAGATATTGGGGAAAATAAGTGTTTGATACACCGATGATTTAGCAAGTTATCCCATCTGCAAAAAATAATGAGGTCTGTCATTTTCATCGTAGGTACACTTCAACTGTGAGAGACAGAATCTAAAAATAAAAGCCTGGAAGTCACATTGTATGATTTTTAAATATTAAAATTGCATGCTATTGCATGAAATAATTATTTGATCATCTACCAACCAGCAAGTATTCTGGCTCCCACAGACCTGTTAGTTTTTCTTTAAGAAGCCCTCCCACTCTACACTCATTACCTGTATTAATTGTACCTGTTTGAACGCATTACCTGTATAAAAGACACCTGTCCACATGCTCAATCACATTCTATCCTCTCCAACATGGCCAAGACCAAAGAGCTGTATAAGAACATCAGGGACAAAATTGTAGACCTGCACAATGCCGTATGGCTTGGTGAGAAGTTGGCATAATTATTAGAAAATGGAATAAACACAAGATGACTGTCAATCTCCCTCGGTCTGTTGCTCCATGCATGATCTCGCCTTGTGGGGTAAGGATGATTCTGAGGAAGGTCAGGAATCAGCCCAGAACTACATGGGAGGTCCTGGTAAATGACCTGAAGAGAGCTGGGACCACAGTCTGAAAATTACTGTAACACACTACGCCATCATGGATTAAAATCCTGCATGGCATGAAAGGTCAATCTGCTTGTGCCAGCACATGTCCAGGCCCATTTAAAGTTCGCCAATGACCATCTGGATGTTCCAACTGAGGCATGGGAGAAGGTCATGTGGTCAGATGAGACCAAAATGGAACTTTTTGGAATCAGCTCCACTTGCTTTGCTTGGAGGAAGAAGAAGGATGAGTACAACTCCAAGAACACTGTCCCTGAAGTTAGTAATCTGGGAAAAGGGACAATATCCCAAAAGGATCCCTGAATATAATAACAGCTCACAGCTGTTTGCTTAGCCTTTACTGGTGAATTTACAAGGGCACCAGAAACAACATTACGGGGGGTTTCCCTATAAACTAACAAAGGCTAAACAGACAGGTGTGGGTTGATATTACTTGCCTGGGAAGGGTCCAGAGACATTGCCCCTCAGTCGACCAACAGCAGCCCTCAGTCGCCCCAGAAATGGTGCATTCATAAGATGCGCCAAATCTGGCGCTTAGTCTCACTCTTCCCATTTGCCCTGTAGCAGTGGCAAGTGGGTAATAGGGTTGGGTTTGATGTCTCCTTTGTATTGTCAGTTGATAGCAATCCCTGGGACAAGTAATGGACAGGTGTCTATAAGATGCTCCCATTACTAATCCCATAGTAAGTTTGGAAACAAACACAGAAAAAATAAAATTCTTTAATTGAAGTAAAACAAAACCCCCTGTTTTACACATTTATTTAAAATGAAAAAAACAAAACAAAGTTATACTCACCTTTATGCTTAACTCATTTAAGCCTATGTACCTTATAAAAAACAAAAATAATAAACAACCATATCCGTATCCTGTCCAACGTGAAGGTAATCCATACTGTTCCATTCCGTAATCCACCTCTGGGATAACTGGTGTACAAAATGTATGGTGGCATCAAATGACCATGTGCTTGCAGCAGCTCATTGTCTCCTGGTTTTCAGCCTGGATGGTCACATCATGCCCCCATTCAGTTTAAACCAGAGATGGATTATAACATGGGACAGTTGGATGGACAGGCGAGAGATATAGCTGTTTATTTTATTTTTTTTTACAGGGGACATAGACATTGGAGTATCTTCAAGTCTGACTGGTGAGGGTTATGGTTGTTTATTATTTTTTTACAGGTGACATGGGCTTCAATGGATTAGGCATAAAGGTGAATATAACTTTATTTTTTATTTTTAAGTAAATGTGTAAAACAGGGTGTTTTGTTTTATTTCAAATAAAGGTTTTTATTCTTGCTGTCTGTATTTCCAAACTTATTATAGTTATAGTTATATAGTTATAGTTTTGAGGGCGTCTTATAGATGCCTCTCCATTACTAACCCCTGGGCTTCATGTCAGCTGACAATGCAGCGCCCCAGGGTCCTGTTCGTTGCAGTAATGTAATTTCCTTCTAGGGAGGAGTGATGTTACGTTTGAAGGCAATAAAGGAGATCTCTTCATCAAGTATCACAAACATACAACACATTTCACACTCCAGTCCACCAGGGGGAGCTATGCTCCTATTTATTAGGGCACTCTTCACAATTAGGTAAAACTGGTGGTCTGGATAGGAAGTTAGTCAGAAGCTGGCAGAGCTTCACCCAGTTAGCTGCTATCTGAGCTCTGCTCAGGTAGTGGGTCCCTGACAGGGGTGGGATCCTGTCAGAGGCCTAGACAGAAGGCCACGGAGCTGCGCCTGCCCCATGTGTGGCAGCATCCTAAAGAAGAGACCCTGAAGGAGAACTGTATTGTAAAGCGTGAGGAGAAGTCATAGCAAAAGGAGAGGAAACCAGAAGGAGTTGCCTCCTTCTGAGGCGCAGGATCCGGTAGACGGAACACCGAGGGAGCAACAGTCTCTATGCCTTGCTCCAGAGACCAGCAGGAAAGCTAATTACATGTTACCTGCCTGCACTTTACCCAGGAGGCACAGTGGCAACTTGTGGAGGCTGGGGCCTGCTAGAGTCCCTGTAAAAAGCCTCAGGCCACCAGTCATACAGGTTTGTCCTATCAATCTGGGGGACAGAGAGAAACACAACATCTAGAACATCTACAATAGTTGTGAGGACCTTATGAGAAGCTCAGCAGTAAGGTACTACAACACCAAGGCGCTAGAAGAGGCTACTGATTTCCACCTGGATAAGGGGACTCTGGATTTGCCTCCAATCCGGCCGGACTCTGCCTGCCCCGTGATCTGTGCTCTGGACTGTGGCTGCTGAAGCCTTCAGTAAAAAGGTAAACAGACTGCAACCTTGTGTCCTCGTTCTTCACTGCGCCTCACATCATCCACCATCTACACTCTGGGAAGGCCTGGGGACACACTTCACTTGTGGGAAGGTATACCATCTAGCTGCCATAACATCACCCCAGTGGACCCCTAAGCAGCGTCGGTCACCCTGACCGAATACCACAGGTGGAATCATGAACATTATCCCTTTAAAGACCTTTCCCTTTTCAACGGACCTCCCGAGAGCCACAGACTAGGTCAGCCACCGTGACATCCCCCTTGAGAACCGAGTACCCAACGGCCTACAGGGGGCGATCCAACAATACAAAGGTGACATCAACCCCAACCCTATCACCCCACTTGCCATCTCCACGTTTTTTTTCTGGGGTCCCCCATAAATTCACCAGTAAAGACTAAGCAAACAGCTGTGAGCTGTAAAAAATAGGCTGGCAACCTTTTGGGATTTTGTCCCTTTTTCCAGATTACTAACATCAGCCCCCAGCAGTGGACCTTCCCTCTGCAGGTTATGAAAATTCATAAATCCTAAATACAGGTAGACACTCACAATAAATACACAAAAATATATAGATTCAAGTAAATAAGAGAATGATAATGGTGAGCCAAAAAAGATGGAACCACAGAATAAACAGGCAACAAACAAGGAAGGTAAAAAATATATATAGAAATTGCTCAGAAGTGCATGTGTGTTGTGCAATGAAATGTACCCATAAACATAGTGTACATGTTGGATACTGTGGGGAAAAAAGTATTTAGTTAGCCACAAATTGTTCAAGTTCTCCCACTTAAAAAGATGGGCCTGTAATTGATATCATATGTAGACCACAACTATGTGAGTCAAAAAGAGAAAACAAATCCAGAAAAACACCTTGTCTGATTTGGCAAGATTTATTTTTCAAATTATGGTGGAAAATAAGTATTTGGTCACCTAAAACATGCAAGATTTCTGGCTCTCACAGACCTTTAACTTCTTCTTTAAGAGGATCATCTGTCCTCCACTCATTACCTGTAGTAATGGCACCTGTTTGAACTTATCAGTATAAAATACATCTGTCCACTATGGTGAAGACCAAAGAGCTGTCAAAGGACACCAGAAGCAAAATTGTAGCCCTGCACCAGGCTGGGAAGACTGAATCTGCAGTAGGCAAGCAGCTTGGTGTGATAAAATCAACTGTGGGAGCAATAATAAGAACATGGAAGACACACAAGACCACTGATAATCTCCCTCGATCTGGGGCTCCATGCAAGATCTCACGCCGTGGGGTCAAAATGATCACAAGAATGGTGAGAAAAAATCCCAGAACCACATGGGGGGCCTAGTGAATGACATGCATAGGGCTGGGACCACAGTAACAAATGCTACCATCTGTAACACACTACGCAGCCAGGGACTCAGATCCTGCAGTACCAGACATGTCCCCCTGCTTAAGCCAGTACATGTCCGGGCCCATCTGAAGTTTGCTAGAGAGCATTTGGATTATCCAGAAGAGTATTGGGAGAATGTCACATGGTCTGATGAAACCAAAGTAGAACTGTTTGGTAGAAACAAAACTCATCATGTTTGGAGGAGACAGAATGCTGAGCTGCAACCAAAGAACACCATACCTACTGTGAAGCATGGGGGTGGCAACATCATGCCTTGGGACTGTTTCTCTGCAAAGGGACCAGGATGACTGATCCATGTACATGAAACGATGAATGGGGCCACGTATCGTGAGATTTTGAGTGCAAACTTCGTTCCATCAGCAAGGGCATTGAAATTGAAATGTGGATTGGTCTTTCAGCATGATAATGATCCCAAGCTCACCGCCAAGGCAATGAAGAAGTGG
Organism: Ranitomeya imitator; assembly: GCF_032444005.1. Lineage (NCBI taxonomy): Eukaryota > Metazoa > Chordata > Amphibia > Anura > Dendrobatidae > Ranitomeya > Ranitomeya imitator. The sequence goes on from NC_091282.1 coordinate 239,761,009, forward strand.
CTTTGTAAGAAGCATATGAAGGTGCTGGAGTGGCCTAGCCAGTCTACTGATCTCAACCGAACAGAACGAGCAGCTGTGGAGGACATTGGCACAAGCCACACAATGACCACAAGTGTAGCATCCTTTAATTGGTTTAGTTGCTCCAAATGGGCTTTTACTTGGTGCTACATAATGACTTCTTATTAGGAGATCCTTCAAATTTTTTGCCCTACGGGAGGTCATAAGCGGACAGTCACTAAGATATGGTCACAGGGAGGGTTCTGTGCTCAAAATCGGCCAATGTTCGGTCAAGATGGCCCTCATGTTATCCCACTCATGATTAAACACCAAAATAAATTGGATGCTTTCGTTGTTAGGGCTAGCGGAACGCACCAAGTAAAATAGATGTTTATTATGAATGGTGCGTTCGCAGCCCGGGGTCCACCGTGCAGGAGGAGCCTGCTGCTAGTGAATGGCGGCACTGTTTGGTGGTATAGACTAGCTCTGTTACCTCACAGAGCAGCCACAAGAGGAAAGCACTGTGCCCTGTTAGCCTCACAGGAGCACAAGCTTACTGCCGAACTGATAGCAGTCAGTGGTTATGCACACACGCAATCTCCTCACCGGAGGTGCCGGTATTCCAGGGGCTTATTTCAGCCGGGTCCCTGAATCACGTTCACACAATCTCCTCGCCGGAGGTGCCAGCATTCTAGGGTCTTATTTCAGCCGGGTCCCTGAACACAAACATACATAACCACACTGGCGCAAAGCACATATTAGAATTGATACTAGCGCATGGCCGTGCGGCCATGCGAGCCTTAAATAGCTGCAGCACGTTTAGGACCTTCCAAAGAAGGACCAATGGAGTTGCCGCAGTACCTGAGCATGTGACCCCAGATCTCCACTGAGAGATCTTGCCCTGGGCATGCTCAGAGTGCAAAGCAGAATTTAGTCCTAGCACCTACAAGGACCTTAGCTGCAGTATCTGATCATGTGACCCTCGATTTCCACTGAGAGATCTTACTCTGGGCATGCTCAGAACGTGAAAAGCAGGAATTAGACCCAGAAGCATCTGCTCGCCGCTGCCCAGCACTGACTTCAATGGCAGAAGCAGGAAATGCAACAGTAACTCTCAGCACAGAGTCAGACTGAGCGAGACGCTGGGATCAACGTCTCCGCTGAGCAGGCTCCACTGCGGCAGGAGAAGAATGGGAGACCACAGCGGAGATGGCCCGAGATTCCCCCTGTGCAGAAGCAGGAACTCGACCCCTAACATTCGTCTCCCTTCTTTTTCGTTTTATTCTGATATAACAGCGTGTTATGGGGGGTAGACTTGGCTCTATTATAGCCCAATTTCACGCTCCTTTTACTATAACTCCACTGGTCAAACCGTGTTCTCAAATTTGCAGCTTGCATTTCAAATTTTTCCTCCTTCGAGCAGATCTGCCTCATCCTCAAGAACTGTCCGACCGAGACCGCCCCCACGGTGGCTTGGCTGTGTGCAGTAGTGGCATGAATTAAAGCATTCACTGCTATCATTTTATGAAAGAAATCAGTCTGGATGGTCGATGAAGCATCCACCTCCAGACTGATTTTTCCCAGATCTATGAAGTCACTTATTGTCACTCTGCCCAGCGGTGGAAATTTTTACTAAATTGGTGTCAGAGGTTTTGAAAAAATTATCCACATATTGCCATTTTGACAATCTGACACAGAAACAAAGGGAACCTATCCACCAGATACAATTATTGAAAGATGTTGTATTTAAGGCAGCTGACAAGGGGAAAACATTGTGATCTGGCCAATAGTTAAATACGAACGAGAGGCGTTTCGTCAGTTACGCGATGATTCGGTGTATGACACATTAAGCTATAGCCCGATTTATTTAGGTGTTTAATCATGAGTGGGATAACATGAGGGCCATCTTGATCATACATTGGCCGATTTTGAGCACAGAACCCTCCCTGGGACCATATCTTAGTGACCGTCCCCTTATGACCTCCCATAGGGCAAAAAATTTGAAGGATCTCCTAATCAGAAGTCATTATGTAGCGTCAAGTAAAAGCCCATTTTGAGCAACTATACCAATTAAAGGATGCTACACTTGTGGTCATTGTGTATCTTGCGCCAATGTCCTCCGTAGCTCCTCGTTCTGTTCAGTAGATGGTAAAAAGCAATTCCAAATTAAAGAATATATCAACTGTGGTAGTGTTAATGTGATATATTATGCCACATGTAGCTGCTCATTGGTTTATATAGGGTTGACATCGAGAGAACTAAGGATAAGAGTGAGGGAGCACTTGCTGGACATTGGCTCAGCCCGGTCGGTGGAGGACCCTTCGGAATTAAAAACAATCCCGCAGCACTTTAGGTTGGCTCACAATTGTGACCCTAGAGGACTTATGATAAGGGGGATTGATGTTGTCCACACAGGCATCAGGCATAAGGGGAGGCAATGTTAAAAAATTGTTTGCACAACGAGAACTGAAGTGGATCGTTACATTGGGGACCATGAAACCATTTGGGTTAAATGACTCTTTAAACTTCGCGCCATTTTTATAAATTGTAAAAGGATTTATATATAATTCATATTTCTCCTGCATCCAATCCCTTCTGACTGTATGTTTTAACTGGATTTTGTGTGTTTTGATTTTGATTTTAATTAATGTTTTTTCTTATATAGTTTTAAATTTTAGTCTCTCTTCTGTGGCATGATGGACATTACCTGAATGTCATATCACTGACCTCATTATTTCCCTGGAATGCCCTATGAAGAATTCATTCTTTTACGGAATGGGGCCACAAAGATATGGAAAAAATCCCATTTCTTGTATTATCATTTATAGTTGTTATGATCTTAAAAGCATGTAAAAAAAAATTGTAATATTTTTTTGATGCATGCACATTACAATATCTTTATCGGGTTATGTATTTTTTCTATCTGAATGCTGCGGTTGTGGTGCGCATGCACCAGCTTGCCGTCCTTTGCTGCCCTGCATCATCCGTCGTTCTGTCATCGCTAGCATCTGACCGGGGGTTTGGCCTCCACTCGGATGTTGGATGGTGATGTGCCGGGTCACGTGGGTATGGTGCATCCGTCCGCGGGCGCATGCGCTGTGTATACACAGCCCAGCGGTGGCTGGTCATGTGATACACACATGACCGGTTACCATGGATATAAAAGGTCCTGTAGGAGACCATTAACACACCTGCCCTTGAGAAAGCAAGGCTATAGAGTGGCGAAAAGTGCATCGGGGTGCGTCTAGCGGTGTTCCTCTGTCTGGGTAAGATGACCCTTTTATTCAACTTAGCATAGGTTGATTTTTATGACCATATGTATTAAGGGGGCAGTATGGGAGAGGAATCCCCAGAGAAGATTCTACAACAGCCACTGGGCTATATTGATTAATGTCCTCCCTCCATTAATCTTTGGGAGCAGGTGGATGGATATTGTAGGTGATGGAGTCCTTATAATATCATGTTGATTGAAGCCTTTTAGTATTACATTTAGTACTGAGTGTGGCCAGTGTTGGTGTCCTTTTTAATCACATCTTTTAAATCTTGTTTGTTAATATATGTTTGATGGTCTGTTTCAATAAAGGTTGTTATAGTAATTTTGCCCCAAACTCCAATGTTTCTCCTTTTTGAATAAAAAAAGAAGCTTAAATCAATGCCTGGAGGTTACCTGAAAAGCTGTGGGACCAGCTGCCCTAACGTGCGTTTCGCCACAGTGCCTTCTTCACATGTTCAGCACACATTTTGCTCTGGGAAAGAAGGCACTGTGCCGAAGTGAGCGTTGGGCATCTGGCACCACAGCTTTTCAGGTAACCTCCAAGCATTGATTTTCTCTTCTCTTTGTTTCTTGCTCAGCACATTTTCCTAATTTGGCATACAGCCTCTTTTGTACTCTCCTTCGCTTCTGTGTACCCTTGAGCTCTGATATGTCCATCACTTACACTATGTTTATGGGTACATTTCATTGCACAATGCACATGCACTTTGATCAATTTGTATATATATTTTTTACCTTGCCTGTTTGTTGCCTGCTTATGCTGTGGTTCCATCTTTTTTGGCTCACCAATGTCATTCTCCTATTTGCTTGAATTTATATGTTTTTATATTGTATTTTCAATAAAGCTTTACATCTTTTAATATTTGGTTCTTTTTGGTGCTATTTTTCCTTTGATATGATTTCTGGTTATGAAAATTATGTGGGAGTTCATGGCATTTTTTTTATTTGTCTTTATTTTACACAGAATATACACAGCAGGTGCTGAATACAACTCTCATCATTGTTGCCTAGTCGCACCGATCTCAGGGAGAGTAGATGACAATGATGAGAGCTGCATTCAGCTGTAGGCATCTGGGAACAGCGCAAACTGTAACACTTCTTCCCAGGCGCCGCTATATGTTACAATGGTGACACACAAAGGTCATCCGTGTGTCATCAGTGTGCACGTGTTCAGCACGCATTTTGTCCATGCTGCTGATAAAAACGAATATATTTGGTGATTTTTCACACGGAGACATGGTCTGTGTGAAAAACCTGACATGTGCATACCACCATTGAATACAGTGGGTGTCTTTCTGTCTGTATTTGCAGTCCTTAAAAAAAATGGACCGCATAGGGACACAAAAACGGACATGTGCAGGGGCCCAAGACAGATTCAAGATTATCTACCTGATCTAGAGTGAACTCCATCTATTCATTACAAGCAGCAGGATGCCATCAAATCACTCCTAGCTTTTGACTAGAGCTATTAAATAGTAGTCCTAGTTCTGCTTGATTTTTGCAAATTAAGAGTCATACAATACATATTGCATTTTTGGCAAAAATTTTAAAATACATGTAGAAAATATACAGTTGCACAATAGAAATATAAGCATTTGATAGAAAACATATGAGTTCTTTATTGCAATAAAGAATATAGAAATGCACTGTATATTTTCAGCGATAAATAAAAAAAATTCACTTAGATTTTCTTTAGGTCATTTACAGCTATGTAATAAGCCTTAAGCTTTTGGATCACCCCTGCGGGCAGTGGGGTACTCGGTACCAGGTCCTTTGGTTCCCAGGGGGATGTCACGGTGGCTGACCCGGTCCGTGGCCCGTGGGACGTCCGTGTTAAAGGGAAAGGTCATTAAAGGGATATGTTCGTGACTCCACATGTGGTATTCGGTCAGGGTGATCGACGCTGCTTTAAGGGGTCCACTGGGGTGATGTTATGGCAGCTAGATGGTATAACTTCCCACAGGTGAAGTATGTCCCCAGGGCTTCCCAGTGTGTAGATGGTGGATGGTGAGAGGCGCAGTGAAGAACGAGGACTCAAGGTTTTGCAGTCTCTTTACCTTTTACTGAAGGCTTCAGCATCCACAGTCCAGAGCACAAACCACAGGGCAGACAGAGTCTGGCTGGTTTGGAGGCAAATCCAGAGTCCCCTTATCCAGGTGGAAATCAGTAGCCTTCCTCTAGCGCCGTGTGTTGTAGTACCTTACTGCTAAGCCTCTCTCATAAGGTCCTCACAGATGTTGTAGATGTTATGTCTCTCTCTCTGTCCCCCAGACTGATAGGACAAACCCATATGACCGGTGGCTTGAGGCGGTTTATAGGGACTCTATCATGCCCCATCCTCTAAGCGGTGCCACCTTGCCTCCTGTGTATAGGGTCGGATCAGTAACACGAAATTAGCTGTCCTGCCGGTCTCTGGAGCAAGGCATAAAGGACTGTTGCTCCCTCGGTGTTTCGGCTACCAGGATCTTGCGCCTCAGAAGGAGGCAGCCTGTGTAGGGCAGAACTCCTCTGATATCCACTTCTTTGCTACCACTTCTTCATCCTCTCTACAATACAGTTCTCTTTCCGTGTCTCTTTCTGGAAGCTGCCGCACTCAGGGCAGGTGCAGCTCCGTGTCCTTCTGTCCCAGCCTCTGACAGGATCCCACCCCTGTCAGGGACCAACTACCTGAGTGAAGCTCAGCCAGCAACTGCCTAACTTCCTCTCCAAGTCACCAGTTTTACCTAAGTGTGAAGAGTGCCCTAATAAATAGGATCATAGCTCCCCCTGGTGGACTGGAGTATGAAATGTGTTGTATGTTTGTGATACCTGGATTCGTTTGTCTTTCTTTGCCTCCAAACATAACATCACTCCCCCCTCGAGGAGAATGATATTACTTTAACGACCAGGACCCTGGGGCGCTGCACTTTTACATTGTGCAAGTTCAGTGAAAAGTATGACATTTTATCTTTTGCAAATTCTGTACCGTGAAAAAATTCTCATGGTTCAATTGATATATGCTCATATAGTTTACTGAAGCTAATTTTTATTACGTGAATATTTGGACAGTTTTCCTTGCTTTTGCCAATGCACATTTATTTTTTTATTTCTCCATGCTTGGATGGACTCCTCTTGCTATGTTGTGAAGTTCTTCTTATACTATGCTTAGCAGTGTCCATCAGAGGAATATATCGGAAGGATCTTCAGATGTAACCTTTGATGTATAGCTCTGACAACCACCTTTGCAAGGGCATACAGTTGTATCTGTCTCCCATAGGTTCCCATGATGAAAAAACTTATATTGCTCAATATATATTTTTACTTTGTGCTTTTTTATGCATTTGTGCAGTATACTGACCTTTATTTATTTAGCGTTGCTTATATAGCACCATCACATTCCATAGCGCTTTACATATATTAGCGTCACTGTTCCCAATGGGTCTAACAATCTAAATTCTCTACCAGAGTGCCTTGGAGTGTGGGAGGAAACCTTGGTACCCAGACATGAGAACATACAAACTCCTTGCAGAGGTTGAACCCAGAATCCCAATGCCGGAAAGCAACAGTGCTAACCACTGAACCACTTTATGAGAAAGAGAGAAATGGCACACTACCAGTATGACATATAACAGGGGTGCAAACTAGTGGTAGTAAAGCTGAAATGACCTCAAAAGAACAAGAAAACCACCATAGGGAATGCACACCACTACTGAGTACATATAAAAGGAAAACTTTCATTAACACACCATTTAAAACCTATTAAAAAACAAAAACCAACCAACACCTCCCACACATGTGGATAACCCCGCAATAATACAGGTATATGGCACAATATTGCATGTAAATGTATAAACGTAATTATGACACTGTACGTCACAACAATATATGTACATAATAATGCAAAATACCTCAACCATGATAGTCCCTGCACACCCCTGATAATGGCAAAAAATCCTAAATCCAGGATGATAAGAAAAAGATCTCTTTTGGCAATAATCTGCAGAAATAACCAAAGGAAGCAAGAGAGGTACGCCAAGAGGACACAATGCGTCAGTTGCCCATGATCAGAGCTGGGGTGCCCATGGGCGTGCTGAAATAAGTGATCTACCTGAGTCCACGTAAAAGAAATAACTCCCAAAGTGACCACAGCACTAATGCTGAGGGGATTTGAGCGATGAAATAGACTGCTGACATGTGCAGATAAAACCAAGGCGTACAGCTCCCAATAAGAGAAGAACAAGGGGGAGGGAAGCTGGGAAAGCGTGGGAGGCAGGAACCCAACGCGTATCGCCGTTGCACGGACGGCTTCGTCAGGGGAAGTGTGAGGTACGGTGTCAAAACCAAAGTATAAATACCTTGCAATAGTCACATCAGTGAACGCCGGTGTGTGAGCCTGATCAGCCGGCAGGAAACCGGAACCGGAAGTGATGTGGGACATAAGGACTAAGGGCAGACGTCTCTGCCCATACAATCAAATGCGCACGTGCCAGACATAGTCAGCGCGGCGCATTGGAAAGAAAGTTGACCACCAGAGGGCGCATGCGCAGAATGAAAAGTGGCTCAGAGCAGACCGGGCTAATGGATAGAAGGAGCCGAGATGCAGGATTAAAGCAGGAGCAAAGAACAGAGCTATGGAGCTTAAAAGAAACTGCACATATAATAATAATAATAATTAAATGAAAATGCATACAATAAGCCAAAATAAATAAATAAACAAAAATAAAGAAAGAAAGAAAAAGAAAAAAACACCATACTGCTATAGTGAGAAAAAATGATGATAATAATAACCAAAATATATGTAAACTGAAAATCAATAAATAATAAATAAATGAAAAATAATAAAAAAAATAAATAAAGGAAACTAAATAATAAATAATCAAAAATCAAAAATAATAATGCTCCTGAACATCAATGCCAAAGACAGAATATAGCCAAATGACAATGTCCAGAGTGTGATAGAAGGCAAAATCCAATACTGACTAAAAAATAGTCCATTGGCACAATAGGCCAAAAAAATCTTTGCAGCCATTGGTACATTAGGCCGATCCGGACACAATGCATGATCCCATGTTGAGAGATGACGTACGAAATCCAGTCCATTCTGATAATGTTGCCGTGATCATAAGCGTCATGATGTCAGATCCAATGGGTCCACATCACCTGCTGTGAATCCGTATCCAAAGTACATAGTTATGCCAACCGTGATGGACCAAGCTGAGATTTAAACTTGATGACCTGAGGGAAGCTCAAGATCAGTAAAAACCAAAAAGAAGCAGGTAAGTTACCCAAGGAATCCCGTAAACAGGAGATCCTCATTCATGCCATCCGGTACTGAGGAGTGTAACAAAAAAATCCACCGTGCTTCAACTTGTAAAAGTTTTGGAGCCAGTGAACCACCTCTATCTGAGCCCCTGATGTGCTCGAAACCCACAACCCTCGTATTCAGGCACCTACCTCCATGGTGAGTCAAGTAGTGGGAGGCGACTGAGGTCAGAGTTTTGCCTTTCCGAGAGTCCACCAGAGCCGTATTAATTGTGGAAAAATGCTTTTGAATATGACGACGTAGCTCTTGCGTTGTCTGACCTACGTAGACAAGTGGGCAAGGACACACAATCGCATAGATTACATTAATTGTCTTACAATTAATGTATGCCTTAAGTCTATGCTCCAATGAGTCAAAGGGATTGCAAAAAATGTCTCTTACAGGGTGAATGTATTGGCAGATATTACAATTCCCGCAAGGAAAAGAACCCCTCAGAGACACCCCACGATTAAGCCTAACAACAGGTCTAGCGTAATGACTCCTGGTGAGAATGTCCTTAAGGTTTGGTGCCCTCGTGGCCGTAATGAGCGGGCACTCACTAACAACCTTGGATGTCTGTAGGTCTGTCGTAAGCACACCCCAATGTTTTTGTAGGATCTGTCTCACCTGGGGCCAATGGGTATTGTAACCCATAATAAATCGGACATGATTGTCAGGCATCTTCCTCTTGGGTTCCAATAGAGACCCCTGTGACTGCAGCTTGGCTCTCTGATACGCCCTTGAGATGCATTTCTTGGGATACATCCTTCTTTCAAATCTGGAAGTAAGATCACCAGCCTCTCTATGAAAATCCTCATCATGCGTGCAGTTCCTCCTCGCCCTTAAGAACTGACCAATCGGCACCTCGTTTTTGGTGTGTAACGGATGGAAACTACGGTATTCCAGAAGACTATTTGTGGACGTAGGTTTGCAATACAAATTGGTGGACAGATGACCGTTGTGACTGATGACGTTTAGATCCAGGAAGATCACTAATGAAGATGAACACGAGTACGTTAAAAAGAAGTTAAGATTATTATCATTGAGGGACTCTATGAAGTTAGCAACTTCCTCCTGAGATCCTGACCACACAAAAAAGACATCATCAATGAACCTAACCCAATGTCGTACCTTAGTTCTGTACCATTTAGAATTATAGACAATGGAGGCCTCCCACCACCCTAGAAAGAGATTTGCCTGAGTCGGTGCGCAACGAGCCCCCATTGCCACTCCCGATACTTGTAGAAAAAATGTCCTGTCAAATAGAAAAAAATTATGCTTCAAGACGAAATCAAGCAAGTCAATGAGAAAGGAGTCATGCACCTTATCGGAACCCTGTTGAAGGTCCAACCATGAAAGCACTGCCTGTAAACCATCCTCATGTTTGATGTTTGAATACAAAGATTCAACGTCACAGGTGACCATTAAATCTCCCGGAGCAAGCGTGATCCCTTGTAACCGTGTGATAAAGTGTGACGAACATATAAAACGTTGACACAATGAGGTGTTCTATCCAGATAAAATCACGTTCACCCACATTAATTATGCCCAGTTCAAATGCCCGATCAAGGAGCGTTCTCAACTTCATGGAAAATACACCAGTAGGGTCCGATGGAAGTCTGCGATAAAATTTGGAGTTGCCCAGTTGCCTGTGGGCCTCCTCTAAATAGAGGTCATGAGGCCACAGAACGATATTACCACCCTTATCGGCTTCCCGTATGATGAAGTTACTGTTAGTCTTTAGGCTAGTGAGTGCCCATCTCTCTGGGGGTGTCAAATTGGCCGTAATAGGTAGTTTATCAAGTAGTCCCTCAATATCTTTCTTGGCCATTTCGAAAAAAATTCTAACAGCCGTCACGATAGAGAAGGGCGGCTGAAACCCGGGACTTATTCCTGTGTGGAAATCTGGACCTACCTTCCTCCATTTCTCCTTCTCGTAAGAGATCCATAAGGTCTTGAAAAGTTCTTTGATCAGTTGGATCCAGAAAGGCTGATGTATCTTGGGGCCTATTGTGAAGAACCTGCAAAACGATCTTCCTGCAGAGCAAAAAAAGATCTTTTATGAGGGTAAACTTGTCCATCTGCTGGACTGGTGAAAAAGTAAGTCCCTTAGTTAGCACAGATATTTCATGCTTTGAAAGAGAGTATGTAGATAGATTAATAATCTGAAGATTATCATTTGGATCATACTCACGGTCGTCATTGGTCACAGGCATAATCATCTGCGGTACTGCTTCCGTGGGTTGTGGCGTGGTAGTCTGTACGTCTTGCTCCTGGTTATCCGTGCAAACACCCCTCCATTGCCTGCGTTCTCGCCTGGTCTGGAATCGTTTTCGCTTTCCGCCGAGGACAAAAAATCACTTTATGTATATTCCACTGTAGATGAAGCCAGTTGACCACCATTCGAAACTTTATTTTTATGGGTAGACACCCGTCGTCTATTGCCATGATGAGTCCACAGAAAAGCATTGTTATCCTCAAAGTCTCTTTTGTCCCTCAAAAACTTAGGGCACTTTTTGTTCAAAATCTCTTTATCGTATTTATCAAACAGTTCTTTTAATCTGACTCTAAAAGTCTGCACCTGTGACGTCTCATTGAAGTTAATCAGCTTGGCTTCCAACGTTTTAAACTCAACCTTCGTTGTGTCCAACAATTCTCTATCGTGGGTAATCAGCATATTAATGAGGATATTAGAACAACGCAATAAACCTTGTTCCCACGTGGTGCGAAAAGTAGGGGATGGTTCCCATGCAGGAAAAATTGGGATTCTGAAACCCCTAGGTACAATATTGCATTTAAGGTACTCCTTCAAAGCCCAAATGTTCCATAATAGCCTAATGCCCTGCTTCTGTAAGGTGATGAGTTCTGTTGTCAGGCTAGAGAAATCAGTTGAATGATCTGCATTATTAACCTCCGTAAAGACATTAGATGTGGAGGCCCTCCAAGCCGCCTCCCATGTGTCCCAATCCATAGTCACAACCCATGCAACTCACTGATATAAATAACAGAAGTATATAAATATCTATTTATATACCAAAATAAGTCATGTGTCGCCAATAAGAAACAGTAAACATGAGATTGCTTCAAGTGAACAATTTATGAGAAAGAGAGAAATGGCGCACTACCAGTATGACATATAACAGGAGTGCAAACTAGTGGTAGTAAAGCCGGCTGATCAGGCTCACACACCGGCGCTCACTGATGTGACTATTGCAAGGTATTTATACTTTGGTTTTGACACCGTACCTCACACTCCCCCTGACGAAGCCGTCCGTGCAACGGCGATACGCGTTGGGTTCCTGCCTCCCACGCTTTCCCCGCTTCCCTCCCCCTTGTTCTTCTCTTATTGGGAGCTGTACGCCTTGGTTTTATCTGCACATGTCAGCAGTCTATTTCATCGCTCAAATCTCCTCAGCATTAGTGCTGTGGTCACTTTGGGGGTTATTTCTTTTATGTGGACTCAGGTAGATCACTTATTTCAGCAGGCCCACGGGCACCCCAGCTCTGATCATGGGCAACTGACGCATTGTGTCCTCTTGGTGTACCTCTCTTGCTTCCTTTGGTTATTTCTGCAGATTATTGCCCAAAGAGACCTTTTTCTTATCATCCTGGATTTAGGATTTTTTGCCATTATCAGGGGTGTGCAGGGACTATCATGGTTGAGGTATTTTGCATTATTATATACATATAATGTTGTGACGTACAGTGTCATAATTACGTTTATACATTTACATGCAATATTGTGCCATATACCTGTATTATTGTGGGGTTATCCACATGTGTGGGAGGTGTTGGTTGGTTTTTGGTTTTTAATTGTTTTTAAACGATGTGTTAATAAAAGTTTACCTTTTATATGTACTCAGTAGTGGTGTGCATTCCCTATGGTGGTTTTCTTGTTCTTTTGAGGTCAACCACTGAACCACTGTGATGACTACTCCAATAAACAAGAATCAGCATATATAGTTGACTAATTATTATGCTTTGTTTATATATCACTATCATATTCCGCAGTGTTTACATACAACATCATTGTTGTCCCATTGAGGCTCACAATCTAAATTCCCTAGTGATAAGTCTTTGGTGTATTGGAGGTAACTGGGGAACCTGGAGCAAGCACGGAGAGAACATATAAACTCTTTTTTGATGTTGTCCTTGGTGGAATTTGAAACCAGGACCCCAGCACAGAATGATTAACATTTATCAAGAACCAGATCATAATAGAATAAAACTTTTATCATGTAGAATAGTTCAAACTTTTTCTTAATAGTGTCAATTACAAAATGTTATGTATTGGCATATACTGTTCATTCATGCAAGGAAAAATTTGCTTTAGTATAAAATAAATATAGACCTTTTTTTGGTTAATTATGGTCAACACAAAATAAAAAGTAATTTCACTTTAATTGCTAGTGTGATATTTTACTTATTAAGGGATGTACACACTGTTTTTTAAGGCAAATTTCCACTTAATTCATTATTAGTCTCTTGGTATCTATTTTATTGCACAGCCGTTAAAGCAAATGGCATCTTCTTAGCCTTAAGACAGTGTCAATATATTGATGTTAACCTTATTAATCTGTCTGAAGCCATTAAATGGCTAAATTTCAAACTAATAGCTCGATCTGCAATTAAGACCCGTAGTGTGCTTGTGTCTAATTCCTTGGGACTTGCATGCCATGTAGTATGGAGGCTGAAAAGTCTACATTGCAAAACAACTGCTATCCACTTGTTTCACATAATATAAATGATGAGACTTCTGAGGGGGGATTTCTTTTACTTATTGATGTATTTACATTACTCAAACATGGTGGATAACTGTAGATTTTTTTTCATTACAAAAGTGATATAATAACAACACATTCCACCAATGTGCTTAAAATTGTAATTACTGGAATTAGTATTCTTAGAATATACAATGTACTTTACTAGCACAAGCACTTAATTCTGTCAACCTACAGTAATTTCCTGGAGACACAAATATGGTACCACCAATCTACAAAAGGTTTTGTAAGGGTTGCCACCACTGCGAATGAAGCATGCATCAGTGGTTAGGTAGTGGACATACAAGTACTCATACATAATGCCAATAATGTCCACATTTGGCCGCCATACCAGATTAGATTGCATACGACTAGGGTTGAGCGACCTTTACTTTTATAGGATCGGGTCGGGTTTCACAAAACCCGACTGTTTCAAAAGTTGGGTCGAGTGAAATCGGCCGATCCTATAAAAAAGTCGGGGTCGGGGTCGGCCGAAACCTGAAACCCAATGCAGTGCATTGGGTTTCCATGGTTCCCAGGGTCTGAAGGAGCGGAAACTCTCCTTCAGGCCCTGCGATCCATATTTTAGTGTAATATAAAGAATTAAAATAAAAAATATCGCAATACTTACCCTCTGACGCGCCCTAGTACTCACCGGGAACCTTCCTTCCTTAGAATCAGCCTTCCAGGACTTTGCGGTGACGTCGCGGTGACGTCGCGGCTTGTGATTGGTCGCGCGGCCGCCCATGTGACCGCTCGTGTGACCAATCACAAGCCGCGACGTCACCGCGATGTCACCGAAGGTCCTGGAAGGGCTGATTCTTAGGAAGGAAGGCTGCCGGAAAGAAGCAGGGCACGTCCGAGGGTGAGTATATACCTAATATGAATATACTCCTACACCCTCGGACGTGCCCTGCTTCTTTCCGGCAGCCTTCCTTCCTAAGAATCAGCCCTTCCAGGACCTTCGGTGACGTTGCGGTGACGTCGCGGCTTGTGATTGGTCGCGCGAGCGGTCACATGGGTGGCCGCGCGGCCAATCACAAGCCGCGATGTCACCGCGGCGTCACCGCAAGGTCCTGGAAGGCTGATTCTAAGGAAGGAAGGTTCCCGGTTAGTACCAGGGCGCGTCAGAGGGTAAGTATTGCGATATTTTTTATTTTAATTCTTTATTTTACACTTAAATCTGAATTCCGATACCAATTCCCGATATCTTAAACATATCGGGAATCGGTATCGGAATTCCGATTCTAGATTCAAAAGATCGCCGACTTCATGGCCGACCCCACACAGGGGTCGGGTCGGGTTTCATGAAACCCGACCTTGCCAAAAGTCGGCGACTTTTGAAAATTTTCGACCCGTTTCGCTCAACCCTACATATGACTCGTACTTTTACTAATTTTGTAACTGATGATTAATTATGAGTCATTCACCAGTGGAAATTATGTATTGCACAGCTTGAAGGGTTATTCCTATCTTGATAAGTGTTATTTATTTAATTATTGGGGTTCAATAGGTTCTCCACTGATTCTGAGATCACCATTCCATTTATTTTCTTTGCCACTGCTTAAGACAGCAGTCAGAACCACAGCATCAAGAATGAGAGATTGTCCACTACTAGAGAACCCCCTTTGAATTCCCCCAGTGTGCTAAATTAAAGGGAACCTGTCAGCAGGTTTTTGCTATTTAATCTGAGAGTAGCATAATGTAGGGCAAGTGAGCCTGATTCCAAAGATGTATCACTTTGTTTACTGGGTACAGCAAGTGTGATACAATCAGATGTTCTTTGATGCAGCATGAAGCAGAGCTAAGAAGGTTAACCCTGCCCCCACCAGGCTTTATATGTACATAGTCTATTGACAATGAGCTGCTTATCACAGGAGTGGGTGGAGTTGGACCAGTAGGCACTTGGCACCTAGTCCTATAGTGATAATTCCCAGGTGATACAACCTTCTTTGCAAGTAAACAACAGCACACAGCCAAAAAATGGACAGAAGTGAAATCTGTGCTTTTGAACCTTGAAATCTTGCTGTCTTCAGATTGCATAGCAAAAACCTGCTGACAGATTCCCCTTAAGTAAGATAAAAGCATATTTACCTTTCACACCAACGTACTGTAGCTCCTCAATTATGTGTCCATAGTGATTTTGTGAAATTGTTTCTTACATGAGCACTGCAGTCTATCAAACATTTGTTCAGTAAGTTAACAATTTACAACTGTCAAAATGTATGCCTCATTCCAAATGTAACTACCTATGAGTTAAAGGATGGAGATCCTTAGCCTAAATACTGCTGCCGACCATGTTGTTCATTCATTATTTGTCTCCCTTAAAGTGGCTGAGCATATGTAGTCAAGTTATGCTGTTTGACCCGTTCCAAGCTTGTGGTGTTAAAATTAGATGCCTAGATCTGTGCCCAGATTCTACTGAGCCAGTTCTGTAGCCAGAGTCCTCTGCAAGGGACTGCATTATCTTTTGTCTCTGTCTACGCTATAGAAGTAGTTTGGAATTACATACATAGTAACATAGTTAGTAAGGCCGAAAAAAGACATTTGTCCATCCAGTTCAGCCTATATTCCATCATAATAAATACCCAGATCTACGTCCTTCTACAGAACCTAATAATTGTATGATACAATATTGTTCTGCTCCAGGAAGACATCCAGGCCTCTCTTGAACCCCTCGACTGAGTTCGCCATCACCACCTCCTCAGGCAAGCAATTCCAGATTCTCACTGCCCTAACAGTAAAGAATCCTCTTCTATGTTGGTGGAAAAACCTTCTCTCCTCCAGACGCAAAGAATGCCCCCTTGTGCCCGTCACCTTCCTTGGTATAAACAGATCCTCAGCGAGATATTTGTATTGTCCCCTTATATACTTATACATGGTTATTAGATCGCCCCTCAGTCGTCTTTTTTCTAGACTAAATAATCCTAATTTCGCTAATCTATCTGGGTATTGTAGTTCTCCCATCCCCTTTATTAATTTTGTTGCCCTCCTTTGTACTCTCTCTAGTTCCATTATATCCTTCCTGAGCACCGGTGCCCAAAACTGGACACAGTACTCCATGTGCGGTCTAACTAGGGATTTGTACAGAGGCAGTATAATGCTCTCATCATGTGTATCCAGACCTCTTTTAATGCACCCCATGATCCTGTTTGCCTTGGCAGCTGCTGCCTGGCACTGGCTGCTCCAGGTAAGTTTATCATTAACTAGGATCCCCAAGTCCTTCTCCCTGTCAGATTTACCCAGTGGTTTCCCGTTCAGTGTGTAATGGTGATATTGATTCCTTCTTCCCATGTGTATAACCTTACATTTATCATTGTTAAACCTCATCTGCCACCTTTCAGCCCAAGTTTCCAACTTATCCAGATCCATCTGTAGCAGAATACTATCTTCTCTTGTATTAACTGCTTTACATAGTTTTGTATCATCTGCAAATATCGATATTTTACTGTGTAAACCTTCTACCAGATCATTAATGAATATGTTGAAGAGAACAGGTCCCAATACTGACCCCTGCGGTACCCCACTGGTCACAGCGACCCAGTTAGAGACTATACCATTTATAACCACCCTCTGCTTTCTATCACTAAGCCAGTTACTAACCCATTTACACACATTTTCCCCCAGACCAAGCATTCTCATTTTGTGTACCAACCTCTTGTGCGGCACGGTATCAAACGCTTTGGAAAAATCGAGATATACCACGTCCAATGACTCACCGTGGTCCAGTCTATAGCTTACCTCTTCATAAAAACTGATTAGATTGGTTTGACAGGAGCGATTTCTCATAAACCCATGCTGATATGGAGTTAAACAGTTATTCTCATTGAGAATTGTATGTAGGCCAGTAGCTGGCTTCTCTTCAGGGCACTACCATCAGTTGACTTAGCATGAGTAAACCATAAACAATAAAACAATAAATAATATAAACAATAAAATAATTTCTACTATCTATGTATTACCTATTGAGCACACTCTGAACAAGAGGGGTCCTACTCACAGCTTTAAAGCATTTAATTTCATTGAATGAGCGTGGATGTTTCTTATACAGTATAACAGACAGGTGTAAAGGAGGATTCTGCAAGTTTTTGGCTACTAGGTCAGTGCTGCTTTTCATCATCAGATAGCAGACTGTTTTAAGCATCCAGACTGGCAGTATCATGCCGTGTACACATCAGGTTTAAGCCACATGTCAGTGGCTCTATCGGAGCTGTTATCCACAGCTCTGAAAAACAAGATCCAGATGTATCTGACAATGGATCCATTGACTTGAGAGAACCAAATGGAGACACTTTGTTCTCTGTCTGACCTCAATTTCGGTCGTGTCCACCTTTTTAAGGCAGGCTCAAAATCGCAATCAATAAGTTTTCTGCACAAAGTGACTCCATCTGTTTCAGTGAAGTCAATGGCCTCTTCGTTGGATATGCATGAATCCTCTTTTTCGGAGTTTCTGATGGAAGCCCCGATGGAACCACTGATGTATTTGCTAAAATGTGATGTGAACCTGATACAGTGCAAGGTTCATAGCAGGAAGCAGCAGTACAAGTGTATGCAAATAACTAAGATGAGTAATGGACTGCAGTATGATGCTATACTTATAGGGGCTTAGAGGAAGTAGGTTCTACAGCAGAGTTCCCCAACTCCGGTCCTCAGGAGCCACCAACAGGTCATGTTTTCAGGATTTCCATAGTATTGCACAGGTGATTGAATGCTTGCATGTCCAGGTGATGCGATTATCACCTGTGCACTACTAAGGAAATCCTGAAAACATGACCTGTTGGTGGCTCTTGAGGACCGGAGTTGGGGAACACTGTTCTACAGGATGAAATTGCATATAGAGGATGCTGACAGAGGTGATGCTCTGCAGGATAAAGCAATATATCGAGGGGATGACAGGAGTGATGTTTTGCAGGAGGTTACTGTATATAGAAGGACTGAAAGAAGTGATGTTCTGTAAGATGGGACTGTATATTGAAGGCCTAGGAGAATGGAACTGTACATGCAAGGTCTGAGAGGAGTGATGCCCTGGAGGATTGAGTTGTATAAAGAGGGGCTGAAAGAAGTAGTGTACTGCTAGTTGGGGCTGTATATAATGGGTTTAAGAGGTGTGATGTTCTGCAGAATGGAATTTTAAGCTGCATATTTAGTCAGCTGATAGGAGTTAAGTTTTGTGGTATGCAGCTGTATATAGAAGGGGATGCAAAGGAATGATATTCAGTAGGAAATGACTGTATATAGAGGGTCTGAGAGGAGTGATGTTCTGCAGAATAGGACTGTATATGCAAGATCTGAGTGGCATGTTGTCCTGCACGATGAGGTAGTGTTTAGATGGGCTATAAGGAGTAAAGTACAGATAGGTGGGGCTGTATATAGTGGGGGCTTAGAGGAGTCATGTTCTGCAGGAGGTGACTGTATATATAGAGGCTGAGAAGAGTGATTTTCTGTAGGTGAGGACTGATGTTCTGTAGGATGGAACTGTATATAGAGGATCTGAGAGTAGTGACAGGATGGGATTGAATAAGCAAGTTCTGAGAGAAGTGATGTCATGCAGGAAGGGGTAGCATATAGAGGGGCTAAAAGGAGTGAAGTACAGATAGGTGGAGGTGCACGTAGTGGGGGCTGAAAGGACTGACATTGTGTGGAATGGAGCTGTATATAGAGGGGGCTGAAAGGAGAGATGTTTTGCAGGAGTTGACTGTCTATAGACAGGCTGAGAAGACTGATGTTCTGTAGGTTGGGACTGTACATGGAGGATCTGAAAGAAGTGATGTTCAGAAGGATGGTACTGTATATACATTGTCTGAGAAGAGTGATGTTCTTCATAATTGAACTGTATATACTAGGTCTGAGAGGAGTGATGTGCTGTAGGATGGAATAGTATATTAAGTGGATGAAAAGAGTGAGGTACTGCTAGGTAGGGTTATATATCCAGATGGGCTGAGAGAAATGGCATACTGCAGTATGGGGCAGCGTTGTAGAAGGGGCTGAGAGGAGTGATGTTCTGTAGGATAGGACTATATGTACAGGGGCTGAGAGAAGTAATGGACTGCAGCATGAGGCAGTATATAAAGAACCTTACAGAAGAGTACTGCAATATGTAACTGTATATAGAAAGGCTAAAAGGAGTGATTTACTGCACGAGGGGGCTGTATATAGAGTATTGTGGGGTGATGATTCTTAAATTGGACTGTATGAATGAGATAGCTGATGGGAGGACATTGATATCTTTTTATTTGGAACTGTACGGTGAAGGGAGCTGAAGGGAGCGACGTGATGGTATTAACATGGAACTGTATCTTATTGTGGGATGATGGGAGGCGTTGACGTCTATTTACACTGGACTGTATTATGAAGGTAACAGAAGAGAAGAAAGTGATGTGCTTTACAAGGAACTGTATGTTGAAGGAAAGTGAAGAAAGAAGGAAGGGATATTTTGCAGAATGGAACTGAATGGTAGGCATGGAGTTATGGTGAAAAGGCCACTAGACCTTTTATCCAACATTTCCGAGGAGCTGTTTTTCAACATGACAGTGTCAGACTACATGTTGTTCGTACAACTGTGAGTAGCTGGTGTGGGCTAAACATGCTACCATGGCCTGCAGCATCTCCTGACTTGTCTTCCATTGAACATATGTGGAACACTATGGGTCAGCAATGACTCGTTCCATTCAGCAAGGCTAAACACTCCTCAGACAACCATTCATAACCTCAGTGATAGCCTGCATGTACGTGTTGATATTTGTTTCTGCATATGGTGCTCATACTTGATTTTGAACAAAACAAGGTGCTTTGAAAATTTGATTTACATTTTCTATAAATGCGTACATCATTATCACGTGTATCTATCCTGTGATTTCTATAACTCCGAGTTTTTCATCAAAGCAAAAGGTGGCTATTTTGAAGAACCTAGAATATAAGACATATTTTCAGTTGTTTCACACTTTTTTGTTAAATATATAATTCCACATGTGTTAATTCATAGTTTTGATGCCTTCAATGTGAATTTACAATTTTCATAGTCATGAAAATACAGAAAAATCTTTAAATGAGAAGGTGTGTCCAAATTTTTGGTCTGTACTGTATATATCTATATATCTATCTATCTATCTATATATATATATATATATATATATATATATATATATGTATATATATATATTTACTGCTCAAAAAAATAAAGGGAATACTTAAACAACACAATGTAACTCCAAGTCAATCACAATTCTGTGAAATGAACCTGCCCAGTTTTGAAATCCATTTCTAATGCTGCAGTCGATTTCTCTGTTCTCCTACTTTTTGGCTGTTATTTTGGTCACTTTTGCATTTTGTCAATGCTCTCACCCTTAGAGGTACTGTATAGTAGCATGAGGTGATGTCTACAATGTACAGAAATTGATCAGGTAGTACAGCTCATACAGGATGGCACATCAATACAAGTCATGGCAAGAAGGGTAGCCGTGTCTGTCAGCACAGAATGCAGAGCAGGAGATAGGCTAGTACATCAGATGTGGAGGTGAGCATAAGTGTGCAACAACCCTGCAGCAGGACCTCTACCTCCTCATTTGTGCAAGAAGGAACAGGAGGAGCAATGCCAGAGCCCTGCAAAATGACCTCCAGCAGACCACTAACATCCATGTGTCTGCTCAAAGATTCCATGAGGGCGGTATGAGGACCTGACGTCCCCAAGTGGGTGGTGTGCTTACAACCCAACACTGTGCAGGAAGATTGGTACTTGCCAGCGAAAACCAAGATTGGCAAATTCAAACATTGGTGCCATGTGCTCTTCATGAATGAGGGCAGGTTCACACTAAGCACATGTGACAGACGTGACAGAGTTTGGAGAAGCCATGGAGAACATTCTGCTGTCTGCGAAGTCCGCCAGTTGACCAACTTTGGCAGTTGTTCATTAGTGGTGTGGGAAGGCATTTCTTTGGAAGGCCACACAGCCCTTCATGTGCTAGCAAGAGGTGCCCTGACTTCCATTAGTTTCCAGGATGAGATTCTCAGAACTATTGTGAGACCATATAAAGGTACACTGGGCTGGGTTCCTTCTGATGCATGACAATGCTAGGACTCATGTGGCTGAAGTGTGTCAGCAATTCCCGCATGATGAAGGCATTGATGATATGGACTGGCCTGCCCGTTCCCCAGACCTGAATTCAATTGAGCACATCTGGGACATCATGTCTCATTCCATGCACCAACGCCACGTTGCACCACAGATTGTACAGCAGTTAACTGATGCTTTAATCCAGGTCTGGGAGGACATCTCTCAGGAGAACATCCACCGTCTCATCAGAAGCATGCCCAGGTGTTGTAGGGAGGATACATATATATATATACATATATATATATATATATATATATATATATATATATATATATATATATATATATATATGTATATATATATAATTTGAACCCTGCCTGGCAGGTACATGACTCTATGACACCCACACAAGAAAAGGTATGGAAAACATTGTGTTAAGGACTGGCGGAACGCACCAAGTACAAGATGAAATGGAACTAGGTGCGTTCGCAGTCCGAGGTCCACCGTGCAGGTAAAAACCCTGCTGCTAGTAAGATGGACTATATGGCGGTACTATACGTATACACGCACGAGTTAACTTCACCCTGCGTGAAGGAAGCGATCCTGTTGCGTCACAGGACCGCGGTACCGCACATAGAGCGCGAGCAAGAAGTCAGCGAATTCAACCCCAACTAGGATTGAAATCCGATTAGACACTTGCTGGCACAACACCGCAACTGGGTGTGTAAGGAAACTAAATAATAATATAAAGGCACAAGAGTGCGTGCGGTGCCGCACTGACGGACGCCACTAACCACCCAGGCTTGGGTCAGGAAAGCGCAGAGCAAGCGCACGGCGCCGTACAGGCGGACACAGCAATTGGTAGCTGTAATGTGTGTTACGTGCTGTTAGATAAGTCGGGCACTAGATAGCAAACATACACCTTCCGCGAACAATCATTCAATAGGGAGGGTTATTTAAAGAGCGACTTTCACTCACAACACACACACATATTTACAAGACAATACTAGCGCATGGCCGTGCGGTCATGCGCAGTTTATATAGCTGCAGCACAGGAAACAGCTACAGAAGTTTTGCCCTTTCAGGACCTGCCAAAAGGACCAATGGGATGTGCTGCAGTACCTGAGCATGTGACCCTCGATCTCCAACGGGAGATCCTGCCCTGGGCATGCTCAGACAGAGAAAAGCAGGACTTAGATCCAGAAACGTCCACTCGCCGCTGCCCAACACTGGCTTCAATGGCAGAAGCAGGAAAAGCAGCAGTAACTCTTCGCACAGAGTCAGACTGAGCGAGACGCTGGGATCGACGTCCCTGCTGAGCAGACTCCACTGCGGCTGGAGAAGAATGGGAGACCGCAGCAGAGACGGATCGAGATTCCCCCTGTGCAGCAGAGGAAACTCGACTCCTAACATTACCCCCCCTCCTAGGGCCCCCCTCCTTGGGCCTCGCTACGTTCGAAGGCAGCAATGAGCTGCGGGGCCCGAATGTGCTCAACAGGCTCCCAGGACCTGTCCTCGGGGCCATAACCCTTCCAGTCTACTAAATAAAATTTTTTGCCACGTACCACCTTGAACCCCAAAATAGCGTTCACCTCATAATCGTCCGTAGACGAACCCGATGTCCCAGCAGATGACTCGGAAAACCGGGACATATACACGGGTTTCAAGAGGGACACATGAAAGGTGTCAGTGATACCCAGGCGTGGCGGAAGGGCCAGACGGTAGACCACAGGATTAACCTGTTCGAGGACCTTGAAGGGACCCAAGTAGCGAGGTGCAAACTTAGTGGACTCTACACGCAGCCTGATGTTACGGGCAGAGAGCCACACTAAATCGACAGGAGCAAAGGTCGGGGCAGGGCGCCGATGTGCATCGGCGGAGGACCTCATTCTCTCCTTCGAGGCCCTAATGGCATCCTGAGTGCGGTCCCAAATGTCCCGTGCCTCCACTGCCCAGTCTGCCACCCTGGAGTCAGCAGAGGACACGATCATAGGCACAGGAACCCGCGGATGCTGGCCGTAATTAAGGAGGAAAGGAGTCTGACCGGTGGAGTCAGCTACAGCGTTATTAAGGGCGAACTCTGCCCATGGTAATAAAGATGCCCAGTCATCCTGCCTGGCAGAAACAAAATGTCGCAGATATGTGACCAGAGTCTGATTGGCCCTCTCCACCAACCCATTCGTCTCGGGATGATATGCGGAAGAGAGATTTAACTCAATGCTGAGAAGACGACAAAGCTCTCTCCAAAACCGAGACGCAAACTGGGGACCCCGGTCACTGACAATTTTGTCTGGCATGCCGTGTAGGCGGAAGACGTGCCTTATGAACAACGCTGCCAAGGCCCGTGCAGAAGGTAACCGTGGGAGCGGCACCAAATGCACCATTTTCGAGAAATGATCGGTAACGACCCAAATGACGGTACAGCCGCGAGACTTGGGCAAACAGACCACAAAGTCCATCCCGACCATCTCCCAGGGCCTGTCTGCGACCGGCAAGGGATAGAGTAACCCAGACGGCCGTTGTCGAGGAGACTTATTTTTGGCGCATGAGACACACGCCAGAACGTAATCTCTGACATCTCGGAGCATATGCGGCCACCAGTACGTCCTCGCCAGCAGCTCAGATGTCCTTTTTGTCCCAAAGTGTCCACCCACCCTGGAGGAATGAGCCCAACAGAGAACCTCCGGTCGCAAATTTATGGGCACAAAAGTCTTGCCCGGAGGCACAGACTCAAGCGACAGCGGAGCCATGGTTCTCAAGCTCTCAGAAGGAACAATAAGCCGAGGCTCTCCTTCCTCCTCCTCAGATGACACAACAGGGCGAGAAAGAGCATCAGCTCGAATGTTCTTCTCCCCAGCGAGATAATGGATAGACTCGACCCCGGGGAGGCTCAGCACCAGGCAAGAGATCAATAGGACAGTCATAGGGGCGATGGGGCGGAAGGTTCTCTGCTGCCTTTTTGGAGAACACGTCTGCATAAGACCAATATTGCTTGGAGAGAGAGGAAAGATCTGCGGGTACCTCTGTAGTAGCAACCTGAACGCACTCTCGATGACACCTGTTCCCACAAGATTCACTCCATCCCAGAATTCTGCCTGAGGACCACTCGATGTGAGGAGAGTGGTACCGTAACCAAGGTATCCCCAAGAGAACCTCATCAATTCCCTCAGGAATGACTAGTAGAAATATAATCTCCTGATGAGATGGTGACATGGACAGAGTAAAAGGGATAGTTTGATGTGTAATCTGTGTGGGCAGTGTCGACCCATTCACCACTCGTACCGTTACTGGTTGAGATAGCATGACCAGAGGAATTGCGTGACGTTGGGCAAAGGCTGAAGACATAAAATTGCCCTCCGCCCCAGAATCCACGCAGAGTTCTACCGAGTGAGAGGATGAGCCCAATGTTATTGTCCCCTTAAAGGACAATTTGGAGGCAAACGTCGCCGTGTCTAGTGCACCTCCACCTACTACCACTAGACGCTGACGTTTCCTCGACCGCTGGTGAAATCTGGTGGCTAGATGTCCTGACTGTTGGCAAATATGGCAAACCTGGAGTGCACGAGCGGTCCGGGACTTAGATCCCGCTCGTGACACTGCCTTAGGTTCATGAGACTCAGGAGCCTGGGCTGAAGATTCCAAAGGTTTGGCGAAGGTGGGAGCCAGCCGAAACCTCTACCTACACTGGCCTCGCTCTAACCTCCGCTCGTGAAAACGGAGGTCAATACGAGTAGATACTGTTATTAATTCTTCCAGTGTGGCGGGAATCTCCCTAGTGGCCAGGGCGTCCTTAATGTGGTCAGCCAGCCCCCTCCAAAATATGGGAATAAGGGCTATATCCGACCACTCCAGCTCAGATGCTAGAGTGCGGAAGTGGACGGCAAAATGGCTGACCAAGGACGAGCCCTGAGTCAATGCCAACAGTTGGAGCGCCGTATCATGGGTGACACGAGGTCCCAAAAAGACCTGTTTCAGAGTGCTCAGGAATAACGGAGCACTCTGCACCACATGATCGCCACGGTCCCACAGCGGCGTAGCCCACTGAAACGCCCTGTCCGACAATAAAGATATGATAAAGCCCACCTTAGCCCACTCTGTAGGGAAACGAGAGGCCAGAAGCTCGAGATGTATTGAGCACTGACTCACGAAACCCCTACAGGGCTTACTGTCACCAGAAAATTTCTCTGGTAGCGGGAGGCGAGATAGCGTCGGTACAGGGGCGGCAGTGGACAAGGTAGCTGCAGCCACACTTGCAGCCTGAACAGCGACAGCAGTAACATCCACAGCTGAGGTTGAACGCTCAAGAGCCGGCAACCTTCCCTCCAGCTGCTGGATGTACCGCTGTAAACGCTGATCGTCCGTCATTACTAGCCAGACCTTGGCGCTAGTATTATGTTAAGGACTGGCGGAACGCACCAAGTACAAGATGAAATGGAACTAGGTGCGTTCGCAGTCCGAGGTCCACCGTGCAGGTAAAAACCCTGCTGCTAGTAAGACGGACTATATGGCGGTACTATAAGTATACACGCACGAGTTAACTTCACCCTGCGTGAAGGAAGCGATCCTGTTGCGTCACAGGACCGCGGTACCGCACATAGAGCGCGAGCAAGAAGTCAGCGAATTCAACCCCAACTAGGATTGAAATCCGATTAGACACTTGCTGGCACAACACCGCAACTGGGTGTGTAAGGAAACTAAATAATAATATAAAGGCACAAGAGTGCGTGCGGTGCCGCACTGACGGACGCCACTAACCACTCAGGCTTGGGTCAGTAAAGCGCAGAGCAAGCGCACGGCGCCGTACAGGCGGACACAGCAATTAGTAGCTGTAATGTGTGTTACGTGCTGTTGGATAAGTTGGGCGCTAGATAGCAAACATACACCTTCCGCGAACAATCATTCAATAGGGAGGGTTATTTAAAGAGCGACTTTCACTCACAACACACACACATATTTACAAGACAATACTAGCGCATGGCCGTGCGGTCATGCGCAGTTTATATAGCTGCAGCACAGGAAACAGCTACAGAAGTTTTGCCCTTTCAGGACCTGCCAAAAGGACCAATGGGATGTGCTGCAGTACCTGAGCATGTGACCCTCGATCTCCAATGGGAGATCCTGCCCTGGGCATGCTCAGACAGAGAAAAGCAGGACTTAGATCCAGAAACGTCCACTTGCCGCTGCCCAGCACTGGCTTCAATGGCAGAAGCAGGAAAAGCAGCAGTAACTCTTCGCACAGTCAGACTGAGCGAGATGCTGGGATCGACGTCCCTGCTGAGCAGACTCCACTGCGGCTGGAGAAGAATGGGAGACCGAAGCGGAGACGGATCGAGATTCCCCCTGTGCAGCAGAGGAAACTCGACTCCTAACACATTGCAGATAAAAATATTCCATCCTGTGGTGTCTGGTTAAATAATATATTATGTGTAACAGATAGTACTATACAGCATTTATAACAGACTTCTATTACATATATAGATTGGTGTAGACAATGATGGTCTCACTGTTACACAGAGAGGTAAGGGAGAAAGTAGCAGCACCTCAAATCAGTGTATGTTAGAAGGAGCAGTGTAGCTTAAAATATGTTGAATGGGTTTTTGAGGCAGTAAAGCTAAGGACCTACGATCAATATGGACTTTTTATTAGATGCATAAAAATTGCTTAACGTAACATGACAGTTAATGTCACCACGACAGAATGTCATGGCAACAATTTTGTACATCATTATAATATAGCATTGTTTGCTTTTTTTAAAGATATCACTATCAATCTACTGAAACGTATCCTCCAACATGTTTCTCTGACAAGCACGAAAGCTACCGTACATGTTTTTGAAATAAAACCATGTCTCGTGTTACATTATATTACAGCTTGTTATAACATTTCTTTGAAAAAGAGGTGAAATACTTAAAATCATTGCTTTTAATTATGGTGATAAAAGCTGTGAACGTGCTTTACTTAGCAATGCAAACATCCACCGAATGTTCAGCCAGGAAACTCAATTGCTTCATCAGAGATGGTGCTCTCGTCTCTTGCTCCCTGCTCCATCAACAGATGTTTTAGAGTTATTGCACTTTGAATGTGAAATGCAAATCTGTTCAGAGCAGACCTTTCTCTCTGGTATAAGTGCGACTGCTTGGCACCTCTTTTCCTGCAATGCAGTGCTGCACTGTGAAGGCTTTATATGATTATATGATGTGCGGTTAATATAGTCACTGTACTGAACGGCAGATTAAATATAAAAATGATTATAAACTGGTTGGAAATGTGATATTATTAGCTAATTGGCTTCATTAGATAATTACTACTAGTAAGCAAATGATGCTTCTTCATCTGCCTAATACCATTGACTTTTTTATGTCGTTTGTTACTCACTTGAGTTAAAATATTTCCTGGGACGCCATATTTTCATGTTTTTCATTGAAATATTCAAAATTCTACCTAAAATATTGAAATGTATTTTATTCTATTTTAATTTTGTGACTCGTCATAGATAATTGCTTCCACAATGTTCTCAGTATGGCGATAAGTTGATCAGCCAGAAACATACCATGGTTGCAGCTACTGACTTTCTACTGTTGCTCATAAGGCGTACTCCAGACAAGTCACCTCCATCTAACACTACATCATTTACAGAGAACCATCACAAAACAGAGGATGAATTTAAAAAGCCTGTAAATTTACGTTTATGGATTTATAAGCGGTCATGCATGCAGCATTGTTTCCATAGCAACCAGTCACATTTTAGCCAGTATTCTACAAGTGAACATTTAATAATACAAGAAAGCAAATATTTTTCTCCACTATCTTACATAAATAATTTTATGATGTACTTAATATTTTATGTCTGGCTATATTAACCCGTTAAAGACATAGCCATAGCACGTTAATGACCTAGCTTCATTTTCCAAATCTGAGCAGTGTCACATTATGTGGTAATAACTCTGGAATGCTTTAATATATACCAGTGATTTTGAGATTGTCCTTTTGTGACATATTGTAATTCATGTTAGTGGGACCTTTTTGGTCAATATGATTTGAGTTTGTTTGTAAAAATGTTACCAAAATTTTGAACATATTGCAATTTTTAAATCTTTTATAACTGTTCTAAGCCAGAAAATAGCATGAACCGCTTAACTAATGAAAGAAAATCAACAGACCAACATTACTTCAATACTAGTGATGAGCATGTATACTCGTTGCTCGGGTTTTCTCGAACACGCTCAGGTGGTCTCTGAGTAATTGTTAGTGCTCGGAGATTTAGTTTCTGTCCACGCAGCTGAATGATTTACGGTGTTGAGAATTCTGCTTTTGGGCTCCCTCCGGTGGTTGTAGGTGGTAATGCAGTTGTCTCTGGCCTGCAGTCCTGGACAGGTGTATCTGTTGATTGCAATTCTGACTGGGGTATTTAGGTTTGCAGGACTCATTAGTCCTTTCCAGTTGTCAATGTTTCTTGGGAAGTGTTGGATCTCTGTCTAGCTTCTCCTGCTTAGCTGCCAATTCAGCAAAGATAAGTGTCTGTTTCATTTTCTATGGCACACAAGCTGTGTGCTTGTTTTTTGATTGTATTCCTGCTCTGAGTGTAGGAGTCTCTGGAGTTGCAGATATACGCTCCACGTCTTTAGTTAGATGGAGGAATTTTTTGTATAATCTGCTGTGGATATTTTTGGAAGGGTTTTAATACTGACCACACAAGACTCTGTTCTATCCTTTCCTATTTTAGCTAGAGTGGCCTCTTGTGCTAAATCCTGTTTTCTGCCTGTTTGTCTTTCCTGTTGTAAATTCTGTGGCAGAGCTCCCTCCTGTGGTCACAAGTGGTACTTCTGCTGATTCTCTCTGTGAGCTTCCGTTGGTGGAGGGAAGTGGTACTGCGGCTTCTGAGTTTCCTCCCTCAGGTGATGTGGTGAGCTCGTTAGGTGCTGCTCTACTTAACTCCACCTAGTGCTTTGATCCTGGCTTCCTGTCAATGTTCCAGTATTGGACTTGTTTTCCTCCTGGATCGTTCCTGTGGCCTGCTGCTCTGCATAGCTAAGTTTTCCTTTGCTATTTTGTTTGTTTTTTTTCTGTCCAGCTTTTCTATTTGTTTGCTGGAAGCTCTGGGACGCAGAGGATGTACCTCCGTGCCGTTAGTTCGGTACGGAGGGTCTTTTTGCCCCCTTTGCGTGGTTTTTAGGGTTTTGTGTTGACCGCAAAGTTACCTTTCCTATCCTCGCTCTGTTCAGAAAGTCGGGCCTCACTTTGCTAAATCTATTTCATCTCTACGTTTGTCTTTTCATCTTAACTCACAGTCATTATCTGTGGGGGGGCTGCCTTTTCCTTTGGGGTATTTCTCTGAGGCAAGGTAGGCTTATTTTCTATCTTTAGGCTAGCTAGTTTCTCAGGCTGTGCCGAGTTGCATAGGGAGCGTTAGGCGCAATCCACGGCTACCTCTAGTGTTTGTTGGAGAGGATCAGGGATTGCGGTCAACAGAGTTCCCACGTCTCAGAGCTCGTTCTATGTTTTTGGGTTATTGTCAGATCACTGTATGATCAGAAATCTATGTTAGAACCAAGAATTCCTATTCCTGATTTGTTTTTTGGAGATAGAACTAAGTTTCTGAGTTTCAAAAATAATTGTAAACTATTTCTGGCCTTGAAACCTCGCTCCTCTGGTGATCCAGTTCAACAGGTTTTGATCATTATTTCTTTTTTGCGTGGCGACCCTCAGGACTGGGCATTTTCTCTTGCGCCAGGAGATCCTGCATTAAGTAATATCGATGCGTTTTTCCTTGCGCTCGGATTGCTGTACGACGAACCTAATTCATTGGATCAGGCAGAAAAAAATTTGCTGGCTCTTTGTCAGGGTCAGGATGAGATAGAGTTATATTGTCAAAAATTTAGAAAGTGGTCCGTGCTCACTCTATGGAATGAATCTGCGCTGGCAGCTATGTTCAGAAAGGGTCTCTCTGAAGCCCTTAAGGATGTCATGGTGGGATTTCCTATGCCTGCTGGTTTGAATGAGTCTATGTCTTTGGCCATTCAGATTGGTCGACGATTGCGTGAGCGTAAATCTGTGCACCATTTGGCGGTATTACCTGAGCTTAAACCTGAGCCTATGCAGTGCGATAGGACTTTGACCAGAGTTGAACGGCAAGAACACAGACGTCTGAATGGGCTGTGTTTCTATTGTGGTGATTCCACTCATGCTATCTCTGATTGTCCTAAGCACACTAAGCGGTTCGCTAGGTCTGCCACCATTGGTACGGTACAGTCAAAATTTCTTCTGTCCATTACCTTGATCTGCTCTTTGTCATCGTATTCTGTCATGGCATTTGTGGATTCAGGCGCTGCCCTGAATTTGATGGACTTGGAGTATGCTAAGCGTTGTGGGTTTTTCTTGGAGCCCTTGCAGTGTCCTATTCCATTGAGAGGAATTGATGCTACGCCTTTGGCCAAGAATAAGCCTCAGTACTGGACCCAGCTGACCATGTGCATGGCTCCTGCACATTAGGAGGTTATTCGCTTTCTGGTGTTGGATAATCTGCATGATGTGGTTGTGTTGGGGTTGCCATGGCTACAAGTCCATAATCCAGTATTAGATTGGAAATCCATGTCGGTGTCCAGCTGGGGTTGTCAGGGGGTACATGGTGATGTTCCATTTCTGTCAATTTCGTCATCCACCCCTTCTGAGGTTCCAGAGTTCTTGTCTGATTACCGGGATGTATTTGATGAGCCCAAGTCCGATGCCCTACCTCCGCATAGGGATTGTGATTGTGCTATCAATTTGATTCCTGGTAGTAAGTTCCCAAAAGGCCGATTGTTTAATTTATCTGTGCCTGAGCACGCCGCTATGCGCAGTTATGTGAAGGAGTCCCTGGAGAAGGGGCATATTCGCCCGTCATCGTCGCCATTAGGAGCAGGGTTCTTTTTTGTAGCCAAGAAGGATGGTTCGCTGAGACCTTGTATAGATTACCATCTTCTAAATAAGATCACGGTTAAATTTCAGTACCCCTTGCCGTTGTTATCTGATTTGTTTGCTCGGATTAAGGGGGCTAGTTGGTTCACCAAGATAGATCTTCGTGGTGCGTATAATCTTGTGCGAATTAAGCGAGGCGATGAATGGAAAACTGCATTTAATACGCCCAAGGGTCATTTTGAGTATCTTGTAATGCCATTCGGACTTGCCAATGCTCCATCAGTGTTTCAGTCCTTTATGCATGACATCTTCCGAGAGTACGTGGATAAATTCCTGATTGTGTACTTGGATGACATTTTGATCTTCTCGGATGATTGGGAGTCTCATGTGAAGCAGGTCAGAACGGCTTTTCAGGTCCTGCGTGCTAATTCTTTGTTTGTGAAGGGATCAAAGTGTCTCTTTGGTGTGCAGAAGGTTTCATTTTTGGGGTTCATCTTTTCCCCTTCTACTATCGAGATGGATCCTGTTAAGGTCCAAGCCATCCATGATTGGACTCAGCCGACATCTCTGAAAAGTCTGCAAAAGTTCCTGGGCTTTGCTAATTTTTATCGTCGCTTCATCTGCAATTTTTCTAGTATTGCTAAACCATTGACCGATTTGACCAAGAAGGGTGCTGATGTGGTCAATTGGTCTTCTGCTGCTGTGGAAGCTTTTCAAGAGTTGAAGCGTCGTTTTTCTTCTGCCCCTGTGTTGTGTCAACCAGATGTTTCGCTTCCGTTCCAGGTCGAGGTTGATGCTTCTGAGATTGGAGCAGGGGCTGTTTTGTCGCAGAGAGGTTCTGATTGCTCAGTGATGAAACCGTGCGCCTTCTTTTCCAGGAAGTTTTCGCCTGCTGAGCGAAACTATGATGTGGGCAACCGAGAGTTGCTGGCCAGGAAGTGGGCATTCGAGGAGTGGCGTCATTGGCTTGAAGGAGCTAAGCATCGCGTGGTGGTATTGACTGATCATAAGAACTTGACTTATCTCGAGTCTGCCAAGCGGTTGAATCCTAGACAGGCTCGTTGGTCGCTGTTTTTTGCCCGTTTTGACTTTGTGATTTCGTACCTTCCGGGCTCTAAAAATGTGAAGGCGGATGCTCTGTCTAGGAGTTTTGTGCCCGACTCTCCGGGTTTGTCTGAGCTGGCGGGTATCCTCAAGGAAGGAGTAATTGTGTCTGCCATCTCCCCTGATTTGCGGCGAGTGCTGCAAAAATTTCAGGCTAATAAACCTGATCGTTGTCCAGCGGAGAAACTGTTTGTCCCTGATAGGTGGACGAATAAAGTTATCTCTGAGGTTCATTGTTCGGTCTTGGCTGGTCATCCTGGAATCTTTGGTACCAGAGAGTTAGTGGCTAGATCCTTTTGGTGGCCATCTCTGTCGCGGGATGTGCGTACTTTTGTGCAGTCCTGTGGGATTTGTGCTCGGGCTAAGCCCTGCTGTTCTCGTACCAGTGGGTTGCTTTTGCCCTTGCCGGTCCCGAAGAGGCCTTGGACACATATCTCTATGGATTTTATTTTAGATCTCCCCGTCTCACAAAAGATGTCAGTCATTTGGGTGGTCTGTGATCGCTTCTCTAAGATGGTCCATTTAGTACCTTTGTCTAAATTGCCTTCCTCCTCTGATTTGGTGCCATTGTTCTTCCAGCATGTGGTTCGTTTACATGGCATTCCAGAGAATATCGTTTCTGACAGAGGTTCCCAGTTTGTTTCGAGGTTTTGGCGAGCTTTTTGTGGTAGGATGGGCATTGACTTGTCTTTTTCCTCGGCTTTCCATCCTCAGACTAATGGCCAGACCGAACGAACCAATCAGACCTTGGAAACATATCTGAGATGTTTTGTTTCTGCTGATCAGGATGACTGGGTGTCCTTTTTGCCTTTGGCTGAGTTCGCCCTTAATAATCGGGCCAGCTCGGCTACCTTGGTTTCGCCATTTTTCTGCAACTCTGGGTTCCATCCTCGTTTCTCGTCAAGACAGGTTGAGTCTTCGGACTGTCCTGGTGTGGATACTGTGGTGGACAGGTTGCAGCAGATTTGGACTCATGTAGTGGACAATTTGACCTTGTCCCAGGAGAAGGCTCAACGTTTTGCTAATCGCAGACGCTGTGCGGGTCCCCGACTTCGTGTTGGGGATCTGGTTTGGTTATCTTCTCGTCATATTCCTATGAAGGTTTCCTCTCCTAAGTTTAAACCTCGTTTCATTGGTCCGTATAGGATTTCTGAGGTTCTTAATCCTGTGTCTTTTCGTCTGACCCTTCCAGATTCTTTTTCCATACATAACGTATTCCATAGGTCATTGTTGCGGAGATACGTGGCACCTATGGTTCCATCTGTTGACCCTCCTGCCCCGGTTTTGGTGGAAGGGGAGTTGGAGTATATTGTGGAGAAGATTTTGGATTCTCGTGTTTCAAGACGGAAACTCCAGTATCTGGTTAAGTGGAAGGGTTATGCTCAGGAAGATAATTCCTGGGTCTTTGCCTCTGATGTCCATGCTCCCGATCTTGTTCGTGCCTTTCATGTGGCTCATCCTGGTCGGCCTGGGGGCTCTGGTGAGGGTTCGGTGACCCCTCCTCAAGGGGGGGTACTGTTGTGAATTCTGTGGCAGAGCTCCCTCCTGTGGTCACAAGTGGTACTTCTGCTGATTCTCTCTGTGAGCTTCCGTTGGTGGAGGGAAGTGGTACTGCGGCTTCTGAGTTTCCTCCCTCAGGTGATGTGGTGAGCTCGTTAGGTGCTGCTCTACTTAACTCCACCTAGTGCTTTGATCCTGGCTTCCTGTCAATGTTCCAGTATTGGACTTGTTTTCCTCCTGGATCGTTCCTGTGGCCTGCTGCTCTGCATAGCTAAGTTTTCCTTTGCTATTTTGTTTGTTTTTTTTCTGTCCAGCTTTTCTATTTGTTTGCTGGAAGCTCTGGGACGCAGAGGGTGTACCTCCGTGCCGTTAGTTCGGTACGGAGGGTCTTTTTGCCCCCTTTGCGTGGTTTTTAGGGTTTTGTGTTGACCGCAAAGTTACCTTTCCTATCCTCGCTCTGTTCAGAAAGTCGGGCCTCACTTTGCTAAATCTATTTCATCTCTACGTTTGTCTTTTCATCTTAACTCACAGTCATTATCTGTGGGGGGGCTGCCTTTTCCTTTGGGGTATTTCTCTGAGGCAAGGTAGGCTTATTTTCTATCTTTAGGCTAGCTAGTTTCTCAGGCTGTGCCGAGTTGCATAGGGAGCGTTAGGCGCAATCCACGGCTACCTCTAGTGTTTGTTGGAGAGGATCAGGGATTGCGGTCAACAGAGTTCCCACGTCTCAGAGCTCGTTCTATGTTTTTGGGTTATTGTCAGATCACTGTATGTGCTCTGACCTCTATGTCCACTGTGGTACTGAATTGTCTAGTCATAACAGTACAGGAAGCCAAAAGTACTAATGATTCTCAATAGAGGGAAAAAGAAGTTCTGAGACCATTTTTTTTTCTCTGCACTGTGTTTTGCCTTTTTTTTCCCCTAGACATTTGGGTGGTTCAGGACACAGGTGTAGCAATGGACATTAGAAGTCTGTCTTCATGTGTGGATCAGCTCTCGGCAAGAGTACAAAAGATTCAAGACACTATTGATCAGAAATCTATGTTAGAACCAAGAATTCCTATTCCTGATTTGTTTTTTGGAGATAGAACTAAGTTTCTGAGTTTCAAAAATAATTGTAAACTATTTCTGGCCTTGAAACCTCGCTCCTCTGGTGATCCAGTTCAACAGGTTTTGATCATTATTTCTTTTTTGCGTGGCGACCCTCAGGACTGGGCATTTTCTCTTGCGCCAGGAGATCCTGCATTAAGTAATATCGATGCGTTTTTCCTTGCGCTCGGATTGCTGTACGACGAACCTAATTCATTGGATCAGGCAGAAAAAAATTTGCTGGCTCTTTGTCAGGGTCAGGATGAGATAGAGTTATATTGTCAGAAATTTAGAAAGTGGTCCGTGCTCACTAGTGTTGAGCGATACCGTCCGATACTTGAAAGTATCGGTATCGGATAGTATCGGCCGATACCCGAAAAATATCGGATATCGCCGATACCGATATCCGATACCAATACAAGTCAATGGGACATCAAGTATCGGAAGGTATTCTCATGGTTCCCAGGGTCTGAAGGAGAGGAAACTCTCCTTCAGGCCCTGGGATCCATAGGGATGTGTAAAATAAAGACTTAAAATAAAAAATATTGATATATTTACCTCTCCGGCGGCCCCTGAACTCAGCGCGGGTAACCGGCAGGCTTCTTTGTTCAAAATCAGCGCTTTTAGGACCTGAGAATCACGTCCCGGCTTCTGATTGGTCGCGGGCCGCCCATGTGACCGCCACGCGACCAATCACAAGCCGCGACGTCACCGCAAGCTATTAGCGCGCTCATTTTTGAAAAATGAGCGCGTTAATGACTTTCAAAGACGTAGCGGCTTGTGATTGGTCGCGTGGTCGCGACCAATCACAACCCGCTACGTCTTTGAAAGCCATTAACGCGCTCATTTTTAAAAATGAGCGCGTTAATAGCTTGCGGTGACGTCGCGGCTTGTGATTGGTCGCGGCCACGCGACCAATCACAAGCCGCGACGTCTTTGAAAGCCATTAACGCGCTCATTTTTAAAAATGAGCGCGTTAATAGCTTGCGGTGACGTCGCGGCTTGTGATTGGTCGCGGCCGCGACCAATCACAACCCGCTACGTCTTTGAAAGCCATTAACGCACTCATTTTTAAAAATGAGCGCGTTAATAGCTTGCGGTGACGTCGTGGCTTGTGATTGGTCGCGGCCACGCGACCAATCACAAGCCGCGACGTCTTTGAAAGCCATTAACGCGCTCATTTTTAAAAATGAGCGCGTTAATAGCTTGCGGTGACGTCGCGGCTTGTGATTGGTCGCAGCCGCGACCAATCACAACCCGCTACGTCTTTGAAAGCCATTAACGCGCTCATTTTTAAAAATGAGGGCGTTAATAGCTTGCGGTGACGTCGCGGCTTGTGATTGGTCGCGTGGCCGCGACCATTCACAAGCCGCTACGTCTTTGAAAGTCATTAACGCGCTCATTTTTCAAAAATGAGCGCGCTAATAGCTTGCGGTGACGTCGCGGCTTGTGATTGGTCGCGTGGCGGTCACATGGGCGGCCCGCGACCAATCAGAAGCCGGGACGTGATTCTCAGGTCCTAAAAGCGCTGATTTTGAACAACGAAGCCTGCCGGTTACCCGCGGACTCACCAGGGGCCGCCGGAGAGGTAAATATATCAATATTTTTTATTTTAATTCTTTATTTTACACATCTCTATGTATCCGATACCGATACCCGATACCACAAAAGTATCGGATCTCGGTATCGGAATTCCGATACCGCAAGTATCGGCCGATACCCGATACTTGCGGTATCGGAATGCTCAACACTAGTGCTCACTCTATGGAATGAATCTGCGCTGGCAGCTATGTTCAGAAAGGGTCTCTCTGAAGCCCTTAAGGATGTCATGGTGGGATTTCCTATGCCTGCTGGTTTGAATGAGTCTATGTCTTTGGCCATTCAGATTGGTCGACGCTTGCGTGAGCGTAAATCTGTGCACCATTTGGCGGTATTACCTGAACTTAAACCTGAGCCTATGCAGTGCGATAGGACTTTGACCAGAGTTGAACAGCAAGAACACAGACGTCTGAATGGGCTGTGTTTCTATTGTGGTGATTCCACTCATGCTATCTCTGATTGTCCTAAGCGCACTAAGCGGTTCGCTAGGTCTGCCACCATTGGTACGGTACAGTCAAAATTTCTTCTGTCCGTTACCTTGATCTGCTCTTTGTCATCGTATTCTGTCATGGCATTTGTGGATTCAGGCGCTGCCCTGAATTTGATGGACTTGGAGTATGCTAAGCG
This sequence comes from Ranitomeya imitator, assembly GCF_032444005.1. Lineage (NCBI taxonomy): Eukaryota > Metazoa > Chordata > Amphibia > Anura > Dendrobatidae > Ranitomeya > Ranitomeya imitator. The sequence goes on from NC_091282.1 coordinate 239,798,181, forward strand.
TTGTGGGTTTTTCTTGGAGCCCTTGCAGTGTCCTATTCCATTGAGAGGAATTGATGCTACGCCTTTGGCCAAGAATAAGCCTCAGTACTGGACCCAGCTGACCATGTGCATGGCTCCTGCACATCAGGAGGTTATTCGCTTTCTGGTGTTGCATAATCTGCATGATGTGGTCGTGTTGGGGTTGCCATGGCTACAAGTCCATAATCCAGTATTAGATTGGAAATCCATGTCGGTGTCCAGCTGGGGTTGTCAGGGGGTACATGGTGATGTTCCATTTCTGTCAATTTCGTCATCCACCCCTTCTGAGGTTCCAGAGTTCTTGTCTGATTACCGGGATGTATTTGATGAGCCCAAGTCCGATGCCCTACCTCCGCATAGGGATTGTGATTGTGTTATCAATTTGATTCCTGGTAGTAAGTTCCCAAAAGGCCGATTGTTTAATTTATCTGTGCCTGAGCACGCCGCTGTGTGCAGTTATGTGAAGGAGTCCCTGGAGAAGGGGCATATTCGCCCGTCATCGTCGCCATTAGGAGCAGGGTTCTTTTTTGTAGCCAAGAAGGATGGTTCGCTGAGACCTTGTATAGATTACCGTCTTCTAAATAAGATCACGGTTAAATTTCAGTACCCCTTGCCGTTGTTATCTGATTTGTTTGCTCGGATTAAGGGGGCTAGTTGGTTCACCAAGATAGATCTTCGTGGTGCGTATAATCTTGTGCGAATTAAGCGAGGCGATGAATGGAAAACTGCATTTAATACGCCCGAGGGTCATTTTGAGTATCTTGTAATGCCATTCGGACTTGCCAATGCTCCATCAGTGTTTCAGTCCTTTATGCATGACATCTTCCGAGAGTACCTGGATAAATTCCTGATTGTGTACTTGGATGACATTTTGATCTTCTTGGATGATTGGGAGTCTCATGTGAAGCAGGTCAGAACGGTTTTTCAGGTCCTGCGTGCTAATTCTTTGTTTGTGAAGGGATCAAAGTGTCTCTTTGGTGTGCAGAAGGTTTCATTTTTGGGGTTCATCTTTTCCCCTTCTACTATCGAGATGGATCCTGTTAAGGTCCAAGCCATCCATGATTGGACTCAGCCGACATCTCTGAAAAGTCTGCAAAAGTTCCTGGGCTTTGCTAATTTTTATCGTCGCTTCATCTGCAATTTTTCTAGTATTGCTAAACCATTGACCGATTTGACCAAGAAGGGTGCTGATGTGGTCAATTGGTCTTCTGCTGCTGTGGAAGCTTTTCAAGAGTTGAAGCGTCGTTTTTCTTCTGCCCCTGTGTTGTGTCAACCAGATGTTTCGCTTCCGTTCCAGGTCGAGGTTGATGCTTCTGAGATTGGAGCAGGGGCTGTTTTGTCGCAGAGAGGTTCTGATTGCTCAGTGATGAAACCGTGCGCCTTCTTTTCCAGGAAGTTTTCGCCTGCTGAGCGAAATTATGATGTGGGCAACCGAGAGTTGCTGGCCAGGAAGTGGGCATTCGAGGAGTGGCGTCATTGGCTTGAAGGAGCTAAGCATCGCGTGGTGGTATTGACTGATCATAAGAACTTGACTTATCTCGAGTCTGCCAAGCGGTTGAATCCTAGACAGGCTCGTTGGTCGCTGTTTTTTGCCCGTTTTGACTTTGTGATTTTGTACCTTCCGGGCTCTAAAAATGTGAAGGCGGATGCTCTGTCTAGAAGTTTTGTGCCCGACTCTCCGGGTTTGTCTGAGCCGGCGGGTATCCTCAAGGAAGGAGTAATTGTGTCTGCCATCTCCCCTGATTTGCGGCGAGTGCTGCAAAAATTTCAGGCTAATAAACCTGATCGTTGTCCAGCGGAGAAACTGTTTGTCCCTGATAGGTGGACGAATAAAGTTATCTCTGAGGTTCATTGTTCGGTCTTGGCTGGTCATCCTGGAATCTTTGGTACCAGAGAGTTAGTGGCTAGATCCTTTTGGTGGCCATCTCTGTCACGGAATGTGCGTACTTTTGTGCAGTCCTGTGGGATTTGTGCTCGGGCTAAGCCCTGCTGTTCTCGTGCCAGTGGGTTGCTTTTGCCCTTGCCGATCCCGAAGAGGCCTTGGACACATATCTCTATGGATTTTATTTCAGATCTCCCCGTCTCTCAAAAGATGTCAGTCATTTGGGTGGTCTGTGATCGCTTCTCTAAGATGGTCCATTTAGTACCTTTGTCTAAATTGCCTTCCTCCTCTGATTTGGTGCCATTGTTCTTCCAGCATGTGGTTCGTTTACATGGCATTCCAGAGAATATCGTTTCTGACAGAGGTTCCCAGTTTGTTTCGAGGTTTTGGCGAGCTTTTTGTGGTAGGATGGGCATTGACTTGTCTTTTTCCTCGGCTTTCCATCCTCAGACTAATGGCCAGACCGAACGAACCAATCAGACCTTGGAAACATATCTGAGATGTTTTGTTTCTGCTGATCAGGATGACTGGGTGTCCTTTTTGCCTTTGGCTGAGTTCGCCCTTAATAATCGGGCCAGCTCGGCTACCTTGGTTTCGCCATTTTTCTGCAACTCTGGGTTCCATCCTCGTTTCTCGTCAGGACAGGTTGAGTCTTCGGACTGTCCTGGTGTGGATACTGTGGTGGACAGGTTGCAGCAGATTTGGACTCATGTAGTGGACAATTTGACCTTGTCCCAGGAGAAGGCTCAACGTTTTGCTAATCGAAGACGCTGTGTGGGTCCCCGACTTCGTGTTGGGGATCTGGTTTGGTTATCTTCTCGTCATATTCCTATGAAGGTTTCCTCTCCTAAGTTTAAACCTCGTTTCATTGGTCCGTATAGGATTTCTGAGGTTCTTAATCCTGTGTCTTTTCGTCTGACCCTTCCAGATTCTTTTTCCATACATAACGTATTCCATAGGTCATTGTTGCGGAGATACGTGGCACCTATGGTTCCATCTGTTGACCCTCCTGCCCCGGTTTTGGTGGAAGGGGAGTTGGAGTATATTGTGGAGAAGATTTTGGATTCTCGTATTTCAAGACGGAAACTCCAGTATCTGGTTAAGTGGAAGGGTTATGCTCAGGAAGATAATTCCTGGGTCTTTGCCTCTGATGTCCATGCTCCCGATCTTGTTCGTGCCTTTCATGTGGCTCATCCTGGTCGGCCTGGGGGCTCTGGTGAGGGTTCGGTGACCCCTCCTCAAGGGGGGGTACTGTTGTGAATTCTGTGGCAGAGCTCCCTCCTGTGGTCACAAGTGGTACTTCTGCTGATTCTCTCTGTGAGCTTCCGTTGGTGGAGGGAAGTGGTACTGCGGCTTCTGAGTTTCCTCCCTCAGGTGATGTGGTGAGCTCGTTAGGTGCTGCTCTACTTAACTCCACCTAGTGCTTTGATCCTGGCTTCCTGTCAATGTTCCAGTATTGGACTTGTTTTCCTCCTGGATCGTTCCTGTGGCCTGCTGCTCTGCATAGCTAAGTTTTCCTTTGCTATTTTGTTTGTTTTTTTTCTGTCCAGCTATTCTATTTGTTTGCTGGAAGCTCTGGGACACAGAGGGTGTACCTCCGTGCCGTTAGTTCGGTACGGAGGGTCTTTTTGCCCCCTTTGCGTGGTTTTTAGGGTTTTGTGTTGACCGCAAAGTTACCTTTCCTATCCTCGCTCTGTTCAGAAAGTCAGGCCTCACTTTGCTAAATCTATTTCATCTCTACGTTTGTCTTTTCATCTTAACTCACAGTCATTATATGTGGGGGGCTGCCTTTTCCTTTGCGGTATTTCTCTTATTTTCTATCTTCAGGCTAGCTAGTTTCTCAGGCTGTGCCGAGTTGCATAGGGAGCGTTAGGCGCAATCCACGGCTGCCTCTAGTGTTTGTTGGAGAGGATCAGGGATTGCGGTCAACAGAGTTCCCACGTCTCAGAGCTCGTTCTATGTTTTTGGGTTATTGTCAGATCACTGTATGTGCTCTGACCTCTATGTCCACTGTGGTACTGAATTGTCTAGTCATAACACTTTCCTCTCCCACTCACAGCCAATAATTGTGGGGGGCTGCCTATCCTTTGGGGTTCTGCTCTGAGGCAAGGTAGTATTCCTATTTCCATCTATAGGGGTATCTAGTCCTCCGGCTGTGACGAGGTGTCTAGGGTTTGTTAGGTACACCCCACGGCTACTTCTAGTTGCTGTGTTAAGATCAGGATTTGCAGTCAGTATAGTTACCACCTACTCCAGTGAAAGTTTTCATGCTGCTCCAAGGTCACCGGATCATAACATTACGGCTGCTAGACAGGCTGAATACATGTGAGAAATGCCTGTTTGTTAGGGAATCCCCACATGTATTCAGCCTGTCTATCAGCTGTAATTCATGCAGCTGCATCGACAAAAACTAAATCTTCGAGCACTGACAAATACTCGGAGACCACTCGAGCATGCTTGGGGATACCAGAGCAACAATGCTATTCGCTCATCACTATTTAATAAATGAAGGAAAGTCAATCCACAAAATAGCTAGAACCTTGAAGGTATCTTTAAGTACAGTCACGAAAACCATCAATTGTTATGATGAATCCTAGGGCAGCCCCAGGAAAGGAAGATCAAGAGTTACCTGTTCTGCAAAGGATGAGTTCATCACAATTACCAGCCTTAAAGACTGCAGAATAACAGCACCTCAGATAGCAGCCCTCAGTAGTGATGCACAGGCATTAAATAGCACATACAACTCAATATTCACTAATTGTTACCATCCACCTTTCGTGTCTCACCTATTTCCTCATAGATCGCAAGCATGCGAGCAGAGCCCTCACTCCTCTTGGTATCTGTTAATTTATGTGTTTATTATTATTCTGCAATGTCTTTTATTATCTGTACGAGTCCCCTCTAAAATGTAAAATGATGCAGAATATGTTGGCGCTACAGAAATAATAATAATCATCATTATTATTTTTGTTATTATTAATATTTAGTGATGAGCGAATATACTCATTACTTGAGATTTCCCGAGCATGCTCGGGTGTCCTCCAAGTATTTTTTAGTGCTCGAAGATTTAGTTTTCATCGCCGCAGCTGAATGATTTACATCTGTTAGCCAGCATAAGTACATGTGGGGGTTGCCTAATTACTAGGGAATCCCCACATGTAATCAAGTGGGAATGTGATGAAAATGAAATCTCCGAGCACTAAAAAATACTCGGAGGACACCCGAGCATGCACGGGAAATCTCGAGTAACGAGTATATTCGCTCATCACTATTAATACTATTATTAACTTCCAGAGATGACTGTTACAAAGAAGGACTTATTATTTGAATTGCTTGGGAGAAGACACTATTGAGGACAGCAAACAAGAAGAAAGTACTTGTTTTGGCCAAGCAACACAAGGACTGGACATTAGATCAGTAGAAAATCTGTACTGTGGTCTGATGAATCAAAATTTTAGGTGTTTGGTATCCACTGCAATGTCTTTGAGAGATACAAAACAAGTGAGCAGATGTTTTCTACATGTGAAATGCCCCCCAATGAAGCATTGATTGGAAGGTGTGATGGTGTGGGGGGCTTAAGTGATGACAAATTTATTGACTTATTTCAAATTCAAAACATACTTACATGGTATGCCTACCAAAGTATTTATTATCTACTGTACATGCCTTCCCATTTGTTTTACACTTAGTAGGAACATCATTTGTTTTGCACTTGGACAATGACCCCAAACACACCTCTAGGCTAAGTAAGGACCATGCGATCAAGAAGTAGAGGGATGGTGGAGTGCTTCATCAAATTACATTACCTCCATAATCAACTGACCTCAACTCAATATAAATGGTTTTGGAAAAGCTGGAACCACAGAGTGAAAGCAAAGCAGCCAACAAATGCTCAGCACCTCTGGAAAATCCTTCAATACTATTGGAAAGCCATTCCAGGTGTCTATCTGAGCAAGTTGCTTGAAATAATTCCAAGTTCTGTAAAGTTTACAAAAGTGGAGTATGTTGAGGAATCCAAAGTTTAACATATGTTCTTTTTGTTTCACATGTTTCTTAACTCCTTGTTTCCATATTTGTTCCTTCGTAGTTTTTCTGTTTTCAATCTGCATCTACAATGTGCACCTTTCAATAAGAACAAGGAAAACCATTCCTTAAACGGGTTTTGATTGGTACTGTGCACTGCAGTGGATACTTCGCGATCATGAATAAAAACCCTGGTCCCAACTCAATTGTTAAACAAGGCACACTTCAAATTAACTTATGGACTTTATGACAGAAAAGGGTAAATGTTTTACAGGAACAAAACAATTGATTATAAAGTACAGATAAGTGGATAGATTCAAAGTGAAGTCAAATTTCCAGAAATTTATGTTTCACGCAAATCCGAGCATTTTGAGATCCGGCACTATTGTACACTTTGCTGAAGCATCAGAAATCAGGCGAACTTCATTTTGCATTGCCATGTGTGTCTCCCTATAATGCTCTGTTGCTACTGATTATCAAACCTTGCACTGTGGTGGTCAGTACATGGGTCATTATAGATCAGCAGTTACTAGTGGAACACAGTTTATTCAGCAGAGTTCTTTTCCATCTTCAGAGTCACTGGGTTAATACCACACTCCTGTCAACGGTAAGCTTTTACGGTAAGCAGTGTCCTTTCTCACTTGCCTGTAAAGTGTAAGCTCTTATCATCAGGGGATCCTCTCTCTCTTCTGTAGTGTGTCATATTTTCAGCAGGGTTCTATCTTCTGTTCCTCATGAGTATTTTTCGAGCAATTACAAGCTGTGCAGTATCGAGATTTGAGAGAATTTATTAGAACAAAGGGAAGATTTATTTAAATGAAAATACACGGTACCTCCTTGGAGTGATGACACCAATCTGAGTTTCTCGACAAATGTGAAGCAATATAGTATGACTTGAATTCCGGAAGAGCAATCCCTTTTTTGCTCTAGGTTATCACAGAAGGTTTGATTCTTGCTTGCGATTGCAAATAAGTTTACTTTGGAGAGTTGACAGATATAAAAACAAATGCAGATATTTTTGTTGTGAGAGCTTTAAAGGCATAACGTTTCCAAGGCATATTAATCTTAAAAATTGTGCCTTGACAGAACATGTAAAAGTCCCTTTAACACCTTGATCCCCCAAGGCTGTTTTCACCTTAATGACCAGGTCAAATTTCACAATTCTGACCAGTGTCAGTTTAGGTGGTAATAACTCTAGAACACTTTATCGTATCTTACTAATTCTGATGTTTTTTAAATTACATACTGTACTTCATGATAGTTTTAAAATTTCTTCGATATGACTTGAGTTTATTTATGAAAAAACTGAAATTTGGCAAACATTTAGAACATTTCGCAATTTCCAAATTTTAATTTTTATGCCCTTAAATCAGAGAGTTATGTCACACAAAATAGTTCATAAATAACATTTCCCACATGTCTACTTTACATCAGCACAATTTTGGAAACAAACTTTTTTTGATAAGAAGTTAGAAGGGTTGAAAGTTGACCAGCCAAATTGTTGTCCAATGTCTCCTCAATATGCAGATATCCATATGTGAGGGGAAAAAAATCACTGTTTTGGTGCACGGTAGGGTATAAAAGGGAAGGAGCACCGTTTGACTTTTAGAAATCATAATTGGCTGAAATCGAGAGCGGACCCCTTGCCATGTTTGGAGAGCCCCTGATGTGCCTAAACAGTGAAAAAAAACCACAAGTGACCACACTTTGGAAACTACACCCCTTGGATCTTATATAGATGTGTGATGAGCACCTTGAACCTACAAGTGCTTCACAGAAGTTTATAATGTAGAAAAGCCGTGAAAACAAAAAAAAATCAAATTTTTTCCCATAAAAAATTATATTTTAGCCCCAATTTTTATTCTCACAAGGGTAAAAGGAGAAAATGGACCCCAAAAATAGTTGTGCAATTTCTTCTGAGTGCGTAGATAACCCATACAGTATGTGGGGGAAAAACCACTGGGTGCACGGCTATAGATATGTATATTATTTTACAATGTCACTCGAAGGCATTGGGATTTGATCTATTGTTCTATTGTGATATTGCATTATTTATATAAACTAATTGGCCATTTCTTTCAAGTATGAGTCAATTTGGCTATATGGTGTATTAAGATTTTGGATGTTATCCATATGATTTGTGATGTTAGATTATATATTATTGGCTTAGGGCTAAAAATCCTGCCTTAGGCTGCAACATATGGAATTTCTGCTTTTGGCAACAGGATAGTATTTTCAGCTCTTTCGTTAATTAACCTTGCTGCCCTGCCATATGGGAATGTGCACTGTCCATCAGTTATTTTTAATGAAACTTAGCTTCTTGTGCTGGTTACATCACAGTTAATTCCAGCTATGTACAGAGAACTGCAACCTTTTACCCCATTCATGTCCTACCTGATACTATCAATTGCAAATATTAGACAGACATAACCATCCCTTAGTGAGATCCAACATTTATGTACTGCCAATGAGTTCCATATAGCATATGTGTTGGCTGTGTTATACCATGCGATAGAGCATGACAGCAGTTTACAAATATATTTAAAGTGCTTCAACATGGTGGCAATCACCACCCCAGGTGATTCAATTTCAATACTACTGATTGGTTGCCATATTTAAAGAATACTTTGCCGGTCATGTTAACGTTCCTATGAATTACATATATACAGTATATAAACCTTATAAGTTTAATATTGGCTTAATCATCCTGACTTTGCTAATTACTGTATATACTCGCATATAAGTCGACCCAAGTGTAAGTTGAAGCACCTAATTTTGCGTCGAAAAACTGGGAACACGTATTGACTCGAGTATAAGCCGGGTATGCATTGTCCCCTAATCCCTATTCTGGTATGCATGGTTCCTCATCCCCATCCTTGTATGTATGGCTCCTTATTCCCATCCTTTTATGTGTGGCCCCTTATTCCCATCCTTATATGCATGGCTCCTAATTCCCATCCTTGTCTGCACAGCTCCGGATCGTACAGGGGAAGGAGGGTGTTGACATTATTCAACTCTGGGGAGAGGAGAGAATGACCCAGCAGAGATCGGCTCTCTGGTGCCACCACTTATCGCAGGTCAGTCAGGGAACTGCACTGAGGGCAAACAGTCACCGGAAAGGTTTCCCTTATAGGTATAAGTTATTGAGGCGCTCCCAGTGAGGGTGGATATATAGCACTAGTCCAGGCACTGTCAAAGTTCCTCAATAACACATTATGGTATGCTGCCACCAGTTCCTCATTAGATATAAGCCTTGTCCAACAAAAGGCTTACATCCGGTCAGAAACCAACCCTGGGGAAGCGTATAATAACCAGCCGAGCATGTGGATTTGTGAATCGAGATAACAGAGCAGCCCAAGATTAATTTTATATTTAATCGCTGAAAGGGGCACTAGAAAGATACAGGTATAAGGGTAGGATACAGATAGATTACATTTACCGTGTTATGTAGCATGTGACCACAGGGAGGCGCTGATGAATCACTTTCCAAATCTTTGTTACATAATTCTCTGGCAGAGTCAGCTAACGGGCCTCCTGCCAGTAGAAAAATAACTCCAAAATAAGGTGCTGCCTATTATCCCCTAGGCTGGTCCCTCTCACATGCTGTGCCAACCCCTGGACTGTGCAGCCATTTTCTTCCCATATCTGAGAGCATGGTTTTCTGGCCAGAACCATGGATTCCCATAACATTCCGCCCGACGCTCTAAACGGGATGGCAGTGGCGCCACTGGGTTCTGCTGGATTTTATCTGTGCAAGACCAAATACGGCTAACATGTTTAATTACTGGTACCTATGCTTTATAACTCAATAACGCAGCGTACTAGAGGTGACTGCATGGTATGGGCTTGTAGGGAAAGGAATGCAGATTCTGATTATGTGCTCGGCTAGGTTCAGAGGTATTGCATTCTTTTATTATAGGCCATTTTCTAGATTCAACATCTCAGAGCCTTGTGCTGGGATCCATGGTGCCAATATGTCTGCATGTCTGCCTCAGTCCAACAAAGGAAGCCAGTTGGCTGGTAACTGCACAAGAGTTCACACCCCTGTGATAATTGCTGGACTTGGTGCTGGGGGGCACAGGGTCTATACCTTTTGGCCCCATGGAGAGAGTTTCATAGGCCTATTTGCTTGAGCTAATTAAAAAAAGCCATTGGTTTGCCATGTCTAAGGAAATGCCTTTGCTGGATAATGAGGTCCTATTGTTTGAGGTGTATTTGACTTCCCTTTTGGCCTGGGGGAATGCCAAAATTGGGGGCTGAGTTTGGAGCAAGCATTTTTGGGCCAAACTGTATCTGATAGGGATCTCCAGTAGATATCAAAATGATATCAGTTAGATATAATTTTCCCATATCTCACACCATCCTTGTCTGCATGGTTCCTTATTCCCATCCTTGTATGCATGGCTCCTTATTCCCATGCTTGTCTGCATTCCTTCTTAGTCCCATCCCAGTCTGCATGGCTCCTTATCCAAACCCATCCTTGCCTGCATGGCTCATTAACCCCATCCTTATATGGCCCCCATGAGAAAAGCATACAAAAAATATAATGGGGGTGTGGCTGGGCAATGGAGCTGTGTGGATGCCTCAGTTAGAGCTCCACTTATTCTGGGGAGTTGCCCACTTAGGTCTTCGTGTAATTGCCATAATTTTGGGCACACAAGAGGAGAACCCATCCACGCACCACCGGGACCCTTGTGGCAGTGTTTGGGAGCAGGGGATGCCTTCGATATCTGGCTGGAGCCTGGAGTTGAGAGAGAGCAGCCTGTGAGTTATAGCTGCAGCTACATGGTGAGGAGCACATCCCCTTCCCCTGCTTGCCTGCATGCCGTGGAGACAAGCTGTTAATTTAGTGACTGAATACCCAGTGGTGTCTCTGAGAAGGGAGCATACTCTCATTAGTTATTATGAGGTCCAGAAGCAGAAAAGCATCACCAGCTCCATCCCCTGCAAGCCATACTGCTGGGGGTGGCAGGGAGCAGAGCATGCAGAGATTCCCAACAGACCCTGCTAGTAATGCCTCTTCTCATGCTTCAAACATGGGAGACCCTGATTTACACCCAAGCAGTTTACATCCTTGTGCTCCTGATCAGCCAGTCATCAATCGTGCGGTTGTTACCCAATTCACTGATGCGCCCCCAGGGTCTTTTGGAGCTGTCGGAGGCGGACACCTGACATGATGTTAGATGAACTTAGAGACTTGCAAACAAAGATGAGTGATATGCCCAAAAGGGCTGATATGGAGTTCTATATCTCCCGCCAGGAGAGTCTATGAAGGGCCAAGATACAGGGCATTACTACATCTGTGGCACAAGTCACTGAAAGATTGACCCTCCTGGAAGCCTGAAACACCACATAGCTGGAGTAACAGGCAGGATTTCAGAGAACCTTGATCAGCATTCTGAAAAAATCTCCCTCCTTTTTACCCTGAAGAAGGACTCAGAAAACTTGGACTGGCGTAACAATATCTATGTCCGAGGTGTGCCCGAAGCCACGGGGCCTTTGGATATAGCCCCAACACTCCAGGGCCTCTTTAATACCTTACTTGACAAAACTCAGGACACTGCCATCTTGTTTGATCGTGCACACTGTGCTCTGAGACGTAATTATGAGACAAGCCCACATTAAGGGCCTGCTGGACTTTGATGGCGCTGAAATTCATTTTTTGGCAGATCTGTCCCGAGCGACTCTTGCAAAACGGTGCGCACTCAGACCATTTTTAGAGGCCATAAGAGAGAAAGATATCATACTCCTTGGGGTTTGCTTTTCAACTTCAGGTTCGCAACCAGCAAGGAACTTTCATCCTAAGAGACCCACAGGATTTGGGAGCCTTCACGAAGGTCTGGGCTTGCCTGAACTCTCTATCCCGAATTGGCCCCAGAATCCTTTCTCTCCATCACGCGAGGGTGATAATCGGCGGCCATATTTTCCGCCAAGGTCCCACCATCGTGGCTGCATAAGGCCCCGTGCAGTTGAGCAATGATCACTCTACTTTGTTAATTACATAAATCTGCTGGAATATCATTGCCTTAATGCAAGCTCATTAATGTCTGATGTGCCTAGGGTTTCTGATCTATTCCCTTAGTTAATCTTGGAAGAGCCAATGACCCTATTTTCACGGTTAATGCTATGTTTGTTGTAATGTGTTCTCTGTGTGCTGTGCGGGGTGAGGGGGAAGGGGGGTTCGGACTTTGTAGTTGTTAATGTGATACTGTATGATGTGCCTATTTATAATTATCATTACTATCAGCATTATTATTTTTATTGTTATTCTTATTTCTTTTCTTTTTAAGTTCCCCGGGCGGAGCTGCTCCCCGGGAACCTTTTGAGTTTCATTGAGAATTTATCTTCCCATTAGGGTCAATTGTTGTTACAAGTCCAACCGGGTAACCTTGGCAGTTCTGCTAGGTCGTTCTTGGGTACTAGTCCTCGACCTAGGCTCGAGGACCTTGCCTGCCCTTTGGTAGGCTTATTTGTTACTGTTTTTCTTCTCTCTCACCCTATTTCTCTCTTTTTCTCCTTTTCCTTCTTCCCTGTCCCCCTCCTCCCCACCCTCCCTTTTAATTTCCCTAATGCTACCCCCTGGCTATGACCCCAGTCATGGACAGCGCTGAAAATAACTTCTCTTAATGTACGAGGCTTCAACATTCCACAAAAACACACCCAGATTCTTTATGGGATGCATAAAATGAGTGCACACATTCTCCTTCTTCAGGGTACTCACTTTAAGACGGACAATTTCCCAGCCATACGTAACCGTTACTTTCCAACTTGGCTCCATGCCCCCAATACCTGCACTAGATCAAAGGGAGTCAGTATAGCGGTTCATAAAAGTATTGCCTATTATTATTATTATTATTCAGGGGATGGAGATTGATGAGATCGGGAGATTCCTTTTTCTGAGACTCTCGATAAATGGCCACTTGTACATGGTTGCTAATTGTTATCTTCCTAATAAAGGACAAGCTGAGATGGGAGTGCGCTACCTCCAGAAGCTGGAGTTGTTCATACAAGGCCAGTTGATCCTCGTAGGGGACTTCAATCTTGTGATGGATTGGAGGACTGACAAGTCTGCGGGTAAGTCTGCACTTTCACCCAAACAAATTGGTGCATTTAAAGCAGCTTTGTTTCGTAACAGAACTCTAGACGTTTGGCATCCTCTCCACCCTTCCGTAAGAGATTTCACACATTTCTCGGAGGTACATTCCTCATATAGTCGCATAGACTATTTTTTTATTAGCCACCAATTGCTCGAGTGGGGACCCACTGCTTCTATCGGCTCCATGACCTGGTCTGACCACGCTCCCATATTCTTGACAATTTGCCCACCTAATTCACCCCACCGGATTTGGCACTGGAGTCTCAACCCTGACCTTCTGACAGATGGAGACATGATACACACAGTTAAATCCACAATCGCAGACTTTTTGCTTCACCATTCTGAAGACGAGACCCCACTGCCGATGCAATGGGAAGCCCTTAAATGTGTGATTAGGGGTGTCCTGACCAGGGAGGGAGCCAGACTGAAAAAGAGAAAGCCACCCAGATCACAAACTTGCTCGCGCAAATTCATGCATTGGAGCAGACATATAAAAACGACCCCAAAGCTGATGTACTGTTGTCCCTGAACAAACTAAGAAAAGACTTAAATTTACTTCTGGATCAATCCTTTTCAAAATTTAGAGAACGTATGTGCCAATTCCAATATAAGTTTGAAAGCAAATGCGGAGGTCCTCTAGCCAGACGTATTCATCCCATGGCGCTTACCATGTTTATTCCCCCTATTAGATGTGAAGGGTTTGGCTGGGTACAACATCCCACCCACATAGCTGACACTTTTAGGGTGTATTACAAATCCCTATACAACATCAAAGGGTCGCCTGGAGAGGTCCCCCACGCTCATGTTCGTATGAGATGCTACAGGAATATGTAGCTAAAATGGCACTGCTTACTTTACCAGACAACACTGTGAAGGAACTAGATGATCATTTCACTAGTTATGAGGTCTCATTGATTATCAAAATGACTCCCCCTAATAAGAGCCCCGGGAAGGATGACTTCACTGCCAAATTTTATCAAACCTTTGCAACCCAGCAGCTGCCGTTCTTAATGAAGGTGTTCAATGCCATTTCAGCTGCCCACCCTTTTCCCAGACAAACTTTAGAAGCTACTGTCACGGTTATTCCGAAACTAGGAAAGAGCCCAGAGTGGTGCTCGAGCTACTGCCCAATCTCTTTGATCAATATTGATGTAAAGGTATTTTCTAAACTCCTGGCATCTACACTGTCACCTTCTCTGCCTCAGCTGATTGCTAATGATCAGGTTGGATTTATCTATCAGATGGAAGCTTGCGACAATACACTTAAAACCATCCTATTGGTTTCTCTTATCCAGAAGTAGAAGATCCTTGCCTTGTGCTCTCTGTCGATGCAGAGAAGGCATTTGACAGAGTGTGCTGGCCTTTTCTTAGACAGACACTCAAACAAATTTACTTTGGCCCGAACTTCTTGGATAAAGTAATGGCATTGTACTCCAATCCTTCTGCTAGAGTGTGCTGTAATGGGTTGCTTTCAAAACCTTTTAGTATTGGAAACGGCACAAGGCAGGGGTGCCCACTTTTGCCGCTACTGTATGCTCTGGTTATGGAACAACTGGCCATTGTGTAACACCCCAGGTAACTGGTAGTTACAGTGATGTTGCCTTCCTTTCGGGGAGGGCGATATCATGCTTGGAGTCAAGGAGGATTCTCTTTACCAGGTATCGCACCCACATTCAACACATTCCGAATCCAGGCCAGAAGTTGGAGCTCTGAACCCGGATTCAGGGGAGCTTCCCCAGCTTTAAGTGTTCTGGTCTGAAGGAGGAGTTAAGCAGTTGGTCCAGGGAGACCAAGGAGAGCAGTCTGTTGGAGGGAGAGGAGAGAGAAGGAAGTCTGGAACTGAGGGCAGACAGCAGAACCATGCAGCCAGGACTGAGCTGCAGCTCCAGGGAAGGAAGTGAACTTGAGGGGTTGAAAGTGGTGGAGCTACTGAGGAAAGGAGCACAGTGGAGAAGGAAAGGGGCTCAGAGGGGAACTGTGACCGGGTACCTTCAGAGCCAAAGCGCAGGAACCAGGCACCGGGAGCCCGAGGCTGTGGCGTACTCCAGGACACACGGTAGAACCGGAGGGCATAGAACTGTATGTGATTTTGCCCACAGCACACCTGAAGGAGAAGCAACACCTGAAGCGTCCGGATCATGATAGAGACCCTATGAAACGGCTCAAGTTGACCACCATACAGGTAACTGTCCCAGGACAGGAGAGAGAGGACTTTGCCAGCAACTACAGGCAGCAGGGACCTCGCATACCAGCGCGACTAGGAAGGCTTACAGACCTCACCTGGGAGAGGGATTCACTATTGCCTCCAGGTCAGCTGGGCCATACCATCTCCTGTTCCTGGTACCCTGGACTGTGGACTGCTACTGACAGTAAACCAGGTAAAGACTTTACAACTTTGTGTCCTCCACTTATTTGCTGGCATACACCATCCTGGCCCATACACCTTGGGAATCCTGGAGACCACACTTCACCTGAGGGAAGTGTCACCATCTTGCTGCAACAACATCACCCCAGAGGACCCCTTTAAGCAGTGTCAGTCCCCTCTGACAGAGAATCATCGGTGGCGTCACAAACACAAACTTTAATACAAAATCCCTTTAAAAGACTTTCCCCTTTAATTGAGTGCCCAGGGCCATGGACAGGATCGCAGCCACCGTGGCATCCCCTTTAAGTGCAACTGGACCCTGTACCGAGGACCCCACTGAACAGGCGGGCGACTCAGTTGCTTTGAGACAAAATCCAAACCTACATGGGCTACAGGTGAACGGGAAATCCAGTAAGTTGGCATTATACGCTGACGATTTAATGCTCTATGACACTAAGGCTGGTTTCACATTTGCGTTTAAAAACGCAGCGTTTTAAATGCAAACGCATTTGGTGAAAAAACGCATTTAAACGCGTTTAAACGCTGCGTTTTTTAGACGCATGTGTTTTTGCATGTTTTAATACAAACACAG
This sequence comes from Ranitomeya imitator, assembly GCF_032444005.1. Taxonomy (NCBI): domain Eukaryota; kingdom Metazoa; phylum Chordata; class Amphibia; order Anura; family Dendrobatidae; genus Ranitomeya; species Ranitomeya imitator. The sequence goes on from NC_091282.1 coordinate 239,814,157, forward strand.
CGTTTTGATGCGTTTACATGCGTTTTTTTCTGCGTTTGCGTTTTTGAAACGCATGATGAGAAGTGTGTGACAGCTGCCAATCATCAAAATCAACAAGAAAACCCACTATAAACAGAAATAGCTAGGGTTAGGGTTAGGGTTAGGATCCTAACCCTAACCCTAAGGGATCCTAACCCTAACCCTAAGGGATCCTAACTCTAACCCTAACCCTAAGGGATCCTAACCCTAACCCTAAGGGACCCTAACCCTAAGGGATCCTAACCCTAACCCTAACCCAAACCCAAACCCTAACCCTAACGGATCCTAACCCTAACCCTAAGGGATCCTAACCCTAACCCTAAGAAACCCTAACCCTAAGGGATCCTAACCCTAACCCTAAGTGATCCTAACCCTAACCCTAAGGGACCCTAACCCAAACCCTAAGGGATCCTAACCCTAACCCTAACCCAAAGCCTAACCCTAACGAACCCTAACCCTAACCCAAACCCTAACCCTAACCCCTTATGGTTAGGGTTAGGGTTGGGGGTTGGCTTATCAGTGTGTATTCTTGTGTTTTTCTATTAAAACGCATGCGTTTAAAAATGCATGCAAACAAAAACGCATGCGTTTATATAGACAGCATGCGTTTATTTGTGGCAAAAAAACGCCGCTAGAAATTACTACATGTTGCATTTCTGCAACACAACGCATGCATAGAAACGATGCATGCGGCGGCAAAACGCATGCAAAAAAAGCATGCGTTTTTAATGTTAAGTATAGGAAAAAACGCATGCTTTTTTTGCACTAAAACGCAGCGACAAAAAACGCAAATGTGAAACCAGCCTAACCCCGAAATTCCCCTTACCTCAATTCTTCTAGAATTTGATCTATACAGCCAAGTCAGTAGTTTTAAAGTTAATCTCACAAAATCTGAAATTTTAAATTTGCTATTCCTTCAGAGCAGGGGCGGCGTCTCCGGGCTTCCTTCCCTTTTAAGTGGTGTTCCTCCTCCTTGAAATATCTGGGAATTACACTCTCTGCAGATCAATCACAATTATTTAACCTGAACTATAAGCCGCTGCTTCAACAGATTATTTTGGACTTAAACACTTTTGAGAAAAAGGGGGCTTTCTTGGTTTGGGAGAATAATTGTTTTAAAAATAGATATTCTTCCAAAGCTCCTGTATCTGTTTCAGGCACTCCCAATTGCCATCCCAAGAGCCTTTTTCCTGCGACTCAGGAAGGTCTGTTGTAATTTTGTGTGGAAATCACATAAACCTCGTTTGGCCCATAGAATTCTAACCAGACCTAAAAGAGTAGGAGGCACCGGCCTACCCGACTTTCATTTATATTATTCCGCATCCACCCTCATCAGATTTGTGGATTGGTTTCGTGGGGGTGCTGAGAAGCAGTGGGTGTCCACAGAAGAACATCTGATCCAGTGGTCTTTGACTTCTCTTCCATGGATTATTAAAAGCAAACAACCAAATAATTAAGCTTTCTCTGTATTTACATGAAACCTCTTGGTGATCTGGGACTGACTGAATCGAAACTTTAAACTTTCAAGGCTTTGGATCCCTTTGACTCCCATTTTTGACAATCCAGATTTCCCACCGGCGGTCAGGACACATAAATTTCTGATCTGGTCTTCAGCCAGTAGGCTGAGAGTCCTACAGGATCTATTGGGGGCATCCTCTCTCCCAGCTATATCAGAATTCTGCTGACTTTTCCCTAATCTCCAGATTTTGTGGTTTGAATATCTGCAACTACGATCATACAGTGGGGCAACAAAGTATTTAGTCAGTCAGCAATAGTGCAAGTTCCACCACTTAAAAAGATGAGAGGCGTCTGTAATTTACATCATAGGTAGACCTCAACTATGGGAGACAAACTGAGAAAAAAAAATCCAGAAAATCACATTGTCTGTTTTTTTAACATTTTATTTGCATATTATGGTGGAAAATAAGTATTTGGTCAGAAACAAACAATCAAGATTTCTGGCTCTCACAGACCTGTAACTTCTTCTTTAAGAGTCTCCTCTTTCCTCCACTCATTACCTGTAGTAATGGCACCTGTTTAAACTTGTTATCAGTATAAAAAGACACCTGTGCACACCCTCAAACAGTCTGACTCCAAACTCCACTATGGTGAAGACCAAAGAGCTGTCAAAGGACACCAGAAACAAAATTGTAGCCCTGCACCAGGCTGGGAAGACTGAATCTGCAATAGCCAACCAGCTTGGAGTGAAGAAATCAACAGTGGGAGCAATAATTAGAAAATGGAAGACATACAAGACCACTGATAATCTCCCTCGATCTGGGGCTCCATGCAAAATCCCACCCCGTGGGGTCAGAATGATCACAAGAACGGTGAGCAAAAATCCCAGAACCACGCGGGGGGACCTAGTGAATGAACTGCAGAGAGCTGGGACCAATGTAACAAGGCCTACCATAAGTAACACACTACGCCACCATGGACTCAGATCCTGCAGTGCCAGACGTGTTCCACTGCTTAAGCCAGTACATGTCCGGGCCCGTCTGAAGTTTGCTAGAGAGCATTTGGATGATCCAGAGGAGTTTTGGGAGAATGTCCTATGGTCTGATGAAACCAAACTGGAACTGTTTGGTAGAAACACAACTTGTTGTGTTTGGGGGAAAAAGAATACTGAGTTGCATCCATCAAACACCATACCTACTGTAAAGCATGGTGTTGGAAACATCATGCTTTGGGGTTGTTTCTCTGCAAAGGGGCCAGGACGACTGATCCGGGTACATGAAAGAATGAATGGGGCCATGTATCGTGAGATTTTGAGTGCAAACCTCCTTCCATCAGCAAGGGCATTGAAGATGAAACGTGGCTGGGTCTTTCAACATGACAATGATCCAAAGCACACCACCAGGGCAACGAAGGAGTGGCTTCGTAAGAAGCATTTCAAGGTCCTGGAGTGGCCTAGCCAGTCTCCAGATCTCAACCCTATAGAAAACCTTTGGAGGGAGTTGAAAGTCCGTGTTGCCAAGCGAAAAGCCAAAAACATCACTGCTCTAGAGGAGATCTGCATGGAGGAATGGGCCAACATACCAACAACAGTGTGTGGCAACCTTGTGAAGACTTACAGAAAACGTTTGACCTCTGTCATTGCCAACAAAGGATATATTACAAAGTATTGAGATGAAATTTTGTTTCTGACCAAATACTTATTTTCCACCATAATATGCAAATAAAATGTTAAAAAAACAGAAAATGTGATTTTCTGGATTTTTTTTCTCAGTTTGTCTCCCATAGTTGAGGTCTACCTATGATGTAAATTACAGACGCCTCTCATCTTTTTAAGTGGTGGAACTTGCACTATTGCTGACTGACTAAATACTTTTTTGCCCCACTGTATATCTCGTCCTCTCCATCTCCTGCAGCTCTCATAAGCGACTGTTCTCCCTTTGAGATGATATTGCAACAAGAACCAACTCCGACTCATTTGATCTTGCGCCTATGTTCCATTTTAACATCTAGTGATGACATATCGTCCCTGTGGTATGTGAGGGAATGGGAAAGGGAGCTGGACAGAGTTTTCTGTGCAGGACTGGAACAAATCATTCCATTGTACCCACAAATTGCCACTGGCATGCAAAACACAGGAAACCAATTTCAAAATTGTCTATAGGTGGTATAAATGTCCACAGGAGCTGCATATGATATATTCAGTCATAACAGACCTATGCTGGAGATGCAACAATGAAGCAGGTTCTATGGTTCATCTGTGGTAGTCTTGTTCCCTGATTCTAGATTTGTGGAAAAAAGTTTTTCAAATCCATCACCATGTCATAGGTGAAGAGACAGAGTGTTCCCCTTGGATTGGTTTACTGTCCATGATCCCGGGTCCATTCAAGACAGTTAAAACGGTGCTACTTAGACATTGTATCTCTGCACTTAGAACAATTATTCCAAGAAAGTGGAAACTACCAGTGGCACCTAGTGTGCTTGATTGGGCCCGGGAGATGGACTTTATCTGTGGGATGGAAAGACTCTCTGCCCACTCAGTCATGCAGTTCCGCAAATACACTGGCACATGGCAGGAGTGGATTATGAATATTTTTAACCACTTAAACTGTTGATCAGAACTAGTTCCTACCTGGACTTAGTGGTCCCCAGGCAAGATTTGGATTTAGGTAGGCCCCTTCTTTATTGCATACCACCCATAACCCCCATTCACTTCCCTCCCTTTTTCCTTTTCTCCATCTTTTCTTTCCTATAACTTAGTTTAGGCTATTTATTTCTTTGTTCTGTTTTATTAGATTCCTATGAAATTTTGATAGGCAGTTATCTGCATTAGCTGGAAAGGCATATACTCTGAAGAATTTGTTGTTATGAGACTTGATCACTTATATTTAAACTCTGCCTTGTTATATTACGAGTCAGCAACGCTATTATGGCATTTTTGCTTTCCATTCATATCTATAAAAATTGATAACTATGTGAATATACATGTCTTTGGATCGCCCCCAGTGTAGGGCAATGGGGTACTCGGATCCGGGCCCTTCTTCTGTTCTCAGTGGGGATGTCACGGTGGCTTGACCCGGTCCGTGGCCCTTTGAGATGCGTCCAATAAAAGGACAACAGTTTATAGGATAATGTTTGTGACGCCACCTGTGGTATTCGGTCAGGGTGACCGACGCTGCTTAGGGGTCCGCTGGGGTGACGTTATGGCAGCTAGATGGTATCCCTTCCCACAGGTCAAGTGTGTCCCCAAGGCTTCCCAGAGTGTAGTTGGTAGATGGTGAATGCTGTAGGGCGCTGAGAATAACAAGGACACAAGGTTGCAGTCTCTTTACCTTTACTGAAGGCTTCAGCATCCACAGTCCAGGGCACCAGACCACAGGGTAGGCAGAGTCCGGCCGGTCCGAAGGCACATCCAGAGTCCCCTTATCCAGGTGAAATTCAGTAGCCTTCCTACTAGCGTTTGGGTGTTGTAATACCTCCCTGCTGAGCAACTCGGTAAGGTCCTCACAACTGTTGTAGATGTTCTAGATGTTATTTCTTCCTCTCTGCCCCCCAGATGGTGTGGATAGGACAACCCGTATGACTGATGGCCTGAGGCTTGTTTATAGGGACCTTAGAGACGTCCCGACCCCACAATTTGCCACCGTGTCTTCTTAGGTATTAAGGTCGGGCAGCCAACTTGGAATTGACTGTCCTGCCGGTCTCTGCAGTAAAGCGTAAAGTCTATTACTCCCTTGGTGTTCCGGCCACCAGCTACGCGCCTCAGAAGGAGGCAGCCTCTCTCAGGGCAGAACTCCTTCTGGTTTTCTTCTCTTTGTGCTATGACTTTGTGTCTCACTTTCTACAATACAATTCTCCTTGTATCCTTCCTAAGGATGCTGCCACACGTGGGGGAGACACAGCTCCGTGTCTTTCTATCTAGGCCTCTGACAGGATCCCACCCCTGTCTGGGGCCCTCTGTCTGCAGCTTTGTGGTGTTCCTCCTTTCCCGCTGTCTGCCTGACACGAACTCCCTGGGTGAAGCCCAGGTAGCATCTGACTAACTTTCTATCCAACCCACCAGTTTTACCCTAATGTGAGGAGTGCTCTAATAGATAGTAGCAAGGCTCCCCCTGGTGGACTGGAGTGTGAAGTGTAGTGTATGGTTTGTGATACCTGGCAGGGTGGACTCCTTTAGTGCCATCAGACGTAATATCACTCCCCCTGGTGGAAGAATAACATTACTGCAACGACCAGGACTCTGAGGCGCTGCATCTTTATCCATATTGTTGTTATACATGTTATATCTGTATGTGACATTTTTCTTGAATAAAATAGATTTAAAAAAAAAGATAATGAATAGTCACTAGTAGGGTTGAGCGAAACGGGTCGAAATTGTTCAAAAGTCGCCGACTTTTGGCAAGGTCGGGTTTCATGAAACCCGACCCGACCCCAGTGGGGGGTCGGCCATGAAGTCGGCGATCTTTTGAATCTGGAATCGGAATTCCGATCCCGATTCCCGATATGTTTAAGATATCGGGAATTGGTATCGGAATTCAGATTAAAGTGTAAAATATAGAATTAAAATAAAAAATATTGCAATACTTACCCTCTGACGCGCCCTGGTACTAACCGGCAGCCTTCCTCCTTCGAATCCGCGCTTCTAGGACCTTGCCGTGACATCGCGGTGACGTCGCGGCTTGTGATTGGCCGCGCGGCCGCCCATGTGACCGCTCGCGCGGCCAATCACAAGCCGCGACGTCACCCGCGACGTCACCGAAGGTCCTGGAAGGGCTGATTCTTAGGAAGGAAGGCTGTCGGAAGGAAGCAGGGCGCTTCCGAGGGTGAGTATATACCTAATAGGAATATACTCACCCTCGGAAGCGCCCTGCTTCCTTCCGACAGCCTTCCTTCCTAAGAATCAGCCCTTCCAGGACCTTCGGTGACGTCGCGGGTGACGTCGCGGCTTGTGATTGGCCGCGCGAGCGGTCACATGGGCGGCTGCGCGGCCAATCACAAGCCGCGACGTCACCCGCGACGTCACCGAAGGTCCTGGAAGGCTGATTCTAAGGAAGGAAGGTTCCCGGTTAGTACCAGGGCGCGTCAGAGGGTAAGTATAAGGATATTTTTTATTTTAATTCTATATTTTACACTTAAATATGGATCCCAGGGCCTGAAGGAGAGTTTCCGCTCCTTCAGACCCTGGGAACCATGGAAACCCAATGCACTGCATTGGGTTTTGAGTTTCGGCCGACCCCGACCCCGACTTTTTTATAGGATCGGCCGATTTCACTCGACCCGACTTTTCCAAAAGTCGGGTTTCGTGAAACCCGACCCGATCCTATAAAAGTGAAGGTCGCTCAACCCTAGTCACTAGTGTTGAGCGATACCGTCCGATATTTGAAAGTATCGGTATCGGATGGTATCGGCCGATATCCAAAAAATATCGGATATCGCCGATACCGATATCCGATACCAATACAAGTCAATGGGACACAAATATCGGAAGGTATCCTCTATCGCAGGGAAGGAAAGTAGGATTTTTTTTATACTGGAAGCTGGTGGCTGCTTTTATACTGGAAGCTGGTGGCTGCTGATGTAACTGTATGCGTGCTACAAGTGAAATGAATATTCATTGCCACTCCAGTGAATATTCATTTCTCTTTAGCAGAGGGCACAGGCTTTAGCCGCAGCCGCTGGCTCCTGCCTCTTGTCACCTGCCGCTCCCCTTCCCCTGCCGTAAACTGGGACAATGACTCGTGTATAAGCTGAGGGGAGGCATTTTCAGCACAAAAAATGTGCTGAAAAGCTCAGCTTATACACGAGTATATACGGTATGTTACCAAGTAATTTTTACAGGACATTTTAAGACATAAAAATAAAAACTGGAAAGCCCCGCTATTATTAACTATTTTACAGTATTTTCACTTAACTTGAATTTTTATTTCCATTTCTTCATATATTAAATGGTAAAATAAATAGTATCATTCAAAACTTCTATTTGTCCTGCAAAAAAAGTCCTCATATTCAAAAGCATAAAGGTGGAAAATCACTCAATCTTTAAAGGGAACCTGTCACCAGGTTTCCTATAATTACACATGCTGGCAACACACTATGACCCTCCTAAATAGGATCCAAGCTAGAGTAGAGCAGATATTGCAAAATTTAAATTCACCAAATTGAGCAGATTTGAGCTTCCCAATGATGCTTTGCAACTATCACAACATATGGTCTAGTGCATCACGGACAATTAGGGAGGACCATCACATGCACTATAAAAGATGAGGACAAGGCAAGCAGTGGCCATTTTAGGATTTTACACTAAGATTAGGGTTAGGTCATATCACATAACTCAGGTTAAATTTGATGGAGTTATGTCTACCCTCAATCTTAAAAACTACTAAACTTTATTGCATAATACACTTTTCTCTTTTATTTGTGTATTATTTAATACTGATACTACTGTATCTGTTTTTTCTTTCCAAAACTTAATAAAAGTTAAATTTATTAAAAAAAAAAACTATTAAACTATTAGACACAGGCAAAGTTTGAAGTTATTGAAGCTGCAGATTATTTATTTTAAGGATAAGGACCTGCAAATCGTGGTTAGGTGTTTTTGTATGGGTAGGTATTAGAGTATTATGGGTATTAGAGATGAGCAAACCCTTCAAGGTTTGATTTGGTTTGGCTCAATGAACGTCCCGATGGTCGCAAACATGATTGCCGAACATATCCAAACCCCATTGAATTCAATGGGAGGCAAAAACAAACCCATAGTCAATACCTTCAGGGGGGCCAAAAGCTTCCAAAACGGCTTACATTAGGGGCAGACACCAGAGAAAAGTGGCATCAATTAACCTAGAGTACAAATAGTAAAATTATTATCAGAAGAGTTGAGTCTTAAGGTTCCTTTTGAAGGTTTCCATGGTAGGCGAGAGTCTGATAGGTTGGAGTAGAGCATTCCAGAGTAGGGAAGATGCATAGGACAAATATTGTATGCGATTGTGGGAACAGGAAATAAGAGTGGAGTTGAGAAGAAGGTCTTGTGAGGTTCGGAGGTTACATGCAGGTAAGTACCGGGAGACTAGCTTACAGATGTATGGAGGTAACCCTGATGAAGAAGTGCGACTCACTTCGAAACGCATTGGTTTAATTTGACCCCTCTGTGTTTCTATAGACCAGTGATGTCACTTTTTTGGTCCTGTGGCTGAGAAACATCAGCTATTTTTTTCCTCCCCTCCTCGTGCAACCAGGGACGCCATCGGCCGGGGCGCTCTCTGGCTCTGCACTTTTTGGCTTTTTTTCCTTGTGCCTGTCGCTCAGATCCATGAGGGGCACAGCAACTAAGTGTACCTGTTGAAGCGTGATGCGGATTTATGGGCATTAGCTGTCATCCCAGCGAATTACAAAGCTTTCTCTTACAACACTTCAGCGTTCACTAATTTAACCTCTTCCAAAGGTATGTGGAGTACACCACTGTGGTAATTAATGTAGTGAATGCACAGTTCAGTACAGAACCCCAGTACACAAACCTCTGAGGGTAATCGAACGGTTTGAAATTAATTATGTATACATGGGTGTGTAGTTATGGTTTTCTATAGTTTACCAGCCCCATATATATTTTTTCTTTTAGCGCGGTATTGTTTGCGTTTTATCTTTGTACTATACCTGACTGGAGCCGGCACAGCTTCAGTTTAAATACCAGCAGCTTTCTCTTCCTTTTTCTTTAAGTGTTAGTACGTGTAGCGCCAGTGTAGTTTTTTGACAAAGACATAATTTCAGTTGTTTCACATTTTTTTGTTAAGTATATAATTCCACATGTGTTAATTCATAGTTTTGATGCCTTCAATGTGAATGTACAATTTTCATAGTCATGAAAATACAGAAAAATCTTTAAATGAGAAGGTGTGTCCAAACTTTTGGTCTGTACTGTATGTTTTTGACCAACCATCAGGGCTAGTGTTAGGGGCAGGCAGACCAGGCAGCTGCCTAGGGCCTTCACTCCTCCAGGGGCCCCCAGCCAATGATGTGTATTCCGGCACCACCTCCTCCATCATGCATTCAACTTATCCAGCTGAATGCAGTGATGGAGGAGAGAGCATCATGTGATGCTCCCTCTCCCATCACTCCCCCTCTGCCTCTGTGTCAGCAGTGTGTATCAGCAGTGAGGAGTGGAGCTGATAAGATGCTGAGAAACTCTGAGAAGCCCTGCGGAAGCCAGGGCAGTGGGGGATTGAGGAGGAGAAGTATTGTGTGTCTGCTGCACTATACTGTGGTGTGTGTGCATCTTCTGCACTACACTGTGTGTGGGGACTGCATTATACTTTGTTTGGGGGACTGCACAATACTGTGTGTGGGGGCTGCTCTATACTCTGTGTGGGCTGCATTATATTGTGAGTGGGGGGCTACATTATACCATGTGGAGGATCTCCACTATACTGTGTGTGTTTGTGGGGGGCTGAGTTATACTGTGCATGTGGGGCTGCATTATACTCTGAGGGGGCTGCTTTGTACTCTTGGGTGGCTGCATTATACTTTGGGTGGGGCTGCATTATACTCTGAGGGGGCTGCATTACACCATTTGGGGGGCGGCATTATACTGTGTGTGTGAAGGGCTGCACTATACTGTATGTGTGTGTGGGCTGCAATATATTATGAGTGGGGGCTGCATTATACTGTTGGGAGGTGCACTATACTGTGTGTTTGTGGGAGGACTGAATTATACTGTGTGTGGGGGCTTCATTATGCTGTGAGTGTGGGTGGGCTGCATTATGCTGTGTGTGAAGGGCGGCACTATACTGTGTGTATGTTTGTGGGGGGCTGAGTTATACTGTGTGTGGGGGGCTGCATTATACTATGTGGGGGGCTGCATTATACCCTGAGGGGGTTGCATTATACTCTGTGAGGGGACTACATTATACTCTGAGTCAGTCTGCAGTATACTCTGAGGGGGCTGCATTATACTCTATCGAGGACCATGGGGAGTGCATTTTACTATATGTACTATATGGGACTAGCATTATACTGTATCAAGGATTATCTGTACCAATCATTCTTCCTCAGCCAGAGTAAGGGTAGGTGCACAGGGTCAGTAAAAGATGCGGGTTGGACGCTGAGTACTTGTGCAGAGTCCAGATGTTACAGCACAGTGGATGGGATTTCAACAAATCCCATGTCCACTATGCGTGCACAGACATCCTCGGATCACCCGCGGAGACGGACATGTTGCACATGTCTCCAGACGGCAGCATGTATATTTATCTTGTGGAGATGCGAGCCTCCACAAGATACATTTCACCAGTACAATGTATTGGACTCAGTGATTCCGCATGGTTCAATGGACACATGTGGATGGACCTGCATTCAATAGCTGGAAGCGCTTTGGTTGCAGTGGAAATATGCTGCATCCAAAGTACTGGCAATTACTAAATGTGTGCACCTACCCTAAATAGACCGAGAAACAAGGATTGAATGACTTCAATGTTGTCGATCTCTCTGGTTTAGCGGCCTTAACTCATTGCATGTAAATACAACAGAAATGTTTTTGTGTGATGGTGCAATATGTGAGCATTTGGAACCTCACTTTAAGCTTTTGCCCAGAGCCCCACTTTGTCTAAATCTTGCCCTCACAACCATGTTCCCATACAGTTAAAAATTGCAACTGATATGCAAGTAATTTGCTTATATTAGCTAAATATCAAAATTAACAGATTTTAATAGGTCATATCGACCCAAACAGTGCAATTGTATAGCCAATACAAACAGAACAGGAGTGTTAAAAGGAGGACCCAAAAAAAATGATGTGAGGTCCCCATTATTTTTACTAACCTGCAAAGGCTAAACAGACACTGCAGGCTAATCTTAATAGTTTGAGAAGGGGCCATGGATATTTGCTCCCTCCAAGATAAATAACAACCCTCACCAGCCCCAGAGAAGGTGCATCCATTAGTTGTGCCAATTCTGGTGCTTAGCCTCGGCTCTTCACCCTTGGCATGGTGCATTGGCAAAAAGGGTAATAGTTTATGGGGTGTTGTGAATTCTGTGGCTGAGTTCACTTCTGTGGTCACAAGTGGTATTGCAGTCTCTGGGCTTCCTCTCTCAGGTGTTTTGGTGAGCTCGTTGGCTGCCTTGCTATTTAGCTCCACCTGAGTCTGTCTTCCTTGCTACTTGTCAATGTTCCAGTGTTGGATCTGAGCTACTGCATCTTTCCTTGGGCCTGCTGCTCTGCTAGATAAGTGCTTCTAGTTTGTTTTCTGTTTTTTCTGTCCAGCTTGCTATTAACTTTTGCTGGAAGCTCTGAGAAGCAAAGGGGTGCACCGCCGTGCGTTCGGCACGGTGGGTCTTTTTGCCCCTTTGCGTGGTTTTCGTTTTAGGGTTTTTTGTAGACTGCATAGTTCTCTTTGCTATCCTCGCTCTGTCTAGAATATCGGGCCTCACTTTGCTGAATCTATTTCATTCCTACGTTTGTCTTTTCATCTTGCTAACAGTCATTATATGTGGGGGGCTGCCTATTCCTTTGGGGTATTTCTCTGAGGTAAGTCAGGCTTGTATTTCTATCTTCAGGCTAGTCAGCTCCTCAGGCAGTGCCGAGTTGCATAGGTAGTGATAGGCGCAATCCACTGCTGCTTATAGTTGTGTGAGGATAGATCAGGTACTGCAGTCTACAGAGATTCCACGTCTCAGAGCTCGTCCTATTGTTTTTGGTTATTGCCAGATCTCTGTATGTGCGCTGATTACTGCACGCTGTGTTGCCTGATTGCCAGCCATAACAGTACAAGGAGCCACACCAATGATTCCCAATAGAGGGAAAAAAGAAATCCTGACATCATTTTTTTTTCTTAGCTCTGTCTTCAGTCTTTTTTTTCCCCTAGACATTAGAGTGCTTCAGGACACAGCTGTGGACATGGATATTCAGGCTCTGTGCTCCTCAATGGATAATCTCGTTGTAAATGTACAAAAGATTCAAGATACTATTGATCAGAAATCGATGCTAGAACCAAGAATTCCGATTCCTGATTTGTTTTTTGGTGACAGAACTAAGTTCCTGAGCTTCAGAAATAATTGTAAGCTATTTTTGGCCTTGAAACCTCATTCTTCTGGTAATCCTATTCAACAGGTTTTGATTATTATTTCTTTTTTGCGTGGCGACCCACAGGACTGGGCGTTTTCTCTTGCACCAGGAGATTCTGCATTGAGTAATGTTGATGCATTTTTCCAGGCGCTGGGATTGCATTACGATGAGCCTAATTCAGTGGATCAGGCTGAGAAAAATCTGCTGGCTTTATGCCAGGGTCAGGATGATGTAGAAGTATATTGTCAGAAATTTAGGAAGTGGTCAGTACTCACTCTGTGGAATGAATCTGCACTAGCGGCTTTGTTCAGAAAGGGTCTCTCTGAAGCGCTTAAGGATGTAATGGTGGGATTTCCTATGCCTGCTGGTTTGAATGAGTCTATGTCCTTGGCCATTCAGATCGGTCGTCGCTTGCGCGAGCGTAAATCTGTGCACCATCTGGCGGTATTGTCTGAGAGTAAACCTGAGCCTATGCAGTGCGACAGGACTATGACTAAAGTAGAACGGCAAGAACACAGACGTCTGAACAGACTGTGTTTCTATTGTGGTGATTCTACTCATGCTATTTCTAATTGTCCTAAACGCACTAGGCGGTTCGATAGCTCTGCCGTTATTGGTACTGTACAGTCCAAATTCCTTTTGTCCATTACCTTAATGTGTTCTTTGTCATCGTATTCTGTCATGGCGTTTGTGGATTCAGGCGCTGCCCTGAATCTGATGGATTTGGATTATGCTAAACGTTGTGGATTTTTCTTGGAGCCTTTGCGGTGTCCTATTCCGTTGAGAGGAATTGATGCTACACCTTTGGCCAAGAATAAGCCTCAGTACTGGGCCCAGCTGACTATGTGCATGGCTCCTGCACATCAGGAAGTTATTCGCTTTCTGGTACTGCATAATTTGCATGATGTGGTCGTGTTGGGGTTGCCATGGCTACAAACCCATAATCCAGTATTGGATTGGAACTCTATGTCGGTAACCAGCTGGGGTTGTCAGGGAGTACATGGTGATGTTCCATTTTTGTCTATTTCGTCATCCATTCCTTCTGACATCCCAGAGTTCTTGTCTGACTTTCAGGATGTATTTGAAGAGTCCAAGTCTGATGCCCTACCTCCGCATAGGAATTGTGATTGTGCTATCGATTTGATTCCTGGTAGTAAATTCCCTAAGGGTCGTTTATTTAATTTGTCCGTACTTGAACACACCGCTATGCGCAGTTATGTGAAGGAGTCCCTGGAGAAGGGACATATTCGCCCATCGTCGTCACCATTGGGAGCAGGGTTCTTTTTTGTAGCCAAGAAGGATGGTTCGCTAAGACCGTGTATTGATTACCGCCTTCTTAATAAGATCACTGTTAAGTTTCAGTATCCCTTGCCATTGATTTCTGACTTGTTTGCTCGGATTAAGGGGGCTAGTTGGTTTACTAAGATTGATCTTCGTGGTGCGTATAATCTGGTGAGAATCAGGCAGGGAGATGAATGGAAAACGGCATTTAATACGCCCGAGGGTCATTTTGAGTATCTGGTGATGCCGTTCGGACTTGCCAATGCTCCATCTGTTTTTCAGTCTTTTATGCATGACATTTTCCGTGAGTATCTGGATAAATTCTTGATTGTTTACTTGGATGACATTTTGATCTTCTCAGATGATTGGGAGTCTCATGTGAAGCAAGTCAGAATGGTTTTCCAGGTACTGCGTGCTAATTCCTTGTTCGTGAAGGGATCAAAGTGTCTCTTCGGTGTGCAGAAAGTTTCATTTTTGGGGTTCATCTTTTCCCCTTCTACTATCGAGATGGATCCGGTTAAGGTTCAGGCCATCCAGGATTGGACTCAGCCGACATCTCTAAAAAGTCTGCAGAAATTCCTGGGCTTTGCTAATTTTTATCGTCGCTTCATCTGTAATTTTTCTAGCATTGCCAGACCATTGACCGATTTGACCAAGAAGGGTGCTGATTTGGTTAATTGGTCTTCTGCTGCCGTGGAAGCTTTTCAGGAGTTGAAGCGTCGTTTTTGCTGTGCCCCTGTGTTGTGTCAACCTGATGTTTCTCTTCCGTTCCAGGTCGAGGTTGATGCTTCTGAGATTGGTGCAGGGGCGGTTTTGTCACAGAGAGGTTCTGGTTGCTCAGTGTTCAAACCATGAGCTTTCTTTTCCAGGAAATTTTCTGCTGCTGAGCGTAATTATGATGTGGGCAACCGAGAGTTGCTGGCCATAAAGTGGGCATTCGAGGAGTGGCGTCATTGGCTTGAGGGTGCTAAGCATCGCGTGGTGGTATTGACTGATCATAAGAACCTTACTTATCTTGAGTCTGCCAAGCGCTTGAATCCTAGACAGGCCCGTTGGTCGTTATTTTTTGCTCGTTTTGATTTTGTGATTTCATACCTTCCGGGCTCTAAAAATGTGAAGGCGGATGCTCTGTCTAGGAGTTTTGTGCCCGACTCTCCGGGGTTATCTGAACCGGCGAGTATCCTCAAGGAAGGAGTCATTGTGTCTGCCATCTCCCCTGATTTGCGGAGAGTGTTGCAGAAATTTCAGGCTAATAAACCTGATCGTTGTCCGGCCGAGAAACTGTTCGTCCCTGATAGGTGGACTAGTAAAGTTATCTCTGAACTTCATTGTTCGGTGCTGGCCGGTCATCCAGGAATCTTTGGTACCAGGGAGTTGGTTGCTAGATCCTTCTGGTGGCCATCTCTGTCACGGGATGTGCGTGCTTTTGTGCAGTCCTGTGGAATTTGTGCTAGGGCTAAGCCCTGCTGTTCACGTGCCAGTGGGTTGCTTTTGCCCTTGCCGGTCCCGAAGAGGCCTTGGACACATATTTCGATGGATTTCATTTCTGACCTTCCCGTTTCTCAAAAAATCTCGGTCATTTGGGTGGTCTGTGATCGCTTTTCTAAAATGGTCCATCTGGTGCCCTTGGTTAAATTGCCTTCCTCCTCTGATTTGGTGCCTTTGTTCTTCCAGCATGTGGTTCGTTTACATGGCATTCCTGAGAATATTGTTTCTGACAGAGGTTCCCAGTTTGTCTCGAGGTTCTGGCGAGCCTTTTGTGGTAGGATGGGCATTGACCTATCTTTCTCCTCGGCCTTCCATCCTCAGACTAATGGCCAGACCGAACGAACCAATCAGACCTTGGAAACATATCTGAGATGTTTTGTTTCCGCTGACCAGGATGATTGGGTGTCATTTTTGCCGTTGGCTGAGTTCGCCCTTAATAATCGGGCCAGCTCGGCTACCTTGGTCTCTCCATTTTTCTGCAATTCTGGGTTCCATCCTCGTTTCTCTTCAGGACAGGTTGAGTCTTCGGACTGTCCTGGTGTGGATTCTGTGGTGGACAGGTTGCAGCAGATCTGGACTCAGGTAGTGGACAATTTGACCTTGTCCCAGGAGAGGGCTCAGCTTTTCGCTAATCGCAGACGCTGTGTGGGACCCCGACTTCGTGTTGGGGATCTGGTTTGGTTGTCTTCTCGTCATATTCCTATGAAGGTTTCCTCTCCTAAATTTAAACCTCGTTTTATTGGTCCGTATAGGATTTCTGAGATTCTCAATCCGGTGTCTTTTCGTCTGACCCTCCCAGACTCCTTTTCCATACATAATGTATTCCATAGGTCGTTGTTGAGGAGATACGTGGCACCTATGGTTCCATCTGTGGAGCCTCCTGCCCCTGTTTTGGTGGAGGGGGAATTGGAGTATATTGTGGAGAAGATTTTGGATTCTCGTGTCTCTAGACGGAAACTCCAGTATCTGGTCAAATGGAAGGGTTATGCTCAGGAAGATAATTCCTGGGTTTTTGCCTCTGATGTCCATGCCCCAGATCTTGTTCGTGCCTTTCATGTGGCTCATCCTGGTCGGCCTGGGGGTTCTGGTGAGGGTTCGGTGACCCCTCCTCAAGGGGGGGGTACTGTTGTGAATTCTGTGGCTGAGTTCACTTCTGTGGTCACAAGTGGTATTGCAGTCTCTGGGCTTCCTCTCTCAGGTGTTTTGGTGAGCTCGTTGGCTGCCTTGCTATTTAGCTCCACCTGAGTCTGTCTTCCTTGCTCCTTGTCAATGTTCCAGTGTTGGATCTGAGCTACTGCATCTTTCCTTGGGCCTGCTGCTCTGCTAGATAAGTGCTTCTAGTTTGTTTTCTGTTTTTTCTGTCCAGCTTGCTATTAACTTTTGCTGGAAGCTCTGAGAAGCAAAGGGGTGCACCGCCGTGCTGTTAGTTCGGCACGGTGGGTCTTTTTGCCCCTTTGCGTGGTTTTCGTTTTAGGGTTTTTTGTAGACTGCATAGTTCTCTTTGCTATCCTCGCTCTGTCTAGAATATCGGGCCTCACTTTGCTGAATCTATTTCATTCCTACGTTTGTCTTTTCATCTTGCTAACAGTCATTATATGTGGGGGGCTGCCTATTCCTTTGGGGTATTTCTCTGAGGTAAGTCAGGCTTGTATTTCTATCTTCAGGCTAGTCAGCTCCTCAGGCAGTGCCGAGTTGCATAGGTAGTGATAGGCGCAATCCACTGCTGCTTATAGTTGTGTGAGGATAGATCAGGTACTGCAGTCTACAGAGATTCCACGTCTCAGAGCTTGTCCTATTGTTTTTGGTTATTGCCAGATCTCTGTATGTGCGCTGATTACTGCACGCTGTGTTGCCTGATTGCCAGCCATAACAATGGGGTTGATGTCAGCATTGTAATGTTAGCTGACATCAAGCCCAGAGATTGGTAATGGAGAGGCTTGCATCAGACACTGCCATTGCTAACCCAGAAAATTAAAAGAAAAAAATATGCACACACACAGGGAAAAAACATTTTCATTGAATAAAGACTCCCCAACCATTCCCTGGTTTACTCATTTATTAATAAAAAAAACCTGCAGATTTGACAACATCCAACTAGGTGCCACATCGTCTGCAGATTTTCTAGTAGGCGATCACATCAGTAAAGTCATCCTCCATGAGCTACGACCACAAAAATAAGACTGCATAGCTTACGCAAGGTCATTTTTCAAGGGTGATGATGTTACGCCCATGAGAAATGACAGCGAGTAACATCTTCAGTCTCGCTCTCGCGGTCATATTTACCCAAACAATACAAGTGTCTAGCCAATATGAAAGTTTTCTGCTAATTAGATTTCAGTGCACAGGGGCTGGACAGTGCAGGGTCGTTTCTTCCCTGTCTGTGATTCCCCAGCTCTTCCGTCTGCCTCCTCTGTTTGAAACCTCAGCAGGTTTCTGTCATTTAAAGACCGGAGACAGAGGAGCTGGGGAATCACAGTTAGGGAGGAGAAGACCCAGTGTACAGTCCCACTCCAGTGCACCAAAATCTAATTAACAGAAAACTTCAAATGGTAATTAACGAAGAACAACAAAGCTGATTTCTTCACTAAATGTATCAATGTAACCAGTATTACAGTGCAACCACAGCCATGTCTTTACTTTACATCACAAAATCATGCTGTTGACAAGTTCTATTTAAGCCAAATACATTAATATGTTATGATACTGTGCTGGGAAAAATTTCACCTAAAACTTTTGAAAAAAAAATATTTTATTCACTTGGTGGCATTTAAGTGCAGAAATCTGTCTAGAAGATGAAGAAAAATAAAGACTATTTTATTGACTACAAAGCTACAGAGA
This sequence comes from Ranitomeya imitator, assembly GCF_032444005.1. Lineage (NCBI taxonomy): Eukaryota > Metazoa > Chordata > Amphibia > Anura > Dendrobatidae > Ranitomeya > Ranitomeya imitator. The sequence goes on from NC_091282.1 coordinate 239,832,287, forward strand.
CTATAAATATAAAGGGGAAAAAAGCAGTACCGAATATGAGAAAAACGTTGAAGCATGCTTTGGAATAGAAAGTATACTTAACACATATTTTACCATTTGCCTTATCTTTTGTTTGCCTGCCTATAAAATAAACATAGTTAAACAAAAGCAGTGGCTGTGGGTCAATATTAATACCTTTTATCAACACCATGCAGCTCAGCTGCAAACTCACATTGTGTACCTAATAAACACAGTGGAAAGCAATGTCATTTTGTAAAAGCTAACTATAGGATGATAATAAAACAAGAAAGCTTGCAGAGATACTGTGGTCCAAGCAGAACACATTGAATGGAATGCTAATACATATAACCTATTACATGTACAACATATCCTAATAAAGTAATTTATGTAAAAATAGTTTTAATTTATTGACTTTCGTTTTTACTGTTAATACTTTCTTCCATACAGTGCCAGGATAAATTGGTTTATTCCTCCATAGGGAAACTAAATACTTGTTATTTTGCTCCCTTTCTAATTAATGATGGTTCCAGAGGTAGCTACAGGACATGATGTGATCAGTGTATTTTTGTGGAAATCATATTGCCAAAGCATTGTAAAGAGTGACTATTCACCTGCTTCATTTTAATCAATGAGGTACACAATACCTGATGATTCCTGGCGAGTCTTAGGCTGGGTTCACATTACATTTAAGCAGTCCATTAGACGGACTGCGTTACACTGCGGCATAACGCTGTGTAACGCAGTCCATTAATGCTGCCATTAAGCACTATTTTGGGCGCATCACTAGCGATGTGCCGTCATTGAGTGATGGACCGTGGGACGCGGGCTGCAGCGTTTCTGGGTCTGTCACAGCTAGCGCAGATAGAGAATCGGCTAGCTCTATCTGCGCTAGCGCGATGGCATGTCACCACTTGTGTTAACGCAGCCCGTTTAACACATCTGTTGAACGGGCTGCTTTAACACAATGTGAACCTAGCCTTACTAGATGTGACATCACCTGCTCTGCTCATCTCATGACGTGGAAGTTAGTCGAACAGCACTAAACCTTTACATTTTACAAACATCATTGGAAAAGTGCTTGTTTGCAAAGAGGGCAAAGCTAGTAATCAGGAGGGTAACAAACACAAAACTAAGCCATATTCATGATATACTGTATGTACGATTTCATTACTCATCACTTTTGAAGTTCATTTCTTGGTAGTTTTTTTACTACTGCATAAAGTTGAAGACTGCGCTCACTGTATCCTCAGTGTCATAGAGAATGAATAGGATGATGGCAATTCATATATTCTGACATGGAGAGCCCCATTGTTGGGACTGACGATGATCACAACAGTTCGACCATAATCACTTCAAAAGTTATTGAATATGCAAACTATTAATGATGGAATTATCTTAAAAAAAATACATTAAAATGAATAGCACACTGCTATAAGCAACCATAGAATGTACGAATTAGTGATATAACAAGTCAAGAAAATGCAATAAAATATGTAGGGGCCATTTCGTCAAGATTGGCCATGAGCAAACCTGCCATAATGAAGGGATCGCTGGAATACAATGTGCTTAATTCATTAAGAGATGCATGTCTCTCATTGAATTCAGCAGACCTTTTCAGTCAGCTGCTCCTCCAAGTACCTTACCAGAATTTCTATTCTAGTTGAGGACTGGAGTTGCATTTCTGGAAAAGAATCACTGTCACTGTTGCTGAATTTGACCGTTGAGCGTAGCGATGTCTCATCCTGCCCTAGCTCCTCACCAGCTCTGCCACTTTTGGTTGAGCCATTTCAATCTGGTGTAAAAACACCAAAATTCAACTTCATGTTGCCAAAAATGTTGCAACTTTTCAAAGCACTTTACACCATAACATAACAGCTTTGGTGAATTGGCCCCTTATGTTTTGAATTTTTTGAAAGCAAAAACATAGATCCCTCCTTTTGTTGTAACTAACAACCATCTGCCTTGAGCCACTAGTTGTTATGGATGTGGACAGGGTTCCATCCCTGTCTTCTCAGTATTAATTTTGTATGGCCTCCTTTTGGTTTGGGGAGGGCTATATTTATGTACCTTCATCTGGGGATCCTTGTCAATGATACGTATGTTCTGACTGAGTGTCTGACCACCTGGTGTGCTTGCATGCTGTGTAGTCCATTTGCCTTCTTGTGTATGATCCGTTCAATGTTCTCATTCCGTGCATTGCTCTTTGATTCCGTGCTTACTGTCTGTTTCTGGCTTTGACCTTCGGCTTGGTACTCTGACTAATCTCCTGTCTGCCCAGTTTGTACACACCACTATCTTCGGCTACCTGACCGTTTTCTACGTCCTAACCACTCTCAGCATCTCACTTTTTGGTACTTCATTGACCTCTTGGCTTGATTTCGGCACGTTCAGCCTACTTTCCAGTTTCACCGGTCACCGCAGCTACTCTGCGTTTGGCTCCGCCTCCGGCCCTTCCCTTCGATGGTCACGTGTTTTAAGTCCTGCGCTCCGGCAGGTAAGCTCACTGCAGTGCTCCCCTCTCACCCCCCTGTCCTTCTGTATCTCGTGCAGAAACTTCTGCTGTAAGTCTGCAGCAGGGTTCTTGATACTAGCTACTATCAGCACCAGCTTAAACAGAGCATTTCATCAAAAGTTGTTGCCCATTTTTATTTACAAAACAATAACCAGTTCCAAAATTAATATGTTTATTTTGGAAAAAAGATGAATAAAACTTATGATTATCACACTGTATAAGACTCTTTCCTCATAGTAAGTGGATGCAAACTGATGTTGAACTCACAGCATGCATGGAGGTTCTCAAGACGCCAACATTAGGTTTTCAGTCAAAACATGAGATCTTAGCAGAATTATTACAGCAGTTTCAAATTGGTAAATGGTAATTGGTAAACATTGACTGTTTTGATTCTGCAGACAGCTCTGGTTTAGCCAAAACTTTGAGATCTCATGTTGCTTTGGAGGTGGCGGGAAGCTGAAATCCCACAATATGAAAATTTAGACCTCACTACTGCTTGAGAGTCCTTTGAAGTCTGGAATTCACCAGTATTATTATTGCCAATTTTTTTTATAAATATATTTATTTTGGAACTGGCTATTTTTTTTTACTTGGCACTACATTGCAAATACAGTATTTCATTAGTGTGCCCTATTTTTTCTGATGGGTTCCTTAAATTTGAAATTGCAGGAAAACAGATATTCGAAAGACTGGTACGGGTATCTTCATATGATGGCTTCACATCTTAATGCTTGTACTGAATCAAAATGCTGCTGTGAGCATGAGGTTTTAGGCTAAATTCAGATGAGAGTTGAAATTTGCAAACCAGTCACATCCACAAATTGTGCACATGACTGGTTCAAAACGCAGCTCTGCATGCTCGTCCGCGTAGTGGATGGATGCAGTAAATGCTTACTATTTCCATGCACTAGTCTGCTCCATAAATCAGAAATATGCACACTAGCACCAGCATATAATTTAATGTTTATCTGTGTGCTGTCTCTATCAAGTGAGTTAATATGGTCCTCTGAATATACTGTAGCATCAGCAAGACTAACCTCTTATGCTGCTACTTTTTTCTACGTAAACTTGGTATGAATAAATGTTCCAAATTTTTATTTTCCATTGATTCCAAAAAAAATGCAATTTATTTAGATTTGTTTTTCAAGCCAACCATTTTGATCTAATCAAAAGAGATAATTTTACAAGTCTTTGTTTGCTATGTGTCAACAAGAAAAATGCCTGTATTATTTTTTGTTATTTCGAGGGTATTTCTAAGAATGACTTTGTCAAGGTGTGTTTTAGATAAACATGAGAAGGTACCATGGCCTTTTTCTCAAATGCAAAAGGTGCCCTTTTCTTGTGTATTACCTTTCGTCATATCTGTTAAGCCAGAAATTAGTCCTCAAAGGGCAGCATATCATTAAAAGGCATTAGTCAGCTGCCTCCAGAGCATTTAGCAGATGTGTCATTCATATCTCTGCTGACATTTTCACTTGCTAAATACTTGAATTGCTGTACAAAGGAGGAAAAAAATGAGCAAGTACATTTAACTCTGCATCCCCTTATGAAATATTCCCAGCTCTCTACCACTGATACTGTTCCTGCACCTATTGCTTTTCTGTATTTTTCCTCTGCCCTTTCTTTAAAACCAATGTGAAGATGGAACGCTTGGTACAGAACATTTTCAAGAGGAAAAATGAAATCAATGTACTCCTATTTGCTCCCGTCAGCTGCTCTGTCCATGTGAAGCAGTGACAGCCGTTGCAGACCTCACCCAGAGGCAAGGTTACAAATGCCAGTCTGCAGTATAAATCTCCCAGGAAAAATAAAAATATTCTAATAAAAGTTTGCTGGAGCTGGTAATGATGTAGCTGAGGACATTGGCTGCTGGAATTCAATTCATACTGTGAAAATAGCATTTGTGGGCTCATCTTTTCTTGCTTTCACGCAACTTGTTAGGTAAAAAGAGAAGAAAAAAAAATTAAAGTGCAATTTAATGAACACAGGCAAGAATATCTATGGTTTCATTACTTGCAGTAACTGCGGTGTGAATGAACTGTCCAGCAGAGTACATGTACGATGCCATGAAGGTCAGAACAGTGTGCTGCAGACCTTTTTAGCCCCTCACTGTATAAATGAATACAGTGCACAAAAATTAAATATGAAATCCTTTATACTTGACTCAGTAAGATATAACTTTTTGTTTTTCTCCCAGCTTGATATGTGTAATTCTATGTTACAGTGCAGACAGAGGTAAGAATGGGAAGAATAAAACATGTTACTTTTCAGATGTATTTCTCTGATGTTTATTTTCAATGCGGAGAATACAGTTCATTTTATAATTTATTATTAAATTAATTAAACTGTATAATATTAAAGGTGTCAATAAACATTTCCTTTTATACAATCCTAGCTCTGCACGACTTGATTAGAATGCACCTCTAGTGTTTTATGTAAAACCAGGAAGTGTGCTATGTGTTGGTGGGTATCAGTTTGTTGCCAACCAAAAATGAGCAAGGAGCATTGTCTGGCAGTAGAGGTTGAAAGACCTCTGCTACTTGTGTCTCAGAGTGAAGATGAGAAAACCTGGTATTTGTTGTTCAGTCTATGCCAGAGATGAAAGAGCAGAGTTGAGATCTAAACGGGTGAGCCATATCTTTTATGGGACTGTTTATTGTTATGTTACGCCTTTTAGCTGGAGAAATGACTGTTAGTTTCTGATCGAAGTTTATGGACTAAGAAAGTATTTCTGTTTGCAGGAGAATTTGCTTACCTGTGCGAAAGCTGTCAACTACCAAAACAGCTGAGATAAATATATATACAGTACAGACCAAAAGTTTGGACACACCTCATTTAAAGATTTTTCTGTATTTTCATGACTATGAAAATTGTACATTCACACTGAAGGCATCAAAACTATCAATTAACACATGTGGAATTATATTCTTAACAAAAAAGTGTGAAACAACTGAAATTATGTCATATTCTAGGTTCTTTAACCCCTCTGTGACCTTAGACGTACTATCCCGTCGAGGTGCCCTGGGCTTATCTGACCCTGGACGGGATAGTACGTCATAGCCGATCGGCCGCGCTCACGGGGGGAGCGCGGCCGATCGCGGCCGGGTGTCAGCTGCTTATCGCAGCTGACATCCGGCACTATGTGCCAGGAGCGGTCACGGACCGCCCCCGGCACATTAACCCCTGGCACATCGCGATCAAAGATGATCGCGATGTGCCGGCGGTGCAGGGAAGCACCGCGCAGGGAGGGGGCTCCCTGCGGGCTTCCCTGAGCCCCCCGCAGCAACGCGATGTGATCGCGTTGCTGCGAGGGTCTCCTCACCTCCCTCCCTGCTCGAGCCCCGGATCCAAGATGGCCGCGGATCCGGGTCCTGCAGGGAGGGAGGTGGCTTCACAGAGCCTGCTTAGAGCAGGCACTGTGAAGCCTGCAGCGCTGCATGTCAGATCAGTGATCTGACAGAGTGCTGTGCAAACTGTCAGATCACTGTTCTGTGATGTCCCCCCCTGGGACAAAGTAAAAAAGTAAAAAAAAAATTTTCCAAATGTGTAAAAAAAATAAAAAAAAATATTCCAAAATAATGAAAAAAAAAAAAAAATATTATTCCCATAAATACATTTCTTCATCTAAATAAAAAAAAAAAAACAATAAAAGTACACATATTTAGTATCGCCGCGTCCGTAACGACCCGACCTATAAAACTGTCCCACTAGTTAACCCCTTCAGTAAACACCGTAAGAAAAAAAAACGAGGCAAAAAACAACGCTTTATTATCATACCGCCGAACAAAAAGTGGAATAACACGCGATCAAAAGGACAGATATAAATAACCATGGTACCGCTGAAAGCGTCATATTGTCCCGCAAAAAAAGAGCCGCCATACAGCATCATCAGCAAAAAAATAAAAAAGTTATAGTCCTGAGAATAAAGCGATGCAAAAATAATTATTTTTTCTGTAAAATAGTTTTTATCGTATAAAAGCACCAAACCATAAAAAAATGATATAAATGAGGTATCGCTGTAATCGTACTGACCCGAAGAATAAAACTGATTTATCAATTTTACCAAACGCGGAACGGTATAAACGCCTCCCCCAATAGAAATTCATGAATAGCTGGCTTTTGGTCATTCTTCCTCACAAAAATCGGAATAAAAAGCGATAAAAAAATGTCACGTGCCCAAAAATGTTTTCAATAAAAACGTCAACTCGTCCCGCAAAAAACAAGACCTCACATGACTCTGTGGACCAAAATATGGAAAAATTATAGCTCTCAAAATGTGGTATTGCAAAAAATATTTTTTGCAATAAAAAGGGTCTTTCAGTGTGTGACGGCTGCCAATCATAAAAATCCGCTAAAAAACTCGCTATAAAAGTAAATCAAACCCCCCTTCATCACCCCCTTAGTTTGGGAAAAATAAAAAAAAATGTATTTATTTCCATTTTCCCATTAGGGCTAGGGTTAGGGCTAGGGTTAGGGCTAGGGTTAGGGCTAGGGCTAGGGTTAGGGCTAGGGTTAGGGCTAGGGTTAGGGTTAGGGCTAGGGTTAGGGCTAGGGTTAGGGCTATGGTTAGGGTTAGGGCTAGGGTTAGGGCTAGGGTTAGGGTTAGGGCTAGGGCTAGGGCTAGGGTTAGGGCTAGGGTTAGGGTTAGGGTTGGGGCTACAGTTAGGGTTGGGGCTAAAGTTAGGGTTAGGGTTTAGATTACATTTACAGTTGGGAATAGGGTTGGGATTAGGGTTAGGGGTGTGTCAGGGTTAGAGGTGTGGTTAGGGTTACCGTTGGAATTAGGGTTAGGGGTGTGTTTAGATTAGGGTTTCAGTTATAATTGGGGGGTTTCCACTGTTTCGGCACATCAGGGGCTCTCCAAACACGACATGGCGTCCGATCTCAATTCCAGCCAATTCTGCGTTGAAAAAGTAAAACAGTGCTCCTTCCCTTCCGAGCTCTCCCGTGTGCCCAAACAGGAGTTTACCCCAACATATGGGGTATCAGCGTACTCAGGACAAATTGGACAACAACTTTTGTGGACCAATTTCTCCTGTTACCCTTGGGAAAATACAAAACTGGGGGCTAAAAAATAATTTTTGTGGGAAAACAAAAAGATTTTTTATTTTCACGGCTCTGCGTTATAAACTGTAGTGAAACACTTGGGGGTTCAAAGTTCTCACAACACATCTAGATAAGTTCATTGAGGGGTCTAGTTTCCAATATGGGGTCACTTGTGGGGGGTTTCTACTGTTTAGGTACATTAGGGGCTCTGCAAACGCAATGTGACGCCTGCAGACCAATCCATCTAAGTCTGCATTCCAAATGATGCTCCTTCCCTTCCGAGCCCTCCCATGCGCCCAAACGGTGGTTCCCCCCCACATATCGGGTATCAGCGTACTCAGGACAAATTGGACAACAACATTTAGGGTCCAATTTCTCCTGCTAACCTTGGAAAAATACAAAACTGGGGGCTAAAATATAATTTTTGTGGAAAAAAAAATATTTTTTATTTGCATGGCTCTGCGTTATAAACTGTAGTGAAATACTTGGGGGTTCAAAGCTCTCACAACACATCAAGATGAGTTCCTTAGGGGGTCTACTTTCCAAAATGGTGTCACTTGTGGGGGGTTTCTACTGTTTAGGTACATTAGGGGCTCTGCAAACGCAATGTGACGCCTGCAGACCATTCCATCTAAGTCTGCATTCCAAATGGCGCTCCTTCCCTTCCGAACCCTCCCATGCGCCCAAACGGTGGTTCCCCCCCACATATGGGGTATCAGCGTACTCAGGACAAATTGGACAACAACTTTTGGGGTCCAATTTCTCCTGTTACCCTAGGGAAAATACAAAACTGGGGGCTAAAAAATAATTTTTGTGGGAAAAAAATTTTGTTTTATTTTTATGGCTCTGCATTATAAACTTCTGTGAAGCCCTTGGTGGGTCAAAGTGCTCACCACACATCCAGATAAGTTCCTTAGGGGGTCTACTTTCCAAAATGGTGTCACTTGTGGGGGGTTTCAATGTTTAGGCACATCAGTGGCTCTCCAAACGCAACATGGCGTCCCATCTCAATTCCTGTCAATTTTGCATTGAAAAGTCAAACGGCGCTCCTTCCCTTCCGAGCTCTCCCATGCGCCCAAACAGTGGTTTACTGCCACATATGGGGTATCGGCGTACTCGGGACAAATTGGACAACAACTTTTGAGGTCCAATTTCTTCTCTTACCCTTGGAAAAATAAAAAATTGGGGGCAAAAATATAATTTTTGTGAAAAAATATGATTTTTTATTTTTACGGTTCTGCATTATAAACTTCTGTGAAGCACTTGGTGGGTCAAAGTGCTCACCACACATCCAGATAAGTTCCTTAGGGGGTCTACTTTCCAAAATGGTGTCACTTGTGGGGGGTTTCAATGTTTAGGCACATCAGTGGCTCTCCAAACGCAACATGGCGTCCCATCTCAATTCCTGTCAATTTTTCATTGAAAAGTCAAATAGCGCTCCTTCCCTTCCGAGCTCTCCCATGCGCCCAAACAGTGGTTTACTGCCACATATGGGGTATCAGCGTACTCAGGACAAATTGGACAACAACATTTTGGGTCCAATTTCTCCTGTTACCCTTGGTAAAATAAAACAAATTGGAGCTGAAGTAAATTTTTTGTGTAAAAAAGTTAAATGTTCATTTTTATTTAAACATTCCAAAAATTCCTATTAAACACCTGAAGGGTTAATAAACTTCTTGAATGTGGTTTTGAGCACCTTGAGGGGTGCAGTTTTTAGAATGGTGTCACACTTGGGCGTTTTCTATCATATAGACCCCTCAAAATGACTTCAAATGAGACGTGGTCCCTAAAAAAAAATGGTGTTGTAAAAATGAGAAATTGCTGGTCAACTTTTAACCCTTATAACTCCCTAACAAAAAAAAAAATTGGTTCCAAAATTATGCTGATGTAAAGGAGACATGTGGGAAATGTTACTTATTAAGTATTTTGTGTGACATATCTCTGTGATTTAATTGCATAAAAATTCAAAGTTTGAAAATTGCGAAATTTTCAAAATTTTCGCCAAATTTCCGTTTTTTTCACAAATAAACGCAGGTACTATCAAAGAAATTTTACCACTATCATGAAGTACAATATGTCACGAGAAAACAATGTCAGAATCACCAGGATCCGTTGAAGCGTTTCAGAGTTATAACCTCATAAAGGGACAGTGGTCAGAATTGTAAAAATTGGCCTGGTCATTAACGTGCAAACCACCCTTGGGGGTAAAGGGGTTAAAGTAGCCACCTTTTGCTTTGATGACTGCTTTGCACACTCTTGACATTCTGTTGATGAGCTTCAAGAGGTAGTCACCAGGAATGGTTTTCACTTCACAGGTGTGCCCTGTCAGGTTTAATAAGTCTGATTTCTTGCCTTTAAATGGGGTTGGGACCAACAGTTGTGTTGTGCAGAAGTCTGGTGGAAACACAGCTGATAGACCTACGGAATAGACTGTTAGAATTTGTGTTATGGTACGAAAAAAGCAGCTAAGTAAAGAAAAAACGAGAGGCCATCATTACTTTAAGAAATGAAGGACAATCAGTCCAAAAAATTGGGAAAACTTTAAAAGTGTCCCCAAGTGCAGTGGAAAGGAAGACCAAGAGCCACCTCTGCTTCTGAGGATAAGTTTATCCAAGTCACCAGCTGTTGTGAGTTCCGTTCTGGAGCTCCCTCCTGTGGTTGCTAATGGTATTTTTGCGAGTTCTGCCCTTAGGCTCCCTCTGGTGGTTTTGAGTGGAACTGCTGCTCCGTTAGGTGGCTGTAGCAGCTGCCTTCACTAATCGCCTTGCCTGTATTTGTTATTTAAACCTGCTCTGGGCTTTAGTCCATGCCTGCTGTCAATGTTCTTGGTTGGATTTGATTCTTCCCTTGGATTTCTCATATGGCCAGTCTTGTCTGCAAAAGATAAGTTTTGCTAGTTTTGTTTGTCCATTTGTTTGGACTCTATTGCTTGCATTTTGTCTCTTTTGTCCAGCTTGTCACTATGTCTTATTCAGGCTAGCTGGAAGCTCTGGGAAAGCAGATTTGCCCCTCCACACCGTGAGTCGGTGTGGAGTTCATTTTTGTAAACTCTGCGTGGATTTTGTAGTTTTTAATACTGACCGCACCGTATCTTTTGCTCTCTGTCTATCTAGTTTAGTTTTGACCTCCCTTTGCTGAATTCTAATTTCATTTCTGAGTTCGTCATTTCCCTCTCCTTTCACAGTCAATATTTGTGGGGGGCTATCTTTCCTTTTGGGGGTTTCTCTGAGGCAAGATAGCTTTCTATTTCCTTCTTTAGGGGTAGCTATATCTGAGGCTGTGACGAGGTGTCTAGGGAGTGTCAGGAACATCCCACGGCTATTTCTAGTTATGTTGTTAGGATTAGGGACTGCGGTCAGTAGAGATACCACCTTCTCAGAGCTTGTTCCATGTTGCGTTTTAGCCACCAGGTCATATCAGTGTGGCCTCTTAACCACCAGGTCATAACACCAGCCTCAGAAATCGCAGGTTAACAGCAGCTCAGATTAGAGACCAGGTCAATGCCACACAGAGTTCTAGCAGCAGACACATCTCTACAACTGTTAAGAGGAGACTTTGTGCAGCAGGCCTTCATGGTAAAATAGCTGCTAGGAAACCACTGCTAAGGACAGGCAACAAGCAGAAGAGACTTGTTTGGGCTAAACAACACAAGGAATAATAATAATAATAATCTTTATATAGTGCTAACATATTCCGCAGCGCTTTACAATTTGCACACATTATCATCACTGTCCCCGTTGGGGCTCACAATCTAAATTCCCTATCAGTATGTCTTTGGAATGTGGGAGGAAACCCACGCAAACACAGAGAGAACATACAAACTCTTTTCAGATGTTGTCCTTGGTGGGATTTGAACCCAGGACTCCAGCGTCGCAAGGCTCCTGTGCTAACCACTGCGCCACCGTGCTACCCTGATGGACATTAGATCACTGGAAATTTGTGCTTTGGTCTGATGAGTCCAAATTTAAGATCTTTGATTCCAACCACCGTGTCTTTGTGCGATGCAGAAAAGGTGAACGGATGGACTCTACATCCCTGGCTTCCACCGTGAAGCATGGAGGAGGAGGTGTGATGGTGTGGGGGTGCTTTGCTGGTGACAGTGTTGGGCATTTATTCAAAATTGAAGGCATACTGAACCAGCATGGCTACCACAGCATCTTGCACTGGCATGCTATTCCATCCGGTTTACGTTTAGTTGGACCATCATTTATTTTTCAACAGGACAATGACCCCAAACACACCTCCAGGCTGTGTATGTGCTATTTGACCAAGGAGAGTGATGGGGTGCTATGCCAGATGACCTGGCCTCCACAGTCATTATACCTGAACCCAATCAAGATGGTTTGGGGTGAGCTGGACTGCAGAGTGAAGGCAAAAGGGCCAACAAGTGTTAAGCATCTCTGGGAACTCCTTCAAGATTGTTGGAAGACCATTCCCGTTGACTACCTTTTGAAGCTCATCAAGAGAATGCCAAGAGTGTGCAAAGCAGTCATCAAAGCAAAAGGTGGCTACTTTGAAGAACCTAGAATATAAGACATATTTTCAGTTGTTTCACACGTTTTTGTTAAGTATATAATTCCACCTGTGTTAATTCATAGTTTTGATGTCTTCAGTGTGAATGTACAATTTGCATTGTTATAGCGCCATTTATTCCATGGCACTTTACATGTAAGGAGGGGTATACATAATAAAAACAAGTACAATAATCTTAAACAATACAAGCCATAACTGGTACAGGAGGAGAGAGGACCCTGCCCGAGAAGGCTCACAATCTACAAGGGATGGGTGAGAATACAGTAGGCGAGGGTAGAGCTGGTCATGCAGCGTTTGGTCGATCGGTAATTACTGCAGATTGAAGGCTTGTCGGAAGAGGTGGGTCTTCAGGCTCTTTTTGAAGGTTTCGATGGTAGGCGAGAGTCTGATGTGTTGTGGTAGAGGGTTCCAGAGTAGGGGTGATACGCGAGAGAAATCTTTTATGCGATTATGGGAAGAGGAGATAAGAGGGGAGTAGAGAAGGAAATCTTGTGAGGATCGGAGGTTGCGTGCAGGAAAGTACCGGGAGACGAGGTCACAGATGTATGGAGGAGACAGGTTGTGGATGGCTTTGTACGTCATGGTTAGGGTTTTGTACTGGAGTCTCTGGGCAATGGGGAGCCAGTGAAGGGATTGACAGAGGGGAGAAGCTGGGGAATAGCGGGGGGACAGGTGGATTAGTCGGGCAGCAGAGTTTAGAATAGATTGGAGAGGTGCAAGTGTGTTCGAGGAGAGGCCACAGAGCAGTAGGTTGCAGTAGTCAAGATGAGAGATGATGAGGGCATGGACTAGGGTTTTTGCAGATTGTTGGTTTAGGAGTGAACAGATTCGTGAAATATACTTTAATCCAATAAATTAGGAGAATATCATTACCCTAAACAAATATAAATATATTTCAAGTAGGTACAATATAAATGTCCAAAAGAAAAAAAAGAAACTATTGGAAGAAATTCTCACTCCAATAATATATTAACCCCTCTGTGACCTTAGACGTACTATCCCGTCGAGGTGCCCTGGGCTTATCTGACCCTGGACGGGATAGTACGTCATAGCCGATCGGCCGCGCTCACGGGGGGAGCGCGGCCGATCGCGGCCGGGTGTCAGCTGCTTATCGCAGCTGACATCCGGCACTATGTGCCAGGAGCGGTCACGGACCGCCCCCGGCACATTAACCCCTGGCACACCGCGATCAAAGATGATCGCGATGTGCCGGCGGTACAGGGAAGCACCGCGCAGAGAGGGGGCTCCCTGCGGGCTTCCCTGAGCCCCCCGCAGCAACGCGATGTGATCGCGTTGCTGCGAGGGTCTCCTCACCTCCCTCCCTGCTCGAGCCCCGGATCCAAGATGGCCGCGGATCCGGGTCCTGCAGGGAGGGAGGTGGCTTCACAGAGCCTGCTCAGAGCAGGCACTGTGAAGCAGCCTGCACTCCTATCAGATCAGTGATCTGACAGAGTGCTGTGCAAACTGTCAGATCACTGATCTGTGATGTCCCCCCCTGGGACAAAGTAAAAAAGTAAAAAAAAAAATTTCCAAATGTGTAAAAAAAATAAAAAAAAATATTCCAAAATAATGAAAAAAAAAAAAAAATATTATTCCCATAAATACATTTCTTCATCTAAATAAAAAAAAAAAACCAATAAAAGTACACATATTTAGTATCGCCGCGTCCGTAACGGCCCGACCTATAAAACTGGCCCACTAGTTAACCCCTTCAGTAAACACCGTAAGAAAAAAAAAAAAAAAACGAGGCAAAAAACAACGCTTTATTATCATACCGCCGAACAAAAAGTGGAATAACACGCGATCAAAAGGACAGATATAAATAACCATGGTACCGCTGAAAGCGTCATATTGTCCCGCAAAAAAAGAGCCGCCATACAGCATCATCAGCAAAAAAATAAAAAAGTTATAGTCCTGAGAATAAAGCGATGCAAAAATAATTATTTTTTCTGTAAAATAGTTTTTATCGTATAAAAGCACCAAACCATAAAAAAAGATATAAATGAGGTATCGCTGTAATCGTACTGACCCGAAGAATAAAACTGATTTATCAATTTTACCAAACGCGGAACGGTATAAACGCCTCCCCCAATAGAAATTCATGAATAGCTGGCTTTTGGTCATTCTTCCTCACAAAAATCGGAATAAAAAGCGATAAAAAAATGTCACGTGCCCAAAAATGTTTTCAATAAAAACGTCAACTCGTCCCGCAAAAAACAAGACCTCACATGACTCTGTGGACCAAAATATGGAAAAATTATAGCTCTCAAAATGTGGTATTGCAAAAAATATTTTTTGCAATAAAAAGGGTCTTTCAGTGTGTGACGGCTGCCAATCATAAAAATCCGCTAAAAAACTCGCTATAAAAGTAAATCAAACCCCCCTTCATCACCCCCTTAGTTAGGGAAAAATAAAAAAAAATGTATTTATTTCCATTTTCCCATTAGGGCTAGGGTTAGGGCTAGGGTTAGGGCTAGGGCTAGGGTTAGGGCTAGGGTTAGGGCTAGGGTTAGGGCTAGGGTTAGGGTTAGGGCTAGGGTTAGGGCTAGGGTTAGGGCTAGGGTTAGGGCTAGGGTTAGGGCTAGGGCTAGGGTTAGGGCTAGGGTTAGGGCTAGGGTTAGGGCTAGGGTTAGGGCTAGGGTTAGGGTTAGGGCTAGGGTTAGGGCTAGGATTAGGGTTAGGGTTAGGGTTGGGGCTACAGTTAGGGTTGGGGCTAAAGTTAGGGTTAGGGTTTAGATTACATTTACAGTTGGGAATAGGGTTGGGATTAGGGTTAGGGGTGTGTCAGGGTTAGAGGTGTGGTTAGGGTTACCGTTGGAATTAGGGTTAGGGGTGTGTTTAGATTAGGGTTTCAGTTATAATTGGGGGGTTTCCACTGTTTCGGCACATCAGGGGCTCTCCAAACACGACATGGCGTCCGATCTCAATTCCAGCCAATTCTGCGTTGAAAAAGTAAAACAGTGCTCCTTCCCTTCCGAGCTCTCCTGTGTGCCCAAACAGGGGTTTACCCCAACATATGGGGTATCAGCGTACTCAGGACAAATTGGACAACAACTTTTGTGGACCAATTTCTCCTGTTACCCTTGGGAAAATACAAAACTGGGGGCTAAAAAATAATTTTTGTGGGAAAACAAAAAGATTTTTTATTTTCACGGCTCTGCGTTATAAACTGTAGTGAAACACTTGGGGGTTCAAAGTTCTCACAACACATCTAGATAAGTTCATTGAGGGGTCTAGTTTCCAATATGGGGTCACTTGTGGGGGGTTTCTACTGTTTAGGTACATTAGGGGCTCTGCAAACGCAATGTGACGCCTGCAGACCAATCCATCTAAGTCTGCATTCCAAATGATGCTCCTTCCCTTCCGAGCCCTCCCATGCGCCCAAACGGTGGTTCCCCCCCACATATCGGGTATCAGCGTACTCAGGACAAATTGGACAACAACTTTTGTGGTCCAATTTCTCCTCTTACCCTAGGGAAAATACAAAACTGGGGGCTAAAAAATAATTTTTGTGGGAAAAAAATTTTGTTTTATTTTTATGGCTCTGCATTATAAACTTCTGTGAAGCCCTTGGTGGGTCAAAGTGCTCACCACACATCCAGATAAGTTCCTTAGGGGGTCTACTTTCCAAAATGGTGTCACTTGTGGGGGGTTTCAATGTTTAGGCACATCAGTGGCTCTCCAAACGCAACATGGCGTCCCATCTCAATTCCTGTCAATTTTGCATTGAAAAGTCAAACGGCGCTCCTTCCCTTCCGAGCTCTCCCATGCGCCCAAACAGTGGTTTACTGCCACATATGGGGTATCAGCGTACTCGGGACAAATTGGACAACAACTTTTGAGGTCCAATTTCTTCTCTTACCCTTGGAAAAATAAAAAATTGGGGGCAAAAATATAATTTTTGTGAAAAAATATGATTTTTTATTTTTACGGTTCTGCATTATAAACTTCTGTGAAGCACTTGGTGGGTCAAAGTGCTCACCACACCTCTAGATAAGTTCCTTAGGGGGTCTACTTTCCAAAATGGTGTCACTTGTGGGGGGTTTCAATGTTTAGGCACATCAGTGGCTCTCCAAACGCAACATGGCGTCCCATCTCAATTCCTGTCAATTTTGCATTGAAAAGTCAAACGGCGCTCCTTCCCTTCCGAGCTCTCCCATGCGCCCAAACAGTGGTTTACTGCCACATATGGGGTATCAGCGTACTCGGGACAAATTGGACAACAACTTTTGAGGTCCAATTTCTTCTCTTACCCTTGGAAAAATAAAAAATTGGGGGCAAAAATATAATTTTTGTGAAAAAATATGATTTTTTATTTTTACGGTTCTGCATTATAAACTTCTGTGAAGCACTTGGTGGGTCAAAGTGCTCACCACACCTCTAGATAAGTTCCTTAGGGGGTCTACTTTCCAAAATGGTGTCACTTGTGGGGGGTTTCAATGTTTAGGCACATCAGTGGCTCTCCAAACGCAACATGGCGTCCCATCTCAATTTCTGTCAATTTTGCATTGAAAAGTCAAACTGCGCTCCTTCCCTTCCGAGCTCTCCCATGCGCCCAAACAGTGGTTTACTGCCACATATGGGGTATCAGCGTACTCAGGACAAATTGGACAACAACTTTTGAGGTCCAATTTCTTCTCTTACCCTTGGAAAAATAAAAAATTGGGGGCAAAAATATAATTTTTGTGAAAAAATATGATTTTTTATTTTTACGGTTCTGCATTATAAACTTCTGTGAAGCACTTGGTGGGTCAAAGTGCTCACCACACATCCAGATAAGTTCCTTAGGGGGTCTACTTTCCAAAATGGTGTCACTTGTGGGGGGTTTCAATGTTTAGGCACATCAGTGGCTCTCCAAACGCAACATGGCGTCCCATCTCAATTCCTGTCAAGTTTGCATTGAAAAGTCAAATAGCGCTCCTTCCCTTCCGAGCTCTCCCATGCGCCCAAACAGTGGTTTACTGCCACATATGGGGTATCAGCGTACTCAGGACAAATTGGACAACAACTTTTTGGGTCCAATTTCTCCTGTTACCCTTGGTAAAATAAAACAAATTGGAGCTGAAGTAAATTTTTTGTGTAAAAAAGTTAAATGTTCATTTTTATTTAAACATTCCAAAAATTCCTATTAAACACCTGAAGGGTTAATAAACTTCTTGAATGTGGTTTTGAGCACCTTGAGGGGTGCAGTTTTTAGAATGGTGTCACACTTGGGCATTTTCTATCATATAGACCCCTCAAAATGACTTCAAATGAGACGTGGTCCCTAAAAAAAAATGGTGTTGTAAAAATGAGAAATTGCTGGTCAACTTTTAACCCTTATAACTCCCTAACAAAAAAAAAAATTGGTTCCAAAATTATGCTGATGTAAAGGAGACATGTGGGAAATGTTACTTATTAAGTATTTTGTGTGACATATCTCTGTGATTTAATTGCATAAAAATTCAAAGTTTGAAAATTGCGAAATTTTCAAAATTTTCGCCAAATTTCCGTTTTTTTCACAAATAAACGCAGGTACTATCAAAGAAATTTTACCACTATCATGAAGTACAATATGTCACGAGAAAACAATGTCAGAATCACCAGGATCCGTTGAAGCGTTTCGGAGTTATAACCTCATAAAGGGACAGTGGTCAGAATTGTAAAAATTGGCCTGGTCATTAACGTGCAAACCACCCTTGGGGGTAAAGGGGTTAAAATCCATTAAATCTTTTATTTAAACACCAACAAGAACAGTACACAAAAAAGAAAAAATATATAAAAACAAGAGGGGTAGGTCAGTATATAAGATTTTTTAGTACAACAAGTCTCAACATTTTATAAATCCACAGCACTGGTTACTTAGAAAATTTTCATCAATAACTGAAAAGGGGAGAGGATAAACATATGGCCCTTTAATCTATTAACTTACATAAATAACATGTATGTTTAAAAGACTACTTCACAGTTCTATTTCAAAAGACCACATAATACTCTGTTGCCAATAATTGCAAATAAGTGGCACAATTCCTCAGAAAGCCTCCTCCACCCTTGTTTCTCAAAAAAAAAAAAAAAAAGCACAATATACACTAACCAGTGCTCATGTTGCACTCCCTGACGAAGCTACGAGTGAAACGTATGTTGGAGTGTGAGGTGGCAGGATCAGCATACCGAACATGAGCACTAATTAGTATAAATTGTGCTTTTTTGTTTTTTTTGTTTTTGAGAAACAAGGGTGGAGGAGGCTTTCTGAGGAATTGTGCCACTTATTTGCAATTATTGGCAACAGAGCATTATGTGGTCTTTGGAAATAGAACTGTGAAGTAGTCTTTTAAAGACACGCTATTTATGTAAGTTAATAGATTAAAGGGCCATATGTTTATCCTCTTGCCTTTTCAGTTATTGATGAAAATTTTCTAAGTAACCAGTGCTGTGGATTTATAAAATGTTGAGACTTGTTGTACTAAAAAATCTTATATACTGACCTACCCCTCTTGTTTTTATATATTTTTTCTTTTTTGTGTACTGTTCTTGTTGGTGTTTAAATAAAAGATTTAATGGATTTTAAAATATTATTGGAGTGAGAGTTTCTTCAAGTAGTTTCTTTTTTTCTTTTGGATTCGTGAAATATTTTTGAGTTGAAGTCAGCAGGAAGTGGAAAGGGCTTGGATATGTGGTTTGAAGGAGAGATCAGCGTCAAGGATTACCACGAGGCAGCGAGCTTGTGGGACTGGGGAGAGTGGGCAGCCATTTACTGTAATGGATAGGTTTGTCACAAGAGATGGGGGAAAGATGATGAATTCTGTTTTGTCCATGTTAAGTTTGAGAAATCTAGCGGAGAAGAAGAATGAAATAGTGGACAGACATTGAGGGATTCTGGTTAGTAGGGAGGTGATATCTGGTCCAGATATGTAGATCTGTATGTCATCAGCATAGAGATGATACTGAAAGCCATGAGATCCTATAAGCTGTCCCAGGCCAAAGGTATAAATTGAGAAGAGCAGGGGCCCTAGGACTGAACCTTGTGGGACTCCGACAGATAGGGGGCGAGGTGAGGAGGTGGTGTGTGAGTGGGAGACGCTGAATGTCCGGTCTGTTATGTATGATGAGATCCAGGATAGGGCCAAGTGTGTGATGCCAAGGGATGAGAGGGTCTGTAATAATAGGGAATGGTCCACTGTGTCAAAGGCAGCCGACAGATCCAGGAGGAGGAGGAGGAGGACGACAGAGTGGTGTCGCTTGCTCTTGGCGGTTAAGAGGTCATAGGTAACCTTAGTTAGGGCAGTTTCAGTGGAGATGTGTGACCGGAAGCCAGATTTTTAGCGGTCGAAGAGGGAGCAAGAAGAGAGATGGGAGGACAGTTCAAGGTAGACATGTTGTTTCAATAGCTTGGAGGCATAGTGATATAGGGCGATAGCGAGATACAGAGGATGGGTCAAGAGAGGGCTTTTTGAGGATAGGTGTGATGGAGGCATGTTTAAAGCTTGAGGGGAAAACACCAGTTGTGAGTGATAAGTTGAAGAGATGGGTTAGGGTTGGGATGAAGACTGTGGTGAGGTTTGGGATGAAGTGGGATGGGTTCGGGTCAAGTGCACAGGTGGTGAGATGTGATCTTGAGAGTAGAGTGGAGAGTCGATCTTCTGTAATGGTGGAGAAGTTGGTTTTGGAGGTGGAGGGCTGTGAAGTCGGGAGGAAGGGCTCTGGGGGTTGTTGACCAAACTGTCTCTGATATTATCAATCTTCTGCTTGAAAAATGAGGCAAAGTCTTCAGCTGAGATGAGTGGGGAGGGAGGAAATGCTAGGGGACGGAGGAGAGAATTGAAGGTGTTGAATAACTGTTTAGGTTTGTGAGACAGGGAGGATATGAGAGATGAGAAGTAGGTTTGTTTAGCTGTGGCAAGTGTAGTCTTGAAAGTATTGAGGGACTGTTTGAATGTGATGAAGTGCTCGTTGGAGTGGGATCTTTTCCATCTGCGCTCAGCAGCCCTGGAAGCTCGCCTCAGTTTTTTGGTCAGGCTGGTGTGCCAGGGCTGTCTGTTGATTTTGCAAGCTTTGGTATGTGTAAGTGGGGCAGAAGACTCCAAAGCTACAGCTATTGTGGTGTTATATAGAGCGGCAGCGTCATCCACATTGTGTAAGGAACTTATATCTGTGAGAGGGAGGATGGATTCAGAGAATGAGTGTAGGTCAAGGTGTTTAAGATTTCTGCGAGGGTGTGAAAGTTTGTGGGGTGGGGATTGTAGACATGGAGTGGAGAGGGAAGAGAATGTGAGAAGGTTGTGGTCAGAGAGAGGAAGAGGTGAGTTAGAGAGGGTTCATAGGGAGCAGAGGCGGGTGAAGATGAGGTCCAGTGTGTCCATCTTTGTGGGTGTCTGCAGAAGAGCATTGAGTGAGGCCAAAGGAGGAAGTGAGAGATAGAAGTTTAGTGGCAGCTGAGAGGGAAGTGTCAATGGGGATGTTGAAGTCGCCCATGATGATAGTGGGGATGTTCGTGGAAAGGAAATGAAGTAGCCAAAAGTGGTGAAGTGGTCAAAGAAGATGGTGGCTGGCCCTGGGGGGCGGTAGATGACAGCCAGTTGGAGGTTGGGGGAGAGTAGATGCGCACGGAGTGCACCTCAAAGGAAGGGAGGGTAACAGAGGGTGGCAGTGGGATTGGGGTGAAAGAGCAGGTATCTGACAGGAGAAAACCAACTCCTCTGCCATGTTTGCTGCTGGGGCAGGGTGTGTGAGAAAGGCGGAAGCCACCATACGAAAGTGCAGCAGGAGAGGATGTTTCAGAAGGGGTGAGCCAGGTTTCGGTGATGGCGAGGAAGGAAAGTTTGGTAGTAACAAAAAGATCATGGATGTAGAAAAGCTTGTTGCAGACAAAGCCAGCATTCCACAGAGCTCCTGTTAGTGGGACAGGGGAAGCGGGGGCTGGGTGAATGGGTATAAGGTTAGAGAGGTTAAGGAAAGTTGTGATAGAGCATGGATGGAGGTAGAAATGACTGTGGGAATGTGGTGAGGATTTGGAGAGATATCACCAGCAGTGAGAAGGAGCAGAGAAAGTGGAAGCAGGAGAGGGCATGAGGGGGCTGTCTGTGTGTGGAGACAGAGGATTGTATTTTAAGGAACAGTTTTGAGGAGGAGGTGAGGTGGGTGGGGAGGATTGAAGAAGAGATGAACAGTTCCTTACTTGGTGTAGGGATCATGGGATTTAGCAGAAAGTGAAGGATTATAGGGGTGAGAGTGAAAACAAACAGAAACATTGTTTACAGTGACTGGCCAGTTACCTTCAGTTCCCTTCTGGTTCAATTCGGGTTTTAATTCTACATACTCTTCACACTTCTAGGACACACTTATAGGAATCACATTGCAGACTGTTTGCGCATTTCCTGATTACCTATTATTTTGCATGTTACACTTAAATGTTTCAGATCACCAAACAAATTAAAAATCTCACTAAGATAACACAAGAAAACACAAAATGCAGTTTTGAAATGAAGGTCTTTATTATTAAGGAGAAAAAAAATCCAAACCTACAGGGCCGTGTGTAAAAAAGAAAGTGATTGCCCCCTCATTCAAAACATAAATTACCTGTGGTTTATCAAATCTTTGGGAAGCTGAGTTCAAATTCCTTAGCCACATCCAGGCCTAATTACTGCCACACATGTTCTCAGTCAAGAAATCACTTAAATAGGACCTGCTTGACAAAGACCAAAAGATTCTGAAGAGCAAGACATCATGCTGCGATCCAATGAAAGTCTGGAACAAATGAGAGACAAAGTAATTGACATCTATCAATCTGGAAAGGTTATAAAGTCATTACTAAAGCTTTGGGTCTCCAGTGAACCACAGTAAGACCCATTGTCCACAAATGACAAAAACATGGAACAGTGGTGAACCTTCCCAGAAATATCCAGCTGACCTAAATTACCTCAAGAGTGCAGTGATGACTCAATAAAGAGGTCACAAAAAACCTCACAACCACATCCAAAGAACTGCAGACCTCACTTGCCTCAGTTAAGGTCAGTGTTCATAACTCCACCATAAGAAAGAGACTGGGCAAAAATGGCCTGCATGAGTTCCAAGATGAAAACCACTGCAGGCTCGTTTCAGTTTTCCCAGAAAACATCTTGATGATCCCCAAGACTTTTGGAAGAATTCTCTGTTGACTGATGTTGAACTTTTTGGAAGGTGTATGTCAGATTACATCTAGTGCAGAAGTAAAACAGCATTTAAAGGGAACCTGTCAGCAGACTTTGCTGCTATAAAATGCAGCCACTGCCTTTCGGGGCTTATCTACAGATTTCTATAATGCTGTAGATAAGCCCCAGGTCCGACCTGCATGAGAATAAATATAAGTTATATTATACTCACCCGGGGGGGGGGGCGGTCCGTTCTGATAGGTGTCGCAGGTCCGGGTCCGGTGCCACCCATCTTCTTGTGATGCTGCCCTCCTGCTTCTTCATCACTTCCCGACATCAGCCTTCCTGCATTATAGAATGCTGTAGATAAGTAATGAAAGGCAGTGGCCACATCTTATAGCAGCGAAATCTGCTGACAGGTTCACTTTAAGAAAAGAAAAATCATACCAACAGTGAAATATGTTGGCGGTGATAGTGTGATAGTCTGTGTCTGTATTGCTGCCTCAGGACCTAGAAGACTTACTGTTGTAAATGGAGCCATAAATTTTGCTGTCTACCAAAAAATCCTGAATGAGAATGTCCAGCCATCTGTTCATGACCTTAAGCTGAAGCGCACTTGGCTTATGCAGCAGGACAATGATCCAAACCAGACCAGCAAGTCCACCTCTGAATGGGTTAAAAAAAATTAAGACTTTGGAGTGACCTAGTCAAAGTCCTAACCTTAATCCAATTGAGATGCTGTGGAATGACCTTAGAAAGGTGGTTCGTGCTCGGAAATAGTGATGGGCAAATCTGTGGATGTTTGGGTCCATAGGGTTCTGCCAAACATCTAAAACAAATTTGGTATCTCGAATGTGAGTTGGAAAATCCATTGTTTGCCACGCTGCATGACAGCTCAGCAAACACGTCATCTGATCAGCAGTAAGATCATTACCGCCGGTGAGAAAGCTGCGTTTCCCACGTTGTCATATGACAGCATGAGCCAGGAGCTCTGATCAACGGTAAAAAGGTTACCTCTGTTACAGGCGTCAGCTGATGAGAGTTCTATTCCCATCAGCATACGCCTCCTGTCACTGATAAAAAGTGAGAGCAGGTGACGCTGATGGATGTATTCATTCATCGGCGCCTGTGTTATAAATGAATAAAATTTAAAAAAATTAAGTTGGGTCTCCTCTACTTTTGATAATCAGCACATTCAAAACTGACAGCTTCAGGCTGCAACCCTCAGCTTATATCATGGCTGGTTATCAAGAAGAGAGGAGTTCCATGCCACTTTTTTAAATCATTTAAATAAATAATTTTTTAAAAATGGTATAGGTTCCTTCCCATTTTAGACAACCAGCCAAGCTAAAGTAGACAGCTGCGGGCTACTTTAAGGCTGATACATAATGTAAGAAATCGGGTGTTCATGTAATGCTGCATGAACCAGTTATCAGCCAGAAAATGTAAAAGTACAGACACAGAGGGCTATTAAATGCATAAAGCATGTGAGAACATGATACAAGGACATTTTTGAATAGGCAACATAGGGATAGATAAATAAATGTGTGGAGGCAGTAAGAAATGAGTTTTTCAGGGCACTCTTAAAACTGTGGGTATTGGGGATTAATCAAATTATCCTGGGTAGTGCATTCCAAAGAATTGACACAGCACGCGAGAAGTCTTGGAGATTGGAGTGGGAGGTTCTGATTATTGAGGATGTTAACCTTAGGTCATGGCCCCCCGGCCTAAAAGTAGCAGCCACCCCAGAAAAGGTGCCTCTATTAGCATGGCACTTTCCACTTGGCCTGTTGCAGTGGCAAGTGGTGCAATGGTTGTGGGGTTGATGTTAGCTATTTTATGGCCAGTGATATCAAGCCCAAGTGTTAGTAATAGAGAAGCGTCTATACCATCCTGATAATTTGGACAGCAGCCACATCAGTGATGATGTGAACCTACTGTTCTTGTTGAGGGCTTATTTTAAAATTCTGGGAAGGAGGGTGTGGAGATACGGGAGTCAGTGGGTGCTCTAGTCCGCTAGCCCAAATCTGCATGGACAAGAGCTCATCCCATGAAAACAGGGTGAGGGTAAAGCAGTGTAGCAATACTTTACTGAATCACGAAACAGGCAAAGAACACATAGAACAATCCCAGCAAAATATGTAAGATGATGCAAAATTGCAGTCTCACCCTTCTGCTAACTCGTGGTGATAAGAGCAGCTGTAACTTCAGAGCTTCCAGGGCCTACTACCCCAACCTGTGGCACTCACAGAAAGGAGGTAACGAAAATCTTAGGAAGCTGACAGTCCATTGAGGTACAAGGCCAGGTTACCAAAGGGTCACAACCTGACTTCTCCGCACATTTCCATGGAGCCAGATGACTGGTGGGTTCCAATTTTGGCTTTCCCAAATGTATCCATTTGGCTCATGTTATCTGTGGGTCAAAATCCTAAGTACCTCAAATGTATCCATGGGTTCAGTGATGTCAATGAAGTAGACCTATATTCTTGTAGCCAGGGCCATGGTACCTTAAGCAGGCTTCCTGTAGAATGTCAAGTCTGTGTCCTTCATGAAGGAGCCATGATCTGGAAGCTATCCTGTAGAGTGTTCCTGTCTGTGATTTTGTAAAGAATTTCTAGTTCTTTGAATCTCTGTATCTTTTGGAAGTCTTGTTACAGTAGCATATCTCCATTTTATAGTTCACAACTGTTGTCCTTCAAGCCATCATCCACAGGTCAAGAGGAAGGGATGATGAGGTTATCCCGCATTGTTTTGAGTTTATTCTGCAATGTTTGCAATTCAACAAGCTGCATCATCTATTGTCGAATTAACCTGCATCTCTGTCATCCAGGATAACAGTACAATATCAAAATAAAACGGGAGAAGCCAGCGCTGCTTATGGTCAGAACGCAATACAAAAAGTGCACATGCACATATTAATTTCTAACTGTATATCAAAATGTGACATTTAGAAAAACAATTTATCAATTCTAGAATAGGACTGCCCCACTGTGAGAATGCCTTGGCGTGGTGGGGTGGCTCAAAGAATTGATCAATTGTTTGCCAAATGTCTCATTTTGAAATACAGTTAGAAATCTATATGTGCATGTGCACTTTAAAGTATTGCGTTCTGACCATAAGCAGTGCTGGCTTCTCCCCTTTTTTATTTTAACAGTACAATATGTTACAACAAATGTCAACTTAAAAGTCAATATTTCAGGATTACACAAACAAAATTCTGTGTTTTCTTGACCAACCAAAAATCAAACACATAAGTTCAAAAGTTAACATACAGATAACAGTCTATGCCTACTGACTTAAAAAATAGACATCAGTGTAATTAAGATTGAATGTTGTGCCGTCACACAGAGGGTAATATCTCTAAAGTTTCCCAGGCTATTGATATCAGCTCACAGCTGTTTGATTAGCCTTTACTGGTTATCTTATAGGGGTCCTCAGAAAAAAAGACACAGGGTCCCCCCTAATTTCAAACCAACAATCACTAAACTGACAACTGTGGACTGATATTAACAGCCTGGAAGGGCCCAGGGAAATTGGCTCTCCTCCCAGGTTATAGGTTATTATTATTAGTAGATTGAAGATGGTGAAGTTGAAGCTGTTAGCTTTGCTATGTGTAGGAGAAAAGAATCTTTCACGTGAGCACAACTGCGCAAATGAGGGTGAAGTAGGGTGAGCATGACAAGCTGCTGGACTGTGAGAGAGGTACAGGCAGATATGTTACTGTGGATTGAGAAAGATGGGGTGTGCTTGGTATGCAAGATCAGTCAAAAACAGCAGCCATGCCCAATTCCATATCAGCTGATAGGCTCTCAGTCACCCCAACTGTAGGGGGTAAACAAGTGGAGGTTCTGTGGCCGAAAATCTGTGTGACAACACTTGCCACGGTGAGGGAGAAGGAAGAATCACAAGATGTGGTTGATGGGGTGCATTTTAGAACAGTGACCTTCCCAGATTAAAGCATGTTAATCGCGCATGTGCCAGTTCATGCATGTATTACTGCAATTATTTCATTTTTTTTTGCTCTACCATTTTGTTTTAAAAAAAGTTGACAGATAACATGATTTTTTAAAGATTTTTGCCTGTCTGAAAAAAGACCCAAGCTAGGCAACTGCAGTACCGTGAATGCTGCTGTCCACTGTCAGAGTTGGGGCTCAGAATGCATTGGTTGTCATGGTTGCATAACTTTGTGGCTACATAACCTCCTCGTCTTCCTCCTCCTTCTCCTCTGCTGAACTACTCAGCTGCATGCCTCTGGGTTTACACCAAGTCAGAACTACTGCCTCATCGTCATCCTCTCTGTTCTCTCACTCCTTGCCC
This sequence comes from Ranitomeya imitator, assembly GCF_032444005.1. Lineage (NCBI taxonomy): Eukaryota > Metazoa > Chordata > Amphibia > Anura > Dendrobatidae > Ranitomeya > Ranitomeya imitator. Next base: position 239,858,801 of record NC_091282.1, read on the forward strand.
TGAGAGTCACCCTCCTCCTCCTCCTGCCCTGACAGCACAGTACAGTCCACAGGCGCCTCAAGTATCTGAGTCTCGTCATGAATAGATTACCATCACCCAACAGGGTTAACATCTGTTGACAAGAATTTGGATTATGCTCGGACCCAACTTCATCCGGCCATGGATCAAACTGAGAAAAAAAAATGGCCATCAATGCAGATGATTTCCTCCTCTTGAGTCTGTGAACTTTTGGAGTACACTTCAGATATCTGTGGCAAACAATGTGTGAACAGATCTGCAGACTCAGCCATCTGTGATTCCCAACAGTCAGTTGGGTGGATGGACAGTTGTGATATGGGGGAAAACAATGGTAAATGGGGTGCCACCACTGAGTACTGTACTGTGTGTGATGTTACGGTGGAGGAAGAGGAGCAGAGGCCACTTAATGCAGCACTTGCCATCTACTAGAGCACATGTTCTTTCTGGCCCTCATCTACAAAGCGTACCGCTGTACGGTTGCCAAAGAAAGGAGTGGAGTGGCCCATTCAGTAACAGAAATTGTAAAATAGCAGCGTAATTGCACACAGCAACAAAACAAATGGACTTCTCATCCCTCATATCGTACGTCTCATAACCCTAAACAGCTATTCAGTACTGTCAATTCTCTCCTGCATCCACCAGATCCCCCTCCCTCTCCTCTCATCTCAGCTGAAGGCTTCACCACCTGTGAACTTGACACAATAATGTCCCACCTCATTCAAAACCTTACCATGGTCTTCATCCCAAGCCTAATCCACCTCTTCAATCTGTCACTAAAAATTGGTGTCTTCCGTCCTAATTCAAACATACCTCGATCACACCCAGCCTCAAAAAGTCCACCCTTGACGCATCCTCTGTGTCTAGCTATCGCCCTATATCATTTCTCCCCTACACCTCCAAAGTACTGGAGCAACACGTCCATTTTGAACTGTCCTTCCACCTCTCCTCTTGCTCCTTTTTACAATTGACTGCTTACAATTTCGCTTCAAACTGCACCATTCCACTGAAACTGCCCTGACTAAAGTCACCAACAACCTACTAACCGCCAAATGAAAGCGATGTGAGTTTGTCCTCCTTCTCCTGGCATCTGCCTTTGACACGGAGGACCATTCCCTCTTACGGCAGACTTTCTGATCTGTTGCCATTAAAGACTTGGCCCTTTGTTGGATCTCCTTGTACCTAACAGACAGGACATTCAGTGTCTTCCACTCACACCACCTCCTCATCTCACCTCTTATGTGTTGGTGTCCCCAAAGGTTCAGTAGTAGGACTGGGCACTATGCTTAGGTCAAGCACATGCTCAATCACTCTTAAAGAGACTGCCCATGTCAACCTAAGGTATTCCTAGCCTACAGCTGGTTGATACCTTCTATTTAAGGCATCTACTCCAATATAGAGGTGCCTGAGCTACTGTAACAATCCATTTTTGGATTTGTGGCAGCTCTTGTTCCACTCAGTTTAAAACTTTTTTCCTTTTGGATTATCGGGGGTTAATTTCAGTTTTTCCCCTCTGGCTATCTGATGTTACTGCAGTGCTGCTGGGTCAGCTGATGCGGGTGGTGACCACTCCCACCATCCTTTAAAAGGTCATCTGATGCATCAGCTGACTGTTGGTGATACAGTTTTCTTCTGAAGATGAGCCTAACAGGAGCAGCTATCTGGTGTCAGCCATGTCTGGTGATTGGAGTCCAGTTGCTGTTGTTATCTGCGGTGTGGAGTTTAGCAGCAGTGTTCATAACAAGCAAATTGTGGTGTTTTTTTACCTTGTCGTTTTGGTGTTTGTCCCCCCGTGTGTATTATCTGCAGAGTTGAGGTTAGTGCTCCTTGCTGGCCAGTGCACTAACCAAGTGATAGAAGGACGTGTTCACAGCAACAAAAAGGTGCACGGGTATGTTCCCAAACCGTAATTGCAAACAAAACAAAACCCGGCTCTCAACTTTGCGGTGAGGTTAAAGGTGGATTTATTCAATCCCAGTATATGACAAGACGTTTCGGTCCCAACCAGATACCTTCATCAATTACATACAGAGGGATAAGTTATTTTGACTGAGAAATGGCTGTTCAAGCCAATAAGGTGGCTAGTAGATTAGAAGTCATTTGAATGAGATAGATGCAGCCTGTGTTGTGGCTGCTGGTGCGGAATCCACCACGTGACCAAAACGTCTTGTTATATACTGGGATTGAATAAATCCACCTTTAACCTCACTGCAAAGTTGAGTGCTGGATTTTGTTTTGTTTGAGTGCACTAACCATGGCAGAAATAGGTGACCACTGGGGATGAGGTATCCTGATGGGGGTGAGGGGAAGGACCCGCATAGGGCATTAGAGGAGTGTAGAGTCAGGCTCAGGTTTGAGCTCAGGTGGTGACCAATCCCCATTCCCTACGGGTAGGGCCTTCCTCTCATCTTTTCCATCCCGTTGTTTGTGAGTTGTGCCGTCCGTTGACTGACCACCCGTTGAGTCAGGTTACACTGTGACAGCTACGTTGTTAGTTTGCCTTGCATGCTTGCTAGTTGTCAGGTTCCCCAGGGTCCGACCATCTATTTGTCTACCCTGTACCCATCTGCTATTACCTGTCTGTGCCCAGTTGCTCCTACCTGTCTGTGCTCTTCTGTCCATCAGCTGGTCCAGATCGCACTTGCCAGTCACCCATCTGTCTAACACCCGGTCCAGCCCACACCTGCCACTATTTTATTGTTCCTCAGCTCCTTACCCGGTCCCATCTGCACCTGTGGTTTCAGAGTCCCTACAGTGCCTGCCTGTATTCTTCATCCCTCCTTGGAGCCTTAGCAGCATACTTGCTCTTGGGGCTCAGCTGCCACCTTCTGTAGGTCAGCCATGGAATAGAGCTGGTGCCACCTCCTGGATTGCAGTTTTCACCTGCTGCCACTTATCTGAGTTGGGATTTGGTAGGCCACCTAGTTACACCCCTCCAGGCTTTCAGAAGGATATGACACAGTGGTTCCACCACCTTGTCCGTTACAGCCTACATCTGCTGGGTTGGCTATAGTGGATGAGGTGTCGGTCCACACTTTACTAGTTATGTTCTATTGCAATTGATGCCACTTTGTTGGTGTCTGCCACTAAGTTTTGGAAATGTGTAGACTCTTGGTTGCATGTCTTTCATGTGTGTTGCCTGTTGCAGTAGGCCTCTGAGACCGTCAGGCCTCCACTTTCTTGGAGTCAACTACCCGTGTTACTATCCTTGGATTTTTCTGACAACAGTAGTTTATGAAACAGATGTGTCTGCCACCTGAGTGTGGCTGAGCATGAAAGCAGGTTGAAGTGTTGCATGTGGTACCAGGGCTTCCAGAACAGGAGGCCTACACCAATACCTCAACCTTCTCGTCTTACTTTGACATTTAATTGAAAGCTGTAAATGCTGGCCCAGACCACGATACCTCATGCATGGTTTATTGCTGCCGTGCCTTGCTACAGTTTGTACTGTAGGTGAATTGATGCCACTTTCCTAGTGTCTGTCCCTCATTTGATGTGTTTTGGCAGCTTTTGGGGCCATTAGAAAGTGCTTGTTTTTGCCTCCCATTGACTTGAATGGCATTTGGCTGTGTTCGGCAAATATTTACAAAATAAATCGGTGAATATTGCAAATTCGGCGTATATAATCCAAACCGAAAATTGAAATATTGGCTCATCTTTAGTTGTGAGATGGCTATTCTGTTTTGCTGGATCACACTGGAGAAGAGAACCGAAGCAATATTGGAAACCTGGGAAGATGTCAAGAGACTGCATTAAATTTAAAGGGAGTTTGTCAACACAAAATGACTGCTCAAACCAAGTACAGGTGCTGGTCCCCCTTGACATAACCAAACATTCCATTTACTTACAGTACATCACAGACATACAAGTGCTTCTTACACACTTAGAATATCATCAAAAAGTTAATTTACTTCAATTCTTAAATACAAAAAGTGAAACTCATATATAGAGTCATTACAAACAGAGTGATCTATTTCAAGTGTTTATTTCTGTTAATGTTGATGATTATGGCTTACTACCAATGAAAACCCAAAAGCCATTATCTCAGTAAATTAGAATAATTAACAAAAAAACACCTGCAAAAGCTTCCTAAGCATTTATAAAGGTCCTTTTGCTTGTTTCAGTAGGCTCCACAATCATGGGGAATCATGGGGAAGACTGTTGACTTGACAGATGTCCACAAGGCAGTCTTTGACACACTCCACAAGGAGAGTAAGCCAGAAAAGGTCATTGCTAAGGAAGCTGGCCGTTCCAAGCATATTAATGGAAAGTTGAGTGGAAGGAAAAAGCGTTGTAGAAAAAGGTGCACAAGCAACCGGGATAACCGCAGCCTTGAAGGGATTGTTAAGAAAATGCAGCTCAAACATTTGGGGGAGATTCACAAGGAGTGGACTGCTACTGGAGTCATTGATTCAAAAGCCACCACATAAGGACGTATCCAGGACAGGAGCTACAAGTGTCGCACTCCTTGTGTCAAGCCACTCATGACCAATAGACAATGCCAGAAGCGTCTTACCTGGGCCAAGGAGAAAAAGAACTGGACTGTTGCTCAGTGGTCCAAGGTGCCGTTTTCAGATAACATATAGTAACATAGTAACATAGTTAGTAAGGCCGAAAAAAGACATTTGTCCATCCAGTTCAGCCTATATTCCATCATAATAAATACCCAGATCTACGTCCTTCTACAGAACCTAATAATTGTATGATACAATATTGTTCTGCTCCAGGAAGACATCCAGGCCTCTCTTGAACCCCTCGACTGAGTTCGCCATCACCACCTCCTCAGGCAAGCAATTCCAGATTCTCACTGCCCTAACAGTAAAGAATCCTCTTCTATGTTGGTGGAAAAACCTTCTCTCCTCCAGACGCAAAGAATGCCCCCTTGTGCCCGTCACCTTCCTTGGTATAAACAGATCCTCAGCGAGATATTTGTATTGTCCCCTTATATACTTATACATGGTTATTAGATCGCCCCTCAGTCGTCTTTTTTCTAGACTAAATAATCCTAATTTCGCTAATCTATCTGGGTATTGTAGTTCTCCCATCCCCTTTATTAATTTTGTTGCCCTCCTTTGTACTCTCTCTAGTTCCATTATATCCTTCCTGAGCACCGGTGCCCAAAACTGGACACAGTACTCCATGTGCGGTCTAACTAGGGATTTGTACAGAGGCAGTATAATGCTCTCATCATGTGTATCCAGACCTCTTTTAATGCACCCCATGATCCTGTTTGCCTTGGCAGCTGCTGCCTGGCACTGGCTGCTCCAGGTAAGTTTATCATTAACTAGGATCCCCAAGTCCTTCTCCCTGTCAGATTTACCCAGTGGTTTCCCGTTCAGTGTGTAATGGTGATATTGATTCCCTCTTCCCATGTGTATAACCTTACATTTATCATTGTTAAACCTCATCTGCCACCTTTCAGCCCAAGTTTCCAACTTATCCAGATCCATCTGTAGCATGAAAGTAAATTTTGCATTTCATTAAGAAATCAAGGTCCCAGAGTCTGGAGGAACAGTGAAGAGGCACACAATCCAAGCTGCATGAAGTCTGGTGTGAAGTTTCCACAAACAGTGATGGCTTGGAGAGCCATGTCATCTGCTGGTGTAGGTCCACTGTGTTTTATCAAGACCAAAGTCAGCGCAGCCATCTACCCAGAAATTATAGAGCACTTCATGCTTCCCTCTGCCAACAAGCTTTTAGGAGATGGAAATTTCATTCTACAGCAGGACTTGGCACCTGTCCACACTGCCACAAATACAAATACCTGGTTTAAAAACAAAAGTATCACTGTGCTAGTTTGATCAGCAAACTCACCTGACCTTAACCCCATAGGTAGTCTATGGGGTATTGTCAAGAGGAAGACGAGAGACACCAGTCTCAACAATGCAGACAAGCTGAAGGCTGCTATCATAACAACCTGAGCTTCCATAACATCTCAGCAGTGCCACCGGCTGATCGCCTCCATGTCATGCCGCATTGATGCAGTAATTGTTGCAAAAGGAGTCCTGACTAAGTATTGAATGTAATTACTGAACATTAGGGTTGAGCGACTGTTACCGTTTTAGGGTCGAGTCAGGTTTTGCGAAACCCGACTATCTCAAAAGTCGAGTCGAGTGAAATCGGCTGATTATCGCGAAAAGTCGGGGTCGGGGATCGACCGAAACACGAAACCCAATGCAAGTCAATGGGGAAGCATAGTCGGCAGTGAGTGGAGGCCACGAAAACACCTACAGTGCCCATTTTAATGGCAAAAACATCCATTCTTGGTACTGAAGCTTGTCAATCTTAATTTACCTTATAATAATAGTTAGTTGGAAATTGGGGGTCATTTGGCTAAAGTTGTGAGGGGTATGGTTGGTTCAAGTATTTAGTGGGCCCAGGAAACAAGGACCACGTCACGGCAGTGGAGCAGGGAGAGGTAAGTATTTCAACTTTGCAAGTGCTGTGATCCTGAGCAAGAAGAGGGGGCCCACTCGTTCTCATTGGCACTAGCACAGGGCCCCTCAAAGTACGGCGGTGTGTTTGCACGGCGGGGGCGCCTCCCACCGGCAGCGACACTTTTGCGTACTATGAGGGGCCCTGTGCCAGTGACGTCGACAATGAGTATCCCCCCCAACTGATGATAGAACCTGCACTTTCATCTGCACGTTCCTCTTTGTCCCCGTGTAAGGTGGTATAGTATGCGGGAAGGGGAACCTCACTTTCAGCAGGGTCAAAATCTAGCTGTGTAGCGTGCAAGGGAAATGTAGCGGTCTGGGTCAATGTACCAACAGAGTCATCTAGCACTGGCTGGGCAATGGGCAGGATGAGGAAGAAACACAGATATAGGCCCAAATAATAAAGTGGGCTAAAAGCAGTTCAGGCAGCATTGGTGTGGTCAGTGGAGGACTATTGGAAGGAGGGACCGCAGACAGACTTAGTAGGCCTAACATAAAAAAGTAGGCTCTATGCACTTTTAAATAGGTTCCAGGGGGGCACAGGCAGCATTGGTGTGGTCAGTGGAGGACTATTGGAAGGAGGGACTGCAGACAGACTTAGTAGGCCTAAAATAATAAAGTAGGCTCTATGCACTTTTAAATAGGTTCCAGGGGTACACAGGCAGCATTAAAGTGGTCAGCGGAGGACAATTGGAAGGAGTGTCTGACACAGTTAGTACTCCAAAATAATACGTAGATGTTAATGTCTCGCAAAAAAACAAAAAAAACAAAAAAAAGGGTGGCATACTTAGGTACAGGGGTGGGCTCCTCTGCTGACTTTCAGACATTGTTATTTGGCGCAAAGTATTTACTGGTGTAAATGTAGGACAGGGCCACTGAATATTTTATGTAGCATCATACATGTCAACAAATTGGTATTGTCAGTGCCAGGCATTGAAGGATTTCACCGCATAGACTAAACAGCGGTGGAGCAGTGACATAATTTTGCAAGTGGTAGAGCACAGTTTGAAGTGGGGGGTGGGGGGCACTCTCTCGTGCCTGGCGGTACTGCCCCAAGGCCCCTCATGTTACAACGGTGTGTCTGATATTGGGTGCGCGCCACCACCGCCAGAGACACTTCATTGTACTATGAGGGACCGGGTGCCAGTGCCGTCGACCTCAAGTGGGCACACCCACCTCTTCAGACAAACGGCACTCTCATGGGTGCTTTCGCCAAGTGGCGAGACCACGGCCACGTGGGTGGAGTCAGCCCATTTAGGGAGGTGTAAACATGTCGTATGCTGGACATACAGAAGCTGCAAATGGAGAACTTGGAGCACTCAGTTTGACCAGTCCAAAAGCAAGACCTTTTTATAGGAAAGCTAGGTGTCAGCCGGGAAAGGTGGGGCAAAATAATTAGAAATCCATGACTGGTTCACTTTAATGAAGGTTAGATCATTAACACTTTGGGTAGCCAGACGAGTCCTTTTTTCGGTCAGTATTGAACCAGCAGCACTGAATACTCTTTCTGATAGCACACTAGCTGCTGGGCAAGCAAGCTCCTGCAATTGTTATGAACAGGTAATTCAGAACCACAATGGACATTGAAGTTCAGAGCACACAAAGTGACCTGACAATTACCAAAAACAAAGGACGAGCTCTGAGACGTGGAAACTCTGCTGACCGCAATCCCTAATCCTAAGACACCACACTAGAGGTAGCCGTGGATTGCGCCTAACGCTCCCTATGCAACTCGGCACAGCCTGAGAAACTAACAAGCCCTGAAGATAGAAAAATAAGCCTACCTTGCCTCAGAGAAATACCCCAAAGGAAAAGGCAGCCCCCCACATATAATGACTGTGAGTAAAATGAAAATACAAACACAGAGATGAAATAGATTTAGCAAAGTAAGGCCCGACTTACTGAATAGACCGAGGATAGGAAAGATAGCTTTGCGGTCAACACAAAAACCTACAAACAACCACGCAGAGGGGCAAAAAGACCCTCCGCACCGACTAACGGTACAGAGGTGCTCCCTCTGCGTCTCAGAGCTTCCAGCAAGCAAGAAAAACCAATATAGCAAGCTGGACAGAAAAAATAGCAAACAAAAATAACACAAGCAGAACTTAGCTTATCAGGAGAGACAGGCCACAGGAACGATCCAGGAGGAAGCAAGACCAATACTAGAACATTGACTGGAGGCCAGGATCAAAGCACCAGGTGGAGTTAAATAGAGCAGCACCTAACGACTTAACCTCATCACCTGAGGAAGGAAACTCAGAAGCCGCAGTACTACTCTCATCCACCAAAGGAAGCTCATAGACAGAACCAGCCGAAGTACCACTCTCGACCACAGGAGGGAGCTTGGCCACAGAATTCACAACATGCAATGCATATTCGGACAATTCAGGCCAAGTGTCTATTTTGGATGCCCAGTAATCAAATGGGAATGACGGGTGAGGGAGAACATCGATAGGGGAGGAAACATTGTAAAAATACTGGACAAATGTTGTCTCCTGTCACTTTGAATTGATGCTGCAGTACCTGTCCTGTCTGCGGTCATTGCAAAATCACTCCACAACCTGGTCAGAAAACCCCTCTGTCCAACGACACTTCTGATTTGTGCACCTCTAACACCTCTGCCCTGTTGCCCCCTGCAGCTCGTGTGAGAACCATCACCGGGCTGTGTGCTGGGAATGCCTGAATCAAACGGTCTACAAGAGTTGCTTGTTTGGTTGCCAATATTTGTTCAAGGTTCTCATGTGGCATGATGTTTTGCAGTTTCCCCTTATAGCGTGGATTCAGGAGGCAGGCCATTCAGTAATCGTCATTGGTCATCATTTTTATAATGCGGGGGTCCCTTTTTAGGATACGCAAGGCATAATCCGCCATGTGGGCCAATGTTCCAGTTGTCAATTCACTGCTTGTGCTGGGTTGAGGAGCACTTTCAGGCAAATCAACGTCGCTTGCCTCCCTCAAAAACCCTGAACCTGGCCTTGCAACGCCACCAGTTTCTATTGCCCCCTGAGAAGCTTCCTCATCCAAAAAATACTCATCCCCATCATCCTCCTCGTCCTCCTCCTCTTTGCCCACCACCTTGTCCAGTAGACTTCCCTGACCAGACAATGGCTGACTGTCATCATGGCTTCCCTCGTCCTCGGCTGCAGACGCCTGCTCTTTTATGTGCGTCAAACTTTGCATCAGCAGACGCATTAGGGGGATGCTCATGCTTATTATGGCGTTGTCTGCACTAACCAGCCGTGTGCATTCCTCAAAACACTGAAGGACTTGACAGAGGTCTTGTAGCTTCGACCACTGCACACCTGACAACTCCATGTCTGCCATCCAACTGCCTGCCCGTGTATGTGTATCCTACCACAAATACATAACAGCACGCCTCTGTTCGCACAGTCTCTGAAGCATGTGCAGTGTGGAGTTCCACCTTGCTGCAACGTCGATGATTAGGCGATGCTGAGGAAGGTTCAAAGATCGCTGATGGTTCTGCATACGGCTGGAGTGTACGGGCGAACGGCGGATGTGCGAGCAAAGTCTGCGCACCTTCAGGAGCAGGTCGGGTAACCCCAGATAACTTTTCAGGAAGCACTGCACCACCAGGTTTAAGGTGTGAGCCAGGCAAGGAATGTGTTTCAGTTGTGAAAGGTGATTGGCCTCGGGGAGACCAAAACATCCAACACCGCGGAGACACCATCACGTGTTTCTCAACGCAGTGATTCCAGAACACTGCCCCCATCCCTTATGGGAAATATGCAGATGCATGTAAAGAAGCTGCGGAGACACCATCACGTGTTTCTCGACGCAAGCAGTGAATAGCCAGGCCTTTCCCCGGGAAGGAACAACCACGGGAAGGGCAGCATCCTATGAAGGAAAGCCACCTATGCCAAGCATGGTATCCATCCACAGACAGCTGTTTCGGGGTTTTTGCCCCTCATCAGTGTGGAGTAGGAATCTGGCTATTAGGAGCAGTGCCTAGTAAAAAGGCTATAAAGGCACAGATGATTGGCCTCGGGGAGACCAAAACATCCAACACCGCGGAGACACCATCACGTGTTTCTCAACACAGTGATTCCAGAACACTGCCCCCATCCCTTATGGGAAATATGCAGATGCATGTAAAGAAGCTGCGGAGACACCATCACGTGTTTCTCGACGCAAGCAGTGAATAGCCAGGCCTTTCCCCGGGAAGGAACAACCACGGGAAGGGCAGCATCCTATGAAGGAAAGCCACCTATGCCAAGCATGGTATCCATCCACAGACAGCTGTTTCGGGGTTTTTGCCCCTCATCAGTGTGGAGTAGGAATCTAGCTATTAGGAGCAGTGCCTAGTAAAAAGGCTATAAAGGCACAGATGATTGGCCTCGGGGAGACCAAAACATCCAACACCGCGGAGACACCATCACGTGTTTCTCAATGCAGTGATTCCAGAACACTGCCCCCATCCCTTATGGGAAATATGCAGATGCATGTAATGAAGCTGCAGAGACACCATCACGTGTTTCTCGACGCAAGCAGTGAATAGCCAGGCCTTTCCCCGGGAAGGAACAACCACGGGAAGGGCAGCATCCTATGAAGGAAAGCCACCTATGCCAAGCATGGTATCCATCCACAGACAGCTGTTTCGGGGTTTTTGCCCCCCCCCCCCCGAAACCAATCATCTGTGCCTTTATAGCCTTTTTACTAGGCACTGCTCCTAATAGCCAGATTCCTACTCCACACTGATGAGGGGCAAAAACCCCGAAACAGCTGTCTGTGGATGGATACCATGCTTGGCATAGGTGGCTTTCCTTCATAGGATGCTGCCCTTCCCGTGGTTGTTCCTTCCCGGGGAAAGGCCTGGCTATTCACTGCTTGCGTCGAGAAACACGTGATGGTGTCTCCGCAGCTTCTTTACATGCATCAGTTGTGAAAGGGCTATGGCAGCCATAAAATTCCTTCCATTATCACTCACTACCTTGCCTGCCTCAAGATGTACACTGCCCAGCCATGACTGAGTTTCTTGATGGAAGAACTCGGACAGAACTTCCGCGGTCTGTCTGTTGTCGCCCAAACATTTCATTGCCAATACAGCCTGCTGACGCTTGCCACTAGCTGTTCCATAATGGGACACCTCGTGTGCAACAGTGGTAGCTGTGGATGGAGTGGTCGTGCGACTGCGGTCTGTGGACGAGCTGTCGCTTCTGCTGGAGGACGAGGAGGAGGGGGGCGAATGCCTACAGCCAACTGTTTCCTAGACCGTGGGCTAGGCAGGACTGTCCCAATATTGCTGTCCCCTGTGGACCCGGCATCCACCACATTAACCCAGTGTGCCGTGATGGACACGTAACGCCCCTGGCCATGCCTACTGGTCCATGCATCTGTTGTCAGGTGCACCTTTCTACTCACAGATTGCCTGAGTGCATGGACAATGCGGTCTTTTACATGCTGGTTGAGGGCGGGGATGGCTTTTCTCGAAAAGAAGTGTCGACTGGGTAGCTCATAGCGTGGTACAGCGTAGTCCATCAGGGCTTTGAAAGCTTCGCTTTCAACTAACCGGTAGGGCATCATCTCTAACGAGATTAGTCTAGCAATGTGGGCATTAAAACCCTGTGTATGCAGATGAGAGCATGAGTACTTCCTTTTCCTAACGAGAGTCTCTTGTAGGGTGAGCTGGACTGGAGAGCTGCATATGGTGGCACTTGCGGGGGTGCCGGTGTACATGGCAGACTGAGAGAGGGTTGGTGATGGTATTCTTGCTGTTGGCCTACATACAGTGTTTCCTACCAAGAACCTGGTGATTCCCTGACTGCTTTGGCCTTGCGACGAAACCTCCACATTTGCTGCAGGTGGTGTGGTAACCGTTGGGCTTACAGTGAGGGAAGGGATGTAGCGTTGCTGACTAGCTTCATTGTCAGAGGGTGCAACAACGTTAAGGGACGTTTGGTAGTTAGTCCAGGCTTGCAAGTGCATGGTGTTTAAATGTCTACGCATGCAACATGTATTTAGACTTTTAACATTCTGAACTCTGCTGAAGGTCCTTGAGCATTTCTTACAGATGACTTTGCACTGATCATTTGGATGTTGGTTAAAAAAATACCAGACTGCACTCTTCCTACTATTGGATACCTTTTCAGGCATTGCACACTGAGCTACTTTAACCGGATGGCCACGCTGTCCTACAACTGGTTTTGGTTTTGCCACATGTTTTTGGCCAGATACGGGCCTGCCAGATGGAACCTGTTGTGATGTTGATGCCTGCTGTGACTCCTCCTCCTCCGCTTCAGAGCTACTGCTGGCTGCACCCTGTTCCCCAAATGGTTGCCAATCGGGGTCAACAACTGGGTCATCTATGACCTCCTCCTCTATGTCCTGTGCACCTTCCTCTGTGTCACCGTGTAAGCCGGTGCTATAGCGTTCGTGACGGGGCTCCATAGTCTCATCTGGGTCAGATTCTGGATCAATACACTGCGAGGGTAATGTTGTGATCTGAGTCAAAGGACCAGCATAAGAATCTGGCTGTGGCTGTGCATCTGTGCACTCCATGTCCGATTCATGTTGTAATGGGCATGACCTGTTAACAATTTCCCTTTCTAACCCAGGAACGGTATGTGTAAAGAGCTCCATGGAGTAACCCGTTGTGTCGCCTGACGCATCCTTCTCTGTTGTTCTGGGTGAAGAACGCAAGGAAGCGACTTGTCCCTGACCAGGAACATCCACTGACGACGCGCTGCTTTTACATTTTGCACTTTCCGAAGAGGAGGCAAAAGAGCTAGAGGCAGAGTCAGCAAGGAAAGCCAAAACTTGTTCCTGCTGCTCTGGCTTTAAAAGCGGTTTTCCTACTCCCAGAAAAGGGAACGTTCGAGGCCTTGTGTAGCCAGACAATGACGGTGCTATATTCCTTTTCCCACGACCACCTGATGCTCCACCACCACTACCATCATTACCAGCTGGCAATGACCGCCCACGGCCACGACCTCTTCCACCAGACTTCCTCATTCTTGGAAATATGTAACCAAACTAACAAACGTTATTTGGTATTGTAAAACCAGTTACAAGGTGGACGCAAAATTGTTGTGAATTTAAATCTCTCTTTATAGGTGTGTGAGAGTGCAGGGAAAATCAGGCCCACTGTATTACAGTACACAGTTTCAGTGGCAGACAGTGGCTGACAGATATGCCACTAACAGGACTGACGCAGATGCACAGATTTGCCAATATTAATCTCCCCTTCTCTTTTGGGGGGGATGGGAGACTAGTGAATCAATCTGGCCCACAGTTTTACAGTAGTGTTTCAGTGGCACAAAATGACAGACCGATACCACAGACTGGACTGGCACAGATTTGCCAATATTAATCTCCCCTTCTTTTTTTGGGGGGATGGGAGACTAGTGAATCAATCTGGCCCACAGTTTTACAGTAGTGTTTCAGTGGCACAAAATGACATACCGATACCACAGACTGGACTGGCACAGATGCACAGATTTTCCAATATTAATCTCCCTTTTTAGGTGTGGGACAGTGCTGAAAAATACAGGCCCACTGTTTCACACTACACAGTTTCAGTGGCAGAAAGTGGCTTGAAGATATATATATATATATATATATAAAAAAAGGGACTGTACTACAATTACTATCTCCCTACAGTAATCTCAGAAAAGTATGGTAGGCAGCAATAAAAAGAACTGCTGCACACAAAAGTGTGGACAAGCAAACAACATAGCTGTGCAGAAAGGAACAACAGGATTTGTGCTTTGAAAAAAAGCATTTGGTTTGCACAGCGGTGTACACACTGCAATGCAGCTATCAGGGAGCCTTATAAGGCAGCCTAATAAGCTACAGAGCTGATGCACCAAAAAAAAAAAAACTCCACTGTCCCGGCAAAGAAAAGGTGGTGTTGGACAGTGGAAATCGCTACAGCACAAGCGGTTTGGGGGTTTATATTCCCTGCCTAATGCTATCCCTGCTTCTGACGAAGCGGCTGCAACCTCTCCCTGTGCTCAGATCAGCAGCAGTAAGATGGCGGTCGGCGTGCACACCCCTTTATAGCCCCTGTGACGCTGCAGAAAGCAAGCCAATCACTGCCATGCCCTTCTCTAAGATGGTGGGGACCGAGAACTATGTCATCACGCTGCCCACACTTTGCGTCCTCCTTCATTGGCTGAGAAATAGTGCTGAACGCGTCATATGAAACACGACTTGGGCACGAAGGTCGCGTACCGCATGGCCGACCCCACACAGGAATCGGGTCGGGTTTCACGAAACCCGACTTTGCCAAAAGTCGGCGACTTATGAAAATGACTGATCCGTTTCGCTCAACGCTACTGAAGATACATTTTAGTAGGCCAACATTTCGAATTTTAAAATAATTTTTCAACCTGGTGTTATAAATACCTTTATAAATGCTTAGGAAGCCTTTGCAGGTGTTTTTTGTTAATTATTCTATTTTAAATAGATAATGACTTTTGGATTTTCATTAGCTGTAAGCCATAGTCATCAACATTAACAGAAATAAACACTTGAAATAGATCACTCTGTTTGTAATGAATCTATATAATGTATGAGTTTCACTTTTTGTATTGAGGAACTGATAAAAAAATTTTTTGATGACATTCTAACTTTGTGAGAAGCACCTGTATTTAACCCCTTTACCCCCAAGGGTGGTTTGCATGTTAATGACCCGGCCAATTTTTACAATTCTCACCACTGTCCCTTTATGACGTTAAAACTCTGGAATGGTTCAACAGATCCCAGTTTTCTCGTGACATATTGTACTTGATAATAGTGGTAAAATTTCTTTGATATGAATTGTGTTTATTTGTGAAAAAAAGGAAAATTTTGAAAATTTCACAATTTTCCAACTTTGAATTTTCATGCCCTTAATTCACACAGATATGTCACACAAAATACTTAATGAGTAACAATTCCCACATGTCTACTTTATATCAGCACAATTTTGGAACCAAATTTTTTTTTTCTTGTTGGGGATTTATAAGGGTTAAAGATGACCAGCGATTTCTCATTTTTACAACACCATTTTTTTTTAAGGACCACATCACATTTGAAGTCACTTTGATGGGTCTATATGATAGAAAATACCCAAAAGTGATGCCATTAGAAAAACTGCACCCCTCAAGGTGCTCAAAAGCACATTCAAGAAGTTCATTAACCCTTCAGGTGCTTCACGGGAATTTTTAAAATGCTTAAAAAAATGAACATTTAACTTTTTTCACAAAAAACTTACTTCAGATCCAATTTGTTTTATTTTAAATAGGGTAACAGGAGAAACTGGACCCCAAAGGTAGTTGTGCAATTTATCCTAAGTATGCTGATACCGCATATGTGGGGGTAAACTACTGTTTGCATACATGACAGAGCTCAGAATGGAAGGAACACCATTTGACTTTTCAATACACAATTGGCTGGAATTGAGATCGGACGTCATGTCGTGTTTGGAGAGCCCCTGATGTGCCTAAACAGTGGAAACTCCCCAATTCTAACTCAACCCTAACACCAACACACCCCTAACCCTAATCCCAACCCTAACCATAACCCTAACCACACCCCTAGCCACAAAACACCCCTAAATCAAACACAACCCTAACCCTAACTTTAGCCCCAACCCTAACCCTAATCCCAACCGTAAACGTAATCCCAACCCTAACCCTAACCCTAACTTTAGCCCCAACCCTAACTTTAACCCCAACCCTAACCCTAACTTTAGCCCTAACCCTAACGCTAACCCTAATGGGATAATGAAAATTACATTTTTTAATTTTATTATTTTTCCCTAACTAAGGGTGTGATAAAGGGGGGTTTGACTTACTATTTATAGCGGGATTTTATATTGTGCTTTTATGTTTGGCAGCTGTCACATGCTAAAAGATGCTTTTCATTGCAAAAAATAGTTTTGCATCACCACATTTTGAGAGCTATATTTTTTCCATATTTTGGCAAACAGAGTCATGTGAGGTCATGTTTTTTGCGGAACGAGTGGATGTTTTTATTGGTGCCATTTTTGGGCACATGACGTTTTTTGATCGCTTTTTATTACTATTTTTGGGAGGCAGAATGAACAAAAACCAGTATTTCTTGAATTTCTTTTGGGTGGGGCGTTTATACCATTCTGCGTGTGGTAAAATTGATTAGGCAGTTTTATTCTTCGGGTCAGTACGATGGCAGCGATACCTCAATTATATCATTTTTTATGCTTTGATGCTTTTTTACAATAAAACTCTTTTATATAAAAAATAATTGTGCATCGCTTTATTCTGAGAGCTATAACTATTTAATTTTTTCACTCATGATGCTGCATGGTGGTTCTTTTTTTGTGGGACAAGGTGATATTTTCAGCTGTACCATGTTTATATCCGTATTTTTGATCACGTGTTATTCCACTTTTTGTTCAGCTGTATGATGATTATTTTTAGCCTCTTTTTATTTCTTTTTTTACGATGTTCACTGAAAGGGTTAACTAGTGGGACAGTTTTATAGGCCTGTTCGTTACGGACGCGATAATACGTGATGATACTAAATTTACAGACATCATTATCACTGTTCCCATTGGGGCTTGCAATATAAATCCTATCAGTATGTTTTTGAAGTGTGGGAGGAAGCTGATGTACTCAGAGGAAACACAGAGAGAAGATACAAACTTCTTGCATATGAAGACACAAAAGAGAATAGTAAAACCAAAAACACTCAGTTTGAAAAAAAATCGCAGTAATCCGCAAGTGCTAGTAAAAGATGTAAAAAACAGGGTATTTGGTTGATACGTTTTTTGCAAAAAATGTATACTAAGCTGCTCTACCAAACTTCACGGTATACCCATATCAGAGCAGTCCTAACTAATGTATGCAATTCCTATCTGATGTATTTAAAAACCTGATCATCTGTATATTACCTGTGTGAACAGGGTTCAGAGAGGAAAAATCCATGTGTGCATACAGAGTAGAACAGCTTTTGTGCAGATAGCCCAAGAGGAGTGGTGGATACCTACCCAGTCTTGTAGACACAAGAGAACAATTATGGAAACAGGAACACATGGGCTACTTGCACAGTGAACAAGTCTGTAGGAACATGTTCACACACCACCAAGAAACCTGAAGACACAAAAGAGAATAGTAAAACCAAAAACACTCAGTTTGAAAAAAATCGCAGTAATCCGCAAGTGCTAGTAAAAGATGTAAAAAAACAGGGTATTTGGTTGATACGTTTTTTGCAAAAAATGTATACTAAGCTGCTCTACCAAACTTCACGGTATACCCATATCAGAGCAGTCCTAACTAATGTATGCAATCCCTATCTGATGTATTTAAAAACCTGATCATCTGTATATTACCTGTGTGAACAGGGTTCAGAGAGGAAAAATCCATGTGTGCATACAGAGTAGAACAGCTTTTGTGCAGATAGCCCAAGAGGAGTGGTGGATACCTACCCAGTCTTGTAGACACAAGAGAACAATTATGGAAACAGGAACACATGGGCTACTTGCACAGTGAACAAGTCTGTAGGAACATGTTCACACACCACCAAGAAACCTGAAGACACAAAAGAGAATAGTAAATCCAAAAACACTCAGTTTGAAAAAAATCGCAGTAATCCGCAAGTGCTAGTAAAAGATGTAAAAAACAGGGTATTTGGTTGATACGTTTTTTGCAAAAAATGTATACTAAGCTGCTCTACCAAACTTCACAGTATACCCATATCAGAGCAGTCCTAACTAATGTATGCAATCCCTATCTGATGTATTTAAAAACCTGATCATCTGTATATTACCTGTGTGAACAGGGTTCAGAGAGGAAAAATCCATGTGTGCATACAGAGTAGAACAGCTTTTGTGCAGATAGCCCAAGAGGAGTGGTGGATACCTCCCCAGTCTTGTAGACACAAGAGAACAATTATGGAAACAGGAACACATGGGCGACTTGCACAGTGAACAAGTCTGTAGGAACATGTTCACACACCACCAAGAAACCTGAAGACACAAAAGAGAATAGTAAAACCAAAAACACTCAGTTTGAAAAAATTCGCAGTAATCTGCAAGTGATAGTAAAAGATGTAAAAAATAGGGTATTTGGTTGATACGTTTTTTGCAAAAAATGTATACTAAGCTGCTCTACCAAACTTCACGGTATACCCATATCAGAGCAGCCCTAACTAATGTATGCAATTCCTATCTGATGTATTTAAAAACCTGATCATCTGTATATTACCTGTGTGAACAGGGTTCAGAGAGGAAAAATCCATGTGTGCATACAGAGTAGAACAGCTTTTGTGCAGATAGCCCAAGAGGAGTGGTGGATACCTACCCAGTCTTGTAGACACAAGAGAACAATTATGGAAACAGGAACACATGGGCTACTTGCACAGTGAACAAGTCTGTAGGAACATGTTCACACACCACCAAGAAACCTGAAGACACAAAAGAGAATAGTAAAACCAAAAACACTCAGTTTGAAAAAAATCGCAGTAATCCGCAAGTGCTAGTAAAAGATGTAAAAAACAGGGTATTTGGTTGATACGTTTTTTGCAAAAAATGTATACTAAGCTGCTCTACCAAACTTCACGGTATACCCATATCAGAGCAGTCCTAACTAATGTATGCAATCCCTATCTGATGTATTTAAAAACCTGATCATCTGTATATTACCTGTGTGAACAGGGTTCAGAGAGGAAAAATCCATGTGTGCATACAGAGTAGAACAGCTTTTGTGCAGATAGCCTAAGAGGAGTGGTGGATACCTACCCAGTCTTGTAGACACAAGAGAACAATTATGGAAACAGGAACACATGGGCTACTTGCACAGTGAACAAGTCTGTAGGAACATGTTCACACACCACCAAGAAACCTGAAGACACAAAAGAGAATAGTAAATCCAAAAACACTCAGTTTGAAAAAAATCGCAGTAATCCGCAAGTGCTAGTAAAAGATGTAAAAAACAGGGTATTTGGTTGATACGTTTTTTGCAAAAAATGTATACTAAGCTGCTCTACCAAACTTCACAGTATACCCATATCAGAGCAGTCCTAACTAATGTATGCAATCCCTATCTGATGTATTTAAAAACCTGATCATCTGTATATTACCTGTGTGAACAGGGTTCAGAGAGGAAAAATCCATGTGTGCATACAGAGTAGAACAGCTTTTGTGCAGATAGCCCAAGAGGAGTGGTGGATACCTCCCCAGTCTTGTAGACACAAGAGAACAATTATGGAAACAGGAACACATGGGCGACTTGCACAGTGAACAAGTCTGTAGGAACATGTTCACACACCACCAAGAAACCTGAAGACACAAAAGAGAATAGTAAAACCAAAAACACTCAGTTTGAAAAAAAATCGCAGTAATCTGCAAGTGCTAGTAAAAGATGTAAAAAACAGGGTATTTGGTTGATACGTTTTTTGCAAAAAATGTATACTAAGCTGCTCTACCAAACTTCACGGTATACCCATATCAGAGCAGTCCTAACTAATGTATGCAATCCCTATCTGATGTATTTAAAAACCTGATCATCTGTATATTACCTGTGTGAACAGGGTTCAGAGAGGAAAAATCCATGTGTGCATACAGAGTAGAACAGCTTTTGTGCAGATAGCCCAAGAGGAGTGGTGGATACCTACCCAGTCTTGTAGACACAAGAGAACAATTATGGAAACAGGAACACATGGGCTACTTGCACAGTGAACAAGTCTGTAGGAACATGTTCACACACCACCAAGAAACCTGAAGACACAAAAGAGAATAGTAAAACCAAAAACACTCAGTTTGAAAAAAAATCGCAGTAATCCGCAAGTGCTAGTAAAAGATGTAAAAAACAGGGTATTTGGTTGATACGTTTTTTGCAAAAAATGTATACTAAGCTGCTCTACCAAACTTCACAGTATACCCATATCAGAGCAGTCCTAACTAATGTATGCAATCCCTATCTGATGTATTTAAAAACCTGATCATCTGTATATTACCTGTGTGAACAGGGTTCAGAGAGGAAAAATCCATGTGTGCATACAGAGTAGAACAGCTTTTGTGCAGATAGCCCAAGAGGAGTGGTGGATACCTCCCCAGTCTTGTAGACACAAGAGAACAATTATGGAAACAGGAACACATGGGCGACTTGCACAGTGAACAAGTCTGTAGGAACATGTTCACACACCACCAAGAAACCTGAAGACACAAAAGAGAATAGTAAAACCAAAAACACTCAGTTTGAAAAAATTCGCAGTAATCCGCAAGTGATAGTAAAAGATGTAAAAAATAGGGTATTTGGTTGATACGTTTTTTGCAAAAAATGTATACTAAGCTGCTCTACCAAACTTCACGGTATACCCATATCATAGCAGTCCTAACTAATGTATGCAATCCCTATCTGATGTATTTAAAAACCTGATCATCTGTATATTACCTGTGTGAACAGGGTTCAGAGAGGAAAAATGCATGTATGCATACAGAGTAGAACAGCTTTTGTGCAGATAGCCCAAGAGGAGTGGTGGATACCTCCCGGGGTGGGATACGAACCTAAATAGAGAAGAACGGGTGGCAGTAACAGAATTACAAAAACTCAAAGATGTGGTCATTAAACAGGCCGATAAGGGTGGTAACACCATTATCTGGCCTACTAACATGTATGAAAAGCAAGCAGACAAAATACTATCGGTCAAATCATGCTATTAAAAAATGACCCATAACCCTTCCACCCAGTTCCAACAAGAACTAATTAATATCTTGGAAATAGCCTATGAAAAAGGGATTATCCCTAAGTGCCTCCTTGACTATATTACAAAATTACAACCTAAAATGGCCACATTTTACCTCCTGCCGAAACTGCATAAAGATCCGGATGATCCCCCAGGAAGACCGATAGCTTCTGGCAAGGAGGGTTTATGTGAACCAATCTGTATGGTTATAGATTATTATCCTCAACCCTTCGTCCTAACGCTTACGTCATACATAAAAGACACTACATCAGTCTTACAGAGATTGGACTCTTTACTTAGAAGACGGGGTTATTCTTGTAACAGCAGATGTTGAGGCGCTTTATTCATCAATTAGACATAGTGACGGTCTAAATGCAGTTTCATACTTTTTAAATCAAAGCAATCTAGATAAAGCGTTGATTGATCTCATTTTGGTACTGTTAAGGTTTGTCCTGGAACACAACGTCTTTATTTTTAATAAGACGATTTTCCTTCAAAAGCAAGGGACGGCCATGGGCGCAACTTGCGCCCCTACTTATGCCAATCTTTTTATGGGCTTTTGGGAAAAGGAAATTTTCCAAAATGATCAACTAATAGGCATGGATTTAGTACAAGGATGGAGTCGATATATCGATGACGTCCTGTTCTTTTGGGAGGGCAGTACTGACCAACTAGCATCTTTGATGGATAAGCTAAATCAGAATAATTATAATATCAAACTTACCTATAAGTGTGGTAGATCTTTAGACTTCTTGGACCTCAAGATGACAGTAACCCCTAATGGCAGAATTGTCACCGATGTATTTAGAAAACCAACTGCCACGAACACCTTGCTCCATGCATCATCGGCCCACTTTAAACCAACAATAAATGGGATCCCAATTGGGCAATTTCTGAGGATCAAAAAAAATCTGCGCCACTGAGGATAACATCCAGACCCAATCAATGGAACTAGCACAGCGTTTCCAAGACCGTGGGTATAGCAAGAGACAAATTAAAAAAGGATATAATCGAGCATGTGGAACTCCGAGAGAAAAATTACTATACGGCAGTAATATATCTAGCAATAGGAATAACATCAATCAGGTGAGGTTTATTACAAACTTCAATAAACAATGGCCGGAATTAACACCTATACTTCAAAAACATTGGAATATTTTGCTGAGTGACCCAATTTTGAAAAAAACCCTCTCTACTCGTCCAGCTATGACACCTAGAAGGGCACGAAATTTAAAAGACATCCTGGTTCATAGCCACTATTCAGGGAAGGAGACTATGGATATGCCCTATACAGCAAGACCAAATGGATTTTTTCCCTGTAAAAAGTGCAAAGCGTGTAAAAATCATATCAGAAGTGTCTCCTTTGTTAACCATGATGGCTCAAGATCATACTCTATATGGAAAAATCTGACTTGTTTGTCTAAGGGCGTTGTGTATCATGCACAATGCCCTTGTAAAAAGATATATATTGGGCTCACTACACGTGAGCTCAGGATACGAACCAGGGAGCACATCTTGGATATTGAAAAGGCAGCCAATGTGGTTGACATTGGTTTGCTTAAGACCTTGCCGAAACATTTCAGATTGCATCACAATTCCGACTCATCGGGCATGAAAATACAGGCAATCGATCAGGTGGTCCTGAATGACAGAGGAGGAAATTTGGGTAAAATCTTGGCACGTAAAGAAAGTAGGTGGATATACCAACTCGGTACCCTTGCCCCACAAGGGTTGAATGAGACAATGGGCTTTAGCTCATTCCTATGAACTATTTGTAATGTAACTTTACCACTGGGATCTCTTGAATCTGTTGTTTCCACTTCGTTGTAGATTATAATTCCACTTTACCATGAACTATTTGCAACTTTACCATTATGATATCTTGAGCCTGTTCTTTCCACTTAGTTGTAGATTATAATTCCACCTAATAAGAGCAGTAAAGTTTTCTCCCCACATATATATGGTTATTGGCTTTAACAAAATTTGCCTAGCAATGTAAAATTTTTCTATAGTGGATCAAAGGGTCTCCTTTTGGTTACTATGGTTACCCACTTATACTTCTATCTTGTATGTTGCCTGTTGTGAGTTCTGTTGTCAGGCTCCCTCCTGTGGTCATGAATGGTACTTCGGCTGGTTCTGTCCATGGACTTTCTCTGGTGGCTGTGGGTGTTTCTGAGTTTCCTTCCTCAGGTGACGAGGTTAATTCGTTAGCTGGCTGCTCTATTTAACTCCACTTAGATCTTTGCTCCAGGCCACCTGTCAATGTTCCAGTATTGGTCTAGTTCACTCCTGGATCGTTCTTGTGACCTGTGTTCCCAGCTGAAGCTAAGTGACTGCTTGTTTTTCTCTGGTTTGCTATTTTTCTGTCCAGCTTGCTATTTCGATTGTTCTTGCTTGCTGGAAGCTCTGGGACGCAGAGGGAGCGCCTCCGCACCGTGAGTCGGTGCGGAGGGTCTTTTTGCGCCCTCTGCGTGGTCTTTTTGTAGGTTTTTGTGCTGACCGCAAAGTAACCTTTCCTATCCTCGGTCTGTTCAGTAAGTCGGGCCTCACTTTGCTAAATCTATTTCATCTCTGTGTTTGTATTTTCATCTTTACTCACAGTCATTATATGTGGGGGGCTGCCTTTACCTTTGGGAAATTTCTCTGAGGCAAGGTAGGCTTTATTTTTCTATCTTCAGGGTTAGCTAGTTTCTTAGGCTGTGCCGAGTTGCATAGGGAGCGTTAGGCGCAATCCACGGCTATTTCTAGTGTGGTTGATAGGATTAGGGATTGCGGTCAGCAGAGTTCCCACGTCCCATAACTCGTCCTATATTATCAGTAACTATCAGGTCATTCCGTGTGCTCTTATCCACCAGGTCTATTATTGTCCTGACCACCAGGTCGTAACAGTACAGGTGGCCCAAAGCACTAATGCATCTCAATAGAGGGATAAGAGAAGTTCTGAGACCATTTTTTTTCTTTGTAGTGTGTTTTGTCTCTCTTTTCCCCTTTACATCTGGGTGGTTCAGAACACAGGTGTAGACATGGACATTCAAGGTCTGTCCTCTTTGATGGATAATCTCACTATAAGTGTACAAAACATTCAAGATTTTGTGGTTCAGAATCCGATGTCAGAGCCTAGGATTCCAATTCCTGATTTGTTTTTTGGTGATAGATCTAAGTTCTTGAATTTCAAAAATAATTGTAAATTGTTTCTTACCTTGAAACCTCGCTCCTCAGGTGACCCTGTTCAACAAGTAAAGATCATTATTTCTTTGTTACGCGGTGACCCTCAAGACTGGGCATTTTCCCTTGCGCCAGGAGATCCGGCATTGCGTGATGTTGATGCGTTTTTCCTGGCGCTTGGATTGCTTTATGACGAACCTAATTCAGTGGATCAGGCAGAGAAAATCTTGCTGGCTCTGTGTCTGGGTCAGGATGAAGCAGAGATATATTGTCAGAAGTTTAGGAAGTGGTCTGTACTCACTCAGTGGAATAAAAGTGCCCTGGCAGCAATCTTCAGAAAGGGTCTCTCTGAAGCCCTTAAGGATGTCATGGTGGGATTTCCCACGCCTGCTGGTCTGAATGAGTCTATGTCTTTGGCCATTCAGATCGATCGACGCTTGCGTGAGCGCAAAGCTGTGCACCATTTGGCGGTACTATCTGAGCATGGACCTGAGCCTATGCAATGTGATAGGACTTTGACCAGAGCTGAACGGCAAGAACACAGACGTCGGAATGGGCTGTGTTTTTACTGTGGTGATGCCACTCGTGCTATCTCCAATTGTCCTAAGCGCACTAAGCGGTTCGCTAGGTCTGACACCATTGGTACGGTACAGTCTAAATTTCTATTGTCCGTTACTCTGATTTGCTCTTTGTCATCCTATTCTGTTATGGCATTTGTGGATTCAGGCGCTGCCCTGAATTTGATGGACTTGGAGTATGCTAGGCGCTGTGGTTTTTTCTTGGAGCCCTTGCAGTATCCTATTCCATTGAGAGGAATTGATGCTACGCCTTTGGCCAAGAATAAGCCTCAGTACTGGACCCAATTGACCATGTGCATGGCTCCTGCACATCAGGAGGATATCCGCTTTCTGGTGTTGCATAATCTGCATGATGTGGTCGTTTTGGGGTTGCCATGGCTACAGGTTCATAATCCAGTATTGGACTGGAAATCTATGTCTGTGTCCAGCTGGGGTTGCCAGGGGGTACATGGTGATGTTACATTTTTGTCTATTTCGTCTTCCACTCCTTCTGAAGTTCCAGAGTTTTTGTCGGATTATCGGGATGTATTTGATGAGCCCAAAGCCAGTGCCCTACCTCCTCATAGGGATTGCGATTGTGCAATTAATTTGATTCCTGGTAGTAAGTTTCCTAAGGGCCGATTGTTCAATTTGTCTGTGCCAGAACACGCCGCTTTGCGGAGTTATATAAAGGAATCCTTGGAGAAGGGTCATATTCGCCCGTCGTCGTCACCATTGGGAGCAGGGTTCTTTTTTGTGGCCAAGAAGGATGGTTCTTTGAGACCTTGTATTGATTACCGCCTTCTCAATAAAATTACAGTCAAATTTCAGTATCCTTTGCCGTTGCTGTCTGATTTGTTTGCTTGTATTAAAGGGGCTAGTTGGTTCACCAAGATAGATCTTCGAGGGGCGTATAATCTTGTGCGTATTTAACAAGGCGATGAATGGAAAACAGCATTTAATACACCCGAGGGCCATTTTGAGTACCTGGTTATGCCATTCGGGCTTTCCAATGCTCCATCAGTATTTCAGTCCTTTATGCATGACATCTTCCGAGAGTACCTGGATAAATTCCTGATTGTATATTTGGATGACATCTTGGTCTTTTCGGATGATTGGGAGTCTCAT
Organism: Ranitomeya imitator; assembly: GCF_032444005.1. Taxonomy (NCBI): domain Eukaryota; kingdom Metazoa; phylum Chordata; class Amphibia; order Anura; family Dendrobatidae; genus Ranitomeya; species Ranitomeya imitator. Next base: position 239,884,767 of record NC_091282.1, read on the forward strand.
GTGAAGCAGGTCAGAATGCTGTTCCAGGTCCTTCGTGCGAATTTCTTGTTTGTGAAGGGGTCAATGTGTCTCTTTGGAGTTCAGAAGGTTTCATTTTTGGGGTTCATTTTTTCCCCTTCTACTAGCGAGATGGACCCTGTTAAAGTCCAAGCCATTTACGATTGGACTCAGCCGACATCTGTGAAGAGCCTGCAAAAGTTCCTGGGCTTTGCTAATTTTTATCGGCGCTTCATTGCTAATTTTTCTAGTGTTGCTAAACCGTTGACTGATTTGACCAAGAAGGGTGCTGATGTGGTCAATTGGTCTTCTGCAGCTGTAGAGGCTTTTCAGGAGTTGAAGCGTCGTTTTTCTTCTGCCCCTGTGCTGTGCCAGCCAGATGTTTCGCTCCCGTTTCAGGTTGAGGTTGATGCTCCTGAGATTGGAGCTGGGGCTGTTTTGTTGCAAAGAAGTTCTGATGGCTCGGTGATGAAGCCATGTGCTTTCTTTTCTAGAAAGTTTTCGCCTGCTGAGCGCAATTATGATGTTGGTAATCGAGAGTTGTTGGCCATGAAGTGGGCATTCGAGGAGTGGCGTCATTGGCTTGAAGGAGCCAAGCATCGCATGGTGGTCTTGACAGATCACAAGAATTTGACTTATCTTGAGTCTGCCAAACGGTTGAATCCGAGACAGGCTCGATGGTCGTTATTTTTCTCCCGTTTTGATTTTGTGGTTTCGTACCTTCCGGGCTCTAAGAATGTGAAGGCTGATGCCCTGTCAAGGAGTTTTGTGCCTGACTCTCCGGGTGTCCCTGAGCTGGCGGGTATTCTCAAAGAGGGGGTAATTTAGTCTGCCATCTCCCCTGATTTGCGGTGGGTGCTGCAAAAATTTCAGGCTGATAGACCTGACCGTTGCCCAGCAGAGAAACTGTTTGTCCCTGATAGATGGACTAGTAGAGTTATCTCTGAGATTCATTGTTCAGTGTTGGCTGGGCATCCTGGAATCTTTGATACCAGAGATTTGGTGGCTAGATCTTTTGGTGGCTGTCTTTGTCACGGGATGTGCGTTCTTTTGTGCAGTCCTGTGGGACTTGTGCTCGGGCTAAGCCCTGCTGTTCTCGTGCCAGTGGGTTGCTTTTGCCCTTGCCGGTCCCGAAGAGGCCCTGGACGCATATTTCTATGGATTTTATTTCGGATCTCCCCGTCTCTCAAAAGATGTCGGTCATTTGGGTGGTTTGTGATCGCTTTTCTAAGATGGTCCATTTGGTACCCTTGTCTAAATTGCCTTCCTCCTCTGATTTGGTGCCACTATTTTTCCAGCATGTGGTTCGTTTACATGGTATCCCCGAGAACATCATTTCTGACAAAGGTTCCCAGTTTGTTTCGAGGTTTTGGCGATCTTTTTGTGCTAGGATGGGCATTGATTTGTCTTTTTCCTCGGCTTTCCATCCTCAGACAAATGGCCAAACCGAACGAACTAATCAGACTTTGGAAACATATCTGAGATGCTTTGTTTCTGCTGATCAGGATGATTGGGTGTCCTTTTTGCCGTTGGCTGAGTTCGCCCTTAATAATCGGGCCAGCTCGGCTACTTTGGTTTCGCCGTTTTTCTGCAATTCTGGTTTCCATCCGCGTTTCTCTTCAGGGCAGGTTGAGTCTTCGGACTGTCCTGGTGTAGATACTGTGGTGGATAGGTTGCAGCAGATTTGGACTCATGTGGTGGACAATTTGACATTGTCCCAGGAGAAGGCTCAATGTTTCGCTAACCGCCGGCGCTGTGTGGGTCCCCGACTTCGTGTTGGGGATTTGGTTTGGTTGTCGTCTCGTTATGTTCCTATGAAGGTTTCCTCTCCTAAGTGTAAGCCTTGTTTCATTGGTCCATATAAGATTTCTGAGGTTATCAATCCTGTGTCATTTCGTTTGGCCCTTCCTGCTTCTTTTGCCATCCATAATGTGTTCCATAGGTCATTGTTGCGGAGATACGTGGCGCCTGTGGTTCCATCCGTTGATCCTCCTGCCCCGGTGTTGGTTGAGGGGGAGTTGGAGTATGTGGTGGAGAAGATTTTGGATTCTCGTATTTCGAGATGGAAACTCCAGTACCTGGTCAAGTGGAAGGGTTATGGTCAGGAAGATAATTCCTGGGTTTTTGCCTCTGATGTTCATGCTGCCGATCTGGTTCGTGCCTTTCATTTGGCTCGTCCTGGTCGGCCTGGGGGCTCTGGTGAGCGTTCGGTGACCCCTCCTCAAGGGGGGGGTACTGTTGTGAGTTCTGTTGTCGGGCTCCCTCCTGTGGTCATGAATGGTACTTCGGCTGGTTCTGTCCATGGACTTTCTCTGGTGGCTGTGGGTGTTTCTGAGTTTCCTTCCTCAGGTGACGAGGTTAATTCGTTAGCTGGCTGCTCTATTTAACTCCACTTAGATCTTTGCTCCAGGCCACCTGTCAATGTTTCAGTATTGGTCTAGTTCACTCCTGGATCATTCTTGTGACCTGTCTTCCCAGCTGAAGCTAAGTGACTGCTTGTTTTTCTCTGGTTTGCTATTTTTCTGTCCAGCTTGCTATTTCGATTGTTCTTGCTTGCTGGAAGCTCTGGGACGCAGAGGGAGCGCCTCCGCACCGTGAGTCGGTGCGGAGGGTCTTTTTGCGCCCTCTGCGTGGTCTTTTTGTAGGTTTTTGTGCTGACCGCAAAGTAACCTTTCCTATCCTCGGTCTGTTCAGTAAGTCGGGCCTCACTTTGCTAAATCTATTTCATCTCTGTGTTTGTATTTTCATCTTTACTCACAGTCATTATATGTGGGGGGCTGCCTTTTCCTTTGGGGAATTTCTCTGAGGCAAGGTAGGCTTTATTTTTCTATCTTCAGGGCTAGCTAGTTTCTTAGGCTGTGCCGAGTTGCATAGGGAGCGTTAGGCGCAATCCACGGCTATTTCTAGTGTGGTTGATAGGATTAGGGATTGCGGTCAGCAGAGTTCCCACGTCCCAGAACTCGTCCTATATTATCAGTAACTATCAGGTCATTCCGTGTGCTCTTATCCACCAGGTCTATTATTGTCCTGACCACCAGGTCGTAACAGTTGCCCGTATATCCTGTGTTTTTAGTGTGTTTTTATGTTTTCTAATGTGTTATTATTAATTTTAGGATAATACATTGCATGTGGCATTTATTACATCTCAAGATTTGGAGCTTGGTTTATAGCTAATCACCATGGATTTGGATGATCTGTCCAATAGAAACTTCTTCAATCAAGTTAAAATTTGGTGCATATGTGTTATGATAATTCTTTTACACTATGTAATTTGCTATGGGTTGTTCATGTAATGTATTATTTTGGTTTGCTCATTTATATGGCATGTGTATTTATACCAAATGCTCTTAGGTTGCTTTAGATTTATAAATTGTTAGTGTATCATTGTGGTCTCTAATATAATGTTGCTATGGAGTGTCTGTTTTGAGATTATCGATATGTTTATCGACGTGCAGTTATACAAACTCCAAGAGGAAAGGGTATTGTTGTTGTTTTATTATAAGGTAGTATAGGTGCACGCGAGTTATATAGGTAGCTAGTACGACGTTCTATTTCGGCCGCGTTTTCAGCTGCATTAGCTTTGGGTGTGTTTTCTCACCCCTGTTTACATATGACGTTCTGTATCGGCCGCGTTTTCAGCTGCGTTAGCTTTGGGCGTGTTTTCTCACCCCTGTTTGTTTATATATGACGTTCTATATCGGCCGCGTTTTCAGCTGCGTTAGCTTTGGGCGTGTCTACTTATCCTTGTTTATTTACATACTTTAGTCACTCTTTCGCTGGGAGACTCCATACATGCACAACAAGAGACTGCCAGGACGTGTGCGCATGCCCTGGATTCGACCGCTCGGTGATTCCCAGCCCCGCCCACCAGGTGACGCAAGCGTTACACGTTTGGTTACCAGGGCGATGTCTGGGAAGCCACATAGTTCGCACGAGCGGCTGAAAATCAGCGCATGCGCCGTGTAACATCCGGCACGTTCCGATACTTACCAGCTGTTTGCAGCGTTTGGCTTGATTTGTGCCATATATTGGGCGCTCTTTCTATACACAACACACCAGCCCCCATATGGAAGAAGCCTGAGTGGCAAAACGGCGCTGTCGGGGTCGCAACAGAGACACACAAGTCCGGTCCTTGTACTTATGTAAGTTTTACATCACACATATTTTGCTGTGTAATGGTCAGATGGCGGTTTTCATCCTTGATGCACTTATACATCTGCTAAAATTGTCTTGCATTACTTGCAGGGGGATCATATATCGCACTGAATGGGTTGACTTTTAACCATAGACTATATAGCACTGATTGCACTTTATATTGCATCCCCTGCTGTTGCAGATAGCTTCTTGTGGCAGTTATTGTGCATAATATTTTGTTTTTTCTGCACCTACGTCTGTCCATATAACTGTATTGTTGTAAACACACATTCCAGGGTGTATTTTTTAGCATTTTTTCATTAATGTAGGCTTTATAATGCTGCAAGTGGCTGCCCATTGGACCTGTTATAGGGGCATTTTTGATAATTCATGATTGCATAATATACTTGGCTGTATATGTAATACAATGTTGCAGTTTATATACATATAATAAATTTGCTCATATACTCCCTGGTGTGTTAATATGCATATTTCTATTATTATGACCGGTATATTGTGCTGCCTTATGTTTGCTTGTTTTTAGTAGAATTTTTCTGTTTGGTCATGTTTGTGGCTTTTATTTTATATATTATTGAATAAAGTATTTTTTTTTCTTATCTTTTGGTATGCCTTTGTTTTCCCATACACTCAGGGGAAATTGTGTTTGTATATGTTACTTTGAAGGTGTTTATTACACATTTGGGATTGTGTTATTCACATCACACTAGTCACTATACTCTGGAACCTACGGATGGATAGTATAGGCCTCCATCATAAATATACTACTGCACAAATGTGAACAGGGCCCAGAGGACTAGATGTCTATAATCATCCAGGCTAATCGCTAGAACCATGCTAGTGGAACACTAAGCTAACTAAACTTATTTATAAATAGTAGCCATAACCGAAATCGCTTATCCTGACACCAGGAGAACAACCAGGAAGGTACAAATGCACCCATGTCATATGAAACAGACCACATAGTGACGATCTCTGTTACCTGGTCCTGGGCGGTTAGCGGGTGTATACCAGATGTGCGGCCGACACGTCTGCCCGACGCGCGTTTCGGAGCCGGGGCTCCTTCGTCAGGAGTACGCCTGAGTTTTGTTGCAGTCTCCCCCCCAAAAAAGGGAGATTTAAATTGGCACTAAGTGGATCTACATCAGTTCTGTTAGTTTGTCGTATATCAGCCAGCCACGTTCTGCCACTTACATTGTATAGTGTAATACACTACACCTGAGTTTTGTTGCAGTCTCCCCCCCCCAAAAAAAAAGGGAGATTTATATTCTCCACAAGTTTATGTACACCTTCTAACTTGTTTCACAGTACCATATAACGGTTGTTATTTTGGTTAGATTTTTCCAAAAGTGAGGAAGTCAGGTGGAAGAGGCCATGGGCGGTCGTTGCCAGCTGGTACTGATGGTGGTGGTGGTGGTGGAGAATCTGGTGGTAGTGAGAAAACAAAATAGCACCAAAGGTTCGAGGTGTTGAGCCAGCGTCATCGTCTGGCTACACAAGGCCTCAAAGGCTCTCTTATCTGGGAGTAGGAAAACAGCTTTTAAAGCCGGAGCAGCAGGAAAAAGTTTTGGCTTTCCTTGCTGACTCAGCCTCTAGCTTTTTCGCCTCCTCTTCAGAAGGTTCAAAATGTAAAAGCAGCGAGTCGTCAGTGGATGCTCCCGGTCAGGAACAAGTCGCTTCCTTGTGTCCTTCACCCATACCAAAATTGAAGGATGCAGCAGGCGACACTACAGTTTACTTCATGGAGCTCTTTACACATACCGTTCCTGGGTTAGAAAGGGAAATTGTTAAAAGCCCATTACAAGATGAATCAGGCATGGAGTGCACAGATGCACAGCCACAGCTAGATTATTATGCTGTTCCATTGACTCAGATCACTACATTGCCCTCGCAGTGTACTGAGCCAGAATCTGACCCTGATGAGACTATGGTGCCCCTTCACGAATGCTATAGCACCTTTCACGGTGACACAGAGGAAGGTGCAAATGACATTAAAGAGGAGGTGATAGATGACCCAGTTGTTGACCCAGACTGGCAGCAATTGGGGGAAGAGGATGCCGCTGCCAGTAGCTCGGAAGCGGAGGAGGATGATCCGCAGCAGCCATCTACATCGCAACAGCTTTCATCTGGCAGGCCCGTATCTGGTCAAAAATGTTTGTCAAAACCAAAAACAGTTTTAGGACAGCGTGGCCATCCGGTTAAAGTATCACAGCGTGCAATGCCTGAAAAGGTAATCCATAGTAGGAAGAGTGCAGTGCAGGAATTTTGTAACCAAGATCCGAATGATCAGTGCAAAGTTGTCTGTAAGAAGTACTTCAAGACCCTTAGCAGAGGAAAGAATCTCCTAAATTTAAATACAACGTGCATGCGTAGACATTTAACCAGCATGCATTTGCAAGCCAGGACTAACTACCAAACGTCCAGTACCGTTGGTGCACCTGCTCAGAATGAAGGTAGTCAGCAATGCTACATTGCTTCCCTCACTGTAAGCCCACAGGGTAGGACAACACAAGCAGCAAATGTGGAGGTATCGTCGCAAGGCCAAAGCAGTCAGGGAACCACAAGGTTCTTGATAGGAAACACTATAGGTAGGCCAACATCAAGAATACCATCACCAACCCTCTCTCAGTCTGCCATGTCCACCACCACCCCCGCTAGTCCCACCATATGCAGCTCTCCCGTCCAGCTCACCCTACAAGAGACTCTCATTAGGAAAAGAAAGTACTCATCCTGTCATCCGCATACACAAGGTTTGAACGCCCACATTGCTAGACTAGTCTCATTAGAGATGACACCCTACCGGTTGGTTGAAAGCGAAGCCCTGATGGCCTATGCAGTACCACGCTATGACCTACCCAGTCAACACTTCTTTGCGAGAAAAGTCATCCCAGCCCTCCACCAGCATGTCAAAGACCGCATTGTCCATGCACTCAGGTAATCAGTCAGTATAAAGGTGCACCTCACACCAGAAGCTTGGACCAGTAGGCATGGCCAGGGACGCTACGTGTCCATCACGGCACACTGGGTTAATGTGGTGGATGTAGGGTCTACAGCCATAGTGGGACAGTTCTGCCTAGCCAACGGTCTAGGAAACAGTTTGCTGTAGGCGCTCGCCACCCTTCCTCCTCCTCCTCCAGAAGTGAAAGCTCGTCCGCACAGCGCATTCGCACGACCACTCCATCTGCCTCTGCCAGTGTTGCACATGAGGTGTCCCATTATGGAACCGCTAGTGGTAAGCGCCAGCAGGTTGTGCTACAAATGAAGTGTTTGGGTTACAACAGACACACTGCGGAAGTACAGGCCGAGTACTTTCAGCAAGAAACTTAGTCATGGCTGGGCAGTGTACATCTTGAGGCAGGCAAGGTAGTCAGTGATAACGGAAGGAATTTTATGGCTGCCATAGCCTTTTCAGAACTGAAACACATACTTTGCCTGGCTCACACCTTGAACCTGGTGGTGCAGTGCTTCCTGAAAAATTATCCGGAGTTTCCAGCCCTGCTCCTCAAGGTGCGAAGACTTTGCTCGCACATCCACCGGTCGCCCGTACACTGCAGCCGTATGCAGAACCATCAGCGATCGCTGAATCTTCCCCAGCACTGCCTAATAATCAACGTTGCAACGAGGTGGAACTCCACACTGCACATGCTTCAGAGGCTGTGTGAACAGAGGCGTGCTGTCATTTATTTGTGGGAGGATGCACATAAACGGGCAGGCAGTTGGATGGCAGACATGGAGTTGTCAGGTGTGCAGTGGTCGAAGCTCCAAGACCTCTGTCAAGTCCTTCAGTGTTTTGAGGAATGCACATGGCTGGTAAGTGCAGATGACGCCATCATAAGCATGAGCATCCCACTAATGCGTCTGCTGATGCAAAGTTTGGCGCACACCAAGGAGCAGGCATCTGCAGCCGAGGAGGAGGGAAGCCTTGATGACAGTCAGCCATTGTCTGCTCAGGGAACTCTCCTGGACGAGGTGGCAGATGAAGAGGAGGAGGATGATGGGGATGACTATTTATGGGAGGAGGATGCTTCTCAGGGGGCAATAGAAACTGGTTGTTAGGGCTAGCGGAACGCACCAAATAATAAGATAGATTAAGGTGCGTTGGCAGCCTGGGGTCCACCGTGCAGAGATGGAACCTGCTGCCAAGTAATGATGGACTATATGGCGGTAAAATGTGAATACACACACGGGTTAACTTCACCCTGTGTGAAGGAAGCAAACCCTGTTAAGTTACAGGGCCGCAGTACCGCACACAAGAGCGCAAGCAAGGAGTCACCAAGCTCAGTCCCTAGACTTGGGATCCGAGTCCGACTAGACTACTTGCACGCGACACCGCTAATGGGGTGTCAGCGTAACCAAAGTAATAATAAAAGATGCACGAGAGTGCATGTGGTGCCGCACTGGCGGACGCCACTAACCACCCAAGCTTGGGTCAGGAAAGCGCTGTGAAAGCACACGGCGCCGCACTGGCGGTCACAGCCGTAGACGTTGTATGGTGTGTAACGTGCTGGTAGCTAAGTCGGGCCCTAGATAGCAATCACCCACCTTCCGCGAACAGTCATCCAATAGGGAGGGGATTTTAATTAACGACTTTCACTCACAACACACACATGTTTAAAAATGTACACTAGCGCATGGCCGTGCGGTCATGCGCAGCTTATATAGCTGCAGCACGTTCAGGACCTTCCAATAAAGGACCAATGGAACCGCTGCAGTATCTGAGCATGTGACCCTCAATCTTCAATGGGAGATCTCACCCTGGGCATGCTCAGAAGGGAAAAAGCAGGACTTAGATCCCAAAAGCGTCTGCTCGCTGCTGCCCAGCACTGGCTTCAATGACAGAAGCAGGCAAAGCAGCAGTAATCCTATGCACAGAGTGAGACTGAGCAAGACGCTGGGAACGACATCTCCGCTGAGCAGACTCCACTGCGGCTGGAGAGCAATGGGAGACCGCAGCAGAGATGGTTCGAGATTCCCTCTGTACAGAGACGGGAACTCGACACCTAACACTGGTGGCATTGCAAGGTCAGGTACAGGGTTTTTGCAGGCCACAAGTGATGTTGATTTGCAAGAAAGTGCTCCTCAACCCAGCACAAGCAGTGAATTGACACCTGGAACATTGGCCCACATGGCAGAGTACGCCTTGCGTATCCTAAAAAGGGACCCCTGCATTATGAAAATGATGACTGATGACGATTACTTGTTGGCCTGCCTCCTGGATCCATGATACAAAGGAAAATTACAAAATATCATGCCACATGAGAACCTTGAGCAAATATTGGCTACCAAACAAGCAACTCTTGTAGACAGTTTGGTTCAGGCATTCCCAGCACACAGCAGCGGTGATGGTTCTCACACGAGCTGTTGGGGCAACATAGCAGAGGTGTTAGAGGTGCACAAACCCGAAGTGGCATTGGACAGACGGGTTTTACGACCAGGTTGTGGAGTGATTTTGCAATGACCGCAGACACGACAGGTAGTGCTGCATCAATTCAAAGTGACAGGAGACAGCATTTGTCCAGTATGGTTACCAACTATTTTTCCTCCCTTATCGATGTTCTCCCTCACAGGTCATTCCCCTTTTGATTACTGGGCATCTAAAATAGACACCTGGCCTGAATTGTCAGAATATGCATTACAGGAGCTCACTTGCCCAGCTGCTAGTGTTCTATCACAAAGAGTATTCAGTGCTGCTGGGTCAATAGTGACTGAAAAAAGGACATGTCTGGTTACCCGAAATGTTGATGTTCTAACCTTCATTAAAATGAACCAATCATGGATTTCAAACTATCTTGCTCCACCTTCCCCTGCTGACACGTAGCTAGCCTGAAAAATGTCTTGCTTTTGGCCTCCTCTTACTGACTGTGCCAATTCCTCCATTTGCAGCTGCTGAATGACCACCATAGGCCATTTTTATACCTCCCTAAATGGGCTGACTCCCCCCACAGGGCCGTGGTCACCACTTGGCGCAAGCACCCGTGCGAGTGCCATTTTCCTGGACAGGTGAGTGTGCCCACTCCTGGCGACGGCACTGGCACAGGGTCCCTCATAGTACAATGAAGTGTCTCTGATGGTGGTGGTGCACAACGAATGTCAGACACACCGTCGTAATATGAGGGGCCCTGTGCCAGTAGATTGATTGTATGTGTCAAACAATGTGCAATATTTCACTATTGAATTTCATTTTAAAATTATTTTGCACTTCCCTATTATTTTTTGTTGTCATGTTATCCCATTTTTTCTATTTTTTTCTACTTTGTTTTATGATATCGTTATTGTTCTGATCTCTATTGGAACAGCTGTTGGGATGTGTTCGCGCATTGTCATTTATGTGCCGTTTATTGTTATTTTTTTATTTTTACTATTTTTGTACGGCTCTTATGGGTGGCGATGTACGCGTGTCTTTGCAGCTTTTCTTTAAGAGTGTGACTGTTTGTCCCCACATTTGCACCTTTTTCACCTCACTTGTGGTTTTCATTTGTTTTTATCCCCCCTCTTCTTCCTCTTTTGAGTCCATGGGGAAATGGCTGTTTTGGTCTCCAACAAAATGTCTGCCGAGGTGCGCATGCGCACTGGGATTCGCACGTCACTCTTGTTTACCTGCGGCTATCGACTGGGGCAGTATGTGCATGTCTTTTGACGTCATTGAGTGCATCATCTGCCCGCATGCGCACATCGCTTTTGACGGCCGCGGTGAACTGAGCCTATTTCCGGCGTGTGACTTCCGGGACGCGTGCGCCACATGTACCGGTACTTTGAGGCATTACGATTTAAACCCCATGGGATACTGCACTGTACATTCCCCTACTTGAAGAAGCATATACGCGAAACGCGCATCAAGGGGTTTCAGCAGGTGGACCTATAATTTATCTAGGCACTATGGGTGAGTTCTAAACAGCCCCTTGGGTATATGTGACTTCTGTTTTGGGGGAGGTTTTTTTGCTTTGTGGGATTTACCCTATGATATGTATTGGCAGCTCCCCTCACCTATACCCACTATTGGTATGATGTCCATATAAATTGAAAATTATTGGGGCTTTATGTTTATACACCCTTTAGCATTCGGCTTACTATTTAGTACTTGGTCCACCTGCTGTACCAGCAGGTCTCTGTACTTGTCCCTCTTCCCTTTTTTTCTATGATACTTTACATGTATGGAATTTTTGTTTAATAAATGATTATTGGATTTTATGTTATCTCTTGGTGTCTATTGTACAGCCAAAATCTGACCCTGCTGAAAGTCAGGTTCCCCTTCTCGCATACTACACCACCTTACACGGGCACAAAGAGGAAGTTGCAGATGAAAGTGCAGGTTCCTTCATCAGGTGAGGGGACATACTCGTTGGCACTGGCACAGGGCTCCTCATAGTACGCAAAAGTGTCTCTAGCAGTGGGAGGTGCCTCCCGCATTCAAACACACCGCCGTACTATAAGGGGCCCTGTGTTAGGTCTCAAGTTCCCGCTTCTGCACAGGGGGAATCTCGAGCCATCTCCGCTGCGGTCTCCCATTCTTATCCAGCCGCAGTGGAGTCTGCTCAGCAGGGACGTCGGTCCCAGCGTCTTGCTCAGTCTCACGCTGTACAGAGAGTTACTGCTGCTTCTGCAGCTTCTGCCATTAAAGTCAGTGCTGGTCAGCAGCGAGCGGACTTCTCTGGGACTAAGTCCTTCTCTGCACACACTGAGCATGCCCAGGGCAAGAACTACCATTGGAGATCGAGGGTCATGTGCTCAGGCTCTGCAGCACATTCCATTGGTCCTCTTGGCAGGTCTTGGAAGGGCAAAGTTTCTGTGGCCACTTCCTGTGCTGCAACTATATAAACTGCGCATGACCGCACGGCCATGCGCTAGTGTACAATTGTTAATGTGTGTATGTTGTGAGTGCAAGTCGTCCTTGGATACCCCTACCCTATTGAATGTCTGTTCGCGGAAGGTGTATGGTTGCTATCTAGCGCCCGACTTAGCCTACAGCACGAATCACACATTACAGCGTCCAGTTGCTGTGACCGCCAGTACGGCGCCGTGCACTTCCTCTGTGCTTTCCTTACCCAAGCCTGGGTGGTTAGTGGCGTTCGTCAGTGCGGCACCGCATGCACTCTTGTGCCTTAAAATCGTTATTTAGTTTCCTTACACACCCAGTTGCGGTGTTATGCCAGCAAGGGTCTAGTCGGACTTCAATCCTAATTGGGGTTGAGTTCGCTGACTACTTGCTTGTAGAGTTGAGCGACCTTGACCTATTTAGAGTCGAGCCGGGTTTCGCGAAACCCGACTATCTCAAAAGTCGGGTCGAGTGAAATCGGCCGATTATGACGTAAAGTCGGGATCGACCGAAACACGAAACCCAAATGCAAGTCAATGGGGCAGCATAGTCGGCAGTGAGTGGGGGCCAGGAAAACACCTAGAGTGCCCATTTTAATGTCAAAACCATCCATTCTTCTTAATGAAGCTTGTCAAGCGTAATTTACCTTATAATAATTGGAAGGCATTTGAAATTGGGGGTCATTTGGCTAAAGTTGTGGTGGGTAGGGCTGGTTCAAGTAATTAGTGGGCCCAGGAAATCTGGACCACGTCACGGCAGTGGAGCAGGGAGAGGTAAGTATTTCAACTTTGCAAGTGCTGTGAACCTGAGCAAGCAGGGGGGGCCCACTCGTTGGTATTGGCACTGGCACAGGGCCCCTCAAAGTACAGCGGTCTGTTTGCACGGCGGGGCGCCTCCCACCGGCAGCAACACTTTTGCGTACTATGAGAGGCCCTGTGCCAGTGACGTCGCCAACTAGTATTCCTCCCCCCACCTGATGAAGGAACCTGCACTTTCATCTGCACCTTCCTCTTTGTCCCCGTGTAAGGTGGTATGGTATGCGGGAAGAGCAACCTGACTTTCAGCAGGGTCACAATGTTGTTGTGTAGCATGCACGGGGAATGTTGCGTTATGGGTCAATGTACCAGCAGATTCATCTATCACTGGCTGGGCAATGGGCAGGATGAGGAGGAAACACAGATATAGGCCCAAAGAATAAAGTTGGCTAAATGCAGTTCAAAATTGGTAACACAGGAATAACCAGGGGGCATTGCAGTGGAGGACAACTGGAATGAGAGGCTGACACAGAGAGTAGGCCCAAATCAGTAAGTAGTCGAAATGCAGTTCAAAATTGGCAACCGTAGTAAACAGGCGGCACAGCTTTGTTCAGTGGAGGAGAACAGCAAGGAGTGGCAGACACCGATAGTAGGCCCCAACCCAACTAGTAGGCCAAATGCAGTCTAACATTAACAACTACTTAACGAGCGCCTGAAAACGGAATTTCAGGACAGGAAACCAGGAGAACAGCAAGGAGCAGCAGACACTGTTAGTAGGCCCCAAACCAACTAGTACGCCAAATGCAGTTGTTCCATTTAACCACAATTTAACGAGAGCCTGAAGATAGAAGCTCAGGAAAGGCAACCTGGAGAACACCTTGGAGTGGAACACACCATCTCTCTCCACCCCATACCCATTTTGTAGGCCTAATGCAGTGTAGTTTTCTACAACTACTAAACGAGAGTCGGAAGACCGAAGCAATGGCAAGGAAACCTGGGGAACACCTTGGAGTGTAACACACCATCTCTCTCCACCCGATACCCATTTTGTAGGCCTAATGCAGTGTAGTTTTCTACAACTACTAAACGAGAGTCGGAAGACCGAAGCAATGGCAAGGAAACCTGGGGAACACCTTGGAGTGTAACACACCATCTCTCTCCACCCGATACCCATTTTGTAGGCCTAATGCAGTGTAGTTTTCTACAACTACTAAACGAGAGTCGGAAGACCGAAGCAATGGCAAGGAAACCTGGGGAACACCTTGGAGTGTAACACACCATCTCTCTCCACCCCATACCCAATTTGTAGGCCTAATGCAGCCTACTTTCCGACAACTACTAAACGAGAGCATGAAGATCGAAGCTCAGGAAAGGCAACCTGGGGAACACCTTGGAGTGTAACACACCCTCTCTCTACACCACGGAAGGGCTGATTCTTAGGAAGGAAGGCTGTCGGAAAGAAGCAGGGCGCGTCCGAGGGTGATTATATTCTTATTAGGTATATACTCACCCTCGGACGCGCCCTGCTTCTTTATTTGTAATGAATGTTTATTTGCAATGTGGTTTTGACTTACTCTATTTTTTTGGTAAATAATGATTTTATTATTTTCATTGTTTTGCATCTTCTTGGCAATAATATAAAGAAGACGCGACAGGACAACACTCGGTGGATGCCATATCTGTGTTTTAAATTGAAAAAAACTTTCAGTTAACTACTTGCAGGAGAAAATTATTGTAGCTGGTGGCCATTTTTAGTACTGTACCAGATTTTTGTTGTATGTGTTTGTTTTTAATGTTAAAATGTCTGCATTTGATATCTCTCCAGTATTTTCTTTTTTATAAGCAAAATACTTATTTTTATATTTTCTGATGTTGGTTCAAGGGGTACACGGGCAGCAGTAGACAGGTCAGTGGAGGCCTAGTGGAAGGAGGGACCGCAGACAGGCTTTGAAGGCCTAACATAATAAATTGGGCTGGCTGTAGGCAATTTAAAATTGGTTCCAGGGGAACACGGGCAGCAGTGGCCTGGTCAGTGTAGTAGTAGTGGAAAGAACGGGCCGCAGACAGGCTTCGAAGGCCTAACATAACAAAAATTGGGATGTAGGCAATTTACAATTGGTTCCAGGGGAACACGGACAGCAGTAGACAGGTCAGTGGAGGCCTAGTGGAAGGAGGGACTGCAGACAGGCTTCGAAGCCCTAACATAATAAATTGGGCTGGCTGTAGGCAATTTAAAATTGGTTCCAGGGGAACACGGGCGGCAGTAGACAGGTCAGTGGAGGCCTAGTGGAAGGAGGGACCGCAGACAGGCTTCGAAGCCCTAACATAATAAATTGGGCTGGCTGTAGGCAATTTAAAATTGGTACCAGGGGAACACGGGCAGCAGTAGGCAGGTCAGTGGAGGCCTAGTGGAAGGAGGGACCGCAGACAGGCTTCGAAGCCCTAACATAATAAATTGGGCTGGCTGTAGGCAATTTAAAATTGGTTCCAGGGGAACACGGGCAGCAGTAGATAGGTCAGTGGAGGCCTAGTGGAAGGAGGGACCGCAGACAGGCTTCGAAGCCTTAACATAATAAATTGGGCTGGCTGTAGGCAATTTAAAATTGGTTCCAGGGGAACACGGGCAGCAGTAGACAGGTCAGTGGAGGCCTAGTGGAAGGAGTGACCGCAGACAGGCTTCGAAGGCCTAACATAAGAAAAATGTCAATACAATGGTATTGACAGTGCCAGGCATTGAAGGATGTCAGCGCATAGACTAAACATTGGTGGAGCTGTGAGAGAAAATTTTGCAAGTCGTAGAGCACTGTTTGACCTGGGGGGGACTGTCTTGTGGCCGGCGGTACAGGCCCAGGGCCCCTCATATTACAACGGTGTGTCTGACGTTGGGTGCGCACCACCACCGCCAGACACTTTATTGTACTATGAGGGACCTAGTGGCAGTGCCGTCGACCAAAAGCGGGCACACCCACCTCTTCAGACAAACAGTACTCTCACGGGTGCTGGCGCCAAGTGGCGATACCACGACCCCGTGTGGGGACTTTGGCCATCTAGGGAGGTGTTAACATGTCGGATGCTGGACAATCAGGTGCTGCAAATTACGAGATTGGAAAAGTCGTTCAGAATAGTCCACAGGCAAGACCTTTACATAGAAAAGCTAGGTGTCAGCCGGGCAAGGTGGGGCAAAAGATTTCGAAATCCAGTTGTGGTTCATTTTAATGAAGGTTAGATCATCTACATTTTGGGTAGCCAGACGAGTCCTTTTTTCAGTTAGTATTGAACCTGCAGCACTGAATACTCTTTCTGATAGGACACTAGCTGCCGGGCAAGCAAGCTCCTGCAATGCATATTCTGCCAATTCTGGCCAGGTGTCTAATTTTGATGCCCAGTAATCAAATGGGAATGACGGTTGAGGGAGAATGTCGATAAGGGATGAAAAATAGTTAGTAACCATACTGGACAAATGTTGTCTCCTGTCACTTTGAATTGATGCTGCAGTACCTGTCCTGTCTGCGGTCATAGCAAAATCACTCCACAACCTGGTCAGAAAACCCCTCTGGCCAACGCCACTTCTGATTTCTGCCCCTCTAACACCTCTGGTCTGCTGGCCCCTGCAGCTCGTGTTAGAACGATCACGGGCGCTGTGTGCAGGGAATGCCAGAAGCAAACGGTCAATAAGAGTTGATTGTTTGGTTGCTAATATTAGTTCCAAGTTCTCATGTGGCATAATATTTTGCAATTTGCCTTTATAGCGAGGATCAAGGAGGCAGGCCAACCAGTAATCGTCATCGTTCATCATTTTTGTTATGCGTGTGTCCCTTTTGAGGATACGTAAGGCATAATCCGCCATGTGGCCCAAAGTTCCAGTTCTCAAATCTGTGGTTGTGCTTGGTTGAGATGCAGTTTCAGGCAAATCCACGTCACTTGTGTCCCTCCAAAAACCAGAACCCGGCCTTGCCGCGCCAACAATTTCCACTGGCCCCGGAAAAGCTTCCTCATTAAAAATATAATCATCCCCATCATCCTCCTCGTCCTCCTCCTCCTGTTCGCCCGCTACCTCGTCCTGTACACTGCCCTGGCCAGACAATGGCTGACTGTCATCAAGGCTTTCCTCTTCCTCAGCTGCAGACGCCTGATCCTTTATGTGCGTCAAACTTTGCATCAGCAGACACATTAGGGGGATGCTCATGCTTATTATGGCGTTGTCTGCACTAACCAGCCGTGTGCATTCCTCAAAACACTGAAAGACTTGACACATGTCTTGAATCTTCGACCACTGCACACCTGACAACTCCATGTCTGCCATCCTACTGCCTGCCCGTGTATGTGTATCCTCCCACAAAAACATAACAGCCCGCCTCTGTTCGCACAGTCTCTGAAGCATGTGCAGTGTTGAGTTCCACCTTGTTGCAACGTCTATGATTAGGCGATGCTGGGGAAGGTTCAAAGAACGCTGATAGGTCTGCATACAGCTGGAGTGTACGGGCGAACGGCGGATATGTGAGCAAAGTCCACGCACTTTGAGGAGCAGGTCGGATAACCCCGGATAACTTTTCAGGAAGCACTGCACCACCAGGTTTAAGGTGTGAGCCAGGCAAGGAATGTGTTTCAGTTGGGAAAGGGAGATGGCAGCCATGAAATTCCTTCCGTTATCACTCACTACCTTGCCTGCCTCAAGATCTACAGTGCCCAGCCACGACTGCGTTTCTTTCTGCAAGAACTCAGACAGAACTTCAGCGGTGTGTCTGTTGTCGCCCAAACACTTCATAGCCAATACAGCCTGCTGACGTTTGCCAGTAGCTGCCCCATAATGGGAGACCTGGTGTGCAACAGTGGCAGCTGCGGATGTAGTGGTTGTGCGACTGCGGTCTGTGGACGAGGTCTCGCTTCTGCAGGAGGATGAGGAGGAGGAGGAGGGGGTGCGAACGGCTACAGCCAACTGTTTCCTAGACCGTGGGCTAGGCAGAACTGTCCCAAACTTTCTGTCCCCTGTGGACCCTGCATCCACCACATTTACCCAGTGTGCCGTGATGGACACGTAACGTCCCTGGCCATGCCTACTGGTCCATGCATCTGTTGTCAGGTGCACCTTTGTGCTCACAGATTGCCTGAGTGCATGGACGATGCGCTCTTTAACATGCTGGTGGAGGGCTGGGATGGCTTTTCTGGAAAAAAAGTGTCGACTGGGTAGCTCGTAGCGTGGTACAGCGTAGTCCATCAGGGCTTTGAAAGCTTCGCTTTCAACTAACCGGTAGGGCATCATCTCTAACGAGATTAGTCTAGCTATGTGGGCGTTCAAACCCTGTGTACGCGGATGCGAGGCTAAGTACTTCCTTTTTCTAACCATAGTCTCATGTAGGGTGAGCTGGACTGGAGAGCGGGAGATCGTGGAACTAGCGGGGGTGCCGGTGGACATGGCAGACTGAGAGACGGTGGGAGATGGTATTGTTGCCGCCGGTGCCCTAGATGCAGTGTTTCCTACTACGAAACTGGTGATTCCCTGACCCTGACTGCTTTGGCCTGGCAAAGAAACCTGCACAGATACTGCAGGTGGTGCAGAAAATGGTGGCCCTACACTGCCGGAAGGGATGTTGCGTTGATGACTAGCTTCATTGGCCGAGGGTGCTACAACCTTAAGGGACGTTTGGTAGTTAGTCCAAGCTTGCAAATGCATGGTGGTTAAATGTCTATGCATGCAACTTGTATTGCGTGCCCTAAAAACTCATTTGTTCAGACTGGCCTACCGCCTCAATGCATTAACCTAACGATCCCTGTGTGGCCTATTTATAATAAAAAAAAAAAAAGGTTCCTCGCATCATGTTCTCATACACTTTATGCAGTATTAGCCCTCTGTGTCTGTACTGCTACATACTTAGGCAGGTAACTGGTTCATGCAGCTTTACATGAACACCTGAGCCTTACACTATAGCTGGTCCGAATAACTAAAGCAATTGTTACCATCCACCTCTCGTGTCTCCCCTTTTCCCCATAGTTTGTAAGCTTGCGAGCAGGGCCCTCACTCCTCCTGGTATCTGTTTTGAACTGTATTTCTGTTATGCTGTAATGTCTATTGTCTGTACAAGTCCCCTCTATAATTTGTAAAGCGCTGCGGAATATGTTGGCGCTATATAAATAAAATTATTATTATTATTATTATTATTGAAACTTTTCAGATTCTGCCCTCTGCTTAAGGTAGTTGAACATTTTTGACAGATGACTTTGCGCTGATCAATTGGATGTTGTTTAAAAAAATGCCAGACTGCACTCTTTCTAGCATCGGATACCTTTTCAGGCATTGCAGACTGAGCTTTAACCGGATGGCCACGCTGTCCTCCAACAGGTTTTGACTTTGCCATGCGTTTTGGGAAAGATACGGGCCCGGCAGATGGAACCTGTTGCGATGTTGATGCCTGCTGCGGCCCCTCCTCCTCCGCTTCAGAACTGCTGCCGCCTGCACCCTGTTCCCCCAATGGCTGCCAATCGGGGTCAAGAACTGGGTCATCTATTACCTCTTCTTGTAGCTCGTGTGCAACTTCGTCTGTGTCACCGTGTCGGTCGGTGGTATAGCGTTCGTGATGGGGCAACATAGTCTCATCAGGGTCTGATTCTTGATCAGCACCCTGCGAGGGCAATGTTGTGGTCTGAGTCAAAGGACCAGCATAGTAGTCTGGCTGTGGCTGTGCTTCAGTGCACTCCATGTCAGATTCAACTTGTAATGGGCATGGACTGTTAACTGCTTCACTTTCTAAGCCAGGGACGGTATGTGTAAAGAGCTCCATGGAGTAACCCGTTGTGTCGCCTGCTGCATTCTTCTCTGTTGTTGTTTTTGCTGAAGAGGACAAGGAAGCGACTTGTCCCTGACCGTGAACATCCACTAACGACGCGCTGCTTTTACTTTTACCAGTTTCATGAGAGGAGGCAAAAGAGCTAGAGGCTGAGTCAGCAAGATAAGCCAAAACTTGCTCTTGTTGCTCCGGCTTTAAAAGCGGTTTTCCTACTCCCAGAAAAGGGAGCGTTCGAGGCCTTGTGTAGCCAGACGACGAACCTGGCTCCACAGCTCCAGACTTAGGTGCAATATTTTTTTTCCCACGACCACCTGATGCTCCACCACTACCACTACCCTCATTACCAGCTGACAATGAACGCCCCCGGCCACGACCTCTTCCACCAGACTTCCTCATTGTTTTAAAAACGTTACCAAACTAACGGTATTTGTTGCTGTCACACAACTTACACGGTGAGCTATAACTTCAGTATGATTTAGCTACCCCTTTACAGGTGGGTGAGACCACAACGAAAATCAGGCACAATGTTACACACTCTGTTGTTGGTGGCAACAAATGAGAGAGATGCCACACACGCAGGACTGTCACTGAAGCGCAAATGTAAATATTAATCTCCCACTGATTTGTTTTTGTTTTTTTTAATGGGAGACTTTAGAAAAAAAAAATAATAAAAAAAAATGATTTTTTAAGGAAGAATTTATAAACCAAATAAAATGAAATGATTTTTTCAGGGAGAATTTAGAAAACAAATTAAAAAAAAATAGGCTTTCTATGGCCCACTGAGTGAGAGAGGACGCACACAGGAGTCAGGAGTGGCACACAAGCCCAGAGGCCAATATTTATCTCCCACTGATTGATGTTGTGATTTTTTCAGGTAGATTTTGGAACCCAAATCAAGCAAAAAAATAAATAGGCTTTCTATGGCCCACTGAGTGAGAGATGGCACACACAGGAGTAAGGAGTGGCACACAAGCCCTGAGGCCAATATTTTTCTCCCACTGATTGATGTAGTGATTTTTTCAGGTAGATTTTAGAACCCAAATCAAGCAAAAAAATAAATAGGATTTCTATGGCCCACTGAGTGAGAGATGACACAGACAGGGATGGCACTCTAGCAGAAATGCCAATCTTAATCTCCCACAAAAAAAAAAAAAAAAAAAAAAAAGGAACTGTCCTTCAATTACTATCTCCCTGCAGTAATCTCAGCCAGGTATGGCAGGCAGCAATAAGGAGTGGACTGATGCACAAATTACCGTATATACTCGAGTATAAGCCGACCCGAGTATAAGCCGACCCCCCTAATTTTGCCACAAAAAACTGGAAAAACTTATTGACTCGAGTATAAGCCTAGGGTGGAAATGTAGCATTTACCGGTGAATTTCAAAAATAAAAATAGATCATTATTTCCCCATAGCTGTGCCATATAGTGCTCTGCACCGTTCATATTGCCCCATAGATGCTGCACAGATGCCCCATATAGTGCTGTGTGCCGTTCATACTGCCCCATAGATGCTGCACAGATGCCCCATATAGTGCTGTGTGCCGTTCATACTGCCCCCATATAGTGCCGTGTGCCGTTCATACTGCCCCCATAGATGCTGCACAGATGCCTCATATAGTGCTGTGTGCCGTTCATACTGCCCCCATATAGTGCTGTGTGCCGTTCATACTGCCCCCATATAGTGCTGTGTGCCGTTCATACTGCCCCCATATAGTGCTGTGAGCCGTTCATACTGCCCCCATATAGTGCTGTGTGCCGTTCATACTGCCCCCATATAGTGCTGTGTGCCGTTCATACTGCCCCCATAGATGCTGCACATAAATCTGTGCTGCCGCTGCTGCTGCAATAAAAAAAAAAAACCACATACTCACCTCCCTTGATTGCAGCTCCCAGCGTCCGGTCCCGGCGCCTCCATCTTCCCGGCGTCTCTGCTCTGACTGATCAGGCAGAGGGCGCCGCGCACACTATATGCGTCATCGCGCCCTCTGCCTGAACAGTCAGAGCGCAGACGCCGGGAAGATGGAGGCGCCGGGAAGATGGAGCGACGCCCGGCGGCTGGAACGCGGACAGGTGAATATAACATACTTACCTAGTCCCAGCGATCCTCGCGCTGTCCCTGCCTTCCTCCCCGTCTTCTGTGCTGCAGCATCTTCCTGTCAGCGGTCACCGGCACCGCTGATTAGAGAAATGAATAGGCGGCTCCGCCCCTATGGGAGGTGGAGCCGCTTATTCATATCTCTAATGAGCGGTCCCACGTGACCGCTGAAGAGGGGAAGACGCTGCAGCACAGAAGACGGGGAGGAAGGCAGGGACAGCGCGAGGATCGCTGGGACTAGGTAAGTATACCTCAGCGCCCTCTCCCCCTCACCCGCCGACCCCACCACTACCGTGACTCGAGTATAAGCCGAGGGGGGCACTTTCAGCCCAAAAATTTGGGCTGAAAATCTCGGCTTATACTCGAGTATATACGGTAAATAAAAAGTGTGGACAAACAAACAAGATAGCTGTGCAGAAAGGAAGGAACAAGAGGATTTGTGCTTTGAAAAAAGCAGTTGGTTTGCACAGCGGCGTACACACAGCAATGCAGCTATCAGGGAGCCTTCTAGGGCAGCCCAATGAGCTACAGCGCTGAGGAAAAAAAAAAAAATGTAGCTTCCACTGTCCCTGCACACCGAAGGTGGTGTTGGGCTGTGGAAATCGCTACAGCACAAGCGGTTTGGTGGTTAATGGACCCTGCCTAACGCTATCCCTGCTTCTGACGAAGCGGCAGCAACCTCTCCCTAAGCTCAGATCAGCAGCAGTAACATGGCGGTCGGCGGGAACGCCCCTTTATAGCCCCTGTGACGCCGCGGACAGCAAGCCAATCACTGCAATGTCCTTCTCTAAGATGGTGGGGACCAGGACCTATGTCATCACGCTGCCCACACTCTGCGTTTACCTTCATTGGCTGAGAAATGGCGCTTTTCGCGTCATTGAAACGCGACTTTGGCGCGAAAGTCGCGTACCGCATGGCCGACCCCGCACAGGGGTCGGATCGGGTTTCATGAAACCCGACTTTGCCAAAAGTCGGCGACTTTTGAAAATGAACGACCCGTTTCGCTCAACCCTACTTGCTTGTGCTCTATGTGCGGTACCGCGGTCCTGTGACGCAACAGGATCGCTTCCTTCATGTTGCGTGAAGTTTAACCCACGTGTGTATACTTATGAGTACCGTCATATAGTCCGTCGTTACTTGGCAGCAGGTTCCATCTCTGCACGGTGGACCCCGGGCTGCGAACGCACCATACTCTATCTGTCTTATTATTTGGTGCGTTCCGCTAGCCCTAACATTACACTAGCGCCAGGGTCTGGCTAGTAATGACGGACAAACAGCAATCCTTGCGGTATATCCAGCAGCTGGAGGGTAGGTTGGCGGCTCTTGAGAGCGCAACCTCAGCTGTGGATGTTACCGCGGTTGCTGTACAGGCTGCTAGCGTGGCTGCAGCAACCCTGTCCATTGCCACCCCTGCTCCGACATTTTCTCGCCTCCCGCTGCCAGAAACATTTTCTGGTGATAGCAAGTTTTGTAGGGGATTTGTGAGTCAGTGCTCTACTCACCTCGAGCTCCTGGCTGCACGTTTTCCCACAGAGCGGGCTAAGGTGGGATTTATAGTGTCTCTTTTGTCGGACAGGGCATTGGAATGGGCTACGCCGCTGTGGGAGCGTGGCGATCATGTGGTGCAGAGTGCTCCGCTGTTTCTGAGCACTCTGAAACAGGTCTTTTTAGGACCTCAAGTCACCCATGATACGGCGCTCCAACTGCTGGCATTAACTCAGGGTGAGTCCTTGGTCAGTCAATTCGCCGTCCAATTCCGCACTTTAGCTAGTTGGATTGGTCGGATAAAGCTCTTATCCCCATATTTTGGAGGGGCCTGGCTGATCACGTTAAGGACGCTCTGGCCACTAGGGAGATTTCTGCCACACTGGAGGAGTTAATAACTGTCTCCACTCGAATTGATCTCCGTTTTAACGAGCGGAGGTTAGAGCGAGCCCAGTGTAGGCAGAGGTTTCGGCTGGCTCCTACCTTCGCCAAACCTCTGGAATCTCCGGTCCTGGTTCCTGAGTCACATGAGGCCAGGGAAGTGTCACAAGCGGGATCTAAGTCCCGGACCGCTTGTGCACTCAAGGTCTGTCATGTTTGCCAGCAGTCAGGACATCTAGCCACCAGATGTTCTCAGCGATCGAGGAAACGTCAGCGTTTAGTGGTAGTAGGTGGAGGTACACTAAACACGGCGACGTTTGCCTCTAAATTGTCCTTTAAGGGGACAATTACTATAGGCTCATTCTCCCACTCGGTAGAGCTCTGCGTGGATTCTGGGGCGGAGGGCAATTTTATGTCTTCTGCCTTCACCCAACGTCACGCAATACCCCTGGTTATGCTAGCTCAACCAGTAACGGTACGAGTGGTGAATGGGTCGGCACTGCCCTCACAGATAACACACCAGACCATCCCTTTTACTCTGTCCATGTCGCCATCTCATCAGGAGATTATATCTCTGCTCGTCATTCCTGAGGGAATTGATGAGGTCCTGTTGGGAATACCTTGGCTACGGTACCACTCTCCTCATATCGAATGGTCCTCTGGCAGAATCCTGGGATGGGGCGAATCTTGTGGGGGTAGGTGTCAGAGGGAGTGCGTTCAGGTTGCTACTACAGAGGTACCCGCAGACCTTTCCTCTCTCCCCAAGCAGTGTTGGTCTTATGCAGACATGTTCTCCAAAAAGGCGGCGGAGATCCTTCCTCCCCATCGCCCCTATGACTGTCCTATTGATCTCTTGCCTGGTGCTGAGCCTCCCCGGGGTCGAGTCTATCTGCTATCTCTCCCGGAGACGGAGGCAATGTCACAGTACATCCAGGAAAATCTGGCAAGAGGATTCATTAGGAAGTCAGTGTCACCTGCTGGGGCAGGGTTCTTCTTCGTGCAGAAGAAGAATGGAGAATTGCGTCCATGCATAGACTACAGGGGTCTTAACGCCATCACCGTTAAGAACAAGTATCCTTTGCCCTTGATATCTGAGCTCTTCGATAGGCTTCGGGGAGCAAGGGTATTTACTAAACTAGATCTGCGGGGTGCTTACAACCTGATTCGCATCCGTGAGGGGGACGAATAGAAGATGGCTTTTAACACCAGGGATGGGCACTATGAATATCTGGTGATGCCCTTCGGGCTCTGTAATGCCCCAGCCGTTTTCCAAGACTTTGTGAACGATATCTTCCGGGATATGCTTTCCACCTCGGTCGTAGTCTATCTGGATGATATTCTCATCTACTCTCCAGATATTGACTCCCACCGGAGAGATGTTTGCAAAGTCTTTGACCTCCTACGGGCAAACTCCCTCTATGCCAAGTTGGAGAAGTGTATGTTTGAGCAGGAGTCCTTACCTTTCCTAGGCTACATCATCTCTGCCCAGGGATTGGCTATGGATCCTGCCAAACTACAGGCTGTGATGGACTGGCAGGAACCCCATTCTCTTAAAGCGGTGCAGCGCTTTATGGGGTTCATTAATTATTATCGCCAGTTCATTTCGCACTTCTCAACTTTAGTAGCTCCCTTGGTTGCCCTCACCAAGAAGTGGGCGAATCCAAAATTGTGGTCTGAGGAGGTCTCCAAGGCCTTTAACTCTATAAAGTCACACTTCGCTAGCGCTCCCATCCTACATCGCCCCGATGTTGATAAGCCATTTATCATGGAGGTGGATGCCTCTTCTGTTGGTGCTGGAGCAGTCCTCTTCCAAAAGGATGCTCAAGGTCAGAAGCATCCTTGCTTCTTTTTCTCCAAGACCTTCTCACCAGCAGAGAGGAATTATTCCATCGGGGACAGGGAGTTGCTAGCCATGAGGTTGGCTTTCTCGGAGTGGAGACATCTCTTGGAGGGTGCACGTTTTCCCTTCCAAGTCTTCACAGATCATAAAAATTTGATGTACCTGCAGACAGCCCAGCGGTTGAATTCTCGCCAGGCCAGATGGTCCTTATTCTTCTCCCGGTTTCATTTCACCCTCCATTTTCTTTCTGGTGAGAAGAACATTCGGGCCGACGCTCTCTCTCGCTCCGTTGTGTCATCTGCGGAGGAGGAGGAGGAGCCTCGGCTTATTGTCCCCACCGAGAGCTTGAGAACTGTGGCCCCGGTTTCGCTAGAGTCTGTGCCCCCGGGAAAGACTTTTGTTCCATCCAATTTGCGTCCGGAGGTTCTCTCTTGGGCACACTCGTCCAGGGTGGGTGGACATTTTGGTTCCAAATGGACGTCTGAGTTACTGGCGAGGACATACTGGTGGCCGCATATGGCTCGTGATGTCGCAGAGTATGTTCGGGCGTGTGTCTCTTGCGCCAAGAACAAGACTCCTTGGCAACGGCCAGCTAGTTTGCTTTATCCTCTGCCGGTGGCGGACAGGCCCTGGGAGATGGTCGGGATGGACTTTGTGGTGGGCTTACCCAAGTCTCGTAACTGCACCATTATCTGGGTGATCACCGACCATTTTTCCAAAATGGTGCACTTGGTGCCTCTTCCACGGTTACCTTCTGCACGGGCGTTGGCTGTCTTGTTCGTCAAGCATATCTTTCGCCTACAAGGTATGCCAGACAAAATTGTTAGTGACCGGGGTCCCCAGTTTGCGTCTCGATTCTGGAGAGAGCTTTGTCGTCTACTCAGTATTGAGTTGAATCTCTCTTCGGCATATCATCCCGAGACGAATGGGTTGGTAGAGAGGGCCAACCAGACCTTGGTCACATATTTACGACATTTTGTTTCTGCCAGGCAGGATGACTGGGCATCCTTGCTACCGTGGGCAGAGTTTGCACTTAACAATGCCGTAGCCGACTCTACCGGTCAGACTCCATTCCTCCTAAATTACGGTCAGCATCCGCGTGTTCCTGTGCCCATGCCTGTGTCTTCTGCTGACTCCAGGGTGGCAGACTGGGCTGTGGAGGCACGGGACATTTGGGACCGCACGCAGGATGCCATTCGGGCCTCCAAGGAGAGAATGAGGTCCTCCGCCGATGTTCATCGGCGTCCCGCTCCGACCTTTGCTCCTGGCGACTTGGTGTGGCTCTCCGCCCGTAACATCAGGCTGCGAGTTGAGTCCACTAAGTTTGCTCCTCGCTACTTGGGTCCCTTCAAGGTTCTCGAACAGGTTAATCCTGTGGTCTACCGTTTGGCTCTTCCTCCACGCTTCGGTATCACCGACACCTTTCATGTGTCCCTCTTGAAACCCGTATACATGTCCCGGGACATCGGGTTCGTCTACGGACGATTACGAGGTGAACGCTATTTTGGGGTGCAAGGTGGTACGCGGCAAAAAGTTCTATCTGGTGGATTGGAAGGGTTATGGCCCAGAGGACAGGTCATGGGAGCCTGCTGAAAACATTCGGGCCCCACAGCTCATTGCTGCCTTCGAGCGTAGCGAGGCCCAAGGAGGGGGGGTAATGTTAGGTCTTGAGTTCCCGCTTCTGCACAGGGGGAATCTCGAGCCATGTCCGCTGCGGTCTCCCATTCTTATCCAGCCGCAGTGGAGTCTGCTCAGCAGGGACGTCGGTCCCAGCGTCTTGCTCAGTCTCACGCTGTACAGAGAGTTACTGCTGCTTCTGCAGCTTCTGCCATTAAAGTCAGTGCTGGTCAGCAGCGAGCGGACTTCTCTGGGACTAAGTCCTTGTCTGCACACACTGAGCATGCCCAGGGCAAGATCTCCCGTTGGAGATCGAGGGTCATGTGCTCAGGCTCTGCAGCACATTCCATTGGTCCTCTTGGCAGGTCTTGGAAGGGCAAAGTTTCTGTGGCCACTTCCTGTGCTGCAACTATATAAACTGCGCATGACCGCACGGCTATGTGCTAGTGTACAATTGTTAATGTTGTGAGTGCAAGTCGTCCTTGGATACCCCTACCCTATTGAATGTCTGTTCGCGGAAGGTGTATGGTTGCTATCTAGCGCCCGACTTAGCCTACAGCACGAATCACACATTACAGCGTCCAGTTGCTGTGACCGCCAGTACGGCGCCGTGCACTTCCTCTGTGCTTTCCTTACCCAAGCCTGGGTGGTTAGTGGCGTTCGTCAGTGCGGCACCGCATGCACTCTTGTGCCTTAAAATCGTTATTTAGTTTCCTTACACACCCAGTTGCGGTGTTATGCCAGCAAGGGTCTAATAGGACTTCAATCCTAGTTGGGGTTGAGTTCGCTGACTACTTGCTCGCGCTCTATGTGCGGTACCGCGGTCCTGTGACGCAACAGGATCGCTTCCTTCACGTTGGGTGAAGTTTAACCCACGTGTGTATACTTATGAGTACCGCCATATAGTCCGTCGTTTCTTGGCAGCAGGTTCTATCTCTGCACGGTGGACCCCGGGCTGCGAACGCACCATACTCTATCTGTCTTAATATTTGGTGCGTTCCGCTAGCCCTAACACCCTGTGCCAGTGCCAACGAGTGGGCCCCCCTGCTTGCTCAGGATCACAGCACTTGCTATGTTGAAATATTTACCTCTCCCTGCTCCACCGCCGTGACGTATTCCACGTTTCCCGGGCCCACGAAAATCTTGAGCCAGCCCTACCCCCCACAACTTTAGCCAAATGAGCCCCTGTTTTCAATGCCTAACTATTATTATAAAGTAAATTAAGATTGACAAGCTTCAGTAATACGAATAGATGTTTTTGGCATTAAAATGGGCACTGTAGGTGTTTTCCTGTTCTCCACTCACTGCCGACTTTGATTCCCCATTGACTTGCATTGGGTTTCGTGTTTCGGTCGGCCCCCGACTTTTCGCAATAATCGGCCGATTTCACCCGACCAGACTTTTGAGAAAGTCGGATTTCGCAAAACCCGACTCGATCCTAAAAAAGTAAAAGTCGCTCAACTCTACTCACCACTTCTCATAGCAGCCTGTTCCACTCATTGATCACCCTCACTGTCAAAATGTTTTTTCCAATATCTAATCTGTATCTTCTCCTTTTCAGTTACATTCCATTTCTTCTCGTGCTTCCATGTGCAAATGAGAATAATGATGATCCCTCTACACTGTAACATCCCTTCTGAAATTTGCAGACAGCTATTAAGTCTTCTCTTAGCCCTCTTTTTTAGCAAGTTTGCAGTCCATTTACCAACCTAGTAGCTCTTCTCTTAACTTGCTCCAGTTTTTAATGTTGTTTTTAAAATGTGATGCCCAGAACTGGACACAGTATTCCAGATGAGGCCTGACCAAGGAGGAGTAGACGGAGATAATTACTTCACGTGATCTAGACTCTATGTTTCTTTTAATACATCCTAGCCTTTTTTGCTGCTGCATCACACTGTTGACCCATGTGAAGTCTGTGATCTATTAGTATACCCAAGTCTTTTCCACATGTGCTCTTGCTTGGTTCTATTCCTCCTATTCTATAGATGTAATTTTCATGTTTCTTGCCTAAATGTAGAATCCTGCATTTCTTCCTGTTAAATAGCATTCTATTAGTCACTGCCTTTTTTTCAAGCTTATCTAGGGTACCGTCACACTAAGCGACGCTGCAGCGATACCGACAACGATGTCGATTGCTGCAGCGTCGCTGTTTGGTCGCTGGAGAGCTGTCACACAGACAGCTCTCCAGCGACCAACGATCCCGAAGTCCCCTGGTAACCAGGGTAAACATCGCGTTACTAAGCGCAGGGCCGCGCTTAGTAACCTGATGTTTACCCTGGTTACCACCGTAAACGTAAAAAAAAAAAACACTACATACTTACCTTCCATGTCTGTCCTCCGGCGCTGTGCTTTCCTCTGCACTGTCAGCGCCGGTCGCTGTGCTTTCTGGCTGGCCGGCGCTCACAGCCAGTGCAGAGAAGCACAGCGCCGGAGGACAGACACGGAAGGTAAGTATGTAGTGTTTGTTTTTTTTACTTTTATGCTGGTAACCAGGGTAAACATTGGGTTACTAAGCACTGCCCTGCGCTTAGTAACCCAATGTTTACCCTGGTTACCAGTGATGACATCACTGGATCGGCGTCACACACGCCGATCCAGCGATGTCAGCAGGGAGTCCAGCGACAAAATAAAGTTCTGGACTTTCCTCAGCGACCAACGATCTCCCAGCAGGGGCCTGATTGTTGGTCGCTGTCACACATAACGATTTCCTTAACAATATCGTTGCTACGTCACAAAAAGCAACGATATCGTTAACGATATTGTTATGTGTGATGGTACCCTTAGTGATACCTCCTAGCTTTGCATTATCTGCAAATTTGATTAGATTACCTTCAGTTCATTTATCTAGATCATTTATAAAATGTTGAACAACACTGGGGCCAGGACAGAGCTTGTGGTACTCAACAGCTTGTGGAAACCATCTTTATTTACCAAGCGGAAAGGCAGCATTTCCGTGGCCAATAGATGGTGGAGTTCAAACAATTAGCTTTGGCATGTGTAGGACTAAACATTCTTTTACATGACCACAAATGCGGGACTGAGGGCTGGCTGCTGTGCTGAGAGAGGGTGAAATAGGATGAACGCGACAAAATGCTATGAGTGAGGTACAGGCAGAGATGTTTTGGTAGATTAAGATAGATGTGGTGTGTTCGATTGAAAAAAAACAGCAGCCATCTTCACTTCCATAACAGCTGACAGGCTCTCGTTTACTGCGACTGTAGGGGGTAAACAAGGGGAGGTTCTGTGGCCAGAGACCTGTGTGAGAACACTTGTCATGGTGACAGTGACAAGTCACAGTGATGGAGGAGGAAGCAGCAGATGCGGTTGATGGGACAGCTGGTGGTTGGCGAGGTCCGCTAGTCTGCATTTTAGCACAGTGAGATTCCCAGACTACAGCATTTTGATCGCACATGTGCCAGTTCATACATAGAGTAGTCAAATTATTGCATATTTTGCCTGTACTAAGTTGTTTTTTGTGAAGTTGGCATATAATGTGAGTTGGGTCATCCTTTGCAGTCTCAAGAAAGGCCCAGGCTAGGCAGCCCTTGCCACCTCTGCAAACTGTAAACTGCAGACCTGCGACCATTACTGGCCACAGTCAGAGTTGGGGCTGAGGATGCAGTGCTTGTCACAGTTGCATCACTCTATGTCTGTGCGGCAAGCCACAACATAACCTCCTCATCTTCTTCCTCTTCCATCTCCTCTGCTGAGCTACTCAGCAGCATTCCTTTTTTTCACACCAAGTGAGATCTACAACATCATTGTCATTCTCTCCCACTCTTTGCCCACAGTACAGTCTGCATGCGTCTCAACTATTTGAGTCTCATCAGGATCACCTCCACCCCCTGTTGTTAATGTCTGGTGAGGGGGGTCTGGATTCCTGCTTCATCTGGCCCGGATCCAACTGAAAAAAAATTTGGCCATCAGTGTAGATGCTTTCCTCTTCTTGATTTTGGGAATCTTTGAAGCAGACCTCTGATGCCCATGTAATATATTGTGTGAACAGTTCTCCAGACTCATGTATCTGTGGTTCCCCACAGTCAATTGGGCAGTTGGAGATTTGTGATGCGGCAGAAGGGAAAGAGTAAATGGAGTGCCACCTCTGAGGAATGTACTGTGTGTGATGTTATTGTGAAGGAAGAGGAGAGGCCACTTGATGCAGCGCTTGCCATCCAGAAAAGCACATGCTTTTTCTGATCCTCATATACCAGGTGTACCACCAAAGAAAGGGAATCGAGTAGCCCCCTCAGTAACAGATGTTGTCAATTATCTTTGGATGGGACGAGACGGTGTTTGTTCGGTATCGTTTTCAGTAACATTACCACCAAACCCAGGTGCGCCTTGAACACCAAGCTTATTCCCCATTCCATCACAACCTCCCTTTTTCATCATTCATGTTGGATGCCCCCTTCCCCTCTTTTAACCAGCTGTTTCACAACCCTAAGCCCAGTCCTGTCAGTCACTGATCACTAAATTAACAATCAGTATTTATTTGCTGAGATAGTGTGTCTGAACCACACTATTAGTAGAAAGGATTCAGATTTAGAAATGTAGGCTGGTGTCTGGACCACACTATTAGCAGAAAATATTTAGATTCAGTCATTTGGCTTGTAGTCTGGATCATACTATTTGCAGAAAGGATTTAGATTCTGAAATGTGGTGTGGTCTCTGGCCCAGACTATTAGCACAAACTATTTAGATTCTGAAATGTTGCCTGGTGTATGACCCACACAATTAGCAGAAAGAATTTAGATTCGGAAATGCTGATTTCTGGCTGGACCACACTATTAGCACAAACTATTTAGATTCTGAAATGTGGCCTGGTGTCTTGCGTATACTATTAGCAAAAAGGATTTAGAATCTGAAATGTGGCCTGTGTCTGGCCCACACTATTAGCACAAACAATTTAGATTCTGAAATGTGGCCTTGTGTATGGACCAAACTATTAGCAGAAAGGATTTAGATTCGGAAATGTGGCCTTTGTCTGGCACATACTATTAACACAAACTTCGGGCCAATCACTGCAGTTAAATGCGATGTTGTGGGCCTGCCTAATTTCAAAAGTACACTGAATGAGCCGTGACTAAAAAGATAACGTCACCACCCATATGACTGAAAGAAAAGGTATTTGAGGGAATCTCTAATTATTCTTCTTCTTCTTATTATTATTATTTATTATTATAGCGCCATTTATTTCATGGAGCTTTACATGTGAAAAGGGTTATGCATAATAAAAAAACAAGTACAATAATCTTAAACAATACAACTCATTACTGGTAGAGGAGGAAAGAGGACTCTGCCCAAGAGCGCTCACAATCTACAAGTGATGGTTGAAGATACAGTTGGTGAGGGTAGAGCTGGTCATGCAGCGGTTTGGTGGGTACTGCAAGTTGTAGGCTATAATGATATAAAGTGTTTTTTTAAACATAATACTTGGACATTTTCTTTGACAAAAATATGTTAGTTATGCACAATGCTTCACTAAAAATACACTGGAACCAGTTTAATAGCCAAAAATGAGATGACAGGTTCCCTTTAACCCCTTTATCCCATATGATGTACTATCCTATCGAGGTGACCTGGAACTTAATTCCCATTGACGGGATAGTACATCATAGGCTATCGGCCGCGCTCACGGGGGAAAGCGCGGCCGATCGCCACCGGATGTCAGCTGATTATTACAGCTGACATCCAGCACTATGTGCCAGGAGCAGTCACGGACCGCTCCTGACATATTAACCCCCGGCACACTGTGATCAAAGATGATCGCAGTGTTTTGGCGGCACAGAAAAGCATTGCGCAGGGAGGAATTTACCCCCACATATGGGGCATCAGCGTACTCAGGACAAATTGCACAACAACTTTTGAGGTCCAGTTTCTTCTGTTACCCTTGGGAAAATAAAAAATCGGGGGCAAAAAGATAATTTTTGTGAAAAAATATGATTTTTTATTTTACGGCTCTACATTATAAACTTCTGTGAAGCACTTGGTGGGTCAAAGTGCTCACCACACATCTAGGTAAGTTCCTTAGGGGCACAAGCCTAAGTGGCAGGAAAGCCAAGGGAAAATACCTATGTGCTTGACTCACTACCTGGATGGTGCCTTAGCGTCCATATGACAAGCATGTAACGGTATATTACCTGTGGTGTGCCCACCTCCTAGTACGATGGGTGGGTCGCATACTAGGATGTGGGCACATCACAGGTAATATACCGTTACATGATTGTCATATGGATGCTGAGGCACCATCCAGGTAGTGAGTCAAGCACATAGGTATTTTCCCTTGGCTTTCCTGCCACTTAGGCTTGTGCCAGTGGCTTCAATTAAGTGCGGTACTGAGTGGTTTATGTGTTTTGATATACCACACTGTAATTTTGCCTGTTGTATACATGTATAGCATCTGATGTGATTTGTGCCTTACTCCTAGTGGCCTCTAGTTGTGGTTTGAGGTACCCAGGTATTTATGATACTTGTTATTTGTTGATTAATAAAATTTGTTAGATTTTACATTCCTTGTGCCATTCATTTATTTTTTTTGGTACTGTGTTTTGAAGTTCCTTAGGGGGTCTACTTTCCAAAATGGTGTCACATGTGGGGGGTTTCAATGTTTAGGCACATCAGTGGCTCTCCAAATGCGACATGGCGTCCTATCTCAATTCCAGTCAATTTTGCATTGAAAAGTTAAACGGCACTCCTTCCCTTCTGAGCTCTGCCATGCACCCAAACAGTGGTTTTCCCCCCACATATGCAGTATCAGCGTACTCAGGATAAATTTTACAGCAACTTTTGGGGTCCAATTTCTCCTGTTACCCTTGGTAAAATAAAACAAATTGGAGCTGAAGTAAATTTTTTGTGAAAAAAAGTTAAATGTTCATTTTTTTTAAACATTCCATAAATTCTTGTGAAATGCCTTGAAGGGTTAATAAACTTCTTGAATGTGGTTTTGAGCACCTCGAGATGTGCAGTTTTTAGAATGGTGTCACACTTGGGTATTTTCTATCATATAGACCCCTCAAAGTGACTTCAAACGTGATGTGGTCCCTAAAAAATGGTGGTGTTAAAATGAGAAATTGCTAGTCCACTTTTAACCCTTATAACTCCCTAACAAAAAAAATTTGGTTCCAAAATTGTGCTGATGTAAAGTAGACATGTGGGAAATGTTACTTATTAAGTATTTTGTCTGACATATCTCTGTGATTTAAGGGCATAAAAATTCAAAGTTGGAAAATTGCAAAATTTTAAAAATTTTCGCCAAATTTCCATTTTTTCTCAAATAAACGCAGGTAATATCAAAGAAATTTTACCACTATCGTGAAGTACAATATGTCCTGAGAAAACAGTGTCAGAATCATCAGGATCCGTTGAAGAGTTTCAGAGTCATAACCTCATAAAGGGACAGTGGTCAGAATTGTAAAAATTGGCCCGGTCATTAGCGTGCAAACCACTCTTTGGGGTTAAGGGGTTAAAGAGCATTGTAGTCATTGATGGCTGCCCATGAATTTTATTTTAAAAAATGTTTGCATTTTATCCCCAGCCCTGCACAGGAGCCCATTCCAGCACAGGCTCCTATCAGTGGAATCCATACCCATTAATGCACATAAAATATTATTTTTTATCTAAAATTATTATGATGCTAAAGAAAATTGTAGTCCTTGATGGCTGCTTATGAATTTTATTTTGAAAAGTTGACATTGTAATTAACATGGAGACATTCTTTCTGACATTTGATACAACATTCTGTCATTTTTCTGTTTTGGATGAGATGTCTTTTGAAGAAATTGCGGAGGAAGTGCAAAAGTGTGGCTTGGTGTGGAATTATCAGCAGTAAACACACCTGTTCTGCTTGCTTTAGTGCATTGCCACAAAATTTTAGCACAATGGGCCAAAAAGTAATGTAAAGTCCCTAGGCACAATTGCTGCAGTTGATAACGGAGTAAACTTTGCTGAACGACATCAATTCCAAGGAGGAGGCCCACAGTCTCTACCACATGGAAGTACAAAGCAAAGGCAATTTCTTAAAAAAAAAATTAATGGTGGTTAGATATTTTTCATTGAGGCTGAGTGCACACTATCACCTCACAAAAGGTTGTAGAATCCACATGATACTCCGTCGATAGTAGTGTACTTGGACAGATGCGAGTTGAGATTCCACATAGATGGATGCATGTTTACTTGTCACACATATGACTAATTGATAATGCAATGGAAGAAGAGGAGAAAGAAGATGGAAAGCAATAGATGAATACGAAAAAAGGTGAATATCACAATGACCACTTCATTTTGTGGCATAACAACCTGAAAAATGAGCATGAGGAGAAGGAGGAGGACAGTTTAAGCCTTGCTTGTTTTGTTATTTAGTTTATTTTTTCTGGGTGAGCAAGTCATGCCACTTTATATGCTGATTGAGAACAGTAAGGCCGGCATCGCACTCGGAGTAAGACAATACGGTCCGTATTTTACGGACGTATTTTATGCGCTCATACGTCCGTAAAACTCGCTAGTGTGACGCCGGCCTAATTCCTATTCAATTTAATAGGGATGTCCATTCTACATCAAGCCTCCATTCATCTGCCATCAGCAGGAAAAAGAATTCCGACACCTGAGATGCCTGCTTGTAGAAATCGCTGCCACCACATCCATAGCTAAAGCTTTTTGGCACTGTTGAGCCTCCTCCAACAACAGGAGTAGTGGCATTACCAGCTACTGCCCGTGGTCCCATATTTGGAATGTTTTTCTTTTGCTTCTATATTAGTATAGAGTATATAATATATCTATATAGATATATAGATATATATATATGTATATGTGTATATATACTGTATATGGTCATACGCATTGTCACTCTTTAATTTGTTCCAGAAAATTAGGTATTTCATCCAGAAAATTATTTCAGTTACCCATGTTTTTTTATACACGTTAATTTCCTTTGTGTGTATTGCAACAACGCACACAAAAAAGCAAAGCAAAAAAGGGAAAGTGGACATAATAACACTCAAAACCACAAAAATCGGCTGTTCAAAAATGTTGGCACCTTTCCAAAATCGTGGGTAAACAACTTTGTTTAAAACATGTGATGCTTGTTTAAAGCTACATGTGGCAAGTAACAAGTGTGGTCAATATGAAAATCACACCTGAAACCATATAAAATGGAGAGAATTCGTCTCAATCGTTGCATTGTGTGTATGTGTGTGCCACACTAAGCATGGAAAACAGAAGGAGGACAAGAGAACGGTCTGAGGACTTGAGAACAAAAATTCTTGGTATAAACAATATACATATTGCTATAAACAATCTGAAGGTTACAAGTCCATCTCCAGAGATCTTAATGTTCCTGTGTCCTTTGAGCACAACATAATCTAGAAGTTTACAACCAATGGCACTGCAGCTACTCATCCTGGATGTGGACAGCAGAGAAAAATTGACGAAAGGTTGCCAGGTTAGTCCAGATGGTAAATAAGCAGACCCAATCGAGTTCTAATGAAATTCAAGCTGTCCTGCAGGCTCAGGATGCATCAATGTCACTGCAAACTGTCCATTGACATTTGAATTGAATGAAACCCTGTGGCAGGAGACACAAGAGCACCCCACTGCTGACCACAGAGACATAAAAGAGCTAGACTGCAGTTTGCCAAAATGAACATGAGAAAGTCAAAATCCTTCTGGGAAAGCATCATGTGCACAGATGAGAACAAGATAGAGCTTTTTGGTAAAGTACATCATTCTACTGTTTACCTAAAACAGAATGAGAGCTACAAAAATAGCAGAGATTTCAAATTTGTTTTGGGGTTGTGTTGCAGCCTCTGGCACTGAGCTGAGCTGACTGTGTGCCAGGCATCATGAAATCTGAAGATTACCAAAGGATTTTGGGTCGCAATGTAGTGCACGGTGTCAGAAAACTGGGCTTGCATCCTAGGTCATGGGTCTTCCAGCAGGGATAAACATACTTCAAGAATCACCAAGAAATTAATGAAAAAAAAAGGACTGGAGAGTTCTGAAGTGGCCAGTAGTGAGTTCGGAACTAAATCCCATTGAACTGCTGTGGAGAGATTTTAAACTGCTGTTGGGAGAAGGAACTCTTTAAAGGGACACTGTCACCTGAATTTGTAGGGAACAATCTTCAGCCATGGAGGCGGGGTTTTTGGGTGTTTGATTCACCTTTTCCTTACCCGCTGGCTGCATGCTGGCTGCAATATTGGATTGAAGTTCATTCTCTGTCCTCCGTAGTACATGCCTGCACAGTGCAATCTTGCCCTGGGCAGGCGTGTTCTACGGGGGGACAGAGAATGAACTTCAATCCAATATTGCAGCCAGCATGCAGCCAGCGGGTAAGGAAAGGGTGAATCAAACACCCAAAAACCCCGCCTCCATGGCTGAAGATTGTTCCCTACAAATTCAGGTGACAGTGTCCCTTTAAATATGAAAGACCTGAAACAGGTTGCAAAAGTGGTCTAAAATTCCAGTTGAGAAAATACAATAACAGGCCACAGTATCAGTATGGCATGTATAGTTGTCAAATTTGACCAGTATAATTACTGTGCAAAAACAGTCATGCAAAGTTAAAAGGGTAGATTTTTTTTTCTCCAAAATTCTTCCCCAAAAAAAAGGAACGAAACAAGAAATGCTGGGTGGTACAAATAAAAAAAAAACAAAGCCAACAACAGACCACAGTGCTGGTATGTTGTGTATGTATCTCAGATTGGATAAGGAAAACAGTTGTGTAAAAAAATACACACACAGTTAAATGTATAGGTATTAAATATATATTGTAAGGTACCGCTTACTGCGTGTCTTGGGGGACACTCACTTGGCAACGGGATAAACGCACTCAGGCACAATTTTCTTACAATAACAGTCTCTTAGGTTTATTTGCACATCAGCATAAACCACAACCTGATGAACTTGGTAGTTTGTAACAGCCTGAACACCGTCTGTACATATTCAGCTTTACCGTGGAACCATAGTCCCTCACTGGCCCCGGTCAGCATAACACAGATTACAGTCTGTTACCTGTTGGCGACCATCATACAGGTTCCCGGATGCCTCTTATCCTCTGAGGTATTCCATAGAGTAAACACACTCTCTCTCTCTGACCCCGGTC
Organism: Ranitomeya imitator; assembly: GCF_032444005.1. Taxonomy (NCBI): domain Eukaryota; kingdom Metazoa; phylum Chordata; class Amphibia; order Anura; family Dendrobatidae; genus Ranitomeya; species Ranitomeya imitator. The sequence goes on from NC_091282.1 coordinate 239,922,783, forward strand.
AGTATAACACGGATCCCTTACCGTTACCTGTTGGTGCCGCACAGGTTCCCGGATACCTCTTATCCTCATAGTTATCCCACATACGTATCTCATTGACCCCGGTCAGTGTCAAACACGGTTATCAGACCGTCCATTCTGGAGGTATCTCACAGGCCTCCTTGCTCTGGCTCAGATTAGCCAGGACTCGCTCCCATGTGCCAAACACACCTCCATTACATAGGTGTAACCACACCCAGGTATCTATCACATGGCTAGTCAGGTGAGCGTGACATCACCAAAGGTCCTCAAACACACAATCATATACAGACTTCATCTTGGGTATTCAGACACATCCCTTTGGGTGGGTTTGTAGGTGACTGGACCCACCCATCTCTCCAATCACCTGGAAGCCTCCCCAATGTAAAACAAACACCTCAGTTGATCTGCTAAGCAAAACATACCCAGGTTTCCATCACAGGGCCACTCACCTCTGCGATACATACCGCCCATTAATCACATGACCAGTTGCTACGCCACAATATATATATTTATCATTCTTTAATGCTACTGCTTCCCAAAAATAATTCTAGGTGTTAGGATCTTTGTGCTGCACGGGATAGATCCCAAGCCTTACCTGCCTCCCATTCGGACTTGGCCACTGTGGGTGCTACTCAGCTTGAAAGTCAGGCCCAGCATCTTGCTCAGGCTCACAGTGTTCGTTTGATTACTGCTGGCTCTCCAGCCAAGTCTAAAGCAACCAGCGATAGGCAGCTGAAGCCTGACGCTCTGGAGTGTGTCCAGAAATCACCTTGCTGAGCATGTCCGTGAGGTGGCGTCTTCTCATTGGTGGTCAAACGTCAGCTGCTCTGGTGATATGGCATCTCTGGATTGGTCCACTGGCAAGTTCTTGTTCATTTGGACATGAGTCTAGTATATAAAAGGCTCTCAGAGGCGCACGCAGGTGTTCTAGTATCATTTATGTGTGGTTATTGCCAGTGGATACTCTACCACTCTGTCTGAATGTGTTGTGTTCTAGCCTTGTGACTGAACACATAGGCAGGCAGCTAGGGACTGTGGGGGCAATTAGCCGTTGACTTAGCATCTGGATCCTACATGTGTGCGGTTAGCACAGTAGAGTTCCAGAGCAAGCACAACCCTAGTCAGGGTATTATACCCAGCATCTGCTTTGTTCCTGTGTGCAAGTGACACAGCTCAGTTGCAGAGCATCTCTATAAGTTCTGTGTGCAAGTGACACAGCTCAGCTGCAGAGCATCTCTTTAATTTCTGTGTGCGAGTGACACAGTTCAGTTGCAGTGCGAGGTCAGTCCATGTGCTTGTTCAGTGACGTTTAACTAGACATGGCACTCTGTACTTGTTTGTGCTGTTCCTCTCTGTGTGTACAAGCAATCGCTCGCTGTGTGTTCCGTCTTTGCTTTCTAGCAGCAGTTATACATCTCTGCACGGTGGACCCCGGGTTGCGATTGCACTTTATTATTAATTTTATTTAGTGCAATCTGCCAAACCTAACACTAGATTGGTACATAGATACATAGGTAGTTAAATACCTGTTCAAATAGCCAGAATGGGTAACAGGCCATTGCATTGGTTTGGTGTGTATTGATGTAAAATTTGACTAGTAAAACAGTTATGCAAAAAAAAAATTGTTTTTGGCACACATGCACACTGTGTGAAGTAGTGAAGTAAACAGTTGACTTTAAATGTCTTGATTTTAGAGAATTTAATTATGTCTTTTAAAATTACAATTTTCCCCCTTCTCAAAAAGGATTGCAGAAGAAATGGAAAATTCAGAACAGTTGCTTATGACAAGCAAGCACACTTTCTCTTACTGACACTGATATCATGTGTTCTTCTAAAATAATATTGTGCTAGCTTGTAGCTGCTTTCTACAGCATTAAGAATAAAGAAATAATAAAAAATACAGTGCAAGTGCCAGATATACCATGTCATTGATCAATCACACTTCTGCTGCTGGCATCTCTCCTATCTCTCTCACCCTCTATCAATAAAATCTCTATATTGTTTGCAGACTACTTCAAGTCATATTTAGTGCTGCAGATGCATAAAACATTACAGTCAGGAGTATTTTTTCATTGTTTTAGGGCTTTCTATATGCATATGGATGAGCTCAGCACTGTGACATCCTCTCATTTATCAAATTAAAATCGCTGCATAATTCCCTGCCTCGGCTTTTGTACAGGCTCTGATGGTCCCTCATGACTGGCTGCACTATACCATGTGATGTAAAAGCTGAAAGTCATTATGTTGAAGCCCATGAGCTCCTGAGATCGTGTGTGCCTTCTGCGGCTAATGCAATCTTTTGCATTGTGTTAAATGGTGGTTGGCATTTTTGGGAGGTGAGTCCCTTAAATTAAATTGAAAATTGTTTTCAAATGACATGTGAATTTCATAACATTTGACACAAATTTGATTTGCATCAAATTATTTCTCTCATCTGTAATGCGTTGCCTTTAACTGGGCCTCAAAAGTCAAACAAAATGAGGCTGAAGACGGTCTTCAGACCTTCACTTGGACATCATTAATGTAGTAAGTAATACATATTTTCCATTCATATTTTTAGACTTTCGAGTATTCAGCCTGCATCTGCAATTGTAGCACATCCAAAGTGACATCTTTTTAGCAATAAAATAAGCCAAGTCTGTCAATATCAATACTCTTTTTATGCATACTTTTTTTCTAAAAGCTTTATACCTTTGTCTTTAATGAAGAAAAATGGCATCATAAAAGAAAATAGCATAATATTTACTGTATATGCAGTGTAGTGCATAGTGTTTTCTGTAGAAAGGATTTCTTCACTCTATAAACTCACAAAACTGCAAAAATTAAGTATACATATCTTAAATTCATAGGTTATAATGCGTGTTTTGTGTGTAATAGTTCTGTAGTTGTCAACCCCATGTAAGAAGGCTAGACAGTGTCCTTCAACCAGCTTATATTTTGTGTTCCATGTGCAATAGATTAGATGCCCTTTTTAAGTAGGCAAATAGGCAGCATGGCATACAGATCACATTTGCATCCTCATATGACCCCTGATCCTTATCTAATTATTTAAACTGCTCAGTTGTAGACTGGATGACACTGATGTAACCTTGACAACAGTCAATAGCGGCATAATGAGTACATGGAAGTATGTTGACAAGACTGTTATACATACTGCTCATGTTCTAAAGGATCCAGTTATTATTTTATTTCTTTCCTCCTTTAATAATCTCCAAGAACAATTTGTTTTAATATTAAAGTTATGCTAAAAATACATACAGTGCAAACCAATAAACGTGTGAGTATGTAATTACAGCTTATCTACTCATGGTTATACTTCATAGTTATGGAACCATATTTACTTTGTGTTATTGCTTTCATTTTCTTATTGTGATACACAAACACAAAAATATATTCTGTATATAGTATATGGACACCTACACATTACACTTTCAGGATCTTTTATGACATCCTAAATGAAATCCACAGGCAATAATATGGAGCTGGTCTTCTCTTTTAAAGGGAACCTGTCACCCCGTTTTTTCAGATTGAGATATAAATACTGTTAAATAGGGCCTGCACTGTGCGTTACAATAGTGTATGTAGTGTACCCTGATTCCCCACCTACGCTGCGAAATACATTACAAAAGTCGCCGTTTTCGCCTGTCAATCAGGCTGGTCAGGTCAGGTGGGCGTGGTGGCATCGCTCTTTTCTTCCCCAGCTTTCCGTTGGTGGTGTAGTGGTGTGCGCATGTCGCAGTGACGAATCCACTGCGCGCACGTGAAGAAGCAGCGCGCGATCTGCGCTATTACCCCCTGTCATCGGTGGATGCAAACTCGGCTTTGGGAAAATGGCCGCCGCGATCTCTTCTGCGCACGCGCGGCATCCCGCGGCCATTTTCCTGAAGCCCCGTGCAGCAGAGCACTCCATCTGCGCACGCGCGGCCCCAGGAAGATGGCCGCCCCCACCGATGACAGGGGGTAATAGCGCAGATCGTGCGCTGCTTCTTCACGTGCGCGCAGTGGATTCGTCACTGCGACATGCGCACACCACTACACCACCAACGGAAAGCTGGGGAAGAAAAGAGCGATGCCACCACGCCCACCTGACCTGACCAGCCTGATTGACAGACGAAAACGGCGACTTTGGTAATGTATTTCGCAGCATAGGTGGGGAATCAGGGTACACTACATACACTATTGTAACGCACAGTGCAGGCCCTATTTAACAGTATTTTTATCTCAATCTGAAAAAACGGGGTGACAGGTTCCCTTTAAACCAAAAAAGCTTGCACTGTTCAGAGAAGGGTTTCTACAAGAGTGTGGAGGGTTTCTGTGGGCTTTTATGTCTATTCATTCAGAAAAGCACTTGTAAGGTCAGATCTTGATGTTGGGTGAGAGGGTCTAGCTCGTAATCTCCATTCTAGATCATCCCAATAGTGTTTGGTGGGGTTATGTTCATGGTTCTGTGCAGGCCAGTCAAGCTCCTCTGAAAACCGGTGCGGGAATGCAGCAGCACAGAGAAGGTTGACTCAGTGTTACAGTAAAATAAGTAGCTATATATTAACTACTAGATGGTGGCCCGATTCTAACGCATTGGGTATTCTAGAATATGCATGTCCACATAGAATATTGCACAGCCAATTTAGTATATTGCTCAGCCACGTAGTATGTTGGCCAACCATGTAGTATATTGCCCAGCCACGTACTATATTGCCCAGCCACGTACTATATTGCCCAGCTACGTAATAAATTGGCCAGCCACGTAGTATATTGCCCAGCCACGTAGTATATTGCCCAGCCACGTAGTATATTGCCCAGTCATGTAGTATATAGCACAGACACGTAGTATACTGCCTATAACATAAGAGTAATACTAACAGCACTGATTGAGTAAATAAGATGAATGCTACTGTGTCCTGAGGTCACAGAATTCCAGCCGTGCACACCATGCAGCCTGGAGATGCCGCCAGGGGTGGAGCATTCACGGCACGGACACGTGCTCCACACCGGGGGTCCCAGGATAACACGGTCGCGCTTCCCCATGCTGGATGAGAGGAGCGCCCCCTGCCGGCGGATGCTGGCAGTGGAGGCTCCAGTTCAGTGCATGTAGTGCTCTTACCATTACCGGAGCATGTATTCCTCCACAGAAGATGGCGGGACTGTGCCCGGTGCTACAGCCGCACAGTGATGCGGGGAGCCGGCTCGGATACACCATGTTTCTCAGCTCGGAGTGCGAATCTGAAGCGGAGATGTCTATGAGCCTGGCCCGGACCAAAACACACTCGTACGGGAGCACGGCCAGCGTGATGGCACCCTGGGCCGAGAGGTACATAGAGCACCCGGTCTGCCCTGGGGACACCCTGCAGGGCATCGCTCTCAAGTACGGGGTGATGGTAAGCAGGGGACAGGCCTGGGAGGCTGAGGGCGGTGTGCCAGGCTGGTGGGAGTGTGGAGCCCACCACCTCAGCTGTGTGCGGACAGGAGACTGGCACTGCCAGGGTCTACGGGGGGAGATCATGGTGCACAGGGCATGCAGTGCTAGGCCCAGCACACACTGCAGGGTGTGTGTGTGTGTGTGTGTGTGTGTGTGTGTGTATGACCGGAGGGGAATATGCGGGTGGTAGGCACTGACTGCAGAGGAGTAGGGAGGGACTAATCGGACTGTGGCCATCGCTGATTGGTCACGGCAGCCATGACCAATTAGTGACTTGGATTCCATGACAGACAGAGGCCGCGACCAATGAATATCCAGGACAGACGGAGAGACGGAATTGACCCTTACACAAATATATAGTAGATATACAAGTTTAGCAAGGCAAGGTGCAAAGTCACTAAGATGGCAATTCATAAATTGGAAACAATGCAACACAGTTCTTGCTGCCTCTCTTGACCTAATGGCTACTGTCTGTCCCCAACTCTGTCTCTGTTACCCTAAATACTGCTTGATAAAATAATAAACCATGTGCTCCCACCTTTATAATTGTGACACTGGTCGTAGACTATATATCCCCAACTTTCCCTAATAAAGATAACCACTGTCTGTCAGAATTCATAACCTAGCATACGAGACAAAAAACAATTTACGATCTTTGGCAGTATTATAGACCGAACAATAATATAAAGGACACACTGACCTGTAAACCATCAGAGTCCCAGCTAACTCTTTAGGGGCCTTCTCCTGGCCTCTTTACTCTCCAATAACAGATGCCACTCCAGGCCATAAAAGGTCCCACACTATGCACTCCTGCTAGGCCGCAAATCTAGCACTGTAGGAAGCAGACTGTTCCTTTTTTAACCAACCTGGTCCCGTTGTCCTCAATTCTTAAGAGACAGCCCATATTCCTCTCTTCTCACTCGATTGAGAGTCTGTACCTTCAACCAAGCCTCCGCTCACACGACCATGATACTATCCCTTAAATCAGGTATCTGCTCACATGACCAAGAAACCATCCCTTTACCCAGACCTCTGCTCACATGACCGAGATACTGTCCCATTAACCATGCATCCAGAATTTCTTATTCTCCGGTAAGGCTCGGCACCCGCAAGTTCTTCAACCTCCAATGATAGTCATGTTTTTCTGCCATTCTCTGCAGTTTGGCTGTAAGCCAGTGCAGACCTTGTTCCACAAGTGACGTGTTACACATCCAAATTATGACAGAATTCCTGACCTGCCCTTTGTGACTTCTGTATTTTCTTGCTGCATCACAGCAGATCACATGTCCCTATGTGCATCTGGCTTTTCCCTTCCCCCTGTCCAAACATTCTTCCTATTTTTGGTTCCTATGTAATTTTTGGTTCCTTCCTCTATTTCCTCTAGTCACTAGATGGAAATTTCCCCTCACACGTGCTACTGTATACTCACCCAACCATGTCTTCATTGACCTTGCTTTGTGCGCTGGGGAACAGTCATGCTTGAACAGAAAACATCCTTACCTAAACTGCTCCAACAAAGTTGGAAGCATATAATTATCCAAATTGTCTTGGTATGCTGCAACATTGAGTTTTCCCTTTACTGGGTTCAAGGGACAAAAGCCAGCCTCTTAAAATCAACCTCATAGCATTATCCCTCCTCCACAAAACTTTACAGATGGCACAATGCAACAATGCAAGCAGCCAGATAATGTTCTCTTTGCATTCACAAAACCCAATTTCATTCATCAGACTGTCAGATAAAAAAGCATCATTCATCATTCCGTGCAACACGTTTCCAGTACTATCCCAGAGTCTAGAGTAAGCGAGGTTCACCCCATTGCATCTGATGCTCAGCATCATCAGAGTTAACAGAAACATTTTATTTAATTCTAGTAGAAGCCTCCATGTATATAGGTTTGCAATCTAGAAATAGATATTCTTAGATGTTTCTTAATCTGGAATTACTTTAACTAAGGCTAGGTTCACATCTGCAGAAAGAATTTGTCTTGGTGATTTATCAGCATAAAAAGGCATTTACTGCTAAGGCCGGCTTCACACTCAGCGTATGAAAATACGGTCCGTATATTACGGCCGTAATACGCTGAAAAGTCCCGAAAATAGTGGTCCGTAGCTCCTCCGTAGGCAGGGTGTGTCAGCGTTTTTTGCGCATGGCATGCTCCGTATGTAATCCGTATGGCATCCGTACTGCGTGGTTTTCTCGCAGGCTTGCAAAACCAACATACCGCTATAGAAGTGATCCATTTGTCCCAAAAAGAAAAAAATATATATATATATACTGTCTATATATAAATATATATATATATATGTCAGTAGACACATATATATATATATATTAATATTTTTTCCAGCGCTATACAGCTTGAAAGCCGGTAATTCAATTACCGGCTTTTTCTTTCTCCTTCCTAAAACCCGACATGATTTGAGACATGGTTTACATACAGTAAACCATGTCTTCTCTCCATTTTTTTTGCAGATTCCACACTACTAATGTCAGTAGTGTGTATCTGCAAAATTTGGCCGTTCTAGCTCTTAAAATAAAGGGTTAAATGGCGGAAAAAATTGGCGTGGGCTCCCGCGCAATTTTCTCCGCCAGAGTAGTAAAGCCAGTGACTGAGGGCAGATATTAATAGCCTGGAGAGGGTCCACGGTTATTGGCCCCCCCCCTGGCCAAAAATATCTGCCCCCAGCCACCCCAGAAAAGGCACATCTGGAAGATGCGCCTATTCTGGCACTTGGCCACTCTCTTCCCATTCCCGTGTAGCGGTGGGATATGGGGTAATGAAGGGTTAATGCCACCTTGCTATTGTAAGGTGACATTAAGCCTAATTAATTATGGAGAGGCGTCAATTATGACACCTATCCATTATTAATCCAATTGTAGTAAAGGGTTAAATAAAACACAAACACATTATTTAAAATTATTTTAATGAAATAAAAACAAAGGTTGTTGGAGAATTTTATTCTACGCCCAATCCAGTCACTGAAGACCCTTGTTCTGTAAGTAAAAAAACATAATAAACCAAGCTCCCAGGCTTTCTAGGTAAGTTCCCACGATCTATGAACATCCAGCAGAGGGCGCCTCACCGCAAATGAAGCTAAATAAAGATCATTGATCTATATTTAGCCTCATTCCCCGGGGTTTTGCAGCAAGGAGCAGCCTGCATTAGCGGAACTCCTTGCTGCAAAATGTTTTAACCCCTTCAGAAGGATTTACATCGTTGGACGTTACAGATCTGCGGAGGGTAAGTATATTGTTGGTTTATTATGTTTTTTTACTTACAGAACGAGGGTCTTCAGTGACTGGATTGGGCGTAGAATAAAATACTCCAACAACCATTGTTTTTATTTCATTAAAATAATTTTAAATAATGTGTTTGTGTTTTATTTAACCCTTTACTACAATTGGATTAATAATGGATAGGTGTCATAATTGACGCCTCTCCATTATTAATTAGGCTTAATGTCACCTTACAATAGCAAGGTGACATTTACCCTTCATTACCCCATATCCCACCACTACACGGGAATGGGAAGAGAGTGGCCAAGTGCCAGAATAGGCACATCTTCCAGATGTGCCTTTTCTGGGGTGGCTGGGGGCAGATATTTTTAGCCAGGGGGGGGGCCAATAACCGTGGACCCTCTCCAGGCTATTAATATCTGCCCTCAGTCACTGGCTTTACTACTCTGGCGGAGAAAATTGCGCGGGAGCCCACGCCAATTTTTTCCGCCATTTAACCCTTTATTTTAAGAGCTAGAACGGCCAAATTTTGCAGATACACACTACTGACATTAGTAGTGTGGAATCTGCAAACAAAATGGAGAGAAGACATGGTTTACTGTATGTAAACCATGTCTCAAATCATGTCGGGTTTAGGAAGGAGAAAGAAAAAGCCGGTAATTGAATTACCGGCTTTCAAGCTGTATAGCGCTGGAATAAATATTAATATATACATATATGTGTCTCACTGACATATATATATATATATATACCTATTCTATGTGTACACATTTATTCTACCTATTGGACTGTAAGCTGTCAGTGTGATTTTACTGTACACCGCACTGAATTACCGGCTTTTCTCTCTAACACCGCTGCGTATTTCTCGCAAGTCACACTGCTTGTCCGTGTGTAATCCGTATTTTTCACGCTTCCATAGACTTCCATTGGCGTATTTCTTGCGCAGTACGGTGACAAACGCAGCATGCTGCGATTTTGTACGGCCGTAGAAAGCCGTATAATACCGATCAGTAAAATACGGCAGATAGGAGCAGGGGCATAGAGAATAATTGTGCCGTATTTTTTGCGAGTTTTACGGATGTAGTTTCTGCGCTCTTACGTCCGTAAAACTCGCAAGTGTGACGCCGGCCTAAGACATATCTCTCAAGTAATAGAAAATAAAAGTGTCCAAGGACCACCTTTCAAGAAAAGCACATCCAGCCCATGAATGGCAGCGCTTCCCAGGACTCACATTCAAAGATGATATTTCATATTTTTTTATTTCATAACTAGTGTTGAGGGATACTTTTCGATATTTGAAAGTATCAGTATCGGATGGTATCGGCCGATACCGGCAAAATATCGGATCTCGCCGATACCGAGTTCCGATACCAATACAAGTCAAAGGGACACAAATATCGGAATGTATCCTCGATGGTTCCCAGGGTCTGAAGGAGAGGAAACTCTCCTTCAGGCCCTGGGATCCATATTAATGTAAAAAATAAAGGATAAAAATAAAAAATATGTCTATACTCACCCCTCCGAAGAACCCTGGCTGTCACCGCTGCAAGCGTCTGCCTCCGTTCCTGAGAATTGCAGAGAGTGAAGGACCTTTGATGACGTCGCGGTCCTGACCGCTCACGTGACCGCTCATGTGACCGCTCACCTGACCGTGATGTCATCGAAGGTCCTTCACTCACTACAGTCTCAGGAAAGGAGGCGGACGCTTGCAGTGGTGACAGCCAGGGTTCTTCGGAGGGGTGAGTATAGACATATTTTTTATTTTTATTCTTTATTTTTTACATTAATATGGATCCCAGGGCCTGAAGGAGAGTTTCCTCTCCTTCAGACCCTTGGAACCATATGCACCGCACACTCCGATACCGATTTCCAATATCACAAAAATATCGGAACTCGGTATCGGAATTCCGATACAGCAAGTATCGGCCGATACCCGATACTTGCAGTATTGGAATGCTCAACACTATTCATAACTTAAAATAGAAGAGATACTCCTTTGTTTATAATGAGCTTACTTTGGTTTTCATCATGGTGTATATAATTTATTTTACCATTAGACTTGTTTTACGTTTCTGTGATATGGCTGCAACCTTGGAATGCCAACATCTGTTGCCATGACAAAGGTTGGACATGGGTTTGGAGAGGCGTAAAATAAAATTGCATTTGTTAGAAGAATTACAATTTTTTATGATTTTGAAGAAATCTGTCTATTTCTTAAATATTGCATTTGTTTTAAAGTATTTTCTTTGTCGTTGTGTTTCAATCAGCAAATCACTATTATTTTCATTTGCATTTGGATTACTTCTAAATTTGATGGCAGTTAGGAAAGTATGGCTGAAATATAGTTGAGAAAAAAATTCTAGAAATATGACAAAGTCAACTTCTCACAAATTCTGTTACATTTAACATGTATACATCACTATTGTTCATATCAAGATAAACGACTAAGATAGGAGCTGGAGCCCATTTATTAGTTCAGTGGAAAGAGTCAGCAACTGGTGGACACAGAGAGAAAAGGGCCCCTGTGGAAGAACAATATATGGGCCCTTTGGAGCTCAAAAGCTCCTAAAAGTGCAAAATTGCACATTCTTTGGAAGTAGAAATGGCCCCCCTTACCTCTTGGGCCCCCTGTGTGGATGCACTGGTTGCACCAATGATATGTCTACTCCTGGGGTCAGCCAATAGTGGTATTCACACATTGGATATGACACTGTCTTGTAACTTTTAAATGAAAGCCATAAACAAAGGTGGATATAGCCTGAAAAAAATAACAAGAAAAAGTAGAACATACAAGTGCTTCTCACAAAATTAGAATATCTAAAAGTTAATTTGTTTCAGCTATTCAATACAAAAGGTGAAACTCTTAAATTATATAGAGTCATTGCAAACAGAGTGATCTATTTCAAGTGTTTATTTCTGTTAATGTTGATGATTATGACTTACAGCCAATGAAAACCCAAAAGACATTATCTCAGTAAATTAGAATACTTTATAACACAAGCTTGAAAATTATTTTAAAACCTGAAATGTTGGCCTACTGAAATGTATGTCCAGTAAATGCACTGAATACTTGGTAGGGGCTCTATTTGCATCAATTACTGCATCAATGCAACGTGGCATGGAGGCGAGCAGCTTGTGACACTGCTGAGGTGTTATGGAAGCCCGGGTTGCTTTGATAGCAGCTTTCAGCTTGTCTGCATTGTTAGTTCTGGTGTCTCTCATCTTGCTCTTGACAATACCCCATAGATTCTCTATGGGGTTAAGGTCAGGCAAGTTTGTTGGCCAGTCAAGCACAGTGATACTGTTGTCAAAAAGCTTGTTGGCAGAGGGGAGCATGAAGTGCTCTAAAATTTCCTGGTAGACAGATGCACTGACTTTGGTCTTGATAAAACACAGTGGACTTACACCAGCAGATGACATGGCTTCCCAAACCATCACTGATTGTGGAAACTTCACACTAGACCTCAAGCAGCTTGGATTGTGGCCTCTCCACTCTTCCTCCAGACTCTGGGACCTTCATTTTCAAATGAAGTGCAACATTTACTTTCATCTGAAAACAACACCTTGGACCACTGAGCAACAGTCCAGTTCTGTTTTTCCTTGGCACAGGTAGGACGCTTCTGGCATTGTCTATTGGCCAATAGTGGCTTGACACAAGAAATGCAACAATTGTAGCCAAAGTCCTGGAAGCGTTTGTGGGTGGTGGCTCTTGAAGCAATGACTCCAGCAGCAGTCTACTCCTTGTGAATCTTCTCCCAATTTTTGAGTGGCTTTTTCTTAATAGGTAGTGATGAGCGAATATACTCGTTACTCGAGATTTCTCGAGCACGTTCGCGTGTCCTCCGAGTATTTTTTAGTGCTCGGTGATTTAGTTTCATCACCACAGCTGAATGATTTACATCTGTTAGCCAGCATAAGTACATGTGGGGGTTACCTGGTTGCTAGGGAATCCCCACATGTAATCAAGCTGGCTAAGAGATGTAAATCATTCAGCTGAGGTGAGGAAAACTAAATCTCCGAGCACTAAAAAATGCTCGGAGGTCACCCGAGCATGCTCGGGAAATCTCGAGTAACAAGTATATTCGCTCATCACTATTAATAAGCCTTTCAAGGCTGCGGTTATCCCGGTTGCTTGTGCACCTTTTTCTACCACACTTTTTCGTTCCATTCAACTTTCTATAAATATGGTTGGATACAGCACTCCATGAACAGGCAGCTTCTTTAGCAATGACCTTTTGTGAGTTACCCTCCTTGTGAAGTGTGTCAATTACTGTCTTCTGGAAATCTGTCAAGTTAGTAGCAGTCTTCCACATGATTGTTGAGCCTGCTGAAACAGACTAAAGGTACCGTCACATTAAGCGACGCTGCAGCGATATAGACAACGATGCCGATTGCTGCAGCGTTGCTGTTTAGTCGTCGTGTGGTCACTGGAGAGCTGTCACACAGACAGCTCTCCAGCGACCAACGATGCCGAAGTCCCCGGGTAACCAGGGTAAACATCGGGTTACTAAGCGCAGGGCCACACTTAGTAACCCAATGTTTACCCTGGTTACCATTGTAAATGTAAAAAAAAAAACACTACATACTTACATTCCGGTGTCTGTCGCGTCCCCCGGCGTCAGCTTCCCTGCACTTTGTAAGCGCCGGCCGTAAAGCAGAGCGGTGACGTCACCGCTGTGCTCTGCTTTACGGCCGGCCGGCGCTGACACAGTGCAGGGAAGCTGACGCCGGGGGACGCGACATACACCGGAATGTAAGTATGTAGTTTTTTTTTTTTTTACATTTACAATGGTAACCAGGGTAAATATCGGGTTATTAAGTGTGGCCCTGCACTTAGTAACCCGATGTTTACCCTGGTTACAAGTGAAGACATCACTGGATCGGCGTCACACACGCCGATTCAGCGATGTCAGGGGGTGATCCAGCGACGAAATAAAGTTCTGGCCTTCTAGCTCCGACCAGCGATGTCACAGCAGGATCCTGATCGCTGCTGCGTGTCAAACGCAACGATATCGCTATCCGGGACGCTGCAACGTCACGGATCGCTATCGTTATCGTTCTAAAGTTGCTCAGTGTGAAGGTACCTTAAGGGACCTTTTTAAATGCTTAGGAAGACATTGCAGGTGTTTTTTGTTAGTTATTCAAATTCACTGAGATAACTACTTTATGGTTTTTATTGGCTGTAAGCCATAATCATCAACATTAGCAGAAATAAACACTTGAAATAGATCACTCCGCTTGTAATAACTCTATATAATATATGAGTTTCACTTTTTGCATTGAAGAACTGAAATAATTTAACTTTTTGATGATATTCTAATTTTGTGAGAAGCACCTGTACATCATTGTTTGGAAAAAAGCATATATAGTGTATTTTATAGTAAGCTCTAGAATAATGTAGTTCAATTGCATTAACCAAAAACAGCATTTTCTGGCTTCTGTCCATTACTAATGTATTGCAGGGGGTAAAAATAAAAATGAACTTCATTTACCTAGCACAGTGGATTACAGGGCACTTCTCAACTGTAACCTAATCTGACATATATGAATTACTTTTAAAGCATTATTTATCACCAATCAATATTTGGGTGATTTCAATAATGGACTAAAATGGTTATTCAAGTATTTACTGTTCTGTAATCTACTTAATTGGTCCTAAAGATATTCAAGAGTTAAATGGAAAATGGAAATCAAACACATCAATCAAATAATTATTTCCCCGCCGCTAGACACTGGATCCTAATTAAGAAATAAACAAAGTTAATCAGGACAGAGAGAGTAATTGCAAAATATGCTTGTGTCCTAAGAAAGTAATATCATGCAAATGGTTATTAAATAAGCTGTGCTCTGCTTTGCATTTTCCATCATTTAATAATACAGTGCTTCAGCTTCAGGAGAACAATATTCCAAGTTTATTAAATCATTTATTTGACTTTAAAGGTCTGGTAGGCAGTTCAGAGGGAGATGTATCACTGTGTAAAATGAGTAATTGCAGCAATCTATATTAATAGGCCTAGGGAATAAAAATGTTGAGAGGTAAGTTCAAGATAGTTTGGCTTAATTAGCAGAGCTTTGTGTTTTTAGTCTGTGCATTGCTGGGGGATCTTAATATAAATGCATACCATGTAATGGATCTTTAGAATATACAATAAGTAGTGTGTGGTGGGGAGAGTGAGTGACTTATCTGCTCTTAAAGGGGTTGCCTGGTCTAAAAATGCAAGTCTGCAGTCACTCTATTTGACTACAGTCTTGTGAATCCAGTCCTGGCACCAGGATTGGCATAGGGACTGGCAGTCATGTGACTGCAAGTATGTGACATGCATACTCCCAGCAACAATACAACTAGATACGTGTGGCCTTGCTTAATGCAAGTGTATTGTATTGAGAAAGGCCAGAAACAGTTTGGTTGTAAAGTGGTCGAAAGAAGGCAGAACACATACTCGCAATCACATGACCACCAATCTTGGCGCCATCACTGGAGAATCCTCACTTGGGCACAGTGCACATAATGTGAGAATTCACAAATCTGCAGTCACATAGAGTGACTGCAGACTTGTAGTTTTAGACGGAACAATGTGATAACTTAGCCTACAGTTAAATGCTTATTCAGAGGCCAAAATGCAAAGCATCAATTTCTTAATACATTAAAGGGGTTGTCCACTACTGAAAAACACCTGATTAATCAATTCAGGGCCCCATAGAAATTATAAACAATGTATACTTAAAACTCCGACTATGTCGGTGCTGCTGTTCCTAGCACCAGCCTCCATAGCTTGATTAATAGCTTTATGTGTTAGGTGTCAAGTTCCCACTGCTGCACAGGGGGAAACTTGAACCACCTCCGCTGCAGTCTCCCATTCTTCTGCAACCGCAGTGGAGCCTGCTCAGCAAAGACGTTGGTCCCAGCGTCTGGCTCAGGCAGATACTATGCACTTGGTTAATGCTGCTTTCCAGGCTCAGCCATTGTAACCAGCACTGATCAGCGGCGAGCAGACGCTCCTGGAACTGTCCTGATTTTCCTCTACTGAGCATGACCAAGGGACAACCTCTCATTGGAGGTCGGTGGTCACAAGCTCAGGTCCTGTAGCAGCTCCTATTTGACCACTAGGAAGGTCCCAGAGAGCTTCCGCTATAGAAGGTTTGCATGGCCGCACGGCCATGCGCTAGTATAAACCTTATATCTTGTGTGTGTGTGGATGTATGCCTGTTCTAGTAAATGCTCCTTAATTATTCCCATTCCTAGTATTGTTGAATGCTCGTGAATGTTAGAGCTACCTAGCGCCTGACAGCGCTATCCTAGACACAAGATCACGATCCTACTGCATCATACCAGCAGCGACCGCCAGTGAGGCGCCGTGTGCAATCAGTGCGCTTTCCTCACCCTGGTTAGGGTGGTTAGTGGCGTCCGCCAGAGCGGCGCTGTACGCACTCTGTGCGGTAATCTTTTATCAGTCCTGAAAACCGGTCAGTGTAAGGTGGGAACTCCCGCTTGATCTCAGCATCTGACTCAGGGCGTCCTCAGGCATGGGCTCAAAAGCCACCGAGGGTCAGAGCGAGATCAATCACCAGCATAGTGGGGGTGAGTTTCAAGGATCCCACCAGCGTCCATCTGCTGCACCCTGTGACTGCGAACAGGGCACATAATTTCCTTTGTTTCCCTGCGACTCTGTGAAGCAACAGAGCTCGCATCAGTTCATACCGAGTGATGGAACCTGTGTTTATTCTGGCGTAGTACCGCCATATAGTGCCACCATTACCTAGCAGCAGGTTCCATCTATGCACGGTGGACCCCGGGCTGCGAACACATCTTTTACTATCTTTATATTTATTCGGTGCATTCCGCCAGCCCTAACATTATGTCTGTGTAACGGCAGGCACCAGGCAAAGAAATCAGTGAACTATCAATCAAGCTAAAGAGGCTGGCGCTAGGCAAGAAAACAATTAGAGAATCAGATGCTTGTGAAGTGCTCCATCATGCCCTGAGCACTTAACGCATCAATTGAATAAGAATTAGACTATTGATTTCTCCTTAATGCAGCAACAAATAGAAGATATAAAGGTGTTGATGCATTTAGGTATAAGACCTAGATGTCCACATATGCAGTTTCACTGGGATGATCTTATTGACTAATACCATTTAAGCAACAAGGAATAAAAATGTGTGTGTGTTTATGTGTGTTCATATTAAGCTTTATAATTGTGTAATGTTGCTTTATGACACAATTGAATTGGAGCCATGCTGCAGTTTCAGCTGGTGGCTAGAAACACTGCCCTGGAAGAAAATATTTAAGAGAGCTAAAAAAATCTTTGAGCCCTTCATTGCCAGCAAATTGGACCCCAATTAAATAGAAAGTGATTTCATGATCTAGTTAGGACTTTATGAAATGGGAAAACCTCTTTAAGATAAATCTGTTTATCTTGTTTAGTTTACAAACTGGAAGCTTTCATGTTGAAATATTCTGTAAAAAAGTGCATTGTTGTGGATAATGTTCATAAAAGAAGTGAAGTAATGGAGCAAGGCAGTGAAATAGATTTTATATCAGCAAATTAAACAAAGAATAAACATTCACTACGAACCCACAGTGGAAGAAATAAGCACCTGCTCCTCAGCTTTCCAGCTGGCTAAAATAATCAGTAAGGTATCCAGGAAATGGAAAATTCCAAAATAAATATACAACAAAATTTGTATTTCTACAATACCAGTACGGTTTCAAAGTCCTCCAGGTCCTGAATATTAAAGATGTGCATGCAAAATAACAAAACTCACACAAAGAGCAGTTCTACAGTGTTTTGTTTGCCAATACAGACTTAGATCCAAAATATTATGTGTGAAAGCGATACCATTAATTTTCTCATCTTTTTACGATCCAGAATTTAGCTTTTGCTAACAAAATGATAAAAAAAAGCATGACAATTTAAATAAACTGCATTATGGCTAACCCAAAAACTGGACTATGGTCTTTGGTTGTTACAGTTTAAAATTAATGCAGCAGCCAGATATCTAACTAAAACACCATGTGAGAAAACACTGTAAGGTAAAAGAAAATAATATAGATTTCAGTAAATGGTAAACTGAAAATCTTAAAACTGATACCGAGCCTTAATTTAAGACCCTATCTATTAACCAAAGATGATTGCTGCTACAAAAAAGCATCTCTGAGACCTCACTAACTTGGATAATTCATATTCAGATGGAACTACACTGCTCAAAAAATAAAGGGAACACTTAAACAACAGAACATAACTCCAAGTAAATCAAACTTCTGTGAAATCAAACTGTCCACTTAGGAAGCAACTCTGTTTGACAATCAATTTCACATGCTGTTGTGCAAATGGAATAGACAACAGATGGAAATTATTGGCAATAATCAAGACACACTCAATAAAGGAGTGGTTCTGCAGGTGGGGACCACAGACCACATCTCAGTACCAATGCTTTCTGGCTGATGTTTTGGTCACTTTTGAATGTTGGTTGTGCTTTCACACTCGTGGTAGCATGAGACGGACTCTGCAACCCACACAAGTGGCTCAGGAAGTGCAGCTCACCCAGGATGGAACATCATTGCGAGCTGTGGCAAGAAGGTTTGCTGTGTCAGTCAGCGTAGCGTCCAGAGGCTGGAAGCGCTACCAGGAGACAGGCCAGTACACCAGGAGATGTGGAGGGGGCCATAGGAGGGCAACAACCCAGCAGCAGGACCGCTACCTCAGCCTTTGTGCAAGGAGGAACAGGAGGAGCACTGCCAGAGCCCTGCACAATGACCTCCAGCAGGCCACAAATGTGCATGTGTGTGCACAAACTGTTAGAAACCGACTCCATGAGGATGGTCTGAGTGCCCGATGTCCACAGATGGGGGTTGTGCTCACAGTGCAACACCATGCAAGATGCTTGGCATTTGCCACAGAACACCAGGATTGGCAAATTCACCACTGGTGCCCTGTGCTCTTCACAGATGAAAGCAGGTTTACACTGAGCACATGTGACAGACATGACAGAGTCTGGAGATGCTGTGGAGAGCAATCTGCTCCCTGCAACATCCTTCAGCATAACCGGGTTTGGCAGTGGGTCAGTAATGGTGTGAGGTGGCATTTCTTTGGAGGGCCGCACAGCCCTGCATGTAGTCGCCAGAGGTAGCCTGGCTGCCATTAGGTACCAAGATGAGATCCTCAGACCCCTTGTGAGACCACTTGCTAGTGCGGTTGGCCCTGGGTTCCTCCTAATGCAGAACAATGCCAGACCTCATGTGGCTGGAGTGTGTCAGCAGTTCCTGCAAGATGAAGGCATTGAAGCTATGGACTGGGACATCATGTCTCGCACCATCCAACAACGTCACATTGCAACACAGACTGTCCAGGAGTTGGCAGATGCTTTAGTCCAGGTTTGGGAGGAGATCCCTCAGGAGACCATCTGCCGCCTCATCAGAAGCATGCCCAGGTGATGTAGGGAGGTCATTTAGGCACGTGGAGGCCACACACACTACTGAGCACCATTTCCTTGAGGCATTTCTATTGAAGTAGGATCAACCTGTAACTTCATTTTCCACTTTGATTTTGAGCATCATTCCAACTCCAGACCTCCGTGGGATATTAGTTGTGATTTACATTGATAATTTTTAGGTTTTATTGTTCTCAACACATTCCACTAGGTAATGAATAAAGATTTACAACTGGAATATATCATTCAGTGATATCTAGGATGTGGAATTTTAGTGTTCCCTTCATTTTTTGAGCAGTGTATATAATGGATATTGAAGACCTTTATGGGGCTTTCTGTATCTCAGTATTCCTCCAGTTTCTTATGTATCACCAAGGAAATACAGCTCTGACAAAAATTGGGAGACCACTGCCAAATGTTCAGTTTGTCTGATTTTTCTCTTTATAGGAATATTTTTGAATAAAAATGTACAGTAAATTGTTCATTTATTCTATAAACTTCTGACAACATGTCTCTGAATTTCCAAGCAATACATTTTGTATTTTTTTTCGGAAAAGGAGAAATTGTCAAAATTTTAAAAAAACACTAATTTCAGACCTCAAATAATCCAAAGAAAACAAGTTCGTAATCATTGAGAAACAACAATACTACTGTTTTAGCACAGGAAGAGTTCAGAAATCAATATTTTGTGGAATAAACATGATTTTTAATCACAACTTTCATGCACCTTGGCATGCTTTCCAGCCGTCTTTCACACTGCTTCTGGGGCAAAAATTTAAGCAGTTGTTCTTTGTTTAATGGCTTGTGACTATCCATCATCTCTTGATTACATTCAAGAGGTTTTCAATCGGGTTCAGGTCTGGAGATTGGGCTGCTCATGACAGGGTTTTGATGTGGCAGTCTCTTAATTTTTGCCAGAGCTGTATATGCATAACACTGGTCAACGCAATTTTTCTGGCAAAATGTTTTAAAACATATTTTAAGTCAATTTTGGCTGCTGATTACGAATATGAACTCCGTTTTTGGCTATCACATCAGGATTTCGAGATATTTTTGATGAAAATTACTCCTAATGTTTTTTGATAAAAACACATGATTTTCGGTACTACATTTTGTATATTTTTAATCAAGGAATAACAAAGATTACAAAGTCCATGTACAGCAAATCAAATATACTTACAGAATTAAACTACAAAATATCAAAACACATACCGCCGATACCGGTATACAGTTATATGAAAAAGTTTGGGCACCCCTATTAATCTTAAGCTTAATGTTTTATAAAAATTTGGTTTTTTTGCAACAGCTATTTCATTTTCATATATCTAATAACTGTTGGTCACAGTAATGTTTATGCCTTGAAATGAGGTTTATTGTACTAACAGAAAATGTGCAATCTGCATTCAAACAAAATTTGACAGGTGCATAAGTATGGGCACCCTTATCATTTTCTTGTTTTAAATACTCCTACCTACTTTTTACTGACTTACTAAAGCACTTTTTTTGGTTTTCTAACCTCATTGAGCTTTGAACTTCATAGCCAGGTGTATGCAATCATCAGAAAAGCTACTTAAAGTGGCCACTTGCAAGTTGTTCTCCTGTTTGAATCTCCTCTGAAGAGTGGCATCATGGGCTCCTCAAAACAACTATCTAATGATCTGAAAACAAAGATTATTCAACATAGTTGTTCAGGGGAGGAATACAAAAAGCTGTCTCAGAGATTTAACCTGTCAATTTCCACTGTGAGGAACATAGTAAGGCTGGTTTCACATTTGTGTTTTTTTTTTTGAGTGGTAAAAAAAACGCATGCGTTTTTTTCCCTTATACTTAACATTAAAAATGCATGCTTTTTTTGCTTGCGTTTTGCCGCGTTTTGACGACGCATACGTCGTTTCTATGCATGCGTTTTGTTGCAGAAATGCAACATGTAGTAATTTCAAGCAGCGTTTTTTTGTCGCAAAAAAACGCATGCGTTTTTAAGCACATGTGTTTGCATGCGTTTTTAAATGCATGCGTTTTAATAGAAAAAAACAAGAATATACACTGATAAGCCACCTCCCAACCCTAACCCTAATCCTAACCCTAAGGGATCCTAACCCTAACCCTAGGGATCCTAACCCTAACCCTAAGGGTTAGGGTTAGGATCATTAGGGTTAGGGTTAGGGTTAGGATCCCTAGGGATACTAGGGATCCTAGGGTTAGGGTTAGGGTTAGGATCCCTAGGGTTAGGGTTAGGATCCCTAGGGTTAGGGTAAGGGTTAGGGTTAGGGTTAGGATCCCTAGGGTTACTAGGGATCCTAGGGTTAGGGTTAGGGTTAGGATCCCTAGTATTAGGGTTAGGGTTAGGATCCCTAGGGTTACTAGGGATCCTAGGGTTAGGGTTGGAGTTAGGGTTAGGATCCCTAGGGTTAGGGTTAGGATCCCTAGGGTTACTAGGGATCCTAACCCTAACGTTAACCCTAGCTATTTCTGTTTATAGTGGGTTTTCTAGTTGATTTTGATGATTGGCAGCTGTCACACACTTCTCATCATGCGTTTCAAAAACGCAAACACAGGGAAAAATGCATGTAAACGGGTCAAAATGCCACGTTTGTGTTAAAACATGCAAAAACGCATGCGTTAAAAAACGCAGCATTTAAACGTGTTTGAACGCGTTTTTTTCACCACATGCGTTTGCGTTTAAAATGCTGCATTTTAAAACGCTAATGTGAAACCAGCCTAAGGAAATGGAAGAACACAGGTACAGTTCTTGTTAAGGCCAGAAGAGGCAGGCCAAGAAAAACATCAGAAAGGCAGAGAAGAAGAATGGTGAGATGAGTCAAGGACAATCCTCAGACCACCTCCAGAGAGCTGCAGCATCAACTTGCTGCAGATGGTGTCACTGTGCATCGGTCAACTATACAACGCACTTTGCACAAGGAGAAGCTGTATGGGAGAGTGATGCAAAAGAAGCCGTTTCTGCAAGCACGCCACAAACAGAGTCGGCTGAGGTATGCAAAAGCACATTTGGAGAAGCCAATTACTTTTTGGAAGAAGGTCCTGTGGACTGATGAAACCAAGATTGAGTTGTTTGGTCATACAAAAAGGCATTATGCATGGTGGCCAAAAACACAGCATTCCAAGAAAAACACTTGCTACCCATAGTAAAATTTGGTGGAGGTTCCATCATGCTTTGGGGCTGTGTGCACCGGGAATCTTGTTAAAGTTGAGGGACGCATGGATTCCTCTCAGTATCAGCAGATTCTTGACAATAATGTTCATGAATCAGTGACAAAGTTGAAGTTACGCAGGGGATGGATCTTTCAGCAAGACAATGATCCAAAACACCGCTCCAAATCTGCTCAGGCATTCATGCAGGGGAACAATTATACTGTTCTGGAATAGCCATCCAAGTCCCCAGACCTGAATATCTTGAACATCTGTGGGATCATTTGAAGAGGGCTGTCCATGCTCAGCGACCATCAAACTTAACTGAACTGGAATTGTTTGTAAAGAGGAATCGACAAAAATACCTTCATCCAGGATCCAGGAACTCATTAAAAGCTACAGGAAGCGACTAGAGGCTGTTATTTTTGCAAAAGTAGGATCTACTAAATATTAATGTCACTTTTCTGGTGGGGTGCCCATACTTATGCACCTGTCAAATTTTGTTTGAATGCAGATTGCATATTTTTTGTTAGTACAATAAACCTCATTTCAAGGCAGAAACATTATTGTGTCCAACAGTTATTAGATATATGAACCTGAAATAGTAGTTGCAAAAAAAAACAATTTTTATAAAACATTAAGCTTAAGATTAATAGGGGTGCCCACACTTTTTCATATAACTGTATATTGCACACAGACGAATGGCAAATGGCAGTTATTTGAACGTTCTTTTCTTGGCTGATCTGTGATGTACAGCTTCTGGGTTGTCTCTCATCAAGCTCCAGCAATAGTCAGCCATCATATGTGAGTCCCACCGGCCTTGATACCGTTCTTCCATTCTTTTAATGTCCTGATGAAAACGCTCCCCTTGTTCCTCGCTCACATCCCCAAGGTTCTCTGGGAAAGTCCAAATGGCTGTGTAAATAGTGAATCTTGATACTCATTCTACATCCAAGATTTCGCAGACTCATTAGTAGCTCTTCCACAATCTCTTCATAGTTGTCTGCTTTCTTATTCCCTAGAAAATTCTGCACCACATTACAAAATGCATTCCAAGCTCTTTCTTCAGTCTCATTCATTGATGTGATAAAATTTGGGTCTCTCATAAGTGTTCTTATTTGAGGTCCATCAAATATTCCAGCCTTTTTCTTCTCTTCACTAAGACCAGGAAAAGTTAAACATATATAGTTAAAGCATTCTCCACTGTGATTGAGAGCTTTGACAAACTGCTTCATCAATCCAAGTTTTATGTGTAAGGGAGGAAAGACAATGTTCTTCCTATCCACTAGAGGATCATGGATGACATTCTTATCGCCAGATGCCAATCTCTGTCGCTGAGGCCATTCAGTTTTCACCCAATACTCTGCTGTAGCTCTACTGACCCAGTAGCACAGAAAACAAGGGTGTTATCATAACAAATGGGAATTATGCATGTTCAAAGAAAACAAAGATATTCTCACATTTATCGGGAGACTAAATGAAAACTAAATTTACCTTAGTGAACCATATAAACCGGCACTTTTCATACACTACTTATATTTATCATGGAATTCATGGAAATGGGCTTTATACCTATAGCGCAAAAACGTGATGTGATAGAGAAATTATAAGATCAGATTTGAATTCAGCACCCTCAAATTAGTCTAAAACTGTTCTTAAAATCCATGCCAGAATTTTTTTTATTTTTTTTAGTAGACCAGTGTCATTCTATTTGGGTGTTTTATGGATCCATATGGTTGAGACTATTCAGGAAATCTGGCAATTATGAATTATTTTTAGGATTCTTTAAGGTTTGCCAGAAAATGAGTGAATATGAAATGGATGAGAATGTCCATCCAGGTCTGCCAAATACTGGTCCAGAGACTTTGTCATCATGGACAATCCAGAAATGGAAAATGATGAGGGTTGATTCAGTCATGATCCTAAAGTTTTGGCACCCTTGACATTGCTCCAGAAAATGAAGTATTTCTCCAAGAAAATAATTGCTATTACACATATTTTGTTATACACATGTTTATTTCCATTGTGTGTATTGGAACAACACAGAAAACAAACTGAAGAAAAAAGACAAATAGGATGTAATATCACTCTAAATCCCAAAGATTTGCTGGACAAAGTTGTTGGCACCTTTCCAAAAATGTGGGTTAACAACTTCATTTCAAATACATGATGCTTGTTGAAACACATCTTTGGCAAATAAAAGGCGTGGGCAATATGAAAATCACACCTGAAACCAGATGAAAGTGAGAGACGTTGACTCAGTCTTTGCATTGTGTGTCTGTGTCTACCACACTAAGCATGGAGAACAGTAAAAGGAGAAGAGAAATGCCTGAGGACTTGAGAACTAATTTTTTTTTTTAAATATCAACAATCTGAAGGTTGCAAGTCCATTTCCAAAGGTCTTGATATTCCTTTGTTCATGGTGCATGTAGATAATATTCATGCAGATAATCTCCCTGGATGTAAACGGCAGAGAAAATTGAAAAAAAGGTTGAAATGCAGGATAGTCCGTATGGTGGATAAGCAGCCCCAATCAAGTTTCAAAGAAATTCAA
This sequence comes from Ranitomeya imitator, assembly GCF_032444005.1. Lineage (NCBI taxonomy): Eukaryota > Metazoa > Chordata > Amphibia > Anura > Dendrobatidae > Ranitomeya > Ranitomeya imitator. The sequence continues at coordinate 239,947,588 of NC_091282.1, forward strand.
ACTGTCCTGCAGGCTCAAGGAGCATCAGTGTCAGTGCGAACTATCCATCGACATTTGAATGAAATGAAACACAATGGCAAGAGACACAGGAGGACCCCACTGCTGACACAGAGACATAAAAATGCTAGATTGCAGTTTGCCAAAATGTATATGAGTAAACCAAAATTTTTCTGGGAAAGCATCTTGTGAACAGATGAGACAGAACTTTTTGATAAAGCACATCATTCTAATGTTTACTGGAAATGGAATGAGGCCTACAGAGAAAACAGTAACTAAAGTCAAATATGGTGAAGGTTCAAAGATGTTTTGGGGTTGTTTTACTGCCTCTGGCTTTGGGTGCCTTGACTATGTGCAAACCATCATAAAATCTGAAGATCACAAAAGGATTTTTGATAGCAATGTAGTGTCTAGTGCCAAAAAGCTGGGTTTGCATCCTAGGTCATGGGTCTTCCAGCAGGGCAACGACCCCAAAAATACTTCAAGAAGCACCCAAAAATGGATGGAAACAAAGCTCTTCAAATATGAGTGACCTGGAGCAGTTAACAAAAGAAGAGTGGTCCTACATTACAGCGGAGAGATGTAAGAAGCTTGTTGATGGTTATAGGAAGCGGTTGATTGTAGTTATTTATTCCAAAGAGTATGCAACCAAATATTAAGTTGAGGGTGCCAACAATTTTGTCTGTTCTTTTTTGGGGTTTTGTGTGAAATTATGTCCAGTTTGCCTTTTTCCCTGTTTTTTTTTTTTTTTGTGTGCTGTTCCAATACACACGGAGGAAATAAACGTGTATAACAAAACATGTGTAATTGCAATAATTTTCTTTGAGAAATACATCATTTTGTGGAACAATGTCAAGGGTGCCAAAATTTTAGGATCATGACTGAATCAACCCTCATCATTTTCCATTTCTGGATTGTCCATGATGGCAAAGACCTGGGACCAGTATTTGGCAGACTTGGATGGACATTCTCATCCATTTCATAATCACTCATTTTCTGAGGAGTGCCAAAATTTTGGCTATGACTTTATATATCTTTATACCTCTCTCATTGGTGTCGCAATCCTTTAATAAAGCTTTGGACCTATCATTGCCTTTCCTATGTCATGAATAATGGGCAGCTTCACTGAACGTTTGGTGTAGCCAAGTGTGTAATATATAGTATATGGGTTTTGCCTACATGACTTTTTGTATGTTATACTCTTATGCTATGTACAGTATGTAAGTAATATGTATAGCACAGCTTTTCAGTATGTTTGTATCCAGCATTTGATTATATAACGCTATTTTCAATCAAAAACTTACCCTGTCTAAAACAGTAATCTAATTTTCTCATTATAACCAGTTCTGTATCCTTACTGTCTATTAGAGCATTTTACTGCTGTCTACATAAATTTATATGTAAGTATTGCAAACAAATGAGTTATAACTACTAGGATTTCATACAAAACCGGCTGCTTCCTTATTGCTTGAATATTCTTTATCACTTCACTGCAGGACTCTCAGGAGTGAAACTTGAAGACTCAAATGTTTTTCAGGTTCATTTTACTGTATTCTAAAGGAAAATCCTTGTTTTCGCCCCCTGTTGTGATTGAGTGTGAAATCTTGATGCCCACAGATGCCGACAGCCATGAAAGTGTTTTTGTTGCTCTTAGCACTTTCCAGTAATGACAAAGACTGACATCTAATTGTCACTGCTGTTTCAAAAGAGGATGAATAGTTCATTTTCAGAGCATGCCATGTGGCAAATATGCAGATACTGTTATCAAATTTCTAGCTGCATGCTAGGACAAGAATTAACCAATTATGATGAATTACCAATACTTGCATTCTTCTACAAATCTCACAGTAAATGACATGTAACCAACCCTTTATGCCTCAACATCCTAACATAATGTAACAATTCTGCTATTGTTTTTTATGTTTTGTTTTTAACAATACTTTTTATTGATTTTTAACATCTATAATTACACAATAAAATTATACACACTCTTAGTTTTCAAACTCTGGGATATAGTTTCCCTTTTTCCATATTCAAAATGAAAGGATTAGTGACGAGCGAGCACTAAAATGCTCGGGTGCTCGTTGCTCGGGTCGAGCAATTTGTAATACTTTGGTACTCGACCAGAACAACGAGCCCAATGTAAGTCTATGGGAAACCCAAGAATTCTTACTGTGATCCCCCCCGGGGGTCCCCCACGGATGTCTAAAAACATCTGAAAATGATGGAAACAGTGCTCAAATGACATGGCAACATCATGGTGAATGCCCCTGGAAGCATTTCTGACTCCCAGGTCACACCTGTGAGCAATGTTGTCAGAGTCTTACGCCATTTTCACCGGTGCACCCAAAAACATACAAAAACAAAACCAAAATGGATTTTCCTGGGAAATATGTTAAGAAACATCCTTTCCAGGGTAATGTCTTTTATATAAGACAAAATAATTAACCCAAAACAAAAATGTTCCTCCACCACTGGGGCTATGTTCACACGTAGCGTTTTCGTTGCGTTTTTCAACTTTAGCATTGCTTTCAACTAATACAAATGCATTCACTGGGAAATGTCATTGTAACATTTAACAACCTTAGCTGGCCATGTGGTGTGTGACACATAATAAGACACATCTTGTTTGATTTATGAAGGAGGGACTCTTAAAGTGACGAAGCCTGTTTTTATAGGGCCATCAGGCGGCATTAATATTCTTAAAGAGCAATTATTAAACAGTGGGTCCCCTATATATGGGAGCCTATACTATGTGTATGGGCTGACAAACATTTCCCCCTAGGGGGTACACCTTTTTTTATTTTAAATTATTTATTTATTTACGGGCATCATAAACACCCTTGCCAAACAATAGTTTGTATCACGGAATACGTTCACCCTGGTGTCCTATTGTTGGTGTCTGAAGAAAAGTGAAGGATGTTTTCCTATGTATCTATTCCTAATTTAAAGGAGAGTGTCTACAATATTTGGAGTGAACATATACTAAGTGTATGGGCTAACAAACATTTCCCCCTGTGGGTACACATTTTTCTTTCTTTTTTTAATTATTTACAGATATCATAAACACCCTTGCAAAAAAAATAGAGTGGCTGTAGCGTCACGGAACACGTTCACCCTGATGTTCTAGTGGTGGTGGATGATGAGGATGAGGAGAAGGAGGAGGACAATACCAAGTAGCCAAAATCAGAAACTGTATACCCATGTGTGGGTGTGAGGAGGTGCATGGGAATACACCTCCCAAAAAAAGACATTGTTTTGGAGGTTACGTTTCGCTGTTATCATTCCGTGGTGTACAGAAGTCTGGCCCAATCCAACCCTTGTTCATTTTTATAAGAGTCAGTCTGTCAGCATTTTCAGTTGACAGGCAGATGCGCTTATCAGTTATAATTCCACCAGCGGCACTAAAAACCCGCACTGACAAAATGCTAGAGGCAGGGCAGGCCAGGACCTCCAAGGCATAGAGAGCCAGTTCACGCCATGTGTCCAGATTGGATACCCAATAAATAAAAGGCACAGAGGAATCACGGAGGACATTGGTATAGTCAGCAAGGTATTCCATCAGCATCTTCCCAAACATTGCACTCCTTGTGACAGTACCCCTTGCCTCTAGGCCAGGGCATTGGGAGGGTCTGCGAAAACTCTCACAGAACTTTGCCAGTGTTCCCCTGCCTCTGCTGGATTGGAGTTGTGTCTCTCTCACCTGTACTCCTTGGTTGTTCAACGAACTAAGATGTCTGCCGCCAGCATTATCAGATGTGAATTTTTTAGTAATTCCGCAACGAGGGCCCTCCGGGACTGCACCATTTTAGTAGACCTGTCTGCCTCTGGAAGAAGAGAATGAAAGTTCTCCTTGTGGCATGGGTCTAGAAGAGTTACCAACCAGTAATGAGTGTCACCAAAAATTTTTATAATGCAAGGGTCACAGGAAAGGCAGTGCAACATAAAGTCAGCCATGCATGCCAGACTGCTAACAGGCAAGACTTCTGTGTTCTCACCAACAGGACGACTGACCATGCTGTCCTCCTCCTCCCTGTCCTTAGGCTATCCATGCTGAACAGACGGTATGACAGTTGTGCTTGTAGTAACGTCTATAGCGCATGGAAGAAGCTCCTGTTCTTCCAATTCCTCTTCTTCCTCATTGTTTACCAATCCACGTTGGGATGACATGATTTGGGCTGCGTGTAATCACCCTGTATGGTTCTTTGCTCCATGTCCTCATGCTCTGCCTGCAATGCATCCTCTTTCATTGTGATCAGAGAGCTTTTCAGAATGCAGAGAAGTGGGATAGTGACGCTAATTATGGTGTCCTCACAACTCACCATCTTCGTGGAGTCCTCAATGTTTTGGAGGAGCACCCAATGATCAGCAGAAGTTGGGAGTGAGCGTTGGAGGGAGTACGCCGCAGCAGCAGAGCCGCACCGGGATGCCAAGGACACGTGAGTATAGCAGGGAGCAGAAGGCAGCAGCGGAGGCGGCGTGACACTTGCTCCATGTCCTCATGCTCTGTCTGCAATGCATCCTCTTTAATTGTGAGCAGAGAGGATTCCGTAATGCTGAGAAGCGGGATGGTGACGCTAATTATGGTGTCATTGCCGCTCACCATCTTGGTGCAGTCCTCAAAGTTTTGGAGGATGGTACATATGTCTGGCATTCATGTCCACTCCTGAGGTCTTATGTGTGGAATCTGAACTGAATAACAACGGCCTTGTTGATGCTGATAGTCAACAACTGCCCTCTTCTGCTTACAAATCCTTTCCAACGTGTGCAGTGAAGAGTTCCAATGCATGGGGACATCACACACCAGTCGGTGAGCTGGAAGCTGCAAGCGCTGCTGAAGCATGGCAAGGGCAGCTGATGCTGTAGCTGACTTCCTAAAATGGGCACACAGGTGGCGTACTTTCACAAGCAGATCCGGCAGCTCCAGGCAGTTTTTGAGAAACCGTTGAACAACGAGTTTAAGCACATGGGCCAGGCATGGTACGTGTGGGAGCTCACCTCGCCTCAGAGCCGCCGTGAGGTTCCAGCCATTGTCACACACAACAATGCCTGGCTGTAGTTTCAGTGGTGTCAGCCACAAATCAGTGGTCACACAATCAGCAAATGCACTCTACCAACTCCTCTTCAGAGGTGCCGGAGTTCTAATGACTAGACGCCAGCCTTGAATTCACACAGACAAACTCCTCTGTGGAGAACCGGAATTCTATCAGCTTACTGCTGACCCTGAGCACATGGTGGTAAAGACCACAATGGTGCAATGTCCATACACACATGTAAAGACAATGATACTAGCGTGCCTGCGTGCACCTCTGAGACTTTTTTATATGATCAGCTCATGTCCAGTCAGACAGGACCTTGCTCGCGGTCTAATCTGGAGCTGCCACATCGCCAGAGCAGCAGAAGACCGACCACCAATGAGATGCCACCGCTAGGGTTGAGCGAAATGGATCGTTCATTTTTAAAAGTCGCCGACTTTTGGCAAAGTCGGGTTTCATGAAACCCGACCCCTGTGTGGGGTCGGCCATGCGGTACGCGACTTTCGCGCCAAAGTCGCGTTTCAATGACGCGAAAAGCGCCATTTCTCAGCCAATGAAGGTGGACACAGAGTGTGGGCAGCGTGATGACATAGGTCCTGGTCCCCACCATCTTAGAGAAGGGCATTGCAGTGATTGGCTTGCTGTCTGCGGCATCACAGGGGCTATAAAGGGGCGTTCCCGCCGACCGCCATCTTACTGCTGCTGATCTGAGCCTAGGGAGAGGTTGCTGCCGCTTCATCAGAAGCAGGGATAGCGTTAGGCAGGGTCCATTAACCACCAAACCGCTTGTGCTGTAGCGATTTCCACTGTCCAACACCACCTTTTGTTTGCAGGGACAGTGGAAGCTACTTTTTTTTTTCCTCAGCGCTGTAGCTCATTGGGCTGCCCTAGAAGGCTCCCTGATAGCTGCATTGCTGTGTGTATGCCGCTGTGCAAACCAACTGCTTTTTTCAAAGCACAAATCCTGCTGTTCCTTCCTTTCTGCACAGCTATCTTGTTTGTTTGTCCACACTTTTTATTTAATTTGTGCATCAGTCCACTCCTTATTGCTGCCTGCCATACCTGGCTGAGATTACTGCAGGGAGATAGTAATTGTAGGACAGTCCCTGTTTTTTTTTTTTTTTTTTTAATTCTCCCTAAAAAAATAAGTTGTGGGAGATTAAGATTGGCATTTCTGCTAGAGTTCCATCCCTGTGTGTGCCATCTCTCTCACATAGTGGGCCATAGAAAGCCTTTTCATTTTTCTGTTTTTTTGTGGGGTTTATAAATTCTCCCAGATAAAAAAGAAAAACAGTGGGAGATTAATATTGGCCTTTGGGCTTCTGTGCCAGTCCTGAGTGTGCCATCTCTCTCTCAAATAGTGGGCCATAGAAAGCCTATTAATTTTTTTTTTATTGGGTTTCTAAATTCTCCCTGAAAAAATCAAAAAAAATCAGTGGGAGATTAATATTGCCCTTTCTGCTTGTGTGCCACTCCTGACTCCTGGGTGTGCCATCTCTCTCTCTCAAATAGTGGGCCATAGAAAGCCTATTTTTTTTTTTATTGGGTTTCTAAATTCTCCCTGAAAAAATCAAAAAGAAATCAGTGGGAGATTAATATTGCCCTTTCTGCTTGTGTGCCACTCCTGACTCCTGGGTGTGCCATCTCTCTCTCTCAAATAGTGGGCCATAGAAAGCCTATTTTTTTTTTTATTTGGTTTCTAAATTCTCCCTGAAAAAATCATTTTTTTTATTTGGTTTCTAAATTCTTCCTGAAAAAATCATTTTATTTTATTTTGTTTCTCAAGTCTCCCTGAAAAAATAAAAAAAAATCAGTGGGAGATTAATATTGCCCTTTCTGCTTGTGTGACAGTCTTGACTCCTGGGTGTGCCATCTCTCTCTCTCAAATAGTGGGCACTGGGCCATAGAAAGCCTAATTTTTTTTATTGGGTTTCTGAATTCTCCCTGAAACAAAAAAAAAAAAATCAGTGGGAGATTAATATTGCCCTTTCTGCTTGTGTGCCAGTCTTGACTCCTGGGTGTGCCATCTCTCTCTCTCTCAAATAGTGGGCCATAGAAAGCCTATTTTTTTTTTTATTTGGTTTCTAAATTCTCCCTGAAAAAATCATTTTATTTTATTTGGTTTCTAAATTCTTCCTGAAAAAATCATTTTATTTTATTTTGTTTCTAAAGTCTCCCTGAAAAAATAAAAAAAAACAGTGGGAGATTAATATTGCCCTTTCTGCTTGTGTGCCAGTCTTGACTCCTGGGTGTGCCATCTCTCTCTCTCAAATAGTGGGCCATGGAAAGCCTATTTTTTTTTATTGGGTTTCTAAAGTCTCCCTGAAAAAGTAAAAAAAAAACAGTGGGAGATTAATATTGCCCTTTCTGCTTGTGTGCCAGTCTTGACTCCTGGGTGTGCCATCTCTCTCTCTCAAATAGTGGGCCATAGAAAGCCTTTTTTTTTTATTATTTGGTTTCTAAATTCTCCCTGAAAAAATCATTTTATTTTATTTGGTTTCTAAATTCTTCCTGAGAAAATCATTTTATTTTATTTTGTTTCTAAAGTCTCCCTGAAAAAATAAAAAAAAATCAGTGGGAGATTAATATTGCCCTTTCTGCTTGTGTGCCAGTCTTGACTCCTGGGTGTGCCATCTCTCTCTCTCAAATAGTGGGCCATAGAAAGCCTATTTTTTTTATTGGGTTTCTAAATTTTCCCTGAAAAAATGAAAAAGAAATCAGTGGGAGATAAATATTGCCCTTTCTGCTTGTGTGCCACTCCTGACTCCTGGGTGTGCCATCTCTCTCTCTTAAATAGTGGGCCATAGAAAGCCTATTTTTTTTTTATTTGGTTTCTAAATTCTCCCTGAAAAAATCATTTTTTTTATTTGGCTTCTAAATTCTCCCTGAAAAAATCATTTTATTTTATTTGGTTTCTAAATTCTTCCTGAAAAAATCATTTTATTTTATTTTGTTTCTAAAGTCTCCCTGAAAAAAAAAAAAAAAAAACAGTGGGAGATTAATATTGCCCTTTCTGCTTGTGTGACAGTCTTGACTCCTGGGTGTGCCATCTCTCTCTCTCAAATAGTGGGCCATAGAAAGCCTATTTATTTTTTTATTGTGTTTCTAAAGTCTCCCTGAAAAAATAAAAAAAAAACAGTGGGAGATTAATATTGCCCTTTCTGCTTGTGTGCCAGTCTTGACTCCTGGGTGTGCCATCTCTCTCTCAAATAGTGGGCCATAGAAAGCCTATTTTTTTTTTTTGGTTTCTAAATTCTCCCTGGACAAATAAAAAAAAAAGTGGGAGATCAATATTGACATTTCTGCTTGAGTGACAGTCCTGCGTGTGTGGCATCTCTCTCATTTGGTGCCACCGAAAACAGAGTGTGTAACATTGTGCCTGATTTTCCTTGCGGCCTCACCCACCTGTAAAGGGATATCTAAATCATACTGAAGCTATAGCTCACCGTGTAAGTTGTTTGACAGTAACAAATACCGTTACTTTGGTTACGTTTTTAAAACAATGAGGAAGTCTGGTGGAAGAGGTCGTGGCCGTGGGCGTTCATTGTCAGCTGGTAATGATGGTAGTGGTAGTGGAGCACCAGGTGGTCGTGGGAAAAAAAATATTGCACCTAAGTCTGGAGCTGTGGAGCCAGGTTCGTCGTCTGGCTACAGAAGGCCTGCCTCGAACGCTCCCTTTTCTGGGAGTAGGAAAACCGCTTTTAAAGCCGGAGCAGCAAGAGCAAGTTTTGGCTTACCTTGCTGACTCAGCCTCTAGCTCTTTTGCCTCCTCTTTTGAAACTGGTAAATGTAAAAGCAGCGCGTCGTTATTGGATGTTCACGGTCAGCGACAAGTCGCTTCCTTGTCCTCTTCAGCAAAAACAACAACAGAGAAGGATGCAGCAGGCGACACAACGGGTTACTCCATGGAGCTCTTTACACATACCGTCCCTGGCTTAGAAAGTGAAGCAGTTAACAGGCCATGCCCATTACAAGTTGAATCTGACATGGAGTGCACTGATGCACAGCCACAGCCAGACTACTATGCTGGTCCTTTGACTCAGACCACAACATTGCCCTCGCAGGGTACTGATCCAGAATCAGACCCTGATGAGACTATGTTGCCCCTTCACGAACGCTCTACCACCGACTTACACGGTGACACAGACGAAGTTGCGCACGAGCTAGAAGAGGAGGTTATAGATGACCCAGTTGTTGACCCCGATTGGCAGCCATTGGGGGAACAGGGTGCAGGCGGCAGTAGTTCTGAAGCGGAGGAGGAGGGGCCGCAGCAGGCATCAACATCGCAACAGGTTCCATCTGCCGGGCCCGTAGATGCGACAAAACGCGTGGCAAAGCCAAAACCTGTTGGAGGACAGCGTGTCCATCCGGTTAAAGCTCAGTCTGCAATGCCTGAAAAGGGATCCGAGGCTCGAAAGAGTGCAGTTTGGCATTTTTTAAACAACATCCAATTGATCCGCACAAAGTCATCTGTCAAAAATGTTCAACTACCTTAAGCAGAGGTCAGAATCTGAAAAGTCTGAATACAAGTTGCATGCATAGACATTTAACCACCTTGCATTTGCAAGCCTGGACTAACTACCAAACGTCCCTTAAGGTTGTAGCACCCTGCACCACCTGCAGTATCTGTGCAGGTTTCTTTGCCAGGCCAAAGCAGTCAGGGTCAGGGAGTCACCAGTTTCGTAGTAGGAAACACTGCATCTAGGGCACAGGCGGAAACAATACTGTCTCCAACCGTCTCTCAGTCTGCCATGTCCACCGGCACACCCGCTAGTTCCACGATCTCCAGCTCTCCAGTCCAGCTCACCCTACATGAGATTCTGGTTAGAAAAAGGAAGTACTTATCCTCGCATCCGCATACACAGGGTTTGAACGCCCACATAGCTAGACTAATCTCGTTAGAGATGATGCCCTACCGGTTAGTTGAAAGTGAAGCTTTCAAAGCCCTGATGGACTACGCTGTACCATGCTACGAGCTACCCAGTCGACACTTCTTTTCGAGAAAAGCCATCCCAGCCCTCCACCAGCATGTTAAAGAGCGCATAGTCCATGCACTCAGGCAATCTGTGAGTACAAAGGTGCACCTGACAACAGATGCATGGACCAGTAGGCATGGCCAGGGACGTTACGTGTCCATCACGGCACACTGGGTGAATGTGGTGGATGCAGGGTCCACAGGGGACAGCAATTTCGGGACAGTTCTGCCTAGCCCACGGTCTAGGAAACAGTTGGCTGTAGGCGTTCGCACCCCCTCCTCCTCCTCCTCGTCCTCCTGCAGAAGCGAGAGCTCGTCCACAGATCGCAGTCGCCCAACCACTCCATCCGCAGCTGCCACTGTTGCACACCAGTTGTCCCATTATGGGGCAGCTACTGGCAAGCGTCAGCAGGCTGTATTGGCTATGAAGTGTTTGGGCGACAACAGACACACCGCGGAAGTTCTGTCCGAGTTCTTGCAGAAAGAAACGCAGTCGTGGCTGGGCACAGTAGATCTTGAGGCAGGCAAGGTAGTGAGTGATAACGGAAGGAATTTCATGGCTGCCATCTCCCTTTCCCAACTGAAACACATTCCTTGCCTGGCTCACACCTTAAACCTGGTGGTGCAGTGCTTCCTGAAAACTTATCCGGGGTTATCCGACCTGCTCCTCAAAGTGCGCGGACTTTGCTCACATATCCGCCGTTCGCCCGTACACTCCAGCCGTATGCAGACCTATCAGCGGTCTTTGAACCTTCCCCAGCATCGCTTAATCATAGACGTTGCAACAAGGTGGAACTCAACACTGCACATGCTTCAGAGACTGTGCGAACAGAGGCGGGCTGTTATGTTTTTGTGGGAGGATACGCATACACGGGCAGGCAGTAGGATGGCAGACATGGAGTTGTCAGGTGTGCAGTGGTCGAAGATACAAGACATGTGTCAAGTCCTTCAGTGTTTTGAGGAATGCACACGGCTGGTTAGTGCAGACAACGCCATAATAAGCATGAGCATCCCCCTAATGCGTCTGCTGATGCAAAGTTTGACGCACATAAAAAATCAGGCGTCTGCAGCAGAGGAAGAGGAAAGCCTTGATGACAGTCAGCCATTGTCTGGTCAGGGCAGTGTACAGGACGAGGTAGCGGGCGAAGAGGAGGAGGACGAGGAGGATGATGGGGATGAGTAGTGCAGACAGGCTGGTTAGTGCCGACAACGCCATAATAAGCATGAGCATCCCCCTAATGCGTCTGCTGATGCAAAGTTTGACGCACATAAAAAATCAGGCGTCTGCAGCAGAGGAAGAGGAAAGCCTTGATGACAGTCAGCCATTGTCTGGTCAGGGCAGTGTACAGGACGAGGTAGCGGGCGAAGAGGAGGAGGACGAGGAGGATGATGGGGATGAGTATATTTTTAATGAGGAAGCTTTTCCGGGGCCACTGGAAATTGGTGGCGTGGCAAGGCCGGGTTCTGGTTTTTTGAGGTACACAAGTGACGTAGATTTGCCTGAAACTGCCCCTCAACCAAGCACAACCGCAGATTTGACAACTGGAAGTTTGGCCCACATGGCGGATTATGCCTTACGTATCCTCAAAAGGGACACACGCATTACTAAAATTATGAACGATGACGATTACTGGTTGGCCTGCCTCCTTGATCCTCGCTATAAAGGCAAATTGCAAAATATTATGCCACATGAGAACTTGGAACTAATATTAGCAACCAAACAATCAACTCTTGTTGACCGCTTGCTTCAGGCATTCCCAGCACACAGCGCCCGTGATCGTTCTCACACGAGCAGCAGGGGGCAGCAGAACAGAAGTGTTAGAGGTGCAGAAATCTGAAGTGGCGTTGGACAGAGGGGTTTTCTGACCAGGTTGTGGAGTGATTTTGCTATGACCGCAGACAGGACAGGTACTGCTGCATCAATTCAAAGTGACAGGAGACAACATTTGTCCAGTATGGTTACTAACTATTTTTCATCACTTATCGATGTTCTACCTCAACCGTCATTCCCATTTGATTACTGGACATCCAAATTAGACACCTGGCCAGAATTGGCAGAATATGCATTGCAGGAGCTTGCTTGCCCGGCAGCTAGTGTCCTATCAGAAAGAGTATTCAGTGCTGCAGGTTCAATATTAACCGAAAAAAGGACTTGTCTGGCCACCCAAAATGTTGATGATCTAACCTTCATTAAAATGAACCACAACTGGATTTCGAATTCTTTTGCCCCACCTTGCCCGGCCGACACCTAGCTTTCCTATGAAAAGGTATTGCCTGTGGACTACTCTGAATGACTTTACCAATCTCGTAATTTGCAGCAGCTGATTGTCCAGCATACGACATGTTTACACCTCCCTAAATGGCCAAACTCCCCACACGGGGCCGTGGTATCGCCACTTGGCGCAAGCACCCATGAGAGTGCTGTTTGTCTGAAGAGGTGGGTGTGCCCGCTTTTGGTCTACGGCACTGCCACTGGGTCCCTCATAGTACAATAAAGTGTCTCTGGCGGTGGTGGTGCGCACCCAACGTCAGACACACTGTTGTAACATGAGGGGCCCTGGCATGTACCGCCGGCCACAAGAGAGTTCCCCCACCCCCAGCTCAAACATTGCTCTACCACTTGCACAATTATCTCTCACAGTTCCACCTATGTTTAGTCTATGCGCTGACATCCGTAAATTCCTGCCACTGACAATACCATTGTGTTGACATGTATGATTGTACATAACATAGTCAGGGGCAGTGTCCTATATTTACCCAAGTAAATACTTTGCGCCAAATTACTAGGTCTGAAACTACGCAGAGGAGCCTACCCCTGTACCTAATGATTGCACCCTTTTGGTTTTTCTTTTTGTTGTAATGCGAGACATTAACATGTATTTATTTTTTGGGACTACTAACTGGCAGACACTCATTACAATCGGCCGCCGCTGACAACACCAATGGTGCCCACTGCCTGTGTACCCCTGCAAGAGAATTAAAAGTGCCTACAGCCCAATTTTATTATGTTAGGCCTTCGAAGCCTGTCTGCGGTCCATCCTTCCACCAGGCCTCCACTGACCTGTCTACTGCTGCCCGTGTTCCCCTGGAACCAATTTTAAAGTGCCTACAGCCAAATTTTATTATGTTAGGCCTTCGAAGCCTGTCTGCGGTCCCTCCTTCCACTAGGCCTCCACTGACCTGTCTACTGCTGCCCGTGTACCCCTGGAACCAATGTTAAAATGCCTACAGCCCTAATTTATTATGTTAGGCTTTCGAAGCCTGTCTGCGGTCCCTCCTTCCACTAGGCCTCCACTGACCTGTCTACTGCTGCCCGTGTACCCCTGGAACCAATGTTAAAATGCCTACAGCCCTAATTTATTATGTTAGGCCTTCAAAGCCTGTATGCGGTCCCTCCTTCCACTAGGCCTCCACTGACCTGTCTACTGCTGCCCGTGTAACCCTGGAACCAATGTTAAAATGCCTACAGCACTAATTTATTATGTTAGGCCTTCGAAGCCTGTCTGCGGTCCCTCCTTCCACTAGGCCTCCTCTGACCAGTCTACTGCTGCCCGTGTATCCCTGGAACCAATGTTAAAGTGCCTACAGCTCTAATTTATTATGTTAGGCCTTCGAAGCCTGTCTGCGGTCCCTCCTTCCACTAGGCCTCCTCTGACCAGTCTACTGCTGCCCGTGTATCCCTGGAACCAATGTTAAAGTGCCCACAGCCCTAATTTATTATGTTAGGCCTTTGAAGCCTGTCTGCGGTCCCTCCTTCCACTAGGCCTCCACTGACCTGTCTACTGCTGCCCGTGTACCCCTGGAACCAATGTTAAAATGCCTACAGCCCTAATTTATTATGTTAGGCCTTCGAAGCCTGTCTGCGGTCCCTCCTTCCACTAGGCCTCCACTGACCTGTCTACTGCTGCCCGTGTACCCCTGGAACCAATGTTAAAATGCCTACAGCCCTAATTTATTATGTTAGGCCTTCGAAGCCTGTCTGCAGTCCCTCCTTCCACTAGGCCTCCACTGACCTGTATACTGCTGCCCGTGTACCCCTGGAACCAATGTTAAAATGCCTACAGCCCTAATTTATTATGTTAGGCCTTCAAAGCCTGTCTGCGGTCCCTCCTTCCACTAGGCCTCCACTGACCTGTCTACTGCTGCCCGTGTACCCCTGGAACCAATGTTAAAATGCCTACAGCCCTAATTTATAATGTTAGGCCTTCGAAGCCTGTCTGCGGTCCCTCCTTCCACTAGGCCTCCTCTGACCAGTCTACTGCTGCCCGTGTCTCCCTGGAACCAATGTTAAAGTGCCTACAGCCCTAATTTATTATGTTAGGCCTTCGAAGCCTGTCTGCGGTCCCTCCTTCCACTAGGCCTCCTCTGACCAGTCTACTGCTGCCCGTGTATCCCTGGAACCAATGTTAAAGTGCCCACAGCCCTAATTTATTATGTTAGGCCTTTGAAGCCTGTCTGCGGTCCCTCCTTCCACTAGACCTCCACTGACCTGTCTACTGCTGCCCGTGTACCCCTGGAACCAATGTTAAAATGCCTTCAGCCCTAATTTATTATGCTAGGCCTTCGAAGCCTGTCTGCGGTCCCTCCTTCCACTAGGCCTCCACTGACCTGTCTACTGCTGCCCGTGTACCCCTGGAACCAATGTTAAAATGCCTACAGCCCAAATTTATTATGTTAGGCCTTCGAAGCCTGTCTGCGGTCCCTCCTTCCATTAGGCCTCCACTGACCAGTCTACTGCTGCCCGTGTATCCCTGGAGCCAATGTTAAAGTGCCTACAGCCCTAATTTATTATGTTAGGCCTTCGAAGCCTGTCTGTGGTCCCTCCTTCCACTAGGCCTCCAGTGACCAGTCTACTGCTGCCCGTGTATCCCTGGAGCCAATGTTAAAGTGCCTACAGCCCTAATTTATTATGTTAGGCCTTCGAAGCCTGTCTGTGGTCCCTCCTTCCACTAGGCCTCCACTGACCAGTCTACTGCTGCCCGTGTATCCCTGGAACCAATGTTAAAGTGCCTACAGCCCTAATTTATTATGTTAGGCCTTCGAAGCCTGTCTGCGGTCCCTCCTTCCACTAGGCCTCCACTGACCAGTCTACTGCTGCCCGTGTATCCCTGGAGCCAATGTTAAAGTGCCTACAGCTCTAATTTATTATGTTAGGCCTTCGAAGCCTGTCTGCGGTCCCTCCTTCCACTAGGCCTCCAGTGACCAGTCTACTGCTGCCCGTGTATCCCTGGAGCCAATGTTAAAGTGCCTACAGCCCTAATTTATTATGTTAGGCCTTCGAAGCCTGTCTGTGGTCCCTTCTTCCACTAGGCCTCCACTGACCAGTCTACTGCTGCCCGTGTATCCCTGGAACCAATGTTAAAGTGCCTACAGCCCTAATTTATTATGTTAGGCCTTCGAAGCCTGTCTGCGTTCCCTCCTTCCACTAGGCCTCCACTGACCAGTCTACTGCTGCCCGTGTATCCCTGGAACCAATGTTAAAGTGCCCACAGCCCTAATTTATTATGTTAGGCCTTCGAAGCCTGTCTGTGGTCCCTTCTTCCACTAGGCCTCCACTGACCAGTCTACTGCTGCCCGTGTATCCCTGGAACCAATGTTAAAGTGCCTACAGCCCTAATTTATTATGTTAGGCCTTCGAAGCCTGTCTGCGTTCCCTCCTTCCACTAGGCCTCCACTGACCAGTCTACTGCTGCCCGTGTATCCCTGGAACCAATGTTAAAGTGCCTTCAGCCCTAATTTATTATGTTAGGCCTTCGAAGCCTGTCTGCGGTCCCTCCTTCCAATAGTTCTCCACTGACCAGACCAATGCTGGCCGTGTACCCCTGGAACCCAGCTGAAAGTGCATGGAGCCTCCTTTTCTTCTTTGTTTTATAGTTAGAAAGCCCAGATGAACTACGATGGACCACGGTTCAAGCTACCCAGTCGACATTTGTTTTGCGAGAAATGCCATCCCAGCCCTCCACCGGCATGAAAAAGTCTGCATTGTCATAGCACTCAGGCAATCAAACAGTAGAAAGGTGCACCTGACAAGAGACGCATGGACCAGTAGGCATGTCCACAAAAAGTTACGTGTCCATTACGGCGCACTGGGTTAATGTGTTGGATGCATGGTCCACAGGGGACAGCCTACAAAGTCTGTCTGCAGTCCTTAATTCAAATTGTCCTCCGCTGACCACACCACTGCTGCACGTGTACCCCTGGAACCAATTTTAAAGTGCCTACAACCTAATTTTGTTATGTTAGGCCTACTACGCCTGTCTGCAGTCCCTCCTTCCAATACTCGTCCACTGACCACACCACTGCTGCCCGTGGACCCCTGGAACCTATTTTTAATTGCATAGAGCATCCTTTTTTTAATAGTAGGCGTACAAAGTCTGTCTGCGGTCCACTATTGAATTTGTCCTCCACTGACCAGAGCAATGCTGCTTGTGTACCCCTGTAACCTTTTTTAAACTGCAGTGAGCCACATTTTTGGTTTAAGGCCTACTACCTGTGTCTGTCTGCGCCACTCAATACAGCTGTCCTCCTTTGAAAAAAGCAGAGCGTCAATAGTCTTGTTTTCAGCCTCTAGGAATTTTAAAACTGCATTGGGGCTACTACTTTGGTAGGGTGTGCCCCAGGTTTCCTCTCCATTGCTTCGATCTTCCGACTCTCGTTTAGTAGTTGTAGAAAACTACACTGCATTAGGCCTACAAATTGGGTATGGGGTGTAGAGAGACGGTGTGTTACACTCCAAGGTGTTCCCCAGGTTTCCTCTCCATTGCTTGGGTCTTCTGACTCTCGTTTAGTAGTTGTTGAAAACTACACTGCATTAGGCCTACAAATTGGGTATGGGGTGTAGAGAGACGGTGTGTTACACTCCAAGGTGTTCCCCAGGTTTCGTCCACATTGCTTTGATCTTCCTACTTTCGTTTAGTAGTTGTTGAAAACTACACTGCATTAGGCCTACAAATTGGGTATGGGGTGTAGAGAGACGGTGTGTTACACTCCAAGGTGTTCCCCAGGTTTCGTCCACATTGCTTCGATCTTCCTACTCTCGTTTAGTAGTTGTTGAAAACTACACTGCATTAGGCCTACAAATTGGGTATAGGGTGTAGAGAGACGGTGTGTTACACTCCAAGGTGTTCCCCAGGTTTCGTCCACATTGCTTCGATCTTCCTACTCTCGTTTAGTAGTTGTTGAAAACTACACTGCATTAGGCCTACAAATTGGGTATGGGGTGTAGAGAGACGGTGTGTTACACTCCAAGGTGTTCCCCAGGTTTCATCCACATTGCTTCGATCTTCCTACTCTCGTTTAGTAGTTGTTGAAAACTACACTGCATTAGGCCTACAAATTGGGTATGGGGTGTAGAGAGACGGTGTGTTACACTCCAAGGTGTTCCCCAGGTTTCGTCCACATTGCTTCGATCTTCCTACTCTCGTTTAGTAGTTGTTGAAAACTACACTGCATTAGGCCTACAAATTGGGTATGGGGTGTAGAGAGACGGTGTTTTACACTCCAAGGTGTTCCCCAGGTTTCGTCCACATTGCTTCGATCTTCCTACTCTCGTTTAGTAGTTGTTGAAAACTACACTGCATTAGGCCTACAAATTGGGTATGGGGTGTAGAGAGACGGTGTGTTACACTCCAAGGTGTTCCCCAGGTTTCCTCTCCATTGCTTGGGTCTTCCGACTCTCGTTTAGTAGTTGTTGAAAACTACACTGCATTAGGCCTACAAATTGGGTATGGGGTGTAGAGACAGTGTGTTCCACTCCAAGGTGTTCCCCAGGTTTCCTCTCCATTGCTTCGATCTTCCGACTCTCGTTTAGTAGTTGTTGAAAACTACACTGCATTAGGCCTACAAATTGGGTATGGGGTGTAGAGACGGTGTCTTCCGCTCCAAGGTGTTCTCCAGGTTTCCTCTCCATTGCTTCAATCTTAAAGCTCTTGTTTAGTAGTTTTTGAAAACAACACTGCATTCGGCCTACAAGTTGGGTCTGGGTTGTAGAGACGGTGTCTTCCAATCCAAGGTGTTCTCCAGGTTTCCTCTCCATTGCTTCAATCTTCATGTCCCTCTTAAGTAGTTGTTGAAACAACACTACATTAGGCCCACAAGTTGGGTCTGGGTCGTAGAGACGGTGTCTGCCGCTCCAAGGTGTTCTCCAGGTTGCCACATAATCGAAGCTGCATAGAGCCTATTTTCTAATTTTACGCCTACAAAGTCTTTTTGCGGTCCCTCCTTCCAATTGTCCTCCACTGAGCACAACAATGCAGAACGTGTACTCATGTAACTTTTTTTAAACCAGTGTCGAGCCAACTTTGTGGTTTAAGGCCTACTTGTAGTGTCTGGCTGCGCCACTCAATACAGCTGTCCTCTTTACAAAAAATGACCTACAATTATCTAGTTTTCAGCCTATTGGAATTTTAAAACTGCAGTGGGCCTACTAGTTGGGTTGGGGCCTTCTATCTGTGTCTGCCGCTCCTTGCTGTTCTCCTACAGTGAACAAAGCTGTGCCGCCTGTTTACTACTCTTGCCAATTTTGAACTGCATTTAGACTACTTACAGATTTGGGCCTACTCTCTGTGTCAGCCTCTCATTCCAGTTGTCCTCCACTGAACAAAACAATGCCCCCTGGTTAGTCCTGTTACCAATTTTGAACTGCATTTAGCCCACTTTATTCTTTGGTCCTCTATCTGTGTTTCCTCCTCATCCTGCCCATTGCCCAGCCAGTAATAGATAAGTCTGCTGGTAAATTGACCCATAACGCAACATTCCCCATGCACGCTACACTGCAAGATTGTGACCCTGCTGAAAGTCAGGTTCCCCTTCCCGCATACCATACCACCTTACACGGGGACAAAGAGGAAGGTGCAGATTCCTTCATCAGGTGGGGGGAGGAATAGTCGTTGGCGACGTCACTGGCACAGGGCCCCTCATAGTACGCAAAAGTGTTGCTGCCGGTGGGAGGCGACCCCGCCGTGCAAACACACCGCTGTACTTTGAGGGGCCCTGTGCCAGTGCCAATGCCAACGAGTGGGCCCCCCCTGCTTGCTCAGGATCACAGCACTTGCAAAGTTGAAATACTTACCTCTCCCTGCTCCACTGCCGTGACGTGGTCCAGATTTACTGGGCCCACTAATTACTTGAACCAGCCCTACCCCCCACAACTTTAGCCAAATGACCCCCAATTTCAAATACCTTCCAATTATTATAAGCTAAATTACGATTGACAAGCTTCTGTAACAAGAATGGATGTTTTTGCCATTAAAATGGGCAGTGTAGGTGTTTTCCTGGCCTCCACTCACTGCCGACTATGCTCCCCCATTGACTTGCATTGGGTTTCGTGTTTCGGTCGATACCCGACTTTTCGCGATAATCGGCTGATTCCACTCGACTCGACTTTTAAGATAGTCGGATTTCGCGAAACACGGCTCGACTCTAAAAAGGTCAAGGTCGCTCAACCCTAGCCACCACATTACGAGCATGCTCAGTAGGGAGATTTCTGGACTTAGCTTCCAGAGCGTCCGTTCGTCGCTGCCTACCACTGGTTACTATAGACTTGGCTGAAGAGCCAGCAGTAACCAGATGAATAGCACAAGCCTGAGCAAGATGCTGGGACCGTCGTCTATACTCTGCAGCACCCACAGTGGCCGAAGCAGAATGGGAGACCACAGATGCAGACAAGGCTTGGGATCTACCCTTATTATAGGAGACGATGGCTTCAATGGAATGGACATTAGGTGAGTATAAATGTATTTGTTATCTACTATATAAAGCTGAATGTGTGTATGTGTGTGTGTATGTGTGTATGTCCGGGATTGGCATCTGCACCGTCGCCGCTACAGCCACAAAATTTTCACACATCTGGACCCCGAGAGCGTCATAGGCTATGTTGTGAGGCGAAATTTTAACCCCGCGCTTTCCAATTCACCAAACAATTTTGCCCCTATCTACATAATGGGGAAAAAGTGAAAGGAAAAGTGTTGGAGGCGTCGCAGCTACAGCCACAAAATTTTGCACAGTCACACGTCTGGACCCTGAGAGTGTCATAGGCTATGTTGTGAGGTGAAATTTTAACCCCGCGCTTTCCAATTCACCAAACAATTTTGCCCCTATCTACATAATGGGGAAAAAGTGAAAGGAAAAGTGTTGGAGGCAAATTGACAGCTGCCAGATGTGAACAAGGGGGACTTAAAGAGTGAGAGCGATGGCGCCAAAGAGTATATACCGTACAGTTGCTAAGGTGGGGCCCCGATATGGGATACTCACCACACACGGGGATATGAACACACACCCAAAATGCACCACACACTACCATGTGCTTGAAAACATATACCACCCTCAGCAAACATTTCACCACACATACACCAACCTCGCCATATAAAAGTCGAAACACAAAAATCGCCGCTCAAAACTCGCCACGCGCAAAACTCGCCACATACAAAACTAGGCTCACGCTAATCTCGCCACACGTGCAAAACTCACCTCATGGAAAACTCGCCACATGCAAAACTTGCCCACGCAGAAAAATTGCCACATGCACAAAAAATTTGCAACACATGTAAAAGTTGCCTCACACAAAACTTGCACATACTCAAAACGCACCACACATAAAGCTCGCCACGCGCAAAACTCGCCATGCACAAAACTTGCTGCACACAACTTGCTACACTAACCTGTCACATGCAACTCAACACACAAAAAGTTGCTACACGCATGTCGCCACACAAAACTCATCTCACAAAATTCGCTACATGCATGTTGCCACATGCAACTCAACACACACAACTTGACACATGAAACTCGCCCTAAAACACACACAAGTCTGGTATTATTCTTCAAAAATAAAAATCTGATTAATAAGCAGACAAACTACAAGAGCAACAAATGTACCATATAGGAAATACGGCAGCTGTCAGTCACATGACCTGTCTATTATGTGTATGTGTGAGCTAATATATACTGCCAGGGGGGAGGGCTTCCTGTTGACTGGGGATTTATCAGGCTGCCAATTTAGCTTACAAATACTGAGGTAAAAATACTGACCAAATAACGTGTGAACGCGGTATAGGTATATAGAGGAGGAGATGACATACAGCAGGTATATACTATATACATATACACCTTATAAATAAACGGAAGCTGATGCCAAACTTTAAATATTTAAATGAGAATATCTTTATTCAATACATCGATAAAACCATATCAAAGTGGAGATACATATGCATACAAGATAGTGCTGCCATATACAGGTAACTAGTAACAGGACCATATAAGCAATTTCCAAGTAAACGTAGTTGTTAATTCATACTGACATAGAGGCACATATAAAGAGCCCTTACAGAGACAATATAAAGATTCAAGTGAGGTCTATTATGCTATAGAGAGGGTATATACATAAAGTTTTGCACCATATTCATGGCTGCATGCCTAATCTAAATTCCCTTCAAGTTAGCACAATCCAATAAGTAAAGCCAATAGTAGAACCATAGCTATCTCAAGTAAATACTAATATGTATACTAGCCTCACACAAACCTCAATGCCAGCTCGGATAGATAAATAAAGTTTAATACATAACCTGTATATGCAGCACCTTCCCCGACGCGCGTTTCGCGTTCCGCTTCTTCTAAGGGGGTCTGTATAGTGTGTATCATTCGCTCGTTCTATTTAATTAATTTATTTTATATAAATAGAACGAGCGAATGATACACACTATACAGACCCCCTTAGAAGAAGCGGAACGCGAAACGCGCGTCGGGGAAGGTGCTGCATATACAGGTTATGTATTAAACTTTATTTATCTATCCGAGCTGGCATTGAGGTTTGTGTGAGGCTAGTATACATATTAGTATTTACTTGAGATAGCTATGGTTCTACTATTGGCTTTACTTATTGGATTGTGCTAACTTGAAGGGAATTTAGATTAGGCATGCAGCCATGAATATGGTGCAAAACTTTATGTATATACCCTCTCTATAGCATAATAGACCTCACTTGAATCTTTATATTGTCTCTGTAAGGGCTCTTTATATGTGCCTCTATGTCAGTATGAATTAACAACTACGTTTACTTGGAAATTGCTTATATGGTCCTGTTACTAGTTACCTGTATATGGCAGCACTATCTTGTATGCATATGTATCTCCACTTTGATATGGTTTTATCGATGTATTGAATAAAGATATTCTCATTTAAATATTTAAAGTTTGGCATCAGCTTCCGTTTATTTATAAGGTGTATTTGAATTTGGGAAGTGCCATATGTGTAGCCAATCCCTTTATAGGAGATATACTATATACAGTGGAGATGACATACAGGTATATACTATATACAGGAGATGACATACAGGTATATACTATATATAGGAGGAGATGACATACAGGTATATAGTATATACAGAAGAGATGACATAGAGGTATATATATATATATATATACAGGAGGAGATGACACACAGCAGGTATATACTATTTACAGGGGAGATGACATACAGGTATATACTATATACAGGAGATGACATAGGTGTATACTATATATAAGGGAGATGACAAACATATATATACTGAGGTGAAAATGAGGGGTGTGAGGTGAAAATGAAAAGGTGTGAGTGCAAAATGAGAGGAGTGAGGAAAATAGTGAAGTGATCGGAAAATGACAGATGTGAGGTCGAAATGACAAGTGTTAGAGGGAAATGAGAGGTGTGAGGGGGAAAATAAGAGGTGTAAGGGAGAAAATGAGAGGTGTAAGGGAGAAAATAAGAGGCATGATGGGAAAAGAAGAGATGTGAGGTGCTACAACTAACCACTGATATTTACTATGCCCAGGCAACGCCGGGCTCTTCAGCTAGTTTTTAATAAAAAAGAAAAGTGTATTATTTTTGTTTCAAATAAAGGATTTTATTCTGGTTTGGTGTTTACTTACAATATAACTATGGGATTAGTAATGGATAGGTGTCTTATAGACGCGTCTCCATTACTAAGCTGTGGGCTTGATGTCACCGGACAACAAAAAAGTTGACATCAACCCCACGAAAACAAGCCACCAGCTGTCTGCTTTAGCTTGACCTGTCAAAATATTAATAACCTGGGAACCTGTGTGGCGAATATTGGGACGTTCTCCTATTCAAACTGAACCAAACCTTGAAAGGTTCGCTCATTTCTACTCTTCTATAAAATGAATATTGTTAACATTTTCTCCAATTACCATTTTCTTTATTGTGTTTTGGAATAACTTTGTACATAGTTGCTCAAAAACAGGTTTTTGGTCCGAATTGAGTGCATATACATGAATTATACTAGTTTCCTTTACATTACATTCTAATTTTAACATTATATATCTCGCTTCTGTATCCTGATCTACCTATTTGTCTTTGTATGGGATATTTTTGTGCAATAATTTAAACACTTTTCTATCCTCTCCTTCAGATCCATATACCTCCCCAACCCACAGACGTCAGGATTCTCCTGCAGTATGGGATAGATCCCAAGCCTTATTTGCCTCTGCGGTCTCCTATTCAGGTTCAGTCACTCAGATTGCAGCTCAGCATAGACGTCGTTCCCAGCATCTTGCTCAGGCTCCTGGTATGTTCTTGATTACTGCTGGCTCTCCAGCCAAACCTATAGTAACCAGTGTTGCACAGGTGCAGTCTTGTGCTCTGAAGCCTAAGTCCAGAAATCACCTTACTGAGCTTGTCCATGATGTGGCAGCTCGGGATTGGCATGTGGGCGATGTCACGGCCGGCTAGGCGTGAGCATTTGGGGTGGAGCCTAATGTTTAAAAGGCTCTCAGAGGTTCACACCAGTGCGCTAGTATCATTTTATGTATGGCTATGTGAGTAGAGTCTCTACCACTCTGTCTGCAAGTGTTGTGAGTCTGTCTAAGCTTTGGGACTGTACACGTGGGCAGGCAGCTAGCGTCAGTAGGGGCAATTAGCCATTGGCTTAGCATCTGGTTCCTGCATGAGCAGCAGAGTTCCAGAGCAAGCACAACCCTAGTCAGGGTATTAAGCTCAGAGCATCTGTTCCATTTCTGTGTGCGAGTGACACAGCTCAGTTGCAGAGCTTCTCTTTCATTTCTGTGTGCGAGTGACACAGCTCTGTTGCTGAGCTTCTCTTTCGTTTCTGTGTGTGATTGACACAGCACAGTGCAGATCAGCTGTTTTGTTTCTGTGTGCAAGTGACACAGCTCAGTAGCAGAGCAGTTATTTTTGTTTCTCTACTGATCCACTCAGTTGGAACTCAGCTTTCTGTTCACATGGAGTGGTCATGTAAAAGATTGTTTCCTCCTACATATGCCAAAGCTAAGAGCTTGAACTTCACCATCTCCAATCTTGCCTTGCGCAGGGGTGTACTATGGAGGACAGAGAATTCACTTCAATCCAATATTGTAGCCAGCATGCAGCCAGCGGGTAAGGAAAGGGTGAATCAAACACCCAAAAACCCCGCCTCCATGGCTGAAGATTGTTCCCTCCAAATTCAGGTGACAGTGTCCCTTTAATGTTCCTATAGGACAACCACACCAAGTCACCAACACAGAGATGTGGACCCACTAAACGTCGCAAATCAGCCGCACTCTTATATTTGGACCTTATCCACCTATAATAACAAAAATGTGGCTTTCACTGGAATAAGACATTGTATCACAGATATCAATGTATAATTTTATTCAACTTTCTATGACCTGCATGACCACATAGACAGCTGAGGAGGGTTGATCCTTAGGATAGATTCTGTTGAATTTCTTAGGCTACGTTCACATTAGCGTTGCGCGCCGGTGCGTCGGCGACGCAACGGCGACGCAACGCACGACGCACAAAAAACGCGCGCAAACGCACGTAAAAACGCTGCGTTTTGCGACGCGTCCGTCGTTTTTTGACGAAAATCGGACGCACGAAAAATGCAACTTGTTGCATTTTCTTGCGTCCGACGCTAGTGTCGGAAACGACGCACGTGTCGGAAAACGCAACCAAAAAAACGCACGCGTCCCCCATGTTAAACATAGGGGCGCGCCGACGCAACAGCGACGCACATTAGCGGAACGCTAATGTGAACGTAGCCTAAGTGGTATTAGGTCCATATTCTCTATTTCACGCTTAGATTACAGACTATTATGGTTAAAAGTCTACTTTATTTTTAAAATGTTGACAAACTACAAAGGTACTTAGTGAAATATCCCTTACCTTTTCTCACGTTTTTTGATGCTCAGTAAAAACCATAAACTATAAACTACTGCACCTGGATTGATATAGATGACAACAGAGAAAGCTATTCATTAAGTTATGTGTTTAGTTATGTGTTTAACATCATTTAAAAATCACAACCGCATTCTAAAACTGGAAAAGCAACTGGTAATAAAGGACCAGTGTGCTCTTTGTTATCACTGGTGCAATTGTAGATATCCAAATTTCTTTACAAGTTCTGACACTCTGTTCTATTATTTTGCTGTAAGATGTCACCTCATATCACATTGGACTTTAGGAATGTTGGCACAATGCACTGTAGGAGTAAGGCTTTTCAGCAGCATTCTTTATTACTAATCTGTTTTGTCACAACATATAACAAAGATTTACATTTTCTGTGAACCTAGAAAATGTATTAGGAAATACTGTAGAAATAGCAACCTTGAAGACCAGCAAGCAAATCATTGATTGCTTAAAAGGGTTGTCCACCTTTGGAAACATTTGTATTTTACTCAAATTCATGTAAGAGTTTAAGACCATTTGCACATATTGAATAATTGGCGAGTTTTTTACCTCTGTATTTGTAAGCCAATACCAGGAGTGAGTGAAAAATGTAGAAGTGGAGACGTGTTACTATTATACTTTTTCTCCGATTGTTTCACTCCTGATTTGGCTTACAAACTGAGGTACTAAACTGACCAAATACTCAACGTGTGCATGTAGCCCAAGACTTATTTTTGCAATTGGGTTTCATTTCGCACCCTTTACCTTCTATAGCCCCTGTGTTGCACTCTTTTTTGCCTGCAGAATGAGTTAACTAAGAATTGGTCAGCTTTCCATTAAGGTCTGACAGTGAGTATGCAACTCATTTATCTGTCTTTTTGGAAGCTCATTCCACAGACTACATCAAAGTTCAATGTGCAAGGAATCAAAGACCATACATTTTTAATGCTTTTTAGCCTGATTGCATGCATTTAAGAAAAAATCTTTTTTTTTTCCAAAGTTGGACAACTCCTTTAATAAAAAAAAGCAGATACAGATAACTTGTAATGTGTCAACCATAACAAATGATTAGTGTTAGTTTCAAAAAGGGCAAGATTGTATCAAACACAAAAAGTGGAGAAAAAATTTAAGTGAGATTTCATAGATAATTCATGTAACTACAATTTTTCAATTAGGACGAGGTGGGTGAGTGAGCAGTGTAAGCCTTCTCTGTAGAGAACCCTATTGCCTCATGCAACAGCTCAAACAGTTTTTTTTTCATGCACACTAAGGTGGCACAAACATCAGTTTCGTAGAATATTATTGGTAAAAAAATATAAGGATAGTAACACACGCAGTTGCCTTATCAATTGACCCAGAGTTGGACATTTTATAATTAGTGATGAGTAGTGTTGAGCGATACCTTCCGATATCGGAAAGTATCGGTATCGGTTTGGATCGGCCGATATTCAAAAAATATCGGATATCGCCGATACCGATACCCGATCCCAATGCAAGTCAATGGGACCAAAATATCGGAATTAAAATAAACCCTTTCTTTCCTTGTAGGTTCATTCTACATGAAGGAAAACAACTAAGAATAATGCAGGATGTATTTGGGGAGGTGGCGGAGACATTAAAGTCATAGAGGTTTAGCACAATCAAATAGAATAGCATGTTTTTTTTTTTTTTTTTTAAAGACGTTCGGAGTGACAAAGATATTGACTATGTAAATATTTTTTTTATTTTGTCAGATATTGATGTTTCACTATTCCACGACCTTCCCCTTCTTTTTTTTTTTTTACTTTTCCCACACTTTCATCTTCATCATCATCAGCATCTTTGACATCAACTTCTTCTTCACCTTATTCATCTTCTTCTTCATCCTTTACCTTTTTTTTTTTTTTTTTTTATTACATTCTTCATATTCATTTTATTCAACTATTATTATTCTTCCTATTCTACATATTCATTTTATTCAACTGTATTATTCTTCCTATTCTACTTCTTCATCATATTCTCATTTGTGACAGGCATTCCCGTTGTTGTTATCTATAAAAGTTGGAAGATTACACCTTCCGTCCTGCCAGTCACAAAAGTTACATTTGTCCGCGTTCAGTTTGGCCTGCAGCATCAGGCTTTATCCAGGGGCACCACGAGGAGGAACGGACTCACCCCCATACACTGCTTAGTCTTCTTCTGCATATAATTGAGATAATATCTTTTGCTCTGATATTAAGTGTTATGCTTAATGTTCTTCTGCTCTTTGTTCTGCAGCCTCTTGTTCTTCTGCTTCTCGGTCTTCCATGTCGTCGTCTCCAGTGTCGTCATCTCCGCCGTCGTCGTCTCCGCCGTCGTCGTCTCCGCCGTCGTCGTCATCGGGGTGGTCTTCCGGGTTGTCGTCGTCGTCATCGGGGTGGTCTTCCGGGTCGTCGACTTTAGGGTCTTCAACTTGGAAATGTAGCAGAAGGTACAAGAAGGCTGAGAAAATGCCAAGAACCTGATGATGGAACTGGAACTCGGATGGCTACCCGAAGGTTCAAGAGCCTATGGAACTACCGAGGACCAGCTGACGTTACTGGAACCCGGTTACTAAGCAGGAGGTACCCGTGCTAAAAAGCACTACCAAGGACCGCCTGAGGTTGGCGGAACTCGGATACCAGAAGGAGGCACCTAAGCCAAAGGCTCTGCCCAGAACCAGCTGACGGTACTGGAACCAGGATGGGGAGCAGAAGGTACAAGAGCAAAAGACACTGCCGAGAACCAGCTGACGGTACTGGAACCCGGATGGATAGCCGAAGGTCCAAGAGCCAATGGAACTACCGAGGACCAGCTGACGTTACTGGAGCCCGGTTACTAAGCAGGAGGTACCCGTGCCTGAAAGCACTACCAAGGACCACCTGACGTTGGTGGAACTTGGATACCCAGAAGGAGGCACCTAAGCCAAAGGCTCTGCCCGGAACCAGCTGACGGTACTGGAACCAGGATGGGGAGCAGAAGGTACAAGAGCAAAAGACACTGCCGAGAACCAGCTGACGGTGCTGGAACCAGGTGGTGGACCCGAAGGCCCACAGGAGAGGAGAGAACAGCTAGGCCGCGAGGCAGCCGCAGTTACCGAACAGTCCTACAGGGGGAGCTGGGCCTACTGGCACTACAGAACCAGCCTTGACTACCAGTTCACGCAGCCCACATAGGAAGCTCCTAAACTGGAGGCACCCTGGAGTTGGCTAACCCGACCGCACCACGACGGGGCAAGCATAGGCGTCTCAGTGAGCTTGACACTACCCGGAAACAGCTGACGGTGCTGGAACCAGGTTTGGCACGAGGGAGTACCTGTGACAAAAACACTGCCGAGAACCAGCTGGCGGTGCTGGAACCCAGATGTGTTGCCCCAGTGTGCAAGAGCCAATGGCACGACCGAGGACCAGCTGACGGTGCTGGAACCCGGTTAGTAAGCTGTAGGTGCTCGCGCTTAAAAGCACTACCAAGGACCGCCTGACGTTGGCGGAACTCGGATACCCAGGAGGAGGCACCTAAGCCAAAGGCTCGGCCCGGAACCAGCTGACGGTGCTGGAACCAGGTGGTGGACCCCAAGGCCCACAGGAGAGGAGAGAACAGCTAGGCCGCGAGGCAGCCGCAGTTACCGAACCCCAACAGTCCTACAGGGGGAGCAGGGCCTACTGGCACTACAGAACCAGCCTTGACTACCAGTTCACGCAGCCCACATAGGAAGCTCCTAAACTGGAGGCACCCTGGAGTTGGCTAACCCGACCGCACCACGACAGGGCAAGCATAGGCGTCTCAGTGAGCTTGACACTACCCGGAAACAGCTGACGGTGCTGAAACCAGGTTTGGCACGAGGGAGTACCTGTGACAAAAACACTGCCGAGAACCAGCTGGCGGTGCTGGAACCCAGATGCGTTGCCCCAGTGTGCAAGAGCCAATGGCACGACCGAGGACCAGCTGATGGTGCTGGAACCCGGTTACTAAGCTGTAGGTGCCCGCGCTTAAAAGCAGTACTAAGGACCGCCTGACCTTGGCGGAACTCGGATACCCAGGAGGAGGCACCTAAGCCAAAGGCTCGGCCCGGAACCAGCTGACGGTGCTGGAACCAGGTGGTGGACCCCAAGGCCCACAGGAGAGGAGAGAACAGCTAGGCCGCGAGGCAGCCGCAGTTACCGAACCCCAACAGTCCTACAGGGGGAGCAGGGCCTACTGGCACTACAGAACCAGCCTTGACTACCAGTTCACGCAGCCCACATAGGAAGCTCCTAAACTGGAGGCACCCTGGAGTTGGCTAACCCGATCGCACCACGACGGGGCAAGCATAGGCGTCTCAGTGAGCTTGACACTACCCGGAAACAGCTGACGGTGCTGAAACCAGGTTTGGCACGAGGGAGTACCTGTGACAAAAACACTGCCGAGAACCAGCTGGCGGTGCTGGAACCCAGATGCGTTGCCCCAGTGTGCAAGAGCCAATGGCACGACCGAGGACCAGCTGACGGTGCTGGAACCCGGTTAGTAAGCTGTAGGTGCCCGCGCTTAAAAGCACTACCAAGGACCGCCTGACGTTGGCGGAACTCGGATACCCAGGAGGAGGCACCTAAGCCAAAGGCTCGGCCCGGAACCAGCTGACGGTGCTGGAACCAGGTGGTGGACCCCAAGGCCCACAGGAGAGGAGAGAACAGCTAGGCCGCGAGGCAGCCGCAGTTACCGAACCCCAACAGTCCTACAGGGGGAGCAGGGCCTACTGGCACTACAGAACCAGCCTTGACTACCAGTTCACGCAGCCCACATAGGAAGCTCCTAAATTGGAGGCACCCTGGAGTTGGCTAACCCGACCGCACCACGACGGGGCAAGCATAGGCGTCTCAGTGAGCTTGACACTACCCGGAAACAGCTGACGGTGCTGAAACCAGGTTTGGCACGAGGGAGTACCTGTGACAAAAACACTGCCGAGAACCAGCTGGCGGTGCTGGAACCCAGATGCGTTGCCCCAGTGTGCAAGAGCCAATGGCACGACCGAGGACCAGCTGACGGTGCTGGAACCCGGTTACTAAGCTGTAGGTGCCCGCGCTTAAAAGCAGTACCAAGGACCGCCTGACGTTGGCGGAACTCGGATACCCAGGAGGAGGCACCTAAGCCAAAGGCTCGGCCCGGAACCAGCTGACGGTGCTGGAACCAGGTGGTGGACCCCAAGGCCCACAGGAGAGGAGAGAACAGCTAGGCCGCGAGGCAGCCGCAGTTACCGAACCCCAACAGTCCTACAGGGGGAGCAGGGCCTACTGGCACTACAGAACCAGCCTTGACTACCAGTTCACGCAGCCCACATAGGAAGCTCCTAAACTGGAGGCACCCTGGAGTTGGCTAACCCGACCGCACCACGACGGGGCAAGCATAGGCGTCTCAGTGAGCTTGACACTACCCGGAAACAGCTGAAGGTGCTGAAACCAGGTTTGGCACGAGGGAGTACCTGTGACAAAAACACTGCCGAGAACCAGCTGGCGGTGCTGGAACCCAGATGCGTTGCCCCAGTGTGCAAGAGCCAATGGCACGACCGAGGACCAGCTGACGGTGCTGGAACCCGGTTAATAAGCTGTAGGTGCCCGCGCTTAAAAGCACTACCAAGGACCGCCTGACGTTGGCGGAACTCGGATACCCAGGAGGAGGCACCTAAGCCAAAGGCTCGGCCCGGAACCAGCTGACGGTGCTGGAACCAGGTGGTGGACCCCAAGGCCCACAGGAGAGGAGAGAACAGCTAGGCCGCGAGGCAGCCGCAGTTACCGAACCCCAACAGTCCTACAGGGGGAGCAGGGCCTACTGGCACTACAGAACCAGCCTTGACTACCAGTTCACGCAGCCCACATAGGAAGCTCCTAAACTGGAGGCACCCTGGAGTTGGCTAACCCGACCGCACCACGACGGGGCAAGCATAGGCGTCTCAGTGAGCTTGACACTACCCGGAAACAGCTGACGGTGCTGAAACCAGGTTTGGCACGAGGGAGTACCTGTGACAAAAACACTGCCAAGAACCAGCTGGCGGTGCTGGAACCCAGATGCGTTGCCCCAGTGTGCAAGAGCCAATGGCACGACCGAGGACCAGCTGACGGTGCTGGAACCCGGTTAGTAAGCTGTAGGTGCCTGCGCTTAAAAGCAGTACCAAGGACCGCCTGACGTTGGCGGAACTCGGATACCCAGGAGGAGGCACCTAAGCCAAAGGCTCGGCCCGGAACCAGCTGACGGTGCTGGAACCAGGTGGTGGACCCCAAGGCCCACAGGAGAGGAGAGAACAGCTAGGCCGCGACAGGGAGTACCTGTGACAAAAACACTGCCGAGAACCAGATGGCGGTGCTGGAACCCGGATGCGTTGCCTATCAAAGATTGTCTTCCTACAGCCCCAACTAGCGGTGTTGGAGCAAAGGGTAAGCAGGGGGAGCAGAGTGTAGGCCGAAGCCTGCACTGGAGTCAGCTTTGTGTCTGCGTTGCGTTTGCAGGACACTTTGCCGGCTACACAGTGGGGGAACAGCAGGCGGTGCTGAACCCCACTAACACATTGGCTGGTGTTTTTCTCTGTGCAGCTAGCACTTCCGGGCAAAAACTAGCGGTGTTATAGCCCAGGGGCAGCAGGAGGAGGAGAGGAGCAGAGTGTAGGCCGAAGCCTAGTTGAACCAATTTCAAAGTTAACCTTATCCCCCCCTCAGGTGTTACAAAGTACAAGAGCCACACCTTGTGCAGCATTAATGCTGCACAAGTAAAAGGTTGCTCTATTAATTTTTCTACTTGCACACGCTGAATGCAACACGTACACAATTTAGCCCATTCTACAGTCAAACTGTAGTTGAGGCGTGACTTGTATTTTTAAGGAGACGCAGCATAGGTGTCCCAAATAACGCCTTTGTGCTTGGCGCAGCTTCCTGAGCGTTGTTTTTTGCTGTACAGGAGTCTGTGCTCTTGTGTTATCCCTTGGCAATGCCCTGTTAGCGCTGCCCGTCTTATGACCTCATTTCATGTTGGCCGCTGCTGTTAACGATGACCATAAATCCCAGACCCACAGTGCCTTTTTATAAAGTCACACAGCGGTGCTGGGATTCGTGGCCTTGAGCAGTAAATATTTTCGACGCTCACACACGTCCTTACACCTGCTTCAGACTGGGCGGCCTCTGCTGATCCCTTTTCGCATGCCGCGGCCATGAGGCCGCACAGTCTGAAGAAGGCGGAAGGAGATGAGTGACGACAGGTGAACATATGCACTGCTCGTGCCCATAAACCACACCCTCGCTGACAAAATAAATAAGACAACGAGGGGCGTTGTTTCACGCAGGGCGGATGCACAGGCGCAGCCAGCTAACCATGATGTCAAAAGACGGGAAGCGCTACCAAGGGGGGTGCTGCGTATCATTAGAAAGGAAAGTCACACCTCAGGGACAGTGGAATGGTCTCAATGAGACACATTTTGTACGTGTTGAGTTCCACGTGGGCAAGGAGAAAAAGTCAGCCACCTTGTACAAATGCAGCAGTACTGCTGAACAAGGTGGCTGTTATACATAGAAACACCTGGGGGTGGGGGGCAGGCTCCCTTCAATTTCAGTTCATGTGCCTGCATGGCGTTTGCAGGTCACGTTGCCGGCTACACAGCTGGGGAACAGCTGGCGGTGCTGAACCCCACTGACACATTGGCTGGTGTTTTTCTCTGTGCAGCTAGCACTTCCAGGCTAAAACTGGCGGTGTTATGAGCCCAGGGTCAGCAGGAGGAGGAGAGGAGCAGAGTGTAGGCCGAAGCCTGCACTGGTGGCAGCTTTTGTTCTGCTGTGCCTGCGTGGCGTTTGCAGGTCACGTTGCCGGCTACACAGCTGGGGAACAGCTGGCGGTGCTGAACCCCACTAACACATTGGCTGGTGTTTTTCTCTGTGCAGCTAGCACGTCCGGGCTAAAACTGGCGGTGTTATGAGCCCAGGGTCAGCAGGAGGAGGAGAGGAGCAGAGTGTAGGCCGAAGCCTGCACTGGTGGCAGCTTTTGTTCTGCTGTGCCTGCGTGGCGTTTGCAGGTCACGTTGCCGGCTACACAGCTGGGGAACAGCTGGCGGTGCTGAACCCCACTAACACATTGGCTGGTGTTTTTCTCTGTGCAGCTAGCACGTCCGGGCAAAAACTGGCAGTGTTAGAGCCCAGGGTCAGCAGGAGGAGAGGAGCAGAGTGTAGGCCGAAGCCTAGTTGAACCAATTTCAAAGGTAACCTTTAACCCCCCTCAGGTGTTGCAAGGTACAAGAGCCACACCTCGTGCAGCATTAATGCTGCACAAGTAAAAGGTTGCTCTCTTAATTATTCTCCTTGCACACGCTGAATAAAACACGTACACTATTTAGCCCATTCTACTGTAAAACAGTAGTGGAGGCGTGACTTGTCTTTTTAAAGAAAAGCAGCCCAGGTGTCGAAAATAACACCTTGGTGCATGGGCGCAGCTTCCTGAGCGTTGTTATTTGCTGTACAGGAGTCTGCGCTCTTGTTATCCCTTGGCCATGCGCTGTGAGCGCTTCCTGTCTTCTGACCTCATTTCATGTTGGCCGATGCGGTTAGCGGTGGACATGAATCCCAGACCCACAGTGTTTTTGGAAAAAATCACACTGCGTGGCTGGGATTCGTGCCCTTGTGCAGTTAATATGTTTGCCGCTCACACATGTCCTTACACCTGCTTCAGACTGGGCGGCCTCATCTGATCCCTTATCGCATGCCACGGCCATGAGGCCGCACAGTCTGAAGAAGGCGGAAGGAGATGAGTTAAGACAGGCGAACATATGCACTGCACATGCCCATCAATAACACCCTCGCAGCCAAAATATATGAGACAACGAGGGGCGTTGTGTTGGGCAGGGCGGACGCACAGGCACAGGCAGCCAACCAATGATGTCAGAAGACGGGCAGCGCTACCAAGGGTGGTGCTGCGTATCATTAGAAAGGAAAGTCACACCTCAGGGACAGTTGAATGGTCTCAATGAGACACATTTTGTACGTGTTGAGTTCCACGTGGGCAAGGAGAAAAAGTCAGCCACCTTGTACAAATGCAGCAGTACTGCTGTACAAGGTGGCTATTATACATAGAAACACCTGGGGGTGGGGGGCAAGCTCCCTTCAATTTCAGTTCATGTGCCTGCGTGGCGTTTGCAGGTCACGTTGCAAGCTACACAGCAGGGGAACAGCTGGCGGTGCTGAACCCCACTAACACATTGGCTGGTGATTTTCTCTGTGCAGCTAGCAATTCCGGGCAAAAACTAGCGGTGTTAGAGCCCAGGGTCAGCAGGAGGAGGAGATGTGCAGAGTGTAGGCCGAAGCCTCCACTGGTGGCAGCTTTTGGTTGGTTGTGCCAGCGTGGCTTGTGCTGGACACGATGCCGGCTACACAGCAGGGGAACAGCTGGCGGTGCTGAACCCCACTAACACATTGGCTGGTGTTTTTCTCTGTGCAGCTAGCACTTCAGGGCAAAAACTAGTGGTGTTAGAGCCCAGGGTCAGCAGGAGGAGGAGAGGATCAAAGTGTAGGCCGAAGCCTAGTTGAACCAATTTCAAAGGTAACCTTTAACCCCCCTCAGGTGTTGCAAGGTACAAGAGCCACACCTTGTGCAGCATTAATGCTGCACAAGTAAAAGGTTGCTCTCTTCATTTTGCTCCTTGCACACGCTGAATAAAACACGTACACTATTTAGCCCATTATACTGTCAAACAGTAGTGGAGGCGTGACTTTTCTTTTGAAGAAGACGCAGCACAGGTGTCAAAATTTACACCTAGGTGCTGGGCGCAGACTCCTTACTGTTGTTATTTGCAGTACAGGAGAGTGCGCTCTTGTGTTATCCCTTGGCAATACCCTGTTAGTGCAGGCCGTCTTATGACCTCATTTCATGTTGGCCGCTGCGGTTAACGATGGCCATAAATCCCAGACCCACAGTGCCTTTCCATAAAGTCACACTGCGGTGCTGGGATTCGTGGCCTTGTGCAGTAAATATGTTCGCCGTTCACACATGTCCTTACACCTGCTTCAGACTGGGCGGCCTCAGCTGATCCCTTATTGCCTGCCACGGCCATGAGGCCACACAGTCTGAAGAAGGCGGAAGGAGGGGAGTGAAGACAGGCGAACATATGCACTGCTCGTGCCCATCAATCACACCCTCGCAGTCAAAATATATGAGACAACGAGGGGCGTTGTGTCGGGCAGGGCGGACGCACAGGCACAGGCAGCCAACCAATGATGTCAGAAGACGGGCAGCGCTACCAAGGGGGGTGGTGCGTGTCATTAAAAAGGAAAGTCACACCTCAGGGACATTGTAATGGTCTGTAATGAGACACATATTTTACGTGGTTAATTCTACGTGGGCAAGGATAAAAAATCAGCCACCTTGTACAAATGCAGCAGTACTGCTGTACTAGGTGGCTGTTATACATAGAAACACCTGGGGGGGTGGGGCCAGGTTCCCTTTAATTTCAGTTCATGTGCCTGCGTGGCGTTTGCAGGTCACGTTGCCGGCTACACAGCAGGGGAACAGCTGGCGTTGCTGAACCCCACTAACACATTGGCTGGTGTTTTTCTCTGTGCAGCTAGCACTTCCGGGCAAAAACTAGCGGTGTTTAAGCCCAGGGTCAGCAGGAGGAGGAGAGGAGCAGAGTGTAGGCCGAAGCCTGCACTGGTGGCAGCTTTTGTTCTGTTGTGCCAGCGTGGCTTGTGCTGGACACGTTGCCGACTGCACAGCAGGGGAACAGCTGGCGGTGCTGAACCCCATTGACACATCAGCTAGTGTTTTTTCTGTGTAGACAACACTTCCAGGTGGCAACTGACAGTGTTGAAACCCAGGGAATCAAAGAGGAGCAGAGTGTAGGCCGAAGCCTGCAGTGGAGCAAGTTGAAAGGGAACCTTTAACCCTCCCCCCCAGGCATTTGTTGCTGAAAGAGCCATCTTGTACAGCAGTAATACTGCACATGGAAAATGGTGGCTCTGAAAATTATGCTCCTTGCAAACGCTGAAGTACACACTCATATAATGTGTCCCCTCACACTGTCAAACCGTCCCGGAAGTGGGACTTTCCTTTGTAATGTGACACAGCAAAGCCGTCATTCCAACCCCCTTGGTGCCGTGCGCCACCTCCTCAACGTTGTTTGGTTCTGTCACGGAGCCCGCGCTGTAATGTTATCCCTTGGCCATGCACAGTTAGCGGTGCCCGTCTTCTGACATCATGTAGGTGTCAGGCTGGCAGTGCCTGTGCGTCCAAGCTGCCCGAGATCCAACCTTGCAGTGTCATCTAATGTAGTCCCACTGCGGGCCAGGGATCCATGGGCATGCGCAGTGCATATCATCGCCTCTCACTCACCTCCTTCCTGCTTCTTCAGACTGTGCGGCGTCACGGCCGTGGCATGCTATTAGGGATCAGCTGACGCCGCCTAGTCTGAAGAAGCGTGAAGAAGGGGAGTGAGAGGCTAGTATATGCACTGCGCATGGCCATGGATACCAGGCCCACTGTGGGATCACATTAGACGACACTGCGACGTGGGATTTCGGGCAGCGTGGACGCACAGGCGCAGCGAGGACGACAACAAATGATGTCAGAGGATGGGCAGCGCAAACTGTGCATGGCCAAGGGATAACATAACAGCGCAGGGTCCATGACAGAATCAAACAACGCTAAGGAGCCAGCGCACGGTGGCAAGGGGGTAGCAATGACGGCTGTGCTGCGTCACATTACAAAGGAAAGTCCCACCTACGGGACGGTTGGACGGTGTGAGGGGACACATTACATGAGTGTGTAGTTCAGCGTTTGCAAGGAGCATAATTTCAAGAGCGACCTTTCCCTTGTGCAGTATTATTGCTGCACATGGTGGCTCTTTCAGTAACAAACGCCTAGGGGGGGGGGACAGGTCCCCTTACATTTTAGTTGTGCCAGCGTGGCGGTCGCATGACACGTTACCGGATACACAGCTGGGGATCAGCTGACGTTACTGAACCCCAATAACAGAGGAGCGACTGCTGACTGTGCAGACAGCACTTCCAGGCACCAACTGGCGGTGTTAGAGCCCAGGGACAGCAGGAGGAGCAGATTGGAGGTATTGCCGCACACACAGCTGGGGATCAGCTGACGTTACTGAACCCCAATAACAGAGGAGCGACTGTTAACTGTGCACACAGCACTTCAAGGCACCAACTGGCGGTGTTAGAGCCCAGGGACAGCAGGAGGAGCAGATTGGAGGTATTGCCGCACACACAGCTGGGGGATCAGCTGACGTTACTGAACCCCAATAACAGAGGAGCGACTGTTAACTGTGCACACAGCACTTCCAGGCATCAACTGGCGGTGTTAGAGCCCAGGGACAGCAGGAGGAGCAGATTGGAGGTATTGCCGCACACACAGCTGGGGATCAGCTGACGTTACTGAACCCCAATAACAGAGGAGCGACTGTTAACTGTGCACACAGCACTTCCAGGCACCAACTGGCGGTGTTAGAGCCCAGGGTCAGCAGGAGGAGCAGAGGAACAGAGTGTAGGCCGAAGCCTGATTGGAGCAAGTTGAAAGGGAACCTTTAACCCCCCCCGAGACGTTTGTAGCTGAAAGAGCCATCTTGTGCAGCACTAAGGATGCAAAAGGAAAAGGTTGCTCTTTTAATTATGCTCCTTGCAAACACTGAAGTAAACACTAAAAATGTGTCCCCTTATACCGTTCAACCGTCCCGGAGGTGCGAATTTCCTTCGTAATGGGACACAGCACAGCTGTCATTCCTATCCCCTTGGTGCTGTGCGCTGCCTCCTCAGCGTTGTTTTAAGCTGTCACGGAGCCTGCGCTGTTCTGTTAGCCCTTGGCCATGCCCAATTAGCGCTGCCTGTCTTCTGACATAATTTGGTGTCAGGCTGTCAGTACCTGTGCGTCCACGCTGCTCCAGATCCCACCTCGCAGTCTCGTCTAACGTAATCCCACTGCGGGCCTTGGATCCATGGGCATGCACAGTGCATATACTCGACTCTCACTCCCCTCCTTCCCTCTTCTTCAGACTGTGCGGTGTCACGGCCGTGGCATGCTATTAGGGATCAGCTGACGGCGCACAGTCTAAAGAAAGCGGAGGGAAATGAGCGAGAGCCCGAGGGGAAGATATGCACTGCGCATGCCCATGGATCCCAGGCCCGCAGTGTGACTCAATCAGAAGACACTGCGAGGCGGGATCTCGGGCAGCGCGGCCGCACAGGCGCAGCCAGCCTGACACCAAATTATGTCAGAAGACAGGCAGCGCAAATAGGGCATGCCCAAGGGATAACAGAACAGCGCAGGCTCCGTGACAGCTTAAAACAACGCTGAGGAGGCAGCGCATGGCACCAAGGGGGTAGGAATGACGGCTGTGCTGCGTCACATTACGAAGGAAAGTCCCAGCTCCGGGACGGTATAACGGTATCAGTGAACACATTTTATTAGTGTTAAGTTCTGCGTGTGCAAGGAGCTAAACCAAAAGAGCTACCTTTTCCTTGTGCAGCATTACTGCTGCACAAGATGGCTCTTTCAGTAACAAACGACGGGGGGGGTGGGGGACAGGTTCACTTACATTTAGGTTGTTGTGCCAGCGTGGCGGTCGCAGGACACATTGCCGGCTACACAGCTGGGGATCAGCTGACGTTACTGAAACCCAATAACACTGGGTCGTATGTTTTTACTGTGCAGCCTGCACTTCTGAGCCGCAACTGGCGGTGTTGGAGCCCAGGAATAGCAGTTCAGGTGGTAGAAAGATGAACACAGCAGGAGACCTGGATGACACCCAATTACTTAATCAGGCAGAGGAGTGGCAAATTCCTGCGAGATCCAGGCCTGGTTCATTTTCAGGAAAGTAAGCCGGTCAACGTTATCGGAGGACAGTCGCATGCGACGGTCTGTTAGTACACCACCTGCGGCACTAAAGACACGTTCCGATAAGACACTAGCCACAGGGCAAGCCAGCACCTCCAATGCATACTGGCTTAGCTCTGGCCATGTATCCAGCTTAGAGACCCAAAACTTGAACGGGGAAGAGCCGTCTGGGAGTACAGTAAGAGGGCAAGCCATGTAGTCTGTCACCATCTGACGGAACCGTTGCCTCCTGCTGACTGGAGCCGCCGGTGATGGTGTAGACATTTGGGGCGGGCACACAAAAGTGTGCCAGAGTTGTGCCATACTGGGCTTGCCTTGGGCAGAGGCACTGCTTCTGCTCCCTCTTTGGGCAGAGCCTCCCCTACTGCCTCGACGCACTGAGCTGCTTTGTAAAGCACTAGCAGCACTCCTCTCAGTTGGACAGGAGAAGATGATGGAATTCA
The DNA here is from genome assembly GCF_032444005.1 of Ranitomeya imitator. Classification (NCBI taxonomy): domain Eukaryota; kingdom Metazoa; phylum Chordata; class Amphibia; order Anura; family Dendrobatidae; genus Ranitomeya; species Ranitomeya imitator. The sequence goes on from NC_091282.1 coordinate 239,987,040, forward strand.
CCAGTGTGTCGTGGTACTCCCGCAATTTACGCTCCCGGGTCAACGCTGGGATGAGGTTTTGGACGTTGTCCCGGTAGCGAGGATCGAGGAGGGTGAACACCCAATAATCAGGCATGTTGAGAATGTGGTCGATGCGGCGGTCGTTTCTCAGGCACTGCAGCATGAAATCCACCATGTGCTGCAGACTGCCAACTGGCCCAGAAACGCTGTCCCCTGCTTGAGACATGATCTCTGCCCGCTCGTCATCACCCCACCCTCGCTGTACACACTGACCACTGGAAAATTGTGTCGCTCCCTCCTCTGGACGGAGCTCTTCCTCCTCCATTGACTCCTCCTCATCCTCCTCACAAATTGGCCCCTGCATACCCCTTTTTGAGGAACCACGTGGCGCTGACTCTCCAGAAGCTGATGGAAAAGGTGACTCCTCATCCTCCACCTCTTCCACAACATCATCCCTTAACCCTTGCAAAGTTTGCTGAAGCAGGCAGATAAGGGGGACAGTCATGCTGACTAGTGCATCATCTGCACTTGCCATCCGCGTGGAATAATCAAAAGGACGCAAAACCTGGCAGACGTCCTTCATAGTGGCCCACTCTGTGGTTGTGAAGTCTGATCGGCGCTGACTGCGACTTCTTTGCGCCTGATGCAGCTGGTACTCCATAACTACTTGCTGCTGCTCACACAACCGCTCCAATATATGTAACGTGGAATTCCACTGGGTAGGTAGGTCACATATGATGCGGTGTTCCGGAAGGCGGAATCGGCGCTGCAGAGCAGCAATGCGGGATCTGGCCAAGCTGGAACGCCGCAAGTGAGCACACTCTAGGCGGACCTTGTGCAGCAGGGCATCAAGATCCGGATAGTCCCTCAGAAAACTCTGCACAACCAAATTGAGCACATGTGCCAGACATGGGATGTGAGTGAGGTTGCCAAGGGCCAAAGCTGCCACCAGATTTCGGCCACTGTCACACACTACCATGCCTGGCTGGAGATTCGCTGGCAGTAACCACACATCGCTCTCCTGCTTGATGGCATTCCAGAGCTCCTGCGCTGTGTGGCTTCGATTCCCCAATGAAACAAGTTTCAAGACGGCCTGCTGACGTTTGGCCACGGCTGTGCTCATGTCGGTCATAGGTAAACGTTCACGGGTCCATGTGGAGGTGGACTGTGACGGCTCCTGCAGAGTTGATTCTGAGGAACTTGTGTAAGAGGAGGAGTCAATGCGTACAGACTGGATTCCTGCAATCCTTGGAGTGGGCAGGACACGTCCTGCGCCACTCGCACGATCTGTACCTGGCTCAACAACATTAACCCAATGGGCAGTGAGGGAAACGTATCGCCCCTGTCCATGCTGACTGGTCCACGCATCGGTGGTGAGGTGGACCTTGCTACTGACGGCGTTCAGTAGCGCATGTTTTATGTTTCCCTCAACATGCCTGTGCAGGGCAGGGACAGCTTGCCTGCTGAAGTAAAAGCGGCTGGGCACCTTGTACTGTGGGACTGCCAATGCCATCAAGTCACGGAAGCTGTCAGTCTCCACCAGCCTGAACGAGAGCATTTCCAGGGACAACAGTTTGGCAATGCCTGCATTCAGAGCCTGTGCTCGGGGGTGGTTGGCCGAGAATGCCCGCCTTTTCTCCCATGCCTGTACTACCGATGGCTGTAGAGTAGACTGGGAGTGTGAGGATGACTGGGAAGGTGGTGCTGTGGGTGGAATTACACTAGGTCTCTGGACAACAGTGCCAGAGGTTCTTCCATGGCGATCCTGGGAGGAAGCCAAACCAGCTGTGCGTGAGCTGGAGGAAGAGGCAACACGAGCTGAAGAGGTGGTAGCTGCCGCTGTTGGTTGGCCTACATCTTCAGTCTGTTTCTGTAACTCCACCGCGTGCCTGGTCCGCACATGTTTCCACATATTTGTGGTATTGAGGTTGCTGACATTTTTCCCTCTTTTTACTTTCTGATGACACAGCTTGCATTTGACAAAACAAATGTCATCTGCAACTGTGTCAAAAAAGGACCAGGCACTGCAAGTCTTGGGAGCGCCCTTTTTGGCTTTGGAAAGAGACAGGCTCCTAACGGGTGCCAAAGTGGAGGCTACAGGCTCCGCAGTCTTCCCCCTCCCTCTCCCTCTTTGGCCCGTAAGGGGAATCTCTTCCTCAGAGCTGCTCCCACCACCTTCCTGTTCCTCACGCCACGATGGGTCAGCGACCTCATCATCTCCACTACCCTCTGCCACCAACTGCTCCTCCTGGGTAGTCTCGGCAGCACAGTACGCACCAGAAAGCGGCACCTGAGTTTCATCATCAGATGCGTACTGCGCTGTGGTCACCGGAGGCACTGGCCCACCCGCCTCTTCAGAGTCAGAGAGACAAAGCTGTTGGGCATCACTGCACACTGCCTCTTCTTCCATTTCTCCAATGCTGCTTGGCTGGCCCCCTGTTTCCAAGCCAAGAGATTCAGAGAACAGAAGTAGAGACGGCTCCTGTCCTGGGCTCTCTGACTGCCTGGCCAATTTGGCAGGTGGTGAAGAGACAGATGGCTGCTCTCCAGTGGTCTGTGCCTGAGAGGATGTGGCACTAACTGAAGTCGACGCCGAGGCGTTAGCTGCCATCCACCCGACAACGGCTTAAATTTGGTCTTCACGCAGCAGCGGTGCACGGCGCTCTCCGACAAAGCTGCGCATGAAGGACTGTTCCCTGCTGAAACTGAGTGACGACGAGTCACCGGCGCCCGCAGCAGGCACAGAATCACCACGTCCTCTCCCTGCTCCTCTCCCTGCTCCGCGCCCACGCCCACGTGCCTTACTCCCTGCCCTCTTCATCTTGGTTGACAGATAAAGATAAGCAGAAAAGTACTAAGGCCTTAGTGTGCTTATTCCTGAAATGCTCCTCCTAACAGGTGTAAGAAACACTAATGTTGTAAAGTGTGGACAAAACTTTATTATTTTTCAAATGTGGCCTACACAAGTGTTAAGTTGTGTTTGGTGAACTTTACTTTTTTTTTTTTGCAGATCGGGCTACAGAGCTAGTTTAAATCACACGGAGACCGTGCAGACAGCCGTAAACGGCGCTGCAAGGCCCAAAAAACCTCCTCTAGGTTATCCTATTTAGTGTTTTTCCACTATTTAGCTGGAGACGGGTGGAAAGACACTAATAGGGAATTTTTTAAAAAATTTTTAAACTGGCTGCACTATTTGAAAAAAATGAAATTTTTTTTCAAGGTATGAGGCAGTAACGCACCCTGAGCTGAATCCAACCGGCTATGGCTGCACACAGACTACAGGGCGAGCTGCGCTCACACAGAGACCGTGCAGACAGCCGTAAACGGCGCTGCAAGGCCCAAAAAAACCCCTCTAGGTTAGCCTATGTAGTGTTTTTCCACAATTTAGCTGGAGACGGGTGGAAAAACACTAATAGTAAAATTTTTTTTTTAAGTTTAAACAGGCTGCACTATTTGAAAAAAAGTAAATTTTTTTTCAAGGTATGAGGCAGTAACGCACCCTGAGCTGAATCCAACTGGCTATGGCTGCACACAGACTACAGGGCGAGCTGCGCTCACACAGAGACCGTGCAGACAGCCGTAAACGGCACTGCAAGGCCCAAAAAAAACCCTCTAGGTTAGCCTATGTAGTGTTTTTCCACAATTTAGCTGGAGACGGGTGGAAAAACACTAATAGGAAATTTGAGAAAAAATGTGCAGCAGGCTGCACTATGAGCAAAAGAGGACAACTGTGTGAGGCAGTGTGAACCCCCCCCTGAGCTGAATACAACCGGGTATATGGCTGCACACAGACTACAGAGTGAGCTGCACACACACACACACAGAGACCTTGCAGAACGCTGTTAAAACAGCGCTGCAAGGCAAGAGCACGGTGAACAGTGAAGAACACACAGCGTTTTGCTAAATTAGCTTTTGGAAAGGAAAATAAAGCAATTAGCTATCTCAACTGGCCCTCAGTTAGAACACAGCGTCCTGTCCCTAACTGAAATCACAGCAGAGTGAGCGCAAAATGGCGGCAGCGTTTTTTATAGTGCAGAGTGACATCATTTCAGCAGCCAATCACAGCCTTGCCAGTACTTACATGCCCACCATGCTAAACAGGATGTGCCCACACTTCCAATCATTCCTCATTGGCTGCTGCGTTCAGTTTGAATTCTGGGAACTTCCGATTCCGGTATCCGATACGCGGGAAGTATCGGAATTCGGTATCGGAATTCCGATACCGCAAATATCGGCCGATACCAGATACTTGTACAGCATCGTCCCGAGTAAAAGAGACCTGGCACTGCCCTGCTCACCGCATTCTGTGCCGGATTCAGAGAGAGTAGGGAGAGCTGATGCCGAGATAGGGTCAGAATCGTGGTTTTTAGAGTTAGTGTAGGTGTGCAACTCTTAAATCCACAACTACTGAGAAACCAACAGTCCTTTTAGGGCTAATTCATAGGTCCCGATATTGCAATGCTGGGTAGGCAGGGCACAGCATATCCACATCAGTGCAAGGCCTGCAGGCACTGTATGTGCGTCCATTGTTCCCAGTGCATCCCTCCCAAAGCTACATAACTGTCTGCTGCTGCTGCTTCTTTACTATATACCTGGTTGCATTTTTTTCCTAGTACACCATGCATGTGAAGATGCCTCTAGCCCTGCACCTGTTGTGGCCCACAGTCAAGCAGCACCATCATCAAGCCTGTCCACGTCCTTGTCCCAGCACAGCCTTCAGATGTCTATAACCCAGTCTTTGGAATGCAAGCGGAAATACCCAGCCAACGCCCCACAGGCCACAGTCCTAAATTCTAATATTTCTCTTCTGCTGGCACTAGAAATGCTGCCTTATAGGCTCATTGAGACGGAAGCTTTCCGCAACTTAATGCCGGCAGCCATCCCAAGGCACTCGGTCCCCAGTCCCCACTATTTCTCCCGGAGTGCCATACTGCCATTACACCAGCATGTGTCCCACAACATTACCCGTGCCCTCAGCAATGCTGTTACAGGGAAAGTCCACCTAACCACGGACACATGGACAAGTGCTTGTGGGCAGGGATGATACATCTCACTGAGGGCACACTGGGTTAACATAGTGGAAGCTGGGACCCAGTCGGATCTTGGGATGGAACACATCCTCCCCATGCCGAGGATTGCTTGCCCTACATCAATCAGGGTTGCCCCCACAGTCTGCAGCTCCTGCACCTCCTCCTCCTTCTCCTCCTCTTCATCCTCCATCTCTGAAATCAACAAATCAGTCAGAAGCTGGAATCACTACAACACTGCCTCAACAGGCTTTGCTGAAGCTAATCTGCATAGGTGACAAACTGCACAATGCAGAAGAGTTGTGGACAGCGCTGAAAGAGCAGTCAGATGTTTGGAAGATACCGCAGAACCTACAGCCAGGCATGGTCATGTGTGACAATGACCGTAACCTGATGGCGGCTCTGAGGCAAGGTGAGCACACACACATAACTTGCTTGGTCCATGTGCTTAACCTCGTGGTTCAACGTTTTCTGAAAAGCTACCTGGAGCTGCTGAATCTGCTAGTGAAAGTACTATGTCTGTCTGCCCATTTTAGAAGGTCATCTACAGCTTCAGCCACCCTTGCCGTGCTTCAGCAGCGTTTTCAGCTTCCAGTTCACCGGCTGGTGTGTGATGTCCCCACGCGCTGGAACTCTACGCTGCAAATGTTGGAAAGGATTTGTGAGCAGAAGAGGGCAGTTGTTGACTACCAACATCAACAAGGCCGTCGATATTCAGTTCTGACTAGTGTTGAGCGATACCGTCCGATACTTGAAAGTATCTGTATCGGATAGTATCGGCCGATACCCGAAAAATATCGGATATCGCCGATACCGATATCCGATACCAATACAAGTCAATGGGACATCAAGTATCGGAAGGTATTCTCATGGTTCCCAGGGTATGAAGGAGAGGAAACTCTCCTTCAGGCCCTGGGATCCATAGGGATGTGTAAAATAAAGAATTAAAATAAAAAATATTGATATATTTACCTCTCCGGCGGCCCCTGAACTCAGCGCGGGTAACCGGCAGGCTTCTTTGTTCAAAATCAGCGCTTTTAGGACCTGAGAATCACGTCCCGGCTTCTGATTGGTCGCGGGCCGCCCATGTGACCGCCACGCGACCAATCACAAGCCGCGACGTCACCGCAAGCTATTAACGCGCTCATTTTTAAAAATGAGCGTGTTAATGGCTTTCAAAGACGTAGCGGCTTGTGATTGGTCGCGGCCACGCGACCAATCACAAGCCGCTACGTCTTTGAAAGTCATTAACGCGCTCATTTTTAAAAATGAGCGCGTTAATAGGTTGCGGTGACGTCGCGGCATGTGATTGGTCGCGGCCACGCGACCAATCACAAGCCGCTACGTCTTTGAAAGCCATTAACGCGCTCATTTTTAAAAATGAGCGCGTTAATAGCTTGCGGTGACGTCGCGGCTTGTGATTGGTCGCGTGGCCGTGACCAATCACAAGCCGCTACGTCTTTGAAAGTCATTAACGCGCTCATTTTTCAAAAATGAGCGCGCTAATAGCTTGCGGTGACGTCGCGGCTTGTGATTGGTCGCGTGGCGGTCACATGGGCGGCCCGCGACCAATCAGAAGCCGGGACGTGATTCTCAGGTCCTAAAAGCGCTGATTTTGAACAACGAAGCCTGCCGGTTATCCGTGCTGAGTCCAGGGGCCGCCGGAGAGGTAAATATATCAATATTTTTTATTTTAATTCTTTATTTTACACATCTCTATGTATCCGATACCGATACCCGATACCACAAAAGTATCGGATCTCGGTATCGGAATTCCGATACCGCAAGTATCGGCCGATACCCGATACTTGCGGTATCGGAATGCTCAACACTAGTTCTGACTCCACACATAAGACATCAGGAGTGGACATGGATGTCCGACTTATGTACCATCCTCCAAAACTTTGAGGACTGCACCTAGAAGGTGAGCGGCGATGTCACCATAATTAGCATCACCATCCCGCTTCTCAGCATTATGAAATCCTCTCTGCTCACAATTAAAGAGGATGCATTACAGACAGAGCATGAGGACATGGAGCAAGTGTCATGCTGCTTCTGCTGCCGCCTTCTGCACCCTGCTATACTCCCGTGTCCTCGGCGTCCCGGATCGGCTCTGCTGCTGCGGCGTCCTCCTTCCAGCGCTCGCTCCCAGCTTCTGCTGATCGTTGGGTGCACGCGCACGCTGAGTTCCGTTCTGTGCATAGGCACCTCTTGGTCCTACTAGCGCTTCCTGTCCTCTCTATTGTCTTGGAGGACCCTCTCCACCCAGAAGTAAGTCATAGCACTACTATATCTTCCTGTCTGCTCCTCACCACTGTGCCTGATTGTGTTTCTCAAGTGCTCCTGGTCGCACGTATACTTAGTGCACCTTCTTGTTCCCTGATTCTGTTCTTTGTTGTTTCTCCGCAGTACCTCCGTCAGTCCCTGCAGTTCCAGTCTCCTTGCATACCCTGTGTACCTACAGTTCCTGTATCCTTACAGTCCCTGTGTTTCAGCTGTCCTTGTGTCTCTACAGGTTCTGTATCCCTGCAGTCCCAGTCTCCCTGCAGTCCTTGTGTTCATGCTTTCCCTGTGTCTCCGTAGTGCTCTTCTGTCCTGAATCCCTGCAGCATTCCGTCTGTCCTGTGTCCTTGACATTCCCGCCAGTTTCAGGCTTTCTTCCGCTTCTCCAGCCCTTTGCCTCCATTTTCCTCGTCCCTCTACCTCCTTGGTCTAGCTTCCGTGGTGATAGTCCCTCACGCTCCTGCCCCTAACGCTCCCTGTATAGGGGGCGGTCCATCTGGTCAGCTCGTCCGTGAGGGGATCGTCATCACGGTCCAGAGGGTCCACCTATTTACCAGTGAATCTCACAACAAGGAACCATACAGAGGGATTACACTCAGCCCAGCCTCATGTCTTCTCAACGTGGATTGGTAGTCAATAAGGAATAGGAGGAAGAACAGGAGCTACTTTCATGTGCTATAGATGGTACTACAAGCACAACTGTTATACTGTCTGTTCAGCAGGGATGGCTTGAGGTCAGGGAGGATGAGGATGAGGAGGACAGCATGGTCAGTCATCCTGTTGGTGATGACACGGAAGTCTTGCCTGTTAGCAGTCTGGCACACATGGCTGACTTTTTGTTGTGCTGCATTTCACGTGACCCTCGCATTATAAAAATTTTGGGTGACACTCATTACTGGTTGGTGACTCTTCTAGACCCATGCTACAAGGAATACTTTCAATCTCTTCTACCAGAGGCAGAGAGGTGTACTAAAATATTGCAGTACCAGAGGGCCCTCTTAGCGGAATTACTTAGAAAATTCCCATGTGAGAACACTGGCAGCAGATGTCAGAGTTTGTTGTACAACCAAGGAGTCCAAGTGAGAGAGACAGAAGTACAATCCAGCTCAGGCAAGGAAACAATGGCCAAGTTCTTGGACAGTTTTCTCAGACCCTCCCAACGTGACGGCACAGGGGCAAGGGGTGTCCTTTAACTAACACTCGATGACCAGGGTGAATGTGCTCTGTACAGTGAATTTTGAGCATGGGGGCTGTGATGGCACTATTTTATTTTGTAAAAACAGGACTCCATTTTGGGGAATTGGGCATGATATTACATTGGGCCTACTTCTTAACTCTGTCTCCTGCAATGTGTCCTTTAACTGATACTCGATGACCATTGTGAGCATGCTCTGTACGGTGAATTTTGGCATGAAAATTAGAAAACTAAAACGTTCATATAGAACTCATCATTAACAAATGACATAACAAAACAAACATATATCTGATTTCATTGATTGACTAAGTATTAACTACCAGAAAAGACAATTAAAAAAAATTTTTTTTTTTTACAAAAATTCTTTTACAAAAAATTTTTTTACAAAAAAATTTTTTTTTACAAAAAGCACAAATAATCCAGACGTTCATTTAGTCCCAACGGACCTTGTGCCTTTGTTTTAATTATGAATTTTGCCTCATGCTTTAACAGGATTTTATTGTGATCACCGCCACAAGGTGGTAAATTAACCACGTCCTGGGAACTTTTCAGAATATTTTCCCACGCTCGAGTTCATATGAGTTCATCCAGCAGAGGGCGCATCACCGTGATTCGAGGTAACTACAGTACATTCCCCTGCATTCCATTAATTCACCAAGTTTTACAGTCAGGAGCACAGCTGCATTAGCAGAGCTCCTGGGTGTAAAATGATTTAACCCCTTCAGATGGATTTACAGCATGGGACAAGACTGTAACGACGGAAGGTATGGAATATTGTTGTTTGGTTTTTTTTAACTTTGTTTCAGGTGACAAGGGTCTTCAGGTGGATTAAGAGTATAATACAATATTAAAACACCATGTGTCTTTATTTCATTAAAATACTTTTTAATAATGTGTGTGTGTGTTTTATTAACCATTTCGTACTATTGGATTAATAATGGATAGGTGTCATAATTGACACCTCTCCATTTTTAACCTGGCTTAATGTTACCCTACAATAGCAAGGTGACATTAACCCTTCATTACTCCATATCCCACGCTACAGTGGAGTGGGAAGAGAGAGGCAAGAGTGCCAGAATAGGCGCATCTTACAGATGTGCTTTTTCTGGGGTGGCTGGGGGCAGATGTTTTTAGCCAGAGGGGGTCCTATAACCATGGTCCCTCTCTAGGCTATTAATATCTTCCCTCAGTCACTGGCTTTCCCACTCTGGCGGAGAAAATTGTGCGGGAGCCCACGCCAATTGTTTCCGGGATTTAACCCTTTAATTTAATAGCTAGAGACCCCAAATTTGACACAAAGGCACTTCTTACATTACTAAAGAGGAATATGTAATAAAATAAGGGATATGAGATGGTTTACTGTATGTAAACCATGTCTTATATCCTGTCGGGTTTGTGAAGGAGATAGGAAAAGCCGGCAATTGAATTACCGGCTTTTCTGCTATCTAGCGCTGAATTAAATATAAATATATTATATTTATTATTATTATTATTTATTTATATAGCACCATTGATTCCATGGTGCTGTACATGAGAAGGGGTTACATACAAGTTACAAATATCACATACAGTAAACAAACTAACAATGACGGACTGATACAGAGGGGCGAGGACCCTGCCCTTGCGGGCTTACATTCTACATATATAGATATATATATATATATATATATGTATATGTGTGTGTGTCTCACTGACAAATATATATATATATATATATATATGTACCTATACTCTGTGTACACATTTATTCTACCTATTCTATTCTATTCTGTCAGTGTGATTTTACTGTACACTGCGCTGAATTGCAGGCTTTTCTATAGAACACCGCTGCGTATTTCTCGCAAGTCACACGCATGGTCCATGTGTAATCCGTAATTTTATCGCCTCCATAGACTTTCATTGGCGTATTTTTGTGCAATACGCTGACAAACGCAGCATGCTGCAATTTTCTATGCCCGTAACATACCATATATTACGGATGCGTAATATAAGGCAGATAGGAGCTGCACCATAGAGAATCATTGGGCCGTGTGCAATGCGTATTTTCTGGACGTATTTTCTGCACTCATACGTCTATAAAACTCGCTAGTGTGACGCCGGCCTATAGGGCAGACTTTTTTTAGTAAAATAAGGATGAGCTGAATCAAAATGCAGCAGCGAATTAGAAGCTGTGGATTTTCTATGTACTTTTGTTAGAATGTTGCAATCACGAATACTAATATCAATGTCTAAAAAATTTAGATTATCTTGCCCAAGGCATGATGTAAAGCACATATTTTTGTTGTTTACAGTATTAAAGGGAACCTGTCACCTGAATTTGGCGGGACTGGTTTTGGGTCATATGGGCGGAGTTTTCGGGTGTTTGATTCACCCTTTCCTTACCCGCTGGCTGCATGCTGGCTGCAATATTGGATTGAAGTTCATTCTCTGTCCTCCATAGTACAAGCCTGCACAAGGTAAGATTGCTTTGCGCAGGCGTGTACTATGGAGGACAGAGAATGAACTTCAATCCAATATTGCAGCCAGCATGCAGCCAGCGGGTAAGGAGAGGGTGAATCAAACACCCGAAAACTCCGCCCATATGACCCAAAACCAGTCCCGCCAAATTCAGGTGACGGAGTCCCTTTAAGATATACAACAAACTCGTCAAACTCAACTTTATTTCCATCCCAGAAGATAAAAATATCGTCCACATAGCGTATATAACTTTTTATGTGCTTTAAGAAGGGATTTTTTTTCGCTAGTAATACATTTTTCTTCAAAAGCCGCAAGAAAAAGGTTGGCGAAAACGCAAGTGATGGGCGTGCCCATGGCGGTCCCGACCACTTGTAAATACCACTGATTAAGAAATTTGAACGCTTTATGAGTTAATACAAAATCAAAACCTTCTAAAATGAAGGTGATAAACTCCGATGATTTGTGCGAATTCTGTAGAATTTTTTTAACTGCCACAATTCCCTGATTGTGAGGGATTTTGGTGTAAAGACTTTCTATATCTATATCAATTGTTGTTAAGGCAAAGCTAGGTTGCCACTCAATGGATCGTAACACCCTGAGAAAGTCGCCAGAATCCCTCACAAAAGAAGGAATTTGTGGTAAAAGTGGTTTTAGGCACCAATCGAGATATTGTGACCGAGGCTCTGTGATTGAATTCAAACCAGACACAATTGGTCTTCCAGGTAGTTGGGAGATTAACTTGTGTATTTTAGGTAACGTATACCAGTGTGGAATACACGGAAACGGGGGAAATAATTTTTCTCCTTCCTTTTTAGTCAGGACCCCATTTTCCACGTTTTTTCATTAAAAAAAAACCTTAATATTTTATTATATTTAGGGATTGGGTTATTTTGCAGCCATATATAGGTGTTTGTTTGATTAAGTTGGGACAAAGCTTCTTCTATATAGTATGTTTTTTCCAAAATAACTATATTGCCCCCCTTATCCACCGTGCGAAAAAATAACGTCATCCCACGATTGCATGTCTTTCAGAGCCCTGGGTTGTTTTTCTGAAAGATTTTTTTTAGGGTCAGGGTACACTTGAGCCTTAATGTCTTTTATTGCCAACTCGTGGAACAGATCAATCGTGTTACCTGGTGTGCAGGGAGGTATGAAATTGGATTTTACTCCGCCTGTAAAAGGAAAAGCAGGTATAGTATTAGTCTGAACAATCGCCAAACTATCATCTGGACAAGAAATATCCCTAAGCATTTTTACATCATCAAAATGGGACAATAATAACAATAATTCAAACCTTTGGAAAGCACAGAAATATGGTCAGCAGTCAGAATCTTACTAGAAAAGGTCACTATGTGCATATCATCAGAAGTATTTATTTTTTCCGAAGTGTCTATTTTTTCTAAGAGACTTGTTTGCGCTTCTTTTGCAGATTTATTGCGTCTCCCTCCTCGTCTAGCCTTTTTTCGCCCAAAGGGGCTGATGAACCACTAGGCAAAGGAACATCAGATACTACAGGATCTTCAGCTGCACTCGAATCCGAATCAGTGAACCACCCATAAGTGGTAGGTTTCTTTTTATAATTCTTCTTATTGCGGCCTCTGATATTATTATTTATCCGTTTTTTGTTACCAAATTGCTTCCAGGTGAACACCCGCCCTGCATCAAAATCTTGTTTGTCTCTTAGAAATTTCTCTTTTTTCTTTTGTTTCGTTTCTATTTGTGTGAGAATTAATTTCCTTTCAAGTTTTTTCTGGAAATTCTTAGGCCGGCGTCACACTAGCGAGTTTTACGGACGTATGAGAGGCGCAGAAAATACGGATTGCATACGGTACAATGATTCTCTATGGCCCAGCTCCCATCTGCCGTATTTTATGGATCCGTATTATACCGTCTTGTACGGCCGTAGAAAATCGCAGCATGCTGCATTTGTCAGCGTACTGCGCAAAAAATCCGACAATGAATGTCAATGGGGGCGAGAAAAATATGGATTACACACGGACCAGCAGTGTGACTTGCGAGAAATACGCCAGACATCTCCAAGTGCCAGGAAATGTGCCAAGCCCTCAATCAGGAAGCTCAGACATGCTAATTAGCTGAAAAAGCCAGACAGACATCCCGGAAGTCTGGCGCTCGCCTCCACAGAGTTGCAAGCAGCATGGCATAAATCATTAGCGTGGATATGCTCCTCATCCTGGTCCAAGAAAGGCCAGAAATCTGGGACCAGCGGGATCCAAACTACTCCAACCGGGCCAGGAAAGAGGCAGCTTGGAGGACCATCTGTGGGATTCTATTCCCAGATTTTGACCAACGCACACATGCGGAGCAGACACAACTTTGTAAGTACACTTGCAGCGCCCCAGAGATCTGGTCGTTGCAGTATAGCGCTCTGCCACTAAGGGGAGCAGCGGTACGTCTGATGGCACTAAGGAATTCTCCTGACCAGGTATCACCAGAACACATTACACTTCACACTCCGGCAACTAGGGGGAGAAAAAGGCTTTATTTATTGGGCCACTCCTCACACTGGTAAAACTAGGGGCTGGGGAGGAAGTTAGTCAGAAGCTGACTGGGTTGGAACCAGGCAACATCCCGTGGCAGGGGGTGTTGCAGGGAGAAGGCACAGGGGGGTCCCTGTCAGGCGTGGGAACCTGGCAGGTGCCTAGCGACAGAACAGAACGTAACGGAACCGCGCCTGCACACCTTGCGGCGTTATCCTAAGAGAGAGACAAGAGGGGAAGAATATTGTGGAACAGTGTAAATGAGATCAGCACAAAGGAGAGCCAGTAAGAGTCGTGCCGAGAGAGGAAGGCAACATCTTACTGAGGCGCGTAGTCGGTGGCCGGATCACCGTAGGAGTAACTGACTTCAGGCCTTACTTCAAATTCCGCTGGACAGTTGATTATAGGTTGGCTGTCTACCCTTTACACCTACGAAGACATAGGGGGCAACATTGGGAGAGGGGCGTCACTAGGGTCCCGGAAGACCTCCAAGCCTTCCCGTCAAACGGGTGGCGTCCTATCCATAACATACCTGGGGGACGTTAGAAACTAGTAACATCTGGAACCGAAGAACGAGAGAGAGAGAGCTGTAGAGAACGAACGAACGAGAACAGCGGTTGTGAGGACTATTCCGAATGCTCAGCAGGGTAGGACTACAACACACAGGCGCTATTGGTAGGCAACGATTTCCATCTGCGAGGGAAACTCTGGATGTGCCCTTCGGACTGACCGGTCTCTGAGAGCCCTGTTAAACGTACTGTGGATTGAGGTTTCCTGAAGCCTTCAGTAAAGAGGTAAAGAGACTGCAACCTTGTGTCCTCGTTATTGCCGGCACCACACACCATCACCATCCACCTTACTGGGAAGCCCTGGGGACATACTTCACCTGTGGGAAGGTATACCATCCGGCTGCCATTCCATCACCCCAGCGGACCCCATAGCAGCGTCGGTCCCCCTGACCGAACACCACAGGTGGCGTCACGAACCATTGATAGACTGTACAAATCCCTTTACTGGACGCCCCTTAGCAGGGTCACGGATCGGGTCTAGCCACCGTGACAGCCTCAGAACCGAACCAGAGAGGCCCGGTACCGAGAACTCGTGGCCCTGTGTCTGGGGGCGCTCCAACTTGGCGTCACGAACAGGATCATACTTAAGCCTGAAGAATTGAGTCATGTGTGTTAGGGCTAGCGGAACGCACCAAATAATACGACAGATAGAGTATGGTGCGTTCGCAGCCCGGGGTCCACCGTGCAGAGATGGAACCTGCTGCCAAGTAATGACGGACTTTATGGCGGTACTCATAAGTATACACACGTGGGTTAAACTTCACCCAGCGTGAAGGAAGCGATCCTGTTGCGTCACAGGACCGCGGTACCGCACATAGAGCGCGAGCAAGTAGTCAGCGAACTCAACCCCAACTAGGATTGAAGTCCGATTAGACCCTTGCTGGCACAACACCGCAACTGGGTGTGTAAGGAAACTGTATAACAATATTAAGGCACAAGAGTGCGTGCAGTGCCGCACTGACGAACGCCACTAACCACCCAGGCTTGGGTAAGGAAAGCACAGAGGAAGTGCACGGCGCCGTACTGGTGGTCACAGCAACTGGACGCTGTAATGTGTGATTCGTGCAGTAGGATAAGTCGGGCGCTAGATAGCAGCCATACACCTTCCGCGAACAGACATTCAATAGGGTAGGGGTATCCAAGGACGACTTGCACTCACAACATACACACATTAACAATTGTACACTAGCGCATGGCCGTGCGGTCATGCGCAGTTTATATAGCTGCAGCACAGGAAGAGGCCACAGAAACTTTGCCCTTCCAAGACCTGCCAAGAGGACCAATGGAATGTGCTGCAGAGCCTGAGCACATGACCCTCGATCTCTAACGGGAGATCTTGCCCTGGGCATGCTCAGTGTGTGCAGACAAGGACTTAGTCCCAGAGAAGTCCGCTCGCTGCTGACCAGCACTGGCTTTACTGGCAGAAGCTGAAGAAGCAGCAGTAACTCTCTGTACAGAGTGAGACTGAGCAAGACGCTGGGAACGACGTCCCTGCTGAGCAGGCTCCACTGCGGCTGGATAAGAATGTGAGACCGCAGCGGAGATGGCTCGAGATTCCCCCTGTGCAGAAGCGGGAACTCGAGACCTAACAATGAGTGCCTTGGAACTGAGATTGAAACGTGTTGGACTGTGATTTATTGCAAAGACTGTGTACTGCTATTGCCGCAAGATTCCTGCCAAAACCGCCGCCATTGCCGTGCCACGAGGAGCGCAGGAGAAGAAGAAGGGCATGGAAGTGGGCGTGAGCAAGCTGAAGAGCGCGAAAAGTAATGGCCGCCCAGTCTAAATATTTCTGTACTTTGAGGACTTGTCCGTCAGCAGCCGAGATCCGCCTCCTGATCCTCAGTGGAGGGCGGAGACAAAGAAAACGTAACCGCCCACGAAGGAGAGAGCGGGAAAAGGACAAGGAGGGAGAACTGAACCACGTGGGAGACGCCATAGCCAGCCGACCGGGATCGGGATTGGAGCGTGGGGTCGGAGCAGAGGACTCCCCCAGCTACCCAGAGAGATACCGCGGCCAGGTGTCACCCATGAGCCCCGACTTCCTGCAGGCTGGAGTGGACGAGCTCAGCGACCGACTCCGGTGGACGCAGCTGAGCACTGAGGCCAGGTGGAAGGAGATCGTCACCGGGGGCCTCACCAGACGTCTGTCGGCGGCCTCGTCTGGTCCGGAGCAAGAAAGAAGTTCCAGCGCTCCGAAGCCAGAAAGCAAGGCCGTGCCGAAAAGCGAGAGACTGCAAACAGAGATGACGATGCCACAGCGCAAGGCCCCGCAGTCAGCGTTCCAGATCCCAGTGGAGACGGAGCAAGCCGGCACCGGAGGGACCGCATCTGAAGCAGGTATGAAGAATGACCCTGCCCCAGTGACAGAAGACCTGTTGATAAGCTTCGTAGCAGCGCCACCTGCTGCCATGACTGAGACTAACTCTGAACTGACAAATCCTAATACTACTACCACAGTGGGCATTATTGCCGCTACTGAACCTACTACCAAAAGTGACATTCAAACCCAGATTATACCTGAACAACCGATTAGTGACATTGATACCGTATCGGATGAGAAAAGAGATATGCAAAGCCATAAGGGCCCCATCTGGAGTGAGGGAGCCCTTTATGTGGCACCTGGTAGCCGCCAGTATCCAGCTGGGCTACCCCCTGAGTTACAGCAATAAACCTCGAAGAACTGAATATGTACATAGTTATTTAACTGTTTCCTGTTTGCTACTTTAAACCCGTCGAGGGTTAACTCTTAAAGGGGTCCCTTTGTTTACCCGGGATCCCTATTGTCTATAGTTCTTTTCCTACTTTTGCACAGAGTTATTATTGTTCCAAAGACTGCCGGGTCATGGATGGTGAATGATTCAGAACTGCTTTGTAAATAGTTTGCACCTTCTTAAAGGTGCTCCCTACTGGTTTTATAAGCCAAAGAAGACTTTGCGAAGACATGATGTAGAAGGACTTGCTTGCTGATTGCGAACTTGCTGCTGAAAGAGAGTCTGCACCAGAGACTTGGGTCCCTCTTAAAGGGAATGTTTGATGATTGTTTTCATAAAGAACTGAGACGTTAATAATGTTGAAGAACTTAGATAGTTAATAATGTTGGTAAAGATTGAGGACAGGAAAGTTTGAAGTGAGCCCGTAGGGGTTAGAGAGAGAGTCCTCCTGAGAGATGTAGAAAGATGGTCGGCACAATGGCAGTAGGCTCAGCCAAGGAGCTAGGCGGTCCTGCATTGGTGGGGTTGGAACGGAAAGAAAGTTGAAATGTTGTAATAGTATTTTATGGTAGGCCTTTAGTGGGTTCAGCATATACGCCCTTAAAGGAAGTGTTAGTTTATGGTTCAAAAATTTGCACTTAGTAAGAATACCCGGCTGGGTACTGAAGGTTATTTATATTCTAAATGTTATTTAAAACTATTTAATCTTGTTATTGTTTGCAACGTTTAAGCGTCCTTACCTCCCATAAAGGGAAGCACCTTTTCTAATTACTTGTTCTTAGCATTCAAAATTTTTTTTTGTATGTCATGCTGTTATGAATTCTGTTGTCGGGCTCCCTCCTGTGGTCATGAATGGTACTTCAGCTGGTTCTGTCCATGGACTTCCTCTGGTGGGTGTTTCTGAGTTTCACAGGTGACGAGGTTAATTCGTTAGCTGCTGCTCTATTTAACTCCACTTAGATCTTTGCTCTATGCCACCTGTCAATGTTCCAATATTGGTCTAGTTCACTCCTGGATCGTTCTTGTGACCTGTCTACCCATCAGAAGCTAAGTTCCAGCTTGTATTTCTTGGGTTTGCTATTTTTCTGCCCAGCTTGCTATTTAATTTGTTGTCTTGCTTGCTGGAAGCTCTGGGACGCAGAGGGAGCGCCTCCGCACCGTGAGTCGGTGCGGAGGGTCTTTTTGCACCCTCTGCGTGGTCTTTTTGTAGGTTTTTGTGCTGACCGCAAAGTAACCTTTCCTATCCTCGGTCTGTTCAGTAAGTCGGGCCTCACTTTGCTAAATCTATTTCATCTCTGTGTTTGTATTTTCATCTTTACTCACAGTCATTATATGTGGGGGGCTGCCTTTTCCTTTGGGGAATTTCTCTGAGGCAAAGTAGGCTTTATTTTTCTATCTTCAGGGCTAGCTAGTTTCTTAGGCTGTGCCGAGTTGCATAGGGAGCGTTAGGTGCAATCCATGGCTATTTCTAGTGTGTTTGATAGGTTTAGGGATTGCGGTCAGCAGAGTTCCCACGTCCCAGTGCTCGTCCTTATTATCAGTAACTATCAGGTCATTCCGTGTGCTCTTAACCACCAGGTCCATTATTGTCCTGACCACCAGGTCATAACAGTACAGGTGGCCCAAAGTACTAATGAATCTCAATAGAGGGATAAGAGAAGTTCTGAGACCATTTTTTTTTCTTTGCAGTGTGTTTTGTCTCTATTTTCCCCTTTACCTCTGGGTGGTCCAGGACACTGGTGTAAACATGGACATTCAAGGTCTGTCCTCTTGGATGGATAATCTCACTACAAGGATACAAAACATTCAAGATTTTGTGGTTCAGAATCCGATGTCAGAGCCTAGGATTCCAATTCCTGATTTGTTTTTTGGTGATAGATCTAAGTTCTTGAATTTCAAAAATAATTGTAAATTGTTTCTTGCCTTGAAACCTCGCTCCTCAGGTGACCCTGTTCAACAAGTAAAGATCATTATTTCTTTGTTACGTGGTGACCCTCAAGACTGGGCATTTTCCCTTGCACCAGGAGATCCGGCATTGCGTGATGTTGATGCGTTTTTCCTGGCGCTTGGATTGCTTTATGACGAACCTAATTCAGTGGATCAGGCAGAGAAAATCTTGCTGGCTCTGTGTCAGGGTCAGGATGAAGCGGAGATATATTGTCAGAAGTTTAGAAAGTGGTCTGTGCTCACTCAGTGGAATGAATGTGCCCTGGCAGCAATCTTCAGAAAGGGTCTCTCTGAAGCCCTTAAGGATGTCATGGTGGGGTTTCCCATGCCTGCTGGTCTGAATGAGTCTATGTCCTTGGCCATTCAGATCGATCGACGCTTGCGTGAGCGTAAAGCTGTGCACCATTTGGCGGTACTATCTGAGCAAGGGGCTGAGCCTATGCAATGTGATAGGACTTTGACCAGAGCTCAACGGCAAGAACACAGACGTCGGAATGGGCTATGTTTTTACTGTGGTGATTCCACTCATGCTATCTCCGATTGTCCTAAGCGCACTAAGCGGTTCGCTAGGTCTGCCACCATTGGTACGGTACAGTCTAAATTTCTATTGTCTGTTACTCTGATTTGCTCTTTGTCATCCTATTCTGGTATGGCATTTGTGGATTCAGGCACTGCCCTGAATTTGATGGACTTGGAGTATGCTAGGCGCTGTGGTTTCTTCTTGGAGCCCTTGCAGTATCCTATTCCATTGAGAGGAATTGATGCTACGCCTTTGGCCAAGAATATGCCTCAGTATTGGACCCAATTGACCATGTGCATGGCTCCTGCACATCAGGAGGATATCCGCTTTCTGGTGTTGCATAATCTGCATGATGTGGTCGTTTTGGGGTTTCCATGGCTACAGGTTCATAATCCAGTATTGGACTGGAAATCTATGTCTGTGTCCAGCTGGGGTTGCCAGGGGGTACATGATGATGTTCCATTTTTGTCTATTTCGTCTTCCACTCCATCTGAAGTTCCAGAGTTTTTGTCGGATTATCGGGATGTATTTGATGAGCCCAAAGCCAGTGCCCTACCTCTTCATAGGGATTGCGATTGTGCAATTAATTTGATTCCTGGTAGTAAGTTTCCTAAGGGCCGATTGTTCAATTTATCTGTGCCAGAACACGCCGCTATGCGGAGTTATATAAAGGAATCCTTGGAGAAAGGTCATATTCGCCCGTCGTCATCACCGTTAGCAGCAGGGTTCTTTTTTGTGGCCAAGAAGGATGGTTCTTTGAGACCTTGTATTGATTACCGCCTTCTTAATAAAATTACAGTCAAATTTCAGTATCCTTTGCCGTTGCTGTCTGATTTGTTTGCTCGTATTAAAGGGGCTAGTTGGTTCACCAAGATAGATCTTCGAGGGGCGTATTATCTTGTGCCTATTAAACAAGGCGATGAATGGAAAACAGCATTTAATACGCCCGAGGGCCATTTTGAGTACCTGGTTATGCCATTCGGGCTTTCCAATGCTCCATCAGTATTTCAGTCCTTAATGCATGACATCTTCCGAGAGTACCTGGATAAATTCCTGATTGTGTATTTGGATGATATTTTGGTCTTTTCGGATGATTGGGAGTCTCATGTGAAGCAGGTCAGAATGGTGTTCCAGGTCCTTCGTGCGAATTCCTTGTTTGTGAAGGGGTCAAAGTGTCTCTTTGGAGTTCAGAAGGTTTCATTTTTGGGTTTCATTTTTTCCCCTTCTACTATCGAGATGGACCCTGTTAAAGTCCAGGCCATTTACGATTGGACTCAGCCGACATCTGTGAAGAGCCTGCAAAAGTTCCTGGGCTTTGCTAATTTTTATCGGCGCTTCATCGCTAATTTTTCTACTGTTGCTAAACCGTTGACTGATTTGACCAAGAAGGGTGCTGATGTGGTCAATTGGTCCTCTGCGGCTGTGGAGGCTTTTCAGGAGTTGAAGCGTCGTTTTTCTTCTGCCCCTGTGTTGTGCCAGCCAGATGTTTCGCTTCTGTTTCAGGTTGAGGTTGATGCTTCTGAGATTGGAGCAGGGGCTGTTTTGTCGCAGAGAAGTTCTGATGGCTCGGTGATGAAGCCATGTGCTTTCTTTTCTAGAAAGTTTTCGCCTGCTGAGCGTAACTATGATGTTGGTAATCGTGAATTGTTGGCCATGAAGTGGGCATTCGAGGAGTGGCGTCATTGGCTGGAAGGAGCCAAGCATCGCGTGGTGGTCTTGACAGATCACAAGAATTTGACTTATCTTGAGTCTGCCAAACGGTTGAATCCGAGACAGGCTCGATGGTCATTATTTTTCTCCCGTTTTGATTTTGTGGTTTCGTACCTTCCGGGCTCTAAGAATGTGAAGGCTGATGCCCTGTCAAGAAGTTTTGTGCCTGACTCTCCGGGTGTTCCTGAGCCGGCGGTATTCTCAAAGAGGGTGTAATTTTGTCTGCCATCTCCCCTGATTTGCGGCGGGTGCTGCAAAAATTTCAGGCTGATAGACCTGACCGTTGCCCAGCGGAGAAACTGTTTGTCCCTGATAGATGGACTAGTAGAGTTATCTCTGAGATTCATTGTTCAGTGTTGGCTGGGCATCCTGGAATCTTTGGTACCAGAGATTTGGTGGCTAGATCCTTCTGGTGGATGTCTTTGTCGCGGGATGTGCATTCTTTTGTGCAGTCCTGTGGGACTTGTGCTCGGGCTAAGCCCTGCTGTTCTCGTGCCAGTGGGTTGCTTTTGCCCTTGCCGGTCCCGAAGAGGCCCTGGACACATATTTCTATGGATTTTATTTCAGATCTCCCCGTCTCTCAAAAGATGTCGGTCATTTGGGTGGTTTGTGATCGCTTTTCTAAGATGGTCCATTTGGTACATTTGTCTAAATTGCCTTCCTCCTCTGATTTGGTGCCATTATTTTTCCAGCATGTGGTTCGTTTACATGGTATCCCGGAGAACATCGTTTCTGACAGAGGTTCCCAGTTTGTTTCAAGGTTTTGGCGATGCTTTTGTGCTAGGATGGGCATTGATTTGTCTTTTTCCTCGGCTTTCCATCCTCACACAAATGGCCAAACCGAATGAACTAATCAAACTTTGGAAACATATCTGAGATGCTTTGTTTCTGCTGATCAGGATGATTGGGTGTCCTTTTTGCCGTTGGCTGAGTTCGCCCTTAATAATCGGGCCAGCTCGGCTACTTTGGTTTCGCCGTTTTTCTGCAATTCTGGTTTCCATCCTCGTTTCTCTTCAAGGCAGGTTGAGTCTTCAGACTGTCCTGGTGTAGATACTGTGGTGGATAGGTTGCAGCAGATTTGGACTCATGTGGTGGACAATTTGACATTGTCCCAGGAGAAGGCTCAACGTTTCGCTAACCGCCGGCGCTGTGTGGGTCCCCGACTTCGTGTTGGGGATTTGGTTTGGTTGTCGTCTCGTTATGTTCCTATGAAGGTTTCCTCTCCTAAGTTTAAGCCTCGTTTCATTGGTCCGTATAAGATTTCTGAGGTTATCAATCCTGTGTCATTTCGTTTGGCCCTTCCTGCTTCTTTTGCCATCCATAAAGTGTTCCATAGGTCGTTATTGCGGAGATACGTGGCACCTGTGGTTCCATCCGTTGATCCTCCTGCCCCGGTGTTGGTTGAGGGGGAGTTGGAGTATGTGGTGGAGAAGATTTTGGATTCTCGTGTTTCGAGACGGAAACTCCAGTACCTGGTCAAGTGGAAGGGTTATGGTCAGGAAGATAATTCCTGGGTTTTTGCCTCTGATGTTCATGCTGCCGATCTGGTTCGTGCCTTTCATTTGGCTCATCCTGGTCGGCCTGGGGGCTCTGGTGAGGGTTCGGTGACCCCTCCTCAAGGGGGGGTACTGTTGTGAATTCTGTTGTCGGGCTCCCTCCTGTGGTCATGAATGGTACTTTAGCTGGTTCTGTCCATGGACTTCCTCTGGTGGGTGTTTCTGAGTTTCACAGGTGACGAGGTTAATTCGTTAGCTGCTGCTCTATTTAACTCCACTTAGATCTTTGCTCTATGCCACCTGTCAATGTTCCAGTATTGGTCTAGTTCACTCCTGGATCGTTCTTGTGACCTGTCTTCCCATCAGAAGCTAAGTTCCAGCTTGTATTTCTTGGGTTTGCTATATTTCTGTCCAGCTTGCTATTTAATTTGTTGTCTTGCTTGCTGGAAGCTCTGGGACGCAGAGGGAGCGCCTCCGCACCGTGAGTCGGTGCGGAGGGTCTTTTTGCGCCCTCTGCGTGGTCTTTTTGTAGGTTTTTGTGCTGACCGCAAAGTAACCTTTCCTATCCTCGGTCTGTTCAGTAAGTCGGGCCTCACTTTGCTAAATCTATTTCATCTCTGTGTTTGTATTTTCATCTTTACTCACCGTCATTATATGTGGGGGGCTGCCTTTTCCTTTGGGTAATTTCTCTGAGGCAAGGTAGGCTTTATTTTTCTATCTTCAGGGCTAGCTAGTTTCTTAGGCTGTGCCGAGTTGCATAGGGAGCGTTAGGCGCAATCCACGGCTATTTCTAGTGTGTTTGATAGGTTTAGGGATTGCGGTCAGCAGAGTTCCCACGTCCCAGAGCTCGTCCTTGTTATCAGTAACTATCAGGTCATTCCGTGTGCTCTTAACCACCAGGTCCATTATTGTCCTGACCACCAGGTCATAACATCTTGCACTGTATTATATTGTTGTTCTTCTTTCCCAGTCAAGGAGTACTGGATTTAACCGGGGGGGAGTGCAGCGCCCCAGAGACCTGGTCGTTGCAGTATAGCGCTCTGCCACTAAGGGGAGCAGCGGTACTTCTGATGGCACTAAGGAGTTCTCCTGACCAGGTATCACCAGAACACATTACACTTCACACTCCGGCCACCAGGGGGAGAAAAAGGCTTTATTTATTGGGCCACTCCTCACACTGGTAAAACTAGGGGCTGGGGAGGAAGTTAGTCAGAAGCTGACTGGGTTGGAACCAGGCAACATCCCGTGGCAAGGGGTGTTGCAGGGAGAAGGCACAGGGGGGTCCCTGTCAGGCGTGGGAACCTGGCAGGTGCCTAGCGACAGAACAGAACGTAACGGAACCGCGCCTGCACACCTTGCGGCGGTATCCTAAGGGAGAGACAAGAGGGGAAGAATATTGTGGAACATTGTAAACGAGATCAGCACAAAGGAGAGCCAGTAAGAGTCGTGCCGAGAGAGGAAGGCAACATCTTACTGAGGCGCGTAGTCGGTGGCCGGATCACCGTAGGAGTAACTGACTTCAGGTCTTACTTCAAATTCTGCTGGACAGTTGATTATAGGTTGGCTGTCTACCTTTTAAACCTACGAAGACATAGGGGACAACATTGGGAGAGGGACATCTCTAGGGTCCTGGAAGACCTCCAAGCCTTCCCGTCAAACGGGTGGCGTCCTATCCATAACATACCTGGGGGACGTTAGAAACTAGTAACATCTGGAACCGAAGAACGAGAGAGAGAGAGAGAGAGAGAGCTTTAGAGAACGAACGAACGAGAACAGCGGTTGTGAGGACTATTCCAAATGCTCAGCAGGGTAGGACTACAACACACAGGCGCTATTGGTAGGCAACGATTTCCATCTGCGAGGGAAACTCTGGATGTGCCCATCGGACCGGCCGGTCTCTGAGAGCCCTGTTAAACGTACTCTGGATTGAGGATCCTGAAGCCTTCAGTAAAGAGGTAAAGGTACCTTCACATTAAGCGACGCTGCAGCGATACCGACAACGATCCGGATCGCTGCAGCGTCGCTGTTTGGTCACTGGAGAGCTGTCACACAGACCGCTCTCCAGAGACCAACGATGTCGGTAACCAGGGTAAACATTGGGTAACTACGCGCAGGGCCGCGCTTAGTAACCCGATGTTTACCCTGGTTACCATCCTAAAAGTAAAAAAAAACAAACAGTACATACTTACCTACAGCCGTCTGTCCTCCAGCACTGTGCTCTGCTCTCCTCCTGTACTGTCTGTGTGAGCACAGCGGCCGGAAAGCAGAGCGGTGACGTCACCGCTCTGCTTTCCGGCTGACCGACGCTCACAGCCAGTACAGGAGGAGAGCAGAGCACAGCGCTGGAGGACAGACGGCTATAGGTAAGTATGTACTGTTTGTTTTTTTTTACTTTTAGGATGGTAACCAGGGTAAACATCGGGTTACTAAGCGCGGCCCTGCGCTTAGTTACCCGATGTTTACCCTGGTTACCAGTGAAGACATCGCTGGATCGGTGTCACACACGCCGATCCAGCGATGTCATCAGGAGTCCAGCGACGAAATAAAGTTCTGGACTTTATTCAGCGACCAACGATCTCCCAGCAGGGGCCTGATCGTTGGTCGCTGTCACACATAACGATTTCATTAACGATATCGTTGCTACGTCACAAAAAGCAACGATATCGTTAACAATATCGTTATGTGTGAAGGTACCCTAAAGAGACTGCAACCTTGTGTCCTCGTTATTGCCGGCACCACACACCATCACCATCCACCTTACTGGGAAGCCCTGGGGACATACTTCACCTGTGGGAAGGTATACCATCCGGCTGCCATTCCATCACCCCAGCGGACCCCATAGCAGCGTTGGTCCCCCTGACCGAACACCACAGGTGGCGTCACGAACCATTGATAGACTGTACAAATCCCTTTACTGGACGCCCCTTAGCAGGGTCACGGACCGTGACAGCCTCAGAACCGAACCAGAGAGGCCCGGTACCGAGAACTCGTGGCCCTGTGTCTGGGGGCGCTCCACACTCATGTTGCGACATTAATTAACCTTGAAAAATGCTTGACCTTCATGATTTCAAGCCGATTTTTGGGGGGCTTAGTCTGGTATTTTTTTAACATTTTTTGGACAAAAACAAAGATGCTGAACATGAGAAAGTGTTTACGTACATACATAATATAGATGTTGCGTTGGGTACTATTTTTGTTAACGCCAGACTGGTACAGACTGGTACAGTGTATAATGTTTTTTTTGTTTTTAAGCAATTTAAACTTTAGGAAATTCATTAAGAAGGCATTTTCTTTGCATCATTAAAATATGATCAATCAATGCCAACTGTTTTAAGCAATGTGCAGAATGAGCTTATAGAATATTTTTTACCATGTCATTGCAGTGGAAGATGTTATAACACGATGGCGCAGCATCAGAGACCAATATCGCCGGGAAAGGCAGCAGCGGGCAAGAAGTTTGTCAGCAGCTCCACCAAAAAAGCGAAACTACATATACTATGATCTCCTTTCTTTTTTGGATCCCAGTATGGATCTAAGACCATTAGTAAAAACATCACAACACAATTATTATTAATACTAGATTGTGGCCCGATTCTAACGCATCGGGTATTCTAGAATATGCATGTCCCCGTAGTATATGGACAATGATGATTCCAGAATTCGCGGCAGACTGTGCCCGTCGCTGATTGGTCGAGGCGACCTTTATGACATCATCGTTGCCATGGCAACCATTATGACATGTACGTCGATACTGTGCCCGTCGCTGATTGGTCGAGGCGAATTGCGGCAGACTGTGCCCGTCGCTGATTGGTCGAGGCAACCTTTATGACATCATCGTCGCCATGCTGTGCCCGTCGCTGATTGGTCGAGGCATGGCGGCCTCGACCAATCAGAGACGCGGGATTTCCAGGACAGACAGACAGGCAGACGGAAAAACCCTTAGACAATTATATATATAGATTTTTATTGTTATTATTTTTGATTGTTATAGCGCCATTTATTCCATTGCGCTTTACATGTAAGGATGGGTATACATAATAAAAACAAGTACAATAATCTTAAACAATACAAGTCATAACTGGTACAGGAGGAGAGAGGACCTTGCCTGCGAAGCCTCACAATCTACAAGGCATGGGCGAGGGTAGAGCTGATCATGCAGTGGTTTGGTTGATCGGTGGTTACTGCAGGTTACCGATTATAAGCCGACCCGAATATAAGCCAACCCCTCTAATTTTGCCACAAAAAACTGGGAAAACTTAATGACTCGAGTATAAGCCTACCGTGGGAAATGCAGCAGCTACTGGTAAATGTCAAAAGTAAAAATAGATACCAATAAAAGTAAAATTAATTGAGACATCAGTAGGTTGTATTTTTGAATATCCATATAATGCTCCATAAAGTTTATGATGGCCCCATAAGTTGCTCCATATTAAAATATACCCCATATAATCCTGTGTAAAAGTTAATAATGGCCCCATGGGAGGTGGAGCCGCATATTCATTACTGTAATGAGAGGTACCATGTGACCGCTCAGTACAGGAGGAAGCTGCTGGTGCCGGGAAGCCAGGGACCTGCAGGGACCGCGCCAGGAGCAGGTGAATATAACTAGACAGCCCCCGCTCTCCCTCCCCTGCCGACCCCTGGGTATGACTCGAGTATAAGCCGAGAGGGGGACTTTCAGCCAAAAAATGTGGGCTGAAAATCTCGGCTTATACTCGAGTATATACGATATATGCTTGTTGGAAGAGGTGGGTCTTCAGGCTCTTTTTAAAGGTTTCAATGATATGCGAGAGTCTGATGTGTTGTGGTAGAGGGTTCCAAAGTAGGGGTCATGCACAAGATAAATCTTGTATATGATTGTAGGAAGAGGAGATAATAGGGGAGTAGGGAAGGAGATCTTGTGAAGATCGGAGGTTGTGTGTAGGTAATTACCGGGAGATGTGGTCACAGATGTATAATAAACTTATGTTAGCAAAGGACTCAACTTAATTTTTTTGTTTTGGTTTATTGTTTAATAACAGAACACAGTCCAACCTCACTGAGAGGGAGACCGGGTCGGAGTTGGAGGCTGTCATCGATCCCGTTGGTGCAGGCCCATCTTTGGCCTCTTCTACCTCCATCCTTCCTGGACCATCGGCTTCTGCATCACAAGAGACAGCAGCAAGTGTCCAAGATGCAGCATCACCACCCTCAGCAGCACCTGATCCTGGAAGCCAGGAAGAGCATGGTCACAGCAGCAGCCCTACTGTCCCACTGGTGTCCTCCCCACAGGCAGCTGGGCCTTTACACAGAGGCCACAAAAGGAGAGAGCTGCAAACCAGTAGGAGGGATGTGGACGCTGGGGTCCTCGATTATTTGGCCAGGGCAGCCACGGATGATGGAGAGGAGGCCTTTGCTCGCAGACTTGCCCGGTTTACTTCTTCCCCTTCACCGTGAGGTGAGGCTACGTGTGAGAGGGTGTATTCAAATCCTGATTGATTTATGCACCTCCCCAAATGACCCCTATGAGGTTTTGGAATTTATTGAGAGAAGGCAGCTTTCACCACATAACCTCTTGCGCCTTCCACGACCTCAACAGGTGCATGGTCAATCAGGATTTGAAGCACCTCCTCCATGTGTGCCTACACCTCAACTCCTCCGCACCCAAAATCAAACAAGGCCAGCACCGTACCATATGGCAGCCTACAACCAACCTTCCCAATATGGCCACTTTTCCAGACCCAATGCTGTAGGCTGGTCCCAACCTGGGTTTGGACGACATGACCATATTGGGGGTGGCTATGAATCCAGCCAATATGTTCAGCAGCATGAGGGGCAGAGACAATTCCCTTATGGCCAATACCCAAATGGCCAATTGTTATGTAGGCAATCCAGTGACACAGTGTGCCAGCAATCAGAGCACATACAGTGATCTGACAATAACCCAAAAACAATAGAACGAGCTCTGAGACGTGGAATCTCTGTAGACCGCAATACCTGAACCTATCCTAAACACAACTAAAGGCAGCTGTGGATTGCGCCTGTCACTACCTATGCAACTCGGCACAGCCTGAGGAGCTGACTAGCCTGAAGATAGAAAAACAAGCCTGACTTGCCTCAGAGAAATACCCCAAAGGAAAAGGCAGCCCCCCACATATAATGACTGTTAGCAAGATGAAAAGACAAACGTAGGGATGAAATAGATTCAGCAAAGTGAGGCCCGATATTCTAGATAGAGCGAGGATAGCAAAGAGAACTTTGCAGTCTACAAAAAACCCTAAAGCAAAAAACCACGCAAAGGGGGCAAAAAGACCCACCGTGCCGAACTAACGGCACGGCGGTGCACCCTTTGCGTCTCAGAGCTTCCAGCAAAAACGAATAGACAAGCTGGACAGAAAAAGTAGCAACAAAAGCAAAAAGCACTTATCTAAGCAGAGCAGCAGGCCACAGGAAAGATCCAGAAGCTCAGGTCCAACACTGGAACATTGACAAGGAGCAAGGAAGACAGAATCAGGTGGAGTTAAATAACAAAGCAGCCAACGAGCTCACCAGAACACCTGAGGGAGGAAGCTCAGAAGCTGCAGTACCACTTGTGACCACAGGAGTGAATTCAGCCACAGAATTCACAACAGCCAATATGAGCAAGGCCTGTATTTGGAAATGCCACACACAGCATCCACACAGGGTGAAGGACAATTGGTCCAACAAAGGCCACCTGAGCAGGACCCTGAGCTGCCACCATGACCTCCACCAACTTACAGAAATATGTAAGCCAAGGTTATTTTTATTTTTTTGCAGCATAACCATGTTTTGTTTAACTTTGTGCTGTAATTGAACTTTATTCTGTTGTGGTTTAAAAAAAACAAAAGACAAAAAGAAAAAAACATATGAAACAAATATGGTTTAAAGTTAAGACCAAAAGGCTTTTGCAATAAGTAAAAAATGTTGTCAAAAGCCAATTGACGTTTGTGGGACAATCATTCTTACATCACACACATAAGCTCTGTTCATAAACATCTCGTAATTAAGTTAATACAAGACACAGAGTACAGTTTCTGTAGGCATAAAATATTTTATGGTGATAATATATTATTAAAAAAAGGAAATCACAACTGAAAAACAGCATTATCCTGCCAGGGAGTAGCACCCTGAGAAGAAACAAAATAATTTGTAAAAATATCTCTCACTTTTATTCCAGAAAGGGGACGGCGTGGAGGAGGGTCATGTGATGTAGGCCTACTCTCATTGGGCAACATTTCTTCACCAATAACAGATGACGGGTAATCATGAAGTCTAGTGAAATTGTGCGAAACAACACACGCTTTCATAACTTCATTAATAGTAGCCTCACTCAGCTGAATGGCAGACTGGAGGAGACGCCATTTGGCACACAGAATCCCAAAGGCACACTCCACCAGTCTACGCGCCGTGGAAAGCCTCAAATTAAAAACACGCCGCCGGTGATCCAGGTTGCGCATGGGATAAGGCCTCATGACATTCCTTGTCAATTGGAAGGCCTCATCTCCCACAAGAACATATGGCACTGCTTCAGCATTGCAGCCTGGGAGTTGTTGTGGTGGTGGGAGGTCTAACTGGTTTTCATGTAGCCGCCGACCCATAATGGATGAATTGAAGACCCTTGAGTCTCCTGTTTGCCCATAGGCCACAATGTCTACAATTATAAACCTGTA
This sequence comes from Ranitomeya imitator, assembly GCF_032444005.1. NCBI lineage: Eukaryota > Metazoa > Chordata > Amphibia > Anura > Dendrobatidae > Ranitomeya > Ranitomeya imitator. Next base: position 240,017,126 of record NC_091282.1, read on the forward strand.
GTTACTGTCAACTACAGCTAACAGAACTAGAGAGAAAAACTGCTTATAATTGTAGAATTGGGACCCAGAGTTCGGTGGCTTACGCACCCTGATATGTTTCCCATCCAGGGCTCCAATGCAGTGTGGGAAGTCACAAGTGTCATTGAACCCACGGGCTATTTTGAGCCAATCTGCCATTTTTGGCTCAGTCATGTAGTTTCGCCCATATCTCAATATATGTTGAGCGAACAATGCCAGAAATCGTTGAGCGACCAATGAGAAACTCCAGGTGTAGTCCCGCATAAGACAATCCAGTTGACAGGAAGCTGAAAGGACACAAAAAATCATATTAATTATGTAACAATAGTTTTGATTAGGGTTGAGCGAAACGGGTCAGCCAGATTCAGAAGTCGACGACTTTTGGCAAAGTCGGGTTTCATGAAACCCGACCCGACCCCTGTGTGGGGTCGGCCATGAGGTCGGCGATCTTCTGATCTGGGATCGGAATTCCGATACCGATTCCCGATATGTTTAAGATATCGGGAATCAGTATTGGAATTCATATTTAAGTGTAAAATAAAGAATAAAAATAAAAAAATATTGATATACTCACCCTCGGACGCGCCCTGGTTTTCACCGGCAGCCTTCCTTCCTAAGAATCAGCACCTGAAGGGCCTTCGATGACGTCGCGGCTTGTGATTGGTCACGTGAGCGGTCACATGGGCGTCACGCGACCAATCACAAGCCGCGACGTCATCTAAGGTCCTTCAGGCGCTAATTCTTAGGAAGGAAGCGTCCGAGGGCACGTCCGAGGGTGAGTATATTCCTAATAGGTATATACTCACCCTCGGATGCGCCCTGGTTCTAACCCGCAGCCTTCCTTCCTAAGAATCAGCGCCTGAAGGACCTTAGATGATGTCGCGGCTTGTGATTGGTCGTGTGACGCCCATGTGACCACTCATGCGACCAATCACAAGCTGCGACGTCATCGAAGGTCCTTCAGGCGCTCATTCTTAGGAAGGAAGGCTGCCGGTAAGAACCAGGGCGCGTCCGAGGGTAAGTATATCAATATTTTTTATTTTGATTCTTTATTTTACACTTAAATATGGATCCCAGGGCCTGAAGGAGAGTTTCCTCTCCTTCAGACCCTGGGAACCATTAGAAACCCAATGCACTGCATTGGGTTTCGAGTTTCGGCTGACCCCGACTTTTCTATAGGATCGGCCGATTTCACTCAAGCCGACTTTTGAAAAAGTCGAGTTTCATGATACCCGACCTGATCCTATAAAAAGAAAAGTCGCTCAACCCTAGTTTTGATAAAACATGAGAAAGCGCAAGTATGTTGTTTACTAAAATACACAGGAATATCATTTAAATTAATCGAGATTTACCTAGTGTACATAAGTAGAACATTAAAAATACATATTTTTCTTTTGGTTTTCTCCAAAGTAACACATATATTTTAAAATAGCTGCTAGCAAACAACCCTGAAAAAAAAACCATCATCAACATTCAGTATGTGAAGATGGTGAATACATACCGCAAGTTAAGGAGAAGACGTTCCTCTGCGGATATGCTTTTTCGCATCGTGGTGTCCTGATACGTGAATCCTGGACGTACTGTCTTCAACAATATTTCAAATGATGGCATTGTCATTCGATAGTATAGGCAAAACTTATCAGGATGTGCACGCAGAGCTGTATAGAGCCTCTGGAAATGGCCTTTAGTGAGGCGTTGGGTCAAAAGAGGATGCACCCATATTATTCTTCTCCTCCTTCGCGGATCTACAATCACAGGGTATGGCTGGCCAAACCGACGCGAAAAGACCAAGTTAAACAAAACCTGCTGAGTTGGGGTGAAGTGTAGTAGGTCAGACATGGTGCAAACGTTACCACAACACACAAACAGATGCACAATCACAAAATGGCCATATGGGAGGGTGCCACCTGTTGCAGAGGCCTTAAATAGGGTTGCTGATGCTGATTTAAATTAATATCAGCCTCCAGAACCATTAAATGTCCATTTTGTCAGGTTGCATGAAAAAAACGCATTACGGATGTCATACGGATTACATACGCAACATTACATGCGCAAAATACGTGCCCACACCTTGCCAATGGATTACATACGGAACACTATTTTTGAATTTTTTTATGCATATTACGGCCGTTAAAAAACTGACCATATTTCCCTACGTTGAGTGTGACGACGGCCTTAATTTGGCCTTCATTACAACGTGAAAATAATTCACTTTTCGCTCTTTCCAGTTGACTGCAAATAGATGAATATTCTTGCTCATTACGTGATGTTACTAACTGTAACAATTTTTGGGAGCACCCAAGGTGAATTGCTTCCCATGCTTTTTCAAAAACTGGGTCATCATGAAACTGAGAAGGTTCTTTATAAACTCTCAGACCCTGCGGCACCCTTTTGCAGTCTATATAAGATTTAAGGGATTCAATAGTCCAAAACATTCTTATCTCCTTCTCGGCCAGGAGTTGTATTTTATATTCCAACGATTTCATGCTGAAATTCGTCTTTACTATTGCAATCAACAAAAAAATTACTTGCATCTGCACGTTTCATTTGCAGCCCATCTTGCACTCCATGTGCCTCATCGGAGGCATTGGGAAAATCCATACCCCAAACAACAAATCAACAGCCACCAGTATATCATGCAACTCTAAAACTCTCTCGTGTTCTATTCTTTAGAAACAAACATAGAAGTCCAGAAAGAAGAAAAAATGAATGGCACTGAGATTAAAAGTAATGAGTTACTTACTGGTATGGAGGGGTACACTCTGAATCATTGGCAGATTGTGGGAGTGGAGTAGTCCGTTTGGGACTAAATGAACATCTGGATTATTTGTGCTTTTTGTATAAAAAAAAAAATTTGTAAAAAGATTTTTTGTAAAAGAATTTTTGTAAAATAATTTTTTTTATTGTCTTTTCTGGTAGTTAAGACATATTACTTAGTCAATGAACAAAATCAGATATATGTTTGTATTGTTATGTCATTTGTTAATGATGCGTTCTATATGAACGTTTTAGTTTTCTATATGGTATATTTTAATGATATGCAAATGCTGTCACATGACTGCTTTTAAAAAGGAAATGACATGCTACCTGACAAATCTGGACCCGTGGAAGTGTGTATAATGCGAAACGGCTGTCGTCCTTTTAATTGCACTGTCCCTGCTCTTATTATCTTGTCCATGAATTTATATTGGAAATAAAGGACTAAGGTTTCTTCATCACATAACGGAAGTGTTGCTGCTTTCTTCTTACTTTGGATTTATCTACTTCTTAACTCTGTCTCCTGCAATGTGTCCTTTAACTGACACTCAATGACTAGGGTGAACGTGCTCTGTATGGTGAATTTTGGGCACAGGGGCTGTGATGACACTATTTTTTTTAATAAAAAAAAGGACCCCACTTTGGGGAATTGGGCATGAAATTACATTGGGCCTACTTCTTAACTCTGTCTCCTGCAATGTCTCTTCTTTAACTGCCACTAGATCACCAGGGTGAACGTGCTCTGTATTGTTATAGGGCAATGAAGTTTGGGCAAGGGGGCTATGATGGCATTAGTCTATTTTAAAAAAAAGGTACCCCCATTGGGGAATTGTTTGGCAGCTCATGCACTGCATTACAAGTCTCAGAGACCCAGACCACTACATTGGGCCTACTTCTTAACTCTGTCTCCTGCAATGTCTCTTCTTTAACTGCCCCTAGATCACCAGAGTGAACATGCTTTGTACTGTTATAAGCCAGTGAAGTTTGGGCAAGGGATGCTGTGATGGCAATAGTATATTTTTAAAAAAGTACCCCCCCCATTGGTGAAACCACATCCTTGTTGGCAAAGACTTCATAACATTTGTGTACCTTAAAGGGAACCTGTCACCTGAATTTGGCGGGACTGGTTTTGGGTCATATGGGTGGAGTTTTCGGGTGTTTGATTCACCCTTTCCTTACCCGCTGGCTGCATGCTGGCTGCAATATTGGATTGAAGTTCATTCTCTGTCCTCCATAGTACACGCCTGCACAAGGCAAGATTGCTTTGCGCAGGCGTGTACTATGGAGGACAGAGAATGAACTTCAAACCAATATTGCAGCCAGCATGCAGCCAGCGGGTAAGGAAAGGGTGAATCAAACACCCAAAAACTCCGCCCATATGACCCAAAACCAGTCCCGCCAAATTCAGGTGACAGAGTCCCTTTAAAGAGTTCCCTTAAAAAGCTCCTTTTTGTGTTGCCTGGTTGCTCACATTGGACACAATACATTTCACATAAATTTGATAAAACAATGTTTTTCATTTGGCTCAGTAGTTCATTAAAAATATTTATTTGTCCACTATATTACTTTCTCTCCTTGAGAGCCATAACTTTGGCTGCTTCAAATGTACAAATGGCGAATATACCAATGGCGATTTGGATACTGTATACCGAATGTATTCAGACAATCACATAGCTGCATTTCTTGTAAAATATTTACAGATGTGACAAACAATGCTCATAGTGACACAATCTTGAGAAATGATTGTTTATTCGCTTCACAAACAGATCTAAGCCTTTATATGTTTGCTGTTTGTCATTGTAAAACATGAAGGTTTACTGAAACTATGCCTGTTGTGGTTTGATCTAAATCCTTGTGGCTTTTATTTTCTAGGGGTTTATGACCCCTTGTCTGATGACTCCATGATATCTCAGTTTCATCCAACCTTGAAAAGTGGCCACTTGAAAGTCTGTGTGAAACCAGAGTTACTACATAGTGTAAATCACTATATAAGACCAGAAAAACATGACTAAGACAGATGCCAAAACTGGGGTACCTGTACATGTACAGTGTGCTGATATCTGCATAATTGGCGACACCCATGCAGTGTAGTTAATCTCCCAGGGGTTCACTGTCTTGGGGTAGCTTCTCTGATATTCGAAGAGAATGATGTTTAAAAGCCTCTTGGTGATGATCTAAGTATACTGTATGTAGTTAAGCTTCTTATATACATAATCACTATATGTATTTAACCCCTTTACCCCCAAGGGTTTGCACGTTAATGACCGGGCCAATTTTTATAATTCTGACTACTGTCCCTTTATGAGGTTATAACTCTGGAACGCTTCAACGGATCCCAGTGATTCTGACAATGTTTTCTCGTGACATATTGTACATCATGACAATGGTAACAATTCTTTGATAGTACCTGCGTTTATTTGTGAAAAAAATGGAAATTTGGCGAAAATTATGAAAATTTCGCAATTTTCCAACTTTGAATTTTTATGCAATTAAATCACAGAGATATGTCACACAAAATACTTAATAAATAACATTTCACACATGTCTACTTTACATCAGCACAATTTTGGAACCAAAATTTTTTTTTGTTAGAGAGTTATAAGGGTTAAAAGTTGACCAGCAATTTCTCATTTCTACAACACCATTTTTTTTTAGGGACGACATCTCATTTGAAGTCATTTTGAGGGGTCTATATGATAGAAAATACCCAAGTGTGACACCATTCTAAAACTACACCCCTCAAGGTGCTCAAAACCATATTCAAGAAGTTTATTAACCCTTCTGGTGCTTCACAGGAATTTTTTGAATGTTTAAATAAAAATGAAATGAACAAATCAGAGTAACGGACAAAAGAAATTTCGACTGTACCGTACAAATGGTAGCAGACCTAGCGAAACGCTTAGTGCGCTTAGGACAATCGGAGATAGCATGAGTGGAATCACCACAGTAAAAACACAGCCCATTCCGACGTCTGTGTTCTTGCCGTTCAGCTCTGGTCAAAGTCCTATCACATTGCATAGGCTCAGGTCTATGCTCAGATAATACCGCCAAATGGTGCACAGCTTTACGCTCACGCAAGCGTCGATCGATCTGAATGGCCAAAGACATAGACTCATTCAGACCAGCAGGCATGGGAAATCCCACCATGACATCCTTAAGGGCTTCAGAGAGACCCTTTCTGAAAATTGCTGCCAGGGCACATTCATTCCACTGAGTGAGTACAGACCACTTCCTAAACTTCTGACAATATATTTCTACCTCATCCTGACCCTGACACAGAGCCAGCAAGATTTTCTCTGCCTGATCCACTGAATTAGGTTCATCATAAAGCAATCCGAGCGCCAGAAAAAACGCATCAACATCACGCAATGCCGGATCTCCTGGCGCAAGGGAAAATGCCCAGTCTTGAGGGTCGCCACGTAACAAAGAAATAATGATTTTCACTTGTTGAACAGGGTCACCTGAGGAGCGAGGTTTCAAAGCAAGAAACAATTTACAATTATTTTTGAAATTCAGAAACTTAGATCTATCCCCAAAAAACAAATCAGGAATTGGAATCCTAGGCTCTAACATCGGATTCTGAACCACAAAATCTTGAATGTTTTGTACCCTTGCAGTGAGATTATCCATACAAGAGGACAGACCTTGAATGTCCATATCTACACCTGTATCCTGAACCACCCAGAGGTAAAGGGGAAAAGAGAGACAAAACACACTGCAAAGAAAAAAAAATGGTCTCAGAACTTCTCTTATCCCTCTATTGAGATTCATTAATACTTTGGGCCACCTGTACTGTTATGACCTGGTGGTAAGGACAATATTGGACCTGGTGGTTAAGAGCACACGGAATGACCTGATAGTTACTAATAATATAGGACGAGCTCTGAGACGTGGGAACTCTGCTGACCGCAATCCCTAATCCTATCACACACACTAGAAATAGCCCTGGATTGCTCCTAACGCTCCCTATGCAACTCGACACAGCCTAAGAAACTAGCTAGCCCTAGAGATAGAAAAATAAAGCCTACTTTGCCTCAGAAAAATTCCCCAAAGTAAAAGGCAGCCCCCCACATATAATGACTGTGAGTAAAGATGAAAATTACAAACACAGAGATTAAATAGATTTAGCAAAGTGAGGCCCGACTTACTAAACAGACAGAGGATAGGAAAGGTAACTTTGCGGTCAGCACAAAAAACTACAAAAAGACCACGCAGAGGGCGCAAAAAGACCCTCCGTACCGACTCACGGTGCGGAGGCGCTCCCTCTGCGTCCCAGAGCTTCCAGCAAGCAAGACAACAATCAAAATAGCAAGCTGTCCAGAAAAATAGCAAACCAGAGAAAAACAAGCAGGAACTTAGCTTCTGCTGGGAAGACAGGCCACAAGAACGATCCAGGAGAGAACTAGACCAATACTGGAACATTGACAGGTGGCATGGAGCAATGATCTAAGTGGAGTTAAATAGAGCAGCCAGCTAACGAATTAACCTCTTCACCTGTGGAAGGAAACTCAGAAGCCGCAGCTCCACTCACAACCACCAGAGGAAGCCCATGGACAGAACCAGCTGAAGTACCATTCATGACCACAGGAGGGTGCTTGACAACAGAATTCACAACAGCCTGCTCTGAGCAGGCTCTGTGAAGCCACCTCCCTCCCTGCAGGACCCGGATCCGCGGCCATCTTGGATCTGGGTCTGGAGCTGGCAGGGAGGGAGGTAAGACCCTCGCAGCAACGCGATCACATCGCGTTGCTGCGGGGGGCTCAGGGAAGCCCGCAGGGAGCCCCCTCCCTGCGCGGTGCTTCCCTGCACCGCTGGCACATCGCGATCATGTTTGATCGCGGTGTGCCGGGGGGTTAATGTGCCGGGGGCGGTCCGTGACCACTCCTGGCATATAGTGCCGGATGTCAGCTGCAACAGGCAGCTGACACCCCGCCGCGATCGGCCGTGCTCCCCCCGTGAGCGCCGCCGATCACGCTGGACGTACTATCCCGTCGGTGGTCATAGGGGCCCGCCCCACCTCGACGGGATAGTACATCCGATGTCAGAAAGGGGTTAATCCTTATATGTACTTATTAACCTTTGTATGTTAACATATACAAAAGTGTACACACTCACACTACTCAATCATACTATTCCTTGACTTTTGTAGTTTGCAATAAAATTGCATTGTATTGCAAGGGAACCATCACATCATTAAAAAATACGAGTGGATTTTCATGGGCCCATCAAAAATGTGGGTTCCAAGGCGTAATGGGATGCATATGACTATAAAGCAGGGCTGGCCTTTCTGCCAATGTGTAAAACAAAGGAGTACGGATTACAAAATGAATTATATGAAGTGTATTTTCCTGTGGCCATACAGTACCTGGTTCAAAGGCTTATTGGGGTGCATATGACTTGGTAGCAGGGCAGGCCTTGCTGTGAATACATAAGAAAACAGTGTGGCAGGACCAACTGAATAATGTGAAATGTATTTTCCTGTGGCCATCCAGTAACTGGGTTCAAAGGCTTATTGGGATGTGTTACAGAACCCCCAACACCAAGAATATGTTATGCAGTATATATTATGTATAATAGGTTCCATGTGAAATGCATCAGTCCACAGGCTGCGCCACTGGGCAGAGGGGACACGATATTCCCCTTTTGTCCTCCCCCACCTTTGTAATTCCCACAGTAAATATCAGCAGGCTCCGGCCCCCTGCGGCTATTGTAATGTATGTCTGGCCTGCTTTTTCTATTGGCCTGCCCTGTGTATCTGTGTTATGTATTCTGTGTGCTGTGAATAAAGTGTGTTCTTTTAGACTGGAAATACGTGGAGTAGCAGTCAACTTTTATATGCTCTCACGTAATCAAGGAATTCCAGCCAGCGTCCTTCATTGAGACTCCAGCCAAAGCAGAGTGGACCTCCTGAAACACGGGGTGGTACTGAAAGAGGTACCCCAGCATGGAAGGCGATAAAGGGGCAGGACGGCGTACTGGGACCTGCACCTGCCCCTACCACTATAAGGGGCCCTGGCTTTCCCTTATCTCAGGGGTACCTATGAAGGTTAGGAGGCCTGAGCCACCAGTGTATCCCTGTCTCCTGTGCAGACCCTATCAATGACCCCCTCTCCCCCCAAGGGGGGTGGACTGCACCAGTATATAAATATCACAATTAACAGGGTATACAGACAAGGTAAAGGAAAACCACACTTAGCTTAATGCTGCAAGGCACAGCACAGCAGGAAGAAACACCAGATACAACAGACACAGCTGTGGAACAACAGTTCCCAGATAGCTCCTACTCCAGGCTAGGTCGCTGAAGAATGAACTAACACCGACAGTCAGCTGATGAACCAGGTGACCTCTTAAAGGATGGAAGGAGTGGTCACCACAAACATCAGCTGACCCAGCAGCAATGCAATAACATCAGCGGCCACCAGGGGGAAAAAACTGCATTAACCCCCGATGACAAGAAAGGAAAAAAGGTCTTAAACTGAGGCAAACCAGATCTGCCACAAATCCAAAATTGGATCGTGACATTTTCGGTCTGTTTAAGACCTTCATCATTGTACTAAAGAGAAACAAATTAACAGAATATTAATAAAGTGTATCCAAATTGCAGGTCATGTGGTGAACAATTATATAACATAATAACGCTACAGTAGTTCAACAGAATCCAACAAAGGGAGACCCTATTCAAGAATAGTTGAACAGGTCACAACTATTATAGACACATGTCCATATTGAAAATAGCGCTGTCGCAGTGAGGATTTCAACAGTACAACAAACATGATTGTAATGGAAATGTGAATAAGGCATGCCATGAATATTAATAATATGACCCTGGTACCCAGAAATATTAGTGAAGGTAGGTCCAGTTCCACTTTTCCTTTCTTCTTGTTCTTCCCTACATTTAATAGATAATATTCATGGCACACCTTATTTACTATTACATTACAATAATGTTTGTTGTACTGTTAAAATCCTCACTGCGACGGCGCTATTTTCAATATAGACATGTGTCTATAATAGTTGTGACCTGTTCAACTATTCTTGAATAGTGTCTCCCTTTGTTGGATACCGTTGAACTACTGTAGCATTTGTAATTGTTCACCACATGACCTGCAATTTGTATATACTTTATTTATTTATATTGTGTTCATTTACTTCTCTTTAGTACATTGATGAAGGTCTTTAACAGACTGAAATGTCTACTGTATGTACTCTACCTCATTACATTTCTCACCGCATTTACATTTAGTTTGTGCCAAGTTTGATAGCAGGGCAGGCCTTGCATTCCATGCAACATTTTTTCAGGAAGCCTTCCTGTACCTCTCGTGAAAGGGGTGCGTCATAATTCTTGGCAGCCCAGCCACTCACTATATAGGCAATAACAGCATAGGAGACCCACTGTTTAATAATGGCCCTTTAAGAATATTAATGCTACCTGATGCCCCTCTAAAAATAGGCTTTGTGACTTTAAGAGTCCCTCCTTCCTAAATGAAACAAGATGGGTCTGCTTATGTGTCACACAACTCATGGCCAGTTAGGGTTGTGAATGCATTTGTAGTGGTTGAAAGCAATGTTAAAGTTGAAAACGCTTCAAAAACGCTGCATCTGAACCAAACCCCCAAACCCCCAAAGTGGGGGAGGAAATTTTCGGTCTGGGGTTAAATATTTGGCCTTACAGGCAAGTCATTAACCTGGAAAGGATGTACCTTGACATATTTCCCAGCAAAACCCATTTTAGTTTCTTTTTAATGTGTTTTTGTGGCATCGGGAAAAATGGCATGAATCTTGGAAAAATTTTGATTAAAGCTGGGAACTACAAGTTAGGAATGCTTCCAGAGGCGATCCTCATGATGTTCCTGTGTCAATTGAGCTGTGTTTCCATCATTTTCAGACATTTTTAGACCTTAAAAGGACCCACGGGGGGATCGCCGTAAAAATACTCGGGTCTCCCATAGACTTACATTGGGCTCGTTGTTCTGGCCTAGTAGCCGAGTATTCCAACCTGCTCGACCCGAGCAAGGAGCACCCGAGCATTTTAATGCTCGCTCATCACTATTTGTAATGGCACAGAAGCACCAAATAAAAGTTTTGAGAGAATTCTGGTTGCCTGTGACAGGCAAGCTCAGGCCACTCTGTGATTTTTGAAGATCAAAATGCAAAAGGGTCCAAATTCCCACTCATTGCATTTATATTGAGCTTGAGATACTACTGCACCATCCAATCCAGTCGTTCACAATGTGTTAGACCTGTACTCTGTTCTGCCGTGTACGACTCACAGAAATTGCTTATGCCACTTACACTACTGCTGCTAATGCTTTTGAGTTGACAACTCGACATTCCCGGGGTGGGAAGTCGATAACTGCTATGACTCACTGCTGTCTTGGGGTAAACCACTTATAAAATTGTCTACAAGCGTGTTTCGATACTTTAGCATGCTCACATCCCTTTCCAGGGGAAAAGCATCCTGCAAAATGTACTCTTGTACCGAGAATCTAACAGAGTGGCAACCCAGGAGTCAGCGCTATTTCTAATCCTAATAATAAGGGTATCATGTTGCAGATAGTGCAGCAAGAAAGTGCTCATATATCAGGTGCTTCCTTGAGGTCTAAGTCCATGATATGTTGGTGGCAGGGTAACACCCAAGCTTTCTGTCTACATTCCCTCCCATCAACTATGGACAACAGAGTGGGGATCATTATCATCTTCATCTCCTGATTGTTCTGCGCCTATCACCTCTTCCTACTCTTCCTCCTCCATTTATTTCCTCAGCTCCTGCACCTTTACTAACAGTTTGACTGTTATCATGAGCCCCCCTCGATCACTGTAGTATATCCTCCCATGGCACCCGCCTGTGCAATGACAGTCCGGAACTTAGAGACATTGTTATTCCATCCAAATCTTCCTCTGCTTCTGCCTCTTCCTCTGAGACCACCACCTCCTCATGCAGACTATTCAAAGTATGCTCCAGCATGTAACTGACCAGAGTAGTGATGCTGATGATGGCATTGTCAGTACTAACCATCTTAGTAGTGATTTCAAAACTGTGCAGAAGGGTGAAGAGGTCATTCATCTGTGCCTACTCCGCAACTGTGATTTGCATCACATTTGTAATGCATTGGCCCAGGCTGTGCAAAATGACATACTGCACCAGGGCTGATCGCTGGTGCCACAGTCGCTGCAACATGTTCAGAATTGAATTCCACTGTGTCGGCACATCGCACATCAAACTGTTACCTTGTAGGGCGAAAGACATTTGCAGTGATGCAAGTCAATGACCTGTAGGGTGCGATTGGTGTAAGTGAGCACACAGCAACTGTGTTTTCTGCAGCAGCGCATCCAGGCTAAGATAGTGGTGGAGAAATTGCTGTACCACCAGGTTGAGGATGTGAGTCATACAAGGTACATGTGTGAGGTTGCCCCAGCATAACACTGCCATCAGGTTCACTCAATTATTTCATACAGCCTTCCCTGGCTCCAGGCTTAGTGAAGACAGCCATGGTTCAAACTCGGCCTGGATACTTGTCCACAACCTTTTAGCTGTGTGACTGTGATTTCCAAGGCATATTAATTTAAACACTGCCTGATTGCAGTGAGACCTGACTATGCAGTATGTTATGGCTGGCAATCAGGCAACACAGCGTGCAGTAATCAGCGCACATACAGAGATCTGGCAAAAACCAAAAACAATAGGACGAGCTCTGAGACGTGGAATCTCTGTAGACTGCAGTACCTGATCTATCCTCACACAACTATAAGCAGCAGTGGATTGCGCCTATCACTACCTATGCAACTCGGCACTGCCTGAGGAGCTGACTAGCCTGAAGATAGAAATACAAGCCTGACTTACCTCAGAGAAATACCCCAAAGGAATAGGCAGCCCCCCACATATAATGACTGTTAGCAAGATGAAAAGACAAACGTAGGAATGAAATAGATTCAGCAAAGTGAGGCCCGATATTCTAGACAGAGCGAGGATAGCAAAGAGAACTATGCAGTCTACAAAAAACCCTAAAACGAAAACCACGCAAAGGGGCAAAAAGACCCACCGTGCCGAACTAACAGCACGGCGGTGCACCCCTTTGCTTCTCAGAGCTTCCAGCAAAAGTTAATAGCAAGCTGGACAGAAAAAACAGAAAACAAACTAGAAGCACTTATCTAGAAGAGCAGCAGGCCCAAGGAAAGATGCAGTAGCTCAGATCCAACACTGGAACATTGACAAGGAGCAAGGAAGACAGACTCAGGTGGAGCTAAATAGCAAGGCAGCCAACGAGCTCACCAAAACACCTGAGGGAGGAAGCCCAGAGACTGCAATACCACTTGTGACCACAGAAGTGAACTCAGCCACAGAATTCACAACAGTACCCCCCCCTTGAGGAGGGGTCACCGAACCCTCACCAGAACCCCCAGGCCGACCAGGATGAGCCACATGAAAGGCACGAACAAGATCTGGGGCATGGACATCAGAGGCAAAAACCCAGGAATTATCTTCCTGAGCATAACCCTTCCATTTGACCAGATACTGGAGTTTCCGTCTAGAGACACGAGAATCCAAAATCTTCTCCACAATATACTCCAATTCCCCCTCCACCAAAACAGGGGCAGGAGGCTCCACAGATGGAACCATAGGTGCCACGTATCTCCTCAACAACGACCTATGGAATACATTATGTATGGAAAAGGAGTCTGGGAGGATCAGACGAAAAGACACCGGATTGAGAATCTCAGAAATCCTATATGGACCAATAAAACGAGGTTTAAATTTAGGAGAGGAAACCTTCATAGGAATATGACGAGAAGATAACCAAACCAGATCCCCAACACGAAGTCGGGGTCCCACACGGCGTCTGCGATTAGCGAAAAGCTGAGCCTTCTCCTGGGACAAGGTCAAATTGTCCACTACCTGAGTCCAGATCTGCTGCAACCTGTTCACCACAGAATCCACACCAGGACAGTCCGAAGACTCAACCTGTCCTGAAGAGAAACGAGGATGGAACCCAGAATTGCAGAAAAATGGAGAGACCAAGGTAGCCGAGCTGGCCCGATTATTAAGGGCGAACTCAGCCAACGGCAAAAATGACACCCAATCATCCTGGTCAGCGGAAACAAAACATCTCAGATATGTTTCCAAGGTCTGATTGGTTCGTTCGGTCTGGCCATTAGTCTGAGGATGGAAGGCCGAGGAGAAAGATAGGTCAATGCCCATCCTACCACAAAAGGCTCGCCAGAACCTCGAGACAAACTGGGAACCTCTGTCAGAAACAATATTCTCAGGAATGCCATGTAAACGAACCACATGCTGGAAGAACAAAGGCACCAAATCAGAGGAGGAAGGCAATTTAACCAAGGGCACCAGATGGACCATTTTAGAAAAGCGATCACAGACCACCCAAATGACCGACATTTTTTGAGAAACGGGAAGGTCAGAAATGAAATCCATCGAAATATGTGTCCAAGGCCTCTTCGGGACCGGCAAGGGCAAAAGCAACCCACTGGCACGTGAACAGCAGGGCTTAGCCCTAGCACAAATTCCACAGGACTGCACAAAAGCACGCACATCCCGCGACAGAGATGGCCACCAGAAGGATCTAGCAACCAACTCCCTGGTACCAAAGATTCCTGGATGACCGGCCAGCACCGAACAATGAAGTTCAGAGATAACTTTACTAGTCCACCTATCAGGGACGAACAGTTTCTCGGCCGGACAACGATCAGGTTTATTAGCCTGAAATTTCTGCAACACTCTCCGCAAATCAGGGGAGATGGCAGACACAATGACTCCCTCCTTGAGGATACTCGCCGGCTCAGATAACCCCGGAGAGTCGGGCACAAAACTCCTAGACAGAGCATCCGCATTCACATTTTTAGAGCCCGGAAGGTATGAAATCACAAAATCAAAACGAGCAAAAAATAACGACCAACGGGCCTGTCTAGGATTCAAGCGCTTGGCAGACTCAAGATAAGTAAGGTTCTTATGATCAGTCAAAACCACCACGCGATGCTTAGCACCCTCAAGCCAATGACGCCACTCCTCGAATGCCCACTTCATGGCCAGCAACTCTCGGTTGCCCACATCATAATTACGCTCAGCAGCAGAAAATTTCCTGGAAAAGAAAGCACATGGTTTGAACACTGAGCAACCAGAACCTCTCTGTGACAAAACCGCCCCTGCACCAATCTCAGAAGCATCAACCTCGACCTGGAACGGAAGAGAAACATCAGGTTGACACAACACAGGGGCACAGCAAAAACGACGCTTCAACTCCTGAAAAGCTTCCACGGCAGCAGAAGACCAATTAACCAAATCAGCACCCTTCTTGGTCAAATCGGTCAATGGTCTGGCAATGCTAGAAAAATTACAGATGAAGCGACGATAAAAATTAGCAAAACCCAGGAATTTCTGCAGACTTTTTAGAGATGTCGGCTGAGTCCAATCCTGGATGGCCTGAACCTTAACCGGATCCATCTCGATAGTAGAAGGGGAAAAGATGAACCCCAAAAATGAAACTTTCTGCACACCGAAGAGACACTTTGATCCCTTCACGAACAAGGAATTAGCACGCAGTACCTGGAAAACCATTCTGACTTGCTTCACATGAGACTCCCAATCATCTGAGAAGATCAAAATGTCATCCAAGTAAACAATCAAGAATTTATCCAGATACTCACGGAAAATGTCTTGCATAAAGGACTGAAAAACAGATGGAGCATTGGCAAGTCCGAACGGCATCACCAGATACTCAAAATGACCCTCGGGCGTATTAAATGCCGTTTTCCATTCATCTCCCTGCCTGATTCTCACCAGATTATACGCACCACGAAGATCAATCTTAGTAAACCAACTAGCCCCCTTAATCCGAGCAAACAAGTCAGAAATCAATGGCAAGGGATACTGAAACTTAACAGTGATCTTATTAAGAAGGCGGTAATCAATACACGGTCTTAGCGAACCATCCTTCTTGGCTACAAAAAAGAACCCTGCTCCCAATGGTGACGACGATGGGCGAATATGTCCCTTCTCCAGGGACTCCTTCACATAACTGCGCATAGCGGTGTGTTCAGGTACGGACAAATTAAATAAACGACCCTTAGGAAATTTACTACCAGGAATCAAATCGATAGCACAATCACAATTCCTATGCGGAGGTAGGGCATCAGACTTGGACTCTTCAAATACATCCTGAAAGTCCGACAAGAACTCTGGGATGTCAGAAGGAATGGATGACGAAATAGACAAAAATGGAACATCACCATGTACTCCCTGACAACCCCAGCTGGTTACCGACATAGAGTTCCAATCCAATACTGGATTATGGGTTTGTAGCCATGGCAACCCCAACACGACCACATCATGCAAATTATGCAGTACCAGAAAGCGAATAACTTCCTGATGTGCAGGAGCAATGCACATGGTCAGCTGGGCCCAGTACTGAGGCTTATTCTTGGCCAAAGGTGTAGCATCAATTCCTCTCAACGGAATAGGACACCGCAAAGGCTCCAAGAAAAATCCACAACGTTTAGCATAATCCAAATCCATCAGATTCAGGGCAGCGCCTGAATCCACAAACGCCATGACAGAATACGATGACAAAGAGCACATTAAGGTAATGGACAAAAGGAATTTGGACTGTACAGTACCAATAACGGCAGAGCTATCGAACCGCCTAGTGCGTTTAGGACAATTAGAAATAGCATGAGTAGAATCACCACAATAGAAACACAGTCTGTTCAGACGTCTGTGTTCTTGCCGTTCTACTTTAGTCATAGTCCTGTCGCACTGCATAGGCTCAGGTTTACTCTCAGACAATACCGCCAGATGGTGCACAGATTTACGCTCGCGCAAGCGACGACCGATCTGAATGGCCAAGGACATAGACTCATTCAAACCAGCAGGCATAGGAAATCCCACCATTACATCCTTAAGAGCTTCAGAGAGACCCTTTCTGATCAAAGCCGCTAGTGCAGATTCATTCCACAGAGTGAGTACTGACCACTTCCTAAATTTCTGACAATATACTTCTACATCATCCTGACCCTGGCATAAAGCCAGCAGATTTTTCTCAGCCTGATCCACTGAATTAGGCTCATCGTAAAGCAATCCCAGCGCCTGGAAAAATGCATCAACATTACTCAATGCAGAATCTCCTGGTGCAAGAGAAAACGCCCAGTCCTGTGGGTCGCCGCGCAAAAAAGAAATAATTATCAAAACCTGTTGAATAGGATTACCAGAAGAATGAGGTTTCAAGGCCAAAAATAGCTTACAATTATTTCTGAAGCTCAGGAACTTAGTTCTGTCACCAAAAAACAAATCAGGAATCGGAATTCTTGGTTCTAGCATCGATTTCTGATCAATAGTATCTTGAATCTTTTGTACATTTACAACGAGATTATCCATTGAGGAGCACAGAGCCTGAATATCCATGTCCACAGCTGTGTCCTGAAGCACTCTAATGTCTAGGGGAAAACAAAGACTGAAGACAGAGCCAAGAAAAAAAAATGATGTCAGGATTTCTTTTTTCCCTCTATTGGGAATCATTGGTGGGCTCCTTGTACTGTTATGGCTGGCAATCAGGCAACACAGCGTGCAGTAATCAGCGCACATACAGAGATCTGGCAAAAACCAAAAACAATAGGACGAGCTCTGAGACGTGGAATCTCTGTAGACTGCAGTACCTGATCTATCCTCACACAACTATAAGCAGCAGTGGATTGCGCCTATCACTACCTATGCAACTCGGCACTGCCTGAGGAGCTGACTAGCCTGAAGATAGAAATACAAGCCTGACTTACCTCAGAGAAATACCCCAAAGGAATAGGCAGCCCCCCACATATAATGACTGTTAGCAAGATGAAAAGACAAACGTAGGAATGAAATAGATTCAGCAAAGTGAGGCCCGATATTCTAGACAGAGCGAGGATAGCAAAGAGAACTATGCAGTCTACAAAAAACCCTAAAACGAAAACCACGCAAAGGGGCAAAAAGACCCACCGTGCCGAACTAACAGCACGGCGGTGCACCCCTTTGCTTCTCAGAGCTTCCAGCAAAAGTTAATAGCAAGCTGGACAGAAAAAACAGAAAACAAACTAGAAGCACTTATCTAGCAGAGCAGCAGGCCCAAGGAAAGATGCAGTAGCTCAGATCCAACACTGGAACATTGACAAGGACCAAGGAAGACAGACTCAGGTGGAGCTAAATAGCAAGGCAGCCAACGAGCTCACCAAAACACCTGAGGGAGGAAGCCCAGAGACTGCAATACCACTTGTGACCACAGAAGTGAACTCAGCCACAGAATTCACAACAGCAGTACTGTGGTTGGGGTGATTCTCTCTGCCACACCTGCAAACTGCACACTTGAGACCGATGCTGGCCACAGTCACAGTTGTGGCTGAGGAAGCAATGCTTGTTGAGGTTGCAGTAAGTCGCAGCGCAATCTCCTTGTCTTTCCCCTCCTCAATGTCATCTGCTGATCTACTCATCTGTGTGCCTCTGGCTTGACACCAAGAGAGATCTACAACCTCATCATCATCCTTTCTGTGAATCTCTGTAGCTGACCTTTTATGCCCATGAAATAGAATTTGTGAAGAGCTCTGCAGACTCGCCTATCTGTTGTACAACACAGTAGGATGGGTTGTAGGAAAGTTGTGACTCTGGGAGAAACAAGGGTGATTGGGGTGCTACCTCTGATGATTATACTGTGTGTGATGTTAAGGTGAAGGAAGAGGAGGAGAGGCCACTTGAGGCAACGCTTGCCATCCACTGGAGAACATGCTCTTTCTGACCCTAATCTACCGCTGTGCGGCTGCCAATCTCTTACATTCTGTGACAGATGTTGTCCGCTTTCTTTAGATAGGACAACATGGTGTTTGTTCAGTAGAGCTTTCATTAACATTACCACCTAACCCACGTACACATTGGACACCAAGTCTATTTGTCCTTCCACCACAACCTTGCTTTTCCCCACTCATGCTGTATGTACACATCCCCTCTTTTAACCATCTGTTTCACAACCCTGTGCCCAGACCTGTCAATCAACTGTCACTAAATGAACAATCTGTATTTATTTTCTGAGCTAATGTGCCTGAACTACAATATTACCCTAATGATTTTGATTAGCTAATTAGGCCTCTTGGCTGAACCCCAATATTAGCCTTAACAATTTTGATTAGTAAATGGGGTCTCCTGGCTGCGCCCCAATATTAGCCCTTACAATTTTGATTAGCAAATGGGGCTTGGTGCCTGCACCCCAATTTTTATTCTAATGATTTTGAACATCAAATAGGACCTCCCTGCTGCACCCCAATATAAGTTCCAAGAATTTTAATTAGCAAATGGGGCCTCTGGAGTCCTAAGTGCAACACAGTATTAGTCCAAACAATTTTGAGCAGAAAATGTGGACTCCTGCCAGCACAACACTATTAGCCCTAACAATTTTGATTAGCAAAGGGGACCTGGTGCCTGCACCCCAATATTAGCTGTAATGATTTTGATTAGCAAATGGGGTATGGTGCCTGTACCCCAGTAATAGCCCTAATGATTTTGATTAGCAAATGGGGCCTACTGGCTGCACCCTAATATTAGCTTTAATAATTTTGATTAGCAAATGAAGCCTCCTGAGTCTTGACTGCAACACAGTATTAACCCAAATGATTTTGAGTAGGAAATGTGGCCTACTCAATCCTACCTGCACAACACTATTAGCACATACTAGTTAGATGCTGGAAGGTTGATTTCACACAGGATAAAATCCTATCTTACTTTATGACAACTTTCAGCAGCAGTAGGAGTGGCCTCTCTGTGCTAACACACTGAGAAAATTGTGCTAGCAAAACACATATCTAATTTTTACATGGAGAGGGATGTGTGACTTCAGCAGCCAATGACAGAAGCCCTTGTGGATGGTTTCTGCACCCTGATTGGCTGCAGGAATCTACACACATTAAGGTATTAAAAAATTACACTCTGCCACTACTCTGATCTATACACACCCCCTCCCCTCATAAAACCCATCACCCTTGCTCTTCATACAGAACCACTATCCCAGCCAAAGTCCTAACAAAAGCATTAGTGGAAATGTGATCATTTACCGAACTGTGACGGATTTTTGCGGTGCCAAATTTGAGATTGGCGAAAATTTTCCAAACAAATTAGCTCATCTCTACTTGGAATGTGCAAATGTATTTTTGATAAATACTATTTAGTGCAAAAGTAGTGAAACAAAAAAAAATATTAATTTGGCATCAAAATAATCATTCTGCTATAGCAATGTGTGGAAACATAAAATGTAACTTTTATTCTCTAATTAAATAAAATAACACATACAGCTCTGGCAAAAATTAAGAGACCACTGCAAATTGTTCAGTTTGTCTAATTTTTCTCTATGTAGGTATATTTTTGAAAAAATCAAACAATAATCCCACGATTGGAAAAATGATTATATAGTAACTAGTTGTACTGTCATATAACATCCATACCAATCATTAGTATGCACCGGTTCTACGCAATATTAGATAGAATCATATAGGGACTGAACCGTATTTTGAACAACGTATAACAATCTTTATTAGAATAAAAACAGACAAACACATATCTAAAAGTAGTACCCACAGGTTGATGAGCCAAAAAACATAAGTGGCACCACCACTGAGCAGCTAATCTGGCAAGACTTAAAGGGGGGGAGGAAATAAATCCAAAAAGATAACTTTGTGTCTTATTAGTAAAATGCTTTATCAAAGTGCAAGGCAAAGAGGCAATGATGACAACAGAGTCATCCAATAATGCATAAAAACAAACAATGATATATGATTCTAAGTATATTTTTGAGTAAATTGTAAATTGTTCTTTTATTCAATAAACTTCTGAAAACATGACTCTGAATTTCCATGCAATAATTTTTGAATTTTTTTCTGAAAAGGATAAATGGTCAAAAT
This sequence comes from Ranitomeya imitator, assembly GCF_032444005.1. Classification (NCBI taxonomy): domain Eukaryota; kingdom Metazoa; phylum Chordata; class Amphibia; order Anura; family Dendrobatidae; genus Ranitomeya; species Ranitomeya imitator. Next base: position 240,037,820 of record NC_091282.1, read on the forward strand.
TAAAAAACCCCAGTGCTTTCAGACCTCAAATAATGCAAAGAAAACAAGTTTATAATCATTTAGACATCATTTTAACAATACTAATGTTTTAACTCAGGAAAAGTTCAGAAGTCAATATTTTGTGGAATAACCATAATTTTTAATCACAGCTTTCTTGTATCTTGGCATTCTTTCAACCAGTCTTTCACATTGATTCTGATGCAAAAATTTAAGCAGTTCTTCTTTGTGACTATCCATCATCCTCTTGATTACATTCCAGAGGTTTTCAATGGGGTTCAGGTCTGGAGATTGGGCTGCCTTTAAGTTCAGCCAGACTTAAAGTGCAAAGACCGTTCAAAAGACTTATTCATATACCCCTCAAGAAAATATGTAAAAGAAATTAGGCGAAAATTTGGAAAATGTTGCAGTTTTCCAAATTTGAATTCTTATGCCCTTAGATCTAGTTGATATGTATAAATAAAAAGAGGCAATAAACAACATTTCCCAGATGTCTACTATACATCAGCCCAATGTTTTTTGTTAGGAAGTTATAAGGATTAAAAGTTGACCAGTTCTCATACTTCCAACAAAATTTACAAAACCGTTTGTTTAGGGTCCACATTATACTTGAAGTGACATTAACGGGTATATATGAAAGAAAATACCTAAAAGTGACACCATTCTAAAAACTGCACCCTTCAAGGTGTTCAAAACCACATTTAAGAAGTTTATTAACCATTCATGTGTGTCACAGGAATTTTTGGAATGTGTAAAAAAAATGAAAATTTAACTTTTTTTTACAAAAGATTCACTTCAGTCACAGTTTTTTTTTTTTCACAAGGGTAACAGGATAAAGTTGACCCCAAAATTTGTTGTGCAATTACCATATATGTGGGAGAAAACTCCTGTTTGGGGGCACGGCAGAGCTCAGAAAGGAAGGAGAACCAGTTGACTTTTTCAATGCAAAATTAACGAACACCATGTCGTGTTTGGAGAGCTCATGATGTGACTAAAAAGTGAAAATCCCCCACAACTGATACATTTTGGAAACTAGACCCCTCAGGGAATGCATTTCGATATATGGTGAGCACATTGAACTTCACAGAAGTTTATAGCGTTGATCGGTGAAAATAAAAGATCACATTTTTCCCACAAAAAATGTTTTCTAGCCCCAAATGTAGCATTTTCATAAGTATAACAGAAGAAATTGCACCATGCAATTTGTTGTGCAATTTCTCCTGACTATGCCGATACCCCATATAAATGCAAAAACTGCTGTTTGGGTGCACGGCAGGCCGCGGAAGGGAAGGAGCATCATTTGACTTTTTGAAAGTAAAATTTGCTGGAATCATTAGCAGATGCCATGTCCCATTTGGAGAGTCCCTGACAGTGGCGTAACTACCACGGTCGCAGCAGTCGCCACTGCGACCAGGCCCGGGGGAAGTCAGGGGCCCCGGCAGGTCAGATGCACGCCGACACCAGCAAAAAGTTAAAAACTGTTGCCGTGCAGGTGATTCCTCCCGCACGGCAACAGACAGACCTGCCCTCCACCTGACCTGCCGGGCGCACACATCAGATCAGCAGCCGACGCCTGATCTGAAAGGAAGAGCTGAAGATCCTGTGGTGACGTCATCACTATCATAGGTCTTTCACCATTTATCAGCTCCGCCTCCTGATCACATGACGATGACGTCACCACAGGTCCTTCAGCTCTCAGCAGCTCAGTCCTGGTTGTGTGCAGCTCGTGTTCTCTGGTATCAACCAGCAGACGGATGGGGCAGAATGCGGAGACGGATGGGGCAGAATGCGGAGACGGATGGGGCAGAGTGAGGAGTCGGATGGGGCAGAGTGAGGAGTTGGATGGGGCAGAGTGAGGAGTCGGATGGGGCAGAGTGAGGAGTCGGATGGGGCAGAGTGAGGAGTCGGATGGGGCAGAGTGAGGAGTCGGATGGGGCAGAATGAGGAGTCGGATGGGGCAGAGTGCGGAGTCGGATGGGGCAAAGTGCGGAGTCGGATGGGGCAGAGTGCGGAGTCGGATGGGGCAGAGTGAGGAGTCGGATGGGGCAGAGTGAGGAGTCGGATGGGGCAGAATGAGGAGTCGGATGGGGCAGAGTGTGGAGTCGGATGGGGCAGAGTGCGGAGTCGGATGGGGCAGAGTGGGGAGTCGGATGGGGCAGAGTGAGGAGTCGGATGGGGCAGAATGCGGAGACGGATGGGGCAGAGTGCGGAGTCGGATGGGGCAGAGTGAGGGGTCGGATGGGGCAGAGTGAGGAGTCGGATGGGGCAGAGTGAGGAGTCGGATGGGGCAGAGTGAGGAGTCGGATGGGGCAGAGTGAGGAGTCGGATGGGGCAGAGTGAGGAGACGGATGGGGCAGAATGCGGAGACGGATGGGGCAGAATGCGGAGACGGATGGGGCAGAATGGGGAGACGGATGGGGCAGAATGCGGAGACGGATGGGGCAGAGTGCAGAGTCAGATGGGGCAGAGTGAGGAGTCGGATGGGGCAGAGTGAGGAGTCGGATGGGGCAGAATGAGGAGTCGGATGGGGCAGAGTGTGGAGTCGGATGGGGCAGAGTGCGGAGTCGGATGGGGCAGAGTGGGGAGTCGGATGGGGCAGAGTGAGGAGTCGGATAGGGCAGAATGCGGAGACGGATGGGGCAGAGTGCGGAGACGGATGGGGCAGAGTGCGGAGTCGGATGGGGCAGAGTGAGGAGTCGGATGGGGCAGAGTGCGGAGTCGGATGGGGCAGAGTGCGGAGTCGGATGGGGCAGAGTGAGGAGTCGGATGGGGCAGAGTGAGGAGTCGGATGGGGCAGAGTGAGGAGTCGGATGGGGCAGAGTGAGGAGTCGGATGGGGCAGAGTGAGGAGTCGGATGGGGCAGAGTGAGGAGTCGGATGGGGCAGAGTGAGGAGTCGGATGGGGCAGAATGAGGAGTCGGATGGGGCAGAGTGAGGAGTCAGATGGGGCAGAGTGCGGAGTCGGATGGGGCAGAGTGAGGAGTCGGATGGGGCAGAGTGCGGAGTCTGATGGGGCAGAGTGCAGAGTCAGATGGGGCAGAGTGCGGAGTCAGATGGGGCAGAGTGCGGAGTCGGATGGGGCAGGAGCATGGGCAGGATGTGGATTTGGGTGAAAAATATTTTGGCGGGGGGGGGGCCCCATTTGAAAGTTCGCACCGGGGCCCATAACTTTGTAGTTACGCCACTGGTCCCTGATGTGTTTAAACAGTAGAACCCCCCACAATTGACCCCATTTTGGAAACTAGACCCCTTCAAGGAATATATTTAGATGTGTGGTGAGCACTTTGAACCCACAAGTTCTTCACAGAAGTTTATAACTTTGAACCGTGAAAACAAAACAAAAAATCAGATTTTCATCACAAAATTTTTTTAGCCTCAAATTTATCATTTTCACAGGGGTAACAGGAGAAATTGCACCATACAATTTGTTGTGAAATTTCTCCTGAGTATGCCAATACCCCAGGGAGAGAGGGAGGGAGAAAATTACTATTTGGGTGCATGGCAGGGCTTCGAAAGGAAGGAGCGTCATTTCACTTTTTGAACACAGAATTTTCTGGAATCATTAGCGGACACCATGTCCCTTTTTGAGAGCCCTGATGTACCTAAACAGTGGAAACCTAACAAAAGTGACCCCACTTTGGAATCTAGACCCCTCAAGGAATGTATTTATATGTGTGATGAGCACCTTGAACCCTCAGGTGCTTCACAGAAGTTTATAATAATAAGCCATGAAAAGAAAAACAAATCACATTTTCCCCACAAAAATGATTTATTTCCCTACATAGTAGCATAGTTAGTAAGGCCGAAAAAAGACATTTGTCCATCCAGTTCAGCCTATATTCCATCATAATAAATCCCCAGATCTATGTCCTTCTACAGACCTAATAATTGTATGATACAATATTGTTCTGCTCCAGGAAGACATCCAGGCCTCTCTTGAACCCCTCGACTGAGTTCGCCATCACCACCTCCTCAGGCAAGCAATTCCAGATTCTCACTGCCCTAACAGTAAAGAATCCTCTTCTGTGTTTGTGGAAAAACGTTCTCTCCTCCAGACCCAAAGAATGCCCCCTTGTGCCCGTCACCTTCCTTGGTATAAACAGATCCTCTTGTATTGTCGCCTTATATACTTATACATGGTTATTAGATCGCCCCTCAGTCGTCTTTTTTCTACACTAAATAATCCTAATTTCGCTAATCTATCTGGGTATTGTAGTTCTCCCATCCCCTTTATTAATTTTGTTGCCCTCCTTTGTACTCTCTCTAGTTCCATTATATCCTTCCTGAGCACCGGTGCCCAAAACTGGACACAGTACTCCATGTGCGGTCTAACTAGGGATTTGTACAGAGGCAGTATAATGCTCTCATCATGTGTATCCAGACCTATTTTAATGCACCCCATGATCCTGTTTGCCTTGGCAGCTGCTGCCTATTTAGCATTTTTACAAGGGTAACAGTAGAAATTGCACCATGCATTTTGTTGTGCAATTTCTCCTGAGTATGCCGATACCCCATATGTGGGAGAAAAATACTTTTGAGACACAGTGCAAAGCTCAGAGAGGGAAAAGCCATATTGGAGTTCAGATTTTGCTGCAATGGTTTGAAGGTGCCATGTCACATTGCAAGAGCCCCTGAGGTGCCTGAACAACAGATATTCCCCATGAGTGAACTCATTTTTACAAACTACACCCCCAATACATTTATTTAGGGGTGCAGTAATCATATTGACACCACATGTCCCTCAAAGAATTTTATACCATTGAGTGGTTAACAAAGAATATATTACAGTGGGGAAAAAAAGTATTTATTCAGCCACCATTTGTAAGAGCCAGAAATCTTGCATGTTTTTAGGTGACCAAATACTTATTTTCCACCATAATTTGCTAAATAAATCTTGCCAAATATGAAAAGGTGATTTTCTGGATTTGTTTTCTCATTTTGACTCTCATAGTTGTGGTCTACCTAAGATGTCAATTACAGGCCTCTCTCATCTTTTTAAGTGGGAAAACATGCATACGTGGCAGACTAAAAACTTTTTCCCCACTATTCATTTTTACCACTAAAATGTTGTTTTAGTCCCAAGTTTAATTTTCCAAGGTTAATAGGAAAAGTTTGCACAGCAAACTGAGGTCCATTTTTTCCTTAGTGTGCCAATACCCTACTCATAATCGAGAAATACTTTACAGACACAGTGCAGAGCTCAAAAGGGAAGGAGCAACATATCATAGTGCAGATTTTATTGTTATGGTTTGTGGATGCCATAACCTACTGGGAGAGCCCCTGAGGTGCCAGCACCGCAAAACCCCAATAAGTGACCCCATTTTATACACTACACCTTTCATCAAATTAATTTAGGGTTGCAGTGATCATATAGACACCACAGGTGTGACACAAAATTTTATACCATTGTGCAGTGAAGATAAAATAATTACATTTTTACCACAAAAATGTTGCTTTAGACCCATATTTTACATTTTCACACAGGAAGTGGGTAAAAATGGCACCATAATTTCTCCCAAAATTTCTACAGAACGTGGCAATACCCTATTTGTGGCTGTGCAGTACTACTTAACCACATGGCGAGACTCTGGAGAGACGAAGCGCTGATTTTCCTAGAATAGTTTGTGGACTCCATATTCAGAGCCACTTTGTGCTAGAAGAGCAGAATCCCTCCTTCAAGTGACTCCATTTTGGAAATTATACATTTTCTGGTATTTATCTGCAGGTGTAGTAATGATTTTGACGCCATAGGTGTTTTCCAGAAACAAGCAGAAGTGGATGTTGCTGAGTGAAAATTTCAAACTACTGTTGTAGTGACCAGTATGCTATAGTTACCTGTACTTTATAGTGACTAGAACGTTATGCCAGGCTCATGCTTTTGGAGACACCCACCCATAAATTAGGCAGGCTCTCATCGCTACAGAAATGCTAAACATGTGGATGCTACTGTATATATGATTTATACACACTGGGTCTCAGAATGGAGGGGGGCATTTGGATTTGGGAGCACAGAATTTGCTGAATATCCATTGTCTTTGCACTACCAGTTACGCCTAAGCTCCATATATTCAGGTTAACACATGATGGAGCTGAGCGGAGACTTGCTTTTTTGTGTGAATTGAGTTGACGCTTTTATTGGGAATATTTTACATAATGTTTGGGATCACATTTATCCTGCGTTCTATGCTGAGCACTTACATTGGGGTTTCTATTTAAATCTCTGAATGACGTTATTGAGATGAAACCCCCGAGGCATTCATTCACTGAAATGAGGCAGTAGAGTTACTCTGGACTCAGTCTGGTCTATGTTCAGTGGTGTCCTTCTTTGTAGAAATGCACAAAACTGTGGCCGTCTCCACTTTTATACAAGCCTAAAAAGACGGACACCGCCGGATCATAGGCCAGATGGCATCCACATTGTCTCCATCTGCCTCCTTATAGGTAATCTTCTGCCCAGGGTTCCATCTGAATCATGTATTTCAGGGATTTACATGGAACCCCCAATGTAAGTACTCAGCATATAGCATAGGGTAAATGTGAGCCAAGCCTTACTCCGATCTTTGCGAGGCAGAATGAACAAATCAACAACAGGTGAAGAATTGGTTTTATTTATTTTTTACACTGTTCCTCATGTGGTATAAGCGATTAGACAACTTTGTTCTTTGGGACTGTGCGATCACAGTAATACCAGATTTGTATCGCGTTTCTATGTTTGGCTGCTGTCACACACTAAAAAAACACTTTTTATTGCAAAAAATAGTTTTTTAATCACTATATAGCTATAATTTTTCCATATTTCAGTCGACAGAGACATGTGAGAGCTTGTTTCTTGCTGGACAAGTTGACATTTTAATTGGTACCATTTTTGGGAACATGACATTTTTTGCTAGCTACTATTCCAATTTTTGTGAGGCAGAATGAACAAAAAACAGCAATTCAGTATTTTTTTTTTTTTTACTTCGTTCTGCCTGTGTCAAATTGATAAGGCAGCTTCATTCTTTGGGTCAGTCCGATTACAGCGATACCACATTTATATATTTTTTTATTATTATTTTGTGATTTTAAAAAATATATTTTTACAACTTTTTTTCATTTTTTGCTTACTTTTTCCCTTATTCCCACTATGGGACTTTGCTATACCTTATTGCCTGCCAGTTCTGTAAACACAAGTTAGTTATATCATGCACTGTGTATGGTCTAACTTCCTAGTGCCTGGTGACCCGGTTATCGTCATGAAGACATCGTGTCACCATGGCAATGATCGGGCCGCTGCGATGATGTCCATTTCTTCCTTCTGCCTGATTCTGAAATGCTGCAATCGAGTTTGATCACAACATTTAGAGAGTTAAAGTGCTGGGAGCGGTGCAGGACCATTCCTGGCACTGATTGCCTGGTGTCAGATGTCAGAATCACCTAACAACCGGTTTTGCATGCAAAATCACTGGGATGTATCCATATGTCCTAGGTCGGTAAGTACCACACCTCCTGGACGTATGGACATGTCTAAAGTTGGAAAGAGGTTAAAAAATGACTATATAACTTAAAGGGATTTTCCACATTTGGGGACAATTTCTTTTCTTCCTATAATGCATATTTTGTACTGTTGCCTCCTATAGCTTCTGCATTACACTTTCTATTGCTGGCTACAGAATGAGATCATAGGGTTGGCCAAATTATCTTTCCTTTACCAGATATGTTGGGGACACGATTTTGTGTCACTTACTATTATATAGGCATGACAGTTTCTCCTCCCACTCTTGTTATTATAGCCTTCCTCACAGAATGCACATCTCTGCTGTCCACAATATTTGATTAGACCAGTCCATCATTCTCCTAATCTCGTCCAATAGAAAAGCAGTTTCTCTTGTGAGGTTTTCAATTGTAGAAGACTGATGGACAAAACTGACCTCGTGCTCCTCCACAAGCAGCCATTGTTTGGACAGAAGTGCTGTACAGTGTGTGAGGAAAGCTGCAGTAACAAGTGTAGGAGGAGAACCTGTCCTGCTTACACAAAAGTAAAACAAAAACAAAAAACTGAGCCAGAGTATGACTTGAAAATATGCATGATGTAAGAGCATGTTCACACTGGCCATGAAAACAAACAAAGCCAACCAAAAAACATGTTCATGTATCCTAATGAAAATAAATAATTATTTAATACACTTGCTTTTATACTTAACATAGGGCACTTAGTAAACACAGTTTTTGATTTAAAAAAAAGCATAAAGTTGTCCCACCGCGGCAAGGGTGTACCCAATTGGGACAGTAACTACACTCTCTAATGTTAAAACCTACCTAGTGTGAATAGTGACAGCGAGTCATAGGATTCCAAGCGCACACCCAGCTTTGGAGGAACTATATATGAACTGCCAGCTCAGTGAAAAGGGGGCCTCACCCTATTTGTACTGAAAGTAAAAAAAAAAATCTGTCTGTAACTGTAATGATTGAAGAAACCTCACATCTTTCCTTTGTTATTTTTGTAGCTCTTCTTCAAACCTCTGGCAACTATCTTTGTGGTTTGTTATTGTTTTCATGCTATTATTCATATTCCTTTTAGCTATCCCTCTGTTCAACTAGACTACGTTTCTCAAGAGGCTGAGTGTTTTCGGTCCCATAGGTCACACACTCCCACCTGCATGGCGCCATTTTGAGACTGATATACAGCTCTGGCAAAAATTAAGAGATCACTGCAAAATGTTCAGTTTGTCTGTTTTTTCTCTTTATAAGTATATTTTTGAGTAAAATGTAAATTGTTCTTTTATTCTATAAACTACTGACAACATGACTCCGAATTTCCAAGCAATAATTTTTGTATTTTTTTTCTGACAAAGAAAAATGGTCAAAATTAAAACAAAACAAAACAAAACAGTGCTTTCAGACCTCAAATAATGCAAATAAAACAAGTTCATAATCATTTAGAATCAACAATACTAATGTTTTAACTCAGGAAGAGTTCAGAAATCAATATTTTGTGGAATAACCATGATGTTGTGGAATAACCATGATTTTCAATCACAGCTTTCATGCATCTTGGCATGCTTTCTACCAGTCTTTCACACTGCTTCTGGTGCAAAAATGTAAGCAGTTCTTCCTTGATGGCTTCTGACTATCCATCATCATCTTAATTACATTCCAGAGGTTTTCAGTGGGGTTCAGGTCTGGAAATTGGGCTGCCCTTGACAGGGTTTTGATGTAACATAGTAACATAGTAACATAGTTATTAAGGTTGAACGGAGACTTTAAGTCCATCTAGTTCAACCCATAGCCTAACCTACCATGCCCTAACATGTTGATCCAGAGGAAGGCAAAAAAAAACCATGTGGCAAATAGTAAGCTCCACACTGGGGAAAAAAATTCCTTCCCGACTCCACATACAGCAATCAGACTAGTTCCCTGGATCAACACCCTAACAAGGAATCTAGTATATATACCCTGTAACATTATATTTTTCAAGAAAGGCATCCAGTCCCCTCTTAACCCCTTCATGACCCAGCCTATTTTGACCTTAATGACCTGGCCGTTTTTTGCAATTCTGACCAGTGTCCCTTTATGAGGTAATAACTCAGGAACGCTTCAACGGATCCTAGCGGTTCTGAGATTGTTTTTTCGTGACATATTGGGCTTCATGTTAGTTTCTAAATTTAGGTCAATAAATTATGCGTTTATTTGTGATAAAATTACAGGTCCTTCTCAAAAAATTAGCATATAGTGTTAAATTTCATTATTTACCATAATGTAATGATTACAATTAAACTTTCATATATTATAGATTCATTATCCACCAACTGAAATTTGTCAGGTCTTTTATTGTTTTAATACTGATGATTTTGGCATACAACTCCTGATAACCCAAAAAACCTGTCTCAATAAATTAGCATATCAAGAAAAGGTTCTCTAAACGACCTATTACCCTAATCTTCTGAATCAACTAATTAACTCTAAACACATGCAAAAGATACCTGAGGCTTTTATAAACTCCCTGCCTGGTTCATTACTCAAAACCCCCATCATGGGTAAGACTAGCGACCTGACAGATGTCAAGAAGGCCATCATTGACACCCTCAAGCAAGAGGGTAAGACCCAGAAAGAAATTTCTCAACAAATAGGCTGTTCCCAGAGTGCTGTATCAAGGCACCTCAATGGTAAGTCTGTTGGAAGGAAACAATGTGGCAGAAAACGCTGTACAACGAGAAGAGGAGACCAGACCCTGAGGAAGATTGTGGAGAAGGACCGATTCCAGACCTTGGGGAACCTGAGGAAGCAGTGGACTGAGTCTGGTGTGGAAACATCCAGAGCCACCGTGCACAGGCGTGTGCAGGAAATGGGCTACAGGTGCCGCATTCCCCAGGTAAAGCCACTTTTGAACCATAAACAGCGGCAGAGGCGCCTGACCTGGGCTACAGAGAAGCAGCACTGGACTGTTGCTAAGTGGTCCCAAGTGCTTTTTTCTGATGAAAGCAAATTTTGCATGTCATTCGGAAATCAAGGTGCCAGAGTCTGGAGGAAGACTGGGGAGAAGGAAATGCCAAAATGCCTGAAGTCCAGTGTCAAGTACCCACAGTCAGTGATGGTGTGGGGTGCCATGTCAGCTGCTGGTGTTGGTCCACTGTGTTTCATCAAGGGCAGGGTCAATGCAGCTAGCTATCAGGAGATTTTGGAGCACTTCATGCTTCCATCGGCTGAAATGCTTTATGGAGATGAAGATTTCATTTTTCAGCACGACCTGGCACCTGCTCACAGTGCCAAAACCACTGGTAAATGGTTTACTGACCATGGTATTACTGTGCTCAATTGGCCTGCCAACTCTCCTGACCTGAACCCCATAGAGAATCTGTGGGATATTGTGAAGAGAAAGTTGAGAGACGCAAGACCCAACACTCTGGATGAGCTTAAGGCCGCTATTGAAGCATCCTGGGCCTCCATAACATCTCAGCAGTGTCACAGGCTGATTGCCTCCATGCCACGCCGCATTGAAGCAGTCATTTCTGCCAAAGGATTCCCGACCAAGTATTGAGTGCATAACTGAACATTATTATTTGTTGGTTTTTTTGTTTGTTATTAAAAAACACTTTTATTTGATTGGATGGGTGAAATATGCTAATTTATTGAGACAGGTTTTTTGGGTTATCAGGAGTTGTATGCCAAAATCATCAGTATTAAAACAATAAAATACCTGACAAATTTCAGTTGGTGGATAATGAATCTATAATATATGAAAGTGTAATTGTAATCATTACATTATGGTAAATAATGAAATTTCACACTATATGCTAATTTTTTTAGAAGGACCTGTATTCTGTTAAACCAGAGAGTTATGTGACACAAAATAGTTAATAAATAACATTTCCCACATGTCTACTTTACATCAGCACAATTTTGAAAACAAAATTTTTTTTTGCTAGGAAGTTATAAGGGTTAAAATTTGACCAGCGATTTCTCATTTTGACCATTTTTTTTAGGGACCACCTCACATTTGAAGTCAGTTTACGGCATCTATATGGCTGAAAATACCCAAAAGTGACACCATACTAAAAACTGCACCCCTCAAGGTGCACAAAACCACATTCAAGAAGTTTATTAACCCTTCAGGTGCTTCACAGCAGCAGAAGCAACATGGAAGGAAAAAATGAACATTTAACTTTTTAGTCACAAAAATTATCTTTTAGCAACAATTTTTTTTATTTCACAATGGTAAAAGGAGAAACTGAACCACGATCTTTGTTGTCCAATTTGTCCTGAGTACGCTGATACCTCATATGTAGGGGTAAACCACTGTTTGGGTGCACGGCAGGGCTTGGAAGGGAAGGAGCGCCATTTGACTTTTTGAATGAAAAATTGGCTCCACTCTTTAGCGGACACCATGTCACGTTTGGAGAGCCCCCATGTGCCTAAAAATTGGAGCTCCCCCACAAGTGACCCCATTTTGGAAACTAGACACCCCTAGGAACTTATCTAGATGCCTAGTGAGCACTTTAAACCCTCAAGTGCTTCACAAATTGATCTGTAAAAATGAAAAAGTACTTTTTTTTCACAAAAAATTTATTTTCACCTCAATTTTTTCATTTTCACATGGGCAATAGGATAAAATGGATCCTAAAATTTGTTGGGCAATTTCTCCCGAGTACGCCGATACCTCATATGTGGGGGTAAACCACTGTTTGGGCACACGGCAGGGCTCGGAAGGGAAGGCGCGCCATTTGACTTTTTGAATGGAAAATTAGCTCCAATTGTTAGCGGACACCATGTCACGTTTGGAGAGCCCCTGTGTGCCTAAACATTGGAGCTCCCCCACAAGTGACCCCATTTTGGAAACTGGACCCCCCAAGGAACTCATCTAGATGCATATTGAGCACTTTAAACCCCCAGGTGCTTCACAGAAGTTTATAACGCAGAGCCATGAAAAAAAAAATAACTTTTCTTTCCTCAAAAATGATTTTTTAGCCTGGAATTTCCTATTTTGCCAAGGGTAATAGGAGAAATTAGTCCCCAAATGTTGTTGTACAGTTTGTCCTGAGTACGCTGATACCCTATATGTGGGGGTAAACCACTGTTTGGGCGCACGGCAGGGCTCGGAAGGGAAGACACGCCACTTGGCTTTTTAAATGGAAAATTAGCTCCAATCATTAGCGGACACCATGTCAAGTTTGGAGAGCCCTTGTGTGCCTAAACATTGGAGATCCCCCACAAATGACCCCATTTTGGAAACTAGACCCCCAAAGGAACTAATCTAGATGTGTGGTGAGGACTTTGAACCCCCAAGTGCTTCACAGAAGTTTATAACGCAGAGCCATGAAAATAAAAAATATATATTTTCTCAAAAAAGATCTTTTAGCCTGCAATTTTTTATTTTCCCAAGGGTAACAGGAGAAATTTGACCCCAAACGTTGTTGTCCAGTTTCTCCTGAGTATGTTGATACTCCATATGTGGGGGTAAACTACTGTTTGGGCACATGCCGGGGCTCGGAAGTGAAGTAGTGACGTTTTGAAATGCAGACTTTGATGGAATGCTCTGCGGGCGTCACGTTGCGTTTGCAGAGCCCTTGATCTGGCAAAACAGTAGAAACCCCCAACAAGTGACCCCATTTTGGAAACTAGACCCCGAAAGGAACTTATCTAGATGTGTGGTGAGCACTTTGAACCCCCAAGTGCTTCACAGAAATTTATAACGCAGAGCTGTGAAAATAATAAATACGTTTTCTTTCCTCAAAAATAATTATTTAGCCCAGAATTTTTTAATTTTCCCAAGGCTAAGAGGAGAAATTTGACCCCAATATTTGATTTGTTGTCCAGTTTCTCCTGAGTACGGTGATACCCCATATGTGGGGGTAAACTACTGTTTGGGCACATGCCGGGGCTCAGAAGTGAAGTAGTGACGTTTTGAAATGCAGACTTTGATGGAATGCTCTGCGGGCGTCACGTTGCATTTGCAGAGCCCCTGATGTGACTAAACAGTAGAAACCCCCCATAAGTGACCCCATTTTGGAAACTAGACCCTGAAAGGAACTTATCTAGATGTGTGGTGAGCACTTTGAGCCCCCCAAGTGCTTCACAGAAGTTTATAACGCAGAGCCGTGAAATAATAAATACGTTTTCTTTCCTCAAAAATAATTATTTAGCCCAGAATTTTTTATTTTCCCAAGGGTTACAGGAGAAATTAGACCCCAGAAGTTGTTGTCCAGTTTCTCCTGAGTACACTGATACCCCATGTGTGGGGGTAAACCACTGTTTGGGCACACGTCGGGGCTCAGAAGGGAAGTAGTGACTTTTGAAATGCAGACTTTGATGGAATGGTCTGCGGGTGTCACGTTGCGTTTGCAGAGCCCCTGGTGTGCCTAAACAGTAGAAACCCCGCACAAGTGACCCCATTTTAGAAACTAGACCCCCCAAGGAACTTATCTAGATATGTGGTGAGCACTTTGAACCCCCAAGTGCTTCACAGACGTTTACAACACAGAGCCGTGAAAATAAAAAATAATTTTTCTTTCCTCAAAAATGATGTTTTAGCAAGCATTTTTTTATTTTCACAAGGGTAACAGGAGAAATTGGACCCCAGTAATTGTTGCGCAGTTTGTCCTGAGTATGCTGGTACCCCATATGTGGGGGTAAACCACTGTTTGGGCGCACGTCGGGGCTCGGAAGTGAGGGAGCACCATTTGACTTTTTGAATACAAGATTGGCTGGAATCAATGGTGGCGCCATGTTGCGTTTGGAGACCCCTGATGTGCCTAAACAGTGGAAACCCCTCAATTCTACCTCCAACACTAACCCCAGCACACCCCTAACCCTAATCCCAACTGTAGCCATAACCCTAATCACACCCATAACCCCAACACACCCCTAACCCTAACCACAACCCTAATTCCAACCCTAACCCTAAGGCTATGTGCCCACGTTGCGGATTCGTGTGAGATTTTTCAGCATCATTTTTGAAAAATCCGCGGGTAAAAGGCACTGCGTTTTACCTGCGGATTTACCGTGGATTTCCAGTGTTTTTTGTGCGTATTTCACCTGCGGATTCCTATTGAGGAACAGGTGTAAAACGCCGTGGAATCCGCACAAACAATTGACATGCTGCGGAAAATACAACGCAGCGTTTCCGCACGGTATTTTCCGCACCATGGGCACAGCGGATTTGGTTTTCCATAGGTTTACATGGTACTGTAAACCTGATGGAACACTGCAGCGAATCCGCAGCGGCCAATCCACTGCGGATCCGAAGCCAAATCCGCACCGTGTGCACATGGCCTAATTCTAAAGGTATGTGCACACACTGCGGAAAACGCTGCGGATCCGCAGCAGTTTCCCATGAGTTTACAGTTCAATGTAAACCTATGGAAAACAAAAATCACTGTACACATGCTGCAGAACAACTGCACGGAAACGCAGCGGTTTACATTCCGCAGCATGTCGCTTCTTTCTGCGGATTCCACAGCGGTTTTACAACTGCTCCAATAGAAAATCGCAGTTGTAAAACTGCAGTGAAATGCGCAGAAAAAATGCGGTAAATCTGCCATAAATCCGCAGCGGTTTAGCACTGCGGATTTATCAAATCTGCAGCGGAAAAATCCGCAGAGGACAAGAATACGTGTGCACATACCGATACCCTAACCCTAACCCTTGCCCTAACCCTAGCCCTAACCCTAGTCCTAACTCTAACCCTAGCCCTAACCCTAGCCCTAACCCTAGTCCTAACCCTAGCCCTAACCCTAGCCCTAACCCTAGCCCTAACCCTAGCCCTAGTCCTAACCCTAACCCTAGCCCTAACCCTAGCCCTAACCCTAACCCTAGCCCTAACCCTAGTCCTAACACTAACCCTGGCCCTAACCCTAGCCCTAGTCCTAACCCTAACCCTAACCCTAGTTCTTACCCCAACCTTAGTGGAAGAAAAAAAAAATCTTTATTTTATTATTGACCCTATGGGGGCGACAAAGGGGGGGTCATTCAGTATTTTTTTTATTTTGATCACTGCGATAGGTTTTATCGCAGTGATCAAAATGCACTTGAAACGAATCTGCCGGCCGGCAGATTCGGCGGGCGCACTGCGCATGCGCCCGCCATTTTGGAAGATGGCGGCGCCCAGGAAAGAAGACGGATGGACCACGGGAGGCTGGGTAAGTATGATGGGGTGGGGGGGAGCACGGAGGGGTGGATCGGAGCATGGGGGGGTAAATCGGAGCACGGGGGGTGGATCGGAGCATGGGGGGGTGGATTGGAGCACCGGGGGGTGGATCGGACTGCAGGGGGGGTGGATCGGACTGCAGGGGGGGTGGATCGGACTGCAGGGGGGGTGGTTGGAGCACGGGGGTGGGATTGGAGCACGGGGGTTAGCGGACAAGAGCACGTGGGGGAGCGGAGCTGTGTACCGGACAGATCGGTGGCTTGGGGGGGCGATCGGTGGGGTGGGGGTACATTAGTGTTTCCAGCCATGGCCGATGATATTGCAGCATCGGCCATGGCTGGATTGTGATATTTCACCAGTTATAATAGGTGAAATATTACAAATCGCTCTGACTGGCAGTTTCACTTTCAACAGCCAATCAGAGCGATCGTAGCCACGGGGGGGTGAAGCCCCCCTGGGCTAAACTACCACTCCCCCTGTCCCTGCAGATCGAGTGAAATGGGAGTTAACCCTTTCACCGGATCTGCAGGGACGCGATCATTCTGTGACACAGCATATGCGTCACAGGTCGGATTGGCACCGACTTTCATGACGCATACTCTGTGTCACAGGTCGGGAAGGGGTTAAATTTAAGTAATGAATCACTCATTACAACATCATACAGCAGAGAGTTCCATAGTCTCACTGCTCTTACAGTAAAGAATCTGCTTCTGTTATTATGCTTAAACCTTCTTTCCTCCAGACGTAGAGGATGCCCCCTTGTCCCTGTCTCAGGTCTACGATTAAAAAGATCATCAGAAAGGTCTTTGTATCGTCCCCTCATATATTTATGCATTAAATTAAGATCACCCCTTAGCCATCATTTTTCAAACAAAATAGCCCCAAGTGTAATAACCTATCTTGGTATTGCAGACCCCCTAGTCCTCCAATAACCTTGGTCGCTCTTCTCTGCACCCGCTCTAGTTCAGCTATGTTTTTCTTATACACTGGAGACCAGAACTGTACACAGTATTCTAAGTGTGGTCGAACTAGTGACTTGTATAGAGGTAAAATTATGTTCTCCTCATGAGCATCTATGCCTCTTTTAATGCATCCCATTATTTTATTTGCCTTTGTAGCAGCTGCCTGACACTGGCCACTAAATGTGAGTTTGTCATCCACCCATACTCCCAGATCTTTTTCATTGATGGTTTTGCCCAGAGTTTTACAATTAAGCACATAATTATACATCTTATTACTTCTACCCAAGTGCACGATCTTACATTTATCCCCATTAAAGCTCATTTGCCATTTATCAGCCCAAGCTTCTAGTTTACATAAATCATCTTGTACTATAAAATTGTCCTCCTCTGTATTGATTACCCTGCAGAGTTTAGTGTCATCTGCAAATATTGAAATTCTGCTCTGCATGCCCCCTACAAGATCATTAATAAATATGTTAAAAAGAAGAGGGCCCAATACTGACCCCTGTGGTGCCCCACTGCTAACCGCGACCCAGTCCGAGTGTGCTCCATTAATAACCACCCTTTGTTTCCTATCCCTGAGCCAGCTCTTAACCCACTTACACATATTTTCCCCTATCCCCATTATTCTCATTTTATGTATCTACCTTTTGTGTGGCACTGTATCAAAAGCTTTTGAAAAGTCCATATACACTACATCCACTGGGTTCCCTTGGTCCAGTCCGGAACTTACCTCTTCATAGAAGCTGATCAAATTAGTCTGACATGAATGGTCCCTAGTAAACCCGTGCTGATACTGGGTCATGAGGTTATTCCTCTTCAGATACTCCAGCATAGCGTCCCTTAGAATGCCCTCCAGGATTTTACCCACAGTAGAGGTTAAGCTTACTGGCCTATAATTTCCGAGTTCAGTTTTTGTCCCCTTTTTGAATATTGGCACCACATTTGCTATACGCCAGTCCTGTGGTACAGACCCTGTTATTATGGACTCTTTAATGATTAAAAATAATGGTCTATCAATGACTGTACTTAATTCCTGCAGTACTCGGGGGTGAATCCCATCCGGGCCCGGAGATTTGTCAATTTTAGTGATTTTTAGATGCCGACGTACTTCCTGCTGGGTTAAGCAGGTGACACTAAATGGGGAATTTTTGTTATCACTGATCATTTTGTCTGCCATGGGATTTTCTTGTGTAAGTACTGATGAAAAAAAGTCATTTAGCATATTGTTTTTTCCTCATCCACCATTTCACCCAGACTATTTTTAAGGGGGCCAACACTATCATTTTTTAGTTTCTTACTATTTACGTAGTTAAAGAATATTTTGGGATTATTTTTACTCTCTATGGCAATGAGTCTTTCTGTCTCAATCTATGCTGCCTTGATTTGCTTTTTACAGAATTTATTTAATTTTCTGTATTTATTTAATGCCTCCTCACTACCTACTTCCTTTAATTCTCTAAATGCTTTCTTTTTGTCACTTATTGCGCCCCTTACAGCTCTATTTAGCCATATTGGTTTTCTCCTATTTCTAGTATGTTTATTCCCATACGGTATATATTGTGCACAGGTCCTATCCAGGATGCTAATAAACGTCTCCCATTTTCTTTGTGCATTTTTATGTCTCAGGATATCGTCCCAGTTAATTGCACTAAGATCATCTCTCATCCGTTGGAAATTTGCCCTCCTGAATTCTAGTGTCCTTGTAACCCCTCTACTACACATCTTGTGGTGGTCTCTTAATTTTTGCCAGAGCTGTATAGTTTCAAGATGCATAAATTGCTGCATACAACATTTCTCCTTCCTTACATTCTTACCACTTCTTATATTATGTGCTGTTATCCATAAGCAGCTTCCTCTATTCACCTGCATGGCAGTTCTGAAAAATGCTAACCAAGTGTGGGCAACAATTTTTTGAAACTACTATAAAAGTGTATAGAAACAGCTACACCACATTGCAAATTATAACGCAAATGCTGTTTTTCTCTGATGTCCCCAATTTAGCTGATGCAAGTGAATCAGTATAATCTTCAAATCATCACATTTTATTGGAGAAACCTCCTAGCGATAACATAATTTTTTTCAAAATTAAAAAAGCTCAAAATGCACTGTTTTAAATTATTATGCACAACAAAGTTTTCAAACATCTTAAAAGTTGTAAAAACTGAGAATGGTCAATTGTTGAATTTGCAGCATTAAGAGGTCACATTTTATGAAATTAAAAGCTTTTTCAATCAAAAACATATTTACAGGCCAAGTTACATGTCAATCAACATAGGTTCCCTGTCTTTGATATCACCTACATAATTCTTGCATCCATTGAACTTGAGTCTTTGGATAGTTTCTGGTTGAATTTATTTGCAGTATATTAGACTAGTCTCTCAGATCTGCTGTGTTAATGTGTATAATCTTTATAGCATGAGATGGTGCATTTTCATGCAGAAAGAAGATTTTGCTATCGATGGCAAGGTTCTTCTTTTTGTGCCATATAAGAAAGTGGTGGTCAGAAACTCCAAATACTTTAAGATCATTTTCATACATTCAGGGACACTGACGGTAGCCTACCAGCTCTCTCCTCATGATTCTGGCCTAAAACATAACTCTGCCACCCTCCTGCTGACATCACAGCCTTGTTATGACATGATGGCCATTCAACAATTATTCACAACTCTATCCATCTGGACCATCCAAGCTTGCACTGCACTTATCAGTAATCAAGACTGTTTTTAAATAAGTTTTCATGTATTTTTGAGCACACTGCAACCATTTTGGCTTGTGAGAACTGTTTAGGGGTGGCCAAATAGGAGGTTTATGCACAATTAGAAGCCTCTGGAGGTTCCTACACTTTGAGGTGTCCAGGACTTCTATTTACAACAGTGCACAACGGGACTCCATTTTCAGCAGCTAAACTCACATCTATTGATCATAATAGTACATCCTGTAAATATGCCATAAGTATCACAGATGGGAAAAACCCATTAAAAGTGAAAATTTGACACATTCTAAATCTATCCTTCCCGGTTCACTATGTTAACATCCAGTAACTTGCGCACATGGAAAGAAAATCCAGCTCCAGGAATAAAATGTATCAAAAAATTATTTAAACATATTAAAATTTGGATAACTGCTGACAAGCGAAAAACATCTCTGTCTGACGTTGAAACTTGTGCACATGGAAAGAAAATCCAGGCTCTTAGACTTCAGCATGAGACTAAACAGACGAACCCAGTATATAAACCGTTTATATACTGGGTTCGTCTGTTTAGTCTCATGCTGAAGTCTAAGAGCGCCATTTGTGCTCGAATCGCGTCCAGCGACTACATGGTAGCACCATCCAAATGATGTAATTTTTCGCTTGTCAGCAGTTTTCCAAATTTTAATATGTTTAAGTAAATTTTTGATACTTTTTATTCCTGGAGCTGGATTTTCTTTCCATGTGCACAAGTTTCAACGTCAGACAGAGATGTTTTTTCCTTGCTCGGACATTATGTGGACTACGGATGAATGTTTCTACTGGGTGCAGGGGTGAACCTAGCCTATCTGCTGCCTGAGGCGAACTGCAAAACGGTGCCCCCC
This sequence comes from Ranitomeya imitator, assembly GCF_032444005.1. Taxonomy (NCBI): domain Eukaryota; kingdom Metazoa; phylum Chordata; class Amphibia; order Anura; family Dendrobatidae; genus Ranitomeya; species Ranitomeya imitator. Next base: position 240,057,973 of record NC_091282.1, read on the forward strand.
CCACGTAGTAAAATCAGTACAAATAAGTCTTTGCAGGACCATATCTGACAACCTCAGCTCATCCACATAGGGTAACACACACCAAGTCTGCTATATCCCACTTACTGCTTTCAGATCTGAAAACCCCAGCTGGTTCACATAGCTTATCTACTTCTGAGAGTCTGATGGAGGGAAGCTGTGAACTGTGACAGAGCTGTGCAGCAGCAGCATGTGGGGAAGCAGGTGATGTTTTTTACAGTTACTTGCTGCCGGTTTCTGCTCTGTGACTAGTCCAACTACCAGCAATGTGTGTGTCCCAACATGTCAGGAGACTGGGCACCGCCTCTGCACCCCAGCCCGGGTAATTACCATTCCCCTGCCGGGCACGCCGCACATTAATTTGTTGTGACACTGCACTGTCAGCAAGTGTCAGAGCAGGTATTACAGGGAGAGTCGGCAACAGGTGTTCTGACTGCCGCTCTGCTGCCCCCTGTCTTTAAGGATGCTCCACCGCCTAAGGCAAAGTATTCAACTTGCCTCATGATAGCAGCACCCCTGACTGGGTGAGCTGAAAAGTTTTTATGTTTTTCAGCATCCAGTGACTACATAGGTAGGTTGATTATTTGAACACCCCAAATAAGATGCTAATCAAAAAATGTGAGATATATGAGAATGTTCTGAAATTAAACATAATTCAGTGTATAACCTAATTATAGGGTGAAAGACATAAATTTGCCAATTATTTATAAATTGAAATCTTTTAGAAAGTTACTTCATTAACTTCATACCTATATAAAACCATAAATTACACTTTAATAGGTCGTATTTTGCCAAATGAAGTACTTATCTCATCTACAACTGTCAAATATTTATTTATGTTGAGGTGTACCACTCAACTAATTATTGCCTTCTCTTTTTACGAGTTTTCTTCCAGTGGGGTTATGAAACCTTCAGCAGTTATGCGTTCAGTGCCAAGTCACTAGCAGAAAAGCATTCCCAGCAGCTCTGTATAACACGTCCCATGATTCTTTGTCTTTATTTTCAAGTTAATAATTCAACGACAATGTGCAGTTTGTTCAGAACATTGGGATATATATCATTTTGCTTCGCTTGTTCAGACATGGTGAGCAGATAGCATCAGAGAAGAAAGCACAGTCAAGTGTTTCTGGGTAATGTGCCATACATACAGACATGATTAATTGTATTTATATTTACAGATTTCCAGTCCACAATCCATATATCACTATTTGGAGCACATCGAATGTGCAAAAGGGATTTATATTCATTAGATGACTTGAAGGAGAGAGCAAAATCTATTCTAGTTAAACCATGCAGACATGTTAGTCTGTAGGACTCTTGTGTCTGGACGAAGATGCTAGTTAATTAGATAAATCAATCATTTCCTTCTGTCCCTAAACACATTTTATCTTATAATCTCCATCACTATTTGGCTTATTTTATACTTCTTTAAAAAAACAACCACCAGGCTAAGTTAAAACTACATCTTCATTACTGTCCTCCCAAGGATGAACTAGTATAATTTAGTCAGTATGGTATGATAATAAAGGCAAATAAATACATGAGTAACACAGGGGCCGACATATAGTATGTGAGGCCATTTAAGCTGCACAGGGCCCCATAACAGAGGGAGTCCTAGTCGCACTGCATTTATCTCAGTCAGAAGAGAGTCACACTGCCATATAACTCAGAGAAGGAATGCAACAAGATGTTCGGACTGGCTGTCAGCTCTCGTGACTGCGGCGTGACAGCATTTAGTTCTAAGCAGCTGTCATGCTCGGGTTGGGATTGTTGACTGCCAGTCCAAACATTGTGCTGTGATCCTGGCCCACGTTATACAGCCGTGCGACTCTCCCGTAATGTGGCTGCTGTGTTCATCCAGTGTAGGATATGACCTATCGCTGAAATATGCATTGTAGTGTTAGTAATTTAAGTGGTAATTATGTTCTGGAACATTCTGTACTTAATGATCAGCAATATGTTGGGGCTAAACTAATCATCACATTCTCCTATAAACGCCAAGGGCTGGCTATCACAGGAGGATTGTAAAGAAAGGCACAGGGGGGTTACCAATTGACCAATGGCTGTCAAGGCAATCCATCGACATCCTGCAATCAGGTGACGGGCGCACTGATGGAATCGTCAAATGACGCACACTCCCTGCCGGCACGTGACAAATGCAGCTGTCCAAGATTGACACTGGCATTTAAAAGGTTAACAGCCCGCTCTACTTGCCGCTGTTAAAGGCACATGATGGCTGATTAAATCAGCCATCACGTGCAGGAAAAGATGGTCGCAGGCTGATCAAAGGCAGAAACATGTTTTTTTACATACATATACATAAAAATTCATGATGGTATTAACCCCTTCCCGACCTGTGACACAGCGTATGCATCATGAAAGTCGATGCCAATCCGACCTGTGATGCATATGCTGTGTCACAGAATGATCGCGTCCCTGCAGGTCGGGTGAAAGGGTTAACTCCAATTTCACCCGACCTACAGGGACAGAAGGAGTGGTACTTCAGCCCATGGCTACGATCGCTCTGATTGGCTGTTGAATGTGAAACAGCCAATCAGAGCAATTTGTAATATTTCACCTATGAAAAGTGGTGAAATACTACAATCCAGCCATGGCCTATGCTGTAATATCATCGGCCACCGATCCCCTCCCCAGTCCTCCATCCTGTCCTGTACACTGCTCTGCTCCGCTCCGTCCTCCTGTCCGTTCCCCCCGTCCTCCTGTTCGCTCCCCCGTGCTCCGATCCACCCCCCATGCTCCGATCCACCCCGTGCTCTGATCCCACCTGCTTATCCTTACCGAGCCTCCCGGTGTTTGTCCGTCTTGTCCATGGGCGCCGCCATCTTCCAAAATGGCGGGCGCATGCGCAGTGCACCCGCCGTATCTGCCGATCGGCAGATTCATTAAAGGTACATTTTGATAACTGTGATAAGGTTAGGGTTAGGGCTAGGGTTGGGGTTAGAGTTAGGGTTACAATTAGGGTTAGAACTAGGGTTAGGGTTAGAATTAGGCTATGTGCACATGGTGCGGATTTGGCTGCGGAACCACAGCAAATTCGTAGCAGTTTTCCATCAGGTTTACAGTACCATGTAAACCTATGGAAAACCAAATCCGCTGTGCCCATGGTGTGAAAAATGCCACGCGTAATCGCTGTGTTATATTTTCCGTAGCATGTCAATTCTTTGTGCGGATTCCGCAGCAGTTTACACCTGTTCCTCAATAGAAATCCGCAGATGAAATCCGCACAGAAAACATTGGAGATCCATGGTAAATCTGCAGGTAAAACGCAGTGCCTTTTACCTGCAGATTTTTCAAAAATGGTGCGGAAAAATCTCACAAATCTGCAATGTGGGCACATAGCCTTAGGGTTAGGGTTGGAATTAGGGCTAGAGTTGGAAATAGGGTTAAGATTAGGCTTGTGGTTAGGGTTATGGTTAGCGTTAGGGGTGTGTTGGGGTTAGGGTTGTGGTTAGGGTTGGGATTAGGGTTAGCCTAGCCTAACGATTAGGGTTAGGGTTAGGATTAGGGTTAGGGGTGTGTTGGGGTTAGGGTTGTGGTTAGGGGTGTGTTGGGGTTAGGGTTGTGATTAGGGTTATGGCTAGAGTTGGGAATAGGGTTAGGGGTGCACTGGGGTTAGTGTTGGAGTTAGAATTGAGGGGTTTCCACTGTTTAGGCACATCAGGGGTCTCCAAACGCAACATGGCGCCACCATTGATTCCAGCCAATTTTGCGCTCAAAAAGTCAAATGGTGCTCCCTCCCTTCTGAGCCCCGATATGCACCCAAACAGTGGTTTACCCCCACATATTGGGCATAAGCATACTCAGGACAAACTGGGCAACAAATATTTGGGTCCAATTTCTCCTGTTACCCTTGTGAAAATAAAAAATTGCTTGCTAAAACATAATTTTTGAGGAAAGAAAAATTATTTTTTATTTTCACGACTCTGCGTTGTAAACTTCTGTGAAGCACTTGGGGGTTCAAAGTGCTCACAACATATCTAGATCCTTAGGGGTCTAGTTTCCAAAATGGGGTAAATTGTGGGGGGTTTCTACTGTTTAGGCACATCAGGGTGTTAGGACTGGCGGAACGCACCAAGTATAAGGTGTAATGGTATTAGGTGCGTTCGCCGTCCGAGGTCCACCGTGCAGGTGAAAACCCTGCTGCTAGTAGAGACGGATGAGATGGCGGTACAATATGAATACACACTTGGGTTAACTTCACCCAGTGTGAAGGAAGCAAACCCTGTTGAGTCACAGGGCCGCGGTACCGCACCAAGAGAATATATTTAGAGGCACGAGAGTGCGTGCGGTGCCGCACTGGCGGACGCCACTAAACACCCAGGCTTGGGTTAGGAAAGCGCAGAGAAAGCGCACGGCGCCGCACTGGCGGTCACAGCAATAAGACGCTGTAATGTGTGTACCGTGCTGATGGCTAAGTCGGGCGCTAGGTAGCAATCACCCACCTTCCGAGAGCAGTCATACAATAGGGAGGGGATTTTAAAGAACGATTTTCACTCACAACACACACACATATTTACAAAAGACAATACTAGCGCATGGCCGTGCGGCCATGCGAGGCTTAAATAGCTGCAGCATGTTTAGGACCTTCCAAAGAAGGACCAATGGAGTGCTGCAGCACCTGAGCATGTGACCCTGGATCTCCACTGAGAGATCTCGCCCTGGGTATGCTCAGAGTGCAAAGCAGGATTTAGTCCTAGCAGCTACAAGGACCTTAGCTGCAGTATCTGATCATGTGACCCTCGATTTTCACTGAGAGATCTTACTCTGGGCATGCTCAGAATGTAAAAAGCAGGACTTAGCCCCAGAAACGTCCGCTCGCCGCTGCCCAGCACTGACTTCAATGGGAGAAGCAGGAAACGCAGCAGTAACTCTAAGCACAGAGTCAGACTGAGCGAGACGCTGGGATCGACATCTCTGCTGAGCAAGCTCCACTGCAGCAGGAGAAGAATGGGAGACCGCAGCGGAGATGGCCCGAGATTCCCCCTGTGCAGAGGCAGAAACTCGACCCCTAACATTACCCCCTCTCCTAGGGCCCCCCCCCCTCCTTGGGCCTCGCTACGTTCGAAGGCAGCAATGAGCTGCGGAGCCCGAATGTGCTCAGCAGGCTCCCAGGACCTGTCCTCAGGGCCATAACCCTTCCAATCCACCAAATAGAATTTTTTACCACGTACCACCTTGTATCCCAAAATAGCGTTCACCTCGTAATCATTCGTAGACGAACCGATGTCCCGGCAGATGACTCAGAAAACCGGGACATGTATACGGGCTTAAGGAGGGACATTTGAAAGGTGTCGGTGATACCAAGGCGTGGAGGAAGGGCCAGACGGTAGACCACAGGATTAACCTGTTCGAGGACCTTGAAGGGACCCAAGTAGCGAGGTGCAAACTTAGTGGACTCTACATGCAGCCTGATGTTACGGGCGGAGAGCCACACTAAATTGCCAGGAGCAAAGGTCGGGGCAGGGCGCCGGTGTGCATCGGCGGAGGACCTCATTCTCTCCTTTGAGGCCCAAATGGCATCCTGAGTGCGGTCCCAAATGTCCCGTGCCTCCACTGCCCAGTCTGCCACCCTGGAGTCAGCAGAGGACACGGGCATAGGCACAGGAACCCGCGGATGCTGGCCGTAATTAAGGAGGAAAGGTGTCTGACCAGTGGAGTCGGCTACAGCGTTATTAAGGGCGAACTCTGCCCATGGTAATAAAGATGCCCAGTCATCCTGCCTGGCAGAAACAAAATGTCGTAGATATGTGACCAGAGTCTGATTGTCCCTCTCTACCAACCCATTCGTCTCGGGATGATATGCGGAAGAGAGATTTAACTCAATGCTGAGAAGACGACAAAGCTCTCTCCAGAACCGAGACGCAAACTGGGGACCCCGGTCACTGACAATTTTGTCTGGCATGCCGTGTAGGCGGAAGATGTGTCTTATGAACAACGCTGCCAAGGCCCGTGCAGAAGGTAACCGTGGGAGCAGCACCAAATGCACCATTTTCGAGAAATGATCAGTAATAACCCAAATGACGGTACAGCCGCGAGACTTGGGCAAACCCACTACAAAGTCCATCCTGACCATCTCCCAGGGCCTGTCTGCCACCGGCAAGGGATAGAGTAACCCAGACGGCCGTTGTCGAGGAGACTTATTTTTGGCGCATGAGACACACGCCAGAAAGTAATCTCTGACATCTCGGAGCATATGCGGCCACCAGTACGTCCTCGCCAGCAGCTCAAATGTCCTTTTTGTCCCAAAGTGTCCACCCACCCTGGAGGAATGAGCCCAAGAGAGAACCTCCAGTCGCAAATTTATGGGCACAAAAGTCTTGTCCGGAGGCACAGACTCAAGCGACACCGGAGCCACGGTTCTCAAGCTCTCAGAAGGAACAATAAGCCGAGGCTCTCCTTCCTCCTCCTCAGATGACACAACAGAGCGAGAAAGGGCATCAACTCGAATGTTCTTCTCCCCAGCGAGATAATGGAGGGTGAAGTGGAATCGGGAGAAGAATAAGGACCATCTGGCCTGGCGAGAATTTAGCCGCTGGGCTGTTTGCAAATATAGCAAATTTTTGTGGTCTGTGAAAACTTGAAAGGGAAAACGAGCCCCCTCCAAGAGATGTCTCCACTCTGAGAAAGCCAATTTCATCGCTAGCAACTCCCTGTCCCCGATGGAATAATTCCTCTCCACTGGTGTGAAGGTCTTGGAGAAGAAGAAGCACGGATGCTTCCGACCTTGAGCATCCTTTTGGAAGAGGACTGCTTCAGCACCAACGGAAGAGGCATCCACCTCCATTATAAACGGCTTATCGACATCGGGACGATGTAGGATGGGAGCGCTAGCAAAATGAGACTTAGTAGAAGAAAAGGCACTGGAAACCTCTTCAGACCACACTTTGGGATTTCTCCCTTCTTGGTGAGGGCTACCAAGGGAGCTACCAGAGTTGAGAAGTGGGGAATGAACTGGCGGTAATAATTAATGAACCCCATAAATCGCTGCACCGCCTTAAGAGTATGGGGCTCTTGCCAGTCCATCACAGCCTGTAGTTTGGCAGGATCCATAGCCAATCCCTGGGCGGAGATGATATAGCCCAGGAACGGTAAAGACTCCTGCTCAAACATACACTTCTCCAACTTTGCATAAAGAGAGTTTGCCCGTAGGAGGTCGAAGACTCTGCCAACATCTCTCCGGTGGGAGTCAATATCTGTAGAAAAGATGAGAATATCATCCAGATAGACTACAACCGAGGTGGAAAGCATATCCCGGAAGATGTCGTTGACAAAGTCTTGGAAAACGGCTGGGGCATTACAGAGCCCGAAGGGCATCACCAGATACTCATAGTGCCCATCTCTGGTGTTAAACGCCGTTTTCCATTCGTCCCCCTCACGGATGCGAATCAGGTTGTAAGCACCCCGCAGATATAGTTTGGTAAACACCCTTGCTCCCCGAAGCCTATCGAAAAGCTCAGATATCAAGGGCAAAGGATACTTGTTCTTAACGGTGATAGCGTTAAGACCCCTGTAGTCTATGCATGGACGTAGTTCCCCATTCTTCTTCTGCACGAAAAAGAACCCTGCCCCAGCAGGTGACACTGACTTCCTGATGAACCCTCTTGCCAGATTCACTTGAATGTACTGAGACATTGCCTCCGTCTCCGGGAGAGATAATGGATAGACTCGACCCCGGGGAGGCTCAGCACCAGGCAAGAGATCAATAGGACAGTCATAGGGGCGATGGGGCGGAAGGGTCTCCGCCGCCTTTTTGGAGAACACGTCTGCATACGACCAATATTGCTTGGGGAGAGAGGATAGATCTGCGGGTACCTCTGTAGTAGCAACCTGAACGCACTCTCGGTGACACTTACCCCCACATGATTCACGCCATCCCAGAATTCTGCCTGAGGACCACTCGATGTGAGGAGAGTGGTACCGTAACCAAGGTATCCCCAACAGGACCTCATCAATCCCCTCAGGAATGATGAGCAGAGATATAATCTCCTGATGGGATGGTGACATGGACAGAGTAAAAGGGATGGTCTGATGTGTTATCTGTGCGGGCAGTGTCGACCCATTCACCACTCGTACCGTTACTGGTTGAGGTAGCATAACCAGGGGTATTGCGTGACGTTGGGCGAAGGCAGAAGACATAAAATTGCCCTCCGCCCCAGAATCCACGCAGAGGTCTACCGAGTGGGAGGATGAGCCTAATGTTATTGTCCCCTTAAAGGATAATTTGGAGGCAAACGTCGCCGTGTCTAGTGCACCCCCACCTACTACCACTAGACGCTGACGTTTCCTCAACCGCTGGAGACATCTGGTGGCAAGATGTCCTGACTGTTGGCAAACATGACAAACCTGGAGTGCACGAGCGGTCCGGGACTTAGATCCCGTTCGTGACACTACCATAGGCTCATGGGACTCAGGAGCCTGGACTGGAGATTCCAAAGGTTTGGCGAAGGTGGGAGCCAGCCGAAACCTCTGCCTACACTGGGCTCGCTCTAACCTCCGCTCATGAAAACGGAGGTCAATACGAGTGGATACTGTTATTAATTCCTCCAGTGTGGCGGGAATCTCCCTAGTGGCCAGGGCGTCCTTAACTTGGTCAGCCAGCCCCCTCCAAAATATAGGAATAAGGACCTTATCCGACCACTCCAGCTCAGATGCTAGCGTGCGGAAGTGGATGGCAAACTGGCTGACCAAGGACGAGCCCTGAGTCAATGCCAACAGTTGGAGTGCCGTATCATGGGTGACACGAGGTCCTAAAAAGACCTGTTTCAGAGTGCTCAGGAATAACGGAGCACTTTGCACCACATGATCGCCACGCTCCCACAGCGGCGTAGCCCACTGCAACGCCCTGTCCGACAATAAAGATACGATAAAGCCCACCTTAGCCCGCTCTGTAGGGAAACGAGAGGCCAGAAGCTCGAGATGTATTGAGCACTGACTCACGAAACCCCTACAGGACTTACTGTCACCAGAAAATTTCTCTGTTAGCGGGAGGTGAGATAGCGTCGGTACAGGGGCGGCAGTGGACAAGGTAGCTGCAGCCACACTTGCAGCCTGAACAGCGACAGCAGTAACATCCACAGCTGAGGTTGAACGCTCAAGAGCCGCCAACCTTCCCTCCAGCTGCTGGATGTCCTGCTGTGAACGCTGATCGTCCGTCATTACTAGCCAGACCTTGGCGCTAGTATTATGTTAGGACTGGCGGAACGCACCAAGTATAAGGTGTAATGGTATTAGGTGCGTTCGCCGTCCGAGCTCCACCGTGCAGGTGAAAACCCTGCTGCTAGTAGAGACGGATGAGATGGCGGTACAATATGAATACACACTTGGGTTAACTTCACCCAGTGTGATTGAAGCAAACCCTGTTGAGTCACAGGGCCGCGGTACCGCACCAAGAGAATATATTTAGAGGCACGAGAGTGCGTGCGGTGCCGCACTGGCGGACGCCACTAAACACCCAGGCTTGGGTTAGGAAAGCGCAGAGAAAGCGCACGGCGCCGCGCTGGCGGTCACAGCAATAAGACGCTGTAATGTGTGTACCGTGCTGATGGCTAAGTCGGGCGCTAGGTAGCAATCACCCACCTTCCGCGAGCAGTCATACAATAGGGAGGGGATTTTAAAGAACGATTTTCACTCACAACACACACACATTTACAAAAGACAATACTAGCGCATGGCCGTGCGGCCATGCGAGGCTTAAATAGCTGCAGCATGTTTAGGACCTTCCAAAGAAGGACCAATGGAGTGCTGCAGCACCTGAGCATGTGACCCTGGATCTCCACTGAGAGATCTCGCCCTGGGCATGCTCAGAGTGCAAAGCAGGATTTAGTCCTAGCAGCTACAAGGACCTTAGCTGCAGTATCTGATCATGTGACCCTCGATCTCCACTGAGAGATCTTACTCTGGGCATGCTCAGAATGTAAAAAGCAGGACTTAGCCCCAGAAACGTCCGCTCGCCGCTGCCCAGCACTGACTTCAATGGGAGAAGCAGGAAACGCAGCAGTAACTCTAAGCACAGAGTCAGACTGAGCGAGACGCTGGGATCGACGTCTCTGCTGAGCAAGCTCCACTGCGGCAGGAGAAGAATGGGAGACCGCAGCGGAGATGGCCCGAAATTCCCCCTGTGCAGAGGCAGGAACTCGACCCCTAACACAGGGTCTCTGCAAACGCACTGTGATGCCCGCAGACCTTTCCATCAAAGTCTGCATTTCAAAACGTCACTACTTCCCTTCCAAGCCCTGACGTGTGCCCAAACAGTAGTTTACCCCCACATATGGGGTATTAACGTACTCAGGACAAACTTAGAAAGAAATATTGGGGTCCATTTTCTCCAGCTACCCTTGTGAAAATAAAAAATTGCTTGCTAAAACATAATTTTTGAGGAAAGAAAAATTATTTTTTTATTTTCACGGCTCTGAGTTGTAAACTTCTGTGAAGCACTTGGGGGTTCAAAGTGCTCACCACATATCTAGAAAAGTTCATTGGGGGGTCTAGTTTCCAAAATCGGGTCGCTTGTGGGGGGTTTCAACTGTTTAGGCACATCAGGGGCTCTGCAAACGCAACGTGACGCCCGCAGACCATTCCATCAAAGTCTGCATTTCAAAACGTCACTACTTCCATTCCGAGCCCTGATGTGTGCCCAAACAGTGGTTTACCCCCACACATGGAATATCAGCGTACTCAGGACAAACTGTGAAAGAAATATTGTGGTCCCTTTTCTCCAGTTACCCTTGTGAAAATATAAAATTGCTTGCTAAACATAATTTTTGAGGAAAGAAAAATTATTTTTTATTTTCACGGCTCTGCATTATAAACTTCTGTGAATCACTTGGGGGTTTAAAGTGCTCACCACACATCTAGATTAGTTCCATGGAAGGTCTAGTTTCAAAAATGGGGTCTCTTGTGGGGGAGCTCCAATGTTTAGGCACACAGGGGCTCTCCAAACGTGACATGGTATCCGCTAACGATTGGAGCTAATCTGTCATTCAAAAAGTCAAATGGCGCTCCCTCCCTTTCGAGCCCTGCTGTGTGCCCAAACAGTGGTGTACCCCCACATGTGAGGTATCAGTGTACTCAAGAGAAATTGCCCAATAAATTTTAGAATCCATTTTATCCTGTTGCCCATGTGGAAATGAATAAATTGAGGCTAAAAGAAATTTTTCGTGCAAGAAAATACTTTTCATTTTTACGTATCAATTTGTGAAGCTCCTGGGGGTTCAACGTGCTTACTATGCATCTAGATAAGTTCCTTGGGGGGTCTAGTTTCTAAAATGGGGTCACTTGTGGGGATCTCTATTGTTTAGGCACACAGAGGCTCTCCAAATGCGACATGGTGTCCACTAACGATTGGAGCTAATTTTTCATTCAAAAGTCAAATGGCGCTCCTTCCCTTCTGAGCCTAGCCATGTGCACAAACAGTGGTTTGTGACCACATATGTGGTATCGGTGTACTCAGGAGAAATTGCCCAACACATTTTAGGATCCATTTTATCTTGTTACCCATGTGAAATTGAAAAAATTGAGGCTAAAAGAATTTTTTTGTGAAAAAAAAGTACTTTTTCAATTTTACGGATCAATTTGTGAAGCACCTGGGGGTTCAAAGTGCTCACTATGCATCTAGATAAGCTCCTTGGCAGGGTCTAGTTTCCAAAATAGGGTCACTTGTGGGGGCTCTCCAAATGCAACATGGTGTCTGCTAAAGATTGGAGCCAATTTTTCATTGAAAAAGTCAAATGGCGCTCCTTCCCTTCCTAGACCTGTTGTGCGCCCAAACAGTGGTTCCCCCCACATATGGGGTATCGGCACCCTCAGGACAAATTGTACAATAACTTTTGAGGTCCAGTTTCTCCTTTTACCCTTGGGAAAATAAAATAATGTTGCTAAAAATCATTTTTGTGACTAAAATGTTAAATGTTCATTTTTTCCTTCCATGTTTCTTCTGCTGCTATGAAGCACCAGAAGGTTTAATAAACTTCTTGAATGTGGTTTTGAGCACCTTGAGGGGTGCAGTTTTTCATTGTAAAAATGAGAAATCGCTGGTCAAATTTTAACCCGTATAACTTCCTAGCAAAAAAAAATTGTGTTTCCAAAATTGTGCTGATGGAAAGGAGACATGTAGGTAATGTTATTTATTAACTATTTTGTGTCACATAACTCTCATTTAATAGAAAAAAAATTCAAAATTTGAAAATTGCAAAATTTTCAAAATTTTTACCAAATTTCCATTTTTTTCACAAATAAGCGCAAAAATTATCAACCTAAATTTACCAATAACATGAAGCCCAATATGTCACGAAAAAACAATCTCAGAACCGCTAGAATCCGTTGAAGCATACCTGAGTTATTACCTCATAAAGGGACACTGGCCAGAATTGCAAAAAACGGCCAGGTCATTAAGGTCAAAATAGGCTGGGTCATGAAGGGGTTAAAGTACCATTGACATAAAATAGAAACAATTTGGGAATTTTAGAGATGAATTTATTGACAGAGGTGTTTCTAAATGATTATCACCCATCCTTAGGATTAGTGATATGATTCCCACCCTTCGCTATTATGTTGATCTTGAGACCTCTATTTCTCTTCACTGTATTCATAGAATGCTCTATACAAACACCTCCACACCACAAAGAAAGTTGGGACTTAGGAATCAGGATGCTCACTAGTATTTCAAGTCTCTTAAAATATCCTGTAGATAGGTGATAAATGATTGTTGTTGATAAACACCTGTAAGCCAGCAGACTAGCAAATTACTGCATTCAACCTTACAAAGAAAGATTTGAGGGTGCATTTTGCATTTTGAGGAAACATTGTAAATCAGCAAATTTCCTTCATTTGGTACTAGCAATCAAAATCAAAATCAAATATAATAAGAGGAATAAATAATAATTAGCAAAAATAAAGCATCTCCTATAAAAACACTGTTGATTAACATGATAAAACATTAATGTAGTGACTAGCATCATGTATTTTAAATATTTTCATTTAGACTCTCAGGTACATCCTGTTAGAAACCAAATGAATAAACATAGACATAGCATTAAGAATGGGATATTCAATCAAAACATGTCCAGACAATTTTTGGCAGAACATTAAAAAGATCACAGTAATTTACATTTACCAATATTTGAGCAGGTACCTGATATCTTTTTCAATTCCTGAGGTTAATCAACAGAGAATCCTTTTGGATATTCAAATTATCCACTTGAGATTCTGGTCACCCAGTAGATCACAAGAACTACCATCATAATATGAAAATAGCACCAGAACCATAATCAGTGTCATGATCCCAATGGCAGGGGATCACAAAAGGACAAGCACAAAAAACAAAACAAGCTCTAGGGTGATGGAAACTGAGCTGACCGCGGTCCTGAACCTAACACACAACTAGCTGTAGCCGGGGAACGTGCCTACGATGATTCCTAGACGTCTCGCGCCAGCCGAAGGACTAACTTCCCCTATTAGAAGAAACACAGACCTCTCTTGCCTCCAGAGAAACACCCCACAGAAATAGCAGCCCCCCACATGTAATGACGGTGAAATGAGAGGAAAGCACATACGTAGTTATGAAAACAGATTCAGCAAAATGAGGCCCGCTAAAGCTAGATAGCAGAGGATACAAAAGTGAACTGCGCGGTCAGCGAAAAACCCTACAAAAAAACCATCCTGAAATTACTTGAACTCATGTGCCAACTCATGGAACATGAGGAGTAATATCAGCCCACTAGAGCAACCAGCAAAAAGGAATCACATATCTGCAAGCTGGACTAAGACAAAAATTAAGCAAAACGTGGAACAGGAAAATCAAAAACTTAGCTTGTCCTGAAGATTACAGAAGCGGGAAGCAGAGGTAACAAGACACACTGATTACATTGATAGCCGGCGAGGAAATGACAAGAAAGCCAGGTTAAATAGGAAACTCCCATATCCTGATAGAACAGGTGGACACCAGAGACCGCAGAAAACACAAGTCACCCAGTACCATCTGTAACCACCAGAGGGAGCCCAAAAACAGAATCCACAACAGTACCCCCCCTTGAGGAGGGGTCACCGAACCCTCACGAGAACCACCAGGGCGACCAGGATGAGCCCTATGAAATGCACGAACCAAATCAGCAGCATGAACATCAGAGGCAACCACCCAAGAATTATCCTCCTGACCATAACCCTTCCACTTGACCAAATATTGGAGTTTCCGTCTGGAAACACGAGAATCCAAGATCTTCTCCACAACATACTCCAATTCTCCCTCCACCAGCACCGGAGCAGGAGGTTCAAGCGAAGGAACAACAGGTACTTCATACCTCCGCAACAACGACCGATGGAACACATTATGAATAGCAAACGATGCCGGGAGATCCAAACGAAACGACACAGGGTTAAGAATTTCCAAGATCCTATAGGACCGATGAACCGAGGCTTGAACTTAGGAGAAGAAACCTTCATAGGAACAAAACGAGAAGACAACCACACCAAGTCCCCAACATGAAGTCGAGGACCCACGCGGCGACGGCGATTAGCAAACTGCTGAGCCCTCTCCTGGGACAACTTCAAATTGTCCACCACATGACTCCAAATCTGATGCAACCTATCCACCACCATGTCCACTCCAGGACAATCAGAAGGCTCCACCTGACCAGAGGAAAAACGAGGATGAAACCCCGAATTACAAAAGAAAGGAGAAACCAAGGTAGCAGAACTAGCCCGATTATTAAGGGCAAATTCGGCAAGCGGCAAAAAGGTAACCCAGTCATCTTGATCAGCAGAAACAAAACACCTTAAATAAGTTTCCAAGGTCTGATTAGTTCGTTCCGTCTGGCCATTCGTCTGAGGATGGAATGCAGACGAAAAGGACAAATCAATGCCCATCTTAGCACAGAACGTCCGCCAAAATCTAGACACAAACTGGGATCCCCTGTCAGAAACGATGTTCTCCGGAATCCCATGCAAACGAACCACGTTCTGAAAAAACAGAGGGACCAACTCAGAGGAGGAAGGTAACTTAGGCAAGGGTACCAGATGAACCATCTTAGAAAAGCGGTCACACACAACCCAGATGACGGACATTTTTTGAGAGACAGGGAGATCCGAAATAAAGTCCATGGAAATGTGCATCCAAGGCCTCTTCGGGATAGGCAAAGGTGACAACAATCCACTGGCCCGAGAACAGCAAGGCTTAGCCCGAGCGCAAACTTCACAAGACTGCACAAAAGAACGCACATCCCTCGACAAGGAAGGCCACCAAAAAGACCTGGCCACCAAGTCTCTAGTACCAAATATTCCAGGATGACCTGCCAACACAGAAGAATGGACCTCGGAGATGACTCTACTGGTCCAATTATCCGGAACAAACAGTCTTTCAGGCGGACAACGATCAGGTTTATCCGCCTGAAACTCCTGCAAAGCACGTCGCAAGTCTGGTGAGACAGCCGACAAAATCACCCCATCCCTAAGGATACCAGTGGGCTCAGAATTTCCAGGGGAGTCAGGCACAAAACTCCTAGAAAGAGCATCCGCCTTCACATTCTTTGAACCTGGCAGGTATGAAACCACAAAATCGAAACGGGAGAAAAACAGTGACCAACGAGCCTGTCTAGGATTCAGACGCTTGGCAGACTCAAGGTAAATCAGATTTTTGTGATCAGTCAAGACCACCACACGATGTCTAGCACCCTCAAGCCAATGACGCCACTCCTCAAATGCCCACTTCATGGCCAAAAGCTCCCGATTACCAACATCATAATTCCGCTCAGTGGGCGAAAACTTTCTAGAAAAGAACGCACATGGCTTCATCACAGAGCAATCGGAGCTTCTCTGTGACAAAACCGCCCCCGCTCCAATCTCGGAAGCATCAACCTCAACCTGAAAAGGAAGCGAAACATCTGGCTGACGCAACACAGGAGTAGAAGAAAACCGGCGCTTAAGTTCCTGAAAGGCCTCCACAGCCGCAGGAGACCAATCAGCAACATCAGCACCCTTCTTAGTCAAATCCGTCAAAGGCTTAACAACACTAGAAAAATTAGTTATGAAACGACGATAAAAATTAGCAAAGCCCAAGAACTTCTGTAGACTCTTAAGAGATGTAGGCTGCGTCCAGTCACAAATAGCCTGAACCTTGACGGGATCCATCTCAATAGTAGAAGGGGAAAAAATATACCCCAAAAAAGAAATCTTCTGGACTCCAAAGAGACACTTTGAACCTTTTACAAACAAAGAATTGGCCCGCAGGACCTGAAACACCTTCCTGACCTGCTGAACATGGGACTCCCAGTCATCAGAAAAAACCAAAACATCATCCAAATACACAATCATAAATTTATCCAGATATTCACGGAAAATATCGTGCATAAAGGACTGGAAGACAGAAGGAGCATTAGAAAGTCCAAAAGGCATCACCAAATACTCAAAATGGCCCTCAGGCGTATTAAATGCGGTTTTCCACTCATCACCCTGCTTTATCCGCACAAGATTATACGCACCCCGAAGATCAATCTTAGTGAACCATTTAGCCCCCTTAATGCGAGCGAACAAATCAGTCAACAATGGCAAAGGATACTGATATTTGACTGTAATCTTATTCAAAAGACGGTAATCTATAAAAGGCCTCAAGGAACCATCTTTTTTGGCCACGAAAAAAAAAAACCTGCTCCCAAAGGGGACGAAGATGGACGGATATGTCCCTTTTCCAAGGACTCCTTAACATAATCCCGCATAGCAGTATGCTCTGGCACTGACAGATTGAAGAAACGTCCTTTAGGAAATTTACTGCCAGGAATCAAATCTATAGCACAATCGCAATACCTGTGAGGAGGGAGAATTGAGCTTAGGCTCCTCAAAAACATCCCGATAATCAGACAAAAAAACAGGAACCTCAGAAGGAGTAGATGAAGCGATAGAAATCGGAGGTGCATCATCATGAACCCCCTGACATTCCCAGCTTAACACAGACATCGTTTTCCAGTCCAAGACTGGGTTATGAGTTTGTAACCATGGCAGACCAAGCACTAAGACATCATGTAAATTATACAGTACCAGGAAGCGAATCACCTCCTGATGAACGGGAGTCATACGCATGGTCACTTGTGTCCAGTACTGAGGTTTGTTCATAGCCAAAGGTGTAGAGTCAATTCCTTTCAAAGGAATAGGGACTTCCAGAGGCTCCAGACTAAACCCACAGCGGTTGGCAAATGACCAATCCATAAGACTCAGGGCAGCGCCTGAATCCACATAGGCATCGACGGAAATGGCTGATAATGAACAAATCAGAGTCACAGATAGAATGAACTTAGACTGTAAAGTACTAATGGCAACAGACTTATCAACCTTTTTTGTGCGTTTAGAGCATGCTGATATAACATGAGCTGAATCACCACAATAAAAACACAACCCATTTTTCCGCCTATAGTTTTGCCGTTCACTTCTGGACTGAATTCTATCACATTGCATTGTCTCAGGTGCCTGTTCAGAAGACACCGCCAAATGGTGCACAGGTTTGCGCTCCCGTAAACGCCGATCAATCTGAATAGCCATAGTCATAGACTCATTCAGACCTGTAGGCGCAGGGAACCCCACCATAACATCTTTAATGGCCTCAGAAAGGCCATCTCTGAATCTTGCAGCCAGGGCGCACTCATTCCACTGAGTAAGCACCGACCATTTCCGAAATTTCTGACAATATATTTCTGCTTCATCTTGCCCCTGAGAGAGAGCCAATAAAGCTTTTTCAGCCTGAATCTCTAGGTTAGGTTCCTCATAGAGCAAACCCAATGCCAGAAAAAACGCATCCACATTGAGCAACGCAGGATCCCCTGGTGCCAATGCAAATGCCCAATTCTGAGGGGCACCCCGCAGGAAAGATATAACAATTTTGACTTGCTGAGCAGGGTCTCCAGAGGAGCGAGATTTTAAAGAAAGAAACAACTTGCAATTGTTCCTAAAATTCAGAAAACTAGATCTATCTCCAGAAAAAAACTCTGGGATAGGAATTCTAGGTTCAGACATAGGAGCATGTACAACGAAATCTTGTATATTTTGAACCTTAGCAGCAAGATTATTCAGGCTGGAAGCCAAACTCTGGACGTCCATGATAAACAGCTGAGATCAGAGCCATTCAGGGATTAAGAGGAGGTAAGACGCAGCCAGGCTGCAATTAAGGCTAGGCAGCAAACTCTGAGGGGAAAAAAAAAAAAAAAAACTTCCTCAGACTACTTTTCCTCCTACTTCAGCCAATACGATTACCACTTTTTGGGCCGGCTATACTGTCATGATCCCAATGGCAGGGGAGCTCAAAAGGACAAGCACAAAAAACAAAACAAGCTCTAGGGTGATGGAAACTGAGCTGACCGCGATCCTGAACCTAACACACAACTAGCTGTAGCCGGGGAACGTGCTTACGATGATTCCTAGACGTCTCGCGCCAGCCGAAGGACTAACTTCCCCTATTAGAAGAAACACAGACCTCTCTTGCCTCCAGAGAAACACCCCACAGAAATAGCAGCCCCCCACATGTAATGACGGTGAAATGAGAGGAAAGCACATACGTAGTTATGAAAACAGATTCAGCAAAATGAGGCCCGCTAAAGCTAGATAGCAGAGGATACAAAAGTGAACTGCGCGGTCAGCGAAAAACCCTACAAAAAAACCTTCCAAAAATTACTTGAACTCATGTGCCAACTCATGGAACATGAGGAGTAATATCAGCCCACTAGAGCAACCAGCAAAAAGGAATCACATATCTGCAAGCTGGACTAAGACAAAAATTAAGCAAAACGTGGAACAGGAAAATTAAAAACTTAGCTTGTCCTGAAGATTACAGAAGCGGGAAGCAGAGGTAACAAGACACACTGATTACATTGATAGCCGGCGAGGAAATGACAAGAAAGCCAGGTTAAATAGGAAACTCCCATATCCTGATAGAACAGGTGGACACCAGAGACCGCAGAAAACACAAGTCACCCAGTACCATCTGTAACCACCAGAGGGAGCCCAAAAACAGAATCCACAACAAATCAGTACATGAATACATCACCAAAATCATCATCAGTACATGAAAACATCACCACAACCAAAATCAGTATAGAAATACATCAACAGAATCACCATCAGTACAGAAATACTTTACCAAAAGCACCCTCCGTATATTATTACATCATCAGAACCACCATAAGAACATGAATACATCAACAGAACCAGCAACAGTACAGAAGCACATCACCAGAACCAACAATAGTGCTAAAATACAGCATCACAACCACCAACAATACATGAATACATCACCATGACCACCATCAATACAGGAATACATCACCAGAACCACCATAAGTACAGTGGGGCAAAAAAGTATTTAGTCAGTCAGCAATAGTGCAAGTTCCACCACTTAAAAAGATGAGAGGCGTCTGTAATTTACATCTTAGGTAGACCTCAACTATGGGAGACAAACTGAGAAAAAAAATCCAGAAAATCACATTGTCTGTTTTTTTAATATTTTATTTGCATATTATGGTGGAAAATAAGTATTTGGTCAGAAACAAAATTTCATCTCAATACTTTGTAATATATCCTTTGTTGGCAATGACAGAGGTCAAACGTTTTCTGTAAGTCTTCACAAGGTTGCCACACACTGTTGTTGGTATGTTGGCCCATTCCTCCATGCAGATCTCCTCTAGAGCAGTCATGTTTTTGGCTTTTCGCTTGGCAACACGGACTTTCAACTCCCTCCAAAGGTTTTCTATAGGGTTGAGATCTGGAGACTGGCTAGGCCACTCCAGGACCTTGAAATGCTTCTTACGAAGCCACTCCTTCGTTGCCCTGGCGGTGTGCTTTGGATCATTGTCATGTTGAAAGACCCAGCCACGTTTCATCTTCAATGCCCTTGCTGATGGACGGAGGTTTGCCCTCAAAATCTCACGATACATGGCCCCATTCATTCTTTCATGTACCCGGATCAGTCGTCCTGGCCCCTTTGCAGAGAAACAGCCCCAAAGCATGATGTTTCCACCACCATGCTTTACAGTAGGTATGGTGTTTGATGGATGCAACTCAGTATTCTTTTTCCTCCAAACACAACAAGTTGTGTTTCTACCAAACAGTTCCAGTTTGGTTTCATCAGACCATAGGACATTCTCCAAAAACTCCTCTGCATCATCCAAATGCTCTCTAGCAAACTTCAGATGGGCCCGGACATGTACTGGCTTAAGCAGTGGGACACGTCTGGCACTGCAGGATCTGAGTCCATGGTGGCGTAGTGTGTTACTTATGGTAGGCCTTGTTACATTGGTCCCAGCTCTCTGCAGTTCATTCACTAGGTCCCCCCGCGTGGTTCTGGGATTTTTGCTCACAGTTCTTGTGATCATTCTGACCCCACGGGGTGGGATTTTGCGTGGAGCCCTAGATCGAGGGAGATTATCAGTGGTCTTGTATGTCTTCCATTTTCTAATTATTACATATTTACATAGTTACATAGTTATTAAGGTTGAAGGAAGACTATATGTCCATCTAGTTCAACCCATAGCCTAACCTAACATGTTGATCCAGAGGAAGGCAAAAAATCCCCATGTGCAAAGAGTAAGCTCCACATTGGGGAAAAAAATTCCTTCCCGACTCCACATACGGCAATCAGACTAGTTCCCTGGATCAACGCCCTATCAAGGAATCTAGTGTATATACCCTGTAACATTATACTTTTCCAGAAAGGTATCCAGTCCCCTCTTAAATTTAAGTAATGAATCACTCATTACAACATCATACGGCAGAGAGTTCCATAGTCTCACTGCTCTTACAGTAAAGAATCCGCGTCTGTTATTATGCTTAAACCTTTTTTCCACCAACCGCAGAGGATGCCCCCTTGTCCCTGTTTCAGGTCTATGATTAAAAAGATCATCAGAAAGGACTTTGTACTGTCCCCTCATATATTCATACATTAAAATAAGATCACCCCTTAGTCTTCGTTTTTCCAAACTAAATAGCCCCAAGTGTAATAACCTATCTTGGTATTGCAGACCCCCCAGTCCTCTAATAACCTTGGTCGCTCTTCTCTGCACCCGCTCCAGTTCAGCTATGTCTTTCTTAAACACCGGAGACCAGAACTGTGCACAGTATTCTAAGTGTGGTCGAACTAGTGACTTGTATAGAGGTAAAATTATGTTCTCCTCATGAGCATCTATGCCTCTTTTAATGCATCCCATTATTTTATTTGCCTTTGTAGCAGCTGCCTGACACTGGCCACTGAATTTAAGTTTGTCATCCACCCATACACCCAGGTCTTTTTCATTGACGGTTTTGCCCAGAGTTTTAGAATTAAGCACATAATTATACATCTTATTACTTCTACCCAAGTGCATGACCTTACATTTATCCCCATTAAAGCTCATTTGCCATTTATCAGCCCAAGCTTCTAGTTTACATAAATCATCCTGTAATATAAAATTGTCCTCCTCTGTATTGATTACCCTGCAGAGTTTAGTGTCATCTGCAAATATTGAAATTCTACTCTGAATGCCCCCTACAAGGTCATTAATAAATATGTTAAAAAGAAGAGGGCCCAATACTGACCCCTGTGGTACCCCACTGCTAACCGCTACCCAGTCCGAGTGTGCTCCATTAATAACCACCCTTTGTTTCCTATCCCTGAGCCAGCTCTCAACCCACTTGCACATATTTTCCCCTATCCCCATTATTCTCATTTTATGTATCAACCTTTTGTGTGGCACCGTATCAAAAGCTTTTGAAAAGTCCATATACACTACATCCACTGGGTTCCCTTGGTCCAATCTGGAACTTACCTCTTCATAGAAACTGATCAAATTAGTCTGACATGAACGGTCCCTAGTAAACCCGTGCTGATACTGGGTCATGAGGTTATTCCTCTTCAGATACTCCAGTATAGCATCCCTTAGAATGCCCTCCAGGATTTTACCCACAGTAGAGGTTAAGCTTACTGGCCTATAATTTCCGAGTTCAGTTTTTGTCCCCTTTTTGAATATTGGCACCACATTTGCTATACGCCAGTCCTGTGGCACAGACCCTGTTATTATGGAGTCTTTAAAGATTAAAAATAATGGTCTATCAATGACTGTACTTAATTCCTGCAGTACTCGAGGGTGTATCCCATCCGGGCCCGGAGATTTGTCAATTTTAGTGATTTTTAGACGCCGCCGCACTTCCTGCTGGGTTAAGCAGGTGACATTTAATTGGGAATTTTTATCACTAGACATTTTGTCTGCCATGGGATTTTCTTGTGTAAATACTGATGAAAAAAAGTCATTTAGCATATTGGCTTTTTCCTCATCCTCATCCACCATCTCACCCAGACTATTTTTAAGGGGGCCAACACTATCATTTTTTAGTTTCTTACTATTTATGTAGTTAAAGAATATTTTAGGATTATTTTTACTCTCTCTGGCAATGAGTCTCTCTGTCTCAATCTTTGCTGCCTTGATTTGCTTTTTACAGAATTTATTTAATGCCTCCTCACTACCTACTTCCTTTAATTCTCTAAATGCTTTCTTTTTGTCACTTATTGCGCCCCTTACAGCTCTATTTAGCCATATTGGTTTCCTCCTATTTCTAGTATGTTTATTCCCATACGGTATATACTGTGCACAGGTCCTATCCAGGATGCTAATAAACGTCTCCCATTTTCTTTGTGTATTTTTGTGTCTCAGGATATCGTCCCAGTTAATTGCACCAAGATCCTCTCTCATCCGTTGGAAATTTGCCCTCCTGAAGTTTAGTGTCCTTGTAACCCCTCTACTACACATCTTTTTAAAGGATACTTGAAAACTTATTATTTTGTGATCGCTATTTCCCAAGTGACCCCCAACCCTTATATTTGATATGCGGTCTGGCCTGTTGGTTAATATTAGGTCTAGCAGTGCTCCCACTGTTGATTTCTTCACTCCAAGCTGGTTGGCTATTGCAGATTCAGTCTTCCCAGCCTGGTGCAGGGCTACAATTTTGTTTCTGGTGTCCCTTGACAGCTCCTTGGTCTTCACCATAGTGGAGTTTGGAGTCAGACTGTTTGAGGGTGTGCACAGGTGTCTTTTTATACTGATAACAAGTTTAAACAGGTGCCATTACTACAGGTAATGAGTGGAGGAAAGAGGAGACTCTTAAAGAAGAAGTTACAGGTCTGTGAGAGCCAGAAATCTTGATTGTTTGTTTCTGACCAAATACTTATTTTCCACCATAATATGCAAATAAAATGTTAAAAAAACAGACAATGTGATTTTCTGGATTTTTTTTTCTCAGTTTGTCTCCCATAGTTGAGGTCTACCTATGATGTAAATTACAGACGCCTCTCATCTTTTTAAGTGGTGGAACTTGCACTATTGCTGACTGACTAAATACTTTTTTGCCCCACTGTACATGAATACATAACTGGAACCATGAACAGTACAGAAATGCAGCATTACAACCACCATTAGTGCACGAATACATCAGCAGAACCAATATTAGAACATGAATAAAGTACAACCCCAAGCATAGTACAATGATCAATTGAAATATTTGGTCAGCCCCATATACAGTTGTATCGCAAGAATCTACAACTCCAGGTATAATGTTAATTTTTAATCTTAAGGAGATTCTGTGAGCTATTGTTAATAGTCATTATAAGATTGCATATCACATAGCAATCACAGTACCGATGACACGTAGTTCGTATAAAAAAGTATACAGCCAAATACCTTACAGGTGACATCTCTGACTGGAGTCATTCTCTTTCGTTTTTTCTCCATTTTGTCCAGACATGATGACTTTTTACATCCACAACTCATCTATGCAGACTTCCGTCTTCTTCAGCCTTCTGTAGCACAACTAGACAGTGTTCTTAAAAATAACAGTGTAATTATAATGCTTGTGAATAAAAATATCTGAGCTATGCTGTGCCTGAGAATAAATTGTTACCATACACTGTGCTCTCTGCAGAAAATATGACCCTACACTGTCACTCTTATGGTACGTAGCCTCCACATTTTCCTCTCCGAATAAAATATTGCCTCTACACTGTCCGCACTTATTAACTATAACCACCGTGGTCCACCCTTATTAGCTATAACTGCCACACTGTTTTTCTTTATTAGCTATAGCCACCACAACATCCACCATTATTAACTATGACTGCCACACTGTCTACCCTGATTAGCTCTATCTTCCCCACTGTCCCTATCTTAAGTGTCCCCCACCACTCTGCCCTGTTTCCATACTGGATTCCCACTTCACACCGTCCCCTTACACTGAGTCTCCATCTACTGTTCAGTCTCTATACTGTATCACCTACTCACATTCCCCCCATTGCATATTGTATATTCCTTGCTGCACCCTTGCATTTTCCTCCACAATACACCCCTCTTTATACTGCCCTCATATACTATCCAGTCTCTATACTGTGACCCCTCAGTTTTCTCCATCATACTGTCCCCTAACACCTTTTCTCAAAACAGTCCATTTCATTAATCCCCCTCATACTGTCCCCTTACTCTATTCCTCCCCATACTGACCCATCACACCTTCCCTCTCATACTGTCCCCTTATATTATTGCTCCCCATAATGTGTCCTCACACTTTTCCCAATACTGTCCTCTCACTTTCTTCCCAATACTGTCCCCTCTCACTCTTCCCAATACTGTCACCTCACACTCCAACTCCATGTTGTCCCCTCATACTTTTTTCTCCATACAACCCCTCACACTTTCCCCCCATACTGTCTCCTTACAACATTCTCCCAATACTACCCCCTCACACCTTTCTCTTCCCATAAAGCCCCCTCACAGTTTTCTCCCATTATCTCCCCTCTTCCCCTCTCACTTTTCCACCCATACTGTCCACTCACACTTTTATCCACATACTGTCCCCTCACTTTATTCCCCCAAATGGTGCCTTACACACACTTTCCCACCCAAACAATCCACTCACTGTATAACGCCCCATACTGTCCCCTCACACACTTCTCCATACTGTCCCCTCACACATTTCTCCTCCCATTCTGTCTCATCCCTCACATACAGTTCCCTCATGCTAGTATACAGCCTTCATCCTGGTATATACAGTATGTCCCTTTTTCTGGTATATATGTGCCTCCGCCTGGTATATTTGTAACTCATCCTGATATTGATATATACTATATATATATATATATATATATATATATATATATATATATATATTCGGTGGGTACGGAAAGTGCTCGGACCCTTTTAAATTTGTGTTTTTTTTGTGTAGAAATTTTTGCTAATTTATCAAAAAAGAAAAACTGAAATATCACATGGTCATAAGTATTCAGACCATTTGCTCAGTATTGAGTAGAAGCACCCTATTGAGCTAGTACAGCCATGAGTCCTCTTGGGAATGATGCAATAAGTTTTTCACAGCTGATTTGGGGATCCTCTGCCATTCTTCCTTGCAGATCTGTTATGAAAGGCAATTCAGAATCACAATGGACATGGAGGTCAGAGCACATACAGTGAACTGACAATAACCCAAAATAATAGAACGAGCTCTGAGACGTGGGAACTCTGCAGACCGCAATCCCTAAGCCTATCAAACCACACTAAAGGTAGCCGTGGAGCGCACCTGACCAGAACCTAGGCGCCTCGTCACAGCCTGAGAAACTAGCTAATCCTGAAGATAGAAAAATAAGCCTACCTTGCCTCAGAGAAATTCCCCAAAGGAAAAGGCAGCCCCCCACATATAATGACTGTGAGTAAGATGAAAACACAAACATAGAGATGAAACAGATATAGCAAAGTGAGGCCCGACTAGCTGAACAGAACGAGGATAGGGAAGATAACTTTGCGGTCAGCACAAAAACCTATAAAAAACCACGCAGAGGGGACAAAAAGACCCTCCGCACCGACTAACGGTACGGAGGTGGTCCCTCTGCGTCTCAGAGCTTCCAGCAGGCGAGAAAAACCAATAAAGCAAGCTGGACAGAAAAATAGCAACAAAATAACATAAGCAAAACTTAGCTTTGCAGAGCAGAAGGCCACAGGAATGATCCAGGGAAAAAACAAGTCCCACACTGAAACATTGACAGGAAGCATAGATCAAAGCATCAGGTGGAGTTAAGTAGAGAAGAAGCTAACGAGCTCACCAGATCACCTGAGGGAGGAAACTCAGAAGCTGCAGTACCACTTTCCTCCACAAACGGAAGATCCCAGAGAGAATCAGCCGAAGTACCACTTGTGACCACAGGAGTGAACTCTGCCACAGAATTCACAACACAGATCCTCTCCAGTTCCGTCAGGTTGGATGGTGAACATAGGTGGACAGCCATTTTCAGGTCTCTCCAGAGATGCTCAATTGGGTTTAGGTCAGGGATCTGGCTGGACCAGTCATGAATGGTCACATAGATGTTCTGAAGCCACTCCTTTGTTAATTTAGACGTGTGCTTCGGGTCATTGTCTTGTTGGAAGGTAAACCTTCGGCCAAGTCTGAGGTCCAGAGCACTCTGGAAGAGGTTTTCATCCAGGATATCTCTTTACTTGGCCACATTCATGTTTCCTTCAATGGCTGCCATCACCATGTTTCGCTGTTGGGATTGTATTGGGCAGGTGACGAGCAGTGCCTAGTTTTCTCCACACATACCACTTAGAATTATCACCAAAAAGGTCTATTTTCATCTCATTGGACCAGAGAATCTTATTTCTCATAGTCTGGGAGTCCTTCATGTATTTCTTAGCAAACTCTAGGCGGGCTTTCATATGTCTAACACTGAGGAGAGGATTCCATTGGGTCACTGTGCTATAAAGCAGAGGTCCCCAACTCCAGTCCTCAAGGCCCACCAACAGGTCATGTTTTCAGGATTTCCTTTGCATTGCACAGGTGATGCAATTATTATCTGGGCAAGACTAAGGAAATCCTGAAAACATGACATGTTGGTGGGCCTTGAGGACTGGAGTTGGGGACCCCTGCTATAAAGGCCTGACTGGTGGAGGGCTGCAGTGATAGTTGACTTTTTGGAACTTTCTCCCATCTCCCTACTGCATATCTGGAGCTCTTCCACAGTGATTATTATTATTATTATTTATTTATATAGCACCATTGATTCCATGGTGCTGTACATGAGAAGGGGTTACATACAAATTACAGATATAACTTACAGTAAGCAAACTAACAATTACAGACTGATACAGAGGGGTGGCGACCCTGCCCTTGCGGGCTTACATTCTACAGGATGGTGGGGATGGAGACAATAGGTTGAGGGTTGTAGGAGCTCCGGTGTTGGTGAGGCGGTAGCTTCAGTAGTGGTGAGGAGGCAGCGGGATCAGTGCAAGCTGTAAGCTTTCCTGAAGAGGTGGGTTTCCAGGTTCCCTCTGAAGGATTCGAATGTGGTTGATAGTCGGATGTGTTGGGGCAAAGAATTCCAGAGGATGGGGGATATTCTGGAGAAGTCTTGGAAGCAATTGGGTGAGGAGCGGATAAGTGTGGAGGAGAGAAGGAGGTCTTGGGAGGACCGGAGATTACGTGAGGGAAGATATCGGGAGATTAAGTCAGAGATATATGGAGGACACTGGTTATGGATGGCTTTGTAGGTCAGTATTAGTAACTTGAACTGGATACGCTGAGGGAATGGGAGCCAGTGAAGAGACTTGCAGAGAGGGGATCTTTTTGTTCTTCTTTATCTCTCTCACCAAGGCTCTTCTCTCACATTTGCTCAGTTTGGCTGGACGGCCAAGTCTAAGAAGACTTCTGGTGGTCCCAAACTTCTTCCATTTAAGGATTATGGAGGCCACTGTGCTCTTAGGAACCTTTAGTACTGCATAAATTCTTTTGTAACCTTTGCCAGATTTGTGCCTTGCCACAATTCTGTCTCTGAGCTCCTTGGCCAGTTGCTTTGACCTCATGATTCTTATTTGGTCTGACATGCACTGTGAGCTGTGAGGTCTTATATAGACAGGTGTGTGCCTTTCCAAATCAAGTCCTATCAGTTTAATTAAACACAGCTGGACTCCAATGAAGGAGTAGAACCATCTCAAGGAGGAGCACAAATAAATGGACAGCAAGTGACTAAAATATGAGTGAATACTTATTACCATAAGATATTTTAGTTTGTTTTTTTAATAAATTAGCAAAAATGTCTACATTTCTGTTCTTCTCAGTAAAGATGGGGTGCAGAGTGTACATTAGTGAGAGAAAAATAACTTTTTTGTATTAACAAAATTGCTGCAATGAAACAAAGTGGGAAAAACTCAATGGGGTCTGTATACTTTCCATACCCATTGTGTATATACAGTATATATATATACTGTATATATATATATATATATATATATATATATATATATATATATATAATCATTGTATATGTCCTTTATCCTAGGCCCCATCTTGGTTTATATATCCCCCCATCCTGGCATATGTCCCCCCGTTCTGCCACTGTTCTCTAACCCCTTTCTGACATCGGCCGTAATAATACGCTGATGTCTGACATCTTTCCTTTGATGTGGGCTCTGGTGCTGAGCTCACACCTTTCCTGGCACATGTCAGCTGATTTGAACAGCTGACATGTGCCTCTAACAGCTGCAGGTAGAATTGCCATCCACCCGCGGCTGTTAACTAGTTAAATGCTGCTGTCCAACTCTGACAGGGGCATTTAACACGCGCTTCAGTCAAGAGCGCCAGAAATCCCACCCATCTACGCCAGTGTCACATGACCATGGGTCGCCGAAGGGTTGGCAAGGCAAACAGAGGTCTCCAGCAGACGTCTATGGCTGTCACTGCCGGATAGCTATGAGAGCCACCCGGTGGTCAGCGCTCATGGTAAGTGAGTAATTCTGTTACATACAGACAATTTGATCATCGCCTGTATGTAGCAGGGCCGATCGGGTTTTGGCAGCTTCTAGTCTCCCTTGGAGACTATTGAAGCATGCCAAAAGTAATTAAAAATTAAAAAAAAAAAAAATTTAAAAAATAATAAAAAAATATAAAAGTTCAAATCAAAACTTTTTCGCCCCATTCGAAATAAAACAATAAAAAAATCAAACATAGACATATTTCATATCGCCACGTTCAGAATCGCTCGATCTATTAATGAAAAAACCTGATCGCTAAACAGTGTAGTGAGAAAAAAGTCAAAACGCCAGAATTATGTTTTTTTGGTCATTTATCAAAAGATTGTTTCTGCACCAAAATGGTATATTTACAAATGTCAGCTTGGCACACGTCGTCACGCAGACCTAGATCACAAAAAATGGAGACATTATGGGTATCAGAAAATGGTGCCTTTTTTATATTTTAACAAAGTTTGGAATTTTTTTTCTTAGATAAAAAAGAACGTATAGATTTTTGGTGTTTATGAACACATAATGACCTGGAGAAAAATAATGGCCGGTCACTTTTAGCACTTAGAGAGCGTAGTAAAAAGCAAGATTAAAAAACAACTGTGGGATTGCACTTTTTTTTGCATTTTCACCGCACTTGGAATTTTTTTCCCATTTTTCAGTACACGATATGTTAAACTCGATCATGTTTTCAAAAGTTCAACTTGTCTCACAAAAACAAGCTCTCACTGTTAGGACTGGCGGAACGCACCAAGTATAAGGTGTAATGGTATTAGGTGCGTTCGCCGTCCGAGGTCCACCGTGCAGGTAAAAGACCCTGCTGCTAGTAAGACGGACTATATGGCGGTACTAAGTATACACACTTGGGTTAACTTCACCCTGCGTGAAGGAAGCGATCCTGTTGCGTCACAGGACCGCAGTACCGCACATAAAGCGCGAGCAAGAAGTCAGCGAACACAACCCCTACACAGGATTGAAGTCCGATTAGACACTTGCTGGCACAACACCGCAACTGGGTGTGTCAGAGGAACATAAATAGTAATATAAAGGCACAAGAGTGCGTGCGGTGCCGCACTGACGGACGCCACTAACCACCCAGGCTTGGGTCAGGAAAGCACAGAGCAAGCGCACGGCGCCGTACTGGCGGACACAGCAACTGGTAGCTGTAATGTGTGTTTCGTGCTGTTGGATAAGTCGGGCGCTAGATAGCAAACATACACCTTCCGCGAACAGACATTCAATAGGGAGGGTTATTTAAAGAGCGACTTTCACTCACAACACACACACATATTATAAGACAATACTAGCGCATGGCCGTGCGGCCATGCGAGGCTTAAATAGCTGCAGCATGTTTAGGACCTTCCAAAGAAGGACCAATGGAGTGCTGCAGCACCTGAGCATGTGACCCTGGATCTCCACTGAGAGATCTCGCCCTGGGCATGCTCAGAGTGCAAAGCAGGATTTAGTCCTAGCAGCTACAAGGACCTTAGCTGCACTATCTGATCATGTGACCCTCGATCTCCACTGAGAGATCTTACTCTGGGCATGCTCAGAATGTAAAAAGCAGGACTTAGCCCCAGAAACGTCCGCTCGCCGCTGCCCAGCACTGACTTCAATGGGAGAAGCAGGAAACACAGCAGTAACTCTAAGCAAAGAGTCAGACTGAGCGAGACGCTGGGATCGACGTCTCTGCTGAGCAAGCTCCTCTGCGGCAGGAGAAGAATGGGAGACCGCAGCGGAGATGGCCTGAGATTCCCCCTGTGCAGAGGCAGGAACTCGACCCCTAACACTCACACTGCCGTTTCAACCAAAAAATAAAAAGTTAAGTCTCTGGGGAAAAAGGGGAATAAAAAATGAAAACGAAAATACCTCTGGTAATGAAGGGTTTAATGTATAAAAAAAATTACCCTAATACTCACCAAGGACTTACATAGAGATCATGAGGCCCCATAGCAGAAATATAATTTACTTTACATAGTCCTCCATATAGTACAATGCACAGCCCATAAGCCTAACTAGAGTGACATGAAAAAGTTTGAGCACCCCTGGTCAAAATTACTATTATTGTGAACAGTTAAGCAATTTGAAGATGAAATGACCTCTAAAAGGCCTAAAGTTAAAGATGACACATTTCTTTTATATTTTAGTTACCGTATCTACTCGTGTATAAGCTGCCCCGAATATTAGCCGAGGCACCAAATTTGCCCCGAAAAACTGGGAAAATTTATTGACTCGAGTATAAGACAGGTATGCTTTGTCCCTTCATCTCTATCCTGGTATGCATGGTTCCTCACCCCGATCCTTGTCTGCATGACTCCTTATCCCCCATCTTTGTCTGCATGGCTCCTTATTCCCATCCATGTCTGCATGGGTCCTTATTCCCATCCTTGTCTGCATGGCTCCTTATTCCCATCCTTGACTGCATTGCTCCTTATCACCATGCTTGTCTATATGGCTCCTCATCCCCATCCTTCTTTGCATGGCTCCTTGTCCTCATCCTTGTCTGCATGGCTCCTTATCCCCGTCCTTTTCTATATGGCTCCTTGTCCCCTCCTTGTCTGCATGGTTCCTCATTCCTATCCTTGTATGGGTGGCTTCAATAAGAAAAGCATAAAAAAAAATCATACCTTCCCTGCACGCCCTTGCTGCTGTTTGTTCCGGTGCCAGCAGATCCTGCGGCCAAGCGACCATGTGTCCCTGCTCATTAAGGGAATGAATATTAACCTCTCTCCATGACTATGGGAGTGAAGAGAGGTGAATATTAATTATCTTAATGAGCGGACACCTGTAATAGCTCGGCAGCTGCTGGAAGCCTGCAACTGTGGCTGTAACTGTGCGCACTATAAGGGCCCCTTTCCACTTGTGTGAGAAAAAAATGGTCCGATTTACGGACCGAAAAAACTGATGTAACGTCTGCGAGTGCCATGCGAGTGTCATGCGAGTGTCATGCGATTTTTTTATCGCAACATCCGTATGACATCCGTATTGCTGTCCGATTTTTACGCACGGGTCTCCTTTGAAAAGCCGGTAATTCAGCGCAGAGTACAGTAAAATCACAGTGACAGGTTAGATTAGAGTAGATATATACACATAGAATAGGTATATATACCTATACCTGCTCTTTTATATATACCTATATACTTTGTTTTATAACTGGGGAGCTGGACAGTCTGTGAAAAAGTCTTAATTTTCAAGCAGGCATTGCTTTATGAAGAAGTTAAACCTGTAGTGATTTATGGATCAATTGGACAGGTTGGGAAAAGCAAAAGAGAGAAAGGCAAAATTTAAGTATGATAGCTTTGATACAGTTAGGTCCATATATATATTTGGACAGAGACAACATTTTTCTAATTTTGGTTATAGACATTACCACAATGAATTTTAAACAAAACAATTCAGATGCAGTTGAAGTTCAGACTTTCAGCTTTCATTTGAGGGTATCCACATTAAAATTGGATGAAGGGTTTAGAAGTTTCAGCTCCTTAATATGTGCCACCCTGTTTTTAAAGGGACCAAAAGTAATTGGACAGATTCAATAATTTTAAATAAAATGTTCATTTTTAGTACTTGGTTGAACACCCTTTGTTGGCAATGAGTGCCTGAAGTCTTAAACTCATGGTCATCACCAGATGCTGTGCTTCCTCCTTTTTGCTGCTCTGCCAGGCCTTCACTGCGGTGGTTTTCAGTTGCTGTTTGTTTGTGGGCCTTTCTGTCTGAAGTTTAGTCTTTAACATGTGAAATGCATGCTCAATTTGGTTGAGATCAGGTGAATGACTTAGCCATTCAAGAATATTCCACTTCTTTGCTTTAATAAACACCTGGGTTGCTTTGGCTTTATGTTTTGGGTCATTGTCCATCTGTAGTATGAAACGACGACCAATCAGGTTAGCTGCATTTAGCTGGATCTGAGCATGTTCTTGTCTCTTTCTTGGACCAGCACTCCTCCCATTTGGCACAGATGATTTTAATTAGCAGGAGACTGCAAAGTAAGGGGTCTAGCCCATGTTGGCTCTCACTGAAGAGCTGGAGGAAGGTGAGTTTCAATGCTCCTTTCATTTTGGTGCTGTGCATTATATACTATATATCTATATATATAATTGTCTAAGGGTTTTTCCGTCTGTCTGTCTGTCTGTCTGTCTTTCTGTCTGTCCTGGAAATCCCGGCTCTCTGATTGGTCGAGACCGCCAGGCCTCGACCAATCAGAGACCGGCACAGCATCGACGTAGAAATCCCGCATCTCTGATTGGTCGAGGCCGCCAGGCCTCGACCAATCAGCGACGGGCACAGCGACGATGATGTCATAAAGGACGTAGACATCCCGCGTCTCTGATTGGTCGAGGCCGCCAGGCCTCAACCAATCAGCAACGGGCACAGCGACGATGATGTCATAATGGTTGCCATGGCGACGATGATGTCATAAAGGTTGCCTCGACCAATCAGCGACGGGCACAGTCTGCCGCGAATTCTGGAATCATCATTGTCCATATACTACGGTGACATGCATATTCTAGAATACCCGATGCGTTAGAATCGGGCCACAATCTAGTATATATATATATATATATATAGTGAATTTTTGCATTTTAAAAAATACACAAAGGAAAATGGGCCAATGCTAAATGTTGGGCACCCTTGGAGATATGTGTGCTCAGTAGTGTTGAGCATTCTGACTGCAAATAACGGGTATCGGCCGATATTCGCGGTATCGGAATTCCGATACCGAGTTCCGATACTTTCTCAATATCGGATACCGGAATCGGAAGTTCCCATAATTCAATGGACCAGTTTCATTTAATTCAGCCAATGAGGAATCCTAAGAAGTGTGGGCATATCCTGTTATGCATGTTAGTCATGTAACTACTGGCATGGCTCTGATTGGCTGCTGAAATGATGTCATGATGCACTATAAAAGTCGCTGCTGCCATTATGGGTTCACTGTGCTGTGAATTCAGTTAGGGACAGGACGCTGTTGTTCTGACTGCGGGCAAGTTTGAGATAGAGATTTGCTTCATTGTGCTTTACCCAGGCTAATTTAGCAACCGCTGTGTGAGAACCTTGTTTTTGCCTTGCAGCGCTGTTCACAGCTGTCTGCAAGGTCTCTGTGTGAGTGCAGCTCACTCTGTAGTCTGTTCTGCAGCCACAGCCGGTTGTAGACAGCTCAGTGTGCGTCACTGACTCATACTGTTCCATTGCCCTTTTTTCAATTAGTGCTGCCTGCTGCACATTTTGTCCTGATTTATCCTATTAGTTGGTTTCCATCCTTACCCTGCTAGATTGTGGAAAACACTATATAGGAGTACATAGAGGAGCTTTTTTTGGCCTTGCAGCGCCGTTCATGGCTGTCTGCAAGGTCTCTGTGTGAGTTCAGCTAATGCTGCAGTCTGTTCTGCGAAAAAAACAAAAAGATAATAAAGTTCACCAAACACTCCACTTTACAGTTGTGTAGGCCAAATTAGCTCATATTAAAGTCTAGTCCACACTTTATAAAATTAGTGTTTCTTATACCTGTTAGCAGCTGTTCAGGAATAAACACACTAAGCCCTTAATACTTTTCTGCCTATCTTTATCAGTCTACCAAGATGAAGAAGGCAGGGAGTAAGGCACATGGTCGTGGGCATGGAGGTGGAGCAGGGAGAGGACGTGGGGATTCTGTGCCTGCTGCGGGCAACGGTGACTCATCATCCCCCAGTTTTACTAGGGAACAGTCCTTCATGCGCAGCTTTGTAGGAGCCCGCCATACCCCACTGCTGTGGGATGAACAAATTGAAGCCATTGTCGGATGGATGGCATCTAACGCATCGACTTCAATTAGTGCCACATCCTCACAGGCACAGAGCACTGAAGAGCACCCATCTGTCTCTTCACCACATGCAAAATTGCCCAGGCAGTCAGAGAGCCCAGTGCAGGAGCCATCTCTACTTCTGTTCTCTGAATCTCTTGGCTTGGAAAGAGGGGGCCAGCCAAGCAGCATTCGAGAATCTGAAGAGGTAGTATGCCATGATGCGCAACAGCTTTGTCTCTCTGAATCTAAAGAGGCGGGTGGGCCAGTGCCTACGGTCACCACACCTCTGTACACATCTGATGATGAGACTCAAGTGCCACTTTCTGGTGCGTACAGTGCTGCTGAGACTACCCAGGAGAAGCAGTTGTTGGAAGAGGGTAGTGTAGATGATAAAGTCCTTGACCAATCATGGCGTGAGGTACAGGAAGGTGGTGGGAGCAGCTCTGAAGAAGAGATTTCCCGAACGGCGCAAAGAGGGAGGGGGAAGACTGCATTGCCTGTAGCCTCCACTTCGGCACCCATTAGGAGCATGCCTCTTCCAAAACCCAAAACGGGTGCTCCCAAGATGTGCAGTGCCTGGTCCTTTTTTGACACAGTTGCAGATGACATTTTCTTTGTCAAATGCAAGCTGTGTAATCAGAAAGTCAAAAGAGGGAAAAGTGTCAGCAACCTCAATACCACAAATATGTGGAAACATGTGCGGACCAAGCACGTGGTGGAGTTACAAAAACACACTGAAGACCTAGGCCAACCTACAGTGGCACCTACTACCTCTTCAGCTCGTTTTGCAGCCTTTTCCTCCAGCTCACACACAGCTGGTTCGGCTTCCTCACAGGATCACCATGGAAGAACCTCTGGCACTGTTTTTACAGAGACCAAGTTTAATTCCACCCACAGCACCACATTCCCTGTCATCCTCACACTCCCAGCCCAGTCTACAGCCATCGGTAGCACAGGCATGGGAGAAAAGGCGGCCGTTCTCGGCAAACCACCCCCGAGCACAGGCTCTGAATGCTGGCATTGCAAAACTACTGTCCCTTGAAATGCTGTCATTCAGGCTGGTGGAGACTGACACCTTCCGTAGCTTGATGGCATTGGCAGTCCCACAATACAACATGCCCAGCCCTTTTTTTTCAGCAGGCAAGCCGTCCCTACCCTGCAAAAGCATGTGGAGGGAAACATTAAACAAGCGCTACTAAATGCCGTCAGTAGCAAAGTCCACCTCACCACCGATGCGTGGAGCAGTCACCATGGACAGGGACGATATCTTTCCCTTACTGCCCATTGGGTCAATGTTGTGGAGCCGGGTACAGATTTTGCGAGTGGCGCTGTACGTGTTCTGCCAACTCCAGGGATTGCAGAAATCCAGTCTGTTCACATTGACTTTTCCTCATACTCCAGTTCCTCAGAATCAGTGCTTTGGGGAATCAAAGCCACACAGCACAGGAGATCTGGAATGCCATCAAGCAGGAGAGCGACGTGTGGTTTGTGCCAGCAAATCTCCAGCCAGGCATGGTAGTGTGTGACAATGGCAAAAATCTGGTGGCAGCTCTGGGCCTAGGCAACCTCACTCACATCCCATGTCTGGCACATGTGCTCAACTTGATCGTGCAGAGTTTTTTGAGGGACTATTTGGATCCTGATGCACTGTTGCACAAGGTCCGCCTAGAGTGTGCTCACTTGTGGCGTTCCAGCATGGCCAGATTGCACATTGCAGCTCTGCAGCGCCGATTCCGCCTTCTGGAACATCGCATCATATGTGACCTACCCACCAGGTGGAATTCAACGTTACATATGTTGGAGCGGTTGTGTGAGCAGCAGCCAGCAGTAATGGAGTACCAGCTGCCGTTCAGACTTCACAACCACTGAGTGGGCCACTATGAAGGACATCTGCCAGGTTTTGCGTGCCTTTGATGATTCCACGCGGATGGCAAGTGCAGATGATGCACTAGTCAGCATGACTATCCTGCTTGAAAAAACACTGCAAGCGCTAAGGGATGAGGTTGTGGAAGAGGTGTAGGATGAGGAGTCTCAAATGCCATCTGCTTCTGGACAGTCTGCACAACGTTGTTCCTCACAAAGACCTAGGCAGGGGACACTTTATGAGGAGGATGAGGAGGAGTCAATGGAGGAGGAAGACATCTGTCCAGAGGAGGGAGTTACACAATGCTCTAGTAGTCAGTATGTAGAGCGAGGGTGGGGTTATGCAGAGCAGGCAGAGATCACGCCTCAAGCAGGGGACAGCGTTTCTTGGCCAGTTGGCAGTCTGCAGCACATGGTTGATTTCATGCTGCAGTGCCTGAGAAACTATCACCCACATTCTCAATACGGCTGATTATTGGGTGTATACCCTCCTAGATCCTCGCTACCGGGACAACTTACAAAGCCTCATAACACCGTTGAACTGGGAGCGTAAAATGCGGGAGTACCAAGACAAACTGGTGCATTCCATCATCTTCTCCAGTCCAACCGAGAGCAGTGCTGCTAGTGCTTTACAAAGCAGCTCAGTACGTCGACACAGTGGAGGAAGCTCTGCACAAAGAGGGAGCAGAAGCAGTGCCTCAGCACAAGTCAAGACCAGTATGGCCCAACTGTGGCAAAGTTTTGTGTGCCCGCCACAAATGTCTACACCATCACAGACGGTTCCAGTCAGCAGGAGGCAACGTTTCTGTCAGATGGTGACAGACTACATGTCTTGCCCTCTCAGTGTACTCCCAGACAGCTCTTCCCCCTTCAAGTTTTGGGTCTCTAAGCTGGATACATGGTCAGAGCTTAGCCAGTATGCATTGGAGGTGCTGGCTTGCCCTGCTGCTAGTGTATTTTCGGAACGTGTCTTTAGTGCCGCAGGTGGTGTACTAACAGACCATCGCATGCGACTATCCTCCGATAACGCTGACCGGCTTACTTTTCTGAAAATGAACAAGGCCTGGATATTGCAGGAATTTGCCACTCCTCTTCCAAATTAAATAATTGGTTGGCAACAGTATCTAGGTCTCCTGTTGTGTTCATGTTTCTACCACCTAAACAGTAATCCCAGGGCTCCAACACCGCCAGTTGCTGCTCAGAAGTGTCTTTGGCATGGGTACTCCCTCCTGCTCAGCCTGGTTTCAGCACGCCAACTGTTTCCGGGTAGTGTCAAGGTCACTTTGCCTCCAATACGTTGTCCTGTCGCGTTCCGGTCGGGTTAGCCATCTCTACGGTGCCTGCAGTTTCACTGCTTCCTATGTGGGCTGCGGGAACTGGCAATCAAGGCTGGTTCTGTAGTGCCAATAGGATAAGCTCCCCCTGTAGGACTGTGGGTTTTCGGTAACTCTGGCCGGCTCACGGCCTAGCAATATTTTTTTTCCTGTGGACCTTCTGCTGCCTATGTGAGTTCCAGCACCATTTGCTGGTTCTTTGGAAGACAATCTTGAATAGGTCCCCCTGGTTCCAGCACCGTCAGCTGGTTCCAGGCAGAGCCTTTTGCTTAAGTGCCTCCTTCTGGGTATTTGAGTTCCACCAACATCTGGTGGTACTTGGTAGTGCTTTCTGGCAGGCACAGGTACCTCCTGCTCAGTAACCGGGT
Source organism: Ranitomeya imitator (assembly GCF_032444005.1). NCBI lineage: Eukaryota > Metazoa > Chordata > Amphibia > Anura > Dendrobatidae > Ranitomeya > Ranitomeya imitator. Next base: position 240,096,128 of record NC_091282.1, read on the forward strand.
TCCAGTGACATCAGCTGGTCCTCGGTAGTTCCATTGGCTCTTGTACCTTCGGCTACGCATCCAGGTTCCAGTACAATCAGCTGGTTCTCGGCAGTGTTTTTGGCACGGGTACTCCCTCCAGCCCAGCCTGGTTCCAGCACACCAGCTGTTTCCGGGTAGTGTCAAGGTCATTTTGCCTCCAATACATTGTCCTGTTGGGTTCCAGTCGGGTTAGCCAACTCTATGGTGCCTGCAGTTTAGGTGCTTCCTATGTGGACTGCGGGAGCTGGCAATCAAGGCTAGTTCCCTAGTGCCAATAGGACAAGCACCCCTGTAGGACTGTGGGTTTTCGGTAACTCCGGCCGGCTCGCGGCCAAGCAATTTTTTATTTTTCATGTAGACTTTCTGCTGCCTATCTGAGTTCCAGCACCATTAGCTGGTTCTTTGGAAGACAATCTTGAATACGTCCCCCTGGTTCCACCACCATCAGCTGGTTCCAGGCAGAGCCTTTTGCTTAGGTGCCTCCTTCTGGGAATCTGAGTTCCACCAACGTCTGGTGGTCCATGGTAGTGCTTTCTGGCACGGGTACCTCCTGCTTAGTAACCGGGTTTTTGTACCGTCAGCTGGTCCTCGGTATTTCCATTGGCTCTTGCACATTCTGCTACCAATCCGGGTTATAGTACAGTCAGCTGGTTCTCGGCAGTGTCTTTTGCTCTTGTACCTCCTGCTCCCCATCCTGGTTCCAGTACCGTCAGCTGGATCCAGGCAGAGCCTTTGGCTTAGGTGCCTCCTTCTGGGTATCCGAGTTCCACCAATATCTGGTGGTCCTTGGTAATGCTTTCTGGCATGGGTACCTCCTGCTTAGTAACCGGGTTCCAATACCATCAGCTGGTCTTCGGTAGTTCCATTGGCTCTTGTACCTTCTGCTACTCATCCGGGTTCCAGTACCATCAGCTGGTTCTCAGCAGTGTCTTTTGTTCTTGTACCTTCTGCTCCTCATCCTGGTTCCAATACCATCAGCTGGTTCCAGGCAGAGCCTTGGGGTTCGGTGCCTCCTTCTGGGTATCCGTGTTCCACCAATGTCTGGTGGTCCTTGGTAGTGCTTTCTGGCATGGGTACCTCCTGCTTAATAACCGGGTTCCCGTACCGTCAGCTGGTCCTCAGTAGTTCCATTGGCTCTTGTACCTTCGGCTACCCATCCGAGTTCCAACACCGTCAGCTGGTTCTCAGCAGTGTCTTTTGCTCTTCTACCTTCTGCTCCCCATCCTGGTTCCAGTACCGTCAGCTGGTTCCAGGCAGAGCTATTGGCTTAGGTGCCTCCTTCTGGGTATCCGAGTTCCACCAACGTCTGGTGGTCCTTGGTAGTGCTTTCTGGCACAGGTACCTCCTGCTTAGTAACCGGGTTCCAGTACCGTCAGCTGATCCTCGGTAGTTCCATTGGCTCTTGTACCTTCGGCTTCCCATCCGGCTTCCAGCCCCGTCAGCTGGGTCTTGGCAGTGTCTTTGGCTCTTGCATCCTGTTTCCAGTACCGTCAGCTGGTTCCAGGCAGAGCCTTTGGCTTAGGTACCTCCTTCTTGGTATCCGGGTTCCACCAACGTCTGGTGGTACTTGGTAGTGCTTTCTGGCTCAGGTAGCTCCTGCTTAGTAACTGGGTTCCAGTACTGTCAGCTGGTCCTCGGTAGTTCCATTGGCTCTTGCACCTTTGAGTAGCCATCCAGGTTCCAGTACCGTCAGCTGGTTCTCGGCAGTTCCTCAGCCTTTTTGTACCTGCTGCTATATTTCCAAGTTCAAGACCCTAAAGACGACGACCCTGAAGACCACCCCGAAGAAGACGACAACCCCGGAGACGACGACCCTGGAGATGATGACCCTGAAGAAGACGACCCCGGAGAGGACGACCCTGGAGACGATGACCCTGAAGACCAAGAAGCAGAAGAACAAAAAGATGCAGAACAAAAAGCAGAAGAACGTTAAGCATAAGACTAAAAATCAGAGCAAAAGATATTATCTAAATTATAAGCAGAAGAAGACTAAGCAGTGTATGGGGGTGAGTCCGTTCTTCCTCGTGGTGCCCCTGGAAAAAACCTGCTGCTGCAGGCCAAACAGAACGCAGACAAATCCTGTTGTTAATCTTTTGTGACAGGCTGTTGTGAATTCCACTCTTGGGCTCCCTCCGGTGGTTGTAAGTGGCACTTTTGTGAGTTCTGCTCTTGGGCTCCCTCTTGTGGTTTCTAGTGGTATGGCTGCTCCTTGGAGTTAGCTGTCATCAGCTGCCTCCACTTATCATCTCTTCTGCTCTGCTATTTAGGCCTGGCTCTTTCTTCAGCCAGTGCCACTTGTGAATGGTTCCTGGTTGGATTCACATCTCTTTGGAGTTCCCTGTTATCCTGACCAGTTCAGCAAAGCTAAGTTTTTGCTTGCTCTTTTCTGTCCATAGATTGTGGACTTATCCATTCTGTGCTTTCTATGTTTGTCCAGCTTATCAGTGTGAATTAATTCTGTCTTGCTGGAAGCTCTGGGAGCCAGATTTGCCCTCCACACCTTTAGTCAGGTGTGGAGATTTTTTGTAAACTCTGCGTGGATTTTTGTAGTGTTTTATACTGACCGCACAGTATTCCATCCTGTCCTATCTATTTAGCTAGACTGGCCTCCTGTGCTCATCCTGGTTTCATTCTGTGTATGTCTTTTCCCTCTCCACTCACAGTCATTATTTGAGGGGGGCTAATCTATCCTTTGGGGATTTTCTCTGAGGCAAGATAGCTTTCCTGCTTCTTTCTTTAGGGGTAGTTAGCTCTTAGGCTGTGGCGAGATGCCTAGGGAGAGCTAGGAGCATTCCACGGCTACTTCTAGTGTTGTGTTGAGCTTAGGGACTGCGGTCAGTACAGTTACCACTTCCTTCAGAGCTTGTTCCATGTTGCTCCTAGACCACCGTATCATAACAGTACATGTGGCCAAAAATGAATTAAATGCATCTCAAAAGAAGGAAAAGAAAGTTCTGAACCATTTTTCTTTCTGTGCTCTGGTTTGTCTTTTTTTTCCTCTTGATATCTGGGTGGTTCAGGATATATGCTTTGGCATGGATGTTCAGGGTTTGTTCTCTCGTGTGGATCAACTTGCTGCAAGAGTACAGAGTATCCAGGACTATGTTGTCCAGACTCCGGCTTTAGAGCCTAGAATTCCTACTCCTGATTTGTTTTTTGGGGACAGATCCAAGTTTTTGAACTTTAAAAATAACTGCAAATTGTTTTTTGCTTTGAAACCCCGTTCTTCTGGTGATCCCATTCAGCAAGTAAAAATCATCATATCCTTGCTGCGTGGTGACCCTCAAGACTGGGCTTTTTCTCTTGAAACAGGGGATCCGGCATTATTGAATGTAGATGCATTTTTTCAAGCGCTCGGATTATTGTATGACGAACCTAATTCTGTGGATCATGCAGAAAAAACCCTGTTGGCCTTGTGTCAAGGTCAGGAAGTAGCAGAGTTATACTGCCAGAAATTTAGAAAATGGTCTGTGCTCACTAAATGGAATGAAGAGGCTCTGGATGCTATTTTCAGAAAAGGTCATTCTGAAACCCTTAAAGATGTTATGGTGGGCTTTCCTACGCCTGCCGGTTTGAGCGAATCTATGTCTCTAGCCATTCAGATTGATCGGCGTCTGCGCGAGCGCAAAGCTGTGCACCATATGGCAGTATCCTCTGAGCAAAGTCCTGAACCTATGCAATGAAATAGGATTTTGACTAGAATAGAACGGCAGGAATTCAGACGTCAGAATAGGCTGTGTTTTTACTGTGGTGATTCGGCTCATGTTATCTCTGATTGCCCTAAGCGTACTAAGAGAGTCGCTAGGTCTGTTACCATTAGTACTATACTGTTATGGACCTGGTGGTTAGGAGCACCCGGAACGACCTGATGGTTAAACTCACACAGGACAAACTCTGGGAAGTGGGAGCTCTGCTCACCGCAACCCCTAATCCTATCACACAACTAGAAATAGCCGTGGAGCGTACCTGACTCTGCCTAGATGCCTCTTCACAGCCTAAGAGCTAACTAGCCCTAGAAATAGAAAATAAAGCCTACCTTGCCTCAGAGAAATTCCCCAAATGAAAAGGCAGCCCCCCACATATATTGACTGTGAGTTAAGATGAAGTCACAAACACAGAAATGAAACAGGTTTCAGCAAAGGGAGGCCAGACTTACTAAACAGACTGAGGACAGGAAAGGTATCTTTGCGGTCAGCACAAAAAACTACAAAAAGACCACGCAGAGTGTGCAAAAAAGACCTCCGCACCGACTCACGGTGCGGAGATGCCACTCTGCATCCCAGAGCTTCCAGCTAGCAAGGCAAAATCATGATAGCAAGCTGGACAAGAAAACAATGAACAAATAATTAACTAGCAGGGACTTAGCTTCTGCTGGAGTAGACAGGTCACCAGAAAGATCCAAGAGCGAACTGAACCAGTACAAGAACATTAACAGCTGGCATGGAGTAACGATCTGAGTGGAGTTAAATAGAGCAGCCAGCCAAAGAATAAACTCCGTCACCTGTGGAAGGAGCCTCAGAAGCAGCAGCTCCACTCACAGCCACCAGAGGGAGTCCATGGACAGAACTCGCCAAAGTACCATTCATGACCACAGGAGGAAGTTCGATAACAGAATTCACAACACTATACAGCCTAAATTTCTCTTATCTGTAACCCTGATTTGCTCATTGTCGTCCTTTTCTGTCATGGCATTTGTGGATTCAGGCGCTGCCCTGAACTTACTGGACTTAGAATTCGCCAGGCGTTGTGGTTATTTCCTTGCAGCCTTTGCAGAGCCCTATTCCTTTGAGGGGTATTGATGCTACACCCTTGGCCAAGGATAAACCTCAGTACTGGACACAGATGACTATGTACATGGCTCCTGCACATCAGGAAGATTGCCTTTTTCTGGTGTTGCATTACCTGCATGATGTTGTTGTACTGGGATTTCCATGGTTACAGGAACATAATCCGGTGCTGGATTGGAAAACTATGTCGGTGACTAGTTGGGGTTGTCGAGGAGTACATAGTGACATTCCTTTGATGTCAATTTCCTCTTCCCCCTCTTCTGAGGTCCCTGAGTTTTTGTCGGATTTCCAGGATGTATTTGATGAACTCATGTCCAGTTCCCTTCCTCCGCACAGGGACTGTGATTGTGCTATTAACTTGATTCCTGGTTGCAAGTTCCCTAAGGGCCGCCTTTTCAATCTGTCTGTGCCAGAGCATGCCGCCATGCGGAGTTACAGTATGTTAAGGAGTCTTTGGAGAAGGGACATATTCGGCCCTCTTCGTCACCATTGGGAGTGGGTTTCTTTTTTGTTGCTAAGAAGGATGGCTCCTTGAGACCCTGTATTGATTATCATCTTCTTAATAAGATCACGGCCAAATTCCAATACCCCTTGCCTTTGCTTACTGATTTGTTTGCTCAGATTAAGGGGGCTAGTTGGTTTACTAAGATTGACAGGGTGACGAATGGAAAACTGCATTTAATACGCCCGAAGGCCATTTTGAATACCTTGTGATGCCATTTTGGCTCTCTAATGCTCCATCTGTGTTCCAGTCTTTCATGCATGATATTTTCCGCAATTATCTTGATAAATTCATGGTCGTATATTTGGATGATATTTTGATTTTTTCCGATGATTGGGAGTCTCATGTGAAGCAGGTCAGGATGGTGTTCCAGATCCTTCGTGATAATGCTTTATTTGTGAAGGGGTCTAAGTGCCTATTCGGAGTTCAGAAGGTCTCTTTTTTGGGTTTTATTTTTTCTCCCTCGTCTATAGAAATGGATCCTGTTAAGGTCCAAGATATTCATGACTGGATCCAACCCACATCTGTGAAGGGTCTTCAAAAATTTTGGGGCTTTGCTAATTTCTATCGCCGTTTCATTGCCAACTTTTCCAGTGTGGTTAAGCCCCTTACTGATTTGACGAAGAAAGGCGCTGATGTGACGAATTGGTCCTCTGAGGCTGTTGAGGCCTTTCAGGAGCTTAAACGCCGATTTTCTTCTGCCCCTGTGTTGCGTCAGCCAGATGTTTCTCTTCCTTTTCAGGTTGAGGTCGACGCTTCTGAGATTGGGGTAGGGGCCGTTTTGTCTCAGAGGGAGTCGGATGGTTCTTTGATGAAACCGTGTGCTTTTTTTTCCAGAAAGTTTTCGACTGCGGAACGCAATTATGATGTCGGCAATCGGGAGTTGTTGGCTATGAAGTGGGCATTTGAAGAGTGGCGACATTGGCTTGAGGGAGCTAAACACCGTGTTGTGGTCCTGACCGATCATAAGAATCTGATTTACCTCGAGTCAGCCAAGCGGCTGAATCCTAGACAGGCTCGATGGTCTCTGTTTTTCTCCCGTTTTGATTTTGTGGTCTCGTATCTTCCGGGATCTAAGAATGTTAAGGCTGATGCCCTCTCTAGGAGTTTTTCGCCTGATTCTCCTGGAGTCCTTGAGCCGGTTGGCATTCTTAAGGAGGGGGTGATTCTTTCTGCTATCTCCCCTGATTTGCGGCGGGTGCTTCAGGAATTTCAGGCTGATAGGCCTGACCGCTGTCCAGTGGGGAAGCTGTTTGTTCCTGATAGATGGACAAGTAAGGTAATTTCTGAGGTTCATTGTTCAGTGTTGGCTGGTCATCCTGGGATTTTTGGTACCAGAGATTTGGTTGCTAGGTCCTTTTGGTGGCCTTCCTTGTCGCGTGATGTGCGTGCTTTTGTGCAGTCCTGTGGGACTTGCGCCCGGGCCAAGCCTTGCTGTTCCCGCGCTAGTGGGTTGATTTTGCCTTTGCCCGTCCCTGAGAGGCCCTGGACGCATATTTCCATGGATTTTATTTCGGATCTTCCTGTTTCCCACAAGATGTCCGTTATCTGGGTTGTTTGTGACCGGTTCTCTAAAATGGTCCATCTGGTACCTTTGCCTAAGTTGCCTTCCTCCTCAGATCTGGTTCCATTATTTTTTCAGCATGTGGTTCGTTTGCATGGCATTCCGGAGAATATTGTGTCTGACAGAGGTTCTCAGTTTGTCTCTAGATTTTGGCGGGCCTTTTGTGCTAGGATGGGCATTGATTTGTATTTTTCTTCGGCGTTTCATCCTCAGACTAATGGCCAAACTGAGCGAACTAATCAGACCTTGGAGACCTATTTGAAATGCTTTGTGTCTGCTGATCAGGATGATTGGGTGTCTTTCTTGCGTTGGCTGAGTTTGCCCTTAATAATCGGGCTAGTTCGGCTACCTTGGTTTCACCTTTCTTTTGTAATTTTGGTTTTCATCCTCGTTTTTCTTCTGGGCAGGTTGAGCCTTCTGATTGTCCTGGTGTTGATTCTGTGGTGGACAGGCTGCAGCAGATTTGGACTCATGTGGTGGACAATTTGACGTTGTCTCAGGTAAGGGCTCAACGTTTTGCTAACCACCGTCGGTGTGTTGGTCCCCGGCTTCGTGTGAGGGATTTGGTTTGGTTGTCTTCTCGTCATGTTCCTATGAAGTTTTCTTCTCCTAAGTTTAAGCCTCGGATTTTTGGTCCTTATAAAATTTCTGAAATTATTAATCTGGTGTCTTTTCGTTTGGCTCTTCCAGCCTCTTTTGCCATTCATAATGTTTTCCATAGATCTTTGTTGCGGAGATATGTGGTGTCCGTTGTTCCCTCGGTTGACCCTCCTGCCCCGGTGTTGGTTGAGGGAAAGTTGGAATATGAGGTTGAGAAGGTTTTGGATTCTCGTTTTTCGAGGCGGAGGCTTCAGTATCTTGTCAAGTGGAAGGGTTATGGCCAGGAGGATAATTCTTGGGTTGTTGCCTCCGATGTCCATGCGTACTATGAGGGGCCCTGTGCCAGTGATGTCGCCAACGAGTTTCCCCCCCCCCCCCACACCTGATGAAGGAACATGCACCTTCATCTGAACCTTCCTCTTTGTCCCCGTGTAAGGTGGTATGGTATGCGGGAAGGGGAACCTGACTTTCAGCAGGGTCACAATCTTGCTGTGTAGCGTGCACGGGGAATGTTGCGTTATGGGTCAATGTACCAGCAGACTCATCTATCACTGGCTGGGCAATGGGCAGGATGAGGAGGAAACACAGATATAGGCCCAAAGAATAAAGTGGGCTAAATGCAGTTCAAAATTGGTAACAGGACTAACCAGGGGGCATTGCTTTGTTCAGTGGAGTACAACTGTAATGAGAGGCTGACGCAGTTAGTAGGCCCAAATCAGTAAGTAGGCTAAATGCAGTTCAAAATTGGTAACAGAAGTAAACAGGCGGCATTGGTTTGTTCAGTGTAGGAGAACATCAAGGAGCGGCAGACACCATTAGTAGGGCCAACAAAACAAGGCCAAATGCAGTGTTATATTAAAAACAATTTAATGAGAGCTTGAAGATAGAAGCTAGGGAGAGGCAACCTGGAGAACACCTTGGAGCGGCAGACACCGTCTCTACAACCAAGACCCAACTTGTAGGCCTAATGCAGTGTTGCTTCAACAACTACTTAACGAGACCCTGAAAATGGAATTTCAGGACAAGAAACCATGAGAACAGCACGGAGCGGCATACACCGTTAGCAGGCCCCAACCAGTAGGCCAAATGCAGTTGTTCCATTTAACAACTATTTAACAAGAGCCTGAAGATAGAAGCTCAGTAAAGGTAATCAGGAGAGCACCTTGGAGCGGAAGACTCAGTTTGTAGACCACAACGAAACTTGTGGCCCCAATGCAGTTTTATAATTCTGACAGACTGAAAACCAGCCTTTTTATTTTTTTTTTTTTAGAGGAGGACAGCTGTATTAAGTGGCGCAGACAGACACTGCTAGTAGGCCTTACACCACAAAGTAGGCTCACTACAGGTTGAAAAAAAATTTACATGGGTACACGGTCGGCATTGGTGTGGTCAGCGGAGGACGATTGGAAGGAGTGTCTGACACAGTTAGTACTCCCAAAAAATAAATAGATGTTAATGTCTCGCAAAACAACAAAACCAAAAAACAAAAAGGGTGGCATACTTAGGTGCAGGGGTGGGCTCCTCTGCTGAGTTTCAGACATAGTAATTTGGCGCTAAGTATTTACTGGTGTCAATATAGGACACTGACCCTGACTATTTTAACTATCATCATACATGTCAATAAATTGGTATTGTCAGTGCCAGGCATTGAAGGATGTCAGCGCATAGACTAAACATTGGTGGAGCTGTGAGAGATAATTTTGCAAGTGGTAGAGCACTGTTTGAGCTGGGGGACGGAACTCTCTTGTGGCCGGCGGTACAGACCCAGGGCCCCTCATGTTACAACAGTGTGTCTGACGTTGTGTGCGCACCACCACCGCCAGAGACACTTTATTGTACTATGAGTGACCCAGTGGCAGTGCCGTCGACCAAAAGCGGGCACACCCACCTCTTCAGACAAACGGCACTCTCACGGGTGCTTGCGCCAAGTGGCGAGACCACGGCCCCGTGGGGGGGAGTTAGCCCATTTAGGGAGGTGTAAACATGTCGTATGCTGGACAAACAGCTGCTGCAAATTAAGAGATTGGAACAGTCAGTAAGACGAGTCCACAAGCAAGACCTTTTTATAGGTAAGCTAGGTGTCAGCCGGGAAAGGTGGGGCAAAATAATTTGAAATCCATGAATGGTTAATTTTAATGAAGGTTAGATCATCAACATTTTGAGTAGCCAGACGAGTCCTATTGAACCAGCAGCATTGAATACTCTTTCTGATGGCACACTAGCTGCTTGGCAAGCAAGCTCCTGCAATACATATTCTGCCAATTCAGGCCAGGTGTCTATTTTGGATGCCCAGTAATCAAATGGGAATGACGGTTGAGGGAGAACATCGATAAGGGATGAAAAATAGTTAGTAACCATACTGGACAAATGTTGTCTCCCGTCACTTTGAATTGATGCTGCAGTACCTGTCCTGTCTGCGGTCATAGCAAAATCACTCCACAACCTGGTCAGAAAACCCCTCTGTCCAACGCCACTTCTGATTTGTGCACCTCTAACACCTCTGCCCTGTTGCCCCCTGCAGCTCGTGTGAGAACCATCACCGGCGCTGTGTGCTGGGAATGCCTGAATCAAACGGTCTACAAGAGTTGCTTGTTTGGTTGCTAATATTTGTTCGAGGTTCTCATGTGGCATGATATTTTGCCTTTATAGTGAGGATCAAGGAGGCAGGCCAACCAGTAATCGTCATCGGTCATCATTTTAATAATGCGTGGGTCCCTTTTGAGGATACGTAAGGCATAATCCGTCATGTGGGCCAAAGTTCCAGTTGTCAAATCTGCGGTTGTGCTGGGTTGAGGGGCAGTTTCAGGCAAATCTACGTCACTTGTCTCCCTCAAAAAACCTGAACCCGGCCTTGCAACACCACCAGTTGTTATTGTGTTGTGAATTCTGCTTTTGGGCTCCCTCCGGTGGTTGTAGGTGGTAATGCAGTTGTCCTTGGGCTGCAGTCCTGGACAGGTGTATCTGCTGATTGCAATTCTGACTGGGGTATTTAGGGTTGCAGGACTCATAAGTCCTTGCCAGTTGTCAATGTTTCTTGGTAAGTGTTGGACCTCTGTCTGGCTTCTCCTGCTTAGCTGCCAATTCAGCAAAGATAAGTGTCTGTTTCTTTTTCTATGGCACACAAGCTGTGTGCTTGTTTTTTTGATTGTATTCCTGCTCTGAGTGTAGGATTCTCTGGAGTTGCAGATATACGTTCCACGTCTTTAGTTAGATGGAGGAATTTTTGTATATTCTGCTGTGGATATTTTTGGAAGGGTTTTAATACTGACCACACAGAACTCTGTCCTATCCTTTCCTATTTTAGCTAGAGTGGCCTCTTGTGCTAAATCCTGTTTTCTGCCTGTGTGTGTCTTTCCTCTCCTACTCACAGCCAATATTTGTGGGGGGCTGCCTATCCTTTGGGGTTCTGTTCTGAGGCAAGGTAGAATTCCTATTTCCATCTATAGGGGTATTTAGTCCTCCGGCTGTGACGAGGTGTCTAGGGCTTGTTAGGTACACCCCACGGCTACTTCTAGTGACGGTGTTAAGATCATGATTTGCGGTCAGTATAGTTACTACCTACTCCAGTGAAAGTTTTCATGCTGCTCCAAGGTCACCGGATCATAACACTATTGGCCCTGGAGAAGCTTCCTCATTCAAAAAAATACTCATCCCCATCATCTCCCTCCTCTTCGCCCGATACCTCGTCCTGTAGACTGCCCTGACCAGACAATGGCTGACTCATCAAGGCTTCCCTCTTCCTCGGCTGCAGACGCCTGCTCCTTTATGTGCGTCAAACTTTGCATCAGCAGACGCATTAGGGGGATGCTCATACTTATTATGGCGTTGTCTGCACTAACCAGCCGTGTGCATTCCTCAAAACACTGAAGGACTTGACACATGTCTTGTACCTTCGACCACTGCACACCTGACAACTCCATGTCTGCCATCCAACTGCCTGCCCGTGTATGTGTATCCTCCCAGAAATACATAACAGCACGCCTCTGTTCGCACAGTCTCTGAAGCATGTGCAGTGTGGAGTTCCACCTTGTTGCAACGTCGATGATTAGGCGATGCTGGGGAAGGTTCAAAGACCGCTGATGGTTCTGCATACGGCTGGAGTGTACGTGCAAACGGCGGATATGCGAGCAAAGTCTGCGCACTTGGAGGAGCAGTTCGGGTAACTTTTCAGGAAGCACTGTACCACCAGGTTTAAGGTGTGAGCCGGCAAGGAATGTGTTTCAGTTGGGAAAGGGCTATGGCAGCCATGAAATTCCTTCCGTTATCACTCACTACCTTGCCTGCCTCAAGATGTACAGTGCCCAGCCATGACTGAGTTTCTTGCTGCAAGAACTCGGACAGAACTTCCGCAGTGTGTCTGTTGTCGCCCAAACACTTCATTGCCAATACAGCCTGCTGACGCTTGCCACTAGCTGTCCCATAATGGGACACCTCGTGTGCAACAGTGGCAGCTGCGGAGGGAGTGGTTGTGCGACTGCGGTCTGTGGACGAGCTCTCGCTTCTGCAGGAGGATGAGGAGGAGGAGGAGGGGGGGCGAACGCCTACAGCCAACTGTTTCCTAGACCGTGGGCTAGGCAGAACTGTCCCAATATTGCTGTCCCCTGTGGACCCTGCATCCACCACATTAACCCAGTGTGCCGTGATGGACACGTAACGTCGCTGGCCATGCCTACTGGTCCATGCATCTATTGTCAGGTGCACCTTTGTACTCACAGATTGCCTGAGTGCATGGACGATGCGGTCTTTTACATGCTGGTGGAGGGCTGGGATGGCTTTTCTCGAAAAAGTAGTGTCGACTGGGTAGCTCGTAGCGTGGTTCAGCATAGTCCATCAGGGCTTTGAAAGCTTTGCTTTCAACTAACCGGTAGGGCATCATCTCTAATGAGATTAGTCTAGCAATGTGGGCGTTCAAAACCCTGTGTACGCGGATGCGTACTTCCTTTTCCTAACGAGAGTCTCATGTAGGGTGAGCTGGACTGGAGAGCTGCAGATCGTGCAACTAGCGGGGGTGCCGGTGGACATGGCAGACAGAGATGGTTGGAGATGGTATTCTTGCTGGTGCCCTACATGCAGTGTTTCCTACTACGAAACTGGTGATTCCCTGACTGCTTTGGCCTGGCGACGAAATCTGCACATTTACTGCAGGTGGTGCGGGAAATGGTGGGCTTACAGTGAGGGAAGGGATGTAGCGTTTCCTGACTAGCTTCATTGGCCGAGGGTGCTACAACCTTAAGGGACATTTGGTAGTGAGTCCAGGCTTGTAAATGCATGGTGGTTAAATGTCTACGCATGCAACTTGTATTTAGAGTTTTAAGATTCTGACCTCTGCTTAAGGTAGTTGAACATTTTTGACAGATGACTTTACGCTGATCATTTGGATGTTGTTTAAAGAAATGCCAGACTGCACTCTACTATCGGATACCTTTTCAGGCATTGCTGACTGAGCTTCTTTAACCGGATGGCCACGCTGTCCTACAACTGGTTTTGGTTTTGCCAAGCGTTTTTGGCCAGATACGGGCCTGGCAGATGGAACCTGTTGCGATGTTGAGGCCTTCTTCGGCTCCTCCTCCTCCGCTTCAGAGCTACTACCGCCTGCACCCTGTTCACCCAATGGCTGCCAATCGGGGTCAACAACTGGGTCATCTATGACCTCCTCTTCTATCTCGTGTGCAACTTCATCTGTGTCACTGTGTAAGCCGGTGGTATAGCGTTCGTGAAGGGGCACCATATTCTCATCAGGGTCTGATTCTGGATCAGTACACTGCGAGGGCAATGTTCTGGTCTGAGTCAAAGGAACAGCATAGTAATCTGGCTGTGGCTGTGCATCTGTGCACTCCATGTCCGATTCAGCTTGTAATGGGCATGGCCTGTTAACTGTTTCACTTTCTAACCCAGGAACGGTATGTGTAAAGAGCTACATGGAGTAACCCGATGTGTCGCCTGACGCATCCTTCTCTGTTGTTCTTGGTGAAGAAGACAAGGAAGCGACTTGTCCCTGACTGTGAACATCCACTAACGACGTGCTGCTGTTACATTTAGCAGTTTCAGAAGAGGAGGCGAAAGAGCTAGAGGCTGAGTCAGCAAGGAAATCCAAAACTTGCTCTTGCTGCTCCGGCTTTAAAAGCGGTTTTCCTACTCCCAGCAAAGGGAGCGTTCGAGGCCTTGTGTAGCCAGACGATGACGCTGGCTCAACAACTCGAGACTTAGGTGCTATATTGCTTTTCCCACGACCACCTGATGCTCCACCACCACTACCATCATTACCAGCTTGCAATGACCGCCCACGACCTCTTCCACCAGACTTCCTCATTGTTTGAAAAACGTAACCAAACTAACGATATTTGTTACTGTAAAACCAGTTACAAGGTGAACTCAAACTTCTGTTGGATTTATATATCCCTTTATAGGTGGGTGAGACTGCAGGGAAAATCAGGCCCATTGTATAACAGTACACAGCTTCAGTGGCAGACAGATATGCCACTAACAGGACTGACGCTGATGCAGACACTAACAATTAAAATCTCCCCCTTTTTATTTTTTCTGGGAGAATGTTGAAGAAATGTGGCCCACTCTTATACAGTATATGTTCTGTGGCTCAAAATTAGAGACAGATGCCACACACAGCACTGGCAATGAGGCAGAATTGCCAATCTTAATGTCCCACTATTTTTTTTTTTATGGGAGAATTGGCAAGAAATCAGGCCCACTGTTAGACTGTATGTTTTCTGTGCCAGAAAACGAGACACAGATGCCACACACAGGACTGCCACTGATACAGATTTGCCAATTTTAATCTGCACCCTTTTCTTCTTCAGGGAGACTAGTGAATAAATCTGGGCCACTGTATTAGAGTATATTTTCTGTGGCAGAAAGTGGCTTGAAGAGATATAACGAAACAAAAATAAAAAAGGGACTGTCCTACAATTACTATCTCCCTGCAGTAATCTCAGCCAGGTATGGCAGGCAGCAATAACAAGGAGTGGACTGCTGCACAAAAAAAGTCAAAAGTGTGGACAAACAAACAAGATAGCTGTGCAGAAAGGAAGGAGCAACAGGATTTGTGCTTTGAAAAAAGCAGTTGGTTTGCACAGCGGTGTACAAACAGCAATGCAGCTATCTGGGAGCCTTCTAGGGCAGCCCAATGAGCTACAGCGCTGAGGAAAAAAAAAAATGTAGCCTCCACTGTCCCTGCTAAGAAAAGGTGGTGTTGAACAGTGGAAATCGCTACAGCACAAGCGGTTTGGTGGTTAATGGACCCTGCCTAACGCTATCCCTGCTTCTGACGAAGCGGCAGCAACCTCTCCCTATGCTCAGATCAGCAGCAGTAAGATGGCGGTCGACGGGAACGCCCCTTTATAGCCCGTGATGCCGCAGAAAGCAAGCCAATCACTGCAATGCCCTTCTCTAAGATGGTGGGGACTGAGACCTATGTCATCACGCTGCCCACACTCTGCGTCCACCTTCATTGGCTGAGAAATGGCGCTTTTCACGTCATTGAAACGCGACTTTGGTGCGAAAGTTGCGTACCGCATGGCCGACCCCACACAGGGATCGGGTCGGCTTTCATGAAACCTGACTTTGCCAAAAGTCAGCGACTTCTGAAAATGACCAACCCGTTTCGCTCAACCCTAGTCTTGAGTTATCAAATGCTCTTCCACCAGCATCCAGTATATAACTGGGGAGCTGGACAGTCTGAAAAAAGTCTTAATTTTCAAGTAGGCATCGCATCATGAAGAAGTTAAACCTGTAGTGATTTATGGACCAATTGGACATGTTGGGAAAAGCAAAAAAGAGAAAGGCAAAATCTAAGCATGATAGATTTGAGAACTAGGGAGCTTTATACAGAGGTAGTTTGTTCTTTGCGATTAAGGTACAACATTGAGAAAGCTGTCCAGATTATCAGCCCGTTAAAGACAGCTGGCTGTGTTTTGAATGGACTTTCTATTGTGGTTGGTGCATGTTCTAAGTTTGCAGAAATATCTTTCCGTGTTGCTGCATAAGGCTAAATTCACACAGTGAGAAAATGTACATAATTTTTGCTGTTTTTCACAATAATATCCACAGTGGAATATATCACTATGGAACGTCCACTGCCAGAGGTCCTCAGGAAATGCGTTCCATGACAATATAGTTTAACGCTCTTCTATCCTGGTAGAAATAGGACAGGTTTTCAGCTAACAGAAATAGCCTGAGTTGGGATAAAACAGTAGAGGTTTCTTGATTTCAGGATTCATATCAGCACTATTAGGCTGGGGTCACACGGCCATTGATTCTCTCATGTGAGTGAATTAGTCCAATCATGCTGATTTTACTCTGGTCCAACTTTAGCAGATTTTGAGCTGTGTGTCATCTATCTATGATATGAGAAAATCGTTTCACAGGCATGGAGAACTTAATTTCTCCATCTTCTCCATTGTCGATGTCCATAATAATCAGACAGCACTCGGATGCCACTACTAGGGTTGAGCGAAACGGATCGGACATTTTCATAAATGGCCGACTTTTGTCAAAGTCGGGTTTCGTGAAACCCGACCCCACTGTGGGATCGGCCATGAGGTCGGCGATCTGTGCGCCAAAGTCGCGTTTCGTATGACGCTTTGAGCGCTATTTCTCAGCCAATGAAGGTGCACGCAGAGTGTGGGCAGCGTGATCACATAGGTCTCGGTCCCCACCATCTTATAGAAGGGCATGGCAGTGATTGGCTTGCTTTCTGCGGCATCACAGGGGGCTATAAAGGGGCGTGCACGCCGACCGCCATCTTACTTCTGCCGATCTGAGCATAGGGAGAGGTTGCTGCAGCTTCGTCAGAAGCAGGGATATACTTAGGCAGGGAATATTAAACCCCAAACCGCTTGTGCTGTAGCGATTTCCACTGTCCAACACCACCTTTTCTTTGCAGGGACAGTGTTTTTTTTTTTTGGTGCATCAGCTCTGTAGCTTAGGCTGCATTTTAAGGCTCCCTGATAGCTGCATTGCTGTGTGTACGCCGCTGTGCAAACCAACTGCTTTTTTCAAAGGAAAAATCCTGTTGCTTCTTTCTGCACAGTTATCTTGTTTCTTTGTCAACTCTTGTGTGCAGCAGTTCTTTTTATTGCTGCCATACTTGTCCTTTGATCATTGTAGAGAGATTGAAATTCTACTACAGCCCTTGTATTTTTTGATATATCTGGCAGCCACGTTCTGCCTTGTACATTGTGTGTTGTCATACACAGGGCCTGTTTTTTCGTGCAGTCTCCCACAAAAACAAAAAAAAGGGCTGCTTTAAATTGCCACTAAGTGGATTAACGTGAGTTCTGTTTGACGTATATCTGCCACCCACGTTCTGCTGTGTACAGTGTGTGTAGTTTAACACACAGGGCCTGTTATTTCCTGCAGTCTCCCCCCAACAAAAATAAAAGGGCGCTTTAAATAGCCGCTAAGTGGATCTATGTGAGTTCTGTTTGGCGTATATCTGCTAGCCACGTTCTGCCTTGCACATCGTGTTGTGTAATACACAGGGCCTGTTTTTTCCTGCTGTCTTCCCGCCAAAAAAAGGGAGATATAAATTCTCCAATAGTTAATATACACCTTCTACCTTGTTTAGCAGTAGCATATAACGGTTGTTATTTTGGTAACATTTCAGCAAAAATGAGGAGGTCTGGTGGAAGAGGCCGTGGGTGGTCGTTGCCAACTGGTAATGATGGTGGGGGTGGTAGTGGAGCATCTGATGGTACTGGGAAAAGCAAGATAGCACCAAAGGCTCGAGGTGTAGAGGCAGCGTCATCGTCTGGCTACACAAGGCCTCAAAGGCTCCCTTATCTGGGAGTAGGAAAACAGCTTTTCAAGCCGGAGCAGCAGGAACAAGTTTTGGCTTTCCTTGCTGACTCAGCCTCCAGCTCTTTCACCTCCTCTTCAGAAGCTTCGAAATCTAAAACCAGCGAGTCGTCAGTGGATGCTCCATGTCCGGAAAAAGTTGCTTCCTTGTGTGCTTCACCCAAAACAATAGTGAAGGATGTGGCAGGCAACACTACACTTTACTCCATGGAGCTCTTTACACATACCGTGCCTGGGTTAGAGAGGGAAATAGTAAAAAGCCCATTACTGGAAGAATCGGACATGGAGTGCACAGATACAGCCACAGCTTGATTATTATGCTGTTCCATTGACTCAGATCACAACTTTGCCCTCGCAGTGTACTGAGCCCGAATCTGACCCTGATGAGACTATGGTGCCCAGTCCCGAACACTATAGCACGTTACACGGTGACACAGAGGACGGTGCACATGACATTGAAGAGGAGGTGATAGATGACCCAGTTGTTGGCAGCCAATGGGGGAAGAGGGTGCCGCAGCCTGTAGCTCAGAAGCGGAGGAGGATGATCTGCAGCAGCCATCTACATCGCAAAAGTTGTCATCTGGCAGGCCTGCATCAGGCCCAAAACGTGTGTCAAAAACCACAACAGGTGTAGGACAGCATTGCAATCCGGTGGCAGTAGCACGGCGTGCAAAGCCTGAAAAGGTATTCCATAGTAGGACGAGTGCAGTTTGGCAATTTTTTAACCAAGATCCGAATGATCAGTCCAAAGTAATAGGTAAGAAATGCTCCAAGACCTTTAGCAGAGGGAAGAATGTTCTAAATTTAAATACAATGTGCATGCGTAGACCTCTAACCAGCAGGCACTTGGAAGAATGGACTAACTACCAAACGTCCTGTACCGTTGGTGCACCTGCTGATATTGAAGCTAGTCAGCAACGCAACATTGCTTCCCTAACTGGAAGCCCACCGGTTATGACACCACCAGTAGCAAATGCGGAGGTATTGTCGCAAGGCCAAAGCAGTTAGGGAATCACAAGGTTCTTGGTTGGAAACACTGTAGGTAGGCCCACATCAAGAATACCATCGCCAAGCCTCTCTCAATCTGCCATGTCCACCATCACCCCTAGCTCCACCATATGCAGCTCTCCAGTCCAGCTCAGCCTAAAAGAGACTCTTTATAGGAAAAGAAAGTACGCTTCCTCTCATCCGCGTACACAGGGGTTGAACAGCTATATTGCTCAACTAATCTCGTTAGAGATGATGCCCTACCTGTTTATTGAAAGCGAAGCTTTCAAAGACCTGATGGCCTATGGAGTACCATGCTATGACTTACCCAGTCAACACTTCTTTGTGAGAAAAGCCATCCCAGCACTACACCAACATGTCAAAGAACGCATTGTCCATGCACTCAGGCAATCGGTCAGTAGAAAGGCGCACCTCACAACTGATGCATGCACCAGTAGGCATGGCCAGGGTCATTACGTGTCCATTACCGCACACTGGATTAATGTGGTGGATGCAGGGTCCACAGGGAACAACAATACTGGCACAGTTCTGCCTAGCCCATGGTCTAGGAAACAGTTGGCTGTAGGCGTTTGCTCCTCCTCCAGAAGCGAAAGCTCGTCCACAGAACGCAGTCGCACGACCACTCCATCCGCAGCTGTCAGTGTTGCACCCGTGGTGTCCCATTATGGAACAGCTAGTGGGAAGCGTCTGGCTGTGCTGCAAATGAAGTGTTTGGGCGACAACAGGCACACCGCGGAAGTACTGGCCGAGTACTGGCTGGGCAGTGTACAGAGTCATGGCTGGGCAGTGTACATCTTGAGGCGGGCAAGGTAGTCAGTGATAACAGAAGGAATTTTATGGCTGCCATAGCCCTTTCAGAACTGAAACACATACCTTGCCTGGCTCACACATTGAACTTGGTGGTGCAGTGCTTCCTCAAGAATTACCCAGATTTATCAGCCCTGCTCCTGAAGGTGCGCAGACTTTGCTCCCACATCCTCCGGTCGCCGGTACACTCCAGCCGTATGCTTAACCATCAGAGATCGCGGAATCTTCCCCAGCACCGTGGCAACAAGGTGGAACTCCACACTGCACATGCTTCAGAGGCTGTGCGAACAGAGGTGTGCTCTCATGTATTTGTGGGAGAATACACGGGCAGGCAGTTGGATGGCAGACATGGAGTTGTCTGGTGTGCAGTGGTCGAAGCTTCAAGACCTCTGTCAAGTCCTTCAGTGTTTTGAGGAATGCACACGGCTGGTCAGTGCGGACGAAGCCATCATAAGCGTGAGCATCCCACTAATACATCTGCTGATGGAAAGTTTGACACACATCAAGGAGCAGGTATCTGCGGCCGAGGAGGAGGGAAGCCTTGATGACAGTCAGCCATTGTCTGCTCAGGGAACTTTCCTGGACGAGGTGGCAGACGAAGAGGAGGAGGAGGATGATGGGGTGGAATATTTATGGGAGGAGGATGCTTCACAGGGGGAAATAGAAACTGGTGGCATTGCAAGGTTAGGCACAGGGTTTATGCGGGCCACAAGTGATGTAGATTTTCAAGAAAGTGCTCCTTAACCCAGCAAAAGCAGTGAATTGACACCTGTAACTTTGGCCCAACAAGGCAGTGTATGCCTTGCGTATCCTAAAACGGGACCCCCGCATTATCAAAATGATGACCGATTTTGATTACTGGTTAGCATGCCTCCTGGATCTACAATACAAAGGCAAATTACAAAGTATCATGCCAAATGAGAACCTTGAGCAAATATTGGCTACCAAACAAGCAACTCTTGTAGACCGTTTGGTTCTGTCATTCCCAGCACACAGCAGTGCTGATGGTTCTCACTAGGGTTGAGCGAAATGGGTCGGCCATTTTCAGAAGTCGCCGACTTTTGGCAAAGTCGGGTTTCATGAAACCCGACCCCTGTGTGGGGTCGGCCATGAGGTCGGCGATCTTCTGAATCTGGTATCGGAATTCCGATCCCGAGTTCCGATATGTTTGCAATATCGGAAATCAGTATCGGAATCTATATTTCAGTGTAAAATAAAGAATTAAAATAAAAAATATTGCTATACTCACCCTCGGATGCACCCTGGTACTAACCGGCAGCCTTCCTTCCTTAGAATCAGCGCGTGAAGGGCCTTAGATGACGTCGCGGCTTGTGATTGGTCGCGCGACCGCCCATGTGACCGCTCGCGCGACCAATTACAAGCCGCGACGTCACCGAAGGTCCTTCAAGCGATGATTCTTAGGAAGGAAGGCTGCCGGAAAGAAGCAGGGCGCGTCTGAGGGCGAGTATATACCTAATAGGAATATACTTACCCTGTGAGGGCGCGTCCGAGGGTGAGTATATACCTAATAGGAATATACTCACCCTCGGACGCGCCCTGCTTCTTTCCGGCAGCCTTCCTTCCTAAGAATCAGCGCTTGAAGGACCTTCGGTGACGTCGCGGCTTGTGATTGGTCGCGCGAGCGGTCACATGGGCGGTCGCGCGACCAATCACAAGCCGCGACGTCATCTAAGGCCTTTCACGCGCTGTTTTTAAGGAAGGAAGGCTGCCGGTTAGTACCAGGGCACGTCCGAGGGTGAGTATAGCAATATTTTTTATTTTAATTCTTTATTTTACACTTAAATATGGTTCCCAGGGCCTGAAGGAGAGTTTCCTCTCCTTCAGACCCTGGGAACCATTGGAAACCCAATGCAGTGCATTGGGTTTCGTGTTTCGGCCGACCCCGACTTTTTTTTTTTATAGGATCGGCTGATTTCACTCGACCCGACTTTTGAAAAAGTCAGGTTTTGTGAAACCTGACCCGATCCTATAAAAGTAAAAGTCGCTCAAGCCTAGTTCTCACACAAGCTGTAGGGGGCAACATGGCAGAGGTGTTAGAGGTGCACAAAGCCGAAGTGGCATTGGACAGAGGGGATTTATGACCAGGTTGTGGAGTGATTTCACAATGACCGCAGACACGACAGATACTGCTACATCGATGCAAAGTGACAGGAGACCGCATTTGTCCAGTATGGTAACCAACTATTTTTCCTCCCTTATCGATGTTCTCCCTCATAGGTCATTCCCCTTTGATTACTGGGCATCTAAACTAGACACCTGGCCCGAATTGGCAGAATATGCATTACAGGAGCTCGCTTGCCCAGCTGCTAGTGTGCTCTCTGAAAGAGTATTCAGTGCTGCTGGTTCGATACTGACCGAAAAAAGGACACGTCTGGCTCCCTGAAATGTTGATGATCTAACCTTCATTAAAATGAACCAATCATGGATTTCAAATTCTTTTGCCCCATCTTCACCTGCAGACACGTAGCTTGCCTGAAAAATTGCTTGTATTTGGCCTCCTCTTACTGACTGCTCCAATTCCGCCATTTGCAGGTGCCGAATGTCCACCATAGGCCCTTTTTATACCTATAGAAAGAAATACAGGGGGCCCAGTCAGCTCACCAACAGACAAAAGCCATGATGAAGATCTTTTAGATTGAAACGCTTTGCTATTAGCAGGTTTTTGTTGCTGTTCACATTCCCTTTTGTGCAGGGATGATTTTTAAGGATATGGATCAATAAAGGACTTTTAATCAAAAAGGAGCTGGAACAATCTTCACATTTCTTACCTTTTTATACCTACCTAAATGGGCTGACTCCCCCCACTGGTCCGTGGTCACAACTTGGGACAAGCACCCGTGTGAGTGCCGTTTGCCTGGACAGGTGTGTGTTCCCACTCTTGGGCGACGGCACTGGCACAGGGTCCCACATAGTACAATTAAGTGTCTGACGGTGGTGGTGCACAACCAACATCAGGCACACCGTCGTAATATGAGGGGCCCTGTGCCAGTACCGCCGCCCACAAGAGAGTGTTCCCCCCAGCTCGAACTGTGCTCTACCACTTGCAAAACTTACCTGCCCCACCACTCTAGTCTGTGCTGTTAAATCCTTAAATGGCACTGCCATTACAAGTTTGTTGCAATGATCGATGATAATTAAATTATACAGGGGCCCTGCCCTCCATTTAGACCCCTTAATGCTTTGCGCCAACTACCGCTGTCTGCAACTCTGCATAGGAGCCCACCCCTGTACCTCGAAATGCCACCAGTTTATTTATTATGACACTAATTATGACCAATTCATTGGCTGACATTTAGCCAACTATAGTATTTAGGCCTACTAACTGTCAGCCACTTATAACAGTTGTCCTCCGCTGAACAAAGCTATGCCACCTGAGTAATCCTGTTACCAATTGTGAAATGCATTTTGCCACCTTTTTTTATTTTAGGCCTCTGTCTGTCTGTGCCACACATTACAACTCTTCCCCCCTGAAACAAGCTAGTCCGCCGTGTAAGTCCTGGTAGCAGTTTTGAACCACATTTTGCCACCATTTTTTTATTTTAGGCCTCTGTCTGTCTGTGCCACACATTTCAACTGTCCTCCGCTTTACGAAGTTATGCCGCCTGTGTACTACTCAAACAAATTTTGAACTGACTTTAGCCTACTTTTTATATTTTAGGCCTCTGTCTGCCTGTCTATCCATGCCACACATTACAAGTGTCCTCCGCTTTAGGCCGGCGTCACACTTGCGAGTTTTACGGACGTAAGAGCGCAGAAACTACGTCCGTAAAACTCGCAAAAAATACGGCACAATTATTCTCTATGCCCCTGCTCCTATCTGCCGTATTAAACTGATCCGTATTATACGGCTTTCTACGGCCGTAGAAAATCGCAGCATGCTGCGTTTGTCACCGTACTGCGCAAGAAATATGCCAATGAAAGTCTATGGAAGCGTGAAAAATATGGATTACACACGGACCAGCAGTGTGACTTGCGAGAAATACGCAGCGGTGTTAGAGAGAAAAGCCGGTAATTCAGTGCGGTGTACAGTAAAATCACACTGACAGCTTACAGAAGAATAGGTAGAATAAATGTGTACACATAGGATATATATATATCCTATCAGGGAGACACATATATGTATATATATATATATTAATATTTATTCCAGCGCTATACAGCTTGAAAGCCGGTAATTCAATTACCGGCTTTTTCTTTCTCCTTCCTAAACCCGACATTATTTGAGACATGGTTTACATACAGTAAACCATGTCTTCTCTCCTTTTTTTTTTTGCAGATTCCACACTACTAATGTCAGTAGTGTGTATCTGCAAAATTTGGCCGTTCTATCTACTAAATTAAAGGGTTAAATGGCGGAAAAAAATTGGTGTGGGCTCCCGCGCAATTTTCTCCGCCAGAGTAGTAAAGCCAGTGACTGAGGGCAGATATTAATAGCCTGGAGAGGGTCCACGGTTATTGGCCCCCCCTGGCTAAAAACATCTGCCCCCAGCCACCCCAGAAAAGGCACATCTGGAAGATGCGCCTATTCTGGCACTTGGCCACTCTCTTCCCATTCCTGTGTAGCGGTGGGATATGGGGTAATGAAGGGTTAATGCCACCTTGCTATTGTAAGGTGACATTAAGCCTAATTAATAATGGAGAGGCGTCAATTATGACACCTATCCATTATTAATCCAATTGAATGAAAGGGTTAAAAAAAAAACACACACATTAAAAATTATTTTAATGAAATAAAAACAAAGGTTGTTGTAATATTTTATTTAACGCCCAATCCAGTCACTGAAGACCCTCGTTCTGTGAAAGAAAAAACATAATAAACCAACAATATACTTACCTTCCTCAGATCAGAAAAGTCCAACGATGTAAATCCTTCTGAAGGGGTTAAAACATTTTGCAGCAAGGAGTTCCGCTAATGCAGGCTGCTCCTTGCTGCAAATCCCCGGGGAATGAAGCTAAAAATAGGTCAATGATCTATATTTAGCTTCATTTGCGGTGAGGTGCCCTCTGCTGGCTGTTCATAGATCGTGGGAACTTACCTAGAAAGCTCCCAGGCTGTTTTTATTTTATTTTTTACACATGGATCCCTTGTATAGGCGTATGTCGGTTTGGCAAGCCTGCGATAAAAACACGCAGTACGGCTGCCATACGGATTACATACGGAGGATGCCATGCACAAAAAACGGTGACACACCCTGCCTACGGAGGAGCTACGGACCACTATATTCGGGACTTTTCAGCGTATTACGGCCGTAATATACGGACCGTATTTGCATACGCTGAGTGTGACGCCGGCCTTACAAAGCTATGCTGCTTGTTTACTCCACTTACCTTGTTTTGAACAGCATTTTGCCTACTTACTTAAGGCCTACTAACTGTGTCTGCCTCCCATTACTGTAGTCCTCCACTGAACAAAGCTGAGCCTCAATTTTCATCCGGTGTCAGATATTTAACTGCATTTGGCCTACTTCTTTGGTTGGGCCTACAAATGGTGTGAGCTGCAGCTTGGTGTTCTCCACAGAATAAAGGTGATCTTAAATTTATAGGCTTTCAGCCTATATCAAATATTACACTGCATTTGGCCTACTTGTTTGGTTGGGCCTACTAGCGGTGTCTGTGGCTGCTTGGTGTTCTCCTCCACTTTACAGAGCTGAGCTTCAACCTTCTGGCTTTCGGGCTATATCAGATATTACACTGCATTTGGGCTACTGGTTTGGTTGGGCGTACGAACGGTGTCTGCCGCTGCTTGTTGTTCTTCTCCACTGAACAAAGCTGTGCCGCCTGTTTACTCCTGTTACCAATTTTGAACTTCATTTGGCCCACTTTATTACTTGGGCCTACTAACTGTGTCTGCCACTCATTACAGATTTTCGCCACTGAACAAAGCTTTGCTGCCTGTTTAGTCCTGTTACCAATTTTGAACTGCATTTAGCCTGCTTTATTCTTTGGGACTATATCGGTGTTTCCTCCTCATCCTGCCCATTGGCCAGCCACTGCTACATGAGTCTGCTGGTACATTGACCCAAACCACTACATTCCCCTTGCACTCTACACAGCCAGAATCTGACCCTGCTGAAAGTCAGGTTCCCTTTCCCGTATACTATACCACCTTACACGGGGGGCAAAGAGGAAGGTGCAGATGAAAGTGCAGGTTCCTTCATCAGGTGGGGGGGCATACTCGTTGGTGATGTCATTGGCCCCTCATAGTACGCAAAAGTGTCTCTGCCGGTGGGAGGCACCCCCCGCCATCAAACACACCACTGTACTTTGAGGGGTCCTGTGCCAGTGCGAACAAGTGGGCCCCCCCTGCTTGCTCAGGATCACAGCACTTGCAAAGTTTCGATACTTACCTCTCCCTGCTCTACCGCCGTGATGTAGTCTGCGTTTCCTGGGCCCACTAAAATCTTGAGCCAGCCCTACCCCCAACTTTAGCCAAATGACCACCTGTTTTCAATGCCTAACTATTATTATTAAGTAAATTAAGATTGACAAGCTTAAGAAATAAGAATTCATGTTTTTGGCATTAAAATGGGCACTGTAGGTGTTTTCCTGTCCTCCACTCACTGCCGAATTTGATTCTCCATTGACTTGCATTAGGTTTCGTGTTTCGTTCGATCCCCGACTTTCCGAAATAAATCGGCCGATTTCACCCGACTTTTGAGAAAGTCGGGTTTTGCGAAACCTGACTCGATCCTTAAAAAAAAAAAAAAAAAAAGTAAAGTCGCTCAACCCTATTCACCACCCATCTTGAAAATTTTCCCACCTCCCATATATTATTGTGCTACAAATAGGAAGTTGATCTCACCAATCATTTCCATTTTATTTAGGTGTATCCATATAAATGGCCCACCCTGTATTTACCTTTTTCTAGTAGGGTATATTCTTTTAAAGGAGAATAATTGTATACAATTGGTACCTGACAAAGTATTATATGTAGGAAATGGAGCCTAGGCAGCTTTTATATAGGGAACTGATGTTTTTTTCACTGCCATACAAACTTCATGCACAATGCTCATGTCATAACTCCTAAGGGGAACTAAAGTCAGTCCTACTGAACAGAGAAATGCATATCTTTATGGAAAAAAAAACTACAAACATAATTTTTTGTAGTGTAGCTTTCACATTATAATCAGTATTAAAGTTCCAGTACATTGTAGAACATTCATTTCCAGTTAGGCACATAGGCATTAGTAGTGACAGGGAACATTACACACAGTAAAGCAATGAGATACACTCTGGTGAAGTTAGATTATACCACAATTGCACATCTAACCTTTGTTCGACCTCTGTCAAAAACTGTTTTAAGATTCAGCTCTGTAGTTACTGAACTGTAGCATATAGCCAGAGCATTCGCTGTCCCACATAGCTTGGGCATTCTTTTATCTTTAACCTCTTTCCAACATCAGATGTACATTTATGCTGATGTCGGACTCCCTCCCTTTGATGTGGGCTCCGGCGGTGAGCCCACATCTTTCCGGGGACATGTCAGCTCTTTTGAACAGCTGACATGTGCCCACAATGGCCGTGGGTGGAATCGCAATCCACCCACCGCTACTAACCAGTTAAATGCCGCTGTCAGAGTTTGACAGCTTCATTTAACAAGCGTTTCCGGCAATTGTGCCAGAAATGCGCACACCGGTGACCCCGTCACATGACCACATGTCACCGGATTGTTGGCATGACAACCTGAGGTCTCCTAGAGATCCCTATGGTTGTCAGCACTGGCTTGCTGTGAGCGCCACCCAGTGCTCGGTACTCATAGCAAGTGAGTAAATCTGCTCTATAGAGGCGATCTGATCATCGCCTCTGTGTAGCAAAGCCAATCAGGTTGTGGCAGCTTCTAGTCTACTACGGAGACCATTGAAGCATGCCAAAAGTAAAAAAAAAAAAGTTTAAAAATATAAAAAAATAAATAAATAGAATAAAAGTTAAAATCACCCCCCTTTCGCCCCATTCAAAATTAAGCAATAAAAATAAATTCAAACATATGCATATTTGGTTTCGCAGGGAAGCTGACGGCGGGGATGTGACAGACACCGGAATGTGAGTATGTACTGTTTTTTTTTTTTGTTTTTTTTTTTACTTTTACAATGGTAACCAGGGTAAACATCGGGTTACTAAGCGCAGGGCCGTGCTTAGTAACCCGATGTTTACCCTGGTTACCCGGGGACTTCGGCATTGTTGGTCGCTGGAGAGCTGTCTGTGTGACAGCTCTCCAGCGGCCACACAACGACTTACCAAAGATCACGACCAGGTCGTATCGCTGGTCGTGATCGTTGGAAAGTTGCTCTGTGTGAAGGTACCTTAAGAGTGGATGTAGGAGGACCTCAGCAGATGTCCGCGCTGTTATTGAAAATAATCTCTATACAAAGATCACTGATATTACTGCCATATGGTGACAAAAAATGGTAGATACCAGTCCTGCCGAACATGTAAGAGATTACAGAACAGTTACAGATAGTAACTTACAGATTGCATTCTTTCTGATGGAATGATTAACTTTTCATGTCTTTTCCATCTGGTTCAGACCGACATGACAAATTCATCCAGCCAGGACTCATCTGCAGAGAATACAACAAAGACATTTGATTTCTCACATTTACTTAACGGCCTCATCTATTCCCAACTTGCACAAACTCTTCATCCTACTGATATCCCAGTACTGAGCCACCTCTGCCATATGTGTGGTATTGTGCACCCTCTAGATGGTAAAACAAACCTCTAGAATATATTAATGCCCTGTGCAAGTGCCCACGTCTTGTCCACTACATAGTAGTGAAAGTAACAATAACCTGAGTTTCCCTATAATAATAAGGGCCCACTTAACATTTAAAAATGTCCTGAATCTCCCTCGGTACAGCTCCCCTCTACACAGCATGATGCTCTCCTATACACATTTTAATGCCCCCACACTGTATAGTACCCCTCACACAGTATACTGACCTGTTATTAGCCCCAAAACTGTTTGATGGCCCCCCACACTGAATAAAGATCCATATTAGCTCCCACACTGTATGATGAGCCCCTCACTGCATAATAACATAGTATAATGCATACTTCTTAGGCTTTAATAACGTATAGTGCACTTTTCATAGGCCTCTATATATAGTATAATGCACTCCCCATAGGCCTCCATATAGTACAATGCACTTCCCATAGGCCTCCATAGTATAATGCATTCCCCAAAGGCCTCCATATAGCATAATGCACTTCCTATAGGCCTCTATATAGTATAATGCACTCCCCATAAACCTCTATATAGTATAAAGCACTTCTCATAGGCCTCTATAGTATAATGCACTCCCCATAGGTCTCCATATAGCATAATGTACTTTCTATAGCCCTCTGTAGTATAATGCACTATCCATAAGCCTCTATATAGTAGACTACACTCCCCATAAGCCTCTATATAGTATAATGCACTGTCCATACACATTTATATAGTACTAAGTACTAGATGGTGGCTGTTATGATCTGGTAATTCAGTACCACAATGGACATAGAAGTCAGAGCACATACAGTGACCTGACAATAACCCAAAAACATAGAACGAGCTCTGAGACGTGGGAACTCTGCTGACCGCAATCCCTAATCCTCTCCAACCACACTAGAGGCAGCCGTGGATTGCGCCTAACGCTCCCTATGCAACTCGGCACAGCCTGAGAAACTATCTAGCCTGAAGATAGAAAATAAGCCTACCTTGCCTCAGAGAAATACCCCAAAGGAAAAGGCAGCCCCCCACATATAATGACTGTGAGTAAGATGAAAAGACAAACGTAGAGATGAAATAGATTTAGCAAAGTGAGGCCCGACTTTCTGAACAGAGCGAGGATAGGAAAGGTAACTTTGCGGTCAACACAAAACCCTACAAACAACCACGCAAAGGGGGCAAAAAGACCCTTCGTACCGAACTAACGGCACGGAGGTACACCCTCTGCGTCCCAGAGCTTCCAGCAAGCACGAGAAAACAAATAAGCAAGCTGGACAGAAAAAAAACAGCAAACAAAAAGCAAAAGCGGAACTTAGCTATGCAGAGCAGCAGGCCACAGGAACGATCCAGGAGGAAACAGGTCCAATACTAGAACATTGACTGGAGGCCAGGATCAAAGCACTAGGTGGAGTTAAATAGAGCAGCACCTAACGACTTCACCACATCACCTGAGGAAGGAAACTCAGAAGCCGCAGTACCACTCTCCTCCACCAACGGAAGCTCACAGAGAGAATCAGCCGAAGTACCACTTATGACCACAGGAGGGAGCTCTGCCACAGAATTCACAACAGGTGGCCCGATTCTAACGCATCGGGTATTCTAGAAGCGGGGTTTAAATTGCGCACCAATATCGCTGATTGTCGTGGCTGGCCGGGCGCGACCAATCAGCAAAGCATGGTTTAAATGCCATGCCAATTCACGGCCAGACTGCGCCTGTCACTGATTGGTCGCGGCCGCCTGGGTGTGACCAATCAGTGACGCGGGATTTCCATTACAGACAAACAGATAGAATTAGACGATTATATAACAGATAATGCACTTTCCACAGGCCTCTTTATATAGAATATTGCACTTCCCATAGGTCTCAATATAGTATAATGCATGCCCCATAGGCCTCTAAATAGTAAAATGCACTTCTCATAGGCCCCAATATATAGTATAATACACTCCCCATAGTCCTCTATAGTAAATTGCACTTCTTACAGGCCTCTTTATATAGTACTAGATGGTGGCCCGATTCTAACGCATCGGGTATTCTAGAATATGCATGCCCACGTAGTATATTGCAAAGCCCATGCAGTATATTGCCCAGTCACGTAGTATATTGCAAAGCCCATGCAGTATATTGCCCAGTCACGTAGTATATTGCAAAACCCATGTAGTATATTGCCCAGTCACATAGTATATTGCAAAGCCCATGTAGTATATTGCCCAGTCACATGTAGTATATAACACTGCCCACACAGTATATAACAGTGGCCACGTAATATCTAGTACAGCCCACGGAGTATTACACCTATAAACCGCACCTAAAATCATTATTACGCCAGGCAATTAGTCATAAATACAACAAAGAAAAAGCACTAAGCGAAAAAGTAACAAAATATATAAATTTTATTATAAGACCAATAAAAAAAAAATCAATCAAGTATATACCATACATAACCAATGTGAACCAAAAAAATACAGAAAAACCACAAGGTATGGCTGGAAAAAGTGGTAACAGTCAATATGGAGTAACCTTAATATCAGCATCATCATAATGACAGCAAAGTAATCACATGTTCAAAGGACTATATATAAAACATTAATACACCTGATACCACAGCCGTCAATGACAATGAACCCAAAGCCAGTGCATATATATGATAAAATAATAGTTTATATAAAGATAAGGTGCAAAGTACCAGCTAGGAATAAATATAAGTATCAACAAATAGTAACGTTTTTAAGGGTTCAGGATCATTGTAAGCCAAAGCATCAGAGGATATAATAACAGCTTTAGAAAGAAGCAAGTAAAGGGAACATATTTACCCAGTATAAACCACCAGCCAGGGACCCACGACACCCGTTTCGCTCAGGAAAACTTCATCCAGGGGTGGTGGGTAACTGGAAAGGAGGCCCTTTTATGGTTGTCATTGGCCAATGACAGAGAGGCACATTGACTCTCTGATACTATACCCCAAAAAATGGTAGTTACCTGCCGATAACGGTATTTCTCTGATCCCATGATGGCACCACGGAGAGAGGGGTCGCCCCCAGGGACAGGAAACCTACAGATGAAAAAGGGCGTACCTCTCTCCCACATCAGTTGGATTACAGAGCCTTATACAGAACTTCAGCTGCAACTCAATATTTGCACAAATTAAACTTAAGCTATTTAACTTAACAGAGGCACCGTGACTAAAATTAATTACTAGTACATTATCAAGTGCACACCTGTGTGTGAAAAGGGAGGGAATATACGGGTGCCATCATGGGATCAGAGAAATACCGTTATCGGCAGGTAACTACCATTTTCTCTATCCCCATGATGGCACCACGGAGAGATTTGAATAGATAGAGCTATTAGGGAGGGACCACTGCCTCTAGAACCCTTCGCCCAAAGGTAGGATCAGAGGAGGTCAAGTCTAAGCGGTAATGCTTGAAAAATGTAGACTGGGAAGACCAAGTGGCCGCTCTACATATCTGTTGTATTGAAGCGCCAGCTCTCTCCGCCCAGGATGATGCCACTGCTCTGGTCGAATGAGCTTTTATGTTCTCTGGGATAGCTGTCCCACAGGATGAGTAGGATAGGGCGATGGCGTCTCTTATCCATCTTGCTAACGTGGCTTTCGATGCTTTTTGTCCCTTGCGTGGACCCTGGAAGCAGACAAACAGAGCCCTATCCTTCCTGCACTCCCTAGTGGCTGATAGATATTGGACCAGACATCTTTTTACGTCTAGGGTATGCAGTGTTTTTTCCCTCTCATTTTTAGGGTTGGGACAAAAGGAGGGCAAAGAAATCTCTTGCGTTCTATGAAACTGTGACGCTATTTTAGGGAGGTAAGCCGGGTCAGTTTTTAGAATGACTGTCATCAAGTATCTGAGTAAAGGGCGGGCATGAAGATAACGCTTGTATATCGCTGACATGACGAGCTGAGGTTAGGGCCACTAGGAGTGTGGTCTTTAGAGATAAGATCTTTAACGGAACTTCTGTCAGGGGCTCAAAGGGAGGTTTGGTTAGAGCGTTTAGTACGAGGTTTAGATCCCATGGGGGAGAGTTGTGGAGGGGAATGGGTCTGGACCTAGATGAGGCTCTAATAAATCGCATGACCCAACGATTTCTGGCCAGATCATAATTATACAATGCTGCCAAGGCTGCTACCTGAACCTTTAGGGTGCTTGTAGCCAAACCTCTTTCCAGACCTTTCTGTAAAAATTCAAGGACTTTCCCTATAGGAATTTCCCCATACGGGTCTGCCCCCGATACTGACATGAATTTTTTCCACACTTTCCCATATATTCTAGTGGTTACGGGTTTTCTACTCTGTAATAGAGTGGACACCAAGTTAGGAGAGAACCCTTTGTCCCTTAGCAACCTCCTTTCAAAAGCCACGCTGTCATGTGTAAATTTTTTACATTGGGGTGATATACTGGACCCTGGGACAGAAGTTTCGGCGTGTCTGGTAGAACCCATGGACTTGATATGGACATTTTTCTTAGCCAAGAAAACCATATTCTGCGTGGCCAGAATGGCGCTATTAGTATCACTGTAGTCCCCTCCTCCCGAATTTTCCTCAGCACTAAGGGGATGAGTGACATTGGAGGGAACGCATAGGCGAGGTGATAGTTCCAAGGAATTGTCAATGCGTCTAGAGCTACAGGGTTCCCCCGGGGATCGATTGAGCAGAATGTTTTTACTTTGCGGTTTTGACTGTTCGCGAATAGGTCTATTACTGGTAGGCCCCAGAGATTCACGATTTGATCGAAGACCGATTGGTTTAGCTCCCACTCTCCCTGCTTTAAGCATGTTCTGCTCAGGAAGTCTGCAGTCTGGTTTTCTGAGCCTTTTAAGTGGAGAGCTGTCAAGGACTTTAGACTGTGTTCCGCTATGTGGAAGATGGATTGGGTTACCTCCATCAGAGCTCGACACCTGGTTCCCCCTTGGTGGTTTAGATATGCAACCACTACCTGGTTGTCCGAAAAGACTTTTACATGATGACCATGAAGGAGATATAGGAAGTGTGTTAGGGCCAGTTTTACCGCTAGCAGTTCTTTCATGTTGGAAGAGTCTAGCTCTTGACTTTTGTTCCAACTCCCCTGTGCCACTTGATCGCCTATATGTGCTCCCCAGCCCCAGGGGCTTGCATCCGTCGTTAGAATCTTCTCCGTTGGTAGTGCCCAAGGAACCCCTTTGGTTAGATTCCCTGGGTCTGCCCACCATGCTAGGGAGTGTATCGTGTTTGGAGAAATACCTAACTGCCCGTCTAAATTTCCGTGCAGAGATATGCCTAAATTTAAAGTCTCCCATTGTAGATCCCGGGAGTGAAGTTGTGCCCACTGAACTGCCGGAATGCAGGCAGTCATAGAGCCCAGGAGGGACATTGCTCTCCTCAGAGTGGTGACTGGGGATACCGTCAGCTGTAACACTGCCTGAGTCATTTTTTGTACCTTCTCCTGAGGAAGATAGCATGTCTGCGTGATCGAGTCTAGGACTATCCCCAAATACTCCTGTACCCGGGATGGGACCATTTTGGACTTGGGTATGTTTAGCAGCCACCCTAGACTCGACAGAGAAGCAATGACCAGATTCAACTGTTGTTCGCAGTGTTGAAATGAGTTCCCTACCACGAGGAGGTCGTCCAGATAGGGAACTATCAGGATATTCTGCTCCCGTATGTGCGCCATTACCTCTGACATTATTTTCGTGAATACCCGAGGAGCGATAGCTATCCCGAAGGGGAGAGCCCGGAATTGGAAGTGTTTTACTTCCCCCTGGATATTCACTGCCAGTCTGAGATATTTTTGGTAATCTCTGTGGATGGGCACATGGTAGTATGCGTCTCGTAAATCTAGAACAGTCATGAAACACAAAGGAAAGAGTATTCTCACGCAAGATTTTATTGTCTCCATTTTGAAATGTTGTATCTCCAGGAAACTGTTTAGTTTTTTGAGATTTATGATCGTTCTGTACGATCCGTCCGGTTTTTTGCGGAGGAAGAGAGGAGAATAGAAACCCGTGCCTCTTTCCTGGTATGGAACTTCTTGCAATACATCTTTCTGGATTAGGCTCAGAATCTCCTTCTGGAGAGCTGACTGTTCGAGTGATTGTTTTTGAGGCGTTACCATGAAGGAGTTGCCGGGAGGAACACGAAATTTGAATTTGAGGCCTTCTCGTATAATACCTAGAATCCAAGGACTGTTTGAAATTCTTTCCCAGGCTGGAAGAAACTCGGCTAGTCTCCCTCCGACCCGGGGAGTACCTTCATTGGGATTTTTTATTATCTGGAGGGGGGGGTTTGTTGAACAAGAAGCCCCTGTTTTTGTTTCTTCTGTCTTCCCATCCGTCTTTATTTCCTTTTGGAGGTCTTCTGCGCATGAACTTTCTGTTCCGAAAGGAGCGCCTATATGACTGGTTGGGGAACCCGGGAAAAGATTTCTTTTTATCTCCTGCTTTGTCGAGGATGTCGTCCAACGTTGACCCAAACAGGAATTCACCTTCGCAAGGTATTGAGCAAAGCTTGGTCTTTGTCTGCAGGTCCCCCGGCCAGCACTTCAGCCACAGGGCGCGTCTTGCGGCGTTTGAGAAAGAAGCCGACCTGGCTGATAATCTTGCTGAGTCCACCGAAGCGTCCGCCAGAAAAGCTGCTGCCCCTTTCATCATGGACACTGACTTTTGTATTGTCTCTCTTGGGACTTTCTCTTTTAGTTGCGAATCCAAATGCTCAAGCCATACCATTAGAGTACGGGCCGTGCAGGTGGCTGCGATGGCTGGTTTTAGACCCCCTCCTGCTGCTTCCCAGGAGTTTTTTAAAAAGGTGTCTGCCTTTTTGTCCATTGGATCCTTTAGTGTGCCCATGTCCTCGAAGGGCAGGGCGAATTTTTTAGAGGCCTTTGCTATGGCCACATCCAGTTTGGGTGCCTTGCTCCAGGATGAGCAGGCTGGGTCATCGAACGGGTACTTCCTTTTGGGGGTCAAGAGATCTTTTTTATCCGGTCTCTTCCATTCTTTTTTGATCAAAGAATGAATTTTCTCATTTATTGGAAATACTCTTCTTTTCTTTTGTTCTAGTCCGCTGAACATTATGTCCTGTGCTGTTCTTTTAGGACGTTCGTCTACCAGACCCATAGTTGTTTTGATGGCCTTTACCAGTGCGTCTGTCTCCTCGATGGGGAAGCAACTGCGTCCTCCCTCTGATGATAGTGAAGAGGTCTCGGATGTCGATGAGTCATTAGAGTCAGATGTTTCATTCTCTGATTCTTCTACACTGGATTCGGGAGACTTATGACCGGATCTATGTTTTTTCCTCGGAATTTTAATGCCTTTGAGGGCACTCTCAACTTGATTCTTTATTAGTGTTTTCAGGTCCGATGCGAACGCCGGAGATTCCTCCTGAATGGTTTTTTCTATGCAGGACCCGCATAGCTTTTTTTCCCATGAGGACGGTAGTTCTTCCGAACATATCGCACACTGTTTGTGCTTTGATTTGCCTGTACATTTTTTTCCCTAGGAGAAAAAAGTAATCTCGTATTACATTATTACTTTCACGCAGATCACTCACCCCTTACGACTAAGAGATACCGTCTCTGGCCTCGGGACTATATCCACTGGATTCGTCGCCGGCCGCGTACTTTTCCCAGAGACTCGGCTGCGTTGTGACCCTGAGCGTCCGCTGCTGCTGCGCTGCTGGGAGGAAGTGTTTCCCTTGCGCTGATGCTGTGAACGCGGATGCCGCAGTACTTGCTCAGGTGATGATTGTGCACATTCCTGTGCCTCTTGCTGCTCTTTATCGCTCATAGTGGTTTCGCTCTGCGTTTTCCGCAAAGAGAGGGTTTCCCACGCTTCCTCCTTAGAGAACGCTGATTTTTAAACTTGCCGCCGGCAGAAGCGGTCATTTGCGCATGCGCGCGCGTCACTTCCGGTTCGCGGCACAGGCGCCCTATAGGGAAGATATTATCGGGGACGCCTGTGCGCGCGTTCTATCGTTCCGCCCTGGCCCGCACTTCCGGTTTGGGCGGCGGTGTCCGGCGGTGACATGAGGCGCTTTTGCGCGATCTAGCGCTCCTGTGCCTGCTATGGTAGCGTAGCCGCCGCTACCTCCATGTACCGAATAGCGGTACAGAGGCTGTATCGGTGACCGCCGTCACCTGCCTCTTTCCTCCCCCTTTTTTTTTTTTTTTTTCCTGGGGAAGGCAGGCTCGATCCTCTTCACTGCCTCCCCTAGCAACACTCACCCATAGGGCCCGCCGACCCTCGTGGTGGTGCTTCAGGGTTGGATGAAAAGGGGGGCGAAAACCTGCTGGACCCAGCCGTGACAGGGCGCCCCCTGTCAGGAACCGACCGGCCAGCTCCCTGGAATCCCACGAAGAATCCTTCAGGTACGTGCTGTAGGTTCCCCATCAGGGACAGGAAACCAACTGATGTGGGAGAGAGGTACGCCCTTTTTCATCTGTAGGTTTCCTGTCCCTGGGGGCGACCCCTCTCTCCGTGGTGCCATCATGGGGATAGAGAAAAGACCTTTATGAGATATGCAAACCACAGAAGCATTGTCCAAAACATCTAATATATATATAAAGATAGATAAATGATACATTTAAACATCTTAATAAAACACTAATGTAGCCAATCAGGCAATCACTTCCGGGGTATCTCCATTTGTTTCCTGCTCCTGTGAGTCCGTGTACTGCTGTAGTCATAGTGATGGAGCTCCAGTCACGTGAGCGGGAAAGACCCGCCTCCGAACACATTGCCATGGAGATGAGTCACTCCACGTCACGGAAAGGGGGAAGGACGTCCTTATCCATCATATAGATCCAGAATGTTAGCACAAGCTCCAGACTGAATATCACACAGGATACAAGCGACACACATCCTCCAAGGAATCCCAGAAACATGCAAGTTCGGGTCCAATGGGTACGTCCAGCAGAAAACATAATGGGAGATTATACTAAAAAAAAATTTTAATTATTAAATCCTACAAAAAAACTAATCATTAATGACGATATATACTATGTGCAATGTGAAAAAAATACAAAATATATAAATAAAATATGAATAAAAATAAAAATGAAAAATATGAGTGAAAGGCACAACTTATAGAGGCAACGTATGTCAACCCTTTGCACAATAATAAATAACAAGTGAATATGAAGATGAATGACACTAGATGCAAACAAAATGTAAAGAGAAAAAATAAAAATGACGCGATGAAAATGTGAATATACCAAAACGTCTATCAAACGTGTCTGTCATTGCATGGAGACAGAATAAAGCACACCGTCCCCACGCCATAGCGGGCACGCATGGGCCATCGTTATAACACAAATTTATGAAAAACACCACTCGAAACAAACTTAGAGGTGTGATATTTAAAGGACCACTACGACTACCAAAACATCACAGGGAAAAAGGATGTTTTTTTACCCATAATATAAACCCAAAATAGTAGCCCAAGAAACAGGCTATATAGCACACGGAGCAAAGACGACCAATATCCTCCATAGAGTCCCAGGAGCATGCGAGTTCAAATCCAACAGGTACATCCGGCAGAAAGCATGATTAGCGAACATGCTAAAAAGAATTATATTAAATCATACCAAAAACTAATCATTTTACAACAAAATAGGTGACACAAAACAATATAATATGATGATAAAAGTGAGAAGAACAACTTAGAAGAAATAATGAGAAAAATATAGTGAATTAAATGAAATTATGCCAACATGTGGCACAATAATGAGTGAACAGGTAAATATCA
Organism: Ranitomeya imitator; assembly: GCF_032444005.1. Classification (NCBI taxonomy): domain Eukaryota; kingdom Metazoa; phylum Chordata; class Amphibia; order Anura; family Dendrobatidae; genus Ranitomeya; species Ranitomeya imitator. The sequence goes on from NC_091282.1 coordinate 240,133,698, forward strand.
CAAAACATGACACGAAGTGCCACAGTTACTAAAATTAACAATATGTTTCTAACAGCATAACATAACCAAATTATGAATGTACCAATGCGTCTGTACAGTATGCAACGTCTTTATGATGATACTGGTAAAGTCATCTCAACATCCAAAATAAGGGGAAAGTGAAAGAACAACAATCACAAATGAGCCTCTGCAAAAAAGAAAAACACAAAAGTGTAAAGAAACAAAAATTGATAAAAAAAATGCACGTTACCCACAAACAGAAGACTAACAAAATAACCAAAAACATTGTTAAATACACAACCACATGCATACAACAAATACACAACAAAATAAACCAAAATAATAATTAAAATGTATGCATGTATACACATAAGCTAATACCAGCCTAACCGTCAACTCGAGAAAAGGTGAGAACAGGACCCCCACCAGAGAAACTATCCACCAGAGACCAGCACAGGAGAATCCTTTTCCAATTACTGCAAAAAAGAAAAAAAACAAAGAGCATGAACCGCACATCCCAAAATCATACTTTGATCTAAAGCCGCTAGGCAAAAATTAATATAACTGAATATGAGGTTTTCAGTTTAACATTCTGATCAGACTGTATGAAGCCCACTGCCCCTTCACGACAAACCTCGTAGTGGGTCCTATCGCCCTAAAGGAGCGGAGCCATGCGGCGCCCACCGCCACAGCGGCCATGCACCAGCAGGGCGGACGGCCTGTTGCCCCACAGCACCCATGCTGCAAGACTGAGTCCCCAAGACTCCAGACCGCGCCGCCCCACCAGCACAAAGCCACAGCAACAATGGCCGCCACACAGCACCAATACCAAAATGAAAGGAGCACTTAAACTCACCTTCCTCCAGCTCTTCAGTGAGAGCCAAAATGGGCTAGACCCCTTACTTTGCAGTCTCCTGCTAATTAAAATCACCTGAGCCAAATGGGAGGAGTGCTGGTCCAAGAAGAAGACTAGAACATGCTTTGCAAAAAGGAAAAAAAAAAAAAAGAGCATGAACCGCACATCCCAAAATCATACGTTGATCTAAAGCCGCTAGGCAAAAATTAATATAACTGAATATGAGGTTTTCAGTTTAACATTCTGATCAGACTGTATGAAGCCCACTGCCCCTTCACGGCAAACCTCGTAGTGGGTCCTATCGCCCTAACGGAGCCGCTGTGGCGGTGGGCGCTGCACGGCTCCGCTCCGTTAGGGCGATAGGACCCACTACGAGGTTTGCCGTGAAGTGGCAGTGGGCTTCATACAGTCTGATCAGAATGTTAAACTGAAAACCTCATATTCAGTTATATTAATTTTTGCCTAGCGGCTTTAGATCAACGTATGATTTTGGGATGTGCGGTTCATGCTCTTTTTTTTTCTTTTTTGCAAAGCATGTTCTAGTCTTCTTCTTGGACCAGCACTCCTCCCATTTGGCACAGGTGATTTTAATTAGCAGGAGACTGCAAAGTTAGGCGTCTAGCCCATTTTGGCTCTCACTGAAGAGCTGGAGGAAGGTGAGTTTAAGTGCTCCTTTCATTTTGGTGTTGGTGCTGTGTGGCGGCCATTGTTGCTGTGGCTTTGTGCTGGTGGGGCGGCGCGGTCTGGAGTCATGGGGGCTCAGTCTCGCAGCATGGGTGCTGTGGGGCAACAGGCCGTCCGCCCTGCTGGTGCATGGCCGCTGTGGCGGTGGGCGCCGCACGGCTCCGCTCCGTTAGGGCGATAGGACCCACTACGAGGTTTGCCGTGAAGTGGCAGTGGGCTTCATACAGTCTGATCAGAATGTTAAACTGAAAACATCATATTCAGTTGTATGATTTTGGGATGTGCGGTTCATGCTCTTTTTTTTTTTTTTTTTCTTTTTTGCAAAGCCTTTTCCAATTACTGAAGTGGCATGGGATTCCTCTAACCAGAAAAAATACGTCATCACACATTGCATCAGTTGTACCACTAAAGGGGTTATTTACTATGGTACATGCCCGTGTAACCTTATCTATATCGGTATGACATCAAGAGAATTTCGGCGGCGTGTTCGTGAACAAATTCTTGACATTGAAGCCGCTAGGGAGGTGGAAGACATTTCCACTCTGAAGACAATCCCACGCCACTTCAGGGTGGTCCATGGATGTGATTCATCTAAATTCATGGTCAGAGGCATCGAAAGGGTGTTCCCCGGAAATCGGGGGGGTAATTGGAAAAGGATTCTCGCACAAAGGGAATCATTGTGGATTTTCAAACTTAATACAATTACTCCTCATGGTCTGAATGACCACAACAGCTTTGTCCCCTTCCTGCCTATATAATAGTCTAGTTGGGATCTAGCATAGTTGGGGCATATGTGCATTTATATCAGCTCCTGTGCTGGTCTCTGGTGGATAGTTTCTCTGGTGGGGGTCCTGTTCTCACCTTTTCTCGAGTTGACGGTTAGGCTGGTATTAGCTTACATTAGCATACATTTTAATTATTATTTTGGTTTATTTTGTTGTGTATTTGTTGTATGCATGTGGTTGTGTATTTAACAATGTTTTTGGTTATTTTGTTAGTCTTCTGTTTGTGGGTAACGTGCATTTTTTTTATCAATTTTTGTTTCTTTACACTTTTGTGTTTTTCTTTTTTGCAGAGGCTCATTTGTGATTGTTGTTCTTTCACTTTCCCCTTATTTTGGATGTTGAGATGACTTTACCAGTATCATCATAAAGACGTTGCATACTGTACAGACGCATTGGTACATTCATAATTTGGTTATGTTATGCTGTTAGATACATATTGTTAATTTTAGTAACTGTGACACTTCGTCATGTTTTGCGATATTTACCTGTTTGTTCACTCATTATTGTGCCACATGTTGGCATAATTTCATTTAATTCACTATATTTTTCTCATTATTTCTTCTAAGTTGTTCTTCTCACTTTTATCATCATATTATATTGTTTTGTGTCACCTATTTTGTTGTAAAATGATTAGTTTTTGGTATGATTTAATATAATTCTTTTTAGCATGTTCGCTAATCATGCTTTCTGCCGGATGTACCTGTTGGATTTGAACTCGCATGCTCCTGGGACTCCATGGAGGATGTTGGTCGTCTTTGTTCCGTGTGTGATGTTTTGATAGTCGTAGTGGTCCTTTAAATATCACACCTCTAAGTTTGTTTCGAGTGGTGTTTTTCATAAATTTGTGTTATAGCTATGGCCCATGCGTGCCCGCTATGGTGTGGGGACGGTGTGCTTTATTCTGTCTCCATGCAATGACAGACACGTTTGATAGACGTTTTGGTATATTCACATTTTCATCGCGTCATTTTTATTTTTTCTTTTTACATTTTGTTTGCATCTAGTGTCATGCATCTTCATATTCACTTGTTATTTATTATTGTGCAAAGGGTTGGCATACGTTGCCTCTATAAGTTGTGCCTTTCACTCATATTTTTCATTTTTATTTTTATTCATATATTTTTTATTTTTTTCACATTGTATATATCATCATTAATGATTAGTTTTTTTGTAGGATTTAATAATTAAATTTTTTTTTTAGTATAATCTCCCATCATTTTTTCTGCTGGATGTACCTGTTGGACTCGAGCTTGCATGTTTCTGGGATTCCTTGGAGGATGTGTGTCGCTTGTATCCTGTGTGCTATTCAGTCTGGAGCTTGTGCTAACATTCTGGATCTATATGATGGATAAGGACGTCCTTCCCCCTTTCCGTGACGTGGAGTGACTCATCTCCATGGCAATGTGTTCGGAGGCGGGTCTTTCCCACTCACGTGACTGGAGCTCCATCACTATGACTACAGCAGTACACGGACTCACAGGAGCAGGAAACAAATGGAGATACCCCAGAAGTGATTGCCTGATTGGCTACATTAGTGTTTTATTAAGATGTTTAAATGTATCATTTATCTATCTTTATGTATATATTAGATGTTTTGGACAATGCTTCTGTGGTTTGCATATCTCATAAAGGTCTTTTTTGGGGTATAGTATCAGAGAGTCAATGTGCCTCTCTGTCATTGGCCAATGACAACCATAAAAGGGCCTCCTTTCCAGTTACCCACCACCCCTGGATGAAGTTTTCCTGAGCGAAACGGGTGTCGTGGGTCCCTGGCTGGTGGTTTATACTGGGTAAATATGTTCCTTTTACTTACTTCTTTCTAAAGCTGTTATTATATCCTCTGATGCTTCGGCTTACAATGATCCTTAACCCTTAAAAATGTTACTATTTGTTGATACTTATATTTATTCTTAGCTGGTACTTTGCACCTTATCTTTATATAAACTATCATTTTATCATATATATACAGTATGCACTGGCTTTGGGTTCATTGTCATTGACGGCTGTGGTATCAAGTGTATAAATGTTTTATATATAGTCCTTTGAACACGTGATTACTTTGCTGTCATTATGATGATGCTGATATTGTTAAGGTTACTCCATATTGACTGTTACCACTTTTTCCAGCCATACCTTGTGGTTTTTCTGTATTTTTTGGTTCCCCTTGGTTATGTATGGTATTTACTTGATTGATTTTATTGGTCTTATAATAAAATTTATATATTTTGTTACCTTTTCGCTTAGTGCTTTTTCTTTGGTGTATTTAAGCCCACGCAGTATATAACACTGCCCATGTAGTATATAGCAGCCACGCGGTATCTAACACAGCCCACATAGTATACAGCAGTGTGGGCACCATATCCCTGTTAAAAAAAATAATTAAAATAAAGAATAGTTATATACTCACCCCCTAGGATCCACCGAAGCTCCGGCGATAGGCGCGCGGCTGCCGCCATCTTCCGTTTCCAGGATGCATTGCGAAATTACCCAGATGACTTAGTGGTCTTGTGAGACCGCTAAGTCTTCTGGGTAATTTCTCAATGCATCGCTGGGAACGGAAGATGGCGGCAGGCGCGAGCGGCTCGGCGGACAACGGAGGGTGACTATAGCAGGTTTTTTGGTTTTTTTAATTATTTTAACATTACATTTTTTTTTACTATTGATGCCGCATAGGCAGCATCAATAGTAAGTTGGGGATACACAGGGTTAATAGCGGCGGTAACGGAGTGCGTTACCCGCGGCATAACACGGTCCGCTACCGACGGCATTAACCCTGTGTGAGCGGTGACTGGAGGGGAGTATGCGGGCATTGGGCACTGACTGCGGGGAGTAAGGAGTGGCCATTTTGTTCCGAAATGTGCCCGTCGCTGATTGGTCTGATTGGTCGCGGCAAAACAGCCAATCAGCGACTTGGATTTCCATGACAGACAGAGGCCGCGACCAATGAATATCCATGACATACAGACAGACAGAATGACAGAAAGACGAAAGTGACCCTTAGACAATTATATAGTAGATAATGTACTCTCTATTGCCCTCTATAGTATAATGCACTATCCATAGGACTCTATATAGTATTCTGCACTCCCCATAAGCCTCTATGTAGTATAATGCACTGCCAATATGTCTTTATATAGTATAATGCACTTTCCACAGGCCCCTGTATATAGTATATTGCACTTCCTATAGGCTTCAATATAGAATAATACACGCCCCATAGGCTTCTATATAGTATCATGCACTCCCCATAGGCCTCTATCTAGTATAATGCACTTCTCATATGCCCTATATATAGTATAGTGCAATTCCTATAGGCCTCTATAGTATAATGCACTCTTCATAGACCTGTATTTAGTATAATGCGCTCTCTATAGGTCTCTATTTAGTGTAATGCACTCCCCATAGGCCTCTATATAGTATAATACACTGACCATATGCCTATATATAGCATAATGCACTCTCCACAGGTCTCTATATATACTATACTGCATTCCCAATAGACCTCAATATAGCATAATGCACTTTTCATAGGCCCCTAAATATAGTATAATACACTACGCATAGGCGTCTATAGTATAATGCACACTTCACAGACCTCTATTGAGTATAATGCACTCTCCATAGGCCTCTATATAGTATAATGTGCTGCCCATATGCCTTTATATAGTATAATGCACGTTTCACAGGCAGAGTATATAGCACTCCCCATAGGCCTTTTTATATTATCATGTACTCAGGTGAAATTGCCCAACAAATTTTAGGATCTATTTTATCCTGTTGCCCATGTGAAAATGAAAAATTGAGTCTAAAATAATTTTTTTGTGAAAAAAAGGACTTTTTCATTTTTACGGATCAATTTGTGAAACACCTGAGGGTTTAAAGTGCTTTCTATGCATCTAGATAAGTTCCTTGGGGGGCTAGTTTCTAAAATGGGGTCACTTGTGGGAGAGCTCCAATCTTTAGGGACACAGGGGCTCTCCAAACGCGACATGGTGTCCGCTAAAGATTGGAGCCAATTTTTCATTCAAAAGGTCAAATGGCGCTCCTTCCCTTCCGAGCCCTGTCGTGCGCCCAAACAGTGGTTCCCCTCCACATATGGGGTATCAGCGTACTCAGGACAAATTGGACAACAACTTTCGGGGTCCACTTTCTCCTTTTACCCTTGGGAAAATAAAAAAAATTGTTGCTAAAATCATTTTTGTGACTAAAAAGTTAAATGTTCATTTTTTTCTTCCATGTTGCTTCTTCAGCTGTGAAACACCTGAAGGGTTAATAAACTTCTTGAATGTGATTTTGAGCACCTTGATGGGTGCAGTTTTCTAAGTGGTGTCACATTTGTGTATTTTCATATAGACCCCTCAAACTGACTTCAAATGTGAGGTGGTCCCTAAAAAAATGGTTTTGTAAATTTTGTTGTGAAAATGAGAAATTGCTGGTCAAATTTTAACTCTTATAACTTCCTAGCAAAAAAAAAAATTTGTTTCCAAAATTGTGCTGAATGCTGATGTAAAGTACAAATGTGGAAAATGTTATTAACTATTTTGTGTCACATAACTCTCTGTATCTCTGTATCAGAATGAAAATTCAAGTTTTGAAATTGCGACATTTTCAAAATTTTCGCCAAAATTTCCATTTTTTTCACAAATGCAAAAATTATCGACCTAAGTTTATCACTAACATGAAGCCCAATATGTCACGAAAAACCTTCTCAGAATTTCTAGGATCCGTTGGAGCGTTACTGAGTTATTACCTCATAAAGGGACACTGGTCAGAATTGCAAAAAATGGCCAGGTCATTAAGGTCAAAATAGGCTGGGTCATGAAGGGGTTAAAGGGAACCTGTCACCTGAATTTGGCGGGACAGGTTTATGGTCATATGGGCGGGGTTTTTGGGTGTTTGATTCACCCTTTCCTTACCCGCTGGCTGCATGCTGGCCACAATATTGGTTTGAAGTTCATGCTGTCTTTCCATAGTACATGCCTGCACAAGGTGCAATCTTGCCTTGCGCAGGCGTGTACTACGGAGGACACAGCATGAACTTCAATCCAATATTGCGGCCAGCATGCAGCCAGCGGGTAAGGAAAGGGTGAATCAAACACCCAAAAACTCCGCCCATATGACCCAAAACCAGTCCCGCCAAATTCAGGTGACAGGTTCCCTTTAATGACAGAAAACACTTCAATGGTCACAGAAATAACTTGAATCTGACAAAATTAAGAATAAATAAAAGATGCAGGAAAATGAACAAATAAAAGTCAGAGATTGCTTTTCAACCATGCTTCCACAGAATTTAAAAAAAATAAAATTCATGAATTTCAGTAAGATTCAAGTTATTTATGTGACCATTGTGGGTTTTTCTGTCATTAAACGAGGGGTACCAACAATTTTGACTATGTGTGTATCTATACCTATCTATCTATCTATCTATCTATCTATCTATCTATCTATCTATCTATCTATCTATCTATCTATCTATCTATCTATCTATCTATCTCCATCTTTGCACATTCTTAACACCTACAAATCTGTCATTTCTATTTTGCATTCTATTCTGGTATGTGTCACATTTAAGTTTTTTAAGTGGACTTGTGAAGGGGCCTAAATAAATATCCGCTGATATGTTTTTTTATTAGTCACTGTTATGGTAAATACCTAGTGCTCCTTGTAATCCTATTTAAAGTATATTTTCTAATCCTTACAAATAACAAGACTAGTTTTGTCTATCTCCAGCTTGTCAAACAATGGACACTATCTTTGCTTTGTAATTCATCCATGATTTTTATACAGATTTATTAAACCCATTTTTCTGCAGATGGGCTAAGCAGTTTATATAAAGCCTCTATCATTAACTTAATGATTCTCTGTAAATTATTCTGCACACAGCCCAGTTAATCTGGTAAATGGAACATTAATGTTGATGGATCAATCAACTTGCATTCTGCTGTAACCAAAGATAGCACTGAATTCTGAATTTGGTGATCTCTAATAAAAAAAATAATATAGATAATTTCTTAAACAGCATGTTAACAAGTTAGCAATGACCTAAGTCACCACTTCTAAAATTCCTTAATATTAATAAAAACTTTCCTATTACACATGCAGAAGTAATTGATGAGACCTGTCTTGTTGAATTTCAGATTGTTATCTGTCATTTTAAGTCTATATCTAATTTATTTCCCTGTTTATGGGAGAGAACAGCTAAAATTCATAGTACGTTAGCTGTTGATCAAATAAACCTGCAAAATGCATCTGCTGTCACAATGAATATCAATCCTTTCATTACTTAATACCAAAAAAATAGAGATGTGATGAACATGCTTAGATGAGCATGCCTGGGCTTTTTCTGGGCTTTGTCTGTAAAAATAAATCATAAGGACGCTCATAATAAGCCATTCGCAAGAGTTCTTTGTGATGTTGAATTGACACCAGTGAAATCAATTGATGGGTGAATCTTATGAAATTTAAAATTGGCACATCACTTGAAATTGGCCAGCAAAAGGGAAAGTTATTTAACCCCTTTACCCCCAAGGGTGGTTTGCACGTTAATGACCGGGCCAATTTTTACAATTCTGACCACTGTCCCTTTATGAGGTTATAACTCTGGAACGCTTCAACGGATCCCAGTGAATCTGACATTGTTTTCTCGTGACATATTGTACTTCATGACAATTGTAAAAATTCTTTGATAGTACCTGCGTTTATTTGTGAAAAAAACGGAAATTTGGCAAAAATTTTGAAAATTTCGCAATTTTCCAACTTTGAATTTTTATGCAATTAAATCACAGAGATATGTCACACAAAATACTTAATAAGTAACATTTCCCACATGTCTACTTTACATCAGCACAATTTTGGAACCAAAATTTTTTTTTTTTGTTAGGGAGTTATAAGGGTGAAAAGTTGACCAGCAATTTCTCATTTTTACAACACCATTTTTTTTTTTTTTTTAGGGACCACATCTCATTTGAAGTCATTTTGAGGGGTCTATATGATAGAAAATACCCAAGTGTGACACCATTCTAAAAACTACACCCCTCAAGGTGCTCAAAACCACATTCAAGAAGTTTATTAACCCTTCTGGTGCTTCACAGGAATTTTTTGAATGTTTAAATAAAAATGAACATTTAACTTTTTTTCACAAAAAATTTAATTCAGCTCCAATTTGTTTTATTTTCCCAAGGGTAACAGGAGAAAATGGACCCCAAACATTGTTGTACAATTTGTCCTGAGTACGCTAATACCCCACATGTGGGGGTAAACCACTGTTTGGGCGCATGGCACAGCTCGGAAGCGAAGGAGCGCCATTTGACTTTTCAATGCAAAATTGACTGGAATTGAGATGGGACGCCATGTTTCGTTTGGAGAGCCCCTGATGTGCCTAAACATTGAAACCCCCCACAAGTGACACCATTTTGGAAAGTAGACTCCCTAAGGAACTTATCTAGATGTGTGGTGAGCGATTTGACCCACCAAAGGCTTCACAGAAGTTTATAATGGAGAGCCGTAAAAATAAAAAATCATATTTTTTCACAAATTATATTTTCGCCCCCAATTTTTTATTTTTCCAAGGGTAAGAGAAGAAATTGGACCCCAAAAGTTGTTGTACAATTTGTCCTGAGTGCGCTGATGCCCCATATGTGGGGGGGAACCACTGTTTGGGTGCATGGGAGGGCTCGGAAGGGAAGGAGCTCCATTTGGAATGCAGACTTAGATGGAATGGTCTGCAGGTGTCACATTGCATTTGCAGAGCCCCTAATGTACCTAAACAGTAGAAACCCCCCACAAGTGACACCATTTTGGAAACTAGACCCCCTAAGGAACTCATCTAGATGTGTTGTGAGAGCTTTGAACCCCCAAGTGTTTCACTACAGTTTGTAACACAGAGCCGTGAAAATTAAAAAAAAATCTTTCCCCCAAAAAATTATATTTTAGCCCCCAGTTTTGTATTTTCCCAAGGGTAACAGGAGAAATTGGACCCCAACAGTTGTTGTCCTATTTGTCCAGAGTACGCTGATACCCCATATGTTGGGGTAAACCCCTGTTTGGGCACACGGGAGAGCTCGGAAGGGAAGAAGCACTGTTTTACTTTTTCAACGCAGAATTGGCTGGAATTGAGATCAGACGCCATGCCGCGTTTGGAGAGTCCCTGATGTGCCTAAACAGTGGAAACCCCCCAATTATAACTGAAACCCTAATCCAAATAGACCCCTAACCCTAATTCCAATGGTAACCCTAACCACACCTCTAACCCTGACACACCCCTAACCCTAATCCCAACCCTATTCCCAACTGTAAATGTAATCTAAACCCTAACTGTAGCCCTAGCCCTAGCCCCAACCTTAGCCCTAGCCCTAATGGGAAAATGGAAATAAATATATTTTTTTAATTTTTCCCTAACTAAGGGGGTGATGAAGGGGGGTTTGATTTACTTTTATAGTGGGTTTTTTAGCGGATTTTTATGATTGGCAGCCGTCTCACAATGAAAGACGCTTTTTATTGCAAAAAATATTTTTTGCATTACCACATTTTGAGAGCTATAATTTTTCCATATTTTGGTCCACAGAGTCATGTGAGGTCTTGTTTTTTGCGGGACGAGTTGATGTTTTTATTGGTAACATTTTCGGGCATGTGACATTTTTTTGATCGCTTTTTATTCCGATTTTTGTGAGGCAGAGTGACCAAAAACCAGCTATTCATGAATTTCTTTTGGGGGAGGCGTTTATACCGTTCCGCGTTTGGTAAAATTGATAAAGCAGTTTTATTCTTCGGGTCAGTATGATTACAACGACACCTCATTTATATCATTTTTTTATGTTTTGGCGCTTTTATACGATAAAAACTATTTTATAGAAAAAATAATTATTTTTGCATCGCTTTATTCTCAGAAGGACTATAACTTTTTTATTTTTTTGCTGATGATGCTGTCTGGCAGCTCGTTTTTTGCGGGACAAGATGACGTTTTCAGCGGTACCATGGTTATTTATATCTGTCTTTTTGATCGCGTGTTATTCCACTTTTTGGCCGTTGGTATGATAATAAAGCGTTGTTTTTTGCCTCGTTTTTTTTTTTTTTTTTCTTACGGTGTTTACTGAAGGGGTTAACTAGTGGGCCAGTTTTATAGGTCGGGCCGTTACGGACGCGGCGATACTAAATATATGTACTATTATTGTTTTTGTTTTTATTATTTATTTAGATAAAGAAATGTATTGATGGGAATAATATTTTTTTTTTTTTCATTATTTAGGAATATTTTTTTTTATTTTTTTTACACATTTGGGAATTTTTTTTAACTTTTTTATTTTGTCCCATGCGGGGACATCACAGATCAATGATCTGACAGTTTGCATAGCACTCTGTCAGATCACTGATCTGACTCACAGTGCTGCAGGCTTCACAGTGCCTGCTCTGAGCAGGCTCTGTGAAGCCACCTCCCTCGCTGCAGGACCCGGATCTGCGACCATCTTGGATCCGGGTCTGGAGCAGGCAGGGAGGGAGGTAAGACCCTCGCAGCAACGTGATCACATCGCGTTGCTGCAGGGGGCTCAGGGAAGCCCGCAGGGAGCCCCCTCCCTGCGCGATGCTTCCCTGCACCGCCGGCACATCGCGATCATCTTTGATCGCGGTGTGCCAGGGGTTAATGTGCCGGGGGCGGTCCGTGACCGCTCCTGGCACATAGTGCCGAATGTCAGCTGCGATAGGCAGCTGACACTCGGCCGCGCTCCCCCCGTGAGCGCCGCCGATCGCGCTGGATGTACTATCCCATCCGTGGTCATAGGGGCCCACCCCACCTCGACGGGATAGTACGTCCGATGTCAGAAAGGGGTTAATGTGAATCAAATATTGCATAAAAATATTCATCTGCCCTCTCACTTGACCCACAGTGACAGCCTCTCACAGGTCATCTTCAGATTTTCCAGCGCCCATCAGGACTCTGACGTCATGACGGACCTCATCTAATACCTAGTCAGCTTTCTTGATAACACGTCATGACTAGAGATAAGTGGATTCACACTGGATGGACCGCAAGTCAAATACTTCAAAGTCTTGAAATACTCAGAACCCCACAAGTTCTAAATCCTAGCGATTCAATTCATGAGGATCAACCAAAAATAAAATGCTGGGTGCCATTTCACACACTGCTGAAGACTCAGATGAGCTAATCACTTCCTCATAATGCCTTTCAGCTGTCAAATGGTCTAGCATAGCCGAATAGAGGGAAAATCATATATAGCTAAAAAAATTTCCCCAAGGGGGATACATTTTAAAAAAATATACTATGGGCATCATAGACACCCTTGCCAAAAATTGGACTGCCTGTAGCAGCACAGAACACTTTAACCCCAGTGATATAGTGGCGGAGAATGAGCAGACATTGATGTAGGCCTCATTAAAAATTAGGCCCAATGTAAAGGAGTGTGTCTCCTAGACATGTAATGCCCATACATGCAGTGCACGGGCTGACAAACATTTCCCCAAGGGGGTACATTTTAAAAAAAATATACTATGGGCATCTTAGACACCCTTGCCAAAAATTGGACTGTCTGTAGAAGCACAGAACACATTAACCCTGGTGATCTAGTGGTGGAAATTTAGGAGACATAAAGATAAATCATACTGAAATCAAATAAATAAAGGATCTGAATCCACCTATGAAAGTAAATAACAAAAGGGAGGGGCGAACATAAGTTCATAGATATGAAGCCAGAATGTGTCCAATGAGATATGTTTGTCCCTAGCACCAGCTCAGAGACAGGGATATAAATAAAAATTTAATATAATAGTATTTAAATATTTTTCTATTGTAGCGATATACACTAGGTCCTAAAAGGACGGTCCAGAGATAATAAAACTGGATAATAAAAGAATAAATGGGAAGAACATATATACAGTACATCTCATTTTGATCACAATTCCCCCTGGGGGAGTAACATTTGTTTTGGTTTCTAATTAGTAATGGGCATCATAAAAACACCCTTGCACAAAAATTTAGCGACTTTTGCATCACGGAATACGTTCACCCTGGAGTTGTACTGGTTGTGGATGATGAGGAGGATAACACCAAGCAGACCAAATCAGGAAGCGGATACTCATGTGTAGTTGGGATGAGGTGCATGACAATATGCCTCCACAAAAAGGACAATGTATTTGAGGTTATGTTTCACTGTTTTCAATCAGGGGTGTACAGACGTCTTGCCCAATCCAGGCCTCGTTCATTTTTATAAGAGTCAGCCTGTCAGCATTGTCAATTGACAGGCAGATACGCTTAACTGTTATAATTCCACCAGCAGCACTAAAAACCCACTCTGACAGAACGCTAGCAACAGGGCAGGCCAGGATCTCCAAGGCATAGAGAGCCAGTTCATGTCACGCGTCCAGCTTGGATACCCAATTATTAAAAGGCGCAGATGAATCACGGAGTACGTTTGTACGATCTGCAATGTACTTCCTCAGCATCTTCCCAAACATTGCACTTCTTTTGTCAGCACCCCTTGCCTCTGTACCGGCACGATTATGTGAGTCGGTGCGGAGGTCTTTTTGCACACTCTGCGTATTTTTTTTTTTTTGTAGTTTTTTGTGCTGACCGCAAAGATACCTTTCCTATCCTCTGTTTGTTTAAGTCAGGCCTCCCTTTGCTGAAACCTGTTTCATTTCTGTGTTTGTGACTTTCATCTTAACTCAGTCAATATATGTGGGGGCTGCCTTTTCATTTGGGGAATTTCTCTGAGGCAAGGTAGGCTTTATTTTCTATCTCTAGGGCTAGCTAGCTCTTAGGCTGTGAAGAGGCATCTAGGCAGAGTTAGGTACGCTCCACGGCTATTTCTAGTTGTGTGATAGGATTAGGGGTTGCGGTCAGCAGAGCTCCCACTTCCCAGAGCTTGTCCTGTGTGAGTTTAACCATCAGGTCGTTCCGGGTGCTCCTAACCACCAGGTCCATAACACATAACGACGGGAGGAAGGTATATTTCCGCACTGTATTCCTCCGCAGCTGTAAAAAAAAAAAGTAGTCCCTAGTCTCACTTTTGGCATTGCTGTATGAGAAATTTTCCCACGCAGCAATTGCCATAAAGTGAGACTTTGTCCTAAGGTTACCTCAGTGATGCACTGCAGGAGCCATTGTCTCCTGTCAGTGTGTCACTGAGGGTCCTATAGAGCAGTGACATCACCCGATGTCACTGTTCTATAGGGGAGATCGTCGTGGGACACTCGTTATTAATTGGACTACGGCGGACAGGTAGTATACGGTTTATTATTTTATATTTTTTGCAGGCGCTGAAGTATGGTAAGTATGATTAAATGAAGAATATTAAAATACTTTTTCCCTAATGTGTGTGTGTTTTATTAACCGTTTATTACTATTGGATAAATAATGGATAGGCGTCTTATTGACGCCTCTCCGTTATTAACCCGGCTTCATGTCACCTTACAATAGTAAGGTGACATTAACCCCTTATTACCCCATATCCCACCACTACACGGGAGTGGGAAAAGAGGGGTAAGTGTCAGAATTGGCGCATCTTACAGATGCGCCATTTCTGGGGTGGCTGCGGACTGGTATTTGTAACCGGGGGGGCCAATATCCATGGCCCCTCTCTAGGCTATGAATATCATTGAAAAACTGCATCCGCTGCCCACGTCGTGCACAAATTTCACAACGTGCGTCGGTACGTTGGCCCAACGCATAGCGACGGACCCGTACCGACACAAGTGTGAAAGAGGCCTTAATGAGCGTTGAATTTAATTTAAAAAAAAACGGAAAAAAAACGGTGTGGGCTCCCGCGCAATTTTCTGTGCCAGAGGGGGAAAGCCGATGGCCGGGGGCCAATATTTATAGCCTGCTATGAATATCAGCCCGCAGCTGTCTGCGTAGCCTTTATTGGCTATTAAAATAGGGGGACCCCCCAAAAAATGACATGTGGGTCCCCCTATATTTTATAGCCAGAAAGGCTACGCAGACAGCTGCGGGCTGATATTCATAGCCTAGAGAGGGGCCATGGATATTGGCCCCCCCCCGGCTACAAATACCAGTCCGCAGCCGCCCCAGAAATGGTGCATCTGTAAGATGTGCCATTTCCGGCACTTAGCCCCTCTCTTCCCACTCCCATGTAGCGGTGGGATATGGGGTAATAAGGGTTTAATGTCACCTTGCTATTGTAAGGTGACATTAAGCTGGGTTAATAATGGAGAGAAGAGGCGTCAGTAAGACGCCTATCCATTATTAATCCAATAGTAATAAAGGGTTAATAAAACACAGACACATAGGAAAAACATATTTTAATATTCTTCATTTAACCATACTTACCATACTTCAGCGTCTGCAAAAAACGTAAAATAATAAACCATATACTACCTGTCCGCCGTAGTCCAATTAATAACGAGTGTCCCACGACGATCTCTCCTATAGAACAGTGACATCGGGTGATGTCACTGCTCTATAGGACCCTCAGTGACACACTGACAGGAGACAATGGCTCCTGCAGTGCATCACTGAGGTTACCTTAGGACAAAGTCTCACTTTATGGCAATTGCTGCGTGGGAAAATTTCTCATACAGCAATGCCAAAAGTGAGACTAGGGACTATTTTTTTTTTTTTTTTTTTTTTTTTTTTTTACAACGGCGGAGGAATACAGTGTGGAAAGATACCTTCCTCCCGTCAATATGTTCCTTGAGCCCCTAGAGGCTGGTCGCATCAGCTGATGCTGCAGTTCTCTACGGGAGATCATCGTGGGACACTCGTGGATTTCTACAGGCAGGGAGTATATTGGTTGTTTGTTATTTTCATATTTTTTTACAGATGACACTGGCTTCGGGGAACAAAGTGACAAGTAATGGTAAGTATGCACTCTGTTTAATGTACTGTATATCTCTATGTATGTATTGTATGTAATGCATGAATGTATTGTATGTAGTATGTAGTATGTATGGTTTTTTTCTTTTCATTCAACACATTAGCCGGAAGATGGGACTACTACTGTCCCATCATTGGCTAATGTGTAAATCACTGTCACTGTAGTAGGCATCTTCCAATGGGACTTGTAGTCCCATCGGACGATGCCTGCACGCTGCACAGAGCCCCGGCACGCTGCACAGAGCCCCAGCACGCTGCACAGAGCCCCGTACAGAGCCCCGCACGGCGCACAGAGCCCCGGCATGCCACACAGAGACCCACACGCCTCACAGAGCCCAGGCACGCCGCACAGAGCCCCGGCATGCCGACAGAGCCCTGGCACGCCGCACAGAGCCCCGGAACACCGCACAGAGCCCAGCACGCCGCAATGAGCCTCGGCACACACGCACAGAGCCCCAGCACACCACACAAAGCCCCGGCACGCCACACAGAGCCCCGCACACTGCACAGAGCCCCGGCAGGCACGCACAAACCCCCAGCAGGCCCACACGGACCCCCAGCAGGCCCGCACAGACCCCCAGCAGGCCCGCACATACCCCGCCTGCACACACAGACTCGCACAGTGTCCGTCCACGCACCGCTCACACTTTCCCCCCCTCCATAACAGGATGTAGAAGGAAAGAAAGGGCTTATTTACATTCCGATAACTGTGTCCCATTGACTTGCATTGGTATCGGTATCGGCGATATCCGATATTTTTGGGATATCGGCCGATCCAATCCGATACCAATACTTCTGGATATCGGAAGGTATTTCTCAACACTAGTTTCTACGCAAAACAGTGGAAGAAGCAGTGTTGTCACCTGCAGACACTGTTCCTGGAGGCTGGGGTTCGACCCACAAAGTCGGGTGCTTTGCTAAATGTGCCTAATCATGCTGGTGATGGTCAGACTGGTAGTTTTGCTACCCTTGCTGATGCAGGCATGGCAAGTGCTGCAAATGACCTGTTTGGGGTTATTGGCAGAGTCTTTAAAAAATAACCAGACTCGGGAAGATCTTACAGTTGGAATGGCAAGTTCCATCATGTTGGTGTTACATGGAACAGATGCACGCCTTCTGTCTGCGAACACTACACTGCTTCTTCCTGTCTGTTTGGGTGATATGCCTCCTCACCATGTGTGCTGCTGTCCTCGCTCTGCATGTACCCCTGCCAGGTTGGATCAGTCACTATGTCATCCACCACCTCGTCTTCCACATCTGCACCCTGCTCCTCCTCCTGACTTTCTGGTAATTGTCTCATAATCATCCATCTCTTGTGACACTTTGCCGCCATTGCCTTCATGTGACTGTGGCAGTTCAAATCCTTGGGCATTGTTACATGCGATCTCATCTGGCCCCATTTAAAGTTGACTTGCCGAGAGTCCAGAATCCATAAAGGGAAAACTGAAAAGCTCTTCAGAGTGTCCCAGTGTGGGATCAGTTGCCTCAGGGCAGTCGGTATGGTGGGAGCAAGGAAGATCAGGGTGAGTAATATCCGGTCCAAAATCATGGCTACACAAACTTGACCATGTGGAAGGTGGTGGTGGTGTTGGTGGCTAAGTGACTGGAAGCATTATCCCCTATCCAACCAACAACCGTTTCACACTGCTCCGGCTTTAATTGT
Organism: Ranitomeya imitator; assembly: GCF_032444005.1. Taxonomy (NCBI): domain Eukaryota; kingdom Metazoa; phylum Chordata; class Amphibia; order Anura; family Dendrobatidae; genus Ranitomeya; species Ranitomeya imitator. Next base: position 240,151,532 of record NC_091282.1, read on the forward strand.
GGTGTGCTGTGGTCCCCTAGAAAATGGGACAGGGAGGTCAAGCGCGAGGATGTGGGTCTTTGCCGTGGACCACTTTCAGCTTGGCCATGGCCTCATCCTCCGCATGCACCAACAGCATTACGTCCACTTCCCCGTCCCTTGCTCCTTGCCTTGCCCATATTAAATGGACTACTGAAATATGTGAAAACCTCAATAGAAATGGATTTATTCATAGAAAAATTATATGTGGTCAGTATTCCTGCTAAGCAAAGATTTTTCCACCACAGATACACCAGACCTCAGCCTGAGATAACAGAATGTAAAAAAAAAATTTGTTTGATGTTTTTTTTAAAAAAACAATAAAAAATGAGTAGAACTAGGCTAGCAGACAGAATTATGCAACGTATGCTTGCCAATAAAATATTTTCCCACCACAGATACACCAGGCCTCTGGTGAGATCACAGACTGTATAATTTTTTTATGTTTGATGTTTTTTTAAAACAATAAAAACAAGTAGAACAAGACTAGCAGACAGAACTATGCAACATATGCCTGCCAATAAAAGATGTTTCAACCACTGATATACCAGGCCTCAGCCTTAGATAACAGACTGTATAATTTTTTTTTTTTTTTTTTTTTTGGAAAACAATAAAAAATGAGTAGAACAAGGCTAGCAGACAGAATTATGCAACGTATGCCTGCCAATAAAAGATTTCCACCACAGATACACTAGGCCTCAGCCTGAGATAACAGACAGTTTTTTTTTATGTTTGTTGGTAATTTTTGAAAAAAAAAAATAGCAAATGAGTAGAAAAAGGCTAGCAGACATAACTATGCCACATTACGCCTGCTCAAGCTGATATTGTGCACTTGGTTACTGCTGCCTTTCCAGGCTCTGCCTTTGTAGCCAGCACTGATCAGCAGTGAGCAGGCGTTTCTGGGACTAAGTTCAGCTTTTCCCATACTGAGCATGCCCCCGGGCCGACCTCCCATTGGGGGTCGGGGGTCACATGCTCAGGTCCTGTTGCAGCTCCTATTAGACCATCTGGAAGGTCCTGGAGTGCTACTTCTATAAAAGGTTTGCATGGCTGCTCGGCCATGCGCTAGTATAAACATGATAACGTGTGTGTGTAGATGGATGTATGTCGATGGATGAAAGCTCATTAATAGTGTTGAGCGATACCTTTCCGATATTTGCAAGTATCGGTATCAGATGGTATCGGCCGATACCGGCAAAATATCGGATCTCGCCAATACCGAGTTCCGATACCAATACAAGTCAATGGTACACAAATATCGGAATGTATCCTGCATGGTTCCCAGGGTCTGAAGGAGAGGAAACTCTCCTTCAGGCCCTGGGATCCATATTTATGTAAAAAATAAAGAATAAAAATAAAAAATATGGCTATACTCACCCCTCCGAAGGACCCTGACTGTCACCGCTGCAAGCGTCCGCCTCCGTCCTTAAGACTGCTGTGAGTGAAGGACCTTCGATGACGTCACGATCAGGTGACCGGTCACCTGACCGCTCACGTGACCGCTCAACTGACCGCGACGTCATCGAGGGCCCTTCACTCACTACATTCTCAGGAACGGAGGCGGACGCTCGCCGCGGTGACAGCTAGGGTTCTTTGGAGGGGTGAGTATAGCCATATTTTTTATTTTTATTCTTTACTTTTTACATTAATATGGATCCCAGGGCCTGAAGGAGAGTTTCCTCTCCTCCAGACCCTTGGAACCATACGCACCGCACACTCCGATACCGATTTCCAATATTACAAAAATATTGGATCTCGGTATCGGAATTCCGATACAGCAAGTATCGGCCGATACCCGATACTTGCAGTATCGGCATGCTCAACACTACTCATTAATCATTCCCATTACTTCTGTTGATGACTGCTCATGAATGGTGGAAGCTACCTAGAACCTGACAGTGCAGCCTACACACTTAGCACACGTTGCAGCGTCAAATCGCAGTGCCCGCTTATACGGCACAGTGCGCAATCAGTGCGCTTTCCTGACAGCCAGTCAGTGTAGGGTGGGAACTCCCGCTTGGACTCAGCATCTGACTCAGGACGTCCTCAGGCGTGGGCTCAAAAACCACCAAGGGTCAGAGCGAGTCCAATCACCAGTTTAGTGGGGGTGATTCATAGGGATCCCTCTAGGGTCTTTCAGCTGCACCCTGTGACTGCTAACAGGGCGCAGCGTATTTATGGCGACTCTGTGAAGCAACAGAGTTTGCTTCTATTCACACTGGGTGAGGTCTAACCCACGTGTGAATAAGCGTCCATTCGCCATTACTTAGCAGCAGGTGTCATCTCTGCACGGTGGACCCCGGACTGCGAACGCACCTCATATTCTATAATGTTATTATTTGGTGCGTTCTGTCAGTCCTAACAGTATGCCTGCCAATAAAAGATTTTTCCACTGCAGATACACCAGGCCTCAGCCTGTGATAACAGACTGTATAATTTTGTTTTGGTTTGATGTTTTTTTAAAACAATAAAAAATTAGTATAACAAGGCTAGCAGATAGAACTACGCAACGTATGCCTGCCAAAAAAAGACTTTTCCAGAACAGATACACCAGACCTCAACCTGACATAACAGACTGTATTAATTTTTATCTTATGTTTGTCGGTAATTTTTAAAAACAATAAGAAACGAGTACAACAAGTCTAGCAGACAGAACTATGCAACATATGCCTGCCAATAAAAGATTTTTCAACAACAGATACACCAGCTGTCAGCCTGAGATAACAGATTGATATAAATGTAGCCTTGATTTTTTTGGGCACACCAAAATTGTGTCAACAAGTTGGCTATGACACACACAAAAAAGGAGTAATAAAATTTAAATATATTTTGCGCAATGATATGCTATGTGTGTGGCATATAACTCACAGTGATAAATCTAAGAACTGTAGCTAAATATTTTTGTGCCAGTTACAGATTTTTGGGGCAGCAAAATGGTGTCCAAAAATGTCACAAGATGCTACAAAATTTTAGATAGCACAAAAAAAAGGACAGATTTTTTTGGCGCACTCACATCTGATGCCTAGGACAAAAAGAAAATGTATAAGATTTGCACACTCTTCTATTACAATGACCTGGGTGTAGTCTGCAGCGTGACCAAGCAAATAAATGTAGAAAAAAGGGGGCTATGGATTCCTTTAGAATAAAATGAGCAGGTATAAGCAGAAAAAAAACATTCGATGAAACAAGAAAAGAAAACAGTGCGGCACTCACCCTTTTTTGAAGCTGTGAAATCGTGCTCTTTATTGGAGAAAAATATATAAAACATCCATTAGGACATCAGGTCAGCGGGAGGGTGCGGAGGTGGAGTGTAGGACTTGCCTACCAAGCGCTGCAATCTCTGGACCCCTGAACTAGCCCTAAAAAGGACTGTTGGTTTCTATGGATTTGTGGACTGCATACTAGCAGACCCACACTAACTATTAACCCCTTTACTCCCAAGGGTGGTTTGCACGTTAATGACCAGACCAATTTTTACAATTCTGACCACTGTCCCTTTATGAGGTTATAACTCTGGAACGCTTCAACCGATCCCAGTGATTATGACATTGTTTTCTCGTGACATATTGTACATTATGATAGCGGTAAAAATTCTTTGATAGTACCTGCGCTTATTTGTGAAAAAAATGGAAATTTGGTGAAAATTATGAAAATTTCGCAATTTTCCAAATTTGAATTTTTATGCAATTAAATCACAGAGATATGTCACACAAAATACTTAATAAGTAACATTTCTCACATGTCTATTTTACATCAGCACAATTTTGGAACCAAAATTTTTTTTTTGTTAGGGAGTTATAAGGGTTAAATTTGACCAGCAATTTCTCATTTTTACAACACCATTTTTTTAAAGGGACCACATCTCATTTGAAGTCATTTTGAGGGGTCTATATGATAGAAAATACCCAAGTGTGACACCATTCTAAAAACTGCACCTCTCAAGGTTCTCAAAACCACATTCAAGAAGTTTATTAACCCTTCTGGTGCTTCACAGGAATTTTTGGAATTTTTAAATAAAAATGAACATTTAACTTTTTTTCACAAAAAATTAACTTCAGCTCCAATTTGTTTTATTTTAACCAAGGGTAACAGGAGAAAATGGACCCCAAAAGTTGTTGTACAATTTGTCCTGAGTACGCTGATACCCCATATGTGGGGGTAAACCACTGTTTGGGCGCATGGGAGAGCTCGGAAGGGAAGGAGCGCCGTTTGACTTTTCAATGCAAAATTGACAGGAATTGAGATGGGACGCCATGTTGCATTTAGAGAGCCACTGATGTGCCTAAACATTGAAACATCCCACAAGTGACACCATTTTGGAAAGTAGACCCCCTAAGGAACTTATCTAGATGTGTGGTGAGCGCTTTGACCCACTAAGGGCTTCACAGAAGTTTATAATGCAGAGCCGTAAAAATAAAACAAAAATTTTTTTCCCACAAAAATTATTTTTTTAGCCCCCAGTTTTGTATTTTCCCGAGGGTAACAGGAGAAATTGGACGGCAAAATTTGTTGCCCAATTTGTCATGAGTGCGATTATACACAATATGTGGGGGGAACCACTGTTTGGGCGCATGGGAGGGCTCAGAAGGGAAGGAGCGCCATTTGGAATGCAGACTTAGATGGAATGGTCTGCAGGTGTCACATTGCGTTTGCAGAGCCCCTAATGTACCTAAACAGTAAAATCCCCCACAAGTGACCCCATATTGGAAACTAGACCCCCCCAGGGAACTCATCTAGATGTGTTGTGAGAACTTTGAACCCCAAAGTGTTTCACTACAGTTTATAACGCAGAGCCGTGAAAATAAAAAATATTTTTTTTTCCCACAAAAATTATTTTTTAGCCCCCAGTTTTGTATTTTCCCAAAGGTAACAGGAGAAATTGGACACCAAAAGTTGTTGTCCTATTTGTCCTGAGTACGCTGATACCCCATATGTTGGGGTAAACCCCTGTTTGGGCACACGGGAGAGGTCGGAAGGGAAGGAGCACTGTTTTACTTTTTCAACGCAGAATTGGCTGGAATTGAGATCGGACGCCATGTCGCGTTTGGAGAGCCCCTGATGTGCCTAAACAGTGGAAACCCCCAATTATAACTGAAACCCTAATCCAAACACATCCCTAACCCTAATCCCAACAGTAACCCTAACCACACCTCTAACCCTGACACAACCCTAACCCTAATCCCAACCCTATTCCCAACTGTAAATGTAATCTAAACCCTAACCCTAACTTTAGCCCCAACCCTAACTGTAGCCCCAACCCTAACCCTAGCCCAAACCCTAGCTCCAACCCTAGCCCTAACCCTAACGGGAAAATGGAAATAAATACATTTTTTTTTTTTTTTTCCCTAACTAAGGGGGTGATGAAGGGGGGTTTGATTTACTTTTATAGCGAGTTTTTTAGCGGATTTTTATGATTGGCAGCCGTCACACACTGAAAGACGCTTTTTATTGCAAAAAATATTTTTTGCGTTACCACATTTTGAGAGCTATAATTTTTCCATATTTGAGTCCACAGAGTCATGTGAGGTCTTGTTTTTTGCGGGACGAGTTGAAGTTTTTATTGGTAACATTTTCGGGCATGTGAAGTTTTTTGATCGCTTTTTATTCCGATTTTTGTGAGGAAGAATGACCAAAAACCAGCTATTCATGAAATTCTTTTGGGGGAGGCGTTTATACCGTTCCGCGTTTGGTAAAATTGATAAAGCAGTTTTATTCTTCGGGTCAGTACGATTGCAGCGACAACTTATTTATATAATTTTTTTTATGTTTTGGCGCTTTTATACGATAAAAACTATTTTACAGAAAAAATAATTATTTTCGCATCGCTTTATTCTCAGGACTATAACTTTTTTATTTGTTTGCTGATTATGACGTATGAAGATGACGTTTTCAGCGGTACCATGGTTATTTATATCTGTCTTTTTGATCACGTGTTATTCCACTTTTTGTTCGGCGGTATGATAATAAAGCGTTGTTTTTTGCCTCGTTTTTTTTTTTTCTTAGTGTTTACTGAAGGGGTTAACTAGTGGGCCAGTTTTATAGGTTGGTTCCGTAACGGACGCGGCGATACTAAATATGTGTACTTTTATTGTTACATTTTTTCATCTAAATAAAAAAAAAAAAAAAATTTATGGGAATAATATTTTTTTTTTTCATTATTTAGGAATATTTTTTTTTTTTTTTTTTTTTTTTACACATGTGGAAATTTTTTTTTTTTAACTTTTTTATTTTGTCCCTGGGGGGGACATCACAGATCGGTGATCTGACAGTTTGCACAGCACTCTGTCAGATCACCGATCTGACATGCAGCACTGCAGGCTTCACAGTGCCTGCTCTGAGCAGGCTTTGTGAAGCCACCTCCCTCCCTGCAGGACCCGGATCCGCGGCCATCCTGGATCTGGGGCTGGAGCAGGCAGGGAGGGAGGTAAGACCCTCGCAGCAACGCGATCACATCACGTTGCTGCGGGGGGCTCAGGGAAGCCCGCAGGGAGCCCCCTCCCTGCGGGAAGCTTCCCTATACCACCGACACATCGATCATCTTTGATCGCGGTGTGCCAGGGGTTAATGTGCCGGGGGTGGTCCGTGACCGCTCCTGGCACATAGTGCCGGATGTCAGCTGCGATAGGCAGCTGACACCCGGCCGCAATCGGCGGCGCTCCCCCCGTGAGCGCTGCCGATCGCATATGACGTACTATCCCGTCGGTGGTCATAGGGGCCCACCCCACCTCGACGGGATAGTACGTCTAATGTCAGAAAGGGGTTAAAGGCCTGTCCCACACGTCCAGATAATTCCAGTACCGGAAAAATCAGTACCGGAATTATCCGTGTCCGTGTGCTTACGGAGCACATCAGTGTGGCACACGTGCGGCAGCCGTGTGCCGACTGAGGACCACACGGACCGTGTAGGAGACAGCGCTACAGTTATGCGCTGTCCCCTGCATACGGTGCTAAAGCCGGATTTCATCCCTTCTTCCCAGCAGCGTTCGCTGGAAAGAAGGAATAATCATTTTTTTAATTTACACACACAAACACGAATCTATACACCTCATGAACTTAGAGCTACATTGTACATTTACATTAAACTGTAAAGCGCTGCGGAATATGTTAGCTATATAAAAATAAAGATTTATTTATTTTTATTTTATTTAATAGTATCACTATATCTGATTACCAACAAGACCACAGGATAACAAGCGGCCTTAGGGTGAACCTTAGGCAACCATCTTTAAGGATTCTCATTTTTGTAATACCTTCAAACAGTTCCTAAGCAAATGCTCCTTTGACTTATAAACTTTAGCTCTAGATCATCTACACAAAGACATAATCTCTCTATCAAAAACAAGATCAAGTCCTTAGAAATTCAACTTGCATCTGCTTCATCCATAGAGGAATTTACTGAGAAGACTCAAAAAACACTCCGTGTCCAACGCCAGGAGTCAGAAGAAAAAGCTACAGAAATCTCTTAGAGAAACTGAGGACTATTTAAATAATAGAGTTTATAAATGGCAGGACTCTCTGAAGAAGCAATTTGCATATTAAATTTCCCAGAGGAGCATTGCCTTGACAACTCAGAGCTGTCACTCTCCACAAGGAGAAACCTTACCCCTTAAGGTACCTTCACACTCAGCGACGCTGCAGCGATACCGACAACTATGTCGATCGCTGCAGCGTCGCTTTGTCGCTGGAGAGCTGTCACACAGACAGCTCTCCAGTGACCAACGATCCCGAGGTCCCCGGGTAACCAGGGTAAACATCGGGTTACTAAGCGCAGGGCCGCGCTTAGTAACCCGATGTTTACCCTGGTTACCAGCGTAAATGTAAAAAAACAAACACTACATACTTACCTACCGCTGTCTGTCCCCGGCGCTCTGCTTCTCTGCACTCCTCCTGCACTGACTGTGAGCACAGCGGCCGGAAAGCAGAGCATGTGACGTCACCGCTCTGCTTTCCGGCTGACCGACGCTCACAGCCAGTGCGGGAGGAGTGCAGAGAAGCAGAGCGCCGGGGACAGACAGCGGTAGGTAAGTATGTAGTGTTTGTTTTTTACTTTTACGCTGGTAACCAGGGTAAACATCGGATTACTAAGCGCGGCCCTGCGCTTAGTAACCCGATGTTTACCCTGGTTACCAGTGAAGACATCGCTGGATCGGTGTCACGCACGCCGATCCAGCGATGTCTGCAGGGAGTCCAGCGACGAAATAAAGTTCTGGACTTTCCTCAGCGACCAACGATCTCCCAGCAGGGGCCTGATCGTTGGTCGCTGTCACACAGAACGATTTCCTTAATGATATCGTTGCTACGTCACAAAAAGCAACGATATCGTTAACGATATCGTTATGTGTGAAGGTACCTTTAGACACCAGTCCAGAGCCTCTCACCTAGCCAAATTAGTTCTCATACTTTGCACTAATGAGGGCCAATAACCCAAAACACCGTGTCTGCAAATTGAGATTCTGATTTTGCTTTTATCGTAAGTCATATTGCAAGACTCATTACTAGTGTTGAGCGATACCTTCCGATATAGGAAAGTATCAGTATCGGATTGGATCGGCCGATATTCAAAAAATATCGGATATCGCCGATACCGATACCCGATCCCAATACAAGTCAATGGGACCAAAATATCGGAATTAAAATAAACCCTTTCTTTCCTTGTAGGTTCATTGTACATGAAGGAAAACAACTAAGAATAATGCAGGATGTATTTGGGGAGGTGGCAGAGACATTAAAGGCATAGCGGTTTAGCCCAATCAAATAGAATAGCAGGAATTTTATTTTTTTTTTTAAAGACGTTCGGAGTTACATAGATATTGACTATGTAAAAAATTTTTTTATTTTGTCAGATATTGATGTTTCACTATTCCACGCCCTCTCCCTTCTTTTTTTTTTTTTTTTACTTTTCCCACACTTACATCTTCATCATCATCATCAGCATTTTTGACATCAATTTCTTCTTCACCTTATTCATCTTCTTCTTCATCTTCTACATGTTTTTTTATTACATTATTCATATTCATTTTCTTCAACTATTATTATTTTTCCTATTCTACTTCTTCATCATATTCTCATTTGTGACAGGCATTCCCGTAGTTGTTATCTATAAAAGTTTGAAGATTACATCTTCCGTTCTGCCTGTCACAAAAGTTACATTTGTCCGCGTTCAGTTTGGCCTGCAGCATAAGGCTTTATCCAGGGGCACCACGAGGAGGAACGGACTTACCCCCATACACTGCTTAGTCTTCTTCTGCATATAATTTAGATAATATCTTTTGCTCTGGTATTAAGTGTTATGCTTAATGTTCTTCTGCTCTTTGTTCTGCAGCCTCTTGTTCTTCTGCTTCTCGGTCTTCCATGTCGTCGTCTCCAGGGTCGTCGTCATCGGGGTGGTCTTCAGGGTCGTCATCTCCAGGGTCGTCGTCATCTCAGTGGTTGTCGTCTCTGGTGTCGTCGTCATCTTAGGGGTGGTCTTCTGGGTTGTCGTCTTTAGGGCCTTGAACTTAGAAATGTAGCAGAAGGTACAAGAAGGCTGAGAAAATGCCGAGAACCAGCTGACGGTACTGGAACCCGGATGGGTAGGCGAAGGTCCAAGAGCCAATGGAACTACCGAGGACCAGCTGACGTTACTGGAACCCGGTTACTAAGCAGGAGGTACCCGTGCTAAAAAGCACTACCAAGGACCACCTGACATTGGTGGAACTCGGATACCCAGAAGGAGGCACCTAAGCCAAAGGCTCTGCCCAGAACCAGCTGACGGTACTGGAACCAGGATGGGGAGCAGAAGGTACAAGAGCAAAAGACACTGCCGAGAACCAGCTGACGGTACTGGAACCCGGATGCGTTGGCCAACTGTGCAAGAGCCAATGGCACGACCGAGGACCAGCTGACGGTGCTGGAACCCGGTTACTAAGCTGTAGGTACCCGCGCTTAACCCCTCTGTGACCTTAGACGTACTATCCCGTCTAGGTGCACTGGGCTTATCTGACCCTGGACGGGATAGTACGTCATAGCGATCGGCAGCGCTCACGGGGGGAGCGCCGCCGATCGCGGCCGGGTGTCAGCTGCTTATCGCAGCTGACATCCGGCACTATGTGCCAGGAGCGGTCACGGACCGCCCCCGGCACATTAACCCCTGGCACACCACGATCAAACATGATCGCGATGTGCCGGCGGTGCAGGGAAGCATAGCGCAGGGAGGGGGCTCCCTGCGGGCTTCCCTGAGCCCCCCCGCAGCAACGCGATGTGATCGCGTTGCTGCGGGGGTCTTGCCTCCCTCCCTGCCTGCTCCAGCCCCGGATCCAAGATGGCCGCGGATCCGGGTCCTGCAGGGAGGGAGGTGGCTTCACAGAGCCTGCTCAGAGCAGGCACTGTGAAGCCTGCAGCGCTGCTAGTCAGATCAGTGATCTGACAGAGTGCTGTGCAAACTGTCAGATCACTGATCTGTGATGTCCCCCCCCTGGGACAAAGTAAAAAAGTAAAAAAAAATTTTTCCAAATGTGAAAAAAATAAATAAAAAAAATATTCCAAAATAATGAAAAAAAAAAAATTATTATTCCCATAAATACATTTCTTCATCTAAATAAAAAAAAAAACAATAAAAGTGCACATATTTAGTATCGCCGCGTCCGTAACGACCCGACCTATAAAACTGTCCCACTAGTTAACCCCTTCAGTAAACACCGTAAGAAAAAAAAAAAAAAAAAAAACGAGGCAAAAAACAACGCTGCTTTATCATACCGCAGAACAAAAAGTGGAATAACACGCAATCAAAAACACAGATATAAATAACCATGGTACCGCTGAAAACGTCATCTTGTCCCACAAAAAACGAGCCACCATACAGCATCATCAGCAAAAAAATAAAGTTATAGTCCTGAGAATAAAGCGATGCAAAAATAATTATTTTTTCTGTAAAATAGTTTTTATCGTATAAAAGCGCCAAAACATAAAAAAATGATATAAATGAGGTATCGCTGTAATCGTACTGACCCGAAGAATAAAACTGCTTTATCAATTTTACCAAACGCGGAACGGTATAAACGCCTCCCCCAATAGAAATTCATGAATAGCTGGTTTTTGGTCATTCTTCCTCACAAAAATCGGAATAAAAAGCGATCAAAAAATGTCACGTGCCTGAAAATGTTTTCATTAAAAACGTCAACTCGTCCCACAAAAAACAAGACCTCACATGACTCTGTGGACCAAAATATGGAAAAATTATAGCTCTCAAAATGTGGTATTGCAAAAAATATTTTTTGCAATAAAAAGCGTCTTTCAGTGTGTGACGGCTGCGAATCATAAAAATCCGCTAAAAAACTCGCTATAAAAGTAAATCAAACCCCCCTTCATCACCCCCTTAGTTAGGGAAAAATAAAAAAAAAATGTATTTATTTCCATTTTCCCATTAGGGTTAGGGTTAGGGTTGGGGCTACAGTTAGGGTTGGGGCTAAAGTTAGGGTTAGGGTTTAGATTACATTTACAGTTGGGAATAGGGTTGGGATTAGGGTTAGGGGTGTGTCAGGGTTAGAGGTGTGGTTAGGGTTACCGTTGGAATTAGGGTTAGGGGTGTGTTTAGATTAGGGTTTCAGTTATAATTGGGGGGGTTTCCACTGTTTCGGCACATCAGGGGCTCTCCAAACACGACATGGCGTCCGATCTCAATTCCAGCCAATTCTGCGTTGAAAAAGTGAAACAGTGCTTCTTCCCTTCTGAGCTCTCCTGTGTGCCCAAACAGGGGTTTACCCCAACATATGGGGTATCAGCGTACTCAGGACAAATAGGACAACAACTTTTGTGGTCCAATTTCTCCTGTTTCCCTTGGGAAAATACAAAACTGGGGGCTAAAAAATAATTTTTGTGAGAAAACAAAAAGATTTTTTATTTTCACGGCTCTGCGTTATAAACTGTAGTGAAACACTTGGGGGTTCAAAGTTCTCACAACACATCAAGTTGAGTTCCTTAGGGGGTCTACTTTCCAAAATGGTGTCACTTGTGGGGGGTTTCTACTGTTTAGGTACATTAGGGGCTCTGCAAACGCAATGTGATGCCTGGAGACCAATCCATCTAAGTCTGCATTCCAAATGATGCTCCTTCCCTTCCGAGCCCTCCCATGCGCCCAAATGGTAGTTTCCCCCCACATATCGGGTATCAGCGTACTCAGGACAAATTGGACAACAACATTTAGGGTCCAATTTCTCCTGCTAACCTTGGGAAAATACAAAATTGGGGGCTAAAAAATAATTTTTGTGGGAAAAAAATTTTGTTTTATTTTTATGGCTCTGCATTATAAACTTCTGTGAAGCCCTTGGTGGGTCAAAGTGCTCACCACACATCCAGATAAGTTCCTTAGGGGGTCTACTTTCCAAAATGGTGTCACTTGTGGGGGTTTCAATGATTAGGCACATCAGTGGCTCTCCAAACGCAACATGGCGTCCCATCTCAATTCCTGTCAATTTTGCATTGAAAAGTCAAACGGCGCTCCTTCCCTTCCGAGCTCTCCCATGCGCCCAAACAGTGGTTTACTGCCACATATGGGGTATCAGCATACTCAGGACAAATTGGAGAACAACTATTGAGGTCCAATTTCTTCTCTTACCCTTGGAAAAATAAAAAATTGGGGGCAAAAATATAATTTTTGTGAAAAAATATGATTTTTTTATTTTTACGGTTCTGCATTATAAACTTCTGTGAAGCACTTGGTGGGTCAAAGTGCTCACCACACATCCAGATAAGTTCCTTAGGGGGTCTACTTTCCAAAATGGTGTCACTTGTGGGGGGTTTCAATGTTTAGGCACATCAGTGGCTCTCCAAACGCAACATGGCGTCCCATCTCAATTCCTGTCAATTTTGCATTGAAAAGTCAAACGGCGCTCCTTCCCTTCCGAGCTCTCCCATGCGCCCAAACAGTGGTTTACTGCCACATATGGGGTATCAGCGTACTCAGGACAAATTGGACAACAACTTTTGGGGTCCATTTTCTCCTGTTACCCTTGGTAAAATAAAACAAATTGGAGCTGAAGTAAATTTTTTGTGTAAAAAAGTTAAATGTTCATTTTTATTTAAACATTCCAAAAACTCCTATTAAACACCTGAAGGGTTAATAAACTTCTTGAATGTGGTTTTGAGCACCTTGAGGGGTGCAGGTTTTAGAATGGTGTCACACTTGGGTATTTTCTATCATATAGACCCCTCAAAATGACTTCAAATGAGATGTGGTCCCTAAAAAAAAAATGGTGTTGTAAAAATGAGAAATTGCTGGTAAATTTAACCCTTATAACTCCCTAACAAAAAAAAATTTGGTTCCAAAATTATGCTGATGTGAAGGAGACATGTGGGAAATGTTACTTATTAAGTATTTTGTGTGACATATCTCTGTGATTTAATTGCATAAAAATTCAAAGTTTGAAAATTGCGAAATTTTCAAAATTTTCGCCAAATTTCCGTTTTTTTCACAAATAAACGCAGGTACTATCAAAGAAATTTTACCACTATCATGAAGTACAATATGTCACGAGAAAACAATGTCAGAATCACCAGGATCTGTTGAAGCGTTCCAGAGTTATAACCTCATAAAGGGACAGTGGTCAGAATTGTAAAAATTGGCCTGGTCATTGACGTGCAAACCACCCTTGGGGTAAAGGGGTTAAAAGCACTACCAAGGACCGCCTGGCGTTGGCGGAACTCGGATACCCAGAAGGAGGCACCTAAGCCAAAGGCTCTGCCCGGAACCAGCAGAAGGTCCACAGGAGAGGAGAGAACAGCTAGGCCGCGAGGCTGCCGCAGTTACCGAACACCAGCAGTCCTACAGGGGGAGCTTGGCCTACTGGCACTACAGAACCAGCCTTGATTGTCAATTCCCGCAGCCCACATAGGAAGCTCCTAAACTGGAGGCACCATGGAGTTGGCTAACCCGACCGCAACATGACGGGGCAACGCATAGGCGTCTCAGTGAGCTTGACACTACCCGGAACCAGCTGACGGTGCTGGAACCAGGCTGGGCACGAGGGAGTACCCGTGACAAAGACACTGCTGAGAACCAGCTGACGGTACTGGAGCCCGGATGCGTTGCCCAAGTGTGCAAGAGCCAATGGCACCGAGGACCAGCTGACGGTGCTGGAACCCAGTTACTAAGCTGTAGGTACCCGCGGTTAAAAGCACTACCAAGGACCGCCTGGTGTTGGCGGAACTCGGATATCCAGAAGGAGGCACCTAAGCCAAAGGCTCTGCCCGGAACCAGCTGACGGTGCTGGAACCAGGATGTGGACCAGAAGGTCCACAGGAGAGAAGAGAACAGCTAGGCCGCGAGGCTGCCGCAGTTACCGAACACCAACAGTCCTACAGGGGGAGCTTGGCCTACTGGCACAACAGAACCAGCCTTGATTGCCAATTCCCGCAGCCCACATAGGAAGCTCCTAAACTGGAGGCACCATGTAGTTGGATAACCCGACCGCAACATGACGGGACAACGCATAGGCGTGTAAGTGACCTTGACACTACCCGGAACCAGCTGGCGGTGCTGGAACCAGGCTGGGCACGAGGGAGTACCCGTGACAAAGACACTGCCGAGAACCAGCTGACGGTGCTGGAACCCGGATGCGTTGCCTATTCAAGATTGTCTTCCTAGAGCCCCAACTAGCGGAGTTGGAGCAAAGGGTAAGCAGGGGGAGCTGAGTGAAGGCCGAAGCCTGCACTGGAGGCAGCTTTGTGTCTGCGTTGCGTTTGCAGGACACATTGCCGGCTACACAGCGGGGGAACAGATGGCGTTGCTGAACCCCACTGACACAATGGCGGGTGTTTTTCTCTGTGCAGCCTGCACTTCCAGGCACCAACTGGCGGTGTTAGAGCCCAGGGTCTGCAGGAGAAGCAGAGTGTAGGCTGAAGCCTAGTAGAACCAATTTCAAAGGTAACCTTTAACCCTCCCTCAGGTGTTTAAAATGTAGAAGAGCCACACCTTGTGCAGCAGTAATGCTCCACAAGTGAAAGGTTGCTCTTTAAATTTTGCTCATTGCACACGCTGAATGAAAGACGTACACAATTTTGCCCATTATACAGTGAAACTGTATTGGAGGCGTGACTTGTCTTTTTAAGGAGATGCAGCACAGGTGTCCAAAATAACGCCTTGGTGCTGGGCGCAGCCTCCTGAGCGTTATTATTTGCTGTACAGGAGTCTGCGCTCTTGTTATCCCTTGGCCATGCGCTGTGAGCGCTGCCTGTCTTCTCACCTCATTTCATGTCGGCCAGTGCGGTTAGCGATGGCCATGAATCCCAGACCTGCAGTGTCTTTTCATAAAGTCACATTGCAGAGCTGAGATTCGTGGCCTTGCGCAGTAAATATGTTTGCCGCTCACTTATGTCCTTACACCTGCTTCAGACTGGGCGGCCTCCGCTGATCCCTTATCGCATGCCACAGCCATGAGGCCACACAGTTTGAAGAAGGCGGAAGGAGATGAGTGAAGACAGGCGAACATATGCACTGCACATGCCCATCAATCACACCCTCGCAGTCAAAATATATCAGACAACGAGGGACGTTGTGTCGGGCAGGGCGGACACACAGGCACAGCCAGCCAACCAATGATGTCAGAAGACAGGCAGCGCTACCAAGGGGGGTGCTGCGTGTCATTAAAAAGCAAAGTCACACCTCAGGGACACTGTAATGGTCTCTAATGAGACACATTTTGTATGTGTTGAGTTCGACGTGGGCAAGGAGAAAAAGTCAGCCACCTTGAACAAATGCAGCATTACCGCTGTACAAGGTGGCTGTTATACATAGAAACACCTGGGGGGGCAGGATCCCTTTAATTTCAGTTCAGGTGCCTGCGTGGCGTTTGCAGGACACGTTGCCGGCTACACAGCAGGGGAACAGCTGGCGGTGCTGAACCCCACTGACACATCAGCGAGTGTTTTTTCTGTGTAGACAACACTTCCAGGTGACAACTGACAGTGTTGAAACCCAGGGAATCAAAGAGGAGCAGAGTGTAGGCCGAAGCCTGCACTGGTGGCAGCTTTTGTTCTGTTGTGCCAGCGTGGCTTGTGCTGGACACGTTGCCGACTACACAGCAGGGGAACAGCTGACGTTGCTGAACCCCACTGACACAATGGCGGGTGTTTTTCTCTGTGCAGCCAGCACTTCCGGGCTCCAACTGGCGTAGTTAGAGCCCAGGGTCTGCAGGAGGAGCAGAGTGTAGGCCGAAGCCTAGTAGAACCAATTTCAAAGGTAACCTTTAACCCCCCCTCAGGTGTTGCAAAGTACAAGAGCCACACTCATAAACGTCGTTATTTGCTGTACAGGAGTCTGCGCTCTTGTGTTATCCCTTGGCAATGCCCTGTTAGCGCTGCCCGTCTTCTGACCTCATTTCATGTTGACCGTTGCGGTTAGCGATGCCCATGAATCCCAGACCCGCAGTGTCTTTTCATAAAGTCACACTGCAGGGCTGGGATTCGTGGCCTTGCGCAGTAAGCCGGCTACACAGCAGGGAAACAGCTGGCGTTGCTGAACCCCACTGACACATTGGCGGGTGTTTTTCTCTGTGCAGCTAGCACTTCCGGGCAAAAACTGGCGGTGTTAGAGCCCAGGGTCAGCAGGAGGAAAAGAGGAGCAGAGTGTGGGCCGAAGCCTGCACTGGTGGCAGCTTTAGGTCTGTTGTGTCTGCGTGGCGTTTGCAGGACACGTTGCCGGCTACACAGCAGAGGAACAGCTGGCGTTGCTGAACCCCACTGACACAATGGCGGGTGTTTTTCTCTGTGCAGCTAGCACTTCCGGGCAACAACTGGCGGTGTTAGAGCCCAGGGTCTGCAGTAGGAGCAGAGTGTAAGCCGAAGCCTGCAGTGGAGCAAGTTGAAAGGGAACATTTACCCCCCCCCCCCAGGCTTTTGTTGCTGAAAGAGCCATCTTGTACAGCAGTAATACTGCACATGGAAAATGCTGGCTCTTTAAATTATGCTCCTTGCAAACGCTGAAGTACACACTCATATAATGTGTCCCCTCACACCGTTAAACCGCCACGGAGGTGGGACTTTACTTTGTAATGTGACACAGCACAGCCGTCATTCCAACCCCCTTGGTGCCGTGCGCCACCTCTTCAACGTTGTTTGATTCTGTCACGGAGCCCGCGCTGTAATGTTACAACTAAAATGTAAGGGAACCTGTCCCCCCACATTTTAGTTGTGCCAGCGTGGCGGTCGCATGACACGTTGCCGGATACACAGCTGGGGATCAGCTGACGTTACTGAACCCCAATAACAGAGGAGCGACTGTTGACTGTGCATACAGCACTTCCAGGCACCAACAGGCGGTGTTAGAGCCCAGGGACAGCAGGAGGAGCAGATTGGAGGTATTGCCGCACACACAGCTGGGGATCAGCTGACGTTACTGAACCCCAATAACAGAGGAGCGACTGTTGACTGTGCAGACAGCACTTCCAGGCACCAACAGGCGGTGTTAGAGCCCAGGGACAGCACGAGTAGCAGAGGAACAGAGTATAGGCCGAAGCCTGATTGGAGCAAACCCCCCCCCCCCCAAGACGTTTGTAGCTGAATGAGCCATCTTGTGCAGCACTAAGGATGCAAAAGGAAAAGGTTGCTCTTTTAATTATGCTCCTTGCAAACACAGAAGTAAACACTTAAAATGTGTCCCCTGATACCGTAAAACCGTCCCGGAGGTGGGAATTTCCTTCGTAATGGGACGCAGCACAGCTGTCATTCCTATCCCCTTGGTGCCGTGCGCTGCCTCATCAGCGTTGTTTTAAGCTGTCACGGAGCCTGCGCTGTTATGTTATCCCTTGGCCATGCACACTTAGCGGTGCCCGTCTTCTGACATCATTTAGGTGTCTGGCTGTCAGTGCCTGTGCGTCCACGCTGCCCGAGATCCCACCTCGCAGTGTCGTCTAATGTAATCCCACTGCGGGCCTTGGATCCATGGGCATGCACAGTGCATATCCTCGCCTCTCACTCCCCTCCTTCCCTCTTCTTCAGACTGTGCGGCGTCACGGCCGTGGCATGCTATTAGGGATCAGCTGACGGCGCACAGTCTGAAGAAGGTGGAGGGAGATGAGCGAGAGCCTGAGGGGCAGATATGCGCTGCGCATGCCCATGGATCCCAGGCCCGCAGTGTGATTCAATCAGAAGACACTGCGAGGCGGGATCTCGGGCAGCGCGGCCGCACAGGCGCAGCCAGCCTGACACCAAATTATGTCAGAAGACAGGCAGTGCAAATTGGGCATGGCCAAGGGATAACAGAACAGCGCCGGGTCCGTGACAGCTTAAAACAATGCTGAGGAGGCAGCGCACGGTACCAAGGGGGGAGGAATGACGGCTGTGCTGCGTCACATTACGAAGTGAACACATTTTATAAGTGTTAAGTTCTGCGTGTGCAAGGAGCTAAACTAAAAGAGCTACCTTTTTCTTGTGCAGAATTACTGCTGCATAAGGTGGCTCTTTCAGCAACAAACGCCGAGGGGGGGGGGGGGAAAAGGTTCCTTTACATTTAGGTTGTTGTGCCAGTGTGGCGGTCGCAGGACACATTGCTGGCTACACAGCTGGGGATCAGCTGACGTTACTGAAACCCAATAACACTGGGTCGTATGTTTTGACTGCAGCCTGCACTTCTGAGCCGCAACTGGCGGTGTTGGAACCAAGGAATAGCAGTTCAGGTGGTAGAAAGATGAACACATCAGGAGACCTGGATGACACCCAATTACTTAATCAGGCAGAGGAGTGGCAAATTCCTGCGAGATCCAGGCCTGGTTCATTTTCAGAAAAGTAAGCCGGTCAACGTTATCGGAGGATAGTCGCATGCGACGGTCTGTTAGTACACCACCTGCGGCACTAAAGACACGTTCCGATAAGACACTAGCCGCAGGGCAAGCCAGCACCTCTAATGCATACTGGCTTAGCTCTGGCCATGTATCCAGCTTAGAAACCCAAAACTTGAACGGGGAAGAGCCGTCTGAGAGTACAGTAAGAGGGCAAGACATGTAGTCTGTCACCATCTGACGGAACCGTTGCCTTCTGCTGACTGGAGCCGCCGGTGATGGTGTAGACATTTGGGGCGGGCACACAAAAGTTTGCCACAGTTGTGCCATACTGGTCTTGCCTTGGGCAGAGGTACTGCTTCTGCTCCCTCTTTGTGCAGAGCCTCCTCCACTGCCTCGACGCACTGAGCTGCTTTGTAAAGCACTAGCAGCACTCCTCTCAGTTGAACTGGAGAAGATGATGGAATTCACCAGTGTGTCGTGGTACTCCCGCATTTTATGCTCCCGGGTCAACGCTGGGATGAGGTTTTGGACATTGTCCCGGTAGCGAGGATCGAGGAGGGTGAACACCCAATAATCAGGCATGTTGAGAATGTGGTCGATGCGGCGGTCGTTTCTGCAGCATGAAATCAACCATGTGCTGCAGACTGCCAACTGGCCCAGAAACGCTGTCCCCTGCTTGAGACATGATCTCTGCCCGCTCGTCATCACCCCACCCTCGCTGTACACACTGACCACTGGACAATTGTGTCGCTCCCTCCTCTGGACGGAGCTCTTCCTCCTCCATTGACTCCTCCTCATCCTCCTCACAAAGTGACCCCTGCCTACCCCTTTGTGAGGAACCACGTGGCGCTGACTCTCCAGAAGCTGATGGAAAAGGTGACTCCTGATCCTCCACCTCTTCCACAACATCCCTTAACGCTTGCAGTGTTTGTTGAAGCAGGCAGATAAGGGGGACAGTCATGCTGACTAGTGCATCATCTGCACTTGCCATCCGCGTGGAATAGTCGAAAGGACGCAAAACCTGGCAGACGTCCTTCATAGTGGCCCACTCTGTGGTTGTGAAGTCTGATCGGCGCTGACTGCGACTTCTTTGCGCCTGATGCAGGTGCTACTCCATTACTGCTTGCTGCTGCTCACACAACTGCTCCAACATATTGTGATGCAGTGATGTCCTTGCTGTGCAGTGAATAGGCAGTGACCCATATAAAGTTCAAATAAAGTCTTGTTTATTTTGTAGCATACTCACAAACCAAAAACATAAGCAACAAGTCCTTCAGTATGCAGCTGGGAAAAGTAAAGACAGTCCACAATCCGTTGCCTTGGACGTATTACACCACTGTGTATGCTGGGGTGTCAGGCTTTTAGGCTCTGCCTAACCCATGTTGCTCCACACGGAAGGAGCTCCTCATAAGCCTCCTGCTAGGTCTGACTCCCAGACCAGACTGACACACCCAAACTCTCTTGCAGGGTTTTTTTTTCTTTCCTCCAGATTCTATGGCCATGGGCCACTATAAGATCTGGGCTGGAGGAAACGGACCGGCCCCACTACCTTCCTGCAGTCCGTTTCAAAATAAAAGCCCATACCGGGATTTCCTGAATAATTTCTGGGACAAATAACTTGACCCAGTTCACACTCACTTTTATTCTTCCAGGGCACTCCAGCGGATCTAATATGCTTCTAAGCACATCCTGGGGGATACATAGCGACCCTCGCATATGACACTGGTCACTGCCTCACAATATGTAACGTGGAATTCCACCTGGCAGGTAGGTCACATATGATGCGGTGTTCCGGAAGGCGGAATCGGCGCTGCAGAGCAGCAATGCGGGATCTTGCCAAGCTGGAACGCCGCAAGTGAGCACACTCTAGGCGGACCTTGTGCAGCAGTGCATCAAGATCCGGATAGTCCCTCAGAAAACTCTGCACAACCAAATTGAGCACATGTGCCAGACATGGGATGTGAGTGAGGTTGCCAATGGCCAAAGCTGCCACCAGATTTCGGCTATTGTCACACACTACCATGCCTGGCTGGAGATTCGCTGGCACAAACCACACATCGCTCTCCTGCTTGATGGCATTCCAGAGCTCCTGCGCTGTGTGGCTTCGATTCCCCAAAGAAACAAGTTTCAAGACGGCCTGTTGACGTTTGGCCACGGCTGTGCTCATGTCGGTCATAACAGGTAAACGTTCACGGGTCCATGTGGAGGTGGACTGTGACGGCTCCTGCAGCGATGATTCTGAGGAACTTGTGTATGAGGAGGAGTCAATGCGTACTGACTGGATTCCTGCAATCCTTGGAGTGGGCAGGACACGTCCTGCGCCACTCGCACGATCTGTACCTGGCTCAACAACATTAACCCAATGGGCAGTGAGGGAAAGGTATCGCCCCTGTCCATGTTGACTGGTCCACGCATCGGTGGTGAGGTGGACCTTGCTACTGACGGCGTTCAGTAGTGCGTGTTTTATGTGTCCCTCCACATGCTTGTGCAGGGCAGGGACAGCTTGCCTGCTGAAGTAAAAGCGGCTGGGCACCTTGTACTGTGGGACTGCCAATGCCATCAAGTCACAGAAGCTGTCAGTCTCCACCAGCCTGAATGAGAGCATTTCCAGAAGTTTGGCAATGTCTGCATTCAGAGCCTGTGGTTGGCCGGGAATGCCCGCCTGTTCTCCCATGCCTGTACTACCGATGGCTGTAGACTAGGCTGGGAGTGTGAGGATGACTGGGAACGTGGTGCTGTGGGTGGAATTACACTAGGTCTCTGGACAACAGTACCAGAGGTTCTTCCATGGCGATCCTGGGAGGAAGCCGAACCAGCTGTGTGAGAGCTGGAGGAAGAGGCAACACGAGCTGAAGAGGTGGTAGCTGCCGCAGTTGGTTGGCCTAGGTCTTCAGTGTGTTTTTGTAATTCCACCGCGTGCCTGGTCCGCACATGTTTCCATATATTTGTGGTATTGATGTTGCTGACACTTTTACCTCTCTTGACTTTCTGATGACACAGCTTGCATTTGACAAAACAAATGTCATCTGCAACTGTGTCAAAAAAGGACCAGGCACTGCAAGTCTTGGGAGCGCCCTTGGAAGCTCCTAACGGGTGCGAAAGTGGAGGCTACAGGCTCCGCAGTCTTCCCCCTCCCTCTGCCTCTTTGGCCCGTAAGGGGAATCTCTTCCTCAAAGCTGCTCCCACCACCTTCCTGTTCCTCACGCCACGATGGGTCAAGGACCTCATCATCTCCACTACCCTCTGCCACCAACTGCTCCTCCTGTGTAGTCTCGGCAGCACAGTACGCATCAGAAAGTGGCACCTGAGTTTCATCATCAGATGCGTACTGTGCTGTGGTCACCTGAGGCACTGGCCCACCCGCTTCTTCAGAGTCAGAGAGACAAAGCTGTTGGGCATCACTGCACACTGCCTCTTCTTCCATTTCTTCAATGCTGCTTGGCTGGCCCCCTGTGTCCAAGCCAAGAGATTCAGAGAACAGAAGTAGAGATGGCTCCTGTCCTGGGCTCTCTGACTGCCTGGCCAATTTGGCAGGTGGTGAAGAGACAGATGGCTGCTCTCCAGTGGTCTGTGCCTGAGAGGATGTGGCACTAATTGAAGTCGATGCCGATGCGTTAGCTGCCATCCATCCGACAACGGCTTCAATTTGATCTTCACGCAGCAGCGGTGCACGGCGCTCTCCGACAAAGCTGCGCATGAAGGACTGTTCCCTGCTGAAACTGAGTGATGATAAGTCACCGGTTCCCGCAGCAGGCACAGAATCACCACGTCCTCTCCCTGCTCCTCTCCCTGCTCCGTGCCCACGCCCACGTGCCTTACTCCCTGCCCTCTTCATCTTGGTTGACAGATAAAGATAAGCAGAAAAGTACTAAGGCCTTAGTGTGCTTATTCCTGAAATGCTCCTCCTAACAGGTGTAAGAAACACTAATGTTGTAAAGTGTGGACTAAACTTTATTTTTGATAAAATGTGGCCTACACAAGTGTTAAGTTGTGTTTGGTGAACTTTACTTTTTTTTTTTCTGCAGATCGGGCTACAGAGCAAGTTTAACTCACACGGGGACCGTGCAGACAGCCGTAAACAGCGCTGCAAGGCCCAAAAACCCTCCTCTAGGTTATCCTATGTAGTGTTTTTCCACAATTTAGCTGGAGACGGGTGGAAAGACACTAATAGGAAATTTTAGAAAAATTTGCAGCAGGCTGCACTATTTGCAAAAAAGGAAAAGTTCTTTAGCGGTATGAGGCAGTGACGCACCCTGAGCTGAATACAACCGGCAGTGGCTGCACACAGACTACAGGGCGAGCTGCGCTCACACGGAGACCGTGCAGACAGCCGTAAACGGCGCTGCAAGGCCCAAAAACCCTCCTATAAGTTATCCTATGTAGTGTTTTTCCACAATTTAGCTAGAGACGGGTGGAAAAACACTAATAGGAAATTTTAGAAAAAATGTGCAGAAGGCTGCACTATGAGCAAAAAAGGACAATGGATAGAACAGTATGAGGCAGTGTGAACCCCCCCTGAGCTGAATACAACCGGGTATATGGCTGCACACAGACTACAGAGTGAGCTGCACACACACACACACACACACAGAGAGACCTTGCAGAACGCTGTTAAAACAGCGCTGCAAGGCAAGAGCAAGGTGAACACACAGCGTTTGCTAAATTAGCCTGGGAAAAGCGCAATGAAGCAATTCGCTATCTCAACTGACACCCAGTTAGAACACAGCGTCCTGTCCCTAACTGAAATCACAGCAGAGTGAGCGCAAAATGGCAGCAGCATTTTTTATAGTGCAGAGTGACATCATTTCAGCAGCCTTGCCAGTACTTACATGCCCACCATGCTAAACAGGATGTGCCCACACTTCCATTCATTCCTCATTGGCTGCTGCGTGCAGTTTTGAATTCTGGGAACTTCCGATTCCGGTATCCGATACGCGGGAAATATTGGAATTCGGTATCGGATTTCCGATACCGCAAATATCGGCCGATACCCGATACTTGCGGTATCGGAATGCTCAACACTACTCATTACAGGGTTGATTGTGACATGTAGGATCGCTGCTTTCAACAGGTGGCGCTATAGAGTTGAAGTCCCGTTTCTCTCTGAAGAGGCAACTTGCATCCTAAAATATCCCAGAGGAGCATTGCATGGCGAATAAGAGTCCTTACCTTGACAAGCCAGAGCAAGTATGTCACTCTCCACAAGAGAATATTCCATTTTTGTGAGAAGCGCCAGTATAAATATATATATATATATATATATATATATATATACAGCTGTGCTCAAAAGTTTACATACCCCTGCAGAATTTTTGATTTCCCGGACTTTTTTCAGAGAATGTGAATGATAACACCAAAACTTTTTCTCCACTCATGGTTAATGGTTGGGTGACGCCATTTATTGTCAAACTACTGTGTTTTCTCTTTATTAAAATCTTATGTGGGGGTATTGTTTCCCATGGTCTGAGGCTGAAATTTTTTAAAAATCTTATATGGGGGTATTGTTCCCCATGCTCTGAGGCTGAAACATCTAAAAATATTATATGGGGGTATTGTTCCCCATGCTCTGAAGCTAAAATGTTTTGAAGTCTTCTGTGGGGGTATTGTTCTCCATGCTCTGAGGCTGAAATTTGTTAAAATCTTATGTGGGTATTGTTCCTCATGCGCTGAGGCTGAAATTTGTTAAAATCTTATGTGGGGATATTGTTCCCCATGCTCTGAGGCTAAATTTAAAAAAAAAATCTTCTTTGAGGATATTGTTTCCCATGCTCTAAGGCTGATATTTATTAAAATCTTCTGTGGGTATTGTTACCTTTGCTCTGAGGCTGAAATTTGTTAAAATCTTCTGTGGGAGTGTTACCTCACAGAGTAGCCGTGAAAGGAAAGCACTGCGCCCTGTTAGCCTCACAGGAGCACAAGCTTACTGCCGAACTGATAGCAGTCAGTGGTTATGTAACACGCAATCTCCTCACCGGAGAAGCCGGTAATCTAGGGGCTTATTTCAGCCGGGTCCCTGAACACACTCATACAATCTCCTCATCGTAGGTGCCGGTATTCTAGGGGCTTATTTCAGCCGGGTCCCTGAATACATTTTCACATAACCACACTGGCGCAAAGCACATAACTTAGATTTGATACTAGCGCATGGCCGTGCGGCCATGCGAACATTATATAGCTGCAGCACGTACAGGACCTTCCTAGAAGGACCAATGAGAGACTGCCACAGAGCCTGAGGAACTTCAAGACCTTCCTGGAGAACCAATGGGTCTTGCTGCAGTATCTAAGCATGTGATCCTCGATCTCCAATGAGAGATCTTACCCATGCTCAGAAGGGGAAAAGCAGGACTTAGTCCCAAAAGCGTCTGCTCACCGCTGCCCGACACTGGCTTCAATGGCAGAAGCCGGAAAAGCAGCAGTAACCCTTTGCACATAGTCATACTGAGCGAGACGCTGGGACCGACGTCTCCGCTGAGCAGGCTCCACTGCGGCAGGAGAAGAATGGGAGACTGCAGCGGAGATGGCCAGAGATTCCCCCTATGCAGAGGCGGGAACTCGACCCCTAACACATTGTAACTGAGTGGCCATACACAGACCCAAATAGCATACAAATCTTGTGACAGAGTATCATTGCCTGCTGTGACCTGCTCCTCTACTGCTGACGTGCACCACCCATCTACAGCCACAGTTGGACTAAGGTATCCAGACTATAAGTCGCACCCCACTTTACCCCAAAATTTGGGAGGAAAAAGTGGTCTTACAGTCTGAAAAATATGGTATTTTTTTTCTTAAGATGTATGCCTGGAGCCAAGGTTCGGAAGGTGACATCTCTAAATGGCATTTTCAGATATTTGTTTCAAACTCTAATTTTAGGAATTCAAAAATTTGCACTCTATTTCCTGTGCAATATGAAATTCTATAAGACTCTACAAGTAAAAAATAAAATAGCTGTAAAGAAAGAGAAAATAAAGAAATCCACTTCTTATTATAACATTGGTTAGGCAGATTTGAACACACAGTTGCATAGAGTAAACCATAACATCAAATACTACCACATAATTGTGTTAGCTGCACTAAATATGAAGGACTAATGAGTTTCTAGCATTTATCTACAAAAGAAAACAATAATTCGACAGTTGATTCTTGAAGCCCAACTAGCCCAATACAACAGGTGCAAGCTTGTTATGATTCCACCTTGCTTATTTTAGTTTTTCTATACAATTATACATTGGCTTGCAATCAGAAAATACATTGTGTATCTTGCAATATAGCTATGTTAGGATTTCCATTTTACATGCTGATATTGCTGTTCCTCGGTGATAAAAATAGAAAAAAGACAATGCATTTACAGGGATAGTAATTTACTCGGGGAACTAGGTGATAAAAATGGCAGTGTTCATGCAGGCCTTACTTTATTTCTGCATTTATAAGGTGAAACCAAATAACAATGACTATAGTATGTACTCTAGGGAAATTGTATCTTTGGCACTTTTTGGAATTAATGTAGAAGATTTATTTACCTTTCGTATGTTCCTCCACCGCAGTGTATACACTTTAGTTGAAGCAGCAGTGAGAGGTCAGATTTGATGAGCCATAAGTTCAATCTCTGTGAGTTACAATGTACATTACGCATAAATAGGCAATATGATGAGGATATAGGTTTTATTAGAGAATACTCTTGTTTGGTGCATAAAGTGTTGCAGTGTATTTTTGCTGAATCAGTTTTCAAATGTAAGTTATGTACATAATTTCTCGATTTAGCTTGACAATTTAAATGCATACAGTGTGCTATCTGAATAACAATGTATAGGAGGACAGAAGGCAGGATAACTGCCTAAATTACGATTTTATTCCAAAAATATCGAGTGATATAAAACACTTCAGCTATAACCCTGAAGGGATTTGGCATATTCTATAACTGTATATTTTTTTTTATCATAAGTCAATTTTCTATGACATCCAGAATTAGCAACAGCAGTGTGATAAGTGTCCTTTTTGTAATTATTAGAATACAGGTCCTTCTCAAAAAATTAGCATATAGTGTTAAATTTCATTATTTACCATAATGTAATGATTACAATTAAACTTTCATATATTATAGATTCATTATCCACCAACTGAAATTTGTCAGGTCTTTTATTGTTTTAATACTGATGATTTTGGCATACAACTCCTGATAACCCAAAAAACCTGTCTCAATAAATTAGCATATTTCACCCATCCAATCAAATAAAAGTGTTTTTTAATAACAAACAAAAAAACCAACAAATAATAATGTTCAGTTATGCACTCAATACTTGGTCGGGAATCCTTTGGCAGAAATGACTGCTTCAATCCGGCGTGGCATGGAGGCAATCAGCCTGTGACACTGCTGAGATGTTATGGAGGCCCAAGATGCTTCAATAGCGGCCTTAAGCTCATCCAGAGTGTTGGGTCTTGCGTCTCTCAACTTTCTCTTCACAATATCCCACAGATTCTCTATGGGGTTCAGGTCAGGAGAGTTGGCAGGCCAATTGAGCACAGTAATACCATGGTCAGTAAACCATTTACCAGTGGTTTTGGCACTGTGAGCAGGTGCCAGGTCGTGCTGAAAAATGAAATCTTCATCTCCATAAAGCATTTCAGCCGATGGAAGCATGAAGCGCTCCAAAATCTCCTGATAGCTAGCTGCATTGACCCTGCCCTTGATGAAACACAGTGGACCAACACCAGCAGCTGACATGGCACCCCACACCATCACTGACTGTGGGTACTTGACACTGGACTTCAGGCATTTTGGCATTTCCTTCTCCCCAGTCTTCCTCCAGACTCTGGCACCTTGATTTCCGAATGACATGCAAAATTTGCTTTCATCAGAAAAAAGTACTTGGGACCACTTAGCAACAGTCCAGTGCTGCTTCTCTGTAGCTCAAAAGTGGCTTTACCTGGGGAATGCGGCACCTGTAGCCCATTTCCTGCACACGCCTGTGCACGGTGGCTCTGGATGTTTCCACACCAGACTCAGTCCACTGTTTCCTCAGGTTCCCCAAGGTCTGGAATCGGTCCTTCTCCACAATCTTCCTCAGGGTCCGGTCTCCTCTTCTCGTTGTACAGCGTTTTCTGCCACATTGTTTCCTTCCAACAGACTTACCATTGAGGTGCCTTCATACAGCACTCTGGGAACAGCCTATTTGTTGAGAAATTTCTTTCTGGGTCTTACCCTCTTGCTTGAGGGTGTCAATGATGGCCTTCTTGACATCTGTCAGGTCGCTAGTCTTACCCATGATGGGGGTTTTGAGTAATGAACCAGGCAGGGAGTTTATAAAAGCCTCAGGTATCTTTTGCATGTGTTTAGAGTTAATTAGTTGATTCAGAAGATTAGGGTAATAGGTCGTTTAGAGAACCTTTTCTTGATATGCTAATTTATTGAGACAGGTTTTTTGGGTTATCAGGAGTTGTATGCCAAAATCATCAGTATTAAAACAATAAAAGACCTGACAAATTTCAGTTGGTGGATAATGAATCTATAATATATGAAAGTTTAATTGTAATCATTACATTATGGTAAATAATGAAATTTAACACTATATGCTAATTTTTTGAGAAGGACCTGTATATTATAAATCTTCACTTTGATCTGCTCAGCAGCTATATCTCTCTGTCGCTGATCCAAAAGGTGCCTACTGTTAATACTCTTGATCAGGCCCAGACTGGTCATCTGCCGAACCGGGCACACTACCGGTGGGCGGGCTAAATCATTCCATTACATAATGGGATGAAGTAACCATTTTTTTTTGAGCTGCCAGCCCTATGATTTTTCTGCATAGAGACTGCTAGAATTTGACACTGACACCACCTGTCCACACAGACCCAGGGACATATGAGGAGTGAGAGAAGGTGGCCCACTCAGGCGCTGATGTTGAACAACATTCACTGACAACCCTGACAGGCTGAGAGACCCTCTCACTAGCACCAGTGAAACAGACCACTGTCAGCCTGCTAGGATTGCCAACAGTTCCTAGTTAGTAGTGTTGAGCATTCCGATACCGCAAGTATCGGGTATCGGCCGATATTTGCGGTATCGGAATTCCGATACTGAATTCCGATACTTCCCGCGTATCGGATACCGGAATCGGAAGTTCCCAGAATTCAAATTGAACGCAGCAGCCAATGAGGAATGAATGAAAGTGTGGGCACATCCTGTTTAGCATGGTGGGCATGTAAGTACTGGCAAGGCTTGGATTGGCTGCTGAAATGATGTCACTCTGCACTATAAAAAAGCGCTGCCGCCATTTTGCGCTCACTCTGCTGTGATTTCAGTTAGGGACAGGACGCTGTGTTCTAACTGAGGGCCAGTTGAGCTTGCTAATTGCTTTATTTTCCTTTCCAAAGGCTAATTTAGCAAAACGCTGTGTGTTCTTCACTGTTCACCTTGCTCTTGCCTTGCAGCGCTGTTTTAACAGCGTTCTGCAAGGTCTCTGTGTGTGTGTGTGTGCAGCTCACTCTGTAGTCTGTGTGCAGCCATATACCCGGTTGTATTCAGCTCAGGGGGGGTTCACACTGCCTCACACAGTTGTTCTTTTTTGCTCTTAGTGCAGCCTGCTGCACATTTTTTCTCAAATTTCCTATTAGTGTTTTTCCACCAGTCTCCAGCTCTATTGTGGAAAAACACTACATAGGATAACCTAGAGGGGGGTTTTTGGGCCTTGCAGCGCCGTTTACGGCTGTCTGCACGGTCTCCGTGTGAGCCCAGCTCGCCCTGTAGTCTGTGTGCAGCCATAGCCGGTTGGATTCAGCTCAGGGTTCGTTACTGGCTCATACCTTGAGAAAAATTTTCCTTTTTTTCAAATAGTGCAGCCTGTTTAAAATTTGAAAAAAAAAAAATTCCTATTAGTGTCTTTCCACCAGTCTCCAGCTCAATTGTGGAAAAACACTACATAGGATAACCTAGAGGGTTTTTTTGGGGCCTTGCAGCGCCGTTTACGGCTGTCTGCACGGTCTCTGTGTGAGCGCAGCCCGCCCTGTAGTCTGTGTGCAGCCATAGCCGGTTGGATTCAGCTCAGGGTGCGTTACTGCCTCATACCTTGAAAAACAATTTCCTTTTTTTCAAATAGTGCAGCCAGTTTAAAATTTGAAAAAAAAAAATTCCTATTAGTGTCTTTCCACTTGTATCCAGCTAAATAGTGGAAAAACACTATATAGGATAACCTAGAGGAGGGTTTTTTGGCCTTGCAGCGCCGTTTACGGCTGTCTGCACGGTCTCCGTGTGATTTAAACTAGCTCTGTAGCCCGATCTGCACCAAAAAAAAGGTTAAGTTCACCAAACACAACTTAACACTTGTGTAGGCCACATTTGAAAAATAATAAAGTTTAGTCCACAATTTACAACATTAGTGTTTCTTACACCTGTTAGGAGGAGCATTACAGGAATAAGCACACTAAGGCCTTAGTACTTTTCTGCTTATCTTTATCTGTCAAC
Source organism: Ranitomeya imitator (assembly GCF_032444005.1). Lineage (NCBI taxonomy): Eukaryota > Metazoa > Chordata > Amphibia > Anura > Dendrobatidae > Ranitomeya > Ranitomeya imitator. Next base: position 240,181,757 of record NC_091282.1, read on the forward strand.
CAAGATGAAGAGGGCAGGGAGTAAGGCACGTGGGCGTGGGCGCGGAGCAGGGAGAGGAGCAGGGAGAGGACGTGGTGATTCTGTGCCTGCTGCGGGCGCCGGTGACTCGTCGTCACTCAGTTTCAGCAGGGAACAGTCCTTCATGCGCAGCTTTGTCGGAGAGCGCCGTGCACCGCTGCTGCGTGAAGACCAAATTGAAGCCGTTGTCGGGTGGATGGCAGCTAACGCCTCGGCATCGACTTCAGTTAGTGCCACATCCTCTCAGGCACAGAGCACTGGAGAGCAGCCATCTGTCTCTTCACCACCTGCCAAATTGGCCAGGCAGTCAGAGAGCCCAGGACAGGAGCCGTCTCTACTTCTGTTCTCTGAATCTCTTGGCTTGGAAACAGGGGGCCAGCCAAGCAGCATTGGAGAAATGGAAGAAGAGGCAGTGTGCAGTGATGCCCAACACCTTTTTCTCTCTGACTCTGAAGAGGCAGGTGGGCCAGTGCCTCCGGTGACCACAGCGCAGTACGCATCTGATGATGAAACTCAGGTGCCGCTTTCTCGTGCGTACTGTGCTGCTGAGACTACCCAGGAGGAGCAGTTGGTGGCAGAGGGTAGTGGAGATGATGAGGTCCTTGACCCATCGTGGCGTGAGGAACAGGAAGGTGGTGGGAGCAGCTCAGAGGAAGAGCTTCCTCTTACGGGCCAAAGAGGGAGAGGGAGGGGGAAGACTGCGGAGCCTGTAGCCTCCACTTTGGCACCCGTTAGGAGCCTGTCTCTTTCCAAAGCCAAAAAGGGCGCTCCCAAGACTTGCAGTGCCTGGTCCTTTTTTGACACCGTTGCAGATGACATTTGTTTTGTCAAATGCAAGCTGTGTCATCATAAAGTAAAAAGAGGGAAAAATGTCAGCAACCTCAATACCACAAATATGTGGAAACATGTGCGGACCAGGCACGCGGTCGAGTTACAAAAACACACTGAAGATGTAGGCCAACCAACAGCGGCAGCTACCACCTCTTCAGCTCGTGTTGCCTCTTCCTCCAGCTCACGCACAGCTGGTTTGGCTTCCTCCCAGAGACCTTGTGTAATTCCACCCACAGCACCACCTTCCCAGTCATCCTCACACTCCCAGTCTACTCTACAGCCATCGGTAGTACAGGCATGGGAGAAAAGGCGGGCATTCTCGGCCAACCACCCCCGAGCACAGGCTCTGAATGCAGGCATTGCCAAACTGTTGTCCCTGGAAATGCTCTCGTTCAGGCTGGTGGAGACTGACAGCTTCCGTGACTTGATGGCATTGGCAGTCCCACAGTACAAGGTGCCCAGCCGATTTTACTTCAGCAGGCAGGCTGTCCCTGCCCTGCACAGGCATGTTGAGGCAAACATAAAACATGCGCTACTGAACGCCGTCAGTAGCAAGGTCTACCTCACCACCGATGCGTGGACCAGTCAGCATGGACAGGGGCGATATGTTTCCCTCACTGCCCATTGGGTTAATGTTGTTGAGCCAGGTACAGATCGTGCGAGTGGCGCAGGACGTGTCCTGCCCACTCCAAGGATTGCAGGAATCCAGTCTGTACGCATCGACTCCTCCTCTTACACCAGTTCCTCTGATTCCTCTCTGCAGGATCCGTCACAGTCCACCCCCACATGGACCCGTGAACGTTTACCTATGACCGACATGAGCACAGCCGTGGCCAAACGTCAGCAGGCCGTCTTGAAACTAGTTTCATTGGGGCATCGAAGCCACACAGCGCAGGAGCTCTGGAATGCCATAAAGCAGGAGAGCGATGTGTGGTTACTGCCAGCGAATCTCCAGCCAGGCATGGTAGTGTGTGACAATGGCCGAAATCTGGTGGCAGCTTTGGCCCTTGGCAACCTCACTCACATCCCATGTCTGGCACATGTGCTCAATTTGGTTGTGCAGAGTTTTCTGAGGGACTATCCGGATCTTGATGCCCTGCTGCACAAGGTCCGCCTAGAGTGTGCTCACTTGCGGCGTTCCAGCTTGGCCAGATCCCGCATTGCTGCTCTGCAGCGCCGATTCCGCCTTCCGGAACACCGCATCATATGTGACCTACCTACCCGGTGGAATTCCACGTTACATATGTTGGAGCGGTTGTGTGAGCAGCAGCAAGCAGTTATGGAGTACCAGCTGCATCAGGCGCAAAGAAGTCGCAGTCAGCGCCGATCAGACTTCACAACCACAGAGTGGGCCACTATGAAGGACGTCTGCCAGGTTTTGCGTCCTTTTGATTATTCCACGCGGATGGCAAGTGCAGATGATGCACTAGTCAGCATGACTGTCCCCCTTATCTGCCTGCTTCAGCAAACTTTGCAAGGGTTAAGGGATGATGTGGTGGAAGAGGTGGAGGATGAGGAGTCACCTTTTCCATCAGCTTCTGGAGAGTCAGCGCCACGTGGTTCCTCACAAAGGGGTACGCAGGGGCCAATTTGTGAGGAGGATGAGGAGGAGTCAATGGAGGAGGAAGAGCTCCGTCCAGAGGAGGGAGCGACACAATTGTCCAGTGGTCAGTGTGTACAGCGAGGGTGGGGTGATGACGAGCGGGCAGAGATCATGTCTCAAGCAGGGGACAGCGTTTCTGGGCCGGTTGGCACTCTGCAGCACATGGTGGATTTCATGCTGCAGTGCCTGAGAAACGACCGCCGCATCGACCACATTCTCAACATGCCTGATTATTGGGTGTTCACCCTCCTCGATCCTCGCTACCGGGACAACGTCCAAAACCTCATCCCTGCGTTGACCCGGGAGCGTAAATTGCGGGAGTACCACGACACACTGGTGAATTCCATCATCTTCTCCTGTCCAACTGAGAGGAGTGCTGCTAGTGCTTTACAAAGCAGCTCAGTGCGTCGAGGCAGTGGGGGAGGCTCTGCCCAAAGAGGGAGCAGAAGCAGTGCCTCTGCCCAAGGCAAGCCCAGTATGGCACAACTCTGGCACACTTTTGTGTGCCCGCCCCAAATGTCTACACCATCACCGGCGGCTCCAGTCAGCAGGAGGCAACGGTTCCGTCAGATGGTGACAGACTACATGGCTTGCCCTCTTACTGTACTCCCAGACGGCTCTTCCCCGTTCAAGTTTTGGGTCTCTAAGCTGGATACATGGCCAGAGCTAAGCCAGTATGCATTGGAGGTGCTGGCTTGCCCTGCGGCTAGTGTCTTATCGGAACGTGTCTTTAGTGCCGCAGGTGGTGTACTAACAGACCGTCGCATGCGACTATCCTCCGATAACGTTGACCGGCTTACTTTCCTGAAAATGAACCAGGCCTGGATCTCGCAGGAATTTGCCACTCCTCTGCCTGATTAAGTAATTGGGTGTCATCCAGGTCTCCTGCTGTGTTCATCTTTCTACCACCTGAACTGCTATTCCTGGGCTCCAACACCGCCAGTTGCGGCTCAGAAGTGCAGGCTGCACAGTAAAAACATACGACCCAGTGTTATTGGGTTTCAGTAACGTCAGCTGATCCCCAGCTGTGTAGCCGGCAATGTGTCCTGCTGGCACAACAACCTAAATGTAAGGGAACCTGTCCCCCCCCCCCCCCCCCCGTCGTTTGTTACTGAAAGAGCCATCTTGTGCAGCAGTAATGCTGCACAAGGAAAAGGTAGCTCTTTTTTTTTAGCTCTTTGCACACGCAGAACTTAACACTTATAAAATGTGTTCACTGATACCGTTATACCGTCCCGGAGCTGGGACTTTCCTTCGTAATGTGACGCAGCACAGCCGTCATTCCTACCCCCTTGGTGCCATGCGCTGCCTCCTCAGCGTTGTTTTAAGCTGTCACGGAGCCTGCGCTGTTCTGTTATCCCTTGGGCATGCCCTATTTGCGCTGCCTGTCTTCTGACATAATTTGGTGTCAGGCTGGCTGCGCCTGTGCGGCCGCGGTGCCCGAGATCCCGCCTCGCAGTGTCTTCTGATTGAGTCACACTGCGGGCCTGGGATCCATGGGCATGCGCAGTGCATATCTTCCCCTCGGGCTCTCGCTCATTTCCCTCCGCCTTCTTTAGACTGTGCGCCGTCAGCTGATCCCTAGCATGCCACGGCCGTGACACCGCACAGTCTGAAGAAGAGGGAAGGAGGGGAGTGAGAGTCGAGGTTATGCACTATGCATGCCCATGGTTCCAAGGCCCGCAGTGGGATTACGTTAGATGAGACTGCGAGGTGGGATCTGGAGCAGCGTGGACGCACAGGCACTGACAGCCTGACACCAAATTATGTCAGAAGACAGGCAGCGCTAATTGGGCATGGCCAAGGGCTAACAGAACAGCGCAGGCTCCGTGACAGCTTAAAACAACGCTGAGGAGGCAGCGCACGGCATCAAGGGGATAGGAATGACAGCTGTGCTGTGTCCCATTACGAAGGAAATTCGCACCTCCGGAACGGTTTAACGGTATAAAGGGACACATTTTTAGTGTTTACTTCGGTGTTTGCAAGGAGCATAATTAAAAGAGCAACCTTTTCCTTTTGCATCCTTAGTGCTGCACAACATGGCTCTTTCAGCTACAAACGTCTTGGGGGGGGGGGGTTAAAGGTTTCCTTTCAACTTGCTCCAATCAGGCTTCGGCCTACACTCTGTTCCTCTGCTCCTCCTGCTGTCCCTGGGCTCTAACACCGCCAGTTGGTGCCTGGAAGTGCTGTGTGCACAGTCAACAGTCGCTCCTCTGTTATTGGGGTTCAGTAACGTCAGCTGATCCCCAGCTGTGTATCCGGCAACGTGTCATGCGACCGCCACGCTGGCACAACTAAAATGTAAGGGGACCTGTCCCCCCCCCCCTAGGCGTTTGTTACTGAAAGAGCCACCATGTGCAGCACTAATACTGCACAAGGGAAAGGTCGCTCTTGAAATTATGCTCCTTGCAAACGCTGAACTACACACTCATGTAATGTGTCCCCTCACACCGTCCAACCGTCCCGGAGGTGGGACTTTCCTTTGTAATGTGACGCAGCACAGCCGTCATTGCTACCCCCTTGGCACCGTGCGCTGCCTCCTTAGCGTTGTTTGATTCCGTCATGGACCCTGCGCTGTTATGTTATCCCTTGGCCATGCACAGTTTGCGCTGCCCGTCCTCTGACATCATTTGTTGTCGTCCTGGCTGCGCCTGTGCGTCCACGCTGCCCGAAATCACACCTCGCAGTGTCGTCTAATGTGATCCCACAGTGGGCCTGGTATCCATGGCCATGCGCAGTGCATATACTAGCCTCTCACTCCCCTTCTTCACGCTTCTTCAGACTAGGCGGCGTCAGCTGATCCCTAATAGCATGCCACGGCCGTGACGCCGCACAGTCTGAAGAAGCAGGAAGGAGGTGAGTGAGAGGCGATGATATGCACTGCGCATGCCCATGGATCCCTGGCCCGCAGTGGGACTACATTAGATGACACTGCAAGGTTGGATCTCGGGCAGCTTGGACGCACAGGCACTGCCAGCCTGACACCTACATGATGTCAGAAGACGGGCACCGCTAACTGTGCATGGCCAAGGGATAACATTACAGCGCGGGCTCTGTGACAGAACCAAACAACGTTGAGGAGGTGGCGCCCGGCACCAAGGGGGTTGGAATGACGGCTGTGCTGTGTCACATTACAAAGGAAAGTCCCACTTCCGGGATGGTTTGACGGTGTGAGGGGACACATTATATGAGTGTGTACTTCAGCGTTTGCAAGGAGCATAATTTTCGGAGCCACCATTTTCCATGTGCAGTATTACTGCTGTACAAGATGGCTCTTTCAGCAACAAATGCCTGGGGGGGGGGGTTAAAGGTTCCCTTTCAACTTGCTCCACTGCAGGCTTCGGCCTACACTCTGCTCCTCTTTGATTCCCTGGGTTTCAACACTGTCAGTTGCCACCTGGAAGTGTTGTCTACACAGAAAAAACACTAGGTGATGTGTCAGTGGGGTTCAGCACCGCCAGCTGTTCCCCTGCTGTGTAGTCGGCAACGTGTCCAGCACAAGCCACGCTGGCACAACAGAACAAAAGCTGCCACCAGTGCAGGCTTCGGCCTACACTCTGCTCCTCCTCCTGCTGACCCTGGGCTCAAACACCGCTAGTTTTTGCCCGGAAGTGCTAGCTGCACAGAGAAAAACACCAGCCAATGTGTTAGTGGGGTTCAGCAACGCCAGCTGTTCCCCTGCTGTGTAGCCGGCAACGTGACCTGCAAACGCCATGCAGGCACAGGAACTTAAATTAAAAGGGAACCTGGCCCCACCCCCCCAGGTGTTTCTATGTATAACAGCCACCTAGTACAGCAGTACTGCTGCATTTGTACAAGGTGGCTGACTTTTTCTCCTTGCCCACGTGGAACTCAACACGTACAAAATGTGTCTCATTGAGACCATTCCACTGTCCCTGAGGTGTGACTTTCCTTTGTAATGATACGCAGCACCCCCCTTGGTAGCGTTTCCCGTCTTTTGTCATCATGGTTAGCTGGCTGCGCCTGTGCATCCGCCCTGCTAGAAACAACGCCCCTCGTTGTCATATTTATTTTGTCAGCGAGGGTGTGGTTTATGGGCACGAGCAGTGCATATGTTCGCCTGTCTTAACTCATCTCCTTCCGCCTTCTTCAGACTGTGCGGCCTCCTGGCCGTGGTAGGCGATAAGGGATCAGCTGAGGCCGCCCAGTCTGGAGCAGGTGTAAGGACATGTGTAAGCGGCAAACCTATTTACTGCACAAGGCCACGAATCCCAGCCACGCAGTGTGATTTTTTGAAAACACACTGTGGGTCTGGGATTCATGTCCATCGCTAACCGCAACGGCCGACATGAAATGAGGTCAGAAGACAGGAAGCGCTCACAGCGCATGGCCAAGGGATCACAATAGCGCAGACTCCTGTACAGCAAATAACAACGCTCAGGAATCTGCGCCCAGTACCTAGGTGCAAATTTTGACACCTGTGCTGCGTCTCGTTAAAAAGACAAGTCACGCCTCCACAACTGTTTTACAGTATAATGGGCTAAATAGTGTACGTGTTTTAGTCAGCGTGTGCAAGGAGCAAAACAAATAGAGCAACCTTTTACTTGTGCAGCATTAATGCTGCACAAGGTGTGGCTCTTGTACCTTGCAACACCTGAGGGGGGGGTTAAAGGTAACCTTTGAAATTGGTTCAACTAGGCTTCGGCCTACACTCTGCTCCTCTACTCCTCCTGCTGACCCTGGGCTCAAACACCGCTAGTTTTTGCCCGGAAATGCTAGCTGCACAGAGAAAAACACCAGCCAATGTGTTAGTGGGGTTCAGCACCGCCAGCTGTTCCCCCGCTGTGTAGCCGGCATCGTGTCCAGCACAAGCCACGCTGGCACAAACGACCAAAAGCTGCCACCAGTGCAGGCTTCGGCCTACACTTTGCTCCTCTCCTCCTCCTCCTGCTGACCCTGGGCTCTAACACCGCTAGTTTTTGCCCGGACATGCAATCTGCACAGAGAAAAACACCAGTCAATGTGTCAGTGGGGTTCAGCAACGCCAGCTGTTCCCCTGCTGTGTAGCTTGCAACGTGACCTGCAAACGCCACGCAGGCACATGAACTGAAATTGAAGGGAGCCTGCCCCCCACCCACAGGTGTTTCTATGTATATCAGCCACCTTGTACAGCAGTACTGCTGCATTTGTACAAGGTGGCTGACTTTTTCTCCTTGCCCACGTGGAACTCAACACGTACAAAATGTGTCTCATTAGAGACCATTACAATGTCCCTGAGGTGTGACTTTCCTTTGTAATGACACGCAGCACCACCCTTGTTAGCGCTGCCCGTCTTTTGACATCATTGGTTAGCTGGCTGCGCCTGTGCATCTCCCCTGCTCGAAACAACGGCCCTCGGTGTCTTTTTTTTTTTGGACAGCGAGGGTGTGATTGATGGGCATGTGCAGTGCATATGTTTGCCTGTGTTCACTCATCTCCTTCCGCCTTCTTCAGACTGGGTGTCCTCATGGCCGCGGCAGGCGATAAGGGATCAGATGAGGCCGCCCAGTCTGAAGCAGGTGTAAGGACATGTGTGAGTGGCAAACATATTTAGTGCACCAGGGCACGAATCCCAGCACCGCAGTGTGATTTTTTAAAAACACACTGTGGGTCTGGGATTCATGTCCATCGCTAACCGCAACGGCCAACATGAAATGAGGTCATAAGACAGGAAGCGCTCACAGCGCATGGCCAAAGGATCACAAGAGCGCAGACTCCTGTACAGCAACTAACAACGCTCAGGAAGCTGCGCCCATGCAAAAAGGTGTTGTTTTCGACACCTGTGCTGCTTTTCTTTAAAAAGACAAGTCATGCCTCCACTACTGATTAACAGTATAATGGGCTAAATAGTCTACGTGTTGCATTCAGCTTGTGCAAGTAGAAAAATTAATAGAGCAACCTTTTACTTGTGCAGCATTAATGCTGCAGAAGGAGTGGCTCTTGTACTTTGTAACACCTGAGGGGGGGTTAAAGGTAACCTTTGAAATTGGTTCAACTAGGCTTCGGCCTACACTCTGCTCCTCTCCTCCTCCAGCTGACCCTGGGCTCTAACAACGCTAGTTTTTGCCCGGAAATGCTAGCTGCACAGAGAAAAACACCAGCCAATGTGTTAGTGGTGTTCAGCACCGCCAGCTGTTCCCCCGCTGTGTAGCCGGCATCGTGTCCAGCACAAGCCACGCTGGCACAACCGACCAAAAGCTGCCACCAGTGCAGGCTTCGGCCTACACTTTGCTCCTCTCCTCCTCCTGCTGACCCTGGGCTAAAACAACGCCAGTTTCTGCCCGGACATGCTACCTGCACAGAGAAAAACACCAGCCAATGTGTTAGTGGGGTTCAGCACCGCCAGCTGTTCCTCTGCTGTGTAGTCGGCATCGTGTCCAGCACAAGCCACGCTGGCACAACTGACCAAAAGCTGCCACCAGTGCAGGCTTCGGCCTACACTTTGCTCCTCTCCTCCTCCTGCTGACCCTGGGCTAAAACAACGCCAGTTTCTGCCCGGACATGCTAGCTGCACAGAGAAAAACACCAGCCAATGTGTTAGTGGGGTTCAGCACCGCCAGCTGTTCCCCTGCTGTGTAGCTTGCAACGTTTCCTGCAAACGCCACGCAGGAACATGAACTGAAATTGAAGGGAGCCTGCCCCCCACCCCCTCAGGTGTTTCTATGTATAACAGCCACCTTGTACAGCAGTACTGCTGCATTTGTACAAGGTGGCTGACTTTTTCTCCTTGCACACGTGGAACTCAACAAGTACAAAATGTGTCTCATTACAGACCATTACAATGTCCCTGAGGTGTGACTTTCCTTTTTAATGACACGCAGCACCCCCATTGTTAGCGCTGCCCGTCTCCTGACATCATTGGTTGGCTGGCTGTGCCTGTGCGTCCCCCCTGCCCGACACAACGCCCCCCGTTGTCTCATATATTTTGACTGCGAGGGTGTGATTGATGGGCACGAGCAGTGCATATGTTCCCCTGTTTTCACTCCCCTCCTTCCGCCTTCTTCTGACTGTGCGGCCTCATGGCCGCGGCATGCGATAAGGGATCAGCTGAGGCCGCCCAGTCTGAAGCAGGTGTAAGGACATGTGCGAGCGGCGAACATATTTACTGCACAAGGCCACGAATCCCAGCACCGCAGTGTGACTTTAGGAAAAGCCACTGTGGGTCTGGGATTTATGGCCATCGTTAACCGCACCGGCCAACATGAAATGAGGTCATGAGACGGCCTGCACTAACAGGGTATTGCCAAGGGATAACACAAGAGCGCAGTTTCCTGTACTGCAAATAACAACGGTAAGGAATCTGCGCACAGCACCTAGGTGTAAATTTGTACACCTGTGCTGCGTCTCCTTAAAAAGACTAGTAGTCACGCCTCCACTACTGTTTGACAGTATAATGGGCTAAATAGTGTACGTGTTTAATTCAGCGTGTGCAAGGAGCAAAATTAAATAGAGCAACCTTTGACTTGTGCATCATTAATGCTGTTCAAGGTGTGGCTCTTGTACCTTGCAACACCTGAGGGGGGGGTTAAAGGTAACCTTTGAAATTGGTTCAGCTAGGCTTCGGCCTACACTCTGCTCCTCTACTCCTCCTGCTGACCCTGGGCTCAAACATCGCTAGTTTTTGCCCGGAAATGCTAGCTGCACAGAGAAAAACACCAGCCAATGCGTTAGTGGGGTTCAGCAACGCCAGCTGTTCCCCTGCTGTGTAGTCGGCAACGTGTCCAGCACAAGCCACGCTGGCACAAGAGAACAAAAGCTGCCACCAGTGCAGGCTTCGGCCTACACTTTGCTCCTCTCCTCCTCCTGCTGACCCTGGGCTCAAACAACGCCAGTTTCTGCCCGGACATGCTAGCTGCACAGAGAAAAACACCAGCCAATGTGTTAGTGGGGTTCAGCACCGCCAGCTGTTCCTCTGCTGTGTAGTCGGCATCGTGTCCAGCACAAGCCACGCTGGCACAACTGACCAAAAGCTGCCACCAGTGCAGGCTTCGGCCTACACTTTGCTCCTCTCCTCCTCCTGCTGACCCTGGGCTCAAACAACGCCAGTTTCTGCCCGGACATGCTAGCTGCACAGAGAAAAACACCAGCCAATGTGTTAGTGGGGTTCAGCACCGCCAGCTGTTCCCCTGCTGTGTAGCTTGCAACGTTTCCTGCAAACGCCACGCAGGAACATGAACTGAAATTGAAGGGAGCCTGCCCCCCACCCCCCCAGGTGTTTCTATGTATAACAGCCACCTTGTACAGCAGTACTGCTGCATTTGTACAAGGTGGCTGACTTTTTCTCCTTGCACACGTGGAACTCAACAAGTACAAAATGTGTCTCATTACAGACCATTACAATGTCCCTGAGGTGTGACTTTCCATTTTAATGACACGCAGCACCCCCATTGTTAGCGCTGCCCGTCTCCTGACATCATTGGTTGGCTGGCTGTGCCTGTGCGTCCCCCCTGCCCGACACAACGCCCCCCGTTGTCTCATATATTTTGACTGCGAGGGTGTGATTGATGGGCACGAGCAGTGCATATGTTCCCCTGTTTTCACTCCCCTCCTTCCGCCTTCTTCTGACTGTGCGGCCTCATGGCCGCGGCATGCGATAAGGGATCAGCTGAGGCCGCCCAGTCTGAAGCAGGTGTAAGGACATGTGTGAGCGGCGAACATATTTACTGCACAAGGCCACGAATCCCAGCACCGCAGTGTGACTTTAGGAAAAGCCACTGTGGGTCTGGGATTCATGGCCATCGTTAACCGCACCGGCCAACATGAAATGAGGTCATGAGACGGCCTGCACTAACAGGGTATTGCCAAGGGATAACACAAGAGCGCAGTTTCCTGTACTGCAAATAACAACGGTAAGGAATCTGCGCACAGCACCTAGGTGTTAATTTGTACACCTGTGCTGCGTCTCCTTAAAAAGACTAGTAGTACTAGTCACGCCTCCACTACTGTTTGACAGTATAATGGGCTAAATAGTGTACGTGTTTAATTCAGCGTGTGCATGGAGCAAAATTAAATAGAGCAACCTTTGACTTGTGCATCATTAATGCTGTTCAAGGTGTGGCTCTTGTACCTTGCAACACCTGAGGGGGGGGGGGTAAAGGTAACTTTTGAAATTGGTTCAACTAGGCTTCGGCCTACACTGTGCTCCTCTACTCCTCCTGCTGACCCTGGGCTCAAACACCGCTAGTTTTTGCCCGGAAATGCTAGCTGCACAGAGAAAAACACCAGCCAATGTGTTAGTGGGGTTCAGCACCGCCAGCTGTTCCCCTGCTGTGTAGTCGGCAACGTGTCCAGCACAAGCCACGCTGGCACAACAGAACAAAAGCTGCCACCAGTGCAGGCTTCGGCCTACACTTTGCTCCTCTCCTCCTCCTGCTGACCCTGGGCTCAAACAACGCCAGTTTCTGCCCGGACATGCTAGCTGCACAGAGAAAAACACCAGCCAATGTGTTAGTGGGGTTCAGCACCGCCAGCTGTTCCCCCGCTGTGTAGCCGGCATCGTGTCCAGCACAAGCCACGCTGGCACAACCGACCAAAAGCTGCCACCAGTGCAGGCTTCGGCCTACACTTTGCTCCTCTCCTCCTCCTCCTGCTGACCCTGGGCTCTAACACCGCTAGTTTTTGCCCGGACATGCAATCTGCACAGAGAAAAACACCAGTCAATGTGTCAGTGGGGTTCAGCAACGCCAGCTGTTCCCCTGCTGTGTAGCTTGCAACGTGACCTGCAAACGCCACGCAGGCACATGAACTGAAATTGAAGGGAGCCTGCCCCCCACCCACAGGTGTTTCTATGTATAACAGCCACCTTGTACAGCAGTACTGCTGCATTTGTACAAGGTGGCTGACTTTTTCTCCTTGCCCACGTGGAACTCAACACGTACAAAATGTGTCTCATTAGAGACCATTACAATGTCCCTGAGGTGTGACTTTCCTTTGTAATGACACGCAGCACCACCCTTGTTAGCGCTGCCCGTCTTTTGACATCATTGGTTAGCTGGCTGCGCCTGTGCATCTCCCCTGCTCGAAACAACGGCCCTCGGTGTCTTATTTTTTTGGACAGCGAGGGTGTGATTGATGGGCATGTGCAGTGCATATGTTTGCCTGTGTTCACTCATCTCCTTCCGCCTTCTTCAGACTGGGTGTCCTCATGGCCGCGGCAGGCGATAAGGGATCAGATGAGGCCGCCCAGTCTGAAGCAGGTGTAAGGACATGTGTGAGCGGCAAACATATTTAGTGCACCAGGGCACGAATCCCAGCACCGCAGTGTGATTTTTTTAAAAACACACTGTGGGTCTGGGATTCATGTCCATCGCTAACCGCAACGGCCAACATGAAATGAGGTCATAAGACAGGAAGCGCTCACAGCGCATGGCCAAAGGATCACAAGAGCGCAGACTCCTGTACAGCAACTAACAACGCTCAGGAAGCTGCGCCCATGCAAAAAGGTGTTGTTTTCGACACCTGTGCTGCTTTTCTTTAAAAAGACAAGTCACGCCTCCACTACTGATTAACAGTATAATGGGCTAAATAGTCTACGTGTTGCATTCAGCTTGTGTAAGTAGAAAAATTAATAGAGCAACCTTTTACTTGTGCAGCATTAATGCTGCAGAAGGAGTGGCTCTTGTACTTTGTAACACCTGAGGGGGGGTTAAAGGTAACCTTTGAAATTGGTTCAACTAGGCTGCGGCCTACACTCTGCTCCTCTCCTCCTCCTGCTGACCCTGGGCTCTAACAACGCTAGTTTTTGCCCGGAAATGCTAGCTGCACAGAGAAAAACACCAGCCAATGTGTTAGTGGGGTTCAGCACCGCCAGCTGTTCCCCCGCTGTGTAGCCGGCATCGTGTCCAGCACAAGCCACGCTGGCACAACCGACCAAAAGCTGCCACCAGTGCAGGCTTCGGCCTACACTTTGCTCCTCTCCTCCTCCTCCTGCTGACCCTGGGCTCAAACACCGCTAGTTTTTGCCCGGAAATGCTAGCTGCACAGAGAAAAACACCAGCCAATGTGTTAGTGGGGTTCAGCACCGCCAGCTGTTCCCCTGCTGTGCAGCTTGCAACGTGACCTGCAAACGCCACGCAGGCACATGAACTGAAATTGAAGGGAGCCTGGCCCCCACGCCCAGGTGTTTATATGTATAACAGCCACCTTGTACAGCAGTACTGCTGCATTTGTACAAGGTGGCTGATGTTTTCTCCTTGCCCACGTGGAACTCAACACGTACAAAATGTGTCTCTTTGAGACCATTCCACTGTCCCTGAGGTGTGACTTTCCTTTCTAATGATACGCAGCACCCCCCTTGGTAGCGCTTCCCGTCTTCTGACATCATTGGTTGGCTACTTGCGCCTGTTCGTCCGCCCTGCCTGAATAAAATGCTCCTCGTTGTCTTAATTATTTTGACTGCGAGGGTGTGATTGATGGGCACGAGCAGTGCATATCTTCGCCTGTCTTAACTCATCTCCTTCCGCCTTCTTCAGACTGTGCAGCCTCATGGCCGCGGCATGCGAGAAGGGATCAGCAGTGTCCGCCCAGTCTGAAGCAGGTGTAAGGACGTGTGTGAGCGGCCAAAATATTTACTGCTCAAGGCCACGAATCCCAGCACCGCAGTGTGGCTTTATGAAAAGACACTGTGGGTCTGGGATTTATGGCCATCGTTAACCGCACCGGCCAACATGAAATGATGTCATAAGATGGGCAGCGCTAACAGGGCATTGCCAAGGGATAACACAAGAGCGCAGACTCCTGTACAGCAAATAACAACGCTCAGGAAGCTGCGCCAAGCACCAAGGCGTTATTTTGGACACCTGTGCTGCGTCTCATCAAAAAACCAAGTCACGCATCCACTACAGTTTGACTGTAGAATGGGGTAAATTGTGTATGTCTTTCATTCAGCGTGTGCAAGTAGACAAATTAATAGAGCAACCATTCACTTGTGCAGCATTAATACTGCACAAGGTGTGTCTCTTGTACTTTGTAACACCTGAGGGGGGGGTTAAAGGTTTCCTTTGAAATTGGTTCAACTAGGCTTCGGCCTACACTCTGCTCCTCTCCTCCTCCTCCTGCTTCAACACGGGCTCTAACATCGCTAGTTTTTGCCCGCAAGTGCTAGCTGCACAGAGAAAAACACACGCCATTGTGTTAGTGGGGTTCAGCAACGCCAGCTGTTCCCCCAGTGTGTAGCCGGCAAAGTGTCCTGCAAACGCAACGCAGACACAAAGCTGCCTCCAGTGCAGGCTTCGGCCTACACTCATCTCCCCCTGCTTACCCTTTGCTCCAACACCGCTAGTTGGGGCTCTAGGAAGACAATCTTTAATAGGCAAGGCAACGCATCTGGGTTCCAGCACCGCCAGCTGGTTCTCGGCAGTGTTCTTGTCACAGGTACTCCCTCGTGCCAAGCCTGGTTTCAGCACCGTCAGCTGTTTCCGGGTTGTGTCAAGCTCACTGAGACACCTATGCTTGCCTCGTCGTGGTGCGGTCGGGTTAGCCAACTCCAGGGTGCCTCCAGTTTAGGAGCTTCCTATGTGGGCTGCGTGAACTGGTAGTCAAGGCTGGTTCTGTAGTGCCAGTAGGCCCAGCTCCCCCTGTAGGACTGTTGGGGTTCGGTAACTGCGGCTGCCTCGCGGCCTAGCTGTTCTCTCCTCTCCTGTGGGCCTTGGGGTCCACCACCTGGTTCCAGCACCGTCAGCTGGTTCCGGGCCGAGCCTTTGGCTTAGGTGCCTCCTCCTGGGTATCCGAGTTCCGCCAACGCCAGGCGGTCCTTGGTAGTGCTTTTAAGCGCGGGCACCTACAGCTTAGTAACCGGGTTCCAGCACCGTCAGCTGGTCCTCGGTCGTGCCATTGGCTCTTGCACACTGGGGCAACGCATCCGGGTTCCAGCACCGCCAGCTGGTTCTCGGCAGTGTTCTTGTCACAGGTACTCCCTCGTGCCAAGCCTGGTTTCAGCACCGTCAGCTGTTTCCGGGTTGTGTCAACTTCACTGAGACGCCTATGCTTGCCCCGTCGTGGTGCGGTCGAGTTAGCCAACTCCAGGGTGCCTCCAGTTTAGGAGCTTCCTATGTGGGCTGCGTGAACTGGTAGTCAAGGCTGGTTCTGTAGTGCCAGTAGGCCCAGCTCCCCCTGTAGGACTGTTGGGGTTCGGTAACTGCGGCTGCCTCGCGGCCTAGCTGTTCTCTCCTCTCCTGTGGGCCTTGGGGTCCACCACCTGGTTCCAGCACCGTCAGCTGGTTCCGGGCCGAGCCTTTGGCTTAGGTGCCTCCTCCTGGGTATCCGAGTTCCGCCAACGCCAGGCGGTCCTTGGTAGTGCTTTTAAGCGCGGGCACCTACAGCTTAGTAACCGGGTTCCAGCACCGTCAGCTGGTCCTCGGTCGTGCCATTGGCTCTTGCACACTGGGGCAACGCATCCGGGTTCCAGCACCGCCAGCTGGTTCTCGGCAGTGTTCTTGTCACAGGTACTCCCTCGTGCCAAGCCTGGTTTCAGCACCGTCAGCTGTTTCCGGGTTGTGTCAACTTCACTGAGACGCCTATGCTTGCCCCGTCGTGGTGCGGTCGAGTTAGCCAACTCCAGGGTGCCTCCAGTTTAGGAGCTTCCTATGTGGGCTGCGTGAACTGGTAGTCAAGGCTGGTTCTGTAGTGCCAGTAGGCCCAGCTCCCCCTGTAGGACTGTTGGGGTTCGGTAACTGCGGCTGCCTCGCGGCCTAGCTGTTCTCTCCTCTCCTGTGGGCCTTGGGGTCCACCACCTGGTTCCAGCACCGTCAGCTGGTTCCGGGCCGAGCCTTTGGCTTAGGTGCCTCCTCCTGGGTATCCGAGTTCCGCCAACGCCAGGCGGTCCTTGGTAGTGCTTTTAAGCGCGGGCACCTACAGCTTAGTAACCGGGTTCCAGCACCGTCAGCTGGTCCTCGGTCGTGCCATTGGCTCTTGCACACTGGGGCAACGCATCCGGGTTCCAGCACCGCCAGCTGGTTCTCGGCAGTGTTCTTGTCACAGGTACTCCCTCGTGCCAAGCCTGGTTTCAGCACCGTCAGCTGTTTCCGGGTTGTGTCAAGCTCACTGAGACACCTATGCTTGCCTCGTCGTGGTGCGGTCGGGTTAGCCAACTCCAGGGTGCCTCCAGTTTAGGAGCTTCCTATGTGGGCTGCGTGAACTGGTAGTCAAGGCTGGTTCTGTAGTGCCAGTAGGCCCAGCTCCCCCTGTAGGACTGTTGGGGTTCGGTAACTGCGGCTGCCTCGCGGCCTAGCTGTTCTCTCCTCTCCTGTGGGCCTTGGGGTCCACCACCTGGTTCCAGCACCGTCAGCTGGTTCCGGGCCGAGCCTTTGGCTTAGGTGCCTCCTCCTGGGTATCCGAGTTCCACCAACGCCAGGCGGTCCTTGGTAGTGCTTTTAAGCGCGGGCACCTACAGCTTAGTAACCGGGTTCCAGCACCGTCAGCTGGTCCTCGGTCGTGCCATTGGCTCTTGCACACTGGGGCAACGCATCCGGGTTCCAGCACCGCCAGCTGGTTCTCGGCAGTGTTCTTGTCACAGGTACTCCCTCGTGCCAAGCCTGGTTTCAGCACCGTCAGCTGTTTCCGGGTTGTGTCAAGCTCACTGAGACACCTATGCTTGCCTCGTCGTGGTGCGGTCGGGTTAGCCAACTCCAGGGTGCCTCCAGTTTAGGAGCTTCCTATGTGGGCTGCGTGAACTGGTAGTCAAGGCTGGTTCTGTAGTGCCAGTAGGCCCAGCTCCCCCTGTAGGACTGTTGGGGTTCGGTAACTGCGGCTGCCTCGCGGCCTAGCTGTTCTCTCCTCTCCTGTGGGCCTTGGGGTCCACCACCTGGTTCCAGCACCGTCAGCTGGTTCCGGGCCGAGCCTTTGGCTTAGGTGCCTCCTCCTGGGTATCCGAGTTCCGCCAACGCCAGGCGGTCCTTGGTAGTGCTTTTAAGCGCGGGCACCTACAGCTTAGTAACCGGGTTCCAGCACCGTCAGCTGGTCCTCGGTCGTGCCATTGGCTCTTGCACACTGGGGCAACGCATCTGGGTTCCAGCACCGCCAGCTGGTTCTCGGCAGTGTTCTTGTCACAGGTACTCCCTCGTGCCAAGCCTGGTTTCAGCACCGTCAGCTGTTTCCGGGTTGTGTCAACTTCACTGAGACGCCTATGCTTGCCCCGTCGTGGTGCGGTCGAGTTAGCCAACTCCAGGGTGCCTCCAGTTTAGGAGCTTCCTATGTGGGCTGCGTGAACTGGTAGTCAAGGCTGGTTCTGTAGTGCCAGTAGGCCCAGCTCCCCCTGTAGGACTGTTGGGGTTCGGTAACTGCGGCTGCCTCGCGGCCTAGCTGTTCTCTCCTCTCCTGTGGGCCTTGGGGTCCACCACCTGGTTCCAGCACCGTCAGCTGGTTCCGGGCCGAGCCTTTGGCTTAGGTGCCTCCTCCTGGGTATCCGAGTTCCGCCAACGCCAGGCGGTCCTTGGTAGTGCTTTTAAGCGCGGGCACCTACAGCTTAGTAACCGGGTTCCAGCACCGTCAGCTGGTCCTCGGTCGTGCCATTGGCTCTTGCACACTGGGGCAACGCATCCGGGTTCCAGCACCGCCAGCTGGTTCTCGGCAGTGTTCTTGTCACAGGTACTCCCTCGTGCCAAGCCTGGTTTCAGCACCGTCAGCTGTTTCCGGGTTGTGTCAAGCTCACTGAGACACCTATGCTTGCCCCGTCGTGGTGCGGTCGGGTTAGCCAACTCCAGGGTGCCTCCAGTTTAGGAGCTTCCTATGTGGGCTGCGTGAACTGGTAGTCAAGGCTGGTTCTGTAGTGCCAGTAGGCCCAGCTCCCCCTGTAGGACTGTTGGGGTTCGGTAACTGCGGCTGCCTCGCGGCCTAGCTGTTCTCTCCTCTCCTGTGGGCCTTGGGGTCCACCACCTGGTTCCAGCACCGTCAGCTGGTTCCGGGCCGAGCCTTTGGCTTAGGTGCCTCCTCCTGGGTATCCGAGTTCCGCCAACGCCAGGCGGTCCTTGGTAGTGCTTTTAAGCGCGGGCACCTACAGCTTAGTAACCGGGTTCCAGCACCGTCAGCTGGTCCTCGGTCGTGCCATTGGCTCTTGCACACTGGGGCAACGCATCCGGGTTCCAGCACCGCCAGCTGGTTCTCGGCAGTGTTCTTGTCACAGGTACTCCCTCGTGCCAAGCCTGGTTTCAGCACCGTCAGCTGTTTCCGGGTTGTGTCAACTTCACTGAGACGCCTATGCTTGCCCCGTCGTGGTGCGGTCGAGTTAGCCAACTCCAGGGTGCCTCCAGTTTAGGAGCTTCCTATGTGGGCTGCGTGAACTGGTAGTCAAGGCTGGTTCTGTAGTGCCAGTAGGCCCAGCTCCCCCTGTAGGACTGTTGGGGTTCGGTAACTGCGGCTGCCTCGCGGCCTAGCTGTTCTCTCCTCTCCTGTGGGCCTTCGGGTCCACCACCTGGTTCCAGCACCGTCAGCTGGTTCTCGGCAGTGTCTTTTGCTCTTGTACCTTCTGCTCCCCATCCTGGTTCCAGTACCGTCAGCTGGTTCCGGGCAGAGCCTTTGGCTTAGGTGCCTCCTTCTGGGTATCCAAGTTCCACCAACGTCAAGTGGTCCTTGGTAGTGCTTTCAGGCACGGGTACCTCCTGCTTAGTAACCAGGTTCCAGTAACGTCAGCTGGTCCTTGGTAGTTCCATTGGCTCTTGGACCTTCGGCTACCCATCCGGGTTCCAGTACCGTCAGCTGGTTCTCGGCAGTGTCTTTTGCTCTTGTACCTTCTGCTCCCCATCCTGGTTCCAGTAACGTCAGCTGGTTCCGGGCAGAGCCTTTGGCTTAGGTGCCTCCTTCTGGGTATCCGAGTTCCGCCAACGTCAGGCGGTCCTTGGTAGTGCTTTTTAGCACGGGTACCTCCTGCTTAGTAACCGGGTTCCAGTAACGTCAGCTGGTCCTCGGTAGTTCCATAGGCTCTTGAACCTTCGGGTAGCCATCCGAGTTCCAGTTCCATCAGCTGGTTCTTGGCATTTTCTCAGCCTTCTTGTACCTTCTGCTACATTTCCAAGTTGAAGACCCTAACGTCGACAACCCGGAAGACCACCCCGATGACGACGACCCGGAAGACCACCCCGATGACGACGACGACGACGGCGGAGACGACGACGGCTGAGACGACGACGGCGGAGATGACGACACTGGAGACGACGACCCTGGAGACGACAACATGGAAGACCGAGAAGCAGAAGAACAAGAGGCTGCAGAACAAAGAGCAGAAGAACATTAAGCATAAGACTTAATATCAGAGCAAAAGATATTATCTAAATTATATGCAGAAGAAGACTAAGCAGTGTATGGGGGTGAGTCCGTTCCTCCTCGTGGTGCCCCTGGATAAAGCCTGATGCTGCAGGCCAAACTGAACGCGGACAAATGTAACTTTTGTGACTGGCAGAACGGAAGGTGTAATCTTCCAACTTTTAAAGATAACAACTACGGGAATGCCTGTCACAAATGAGAATATGATGAAGAAGTAGAATAGGAAGAATAATAACAGTGGAATAAAAAGAATATGTAGAATAGGAAGAATAATAATAGTTGAATAAAATGAATATGAAGAATGTAATAAAAAAAAAAATAGGTAGAAGATGAAGAAGAAGATGAATAAGGTGAAGAAGAAGTTGATGTCAAAGATGCTGATGATGATGAAGATGAAAGTGTGGGAAAAGTAAAAAAAAAAAGAAAAAAAAAGAAGGGGAAGGGCGTGGAATAGTGAAACATCAATATCTGACAAAATAAAAAAAAATTTACATACTCAATATCTTTTTCACTCCGAACGTCTTAAAAAAAACAAAAAACATGCTATTCTATTTGATTGGGCTAAACCTCATTGCCTTTAATGTCTCCGCCACCTCCCACAATACATCCTACATTATTCTTAGTTGTTTTCCTTCATGTAGAATGAACCTACAAGGAAAGAAAGGGTTTATTTTAATTCCGATATTTTGGTCCCATTGACTTGCATTGGGATCGGGTATCGGTATCGGCGATATCCGATATTTTTTGAATATCGGCCGATCCAAACCGATACCGATACTTTCCGATATCGGAAGGTATCGCTCAACACTACTAGTTAGATATAAGTCCGGTCCATTAATGGGATTAAAAAAAAACAGCCCAGTAGCATGTGAAGATAAAACCGAGAACTAGACAAAAGAGTGGCTCACAGTTAAATTACATATCAGATCACCTTAACGGGCACACTAGGCAATACACTATATTCACTATGACTGTACATATACAATGGTCAGAATAGTAAATACAGGTGGCAGTACTAAAGTATAAGCAAATGATAAAAAGGTCAGTTACTGGCTTGATGTTCAGTCGTTGGAGGCTGGCAACCACTTGGTAGTTGTGGGGCCAGCTATTCCTGTTTTCTTCCCACTCGCTGAATGGTGTGACCTCCCTTTGCAGAGAATGGAGACCCAGAGCATCACATTTGCACTTAACCACTTGGTCGATCACTCCCTTCCCCACCACCAAGGTTGATCCTAGTTTCCCTCCCACTTGCTCTGGCAGCTGAAACTCCAAAACGTATGATGGATCATAACTTCTCTATGGAAGGTCATAGGGTGGTGGTTTTGGCGCTATCAGATCCAACCAGACCCAGATACACTTGGCGATCAAACATGGTTTTGCTACCTAGCTTCTACTAGCTGTTCTACTTACCTCCCTACCTCTGGGTTCTAGAAAATTTAACCGATATACAGCTGGGCTGTATGATAAGTCCATAACTCCTTATGAAATTATGGCTCCCATCTGGCTGGGGAAATTTTTCATCATATAATTAGCTTTATACTCTCAATAGGGATTCATCCTGCCAGGAATAGCTTGGCTCCCGGTATCTGCTGGAGGCATTAATTTAGCTCGGTCATCTACTGAGAATGGTTTCCTGTCTCAGCTTCAACCTTTTGTAAGAGGACTGTAATTTTGAACCAGATATGATAGTTGATG
This sequence comes from Ranitomeya imitator, assembly GCF_032444005.1. NCBI lineage: Eukaryota > Metazoa > Chordata > Amphibia > Anura > Dendrobatidae > Ranitomeya > Ranitomeya imitator. The sequence continues at coordinate 240,203,157 of NC_091282.1, forward strand.
GTCAAGAAATTATAACCCCATATTCTTCACAGAGGCATTAATAATAATAATTTTTATTTATATAATAATTTTATTTATATAGCGCCAACATATTCCGCAGCGCTTTACAAATTATAGAGGGGACTTGTACAGACAATAGACATTACAGCATAACATAAATCACAGTTCAAAATAGATACCAAGAGGAATGAGGGCCCTGCTCGCAAGCTTACAAACTATGAGGAAAAGGGGAGACACGAGAGGTGGATAGTAACAATTGGTTTCGTTGTTTGGACCAGCCATAGTGTAAGGCTCGGGTGTTCATGTAAAGCTGCATGAACCAGTTAACTGCCTAAGTATGTAGCAGTACAGACACAGAGGGCTATTAACTGCATAAAGTGAATGAGAACATGATGCGAGGAACCTGATTGTTTTTTTTTTTTTAAATAGGCCACACAGGGATCGTTAGGTTAATGCATTGAGGCGGTAGGCCAGTCTGAACAAATACGTTTTTAGGGTACGCATGTGCATGTGCAAGCCCACACACATGCAGAGTTCAGTACTGGATACACAAAAGACTGGACTAAGTCCAATACTGACCATTGCCATCTTCAGGATAATATTTATACATGAAGTTACCACACTCTGCTCTGCTATTCCATATGAGTTACTGTAAATCAGCCATTGTTGGCACTCAGTGCTGGCAATGCTATAGCCAGCAATTTTTCTCCTCCTCCAGGCTCTGGGTAAGTTAATGAAATGAGGCCTATGTGATAGACATCCAGTCTCAATGTCTGCTTTGTGATATAAGTACAGCAGTGTCAGTGTTTCTCATGTCATGTATACAGCAGCTTCAGTGTATCTTTTGTGATGTATGCATAGCAGTCTGTGTCCTGTGTGTGGGTTATACAGCAGTCTCAATGTCTACTATATAATGCATATACCAAAAACACAAAAATTGATCTTGACTTAAGTTAGTATACATGTGTGACGCCCAAGAGACCGGGGTACCCAGCACCGGACCAATGGGGTCTGTCTCTTGAGGGGGGTGTCACGGGTGGCTTGACCCGGTGCTGTGGCCTCAGGCAATGCACAGTGTAAAGGGTATCGTGAGGGAACAGGCACTTACTCGATCAGCAGCAGGTTCTCCCAGCGGTGATGATCCCAATCCTGGATAGATGGCTATTGTCCAAATGAAAGACTGAGGCACTGAAACGTTTAACCAGTTTACTTTAACAAAAAAGGATTTACAACCAGTCCTGTCACCGGAGTCTGTATGGGAACTCTGAGTTACTTTGACCCTGCCGGGGTCTTCGCCTCTTATTGTACGCAATATCTGTGTGGCCCTGCTGCTGTATGTGAACTGGCTGCCGGCCCAATCTGTCCCCTCCGGGTCCTGGTTCGACGGGCAACCCGAGTCCTTTTATCGGCTTACCCCCTCCAGGAGTACCGCTGAACTCCGTGTCTGTTGCTGCGTCCGACCCTAGTGAAGCTGATATCACCTCACGTTTTTCCGGTTGCTGTATTATATGTAATGAATACAGCCACGGATCCGGTATCCGTCTTTGCGCCTGTTCTGGGTAGTGATTAATGCTACCCGGTTCTCACAATATCCTTTTTCTCTATCCCTCTTCTCCTCAGGCCGGTGATTTAGGCCTGGTAACAGTCACAGGGCTGTTAGAGATTCAACTGTATGACCTCTCACTTTCAGCTCCTTAGCCCAACTGCCAGTTCTTCTCTCAGACCAGAATGGATCAAGGGGAGTCTCTGGAGCTCCCCCTTCTGGCCGGAGGTGGTAGTGCAGTCTTGCTATTTTAGTATTTGCATTTACTGTCAGTAACTATTTTTGTGGCAAATACCCCTAGGGGTGCCACATTCCCCCTTAGTTAAGAACAGTACTCTGGGACTGTGGGACAATAACATTTTGAAATAACAATTAATATGTACAGAGTCTTAAAAATGAAAAGTTACAAAAACCACTCGAGGAAACAAAAATATAGTTCTGTACAAAGTCACTTCAAATAGCGTCCATTAATACAGTTCTATCCTTGAAGGTATTAGGAAAGGCACTGTACTTAGTGTCCAGGAATTTAGTTCCATTTTTCCAACGGAGTTATCAATATAAAGTCTAAAGAAAGTTCAAAAAGAGCGAGGAGCAAAGTTCAAAAAGCAGTCTTTCCGGAGCTTTGATTTAGTGCCTCCGGGCTGATAAAAAGTTCAAGAATATGCAAGAAGTTCATACAGACAAGTCTCTGTAGGCACTGGGCTTAAACGTTGCAGACTGATAACAATGACTATACTACATTTTCTGTTTAACTATATACGGCATAACATATATACAATTCACATTATGAGCTTTATAGTTGGTAATCTGCATACCTGGCCGGTAATTGACCCTGGGTACTACGCTGTGATCTACGTAATAGCGGTGTCCCTTCATGTGGTGTACTACTGTCTACTGCGGATGTAGTATCTGCCCGCTCTGCTAAAGATAATTCCACGACTATGGAGTTGGCAAGTCCACCGTGAATGGGATTACTCTGACCAGGAATCTGTTCTTCCTGGCCTGGAACCTCCTGTAGTACGGGGTCAGCCTCTTCCTGTCTTGGGACTTCTGGTATTGGGTTTGGTGTTGGGTAAAAGGCCACCATGGGAACCACTACTGCACCATGGTATGTTAGTAGGGTTTTGGGAAAGTCTCCTATACAGGTGTGATACACTTCCTCTTCTTTTTCCTTTACTGGTTGAACCTGTATGGGTTGAATAACTTCTGGTTCTGGCTGGACAACGTCTGGCTCTTTCAATGCTTCCGGACATAATTTAAGATTGTCTCTTGACACTAGTACAGATGTTAAGCCTCCGTTTTTGCTAATGAGACACATTTTAGGATTATCCACTCTTGTTGGTAAAACTGTGTAGGGTACGGCTTCCCACTGATTGTCCAGTTTATTGGTTCGACGATTTCTCTTGAGCACTTGGTCACCTGGTCTTAATGGGGTCGCTAGAGCATTCTGGTTGAAAGTTCGCTCTTGTCTTTCTCTAGTTTGCTGAAGGCTTCTTTCCACACTCTCTTGCACTTGGCGATACTGCTTTTGCCGTATGATATCCCAATTGGAGTCTTGGACTTCTGCGTCTGGTTTCAGAATTCCCATTTCTAGATCGATTGGTAATTGGCCGGGTCTTGCACGCATAAGGTAAGCTGGGGTGCAATTGGTGGAACTCACCGGGACATGATTATACAGATCCACCAAGTCAGGCAATTTCTCTGGCCATTGATTCCTTTCTGCCTCAGGTAAAGTCTTTAGTAGTTCTATTACAATATGGTTCATCTTCTCGCATAAGCCGTTTGTTTGTGGATGATAGGCCGTCGTCCGGATCTTTTTGCAACCATACATATTACAGAATTCTCTGAAGATCTCTGATTCAAAGGCTGTACCTTGGTCGGTGAGAACCTGTTCCGGATATCCATGGGGTCTACAAAAGTACGTTTGGAACGCTTTGGCTGCTGTTTTTGCTGTCAGATCTTTTACTACTTGGTACTACTACCAAGAAGCGTGAATAATGGTCCATGATGGTCAAGGCATAGACATAGCCAGACCGGCTTGGTGTCAACTTCACGTGGTCCATGGCTACAAGTTCAAGTGGTTGTTTGGTGATTATGGGCTGCAGTGGTGCTCTTTGGTTCTTTTGATCGTTTCTTCTGAGGTTGCACGGGCCACAATTTCTGCACCACTGTTCGATTGATTTTCTCATCCCGACCCAATAAAATCTTTCTCTTAGAAGTACTTCTAACTTTTTCCAACCGAAGTGACCAGCACCATTATGGTAAGCTTCGAGGACCATCTTGACATCTTGTTTAGGCACGATAATCTGCCAAACCAATTCATGTGTTTTCGGATTGGTGTACCTTCTACAGAGCTTCCCTTGATACAGGAACATTTTGCCTCTCTCTTTCCAGAGTTGATGCGTCTCTTCTGGGGAATCCTCATCGGGATATGCATTTTGCTCAGTTAACAGTTCCTTCACCAACTTCACAGCCGGATTGCTGTCTTGGGTGTCAGCCCATCTATGGTGTGCTAACGGATTTAAATTCACCTCTTGTTGTTTCTGATAGGTACTTGACTGATGATGTTTTGCCTTGGGATGATGGAAGGCTGGTAGTTCAATTTCTTCAAGCTCCCCCATTTCTTCTTCTACATCTCTCAAGTGTGGCATCCGGGATAGGGTATCGGCATTTCCATTCTTGCGACCTGCTCGATACTTGATCTTGAAGTTGTAATTAGATAACCGGGCTATCCATCGCTGTTCTAACGCACCTAATTTGGCTGTGTCCAGGTGGGTCAACGGATTGTTGTCAGTATAGACAATAAATTCTGCAGCGGCCAGATAGTGTTTGAAACGTTCAGTCACAGCCCAAACTACTGCCAGTAGTTCCAATTTGAAGGAGCTGTAATTTTCTGAATTTCTTTCAGTAGGCCGGAGCTTTCTACTTGCAAAGGCGATGACTTTCTCCCGACCTTCTTGCTTTTGTGACAGCACCGCTCCTAGTCCCACATTACTGGCATCGGTGTAGAGGATGAAAGGTTGATGGTAATCTGGGTATGCCAGAACCTCTTCTCCGGTTAGTGCCTTCTTTAGTTGTTCAAAGGAGTCTTCCCTTTCGTCGTTCCACTGAAAAGGAGGGTTTCGGTTTGAAGGTTTCTTCGTCTGCCCTACCAAGGTGTCTTGCAAGGGTGCTGCCAACTTGGTAAATCCTTTTATAAATCTGCGATAGTAACCCACCAATCCCAGGAATTGTCTCACTTCTTTTGCGCTGGTAGGTCTTGGCCAATCCCTTATGGCGCTTATTTTCTCAGGATCTGGTGCTACTCCCTCCGAACTCACGATGTGTCCCAGGTACTGTACCTTTGGCTTGAGAAGGTGACATTTGGATGGCTTGACTTTCATGCCATACCTGGATAAGGCTTCGAACACTTCTGCCAGGTCTATTAAGTGTTGTTCGTAAGTCTTTGAGTAGACGATCACATCATCTAGGTACAGGAGGACGGTCTCGAAGTTCTTGTGTCCGAGGCAGCATTCCATCAGCCGCTGGAAGGTACCGGATGCGTTGCAGAGTCCGAACGGCATGCGATTAAATTCACATAGACCCATTGGTGTGGTGAATGCCGTCTTTTCCTTATCTCGCTCAGCCACAGGGACTTGCCAATACCCGCTTGTTAAGTCTAAGGTGGAAAAATAATTAGCAGATTTCAAAGCAGTTAAGGACTCTTCTATCCTAGGCAAGGGGTAGGCGTCTTTATGGGTGATGTTATTAATCTTCCGGTAGTCTACGCACATTCTCATGGTTCCGTCCTTTTTTTGACAATCACTAGAGGGGCCGCCCAGGGGCTACAGCTGTCTCTTATTACCCCGGCCTGTTTCATCTCCCTCAGCATATCTTTTGCACATTGATAGTGAGCGGGCGGTATGGGTCTATATCTTTCTTTTATTGGGGGATGGTCACTGGTGGGGATTGTGTGTTCTACCCCTTCTATCCGTCCGAAGTCCAATGGGTGTTTACTGAAGACTTGTTCATATTCCGTCACTAGCCTATACACCCCTTGTTTTTGATGGGTAGGTGTTGAATTTATGCCCACGTGTAGCTGTTGGCACCAATCCTCCATTTCTCCATCTGAGCCATTGCCTTCCACCTGACAGGTTGGTTCTAAGGGCTCAATGGTTGTGATGGCATTGTTGTCAACAGTATATAGCTTTGCCATTGTAGCATACCTTGGCAAAGTGACCTCTTCCTCTCCACAGTTCAAAAGTCGTACCGGCACTCGTCCCCGGTGTACCTCGACTATCCCTCGTGCTGTGAGTATAGTGGGCCTGCTGTCGGTGTACACTGGTTCTATTAAGGCTTGATAATCTCGTCCCTTAGTACCAATGGCTGCTCTACACCATACCAGCATTTCTGTTTTTGGTGGGATTACAATAGATGTTGGATCACTTACCCTCACACTGCCGATTTCTCCACCTGCAACTTCTACCTGTTGCCTTAACATCAATACTTTTATTTCCCTCCGGAGAACTCTCTGCTGGCAGGATTGGGCAGTTTCAGCAATTTGCTGTAAGACAGAAATGACTTCGGAAAAGCAGTTCTCTAACACATTCATTCCTATCAATACAGTTGGTTCACAGTTCCGCCGGTCAACATCAACAACAATTATACCCTGTTTCTTCAATTCTACTTTACCAATCTTTATGGTCATCTCCCTGAATCCTAGTTTCGGTACCAACTTACCATTACTGGCCCACATATCTAGTTCAACATCAGAGGGCCCTTTATCAATATCTGCATCAGCCCAGTACCTCTTATAAAGGATATACGGTATAGATGAAATCTGGGAACCTGTGTCCAGCAAAGCGTTGAGGGGCATTCCGTCCAGCACGATAGGGATAATGGGTCGTCCTCCGATGTACCTGTCGTGCCAGGGTGTTGGGCCTTGAAAGTTCATTCCTGCGAAGCGGCCCGCATTCCCAGGGGATTCCCGTTTAAATCACAATCTCGTGCAAAGTGGCCTGGCTGCTGGCAACGGCGGCAAATGGGCTGTCCATCCGGTTGGTAGCGGTCGCGGGGTCGTCCTCTCCATGTCGGGTATCTCCGGGGTCTCATCCATGGAACACCTTCTCTACGGTTTGACAACTCCATCTTGGGTCCTCTCATCTCCCGCATGGTTTTAGCCATTGAAGCAACAACATCAGTTAAAGAGTCAAGCTTTTGTTGAAGAGCCTCATTAGTACTGGGCCCCAGGGGCTTAGCAATGGCCCCGGACATAGCTGATGTCACTGGTACTCCATGTTGTTGAGGAGCCTCTGCCATGAGTTGCGCAGGATCCTGATCCCGAGGTGCCTCTGCCAGCTGGAGACGTATAACGCTCTCCTTTAATTGGGCAAATGTCAATTCAGGGTTCTTAAAAACAAGCATGCTCACATGCCCCCGGTGAGAAGGGGTGTAGAGTCCCTCAATAAATTGATCTCTTAGCAGTTTATCCGCTCCGGTGTTAAAAATGGGTTCAGCCAGTGTAAGTGATTTAAGGGCTTCCTGCAGGTTTAAGGCAAAGTCTCTCACGCCCTCATTAACTTTTTGTTTGCAATTAAAGAATCGTACTTTAGCTTTGCTGCTGGCAGTGGTTTCAAATGTAGCTTTTAATCCAGCAAATATGCGTTCAACAGTGCCTTTTAGATCAGCTGCCCATGCTGTGACTTCTCGCTTAGCATGGCCACTTAACTGCATCATCAGGAGACTAACACGCTGAACTTCACCCACAGGGAACATGTCAAAATGGGCCAGCATCTTTTCTCTGAAATCGTCAAGGGTATTAGGCTCACCTTCATACATTGGAAGCCATGGGCCACCCGGGGTATATGGCATCAGCACCGGCATGATGGGCGCCACTCCTTGCACCGCTGCGCTACCGGACTCTCTATCGACACTCTGTCTTTCAGCTGCATTAGCGTCGCCGGGTGCTGCGGCGTCTCCGTGCTGCGACATACTGTGCCCCCTTAGTTAATCCGGACCCTTCCGGTCCTCCGCTTCCGTCGGGATAGTGTAGATTCGTTCCGCTGTGCAGCAGGATCGATTTTCCCCTTGCTCTGATGTCAGAGCGCTCAGCTTGGTGCCGCCCACAATGACACGCCCCCTGCTGCTCCCACCCACCGCGCTCTGTAATGGCGGATTCTGAAGTTTTTCAGTTAGACTGGGGCTCAGGTGATGGCGTAGCTCAATTAACAGTCTCGTGCCTAACGGTTATGAAGTGATTACCTCAGGGGATGGCGGCCATCTTTACTCCATTATAACCAATGGGGAAAAGTCACTTTCAATAGTTTTCAATGGAGAATGGATTTTTCTTTAATAAAGTCAATTTTCAAGATTTTTCATCCAAGTTTTCACAGTTTTGGGCTCCAATCATGGCACACAATACCCGGTATACGGGCTGGCTAGATCCTGTTCGTGACGCCAATTGTGACGCCCAAGAGACCGGGGTACCCAGCACCGGACCAATGGGGTCTGTCTCTTGAGGGGGGTGTCACGGGTGGCTTGACCCGGTGCTGTGGCCTCAGGCAATGCACAGTGTAAAGGGTATCATGAGGGAACAGGCACTTACTCGATCAGCAGCAGGTTCTCCCAGCGGTGATGATCCCAATCCTGGATAGATGGCTATTGTCCAAATGAAAGACTGAGGCACTGAAACGTTTAACCAGTTTACTTTAACAAAAAAGGATTTACAACCAGTCCTGTCACCGGAGTCTGTATGGGAACTCTGAGTTACTTTGACCCTGCCGGGGTCTTCGCCTCTTATTGTACGCAATATCTGTGTGGCCCTGCTGCTGTATGTGAACTGGCTGCCGGCCCAATCTGTCCCCTCCGGGTCCTGGTTCGACGGGCAACCCGAGTCCTTTTATCGGCTTACCCCCTCCAGGAGTACCGCTGAACTCTGTGTCTGTTGCTGCGTCCGACCCTAGTGAAGCTGATATCACCTCACGTTTTTCCGGTTGCTGTATTATATGTAATGAATACAGCCACGGATCCGGTATCCGTCTTTGCGCCTGTTCTGGGTAGTGATTAATGCTACCCGGTTCTCACAATATCCTTTTTCTCTATCCCTCTTCTCCTCAGGCCGGTGATTTAGGCCTGGTAACAGTCACAGGGCTGTTAGAGATTCAACCTGTATGAAACCCATAAAGGCAACAGGTTTCTGCTAATAACCAAGAAAAATTATCTTTCACAATTGGTGCAGAATCCAACCAGAGGAGCAGCACTTTTAGACCTAATACTATCTAATAGACCTGACAGAATAACAAATCTGCAGGTGGTTGGGCATTTAGGAAATAGCGACCACAATATTGTGCAGTTTCACCTGTCTTTCACTAGGGGGACTTGTCAGGGAGTCACAAAAACATTGAACTTTAGGAAGGCAAAGTTTGAACAGCTTAGAGATGCCCTTAATCTGGTAGACTGGGACAATATCCTCAGAAATGAGAATACAGATAATAAATGGGAAATGTTTAAGAACATCCTAAATAGGCAGTGTAAGCGGTTTATACCTTGTGGGAATAAAAGGACTAGAAATAGGAAAAACCCAATGTGGCTAAACAAAGAAGTAAGACAGGCAATTAACAGTAAAAAGAAAGCATTTACACTACTAAAGCAGGATGGCACCATTGAAGCTCTAAAAAACTATAGGGAGAAAAATACTTTATCTAAAAAACTAATTAAAGCTGCCAAAAAGGAAACAGAGAAGTACATTGCTAAGGAGAGTAAAACTAATCCCAAACTGTTCTTCAACTATATCAATAGTAAAAGAATAAAAACTGAAAATGTAGGCCCCTTAAAAAATAGTGAGGAAAGAATGGTTGTAGATGACGAGGAAAAAGCTAACATATTAAACACCTTCTTCTCCACGGTATTCACGGTGGAAAATGAAATGCTAGGTGAAATCCCAAGAAACAATGAAAACCCTATATTAAGGGTCACCAATCTAACCCAAGAAGAGGTGTGAAACCGGCTAAATAAGATTAAAATAGATAAATCTCCGGGTCCGGATGGCATACACCCACGAGTACTAAGAGAACTAAGTAATGTAATAGATAAACCATTATTTCTTATTTTTAGTGACTCTATAGCGACAGGGTCTGTTCCGCAGGACTGGCGCATAGCAAATGTGGTGCCAATATTCAAAAAGGGCTCTAAAAGTGAACCTGGAAATTATAGGCCAGTAAGTCTAACCTCTATTGTTGGTAAAATATTTGAAGGGTTTCTGAGGGATGTTATTCTGGATTATCTCAATGAGAATAACTGTTTAACTCCATATCAGCATGGGTTTATGAGAAATCGCTCCTGTCAAACCAATCTAATCAGTTTTTATGAAGAGGTAAGCTATAGGCTGGACCACGGTGAGTCATTGGACGTGGTATATCTCGATTTTTCCAAAGCGTTTGATACCGTGCCGCACAAGAGGTTGGTACACAAAATGAGAATGCTTGGTCTGGGGGAAAATGTGTGTAAATGGGTTAGTAACTGGCTTAGTGATAGAAAGCAGAGGGTGGTTATAAATGGTATAGTCTCTAACTGGGTCGCTGTGACCAGTGGGGTACCGCAGGGGTCAGTATTGGGACCTGTTCTCTTCAACATATTCATTAATGATCTGGTAGAAGGTTTACACAGTAAAATATCGATATTTGCAGATGATACAAAACTATGTAAAGCAGTTAATACAAGAGAAGATAGTATTCTGCTACAGATGGATCTGGATAAGTTGGAAACTTGGGCTGAAAGGTGGCAGATGAGGTTTAACAATGATAAATGTAAGGTTATACACATGGGAAGAGGGAATCAATATCACCATTACACACTGAACGGGAAACCACTGGGTAAATCTGACAGGGAGAAGGACTTGGGGATCCTAGTTAATGATAAACTTACCTGGAGCAGCCAGTGCCAGGCAGCAGCTGCCAAGGCAAACAGGATCATGGGGTGCATTAAAAGAGGTCTGGATACACATGATGAGAGCATTATACTGCCTCTGTACAAATCCCTAGTTAGACCGCACATGGAGTACTGTGTCCAGTTTTGGGCACCGGTGCTCAGGAAGGATATAATGGAACTAGAGAGAGTACAAAGGAGGGCAACAAAATTAATAAAGGGGATGGGAGAACTACAATACCCAGATAGATTAGCGAAATTAGGATTATTTAGTCTAGAAAAAAGACGACTGAGGGGCGATCTAATAACCATGTATAAGTATATAAGGGGACAATACAAATATCTCGCTGAGGATCTGTTTATACCAAGGAAGGTGACGGGCACAAGGGGGCATTCTTTGCGTCTGGAGGAGAGAAGGTTTTTCCACCAACATAGAAGAGGATTCTTTACTGTTAGGGCAGTGAGAATCTGGAATTGCTTGCCTGAGGAGGTGGTGATGGCGAACTCAGTCGAGGGGTTCAAGAGAGGCCTGGATGTCTTCCTGGAGCAGAACAATATTGTATCATACAATTATTAGGTTCTGTAGAAGGACGTAGATCTGGGTATTTATTATGATGGAATATAGGCTGAACTGGATGGACAAATGTCTTTTTTCGGCCTTACTAACTATGTTACTATGTTACTATGTTACCTCTCACTTTCAGCTCCTTAGCCCAACTGCCAGTTCTTCTCTCAGACCAGAATGGATCAAGGGGAGTCTCTGGAGCTCCCCCTTCTGGCCGGAGGTGGTAGTGCAGTCTTGCTATTTTAGTATTTGCATTTACTGTCAGTAACTATTTTTGTGGCAAATACCCCTAGGGGTGCGACACATGCAGCACATAAACGCATGTTCACCTTGGCCATAAAGCATACATAACCTACAAGAAGCAAAAACCCTACTGTAACTAAATAAGTAAAAAGCAAAAGAGCATTTGACTAACACAGGGTTCTTAGTAATTCTGTTTTTGATCAAAAATATCATAAAATCACCGGCGATAATGTGACCCTGATTGGGACTGTCCTTTGCTGTCTAATATTAAAAACTTTACCATCTGTCAGAGTTGACCTCAAAGTGTAAATAAGGGCAGACAAAAGGACCGGGTCCCGACCCGTAGACACCAGTCTGGAGAAGCATTTAAATGTAATTTCCAGCTCAGGAGAGGGAGGCCACACCCTGGCTTGCAGTCCACTCCTTGTGAATCTCCCCCCCCCCCCAATTTTTTAATGGCCTTTTCTTAACAATCCTTTCAAGGCTGCGGTTATGGAGCCTACTGAAGCAGACTAAGGTACCATTTTAAATGCTTAAGAAGCCTTTGCAGGTGTTTTTTTGTTAATTACTCTAATTTACTGATAATGATTTTGGGTTTTCATTGGCTGCATGCCATAATCATCAGCATTAACAGAAATATACAGTTGAAATAGACCACTCTGTAATAACTCTAAATAATTTATGAGTTTCTTTTAGTATTTAAGAACTGAGATCCTGCCCCATGTGTCTCCATCCTGCCCCAAGATCCTGCACCATGTTTCTCCATCCTGCCCCATCTATCTCCATCCTGTTCCATCTGTCTCTATACCTCCATATCTGTCTCCATCTTGCACCATGTTTCTGCATCCTGCACCATATCTCCATCCTGCCCCATGATACTGCACCATATGTCTCCAACCTGCCCCATGTTCCTGTCCCATCTGTCTCCATCCTGTCCCATGATCCTCCCCATCTGTCTCCATCCTGCCCAATCTGTCTCCATCCTGCCACATGATCCTGCACATCTGTCTCCATCCTTCCCCATGTTCCTTCCCCATCTGTCTCCATCCTGTCGCATGATTACATCCTGCCCATGATCCTGCACCATCTGTCTCTTTCCTGCCCCATGAGTCTCCATCTTGCCCCATAATCCTGTACCATGTATTTCCATCCTGCACCATGTCACATGGTGCAGGATCATGAGGCAGGGAGGAGACAGATGGGGCATGATATACATATAAACCTAAAGCGGCTTGCCACTTTCAATAAAAAAAAAACAAAAAAAACACTTTCTCCTTACCTTGCCGCAGTCCAGCGCCGACATCCACCCCTGGAATTTCAAGAGAGTACTTGCCGGCGAATGACAATGACGTCATATGCCGGCGACGTGCACGCTGACGTCAGCTGCCAGCCTCCTATTGGCTGACGGATTTTAACTGTTGCCGTGCTTGCCCTCATGAAATGGAGTTTAACTGAACCTGTGTCTTGGTCACAGATTCAGTTACTACACCGGCAGAATCCTGCCGCTGGGGCCCAGGGAGCAGAAGAGAGGGCCCTATACGCCAGTCAGGGCAGTAATGCCCTGATGGTGGCCCTGCAAGTATGAACAGGATTTCCCGCAAGCACTGACGTGAGAATAGGATTCCAGGACAGAGGATCCCCCATAAGCACAGTGCGGCAACAAGATTCCCTGCTAACATACAGGATTCCCTGTTAACATCAAGGAAGAAGTGTCATTATTTCCAATCATGAACAGGTAAGGAGGGATGACCCAGCTATTGTTTTTCACATTTAAGTACTTATTTCAGCATCGTTTTTTTAGAGCATCGCTAATCTTTTTCACATATTAAATTCAGTCCAGGGTGCACCAAGGCAAAGGGTGCTTTTTGATTGATTATGCTGCATTAAAGAAAATAGGTGACAGCACAAGTGTCTACCCTTTTGTTTCATTACATCTGTTGTCTCCACATAATGTGGGACATTCTAAGACGTTGTGCCTGCTCTAACTAAAATTGAAAAATCCAAATACGTGCACAGAAAGCCACGCTGATACGTTCAGTATCAAAGCAGATATTTTTATATTTCATCATTATCTTATATAGGTTATTAATAGTCATGCACTAAAACAATGTAGTTTGCTCACCTTATCTCTATATATGCTTGCATTAGCATACATACTTACTCATTGGTTAAGGTGATACTGTCTACATTCAGCTCAAGAGTTTAGTTGTGTATTTCACTGTGGTTTAATTTATTTCCTATATTTTCTCTAAGTCTGTTAGTTGTCGGGAGATAGACCGGACCTCGGGTACCTGCATGCCAGGTCCAGAACTAGAAAGTCTGCATCCTCTGTTCCTGGGGGACAGTTTTGAGGAGGCAGACCTTCCCCTGCAGCCTGAGGGAAGCCTGAGTGGGAGGGACCTGCCTGCAGACCCAGAGAGGTGGGAAGAGCTAGAAAAGGGTAACCAGCTATTGAAGAGAAAGCAAACTCAAGAGGAGAGTGGCAGGCCAGAGCAGAGCAGTACACAGAGGAGTGAGAGGTGTGCTCGGTCTCCCTTGCCTCAGAGAGTACTGACACTGTAGCTGGCCGCATAGAGGTGACCCCGTTGCCTGCAGAGCCGAGTGTGCCCAGCAGCACTCGGGAGTGAGGGACCGCTGCAGAGCCATGCCGCCAACAGAGGGGACCAGGAAGAGCGGGATGTGCGGTGTGTGCCTAGTGATAGCCAGAGAGTACCAGGTGCTGTACACGATGTGACCGTGAGCACCGCACACGCTGCCCCCAAGAGAGGTCACAGTACCCTCCAGGAGGAGGAGCTATTTAGTGCGCAGCAGGATCTGCAATGTGAGAACTTCCATATACTCTTGCTTCCTAATTGTTGTGTTTGAACTGTTGCATTTTACCGTGCCTTTAATACTGTTAACTCTTTACCTCCCTGCGTGGAGTATCTCTCCTGTAAATAAACCTGTTAACCTTTTTTCTACCTCCTGTCCATCACTGCATCCCACGTTCCTGCTAGCATCTTACATAGACACAGAAATTCCTATGGGACCCCTTATCACAAAACACACAGACAGATTTCATTTCGGAAAGCATGAGATGCATGTTGAATATCCAAAATGGAGTCACGATAGATAAATATAAATTTTGCACTCACAACTCCCTTCTTTTGTGGCAGTGGGTGTCTGTTCCAGCCGAAGAGCACGCCTACAGACTCCCCCAAATAAATTTGCCTCCTGTAATAGAATACGCTAGTCTTACTACACTGCAACACTGCATTCTCCGGCTTGGCCTGTCTTTCACAAGATCGGATGGACACACACACACAAGCCTCTACAAGCAAGAAGACTATTCGGTGCCACATTTATGTGCTGGTCAGAGTTAGCATCCAACAGTTGGTCATAATAGATATAATTTATCCAGTCCACATTTTTGTTCGCTGTAATGATGGGGAATAGCTATTCAAATCCTGCTGCTACTAGATCTCTGGCTTTGAACCCAGCTGGTACTCCACTTTGGACTCCAATAGCCTCGATGTACACGTGAGGGTCGAAAACAGTAGGAATACTAGTGTCTCTGGTTTTGCATTGGAGGTTGTCTGTACTTGGAGTCACAATCTAAAGTACATACATCTACCACAAGTCAGCCCTAGCCACTGTCTGATTCAGGAAGGCATGGCCTCGTACCAAGTTAGTGATGATGGTGAGACTGCAGTAATAGGAACCTAAATGCTTTAGGTCAATTGTACCCGTTAAACTCGTGTGATTCCCGGGATAGGGGCAAACTCCATTCCATTGGCCCTTACATGTTTTGGGATCATGGGGAATGGCACCAGGAATTAGTCTTTGGAAGAATTATGTTGTGGCGTCTCAGTCTTTTTTAGAAAAGGTCGGTCCCTGATATCCTTGAAGTAAAAGTGTCCAAATTGGTCAATGTACCCCGGGATATTTATGCCCATCACATATATAGTCCTGTGTGCGTAACAGAGGAGTTCTCTTTTGACAATTATAAGGGAAAACAGTTTCCACACTTACAAGTTAGACAGAACCATACTGTACAGTATTTGGACATGCATTCTGATTGCAACAGATTCATTCTAGTAAGGAGGCTTCTACTCTTGTTGCCTGTCTTTTTTCAAGATATGGAAAGGTTGTAGGACCAGTCTTATCCAGTGTTCCACCTAACTATAATCAAGTTCTCACAATCAGACCCAAAGCCAGTATTGGCTAAGAATTATGGGGGCATAGCACTTGGGGCACTGATCAAGGGGGGTTACTCTATGCAAATGGTTTGCAGTGTGATAACAAAAGTTATAATCCTGTCTTAAGAGTGGGACATCTAATAGCTTCTATGTGCTGACAGGAGGCACCACTGTTATGACCTGGTGGTCAGGACAATAATGGACCTGGTGGATAAGAGCACATGGAATGACCTGATAGTTACTGATAATATAGGACGAGCTCTGGGACGTGGGAACTCTGCTGACCGCAATCCCTAATCCTATCAACCACACTAGAAATAGCCGTGGATTGCTCCTAACGCTCCCTATGCAACTCGGCACAGCCTAAGGAACTAGCTAGCCCTAAACATAGAAAAATAAAGCCTACCTTGCCTCAGAGAAATTCCCCAAAGGAAAAGGCAGCCCCCCACATATAATGACTGTGAGTAAAGATGAAAATACAAACACAGAGATGAAATAGATTAAGCAAAGTGAGGCCCGACTTACTGAACAGACTGAGGATAGGAAAGGTAGCTTTGCGGTCAGCACAAAAACCTACAAAAAGACCATGCAGAGGGCGCAAAAAGACCCTCCGCACCGACTCACGGTGCGGAGGCGCTCCCTCTGCGTCCCAGAGCTTCCAGCAAGCAAGAACAATCAAAATAGCAAGCTGGACAGAAAAATAGCAAACCAGAGAAAAACAAGCAGTCACTTAGCTTCTGCTGGGAAGACAGGTCACAAGAACGATCCAGGAGAAAACTAGACCAATACTGGAACATTGACAGGTGGCATGGAGCAAAGATCTAAGTGGAGTTAAATAGAGCAGCCAGCTAACGAATTAACCTCGTCACCTGTGGAAGGAAACTCAGAAACACCCACAGCCACCAGAGAAAGTCCATGGACAGAACCAGCCGAAGTACCATTCATGACCACAGGAGGGAGCCCGACAACAGAATTCATAACACACCACATATACAACAGGTCTCTACTCAATCTGGGTTCTGGTTCCTACATACACAACATGTCCTTCCTTCAGGGATAATGCAATGAGGTGGAGTCAAACTGGATGCGACAGGGGGTCAACACTATCTTTGTTACATACCTTAACATACAAACACTTATCACCATATTTTCTTCACTTTACTTCAGCAGCAGTGCTACCATGCTCAATCTGACTTTAATTAACAGATATCTTGAGAGGAAAACCAGTGGGTTTATAATCAGCTTAAATCGGGCCGACTAGCTGGCTCATTTTATGAGGGACCCGGAAATGGCTTTTGCAATGTAATTCTAGGTAGCATCAAAATGAGGCTCTATTAGCAATTTTCAAACTTTGAATTCTTATGCCCTTAAATCAGAGAGATATGTCACACAAAATAGTTAATAAATAACATTTTCTACATGTCTACTTTACATCAGTAAAATTTTTTAAACTACCGTAATTTTTTTTGTTATAAACGTTAAAAGTTTACAAACTTTACAAAACCATTATTTTTAGTGGCTACTTTACATTTGAAGGGCATTTGAGGGGTCTATATGACAGAAAATAGCCCAAAGTGATACCATTCTAAAGACTGCACCCCTCAAAGTGCTCAAAACCACATTCAAGAAGTTTATTCACCCTTCAGGTGCTTCACAGGAATTTTTGGAATGTAAAAAAAAATGAATACCGTATATACTCGAGTATAAGCCGAGATTTTCAGCCCAAATTTTTGGGCTGAAAGTGCCCCTCTCGGCTTATACTCGAGTCACGGTCGGCGGCAGGGTCGGCGGGTGAGGGGGAGAGAGGACTGTCGCATACTCACCTGCTTCCGGCGCTCCTGGCGCTCCCCCTGCCTGTCCCATGGTCTTCGGGTGCCGCAGCTTTTCCCCTGTTCAGCGGTGACGTGAAAGAACTGTCTGAGGACTTGAGAAACCAAATTGTAGGGAAGCATGAGCAATCTCAAGGCTACAAGTCCATCTCCAAAGACCTGAATGTTCCTGTGTCTACCATGCGCAAGAAGTTTAAAGTCCATGGCAGTGTGGCTAACCTCCCTAGATGTGGACGGAAAAGAAAAATTGACAAGAGATTTCAACACAAGATTGTGTGGATGTTGGAAAAAGAACCTCGACTAACATTCAAACAAGTTCAAGCTGCCCTGCAGTCCAAGGGTACAACAGTGTCAACCCGTACTATCCATCGGCATCTGAATGAAAAGGGACTGTAATGGTAGGAGACCCAGGTAAACCCCACTTCTTCCACTTTCTTCCACTTAGATTGCGTTGTTATATATATACTGGGCCTAAGTTGTGGTTCAGTCTCCCAAAAAAAAGAGGGAGATTCAAATTCTCACAAAGTGGATATACTTCTGTCCTGTTAGTTTGTCGTATATCAGCCAGCCACTTTCTGCCACTTAGATTGCGTTGCTATATACACTGGGCCTAAGTTGTGGTTCAGTCTCCCAAAAAAAAGGGGAGATTCAAATTCTCACAAAGTGGATATACTTCTGTCCCATTAGTTTGTCTTATATCAGCCAGCCAATTTCAGCCACTTACATTGTGTTGTTTTTTGCACAGGGCCTGATTTTTTGTTCAGTCCCCCCAAAAAAGGGAGATTTAAAATCTCAATACGTTTATATACACCTTCTACCTTGTTTTTCAGTACCATATAATGGTTGTTGCTTTGGTTAGATTTAAAAAAAAATGAGGAAGTCAGGTGGAAGAGGCCGTGGGTGGTGGTTGTGAGCTGGTACTGATGGTGGTGGTGGTGGTGCATCTGGTGGTAGTGGCAAAAGCACAATAGCACCTAAGGCTGGAGGTGTTGAGCCAGCGTCATCGTCTGGCTACACAAGGCCTTGAAGGCTCCCTTATCTGGGAGTAGGAAAATGGCTTTTAAAGCTGGAGCAGAAGGAAAAAGTTTTGGCTTTCCTTGCCTCTAGCTCTTTCGCCTCCTCTTCAGAAAGTTCCAAATATCAAAGCAGCGAGTCGTCAGTGGATGCTCCCGGTCAGGTACAAGACGTTTCCTTGTGTCCTTCACCCAAACCAAAAGTGAAGGATGCGTCAGGCGACACTACAGGTTACTCCATGGAGCTCTTTACACATACCGTGCCTGGGTTAGAACAGGAAATTATTAACTGCCCATTACAAGATGAATCTGACATGGAGTGCACTGATGCACAGCCACAGCTAGATTATAATGCTGTTCCATTGACTCAGATCAATACATTGCCCTTGCAGTGTACTGAGCCAGATTCTGACACTGATGAGACTATGGTGCCCCGTCCGGAACGCTATAGCACCTTACACTGTCACACAGAGGAAGGTGCACATGACATTGAAGAGGAGGTGATAGATGACCCAGTTGTTGACGCAGATTGGCATCCATTGGGGGAAGAGGGTGCCGCTGCCAGTAACTCTGAAGCGGAGGAGGATGATCTGCAGCAGCCATATACATCGCAACAGCTGTCACCTGGCAGGCCCGTATCAGGCCAAAAAAGTTTGTCAAAAACAGTTTTAGGACAGCGTGGCCATCCTGTGAAAGTAGCACAGCGTGCAATGCCTGAAAAGGTATTCCATAGTAGGAAGAGTGCAGTGTGGCAATTTTTTAACCAAGATCCGAATGATCAGTCAAAAGTTATCTGCAAGAAATGCTCAAAGACCTTTAGCAGAGGGAAGAATCTTCAAAATTTAAATACAACATACATGCTTAGACATTTAACCAGCATGCACTTGCAAGCCTGGACTAACTACCAAACGTCCCGTACCGTTGGTGCACCTGCTCATAATGAAGGTAGTCAGCAACGCTACATTGCTTCCCTCACTGTAAGCCCACCAGTTAGGACACCACCAGCAGCAAATGCGGAGGTATTGTTGCAAGGCCAAAGCAGTCAGGGAATCACAAGGTTATTGGTAGGAAACATTGTATGTAGGCCAACATCGAGACTACCATCACCAACCCTCTCTCAATCCACCATGTCCACCACCACCACCACCACCACCGCCAGTTCCACCATATGCACCTCTCCAGTCCAGCTCACCCTACAAGAAACTCTCGATAGGAAAAGAAAGTACTCATCCGCATACACAGGGTTTGAATGCCCACATTGCTAGACTAATCTCGTTAGAGATGATGCCCTATCGGTTGGTTGAAAGCGAAGCTTTCAAAGCCCTGATGGCCTATGCAGTACCACGCTTTGACCTACCCAGTCGACACTTCTTTGCGAGGAAAGCCATCCCAGCCCTCCACCAGCATGTCAAAGACCACATTGTCCATTCACTGAGGCAATCAGTCAGTAGAAAGGTGCACCTCACAACAGATGCATGGACCAGTAGGCATGCCCAGGGACGTTACGTGTCCATCACGGCACACTGGGTTAATGTGGTGGATGCAGGGTCCACAGGGGACAGCCATAGTGGGACAGTTGTGCCTAGCCCACGGTCTAGGAAACAGTTGGCTGTAGGCATTCGCCACCCCTCCTCTCCCTAATCCTCCAGAATCGAAAGCTCATCCACAGAGCGCAGTCGCACGACCACTCCATCCGCAGCTGCCAGTGTTGCACACGAGGTGTCACATTATCGAACAGCTAGTGGTAAGCGTCAGCAGGCTGTGTTAGAAATTAAGTGTTTGGGTGACAACAGACACACCGCGGAAGTACTGGCCGAGTACTTGCAGCAACAAACTCAGTCATGGCTGGGCAGTGTACATCTTGAGGCAGGCAAGGTAGTCAGTGATAACGAAAGGAATTTTATGGCTGCCATAGCCCTTTCAGAACTGAAACACATACCTTGCCTGGCTCACACCTTGAACCTGGTGGTGCAGTGCTTCCTCAAAAATTATCTGGAGTTACCAGCCCTGCTCCTGAAGGTGCGAAGACTTTGCTCGCACATCCGCTGGTCGCCCGTACACTCCAGCCGTATGCTGAACCATCAGCGATCGCTGAAACTTACCTATCACCGCCTAATAATCGACATTGCAACAAGGTGGATCTCCACACTGCACATGGTTCAGAGGCTGTGCGAACAGAGGCGTGCTGTAATTAATTTGTGGGAGGATACACATACACGAGCAGGCAGTTGGATGGCAGACTTGGAGTTGTCTGGTGTGCAGTGGTCGAAGCTCCTAGACCTCTGTCAAGTCCTTCAGTGTTTTGAGGAATGCACACAGCTGGTAAGTGCAGACGACACCATCATAAGCATGAGCATCTCACTAATGCGTCTGCTGATGTAAAGTTTGACGCACAATAAGGAGCTGGCGTCTGCAGTCAAGGAGGAGGGAAGCCTTGATGACAGTCAGCCATTGTCTGCTCAGGGAACTCTCCTGGACGAGGTGGCGGACGAAGAGGAGGAGGATGATGGGGATGAATATTTATGGGAGGAGGATGCTTCACAGGGGGCAATAGAAACTGGTGGAATTGCAAGGTCAGGTACAGGGTTTTTGCGGGATACAAGTGATGTTGATTTGCAAGAAAGTGCTCCTCAACCCAGCACAAGCAGTGAATTGACACCTGGAACATTGGCCCACATGGCTGAGTATGCCTTGCGTATGCTAAAAAGGGACCCCCGCATTATCAAAATGATGACCGATGACGAATACTGATTGGCCTGCCTCCTGGATCCACGATATAAAGGAAAATTACAAAATATCATGCCACATGAGAACGTTGAGCAAATATTGGCAACCAAACAAGCAACTCTTGTAGACCGTTTGGTTCAGGCATTCCCAGCACACAGCGGCGGTGATGGTTCTCACACGAGCCGTAGGGGGCAACATGGCAGAGGTGTTAGAGATGCACAAATCCAAAGTGGCATTGGACAGATGGGTTTTATGACCAGGTTGTGAAGTGATTTCACAATGACCGCTGACACGACAGGTAGTACTGCATCGATTCAAAGTGACAGGAGACAGCATTTGTCCAGTATGGTTATGAACTACTTTTCCTCCCTTATCGATGTTCTCCCTCACAGGTCATTCCCCTTTGATTACTGGGCATCTAAAATAGACACCTGGCCTGAATTGACAGAATATGCATTACAGGAGCTCGCTTGACCTGCTTCTAGCGTGCTATCAGAAAGAGTCTTCAGTGCTGCTGGTTCAATACTGACCGAAAAAAGGACACGTCTGGCTACCCAGAACCTTCTTGAAAATGAACCAATCATGAATTTCAAATTATTTTGCCCCACCTTCTCCTGCTGACATGTAGCTTGCCTGAAAAATGTCTTGTTTTTGGCCTCCTCTTACTGACTGGCATTTGCAGCTGCTGAGTGTCCACCATAGGCCACTTTTATACCTCCCTAAATGGGCTGACTCCCCCCACAGGGCTGTGGTCACCACCTGGCGCAAGCACCCGTGCGAGTGCCGTTTGCCTGGACAGGTGGGTGCACCCACTCTTGGGCGACGGCACTGGCTCAGGGTCCCTCATAGTACAGTGAAGTGTCTCTGATGGTGGTGGTGCACAACCAATGTCAGACACACCGTCGTAATATGAGGGGCCCTGTGCCAGTACCACCACCCACAAGAGAGTGTTCCCCCCAGCTCGAACAGTGCTCTACCACTTGCAATACTTACCTCTCCCTGCTCCACCACTGTGTAGTCTGTGCTGTTAAATCCTTCAATGGCACTGCCAATACAAATTTGTTGAAATGATAGATGATAGTTAAAATATACAGGGGCCCTGGCCTCCATTTTGACCAGTTAATACTTTGCGCCTACTGCCACTGTCTGCTACTCAGCAGAGGAGCCCATCCCAGTACCTAGCTATGCCGCCTGTTTAGTCCTGTTACCAATTTTGAACTGCTTTTAGCCTACTTTTGTATTTGGGCCTACTAACTGTGTCTGCGCCACTCATTACAGTTGTCCTCCACTGAACAAAGCTAGGCCGCCTGTTTAGTCCTGTTACCAATTTTGAACTGCATTTAGCCTTCTTTATTTTTTGGGCCTATATCTGTGTTTCCTCCTCATCCTGCCCATTGCCCAGCCTCTGCTAGATGAATCTGCTGGTATATTGACCCAGACCACTACGTTCCCCTTGCACTCTACACAGCCTGAACCTGACCCTGCTGAAAGTCAGGTTCCCCTTCCCGCAAACTATACCACCTTACACGGGGACAAAGAGGAAGGTGCAGATGAAAGTGCAGGTTCCTTCATCAGGTGGAGAGGCATACTCGTTGGCGACGTCACTGGCACAGGGCCCCTCATAGTACGCAAAAGTGTCTCTGGCAGTGGGAGGCGCCACCCGCCGTCAAACACACCGCCGTACTATGAGGGGCCCTGTGCCAGTGCCAAGTGCCAACGAGTGGGCCCCCCCTGCTTGCTTAGGATCACAGCACTTGCAAAGTTGAAATATTTACCTCTCCCTGCTCCACCGCCGAGACGTATTCCGCGTTTCCTGGGCCCACAAAAATCTTGAGCCAGCCCTACCCCCCCACAACTTTAGCCACATGACTCCCTGTTTTCAATGCCTAACTATTATTATAAAGTAAATTAAGATTGACAAGCTTAAGAAATAAGAATTGATGTTTTTGGCATTAAAATGGGCACTGTAGGTGTTTTCCTGTCTTCCACTCACTGCCGACTTTGATTCCTTATTGACTTGCATTGGGTTTCGGGTTTCGGTCGGCCCCCGACTTTTCGAAATATTCGGCCGATTTCACCCGACCTGACTTTTGACAAAGTTGGGTTCGCGAAACCCAACTCAATCCTAAAAAAGTTAAAGTCGCTCAACTCTAATACTGTTGACTAAGGAAGTCACAGTGAAGCACCTGGCTATCCTGAGGGATAAGCACGTACAGTGCCTCCGCACAAAACAGATGATCCTGTTGAGGAATAATGAGGCCGCTCGACGTTTGGAGCGTGAAAGGAAAGCTCAAAGTCTGCTGGGCTTGGTGGAAGACCTCGTGCAAGTACCCAGAAATCAGGTGGGGAAGGTCATTGGAAGATTTGGGAAAGTAATGCAGGAGATGGTGAATATATCCTGTGTGAAGAGACTAAGGATTCAGGTTGATGACGAGGCCCATGTGGGTGAAGATGGGGTGGTTCCATTCCTTGTTATCGGGTCCATGGAGAGACTAGGGAATATCCGGATGTTCCTGGGGTATCACGTGGCATACCTGAAAGAAAAAGAGCAGCTAAGACTGTACCAATGGCAGGTCAATAAACAGCTGCAAAAAGTAAGGTGGACTCATGACTGCAATAACCATGGGTGGCGGCCATAGAAAGAAATGTCACGTTTAGGGGCGCACTCAGAAAGTGTGGTGACTAAAGGTCTAGTGACATAGACAGACTGTGACTTAAGGGCCAAAGTTCAAGGCCTATATGTTGACTGCTGGGGGTGGGGTAAACCTAACAAGGGTGTGATGATGTGTGATGCTCAAAACCGACTGAGACAATTCTCTCGACTGGTAGGGCAAGGTAACATGCGTGACCTATCTCGAGACCCCGGGTGTATGACAAGTGTTCAACCCCACAAGTTTGAACAGGGGGGTATGTAATGCAGTGACCCCTGTGGCAGCTAGGGGGCGATGTGTATGCTCCTCGGGATATGCATGGAGGCGTATCTGTTGTTATAATGGTGGTGAAACAGCGACTGGCAGAATTGTAAGTGGCTAATACTTGTCGCAGATGGAGTCTATGTGGTAAGTCTGAATTAATGTTGTTGTTCTGGGATCTGTAGTCCCACAAGTGTTTCTATAGTTGTCAAGGGAGACTTACTAGGCTAGTTATGAGAGATGGACGGGTCGAACTAGCCACACACACACTCCCACCAGGGGGAGTGGCTACAGGTGTATAATGTGACCAGGATGTGGGTCACATGGTTCCTGTATGGTCTCTGAGAGTGGATATGAATGGTCTATGCTGGAAGGTCCTGGAGAGCCTTTGTGTTGGGAGTGTAGTCTCCCTGAAGAGCACGTGGTGGGGCTTTGGACCTGGTGGCCTGGGGGTGTTGGACAAATGTCCTGAACAGCATCCGGACAGGCTACATGTCTCTGTGTTCTATGGTCCTAGGTGGGATGGATGTCCTGAAGAGCACAGTGTGATCGTGACCCTGGATGGTCTGTGTTAGATGCTCCTATGAGTGGAGTCTTCCTGAAGCACCTGAGAGACCGTGGACCTGGACGATCAGTGTTGGGGAAGCTATTGTCCTTCGGTGGGTCTGGACTGACTAAGGTATACCTGCCAGTCAAGTTGGTGATTCCCGTGAGGCAGCTCTCCCAGAAGACAAGACTGACAAGGAGTCAACGTGAGGAGACGTTAACCCCGGACAAGAGGATTGTAATGTACTGTAGTTATGGCAGAGAAGTGTATCTGCTATATGAACTGTGTGGTAACCCACGGCAACTGATCAGGAGAGGACCAACGTGTTTAGTTGCCGCAGACTAATGATGCAAGCTTATGATGAAGTAACGGACTATGTGTAAGCCAATGATGTGTAACCTGGCTTATGGTGCGTTTATGACATTTAAATAAATCGGATTGCCTGCTTAAGTAAAAACCGTGCTTGAGTGCTTGAATCCCAGGCCAAGCGAGTATTCCCCAAAGCGTTAGTGAGCACAATCTTACTATATATATATATATATATATATATATATATATATATATATATATATATATATATATATATATATATAGTAAGATTGTGCTCACTAACGCTTTGGGGAATACTCGCTTGTATTATTGTATATATGTCATTTTGTGATTTTTAAAAATATATATATATTTTTAAAACTTTTTTCACTTTTGTTTTCACTTTTTTACTTATTCCCGCTATGGGACTTTCACTTTCTGCAGTCAGATTGCAATTATAAGGTATGGCTTATTGCTTGTCAGCCCTGCAGACACAAATTAGTCAGATCATGCACTACACTAGTGCCTGGTGACTCGGATAGGCGGTTAAAGTGCCGGGTGTCAGCTGTCAGAATCAGCTGACACAAGGTGGCAACCGCGCATGCACTGCATTTCTGAGCGCAAAATCCCATGGACTTAACATCCATCCAAGGTCGGAAAATACCACGTCACAGGAACGTATGGATATGTCCAAGGTGGTAAAGGAGTTAATAGAAATAATATATACATGGGAGTACTTCTTCTGTAGTGGGACCAGCATACGATGATCATATAAAGGTAATATAAGTCCCAAACCAGTGCTCCACAGACCATATATACAGTATGTGTATACTCTGCAGGTTCTCATTGTGACTTTCTCGCTGATTATTATCAGTCATTTTGCCTTTTCTTTTTCAGTTGGCCTATAACACTGTGACCTCATTTCCATTCATAACTCGTCCCCACAAAATGTAATGCAGAGACATCTTTTGCTTTTCCAGCCCCTTCCTTACATTCTACTACTCTACACAAAACATATAGCACTATAACCAGTGCACTAGATTGTAATAATACCCCCTCTTTAATAGTACCTTTCTTTTGTGCCCCATATTTTAACGGAGCCCCTCTGAGCCCCTACACAGTAATAATGTTCCCTCTGTACTTCTTCATAATATTAATGCTCTCCTGCACCTCCTTACTGTTATACAGCATCCTATAGAAATAATGTTCCCTGTGTCTCCTTATAATAAGAATTTGTCCTGTACCTCCTTACAATATTAATGCCCCTTGACCTCTTATACTAATGACAATGAATCTCCTTATAATAATACAAATACCCAGGTACATAATAATAATAATGTCTCCCATGCTTTCACGATAATGATCTTGCTCCTCCTTATAATAAGGCCCATGAGCATGGGTTTACAAATAGGACCCCTTTGCAAAAGTCTCAACATGACACATAGGTGCAGTCCCAGGACATACCTCCAAACTTTTAAGACATAGAGAAGGATGTGTGTTGCTGGATTTACAGTTATTTTGCTTCTACTGAAACCCCTTAGTGTTCTTACCCACTATGATCCCCCTTCCATGGTCCCCACAGAGTATGTCATCAAATATTTACCCATACAGAATAAATGTTCCTACATTCTTCCACCTACAAAGCATGATGGCTCCATAAGCCTCACACAGTAAGATGGTCATCACATCCCCCCACACATTATGATTGCCAACACTGACCCCCATACAGCATAATGTTCATCATTGCTCCTTACACAGTATGGTGGTCCCTCCACAGCATGATGGTTTTCACAGCCCACTACACAGTATGATGCTTCTCACACAGTCCCCCACACAATATAATGATTACCCCACAGTGCCCACACAGTATGATCATCCCCCTACAGCCCCAATACAGTATGATAGAGCCCTCCATATAGTATGATGGCCCCCAAAGCATACATTATGATGGTAGCCCACACATTAATATTCACCACTACCCCCCACACAGTATGATTTCCCCCCATAGCATGATTCCCCCACATAGGATGATAGTCCTAACACAGTCCCTCTTACAATATAATGATTACCCCACAGCCCACATGGTCCACCCATAGCATGATGGTATCCACAATCCTCCACAAAGTGTGATGGTTCCACCACAGTCCCCTACACAGTATAAAAGTCTCCACAGCCCCAGACAGTATTATGGTTCTCCCACATTGCCCATAGAGTTTGATGGTTAAAAACATAATATGATGGTCGCCTACAGCCTCAATATAGTTGATGGGACCTCCGCAGCTCCTCAAAAGCTAGACATTGTGCCACAATACAAAGAAATTATGGCGCAAATGAGAAACAAAGTGACTGACATCTATCAGTCTGGAAAAGGTTACAAATTCATTTCTAAAGCTTTGGGAATTCAGTGAACCACAGTGAGAGCCATTGTCCACAAATGGCAAAAAAACATGGAACAGTGGTGAACCTTCCAGGGATTGGCCAGCTGACCAAAATTACACCAAGAGTGCAGCAACAACTCATTGAAGAGGTCAGAAAAGACCCCACAACAACATTCAAAGAACTGCAGGCCTCACTTGCCTCAACTAAGGTCAGCGCTCATGCCTCCACCGTAGGAAAGAGACTAGGCAAAAATGGCCTGCATTGGATTGTTCCATGTTGAAAACCACATCACACCAACAGTAAAATATGGTGGTGACAGTGTGATGGTCTGGGACTGTTTTGCTTTTTAAGGACCTGGAAGACTTGCTGTGGTAAATGGAACCATGAATTCTGCTGTCTACCAAAATCCTAAAGGAGAATATCCAACCATCTGTTTGTGACCTCAAGCTGATAATGGTCCTAGCAGGGACGTGAAAGTCAGAAATGTGTCCAGGCATCTTCCCCATGCTGTTTCCATTCCATCTCAGCATTTTCCCTGCCCTCCCAGCCCTCCTGGGTTTTCCATTGACGTCTGTTATACTTGTTACTCGAGTCAAGCTCATTTGAGTGTCTGACCTGCTTGATTCGAGTACTGAGCACTCAAACACTTTAGTGCTTGCTCATCACTAATTATCATCTCTAAAAATGTTTCAAATTATAAATTTTTTTATATTTTTACTATTAATTTAGTGTTTGATAAAAGGCGAATGCATAGGATGCTGCAGGGAAAAGAAAACAGTCAACAGTGCTTGTGAAGTGATGACTTTTCACCTCTGACCAGTGTGTCACACGATTTAAGTCAACTTACCGTTTGTTGCAATGGTTGGTAAACCAGTACATTTTTCTATCTTACAATAGCACATTCATAGATTGCAATAACATTGCTGCTGTCTTGTACCAAGCTGTAAATTTAGTGTGTGGAGCTGGGTACTATTTCAATGTGGTCTGTTTTCCGTTTCCAAGGTTTCCAGACAGACTGTCATTGCCACAGCAACTAGCTTCTGGGAGCAATGCCAATTTTTTTTCCAAATGCAATAAAATTGATGCTGAACATTGAATAGCCTGTGCAAACCATTTATTGCATTGCACTTTAGTAAAACATGGGTAAGGGTTAATTAAAAAAGCCTGTAAAGCATCACATGCAAGATTTTGTTGCTGGGAAATGTTTCTTTGTCTAAAGCTCCTCCTGTCTGTGTTATATAAGCCTTCCATAGCTTGGAGACAATAATCAATGTTTTGAATACTGTACATAAGACAAATTATGGCTGCGTGCAATCTTACCAGAGTGTGTACATATATTGTAATTAAACTGGTAAGGAATTATTAAAAATATTGAAAATTTACTTTTTCAATAATCCTGAAGTGCCTCGTAAAATTTGAAAAAAGGGTACACTCATCTCCCATACCGATGCCAAAAGTCCATTCCGAGGGCTGTGACGCCCAGCAATCTTAAGATATTGTTTACGTCACATGATCACTATAGCCTATCAGCAGCTGCTGAATATCTACAGCACTCACGTAACATAAACCATGTTATGACATTACTAGGAAACTGAATGCATGACAAGTACATAGCTCCAACAATCCCAGATTTTATAGGTACTTTCCCAATTTGAGGAGTCAGTACCGCTACATCATTGTTCGTTAGCTTCTCTTCCTCGGGGGTTGGACCGGCATCACTGATCTGCACACATTTACAATTAATCAAAAACAATTCTTTTCTACTCTATTCTCCCTGGGAATCAAGCCCACGGCCTCTACCATTGCAGGCAGCAGCTAAAGCTATAAGCAACATCCTACATTGTAGAGCATAGCCACAGGCAGATTATACTGATACATAGAGATACATCTGTGTTTATATAACAGTGTATTTCTATGTCCCTGTATTCTAGAGGGAGAATAAAAGCCATTTTTTTCTAACTATAAATTCACCAAAAAAATAATGAAAAACATTTACAAAATTCTAATTTTATAATTAGTTCTTAAAAAAAAATAATAAACATCGCAAATCAGCAAATAACAGTCACGTTTGGTGTTCTTGTAATCCACACAAACCAGTGATTGGGTTATTTATAGTAATTAGTAAATGTCGTAAAAAAAAATCTGGCACAATAGATTTTTTTTTCTCTATTTAACACATTAGAAATGTAATAAAAATGTAACACTGAGGCTGTGTTCATGTGTAGCGTAAAATTCAGATTTTTCTTTATTGGTTCTTTTTTTCTCTAGAAGCTTCTATGTGGAGCCTAAAAAGACGCATGGAAAAACTTGAAAAACTGTTTTTACTTTTTAAGTGCAGAATCAAAGCTTCTTTATACTATTAAAAAAACACACATTAAAAATGCAGCTTCACATCTGCACTAAAAACACATCAAAATAAAAGGGATAAAACATACAAAAATCAGCAAGAATGCAATAATCCGAGAACATTGTTATTGTGGTGCAGACACCTGCAGAAAATAAAAAGCACATTATTTATGCTGTTTTTAAACAGAGCCTTAAAGTCTCCAAAAAGCAAGATGTCATGCAGTGAAGCTAACATAAAGATTAGAAAGTTCTGGTTGCTATAACTATGAATAAATGAACAAAAAATAAACTCATAGGTCTCAACATGAGATGAGCATGAGGAATAGAGGACATCACGCCTGCCCTGGCTAATCAAAAACCATGCAAGGAAATTCCAGAAAGTAAGAGATCTGTGCCCTCTCTCCCTTCCACCAGGTGCCATTGACCTGGATGCTGGAAAAGAATCCTTTGAATTGATCCACTCATTTCTAGTCCCAACTGTCCTGGATATAGCATACAGCCCCGGATTTGGGTCTACATACAGCAGTCTCTGGCATCTGCTGACCCACACTGGCTTTGCTACTCTGATATCTCCTCCTGCCAAAATAGAAAGGAATGGTAATTGGGTCTCTCTTAGGCCGGTTTCACAGGTTAGTGGCTCCGGTACATGAGGTGACAGTTTCCTCACATATCGGAGACACTGACTCACGTAGACACATTGAAATCAATGTGTCTCTGCAAATGTCAGCGTGTTTTCACGGATCGTGTGTCCGTGTGCAAAACATGGAGACATGTCAGTGTTCGTGGGAGCGCACGGATTACACGGACCTATTAAAGTCAATGGGTCCGTGTAAAACACGTACTGCACATGGACGCTGTCCGTGTGCAGTCCGTGTGCCGTGCAGGAGACAGCGCTACAGTAAGTGCTGTCCCCCCCACATGGTGCTGAAGCCGCCATTCATATCTTCACTCCAGCAGCGATCACTGGAGAGAAGATATGAAAAATCCTTTTTTTTGTTTTTTCGTGTTTAAAATAAAGATCACTGTCCCGACCCCCCTCCCACCCTCTGTGCGCCCGCCCGCTGTTAATAAAATACTCACCCGGCTCTCTTGCAGTGTCCTGTCCTCGCTGCAGCTTCTCCTGTATGAGCGGTCACGTGGGGCCGCCGATTACAGTCATGAATATGCGGCTCCACCTCCCATAGGGGCATTAGGCAGGGTTAAGGGTGTGGTCAAAATTTTATTTTAACATACTACGCACAAAACGATTTATATCTCTTTCTGCTCTTCAAAAGTTGGGAGGTATGCAAGTATACTGTACACTTTTTTACCTTATCCATATTAGGAACATTTAAAAGATTTAATAGTGGTCATCCGCTTTAACATGCATAATTATGGCAAAATTATGGAATCACCAGCCTTGGAGGATGTTCATTCAGTTGTTTAATTTTGTAGAAAAAAAAGCAGATCACAGACAAGTTACAAAACTAAAGTTGTTTTGAATGGCAGCTTTCTGGCTTTAAGAAACACTAAAAGAAATCAAGAACAAAAAATGTGGAAGTCAGTAATGGTTACTTATTTAACCAAGTATAGGGAAAAAATTATGGAATCACTCAATTCTGAGGAAAAAAATTATGGAATCATAGTAACATAGTAGCATAGTTATTAAGGTTGAAGGAAGACTTTAAGTCCATCTAGTTCAACCCATAGCCTAACCTAACATGCCCTAATATGTTGATCCAGAGGAAGGCAAAAAAAACCATGTGGCAAAGGGTAAGCTCCACATTGGGGAAAAAAAGTCCTTCCCGACTCCACATACGGCAAGCAGACTAGTTCCCTGGATCAACACCCAAACAAGGAATCTAGTATATATATACCCTGTAACATTATACTTTTCAAGAAAGGCATCCAGTCCCCTCTTAAATTTAAGTAATTAATCAATCATACTCTCACTGCTCTTACAGTAAAGAATCCCTGTCTGTTATTATGCTTAAACCTTCTTTCCTCCAGACGTAGAGGATGCCCCCTTGTCCTTGTCTCAGGTCTATGATTGAAAAGATCATCAGAAAGGTCTTTGTACTGTCCCCTCATATATTTATACATTAACATAAGATCACCCCTTAGCCTTCATTTTTCCAAACTAAATAGCCCCAACTGTAATAACCTATCTTGGTATTGCAGACCCCCCAGTCCTCTAATAACCTTGGTCGCTCTTCTCTGCACCCGCTCCAGTTCAGCTATGTCTTTCTTATACACTGGAGACCAGAACTGTACACAGTATTCTAAGTGTGGTCAAACTAGTGACTTGTATAGAGGTAAAATTATGTTCTCCTCATGAGCATCTATGCCTCTTTTAATGCATCCCATTATTTTATTTGCCTTTGTAGAAGCTACATGACACTGGCCACTAAATGTGAGTTTGTCATCCACCCATACTCCCAGGTCTTTTTCATTGACGGTTTTGCCCAGAGTTTTAGAATTAAGCACATAGCTATACATCTTATTACTTCTACCCATGTGCATGACCTTACATTTATCCCCATTAAAGCTCATTTGCCATTTATCAGCCCAAGCTTCTGGTTTACATAAATCATCCTGTAATATAAAATTGTCCTCCTCTGTATTGATTACCCTGCAGAGTTTAGTGTCATCTGCAAATATTGAAATTCCACTCTGTATGCCCCCTGCAAGATCGTTAATAAATATGTTAAAAAGAAGAGGGCCCAATACTGACCCCTGTGGTGTTATGATCTGGTGGCCTAGGAGCAGCATGAGACGGACTCTGGAGAAGGTGGTCCCTGTACTGACCGCAAACCCTGAACCTAGCAGCGCAACTAGAAGTAGCCGTGGGGGGTATCTAACACTCCCTAGACCCCTCAGCACAGCCTAAGATCTAACTTCCCCTAAAGACAGAAACATGAAACCTATCTTGCCTCAGAGAAAATCCCCAAAGGATAGATAGCCCCCCACAAATATTGACTTTGAGTGGAGAGGGAAATAACATACGCAGATATGAAATCAGATTTTAGCATAGGAGGCCATACTAGCTAAAAAGAAAGAATAGAACAGAGTACTATGCGGTCAGTATAAAAACACTAGAAAATATCCACCACAGAAAATACGAATCACCACATCTGACTAAAGACATGGGGGCTAAATCTGCATCTCCAGAGACACAGCTTGGCTGCAAAAAATCCTTCACAGACAAAGCTGGATAAGACAAAAACATGAATATGCACAGAACTATAAGGTCCACAGCAGGTGGACAGCAAAAACAAAGCCAGGAATTATATTTGAAGAAAAGCACAGCGAACATGAGAGACCAGGAGGGATGTGAATCCTCCATAAACAATGGACAACTGGCAGGGACTAAAGAGTCCTGCAAGGCTATATACCCCAGTCAGTTTTGCACTTAGTAGATACACCTGTCCAATCCTGCAGTCCAGGCACAACTGCATTACCCTCTACAACACCCTCTACAACCACCGGAGGGAGCCCAAAAGCTGAATTCACAACACTGTGGTACCCCACTGCTAACCGCGACCCAGTACGAGTGTGCTCCATTAATAACCACCCTTTGTTTCCTATCCCTGAGCCAGCTCTTAACCCACTTACACATATTTTCCCCTATCCCCATTATTCTCATTTTATGTATCAAACTTTTGTGTGGCACCATATGAAAAGCTTTTGAAAAGTCCATATACACTACGTCCACTGGGTTCCCTTGGTCCAGTCCGTAACTTACCTCTTCATAGAAATTGATGAGCTTAGTCTGACATGAACGGTCCCTAGTAAACCCATGCTGATACTGGGTCATGAGGTTATTCTTCTTCAGATACTCCAGTATAGCATCTCTTAGAATGCCCTCCAGGATTATACCCACAGTAGAGGTTAAGCTTACAGGCCTATAATTTCCAAGTTCAGTTTTTGTACCCTTTTTGAATATTGGCACCACATTTGCTATACGCCAGTCCAGTGGTACAGACCCTGTTATTATGGACTCTTTAAAGATTAAAAATAATGGTCTATCAATGACTCTACTTAATTCCTGCAGTACTCGGGGGTGTATCCCATCCGGGCCCGGAGATTTGTCAATTTTAGTGATTTTTAGACGCCGCCGCACTTCCTGCTGGGTTAAGCAGGTGACACGAAATGGGGAATTTTTGTTCACACTGATCATATTGTCTGCCATGGAATTTTCTTGTGTAAATACTAATGAAAAAAAGTCATTTAGCATAATGGCTTTTTCCTCATCCTCATCCACCATTTCACCCAGACTATTTTTAAGGGGGCCAAGACTATCATTTTTTAGTTTCTTACTATTTACGTAGTTAAAGAATATTTTGGGATTATTTTTACTCTCTCTGGCAATGAGTCTCTCTGTCTCAATCTTTGCTGCCTTGATTTGCTTTTTACAGAATTTATTTAATTTTTTGTATTTATTTAATGCCTCCTCACTACCTACTTCCTTTAATTCTCTAAATGCTTTCTTTTTGTCACTTATTGCGCCCCTTACAGCTCTATTTAGCCATATTGGTTTGCTCCTATTTCTAGTATGTTTATTCCCATACGGTATATACTGTGCACAGGTCCTATCCAGGATGCTAATAAACGTCTCCCATTTTCTCTGTGTATTGTTATGTCTTAGGATATTGTCTCAGTTAATTGCACTAAGATCATCTCTCATCCATTTGAAATTTGCCCTCCTGAAGTTTAGTGTCCGTGTAACCCCTCTACTACACAT
The DNA here is from genome assembly GCF_032444005.1 of Ranitomeya imitator. Taxonomy (NCBI): domain Eukaryota; kingdom Metazoa; phylum Chordata; class Amphibia; order Anura; family Dendrobatidae; genus Ranitomeya; species Ranitomeya imitator. Next base: position 240,237,372 of record NC_091282.1, read on the forward strand.
CTTATTAAAGGATACATGAAAACTTATTATTTTGTGATCACTATTCCCCAAGTGACCCCCAACCCTTATATTTGCGGTCTGGCCTGTTGGTTAATATTAGGTCTAGCAGTGCCCCCCTTCTTGTTGGGTCCTGAACCAATTGTGAAAGGTAATTATCCCTCATAGTTGTCAAAAACCAGTTACCTTTGCTGGAACTGCGGATTTCCGTTCCCCAATCTATTTCAGGGTAATTGAAGTTCTCCATAAAAATGACTTCCCCTTGAGTTACAGCTTCATCTATTTGCTTTACGAGGATATTCTCCATTGCTTCCATTATTTTTGGAGATTTATAACAAACCCATATCAGTCATTTATTTTTTTTCCCCCTCCCCTTATCTCCACCCACAGGGACTCTACATTTTCATTAGGTTGACCTATATTATCACGCAGGATGGGTTTTAAGGATGATTTTACATATAGGCACACACCTCCCCCTCGCTTATCCGTTCGGTCATTTCGGTCATTTCTGAACAGGCTATAGCCCTGCAAGTTAACAGCCCAGTCATGGCTCTCAACCAGCCCCGTTTCAGATATCCCCACCATGTCATAATTATGCTCCAACACCATTAATTCTAATTTGTCCATTTTATTGGCAAGGCTTCTGGCATTAGTATACATACATTTTATGTATCTCTCTGCACCTCTATTCTTTCTTAAATTATTAACTGTCCTAACCCCAACCCCCATGCCACCGCCACCCCCATCTTCCTTATTTGTGCCCAGGTCTCTATCTGCACTATCTTCTCCTCCTAAATTTAATATCCTCCCCCCATTCCCTAGTTTAAACACTCCTCCTACCTTCTAGCCATTTTCTCCCCCAGCACAGCTGCACCTTCCCCACTGAGATGAGCCCGTCCCTAGCGTAGAACCTGTAGCCAACTGAGCAGTCAGCCCAGTTCTGCAGGAACCCAAACTCCTCCTTCCTACACCAATTCTTGAGCCACTTATTAACCTCCCTAATCTCCCGTTGCCTCTCTGGCGTGGCACATGGTACAGGCAGTATTTTGGAAAATACCACGTTGGAGGTCCTTGCTTTCAACTTTCAGCCTAATTCCCTGAAATCATTTTTAAGGACGTTCCACCTACCTCTAACTTTGTCATTTGTGCCAATGTGCACCATGACCGCTGGGTCCTCACCAGCCCCTTCCAGTAATCTGTCAACCCGATCAGCGATGTGTCGGACTCGAGCGCCAAGTAGGCAGCACACTCTTCGATGATCCCTGTCTTTGTGACAAATTGCCCTATCTGTTCCCCTAATAATTGAGTCCCCACTACCAGCACCTCTTTTCTGCTGCTGTCACCAACTGAGAAAAGTTTCCAACAAAACCTGAAAATCTTGGAGAAATTCAGCTCCACATGGGCACTACCAATCAATACAAAGAATACCAACATCATGGTGTTCCAGAAGAGAAAGCCAAGACCGAACCAGCACCGTGCTAAACAACTGCGCTCTTACAGAATCGTACAAATATACTTACCTGGGCCTGGAAATTCAGCATTCAGAGACATTCAAACAAGCCATATTGACCCTGAAGGACAAGGCCTGCAAAAACTTCTATGCCATCCGAAGGACCATCTGAAGCCACCAGTGAGGGTCTAGCTAAAAATCTTCGATGCCATAATCACCCCAATCCTCCTGTACGGCAGTGAAGTATGGGGCCCTCACACATACCCAGACTGGTCAAAGTGGGATTCCAGTCCAACAGAAATATTCCACCTGGAATTCTGTAAACACATTCTCCAGGTCCATCGGAGCACCACCAACAATGCCTGCTGGACTGAGCTGGGCAGATTCCCACTGCACCTAGCAGTCCTGAAGAGGGCGCTGTCCTTCCAGGCTCACCTACAGAGTAGCAACCCAAGCTCCCATCACCATAAAGCCATGCTACATATAGGTGGTCCCCACAAACCAGGACCCCCGGAACATCCCACCCAACCTGACCGAACCGTCAACCAAAATAACCTGACAAAAAAAGCCACAATTGGGAAGGTGGTAGAGGAGGGGAAGGAGAGGTACGTCAGTGTCTGGAGGAAAGAAATCAGCAGCTCACAGAAACTGACCGTGTACCAGAGTCTACAGAGAGACTACATACTGGCTCCATATCTGGAGAAACCCTTGGACCTCAGAGACCACCAGATCCTGAGCCGGTATAGACTCAGTGCCCACAATCTGGCCATCGAGGTCGGCCGTCACAGACAGAGCTACAAGCCCAGGGAGGACAGACTGTGCCTACACTGTGACCTGGAGGATGAGACCCACTTCCTGCTACACTGCACCAAATACTCAGCAGTGAGGGACACTCACTTCAGGAGGTTCTCCGATCTCTTCCCGGATTTCAGCTCCTTCTGGAGGAAGAGAAAACATATATCCTGCTGGGGAAGAAGAGAGCGCAGTGGAGATAGCAGCGCAGTATGTGAGCGCGTGCCATAGGCTGCGAGAAAGACAACCATAATATGCCATGGACTTCCTTACTGCCCACCCTGTACCTCATCCATCATTCCTACAGTCCCCACCCATTATGCCCACAGTCCCTACTCCCTATTGCCTACTGTACACGTGATTTGGCAAAACTAATGTTTATTTGGTCCTGCCAATAAAGCTTTGAATTGAATTGTTATAAGGGTTAAAAGTTGATGAGCGATTTCTCATTTTTACAACACCATTTTGTTTTAGAGACCACATCACATTTGAAGTCACTTTGAGACGTCTACAGGTCCTTCTCAAAAAATTAGCATATAGTGTTAAATTTCATTATTTACCATAATGTAATGATTACAATTAAACTTTCATATATTATAGATTCATTATCCACCAACTGAAATTTGTCAGGTCTTTTATTGTTTTAATACTGATAATTTTGGCATACAACTCCTGATAACCCAAAAAACCTGTCTCAATAAATTAGCATATTTCACCCATCCAATCAAATAAAAGTGTTTTTTAATAACAAACAAAAAACCAACAAATAATAATGTTCAGTTATGCACTCAATACTTGGTCGGGAATCCTTTGGCAGAAATGACTGCTTCAATGCGGCGTGGCATGGAGGCAATCAGCCTGTGACACTGCTGAGATGTTATGGAGGCCCAGGATGCTTCAATAGCGGCCTTAAGCTCATCCAGAGTGTTGGGTCTTGCGTCTCTCAACTTTCTCTTCACAATATCCCACAGATTCTCTATGGGGTTCAGGTCAGGAGAGTTGGCAGGCCAATTCAGCACAGTAATACCATGGTCAGTAAACCATTTACCAGTGGTTTTGGCACTGTGAGCAGGTGCCAGGTCGTGCTGAAAAATGAAATCTTCATCTCCATAAAGCATTTCAGCCGATGGAAGCATGAAGTGCTCCAAAATCTCCTGATAACTAGCTGCATTGACCCTGCCCTTGATGAAACACAGTGGACCAACACCAGCAGCTGACATGGCACCCCACACCATCACTGACTGTGGGTACTTGACACTGGACTTCAGGCATTTTGGCATTTCCTTCTCCCCAGTCTTCCTCCAGACTCTGGCACCTTGATTTCCGAATGACATGCAAAATTTGCTTTCATCAGAAAAAAGTACTTGGGACCACTTAGCAACAGTCCAGTGCTGCTTCTCTGTAGCTCAAAAGTGGCTTTACCTGGGGAATGCGGCACCTGTAGCCCATTTCCTGCACACGCCTGTGCACGGTGGCTCTGGATGTTTCCACACCAGACTCTGGAGGTCTGGAATCGGTCCTTCTCCACAATCTTCCTCAGGGTCCGGTCTCCTCTTCTCGTTGTACAGCGTTTTCTGCCACATTGTTTCCTTCCAACAGACTTACCATTGAGGTGCCTTGATACAGCACTCTGGGAACAGCCTATTTGTTGAGAAATTTCTTTCTGGGTCTTACCCTCTTGCTTGAGGGTGTCAATGATGGCCTTCTTGACATCTGTCAGGTCGCTAGTCTTACCCATGATGGGGGTTTTGAGTAATGAACCAGGCAGGGAGTTTATAAAAGCCTCAGGTATCTTTTGCATGTGTTTAGAGTTAATTAGTTGATTCAGAAGATTAGGGTAATAGGTCGTTTAGAGAACCTTTTCTTGATATGCTAATTTATTGAGACAGGTTTTTTGGGTTATCAGGAGTTGTATGCCAAAATCATCAGTATTAAAACAATAAAAGACCTGACAAATTTCAGTTGGTGGATAATGAATCTATAATATATGAAAGTTTAATTGTAATCATTACATTATGGTAAATAATGAAATTTAACACTATATGCTAATTTTTTGAGAAGGACCTGTATATGATAGAAAATACCAAAAAGTGACACCATTCTAAAAACTACACCCCTCAAGGTGCTCAAAACCACATGTAAGAAGTTTATTAACCCTTCAGATGCTTCACAGGAATTTTTGGAATGTTTTTTTTTAAAAAATGAACATTTAACTTTTTTTCACAAAAAAATTGCTTCAGACCCAATTAGTTTTATTTTACCAAGGGTAACAGGAGAAATTGGACCCCAAAAGTTGTTGTACAATTTGTCCTGAGTACGCTGATACCCCATATGTGGGGGTAAACCCGTTTGGGCGCATGGGAGAGCTCGGAAGGGAAGGAGTGCTGTTTGACTTTTCAATGCAAAATTGGCTGGAATTGAGATAGGACGCCATGTTGCATTTGGAGAGGCCCTGATGTGCCTAAACAGTGGAACCCCCCCCCCCACAAGTGACACCATTTTGGAAAGTAGACCCCCTAAGGAACTTATTTAGATGTGTGGTGCGCACTTTGAACCGAGAGTGCTTCACAGAAGTGTATAGCCGGTTTTTATTGTAGGTTTTTGTTTGGCAGCTGTCATGCACAAAAAGACGCTTTTTATTGCAAAAAATAGTTTTTGCGTCAACACATTTTGAGAGCTATAATTTTTCCATATTTCGTCCCACATAGTCATGTGAGGTCTTGTTTTTTGCGGGACGAGTTGCCGTTTTTATTGGCGTTCCCTTCTATCAGATGGAGGAGCCCAATATCTGAGGGTCTGTCGCAGTGTAGAGGGGCCATCATTATTCTCATTTGCGCATGGAAACGCGAGAAGCAATGGATGAAAGTGAAAGGGAGAAGATACACATTAGATATTAGACGGGTGACAGTGAGGAGGATCAATGAGTGGAACAGGCGGCCACGAGAGGAGGTGACGAGTTCTCCTTCAGTGCGATTGGACAGACATCTGAGGGTTTAGTGTCTCCTGTGTTGCTGCATTGAGGAGCAGGTTAGACACCATGACCTTTGACCTCTCTTCCAACTGTAACATTGTAGAAGAGGCAGCATTCTACAGCCAGCCAATCACAGCGCTTCCTCATCGAGATATGCAAATGAGCTGCTGGGAACAAGGAACAGCTTTTCAACGAATTTGTCCTAAATATTCAGCGGGGGTGGGGCATTTTGACAACAGGGGTGTGTTTAATAAGTCAGCAGGTCATTATTGCTGCATTAAAAAAAAAAATCTCCGTAATTTAAAAGTGTTGCCATTACGGGACCATATAAATAGCTGAGGTCTCACTATAGACTTGTGTGCGGTGAGGTCTGGCTCCTGGGATTGCTACGGTGTCAACAGCCGTTCCCACATACATAGTCCCCTACAGCGGCTGCCTATTCCAGCAGTCCCTCGACAGACATCGTGCTGCACACTCTTTTTGATAAGAAATGTGTAGAACAAAACCCGTGTAATTGCAAACATTTTCTGGAAGTGTGCCAACACGTGCGGCCATGACTATATCTCTATAGGCCAAACTTTTGATGCGTTTTTCAACTTTAACATTGCTTTCAACCAATACAAGAGCATTCGCTGGGAAATGTCATTGTAACATGTAACAACCCTAGCTGGCCAAGTGGTGTGTGACACATAAGGAGACACATCTTGTTTCATTTATGAAGGCGGGACTCTTAAAGTCACAAAGCCAGTTTTAGAGGGGCATCAGGCGGCATTAATATTCTTAAACGGCCATTATTAAACAGTGGGTCTCCTATGCTGCTATTGCCTATGCAGTGAGTGGCGTGGCTGCCAAGAATTATGACGCCCCCCCATACCCCTTTCACGAGAGGTACAGGAGGGCTTACTGAAAAATTGTTGCATTGACTGCAAGGCCTGCCCTGCTACCAAGTCATATGCACCCCAAGAAGCCTTTGAACCCAGGTACTGGATGGCCACAGGAAAACCCACTTCACATTCTTCAGTTGGTGCCGCCATACTGTTTCCTTATACATTGAATGCAATGGCCGCTTTGACCCAAATTTGCATGCACCCCAATCCCCCCTTGGAAGAAGCATGGAGGAGGGCCTCCTTAAAAAACCCTGTCCCACTACAAAGGAGCGGGTCTCCTAGACTCATGCCCATACACTGAGTGTACGGGCTGACAAACATTTCCCCATGGGGGGTACATTTTCTAAAAAAATTTTATGGGGGTCTTAGACAAACTTGCCAAAAAATTGACTGGCTGTAGCAGAATAGAACACATTCACCCTGGTGTTCTAGTGGCGGACAATTTCGAGACATGGAGGAAGGCCTCATTAACCCCTTTACCCCCAAGGGTGGTTTGCACGTTAATGACCGGACCAATTTTTACAATTCTGACCACTGTCCCTTTATGAGATTATAACTCTGGAACGCTTCCATGGATCCCACTGATTCTGACACTGTTTTCTCGTGACATATTGTTTTTTTCCAACTTTGAATTTTCATGCCCTTAAATCACAGAGATATGTTACACAAAATACTTAATAAGTAACATTTCCCACATGTCTACTTTACATCAGCACAATTTTGGAACCAAAATTTTTTTTTGTTAGGAAGTTGTAGCGGAATAGGAGAAAAGACCTATGATGTCATCAAAACAGGTGTCATCAAAAATTCCTCTCATTAGTTGAGCAGTCACTCCTCCGGCTTTCAGAGGACATGCCTGGCTGCAGCAGTGCTACCCCTGTACTGGCAGCCCCCTCATCTGCCAACTTAGCAAACTTATTGGGGTGTGCCAGATTAGGACTAGCCTCCCTGGCACTCTTCCCTCTACCCAGCCTTCTAACTGTCACCCTGCTTGCTGCTTCACTGTCCTGCAGCTCCATCCTACCATCCCCTGCCTCATCTATCCCATTAAGTGTCTGCTCAGTGAGCAGAAGACTCCTTTCCATATTGTCAATGGATCTCAGTGTTGCCAGCTGCACATTTAGATTTAGAATCTGGGTTTCCACATGCACAACGTGCTCACATCTCGCACAGCAGTATGCACCCTCGATCGGCTGCTCAAGGATTGCATACATGTGGCAGGATGTGCACTGGATGGCATTAACAATAGTGGAGCACATTGCCTAATGGGGATTGCACCACACATAAACGTTAAATAAAAAATAAGTGCAAAGTATCAATAAAACACAGACAGCAATTTAATAATTCCTCCCTTGGAAACTCCCTGAATCCAAAGTCACTGAATCACAAGTCACACTTACCGCCGTTCACACTTACGCTCAGGTCACCCTCAGCTCGTTCACACTCGCTAAGCTGAAGATTTAAAGACTTTATTTTTCTCTTTCCCCTCAGCAGCAATCCACCTTGCTGCTCAATGCACTTCCAAAAAGGAAGAAAAACAAACAACAAAAAAACACTTCAAAACATCACTAGTATTTTGTTACACCACCTCTGGCTTTTATAACAGCTTGCAGTCTCTGAAGCATGGACTTAATGAGTGTCAAACAGTACTCTTCATCAATATGGCTCCAACTTTCTCTGATTGCCAGATCAGCTTTGCAGGTTGGAGCCTTGTCATGGACCATTTTCTTCAACTTCCACCAAAGATTTTCAATTGGATTGAGATCTGGACTATTTGCAGGCCATGACATTGACCTTATGTGTCTTTTTTCAAGTAATGTTTTCACAGTTTTTGCTCTATGGCAGGATGCATTATCATCTTGAAAAATGATTTCATCATCCCCAAACATCCTTTCAATTGATGGGATAAAAAAAGTGTCCAAAATAGCAACATACACTGTGTGCAGAATTATTAGACAAGTTGTATTTTGACCACATGATACTTTTTATACATGTTGTCCTACTTCAAGCTGTACAGGCTGGAGAGCCAAATACCAATTAAGTAAATCAGGTGATGTGCATCTCTGTAATGAGGAGGGGTGTTGTCTAATGACATCAAAACCCTATATAAGGTGTGCTTAATTATTAGGCAACTTCCTTTCCTTTGGCAAAAAGGGTCAGAAGAGAAATTTGACGGGCTCTGAAAAGTCCAAAATTGTGAGATGTCTTGCAGAGGGATGCAGCAGTCTTCAAATTGCCAAACTTTTGAAGCGTGATCACCGAACAATCATGCGTTTCATGGCAAATAGCCAACAGGGCCGCAAGAAGTGTGTTGGGCAAAAAAGGAGCAAAGTAACTGCCCATGAATTGAGGAAAATCAAGCATGAAGCTACCAAGATGCCATTTGCCACCAGTTTTGCCATATTTCAGAGCTGCAACGTTACTGGAGTAACAAAAATCACAAGGTGTGCAATACTCAGGGACATGGCCAAGGTAAGGAAGGCTGAAAAACTACCATCTTTGAACAAGAAACATAAGATAGAACGTCAAGAAAATATCTTAAGACTGACTTTTCAAAGGTTTTATGGACTGATGAAATGAGAGTGACTCTTGATGGGCCAGAGGCTGGATCAGTAAAGGGCAGAGAGCTCCACTCCAACTCAGATGCCAGCAAGGTGGAGGCGGGGTACTGGTATGGGCTGGTATCATCAAAGATGAACTTGTGGGACCTTTTTGAGGATGGAGTGAAGCTCAACTCCCAGACCTACTGCCAGTTTCTGGAAGACAACTTCTTCAAGCAGTGGTACAGGATGAAGTCGGTATCGTTCAAGAAAAACATTATTTTTATGCTGGACAATGGTCCATCACATGCCTCCAACTACTCCACAGCGTGACTGGCCAGTAAAGGTCTCAAAGAAGAAAAAACAATGACATGGCCCCCTTGTTCACCTGATCTGAACCCCATAGAGAACCTGTGGTCTCTCATAAAATGTGAGATCTATAGGGAGGGAAAACAGTCCATCTCTCGGAACAGTGTCTGGGAGGCTGTGGTGGCTGAGGCACGCAATGTTGATCGTAAACAGATCAAGCAACTGACAGAATCTATGGATGGAAGGCTGTTGAGTGTCATCATGAAGAAAGTTGGCTATATTGGTCACAAATTTTGGGGGGTTTTGTTTTTGCATGTCAGAAATGTTTATTTCTAAATTTTGTGCCGTTATATTGGTTTACCTGGTGAAAATAAGCAAACAAGTAAGATGGGAATATATTTGGTTTTCATTAAGTTGCCTAATATTTCTGCACAGTAATAGTTACCTGCACAAACAGATATTCTCCTAAGATAGCCATATCTAAAAAAAAAAACACTCCAACTTCCAAAAATATTAAGCTTTGAACTTTCTGAGTATTTTGGGTTGATTGATCAATAATAAAAATAATCCTCTAAAATACAACTTGCCTAATAATTTTGTACACAGTGTAAACTTGTGCATTTATTGAAGATGTAATGACAGCCATCTCCCCAGTGCCTTTATCTGACATGCAGCCCCATATCATCAATGACTGTGGAAATTTGCATGTTCTCTTCAGGCAGTCATCTTTATAAATGTCATTGGAAAGGCACCAAACAAAAGTTCCAGCATCATCACCTTGCCCAATGCAGATTTGTGATTCATCACTGAATATGACTTTCATCCAGTCATCCACAGTCCAAGACTGATTTTCCTTAGCCCATTGTATCCTTGTTTTTTCTGTTTAGTGGTTAATGATGGCTCGTTTAACTATTCTGTATGTAAATCCCATTTCCTTTAGGCTGTTTCTTACAGTTCGGTCACAGACGTTGACTCTAGTTTCCACCCATTCGTTCCTCATTTGTTTTGTTGTGCATTTCCTGTTTTGGAGACATATTGCTTTAAGTTTCTGGTCTTGATGTTTTGATGTCTTCCTCGGTCTACCAGTATATTTGCCTTTAACAACCTTCCCATGTTGCTTGTATTTCGTCCAGAATCTTCCCTCCCCTAAGCATCATATTCTATGGGCTAAAGGATTCCATTTCATGCATTTACCTATGTACTATATTGCCTCTTCAAGCTTCCTGGTTTGCCACCGCTGCTGTCTAATCTGCCTCTCTACTCCTCATTCAGTAGACGCTCCTCCTCCCCCCGTCCCTTTTTTCCTCCCTCCATGCTGGTACCGGCGCCTGTCTTCTTTCCTTCTCGCCTGGCAGAATTACACATCCTGCATTCTCTTCGGCTTTTTGGACCGCCTGTTTTTGCGCATGCGCAACGCGATCCTATCCGGAATCGCGGTGTGCGCATGCGCACTTCATACCATTAACGCCGAGCCTACCCTGGTCATCACATTCATCTAACGGCGCAGCATCTTCTGGCTTTCCCAGCCATGCTATCATTTACACAGCGGTATGCAATTCTTTTGATTAATCTTGTTATTTAACCCGGTCATATGCATCTCCAGGTCACTTCCCCTGACGAAGCTGCTGCGGCTGCGATACGCGTGGGGCCTCCTTCCGCCACACTCCCCCACATTTCTGAGCTATTTTGCCTGGCTTCCCTTCTGTCCATAGGGAACTCACTTTTGCTTTGGAGTCCTGCCTCATATTTCTCCGCTGCACGCTTTGGGCCCATCTTGTTCGCCCACAGGTTGTATCCACTTGGATGATATATTTGATTGTCATCTTTTCTTTGGGGGCTATACACATTGGTTTCCCCCTGAGGATATTTATCCTTTATCCCCAAAGCTTTCAGGTGTACTTAGACAGTGGATACACATCACTCATGCAATTTAGTGCTACTGTCACCATATGTAGGGTGGGTGCTTGTGTGCACACAGGATCTAATACATGTACAATAGTATTTGCTGTTGTTATGATCTTATTGCTATGAGGGGTTTCCAATTTTGGAGTGTGGTTTTTTGTACTGATTTGTGTACGATGTTTTCAATTTTTTTATGTACATTTTTTGAGGTGTAGTAAAGGTGTTTTGTATTTTCTTACATTAGTTGTGGCTGTGCATACCATATTTGTCTCCCTTTCTCTTTTTTGCTTCACATGGGCCAGATTTTAGACACAGTTGACTATGAACAACCTTTTGCGACATTGTGTGATGATTTACCCTCTTTTAAGACTTTGATAATCCTCTCCTTTGTTTCAATTGACATCTCTGGTGTTGGAGCCATGATTCATGTCAGTCCACTTGGTGCAACAGCTCTCCAAGGCCTGATCACTCCTTTTTAGATGTAGACTAACGAGTATCACGATTGACTTCCTCTTGAAGTTCAATTTGTCTGAAGGCGGGGCAATTGACGCCAGCGATGATTGGGTGCCAGGCTCACGTGTAATAACAACCACACAAGAGCTCCTAGAATGCGAGTGCCAACACAGCTGGAACGGTGCCGACACGGGAGGTGAGTATAGGCTTTTTTTATTTTATCGGTATCAAACATTTAGATCAAGAAAGGGTTGTCCTATTAGTGGTTAAGGGCATCTACCTCTTCTCTCTGTATGAGTTGGCATAAGATACCCACTTAAACTTGATAAAAGTTAACTCATGATGGGCCAAATACTTTGATTGCTAATATCTCCGCAACAGAGAGGCAAATAAAAAAAAAACAACTTTTATTCTACTCTGCAGCCACTTTTACATTGTGTGTCCAGTTCAACATGAAAAATTTAAAGTTCCTGCTTCTAAATAATATATACTATTATGTTGTGTACATTCTGCAGATTACTTTGCTGGTTGCCCACACAGTGGGTCGCAATATTCTATCGGGCTGCCAAGTAAGGATATTTTTGGTGGACATGGGTATAACAGTCTTTTTGACTGTCACCTGCCTAGTAAAGTATGATTGATCAAGTACTCCCAGGAAGAGCCTGGAGTGGCTAGAGAGATGTGTCTATTGACAAAGATTTGCTATGCCAACATGCTGTCATAGGTGTCTGTTTATAAGGAAAAAATTCAATACACCTGCGATTGCAGTTTCTCTAGTCACCAAAAGCAAGGGACCCTGAGAGTGAGTGGATGTAGTGAGCATTAGCAGAGTGTTCAAATTCAGGCCACATGTTGGCAGATCATAAGGGGACCCCTGAGGCATATGATTACTAAAGAAAGTTCCAGTCCAGGTGATAAAAAATATTATTATTTATTTATTTATATAGCACCATTAATTCCATGGTGTTGTACATGAGAAATGGGTTACATACAGAGTTATAGATATCATTTACAGTAAACAGTTTACAGTAAACAAATTTACAACAAAAGACTGGTACAGAGGGGAGAGGACCCTGTACCCGAGGGTGGTGGATAATCGGACATGTGGCATTCCAGAGGATGGGGGATATTCGGGAGAAATCTTGGAGGCGGTTGAGTAAGGAACGAATAAAGTGTGATGGAGATTAGGAGGTCTTGGGAAGATCAAAGATTGCGTGAGGGAAGATACTGGGAGATTAGTTCGGAGATATAGAGGATACAGGTTGTGGATGGCTTTAGTAGTTTGAACTGGATTCATAGAGGAATTGGGAGCCAGTGGAGGGATTTGCAGAGAGGAGAATCAGGGGAGTAGCGAGGAGCGAGGTGGATAAGGTGGGCAGCAGAGTTGAGGACAGACTGGAGTGGTGCAAGAGAGTTAGCGGGGAGGCCACAGAGGATGGTGTTGCAGTAGTCGAGGCAGGAGATGATGAGGGCATGCACAAGAGATTAGTAGATTGAGGGCTGAGGAGGGGACAGGTTCTGGCAATTTTTTTGAAGAAGGAGGATATGGCTGATAGATACTCCGGGATTCTGGACAGCAGGGAGGTGACATGTGGGCCAGAGAGGTAGATCTGAGTGTCGTCCGCATACAGGTGGTACTGGAAGTCATAGGACTTTATGAGTTGTCCTAGGTCAAGGGTATAGATGGAAAAAAGTAGGGGCTCCAGGACAGAGCCTTCATGGACATCAACAGAGAGAGGGCGGGATGAGGAGGTAGTGTGGGACTGGGAAACGCTAAATGTGCGGTCAGAAAGGTATGAGGCAATCCAGGACAGGGCAAGGTCTTTGATGCCAAAGGAATACTTATACTGTACATTTTGAACCAAAGTCTCAAGAAATCAGAGCAGACATGTCATTTCTTCAATGCAGATTCTTTATTATATAGAAGATCAAATTTAATTTATACAATATATGTCATACTGGTGATGTTAGAGAAGTTTCACTTGCTCTTAGAGTTCCTCCCTCTAAATATATCTCCTTTCCTGACTTTCTGCTTCCACCACTGCAGCAGTACCTCATGTGCCCACCTGGTCACAGCAGCCCTTATACTAGTCCTCCAGGTCTAACTAGCATGGTGCGTATTATTTTACTCCTCCTAGCTGCCTTGAGATCTCACCCATCTCTTTATATAAGCTCCTGGCTGTTCTCTCTGCAGATGTTAAGATGCCTTTCCAATTCCACATCAGAACACTGGAACTCCGGCCATATAGGAAGTTATTGGTAAATCCTGTGACTTACTAGATAAGGACATGCTACCTTTATATTGCCTTTCTCTGTCACATGACTCAGCGTGTGGCCTATCACTTTGAAAATCTTTATCTCCACTGTCTAGTGGCCAGAACTTACTTCCAAGTGCTCTCTTACCACCTCTTCACATATAGGTTGTCTTACTATTAATGATACCTTCCCCAAATATCAAGCCTGCTACAACCCTTGTTGGAGATGTGCATTATAGAAGCATGTAAAACCACACATTCAACTACATTACCATTTAATATATATAACTTCTTCAGAAAGAGTGTGTTCTTCATCCTTCTCGCTCTTACATACTGTACTTATAGGTTCAGTCAGCAGTAGATAAACTGAGGAAACAGGGAGGAAGATATGAGACCTGAGGGTTGTGTGATGAATCACCTGGCATAAGTGAGCAAGCTTTGGAAAAGTAAAAGTTTTGACCCCTTCAGTCAGCAAGTCCTAGCTGTCATACAGCAGTCAGGGACCTACCAAAGAGAGATACAAACTAGAGTCAAGTTAAATACTACTAAAATAACAATCACTGAGATAAAAAGTTGACATTCATATATATTTTTTTCATATCTTTCTAGCAATCAACCTGATTATAAACATACACTTTCTCACATGTCAATATCTGCATACTCAATCTGTCACTATCTAACCCTAGATTATGACATCATTTTGTTTGTGAGGTCTCAGTACTTTTAAATGGCTAACTGGACTGGACCATCATTGTAAATACATCATTCTAAATACACACCTGTACTTTGTATCTCCCCCACCTCATTGTAGATTGTAGGTTCTCATGAGCAGGGTTGTCTTATTTTGCTTTAATTATTGCAGAATATATTGGCACTATATAAATAAAGATTATTATTTATAAAGATTATTATAACTGAAAACATGGTAAATAGCAAGTTTTTAGACTACTCAGGTCTTGTGCCCAATGACTAGATCAGAGTAGTCTTGAAAGCTTGATATTTTTTGCCATCTTTTCAGATAGCCATTAAAAGGTCTGCCATAAAATTCCATTGATTTTTATACCCAAATTAAAAAAAGTAATGATGTGTTAATGTATCCTGCTGTTTTTGTTTCACAACACAAATCATGTGATTCAAATAGGTATTTTTGAATCACATGACCTATGAATTACATACAATAACTTGTATTGCCATGGTTTATACATTCTGACCTTTTTAGAGATTAGCGAATAAATTCAAAAGCAGTTGAATTCTACTCAAACTTTACAAAAATGAATATTTGCCAAAATCTGGATTTTTTTATTCGCTTCCAAGTGGATCGAGGTAAATGGAAACCACTGGCCGACATTTTTCTGCGCTATATAAGGCGATCCAAAAGTTAAAAAAAATTAAAAAAAAAAAAAAACATACACTCACCTTACACTCACATTTTCAGGCCCTACGCTCCTCACTGACACCCTTCTGGTCCTTGTCTGATTTTCTGATCCCTTCCTTTACATGCTATAATCAAGATGCAGTAACCTTTTGCGCAGAACCTCTCCGGGCCTCATGAATAGAGATAAGCAAACTTGTTTGAAAAATATTCGCCAATGTCAAAGTTGGCATGAACATTGAACATTCAAATTCTTGTTCAGATTCCAGAGCATTTTCCACAAAATAAGTGGTCTTTCAGTTTTAAGTGATTTACTGGGTGCTAGAGCAGCAGGGATATTACAGTTGAGTAATGGCTTTTTTTGTAAGCTAATTGCTACTGTCAGGCAACTGGCTTAAAGAGAGTCTGTGAGCATGAAATTTCTATTGAAATAAAGCATAGGCAGGGTCGGACCGACCCACCGGAGAGCCCAAGGATTCTCCGGTGGGTCCAGGCACTGACACCTGCTGGCATACTGGCCAGCAGCTGCCTAGAGCCCCCACTGCTCCAGGGGCCCCCAGCCAGTGGCGTGTCACTAATAGCAGCACACCCAGCAGCTATGGGGTCCCAGAGTCAAGGGGCCCACCTGGTGCCAGCGGAGCAGCAGCTAGAGACAGGAGCCTGTCCCCACTGCTAAAGAGAAATTAATATTCACACTTCCCCTCACCCCATGGGCATGGAGAGAAGTGAACATTCATTTCCCTTTAATAGTGGGCAGTGTTAGCTGCAGGATTAGGCTAACACTCCCCGCATGTAAAGCAAGTGCGGCTGCTATGGGGCTCCAGAGGTGGGACCCTGCAGGGTGGCTAACCCTCAGGGCAATCGGTGGCCAGGGAGTAATCTCTGCAGCTTAGCAGCGGAGCGAAGCTGCAGGGATCCAATGGCGTTCTGCTTCCTGCCCAGCACTTCCTGTCTGACTCAGCGCAGCTGGATGATGTCATCATTCAGCGTGCGGCTGTTTCAGTCAGAAAGCTGCCGGTGATAAAGATGCTTCCAGGATGTGCTGCGGCTATGGGGAATGTGCAGAGAGGTGAGTGGTGCTGCGTCTGTCTGCGTGTGTGCATGCGTGTGTATGAAGTGTGTTGCAGTCCTTTGTGTGTGTGTGTATGACAGAGTGGTGCAGTGCTGTGTGTGTATTGGAGATGTGTGTATTGGAAATTAGCAATTATGTTGGTGATGGAGAGAGCAGTGATGGGGATGATGGGGGAGAAGGCAATGCTGTTGGTGGTGAAAAGAACGATGGGATGGTGGGGGGAAGCAATGATGGAGGTGTTGAAATCGGTAATGATGGAGGTCGTGGAATGGGCAATGATGGGGCAGTGGGGAAGAAGGCAATGATGGTTGTGGGGGAAGACGATGATGGAGGTGTTGAAATGGGCAATGATGGGGTGGTTGGGGAGAAAGCAATAATGGTTGTGGTGGAAAGGACAAAAATGGGGGTGGTTGGGGAGGCAATGATGGAGGTGTTGAAATGGGCAATGATGTGGGTGGTGGGGGAGAAAGCAATGATGGTTGTGGTGGAAAGGATAATAATGGTAGTGGTGGAAAGGACAATGGTGGTGGTGGGGGAGGAGGCAATGATTGAGGTGGTGTAATGGGCAATGATCGGGGTTGTGGGGGAGAAAGCAATGATAGGAGTGGTGGGTGAGAAGGCAATGATGGAGGTGGTGATGAGGACAATGATGGTGTGGAGGGGGAGAACAATGATGGAGATAGAGAGGGGCTGCATTATACCCTATGAGGGGGCGACATTATACACTGTGAGGGGGGCTTCATTATACCCTATGAGGAGGCAGCATTATATGCTATGGGGGGCTGCATTATACTTTATGAGGGGGCTACATTATATTCTGTGGGGGGATGCATTACATTCTGGGTGGGGGCTGCATTATTATATCAGTGGACTCCATTATATTCTAGGGGGCTACATCATACTATATGAGGGGCAGCATTATGCCCTATAGGGGGCTGCATTATACCTTATGAGGGGGTTGCAATATACTCTGAGAGGGCTATATTATATTCTGTGGTGGGGCTACATTATACTATATGAGGGGGCTGCATTATACCCTATGAGGGTGCTACATTATATTCTATCAGGGGCTGCATTATACCCTTTGAAGGGTTGCATTATATTTTGTGGGATGCTGCATTATACCCTATGAGGGGGGCTGCATTATATTCTATGAGGGGGCTACATTATATTTTATGAGGGGACTGCATTATATTCTATGACGGAGGCTACCTTACATTCCATGAAGAAGCCTACATTAAATTCTATGAGGGGGCTACTTTATTTTCTATGAGGGGGCTATCACAACCCATGCTACATAATTAAGACATGTACTACCCTATATTATATAGATAGAAGCCTGTTTTACCACACAATTGGTGATCTAGTATTTATTTCTATGTAGCTACATAGTGGGCCCCCAAAATGATTTTCTCCGGTGGGCTCAAGGTGCTCCAGTCCGACACTGTATGAGTTCATTGTTTTTTGCATATACAGTATATAACAGTATTTCAGGCGGGTTACAGAGCGGATCTGCCTGAAAAAGAAGCTGTGTGCACATACCCTCAGTCTGACTGATCAGTGGGGGGTGTACCACTTAAAGTGCCTAGGGCAGAATGAAGCCAAATATAAGGGGCAGCATGGTGGCGCAGTGGTTAGCATTGCAGCGCTGGAGTCCTGGGTTCTAATCCCACCCTGGACAATATCTGCAAAGAGTTTGTATGTTCTCTCCGTGTTTGCGTGGGTTTCCTCCGGGTACTCCGGTTTCTTCCCACATTCCAAAGACATACTGATAGGGAATTTAGATTGTGGGGACAGCGATGATAATGTGTGCAAACTGTAAAGCACTGCGGAATATGTTAGCGCTATATAAAGATTATTATTATTACGGTAAATATAGCCGTTAATATATCCACGATTCCTTTTATGTACATTTCATAGTCATGTAAAATTTAGTAGACAAAAGACATAATTTTATGCTATTTCTATGTAAAACAGGTTTGGTGCAGGAATCCTTTATTCTGTGGTTAAGGCACATTAGTTAATATTCAGTGGCCGTCAAGCAATCTTAAAAGAGACGCTGGATCTGCTGCTCTACACTAAATTATTCAGATGACTGTAGTCATATTTGCTGATGGGACTAGTAGGATTTTCATGTCAAAACAACACTCATTAAACTGAGTGCTTCAGTGAAACCAGCAGATTTTTGTTTTAATCTGTTTGTGATCCTCATGTCTGCTACGAAAGACCAAAGGTTTGGCTTGTACAAACATCAGAAGTAACAGATGTCATTCCTAAAAAAATCAAAGCTGTCTGTATGTCAAGACAGAAGTGTGCAATAGCACGCCGGTCTTTCTGTATAATATGCTACTTATCTACAAATAGCATTAAACAACAGATTCATTTGTATATTGTATATGTTTATTTATCCATAAATGAAATTAATCTAATCTTTGGTGAAAGCATTTATGTAATCTACTATATAATTGTCTAAGGGTCAGTTCCGTCTTTCTGTCTGTCTTTCTGTCTGTCTGTCTTTCTGTCATGGATATTCATTGGTCACGGCCTCTGTCTGTCATGGAATCCAAGTCACTGATTGGTCGTGGCAAAACTCCCACAACCATTGCCACGACCAATCAGCGATGTGCGCAGTCCGGTGGCAACATGGCCGCTCCTTCCTCCCCGCAGTCAGTGCCTGCTCCGTTCTCCCCTCCAGTCAGCGCTCACACAGGGTTAATGGCAGCGCTAATGGACCGCGGAGTAACGCACTCCATTAACGCTGCTATTAACCCTGTGTGACCAACTTTTTTACTATTGATGCTTCCTATGCAGCCTCAATAGTAAAAAGGTCTAATGTTAAAAATAATAAAAAAAATAAAAAATCATCATATACTCACCCTCCGGCACCTTTCTCGCTCCTCCGGTGACCGCTCCATGCAAGCGGCAGGTTCTGGTGGCAAGGATGGTATGCAACAAGGACCTTCCATGACGTCACGGTCATGTGACCGCAACGTCATCACAGGTCCTGCGCTCATCCAACCCTGGGACAGGAAGCTGCCACCTGCACCGTACACATGTGACAGGACTACAAGGGCTCCCTCGGAAGGTGAGTATATGTTGATTTTTTATTTTAAATCTTTTTAAACCTGTTGCATATGTGCCTGGGCAATATACTACGTGATTGGCAAATATACTACGTGACTGGGCAGTATACTACGTGGCTGTGCTGTATGCTACGTGGCCCTGCTGTATACTATGTGGCTCTGTGCTGTATACTACGTCGCTGTGCAATATACTACGTGGCTGGGCATTATACTACATGACTGGGCAATATACTACGAGGTTCTGTGCTGTATACTACGTCGCTGGGCAATGTACTACGTGACTGGGCAATATACTACGTGAATGGTCAATATACTACGTGACTGGGCAATATATTACGTGACTGGGCAATGTACGACGTGATTGGGCAATATACTACGCAGCTGGGCAATATACTACGCGGCTGGGAAATATACTACGTGGCTGGGCAATATACTACGTCGCTGGGCAATATACTATGTGTCTGGGCAATATACTACGTGGCTGGGCAATATACTACATAGCTGGGCAATATAGTACGTGACTGGGCAATATAGTACGTGACTGGGCAATATACTACGTGGCTGGGCAATATACTACGTGGCTTGGCAATATACTATGTGGCTGGGCAATATACTACGTGACTGGGCAATATACTACGTGACTGGGCAATATACTACGTGGCTGGGCAATATACTACGTGGTTGGGCAATATACTACGTGGCTGGGCAATATACTACGTGGGCTGTGCAATATACGACGTGGGCTTTGCAATATACTACGTCGCTGGGCAATATGCTACGTGGACATGCATATTCTAGAATACCCGATGCATTAGAATCGGGCCACCATCTAGTATTACATAACAGTGAATTCTTTCTATATTTCCCATGAGTTCGAGGCTGAGGCATAGATAGGGGTCCAGCACAAGGGGGCAAAACACATCTTAGTGGGAAACCCCTAATTGTGGCTACAGAGGAATCTCAGCAGATGACAATGCTGTATAAATCTATACACAAATATCAATATCAATATTTCTGCCTTTTTGTGGCCATACTGTGACTATGTAGTGCTATATACTAGTCCTGCAGAACATATTAAGAGATTATAGTATAGTTTAATGACTGCTGACCTTCTTTCTGATGGAGTCGTTGACTGCTCCCATTTTTTTCTATTTTGACAAAACCGCCATGAGAACTACTTCCACCCACAGCTTGTCTGCAGATTTTCCAAAAAGATGCATTTGACTTCTTACATTTCAAGCACCATCTATTCCTAACCTGCACAAACTCTCCATCCCACTGGCACCACAATGCTAAGCCTGATGCTGCTGTATTTGTACCTGTTACTGGACTTGCTGTGTGGCATGTCATCATTGCTTCTTTTAGTGCCCCACATAACAATGACCCCCCCAATATGATAAAATTGCCCCTAGAAAATATGAATACCCTGCACAAGTGCCCAAGAAAACACTGCCCACAAATTGCCCACTACAGATTAATAATACTCAGTCTGCCGTTTTGATGGTAACGATACCCTGAGTGCCCCTATAATAATAATGCTTGTTAAGTGGCAACTAGTGATGAGCGAATATACTCGTTACTCGAGATTTCTTGAGCACGCTCAGGTGACCTCCGAGTATTTTTTAGTGCTCGGAGATTTAGTTTTCATCGCCACAGCTGAATGATTTACAGCTATTAGCCAGCTTGATTACATGTGGGGATTCCCTACCAACCAGGCAACCCCCACATGTACTTATGCTGGCTTACAGATGTAAATCATTCAGCTGTGGTGATGAAAACTAAATCTCCGAGCACTAAAAAATACTCGGAGGACCCCCGAGCGTGCTCAAGAAATCTCGAGTAACGAGTATATTCACTCATCACTAGTGGCAACTTAAAATTAAAAAATGTCACATCAGTGCCCCCATGTACAAAAATATTGCCCCCTGGGTTCTCGATGTATAGTAATAATGTCCCTCCACATAAAGTAATAATGTCGCCTATGTCTCACTTAATGTTAAATAATAATGTCCCCTGAGTATCTCCATGAACAGCCCCCTTCTGCATAGTTAGGTGCCCTACAGATCCCATAAACACAATATGATGGACTACAGCTTCCATATGCACAGAATAATGACTTGCAAAAGCACCACGCACAGTAAGATACAACCACTGCTCCCCTGTATACAGTATAATGTCCCCACAGCTCCCCTATAGTCAGTGTAATGCCCAAACTGATCTCCTGCACACAGTAAGATGGGCACAGTTCCCCTAAACAATATGATATCCCTACAGCTCTCTTATATACAGTATGATGCCATCACAGTTCCCATATAAACAGATTTGAACTTTTATGTATATATTTTTAAAAAACATGTTTTAATTATTTAAAGTATTTTGGATCCCCTTTAGAGGACTTAAACCTGATCATTTGTACTTTATACAGCAATACCACATCAAAGTGCTGATAGGCGGATAAAACAGGCCGCACACACAGCAATCTCCAAGTCTAACCACAGACTATCAATTGGATTAAGGTCTGGGCTTTGACTAGGTGACTCCAAAACATTTGCACGTATCCCCTTAAACTACTTGAGTGTTGCTTTAGCAGTATTCTTTGGGTCATTGTCACAGGGTCACCAATCTAACCCAAGAAGAGGTGCGAAACCGGCTAAATAAGATTAAAATAGATAAATCTCCGGGTCCAGATGGCATACACCCACGAGTACTAAGAGAACTAAGTAATGTAATAGATAAACCATTATTTCTTATTTTTAGGGACTCTATAGCGACAGGGTCTGTTCCGCAGGATTGGCGCATAGCAAATGTGGTGCCAATATTCAAAAAGGGCTCTAAAAGTGAACCTGGAAATTATAGGCCAGTAAGTCTAACCTCTTTTGTTGGTAAAATATTTGAAGGGTTTCTGAGGGATGTTATTCTGGATTATCTCAATGAGAATAACTGTTTAACTCCATATCAGCATGGGTTTATGAGAAATCGCTCCTGTCAAACCAATCTAATCAGTTTTTATGAAGAGGTAAGCTATAGGCTGGACCACGGTGAGTCATTGGACGTGGTATATCTCGATTTTTCCAAAGCGTTTGATACCGTGCCGCACAAGAGGTTGGTACACAAAATGAGAATGCTTGGTCTGGGGGAAAATGTGTGTAAATGGGTTAGTAACTGGCTTAGTGATAGAAAGCAGAGGGTGGTTATAAATGGTATAGTCTCTAACTGGGTCGCTGTGACCAGTGGGGTACCGCAGGGGTCGGTATTGGGACCTGTTCTCTTCAACATATTCATTAATGATCTGGTAGAAGGTTTACACAGTAAAATATCGATATTTGCAGATGATACAAAACTATGTAAAGCAGTTAATACAAGAGAAGATAGTATTCTGCTACAGATGGATCTGGATAAGTTGGAAACTTGGGCTGAAAGGTGGCAGATGAGGTTTAACAATGATAAATGTAAGGTTATACACATGGGAAGAAGGAATCAATGTCACCATTACACACTGAATGGGAAACCACTGGGTAAATCTGACAGTGAGAAGGACTTGGGGATCCTAGTTAATGATAAACTTACCTGGAGCAGCCAGTGCCAGGCAGCAGCTGCCAAGGCAAACAGGATCATGGGGTGCATTAAAAGAGGTCTGGATACACATGATGAGAGCATTATACTACCTCTGTACAAATCCCTAGTTAGACCGCACATGGAGTACTGTGTCCAGTTTTGGGCACCGGTGCTCAGGAAGGATATAATGGAACTAGAGAGAGTACAAAGGAGGGCAACAAAATTAATAAAGGGGATGGGAGAACTACAATACCCAGATAGATTAGCGAAATTAGGATTATTTAGTCTAGAAAAAAGACGACTGAGGGGCGATCTAATAACCATGTATAAGTATATAAGGGGACAATACAAATATCTCGCTGAGGATCTGTTTATACCAAGGAAGGTGACGGGCACAAGGGGGCATTCTTTGCGTCTGGAGGAGAGAAGGTTTATCCACCAACATAAAACAGGATTCTTTACTGTTAGGGCAGTGAGAATCTGGAATTGCTTGCCTGAGGAGGTGGTGATGGCGAACTCAGTCGGGGGGTTCAAGAGAGGCCTGGATGTCTTCCTGGAGCAGAACAATATTGTATCATACAATTAGGTTCTGTAGAAGGACGTAGATCTGGGGATTTATTATGATGGAATATAGGCTGAACTGGATGGACAAATGTCTTTTTTCGGCCTTACTAACTATGTTACTATGTTACTATATTGTCGTGCTGGAAAGTGAACCTCCGTACAGTTTCAGATCGCTGACAGACTGACACTGGTTTTGCTCAAGAACATCCCTGTATTTCGCCTCATCCATCTTCCTCTCGAATCTGACCCTTCTCCCTGTCCCTTCTTCCGAAAAACATCTCCACAGCACAATGCTGACACCACCATCTTTCACTCTGGGGATGGTGTTTTTGCGAGTATGAGAAGTGTTGATTTGACAACAGACATAGCATTTACCTTGGTAGCCAAAAAGTTTAATTTTAGTCTCATCAACCACAACACTTCCTCCATAGATTTGGAGAGTCTCCCACTTGTCTTTTGGCAAGCTCAAAGTGAGCCTTACGATTTTTGTGTGTAAGTAAAGGCTTTTTTCTGGCCACTCTTCCATAAAGGCCACCTTTATGGAATGTATGGTTTATTGTGGCCGTTTGGACAAATACTCCAGTCCCTGCGTGTGAACTCTGCAGCTCCTTTAGAATTAAAATTTGGTCTCTGTGCTGCCTCTCTGATTAATGCCCTCGTTCCCTGGGCTGGGAGCTTTGGTGGGCATGACTTTCTTTGCAGGTTTGTTGTGGTACCATGTTCTTTCCATTTGATGATAATGGATTTGATGGTGCTCCGGGGATCACAGAAATTGAGATTTTTTTAAAACCCCACCTTGACCTGTACTTCTCAACAGCTTTGTCCCTGATTTGTTTGGAGATCTCCTTGGTCTTCCTGGTGTTGTGTGGTTAGTGGAGCCTCTTGCTTAGTGGTGTTGCAGTCTCTGTCACCTTTCAGAAAAGGAGTCTATATACTGACAGACCATGTAACACTTAGATTGCACACAGGTAGACTTTATTTCACTAAGCATATAAATTATGAAGGTAATTACTTGAATCGGAAATTTTTAGGGGCTTCATAGCAAAAGGGGTGAATACATACTGTATGCACATGCAAATTTTTAGTTATTTGATCCCATAAATTAAATTTATACCTACACTTTTCTCACTTCACTTCACCAACTTAGTCTATTTAATGCTGATGCATCACACACAAATTGAATTGCAAAAATATTTGCACAGGTTGTAATTTAACAAAAAAGTAAAAAGTTCAGGGAGGTGAATACTTTTGTAAGCCACTGTATGTGATGTATACGCCAGTCTCAGATTCTCCTATGTGATGTATAGACGGCAGAGTCTGTGTATTCTGTTGTGAATTCTGTTGTCGAACTCCCTCCTGTGGTCGTGAATGGTACTTCGGCGAGTTCTGTCCATGGACTCCCTCTGGTGGCTGTGAGTGAAGCTGCTGCTTCTGAGGTTCCTTACACAGGTGACGTGGTTTATCCTTTGGTTGGCTGCTCTATTTAACTCCACTCAGATCGTTACTCCATGCCAGCTGTCAATGTTCCTGCATTGGTTCAGTTCGCTCCTGGATCTTTCTGGTGACCTGTCTTCTCCAGCAGAAGCTAAGTTCCTGATAGTTATTATTTGTTCATTGTTTCCTTGTCCAGCTGGTTATCATGATTTTGTCTTGCTAGCTGGAAGCTCTGGGATGCAGAGTGGCACCTCCGCACCGTGAGTCGGTGTGGAGGTCTTTTTGCACACTCTGCGTGGTCTTTTGTAGTTTTTGTGCTGACCGCAAAGATACCTTTCCTATCCTCTGTCTGTTTAGTAAGTCTGGCCTCCCTTTGCTGAAACCTGTTTCATTTCTGCGTTTGTGACTTTCATCTTTACTCACAGTCAATATATGTGGGGGGCTGCCTTTTCCTTTGGGGAATTTCTCTGAGGCAAGGTAGGCTATATTTTCTATCTCTAGGGCTAGCTAGCTCTTAGGCTGTGAAGAGGCGTCTAGGGAGAGTAAGGAACGGTCCACGGCTATTTCTAGTTGTGTGATAGGATTAGGGGTTGCGGTCAGCAGAGCTCCCACATCCCAGAGCTTGTCCTGTGTGATTTTGTGAGTTTAACTATCAGGTCGTGCCGGGTGCTCCTAACCACCAGGTCCATAACAGTACAGCTGGCCCAAAGTATTAATGCATCTCAATAGAGGGATAAGAGAAGTTCTGAGACCATTTTTTTTTCTTTGCACTGTGTTTTGCCTTTCTTTTCCCCTAAACCTTTGGGTGGTTCAGGACACAGGTGTAGATATGGACATTCAAGGTCTGTCCTCTTGTGTGGATCATCTCACTGCAAGGGTACAAAACATTCAAGATTTTGTGGTTCAGAATCCTATGTTAGAGCCCAGAATTCCTATTCCTGATTTATTTTGTGGGGATAGATCTAAGTTCTTGAATTTCAAAAATAATTGTAAACTGTTTCTAGCTTTGAGACCCCGCTCCTCTGGTGACCCCGTTCAACAAGTAAAAATCATTATTTCTTTGTTGCGTGGTGACCCTCAAGACTGGGCATTTTCCCTTGCGCCAGGAGATCCTGCATTGCGTGATGTTGATTTTTTTTTTTCTGGCGCTTGGATTGCTTTCTGATGAACCAAATTCGGTGGATCAGGCAGAGAAAATCTTGCTGGCTTTGTGTCAGGGTCAGGATGAAGCGGAGGTGTACTGTCAGAAGTTTAGAAAGTGGTCTGTGCTTACTCATTGGAATGAGTGTGCCCTGGCGGCAATTTTCAGAAAGGGTCTTTCTGAAGCCCTTAAGGATGTCATGGTGGGATTTCCCATGCCTGCTGGTCTGAATGAGTCTATGTCCTTGGCCATTCAAATCGATCGGCGCTTGCGTGAGCGCAAAGCTGTGCACCATCTGGCGGTATTCTCTGAGCATAGGCCTGAGCCTATGCAGTGTGATAGGACTTTGACCAGAGCTGAACGGCAAGAACACAGACGTCGGAATGGGCTGTGTTTTTACTGTGGTGAATCCGCTCATGCTATCTCCGATTGTCCTAAGCGCACTAAGCGGTTCGCTAGGTCTGCCACCATTGGTACGGTACAGTCTAAATTTCTTTTGTCCGTTACTCTGATTTGCTCTCTGTCATCCTATTCTGTCATGGCATTTGTGGATTCAGGCGCTGCCCTGAATTTGATGGACTTGGAGTTTGCCAGGCGCTGTGGTTTTTTCTTGGAGCCCTTGCAGTATCCTATTCCATTGAGAGGAATTGATGCTACGCCTTTGGCCAAGAATAAGCCTCAGTATTGGACTCAATTGACCATGTGCATGGCTCCTGCATATCAGGAGGATATTCGCTTTTTGGTGTTGCATAATCTGCATGATGTGGTCGTTTTGGGGTTGCCATGGCTACAGGTCCATAATCCAGTGTTGGATTGGAAATCTATGTCTGTGTCCGGCTGGAGTTGTCAGGGGGTACATGGGGATGTTCCATTGTTGTCAATTTCGCCTTCCACTCCTTCTGATGTCCCTGAGTTTTTATCAGATTACCGGGATGTATTTGAAGAGCCCAAATCCGGTGCCCTACCTCCTCATAGGGATTGCGATTGTGCTATTAATTTGATTCCTGGTAGTAAGTTTCCTAAGGGCCGTCTGTTTAATTTATCTGTGCCAGAGCACGCCGCTATGCGGAGTTATGTAAAGGAATCCTTGGAGAAGGGTCATATTCGCCCGTCGTCGTCACCATTGGGAGCAGGGTTCTTTTTTGTGGCCAAGAAGGATGGCTCTTTGAGACCTTGTATTGATTACCGCCTTCTTAATAAGATCACAGTCAAATTTCAGTATCCTTTGCCGCTGCTGTCTGATTTGTTTGCTCGGATTAAGGGGGCTAGTTGGTTCACCAAAATAGATCTTTGAGGGGCGTATAATCTTGTGCGAATTAAACAGGGCGATGAATGGAAAACAGCATTTAATACGCCAGAGGGCCATTTTGAGTACCTGGTTATGCCATTCGGGCTTTCTAATGCTCCATCTGTGTTTCAGTCCTTTATGCATGACATCTTCCGAGAGTACCTGGATAGATTCATGATTGTATATTTGGATGACATTTTGGTCTTTTCGGATGATTGGGAGTCTCATGTGAAGCAGGTCAGAATGGTGTTCCAGGTCCTTCGTGCGAATTCCTTGTTTGTGAAAGGGTCAAAGTGTCTCTTTGGAGTTCAGAAGGTTTCATTTTTGGGTTTCATTTTTTCCCCTTCTACTATCGAGATGGACCCTGTTAAAGTTCAGGCCATTTATGATTGGACTCAGCCTACATCTGTGAAGAGCCTGCAGAAGTTCCTGGGCTTTGCTAATTTTTACCGTCGCTTCATCGCTAATTTTTCTAGTATTGCTAAACCATTGACTGATTTGACCAAGAAAGGTGCTGATGTGGTCAATTGGTCCTCTGCGGCTGTAGAGGCTTTTCAGGAGTTGAAGCGTCGTTTTTCTTCTGCCCCTGTGTTGTGCCAGCCAGATGTTTCGCTCCCGTTTCAGGTCGAGGTTGATGCTTCTGAGATTGGAGCAGGGGCTGTTTGGTCGCAAAAAAGTTCTGATGGCTCGGTGATGAAACCATGTGCCTTCTTTTCTAGAAAATTCTCGCCTGCTGAGCGCAATTATGATGTTGGCAATCGAGAGTTGTTGGTCATGAAGTGGGCATTCGAGGAGTGGCGACATTGGCTTGAAGGAGCTAAACATCGCGTGGTGGTCTTGACGGATCACAAGAATTTGACTTATCTCGAGTCTGCCAAACGGTTGAATCCTAGACAGGCTCGATGGTCGCTCTGTTTCTCCCGTTTTGATTTTGTGGTTTCATACCTTCCGGGATCTAAGAATGTGAAGGCTGATGCCCTGTCAAGGAGTTTTGTGCCTGATTCTCCGGGTGTTCCGGAGCCGGCGGGTATTCTTAAAGAGGGGGTAATTTTGTCTGCCATCTCCCCTGATTTGCGGCGCGTGCTGCAGAAGTTTCAGGCTGATAGATTTGACCGTTGTCCTACGGAGAAACTGTTTGTCCCTGATAGATGGACTAGTAGAGTTATCTCTGAAGTTCATTGTTCGGTGTTGGCTGGTCATCCTGGAATCTTTGGTACCAGAGATTTGGTGGCTAGATCCTTTTGGTGGCCTTCTTTGTCACGGGATGTGCGTTCTTTTGTGCAGTCCTGTGGGACTTGTGCTCGGGCTAAGCCCTGCTGTTCTCGTGCCAGTGGGTTGCTTTTGCCCTTGCCGGTCCCGAAGAGGCCCTGGACGCATATTTCCATGGATTTTATTTCTGATCTCCCTGTTTCTCAAAGGATGTTGGTCATTTGGGTGGTTTGTGATCGCTTCTCTAAGATGGTCCATTTGGTACCCTTGTCTAAGTTGCCTTCCTCCTCTGATTTGGTGCCATTGTTTTTCCAGCATGTGGTTTGCATGGCATTCCGGAGAACATCGTCTCGGAGAGAGGTTCCCAGTTTGTTTCGAGGTTTTGGCGGTCCTTTTGTGCTAAGATGGGCATTGATTTGTCTTTTTCTTCGGCTTTCCATCCTCAGACTAATGGCCAAACCGAACGAACTAATCAGACTTTGGAAACATATCTGAGATGCTTTGTTTCTGCTGATCAGGATGATTGGGTGTCCTTCTTGCCTTTGGCTGAGTTCGCCCTTAATAATCAGGCCAGCTCGGCTACTTTAGTTTCTCCTGTTTTCTGTAATTCTGGTTTCCATCCTCGTTTCTCTTCAGGGCAGGTTGAGCCTTCGGACTGTCCTGGGGTGGATACGGTGGTGGACAGGTTGCAGCAGATTTGGACTCATGTGGTGGACAATTTGACATTGTCCCAGGAGAATGCTCAACGTTTCGCTAACCACCGGCACTGTGTTGGTCCCCGACTTCGTGTTGGGGATTTGGTTTGGTTGTCATCTCGTCATGTTCCTATGAAGGTTTCCTCTCCTAAGTTTAAGCCTCGTTTCATTGGGCCATATAAGATTTCTGAAGTTCTTAATCCTGTGTCATTTCGTTTGAACCTTCCAGCTTCTTTTGCCATCCATAATGTGTTCCATAGGTCGTTGTTGCGGAGATACGTGGCGCCTATGGTTCCCTCCGTTGATCCTCCTGCCCCGGTGTTGGATGAGGGGGAGTTGGAATATGTGGTGGAGAAGATTTTGGATTCTCGTATTTCGAGACGGAAACTACAGTACCTGGTCAAGTGGAAGGGTTATGGTCAGGAAGATAATTCCTGGGTTTTTGCCTCTGATGTTCATGCTGCCGATCTAGTTCGTGCCTTTCATTTGGCTCATCCTGATCGGCCTGGGGGCTCTGGTGAGGGTTTGGTGACCCCTCCTTAAGGGGGGGGTACTGTTGTGAATTCTGTTGTCGAACTCCCTCCTGTGGTCGTGAATGGTACTTCGGCGAGTTCTGTCCATGGACTCCCTCTGGTGGCTGTGAGTGAAGCTGCTGCTTCTGAGGTTCCTTACACAGGTGATGTGGTTTATCCTTTGGTTGGCTGCTCTATTTAACTCCACTCAGATCGTTACTCCATGCCAGCTGTCAATGTTCCTGCATTGGTTCAGTTCGCTCCTGGATCTTTCTGGTGACCTGTCTTCCCCAGCACAAGCTATGTTCCTGATAGTTATTATTTGTTCATTGTTTCCTTGTCCAGCTGGTTATCATGATTTTGTCTTGCTAGCTGGAAGCTCTGGGATGCAGAGTGGCACCTCCGCACCGTGAGTCGGTGCGGAGGTCTTTTTGCACACTCTGCGTGGTCTTTTGTAGTTTTTGTGCTGATACCTTTCCTATCCTCTGTCTGTTTAGTAAGTCTGGCCTCCCTTTGCTGAAACCTGTTTCATTTCTGCATTTGTGACTTTCATCTTTACTCACAGTCAATATATGTGGGGGGCTGCCTTTTCCTTTGGGGAATTTCTCTGAGGCAAGGTAGGCTATATTTTCTATCTCTAGGGCTAGCTAGCTCTTAGGCTGTGAAGAGGCGTCTAGAGAGAGTCAGGAACGCTCCACGGCTA
Organism: Ranitomeya imitator; assembly: GCF_032444005.1. Classification (NCBI taxonomy): domain Eukaryota; kingdom Metazoa; phylum Chordata; class Amphibia; order Anura; family Dendrobatidae; genus Ranitomeya; species Ranitomeya imitator. Next base: position 240,267,556 of record NC_091282.1, read on the forward strand.
TTTCTAGTTGTGTGATAGGATTAGGGGTTGCGGTCAGCAGAGCTCCCACATCCCAGAGCTTGTCCTGTGTGATTTTGTGAGTTTAACTATCAGGTCGTGCCGGGTGCTCCTAACCACCAGGTCCATAACAGTATTCTATGTGATGTATGTACTGCAGTCTCACTGTCTCCTACAGTCATGACTGGAAGTGTTGGCATCCTTGAAATTTTTTCAGAAAATGAAGTATTTCTCCCAGAAAATTATGGCAAATACTAATTTTTTAATACACATATTTATTTTCTTTTTGTGAACTGGAGCAACAAAAAATACAGAAAAAAGGAAAATTGGACATAATTTCACACAAAAACCTAAAAATGGGCTAGACAAAATTGTTGGCACCTTTCCAAAATTGTGGATAAACAAGTTGTTTGAAACGTGATGCTCATTCTAAACTCACCTGCGGCAAGTAACAGGTGCAGGCAATATGACAATCACACCTGAAAGCAGGTGAAAAGAGTAGAAGTTGACTCAATCTTTGCATCGTGGTCTGTATGTGTCATAGTAGGCATGGAGAAGAGAAAAAGAAGAGAACTTTCTGAGAACAACATTTATTGAATGATATCAACAATCACAATGTTTCAAATTCATCTCTAGACATCTTGATATTCAGTTCTCCATTGTGCGCAAAATAATCAAGAAGTATGCAACCCCTGGCACTGTAGCTAATTTCCCTGAACTTGAACAGTAGAGAAAAACTGATAAAAGGTTGCAGCACAGGATAATCCAAATGGTGGATTAAGGTACCGTCACACTCAGCGACGCTGCAGCGATATAGACAATGAGCCGATCGCTGGAGCGTCGCTGTTTAGGTCGCTGTAGAGACGTCAAACACAGTAACTCCAGAACGATGCAGGAGCGATCTAGTGACGTAAAGGCGACTCACTTATCGTTCTCGCTGGTTGTTAGCTCCATGTAAAACATTGCTGGCATCGTTGCTTTTGATGTCAAACATGACTGTACACGCCGACCTGACGACCAAATAAAGTTCTGGACTTCTAGCTCCGACCAGCGATGGCACAGCGGGATCCAGATCGCTGCTGCGTGTCAAACACAACGAGATCGCTATCCAGGACGCTGCAACGTCATGGATCATTGTCGTTCTCGTAAAGTTGCTGAGTGTGATGGTACCTTAAGCAGACCAAATCAAGTTTCAAAGAAATTCAAGCTGTCCTGCAGGCTCAGGGTGCATCAGTGTCAACGCAAACTATCCATCAACATTTGAATGAAATTAAACCCTATGGCAGTAAACCCAGGAAGACCCCACTGCTGTCACAGATGCATAAAAAATTTAGACTGCAGTTTGTCAAAATAACTAAGCCAAATTCTTCTGGGAAAGTGTCTTGTGGACAAATGAGACCAAGATAGAGCTTTTTGGTAAAGCACATCATTCTACTGTTTACCGAAAACAGAATGAGGCCTACAAAGAAAAGAACACAGTATCTACAGTCAAATGTTATGGTGGTTCAAAGATGAATAGGTGTTGTTTTGCTGCCTCTGGCACTTTCGGGTATGGCTGTATGTAATGTAAATACAGCAGTCCCAGTGTATCCCATGTGATGTATATACAGCAGAGGCGCTGTTTCTCCTATGTGATGTATACAGCAATCTCGGGATCATGTATGTCGTGTCATGGGTCATATAAGCTTCAGACCTTTCACTGCCCGAGTTCCATAAATGTATCATGAGCAGTAATGAATTTCCCACTGTGAGGAGACCTGCAGTGTCATTTACATCTGTTGTAATCAGTTCTTTACAAAACTTATCACAAAGTGTTGAAGCTCTTATCGTTCCAGACTGATGTAAACCTGGAAAAGCAGTTACTAGTAGCAACATCATCAAAACCACCGAACATTACATACCTCATCAAAGAGGAACAGTTAAAGACATCATACTAGGGGTGGGTTAATTAATTGTTTGACCAAATATTGCATGATAATTTTCAAGTTGATAATTTTGACTGATATTATAAATATCCAAATGGCCCTTGGCAGGAAAAAGATTCTCCACCCCTACTGTAGACCAACCATTTAATTATAGCAGTCTCCCTCTATATCCCTATTTCTGTGATTGTCAAAATCATCTACTAAAATTGTATTTTTCACTTTTTATAATGTTTTCTAATTACTCTTACTTTTGTGTGTGCATTGGGAAGGCTAAAACAAATATAGAACTGAACTGGAAAGTTAGTTCATGGCACCTGGTCAATAAAACTGAATTGTAATGATTTGGAAATGAGTGCACTTACATTGATTGTTAGTTTTCAGAACATTGGTAATATGTCATACAAATAGTTTTGGGTTCTGCGTTCCAGACACCAAATAGCTGAACAGCTCCTAGGCCAATTCAAACATTACCGAAAAGGTCATCAAGATATGATGACAATCCACCTTCAATATTCCAGCCTCACAAATGCTTCATTCTTGCTCCTTATCTAGCTAGATCATTACAGGCTACTGCCTTTCAAAATGAATGTCAGTTTCTTTTGCAGCACAATGAAAAAAAAGAAATAAAAGGAGATGACCTTTAGTGAGCAAAATAGGTTTGTGAGCTTTCAGTGCTTTGTAGCTATGTCTGAAGCACATTATCTCCTCATCTCAAGAACGTCCAGTCCCTGTATCAATAACTATGTCTATGCAATAGGTTTGTATCTATTGCTCGCAAGATAGAGCTCTGGCATGAAGGTTTATTAATAGCCAACAGCAAACTGCCAAATGGATCAGAGCATTATAAATTGAAGGAAAGTGCTTCATTTTATATTCTTTCAACGACTGTTTTGGCTGTCTCAGACAGTTTTTTTTTAACTACTGACCCCAGACAGTGATGACAGGTAAAGCCAATTTTTAGTGCTCTGGTATTGTCTATTGTGGGGAATTATATTAAATGTACTGCATTCATGTTGGCGACAATTTTTTTTAAAATTTTAATAGTGTCATTATTTTCAATGATAAATCATAGTATATACGGTACATAACTTTACTGACTATTAGATTACTAACGTGTCTCAAATACTTATTGCATGAAATCACTGTCTATTCCAACTTGAGTAATTATAAAATATAACTTTTCATAATATTCCTGTTAAAAATATTAAAACAGAGAAAAGTGAAAAAATTATTGTTAATAATAAAAACAGTTATAGGTCAGAATTAGGAGGGCAATGTAATTCGAAATTCATGTGTAATGTTCCAGTGACATAATGATATACATCCACCTAGCATCACTACAGTAAGATCATTGCTGGAAAAATTCATATTATGATAATGAGGATTTACCTAATGTCACTGCAATAAGATTGTTTAATAAATAGCCCTTCCTATAATTACTGATTTAGGTTCATAACTAAGCATTAAGTAATCCCTACTTGTTTCTCGAATGCTGATCACTGCTTTGAATCACCAGGGCTAGTAGTGTATATTATTACATAGTGCTCATGATATATTCACATATCGGCAAGGCTGCTGGCCACGTTCAGTGGCCAAACCATGTACCTTATGAAGGCAGATAAGTCACACCCCACTTCCCACAAGAAGAACTCCTAACCCCTAACCAAGGAAAATTGGAGGCTTTCCTCTGTTGAAATATGAGAGCTAAAAGGCATCAAGGTCCAACCAATCCATTGCGGACACACCTACAGGAGATACACTGAGTTCCTGGCCGTCTCCATTAGGTTAGTTGTGGTGACACTGATTTACTCCAACCATTTCCAAGTGCTCTCCAACGAAATAGCTGTGATAATGCTCATTGCTCCACCCATTTCTGAGCTCTATCCAATCAATAGCAAAGCATAACCAATTCTGCTCATATCCGAGCGCTATCTAACCAAGTAGCTGCAATAATACTTATTTGAACGCTTTCCAATCAATAGCAGTGGGTCACTTCATTGTCATAGCAACACCAGTCACAATTCTAATAACAATAGTGGTGCCATCGTAGGGAGGAGTAAAATCATTGTGCTATCAACAGTAGCACAACAATAATATCTCCAACAGGTGAAATACACAGACGTGCTAGTATTGTTAATGATTCAGAGGTAAATATCAGCTCATCCAAGGTTATGACTTATGATTCAATGCCATTCTCAATATTAAAGAACTCATATTAGCACCACCATCACACTGGTCATTAATGGGCTAACTATATAGTGGATGTACTAATATATGTAATTGTGAAGTGCCAATATAATAAAGAGCACCATCAGAGGACAGGGGGAGATGAAGGAAAGGCAGATGTATAAATTGATATAAAGAGAGGAAGAGATTAGTGTAAAATAATTAAATAGTCATTTTGAAGGACATAGCAAAGGTTCTAGCTCAAAGCTCACATAAAAAAAGGAAATGGAAGAAACGGGAAAACAGGTGGATTGGGGAACGCAAAAACCAAAAAATAGAGGAAAAATAATTGAAAAAAATAAAGTAAAAAATAACTTGGTTGCTAGAATTACTGCCTCTTCCTAAAAAATGCATCAATGAATCACTGATACCCAAAAATTTAAAGGAAAGCAAATAATTAATTCATCTGCATTCCTTTTGTAGGAGCAACCTAATCTCAATTGCCACCTCTGGGTGGGGGCATACAACTATGCCTCTATCTAAAACTGAACATTAAATGGATCCAGGCATGATCTGGCATCAGTCAAACATTCCTTCGGTGGATATTAGCTACTCACAAATGGCACCCTTGCAAAATCCAGCTGCTGCAGCATCTCAACGAGGATGACCCATATCGGTGCACAGAATTTGCAGAATTGGCAAAACAAAAATTGTAACAGGATCCTCAGTTTACACAGAACATTATGTTCAGCGATAAGGCAAACTTTTTTGGGTGGGCCATTTATATGGATACACCTAATTCAAATGGGAATGGTGACAGTTTTCCTGCGTAGGGTGTCTTGCATTGAAATCTGCTGCAGTGACCCGGTTACTGTGTTCACCAGACATCAACACAATTTCTATTCGGTCATCATGTGTTAACCTCTGCGACATGTCAATGGCTGTAAACAAAGAGAAACTTGTAAGCAACTCATGAAAGAATACCGTTACGTTAAAACCAAGCACACCATTGCTTTTCTTGTGAAATTCTCAATAAGTTTGATTACATGACCCTCTTGCCATTGGAAAAAATAAAGGTGGATCCAAAATGGCCGACTTCAAAATGGCCTCCATAGTCACCACCCAACTTGAAATTTTTTTTCCCTCCCATATTCTAATGTGCCACAAACAGGAAGTTGCTATCATCAACGATTCCCATTTTATTTAGGTGTATCCATATACATGGCCCACCCTTTAGTTTGTTTATAATGTTGTCACCATCCCTGTCATCATAGATATTTTTAATACCCTTAATCTTTTCCTTAAGAGCCTGTGAATACGATTCCAGAGATTTTTTCTCTTGGTCAAGAAGTAATCTCTTTAAGTAAATAGCATTTCAGCAGCCTCTTTCTCTCATTTGTACATGATCTCCTAGAAGGGCAATATCAATTCTCAAACTCTTATGGATAATGTTATGCTTGATATGATTGCCTAAACTTTGGACTTACCACCATGAGCGGTTGTTATCTTTATATAGACTAGTGAGATTGGTGAAGGCTGTTTTAATTGAGAGAGACTTTCCAAAGGATGAGATTTCCTTTTCCGAAAAAAACACCCTTGCATCTGTGAATCATTCATCTGTATTAATATTTTTTTTTAACAACCCTGCCATATCCTACAGATAAAAAGAATAAAGAAATTAGATAGATAAGGTGCCTCCAATAATTATTGCATACATTCAGTCTATTCAAATAGCGGTAATTATAAAATATAACTTTTACTATTCCCTTTAAAAATAATAAAACACACAACAAAAATGAAAAAAACAAAACATTTACAAATTAATATTAATAAAAACAGTTACGGAGTAGAATTCGGGCAGACCATATTTAAAATTCCAGTAATATAATGATATAAATCTACCTAGCATCACTGCAATAAGATACATTAGCAAAATTTAACTGATGTGTCAGTAATAATTCTTGCATCAAATATTTTGCATTAATTCATTGTGTGTTCCTTTTAGTTGTGCTTCTAAAAATTGCAACCAATAATCATATTATAAAACCTACAACAGAAGAAAAAAAAATCATAGACCCTCATGTCAGTAAATAAGTAAACACAAAAATGGTGCAGTATTGCTTCTACTTATTTACTTAGAGCAGGGTGCATGTTTATTTTGCTTTTGTCTTAGGTTTCTTCCATTAATGGCAAGAGTGAACATGCTCGTATTTTGCATGCATACCAACTTATACTCCACTTCATTATTTTCAGTTTAGCCATTAATAATATTATGTAGCTAAACCATGCATCTACACATTTCAACAAATATGAGTTTCGCAATGAAGTATACTTGTGTTTGCCATTAAACCCAAGCAATTGTATATATCTAGATACAGATGTAGTAAGCACTATTTGGACAGTTGGTGCGCTATTCCATTTATATATTATGCCATGGCACCTACTCTATTTGTACAGCACAACTACCTGTCATACAAAGTACTGTAAATGAGCAGCCGCCTACAGGAATAGTAAATGCTTATGGCATAGCAAGCCACAGAAGTTAAGTACATGTTTATGTTGTCTGTAAGTTGGGGAAAGAAGTAGTATAATGACAAATGTTAATATTTTTTATATTCTATTCTACAATAACAGAATATTGACAAAAATTAAATATTTTATATTGTGTTAACAATTTACTACGTAAATTGGACAGTGGGAGACGCTACATGCTAGTTGTATCTTAGTTGCGAGATGTCTCTCTGTTGGGCAGAAACATTTCACTCAACATTGGCCATGGCATTTAAATAGAGGGCTTGGCAAACAAGCTCTTTCAGGGCAGTCTCACACGTCCAGATAATTCCGGTACCGGAAAAATCAGTACCGGAATTATCTGTGTCCGTGTGCCGGTGCGTTTCTGTGGCACATCAGTGTGGTACACGTGCGGCACACGTGTGCCGTCCGTGTGCCCACTGGGTACCACACGCACCATGCCGGAGACAGCGCTAAAGTTTAGGGGGGGGGTGCACAGGGGGTGGGAGGGGGTTGGGGACCTGGATCTGGATTTTACACACTATTATTCATATCTTCTCTACAGCAAATGCTGCTGCAGGGAAGATATGAATTGGGCTTCAGCACCATGTGGGGGGGACAGCGCATACTGGAGCGCTGTCTCCTGCATGGCACATGGCCTGCACACGGACAACGTCCGTGTGCGGTACACGTTTTACACGGACCCATTGATTTTATTGGGTCCTTATAATACGTGCGCTCCCACGAACACTGACATGTCTCCGTGTTTGGCACACGGAGACACGGACCGCAAAAAATCAATGACATCTGCACAGATGCATTGATTTTAATGCGTCTACGTGTGTCAGTGGCTCCGGTACGTGAGGAAACTGTCACCTCACGTACCAGAGCCACTGACGTGTGAAACCGGCCTCAGGTTGTTAAAAACCTACTTCCAACTTCCCAGGTTCAGGAGAAATTTAGTGTCAGGTCAGTTTCAACAATTCTCCAGTTTGAAATGAGGTGTATGTATATTGGGTGTAGAATAATAAACCAACTCACCATGAAACTTAGGTTTGGATAATGGGGCAATATATCTTGTTTCAAAGCTCTTCCCCACAATGTTCAAAGTCTGAAACAAAGCACACATAAAATATGGCCAGCAAATCCACTCATGACTTTGTACATGGCACAACGGGAATGAGATACGTAGAGATGATTAAATCTTCGAAAATTCAAAATTACCTGAGTTGCTGCATTTTCCTCAAACATTTCATTCACAAAAGCCTCCAATGACCTTGAAATGATGTGAGGTCACTTAGCACTTCATGCAACCATATAAACTCAGCCTCAGTATTGTCAATGTGACCTAACCAAATGGATGGTAACCAGTAGTATCCAACAGTCCATGTTATAACTAGTGATGAGCAAATTTGTTCAGAAAACAATTGCCAAACATAAATTCAGCACAAATATTTCACATTCGGATTCGTGATCGGAAACACGAACAAAATTTTATAAAAATCGGAAACATTTGGTAAAAGTGTGGGAAAATATTTGCGTTGCCACAAAAGTATTTTCATCACTTCAGCAACGATAATGGAGGTGTATTATGAGCATTTAGCACCTGTTTGATGAGGGCAGGGGGTTTGCAGAGCTCAGAGGCACGGTGTTCTTGTAAACAGTCATTTTATTTCCTAACTTTATGTGTGCATGTGGCAGCTACACCCACAATGTCCTGACACAACAGGTTTTGTCATTGGCTGCGGAAATCACATGTCCCTCTCCATATAAAGAGTGGATATCTTGTTTTAGCACCATTTTAACACTGTAACAGCCCAGACAGTCTACTCCTGACGGATCTGCATCTCAGGACTAGAGTAGAAGGGGGAAAAGCTGACCCTGTATTATGACTAGGCTTAAACCCTATGATGGAGTGGGTGACCTATTAATTGTGAATAGACCCACCAACATTTCCTAGGCTAGACTCAAATGAACACCTACAGGTAGGGGGAAGGGGGTTCCTGAAAGATCTAGGGACTGGGAACAAAAGCAGGTAACCTCCTAGTAGGAAAATAGAGGCAACCGCAGAAACAAATGGAAAACCAAAAACAAAACTGGCAGAACTAGAGATCTCAGAACTGCACAATATCATACACATAAGCTAACAAGGCATCAAGCCAGAACACTAGTGGATTAACACTGTTGTCCAGCAAGGACTGGAAGGCAAGTGCTGGGTAATAAAGGGTGATGCAATCACCTGACCTAGGACAAACCCAGCACCAGGAAAAAAGACCAGCAGCCAGAAAACCACAACAAGAAAGGGGAAGGTTAAAATTAAATAGATGATAACAGTATATCAGTGTGGCTGTTAAATTTACCTTCCAGCAGTTTTTTTTGGCCATTACTGAGGTCCACAGACAAAGCCAACAGGACACATGTCCTACAAGTATGTTGTGTACTGCTTCTATTGTGCTCCATGCACGAGTATAGCATTCTAATTAATATATTTTCACTAGCTAAATGTGAAAATGCCTGCTGTATCCCAGATTTTAGCTAGTTACCTAGGTGATTGTATATGAGTCAGATAGTGTAGCTAGCTAGTGTCCAGTGTGGCTGTTAAATTTACCTTCTAGCACAATTTTTTGGCCATTACTGAGGTCCACAGACAAACCCAGCAGGGCACATGTCCTACAAGTGTGTTGTGCACTGCTTCTATTGTGCTCCATGCACGAGTACAGCATTCTAATTAATATTTTTTCACTATCTAAATGTGAAACAGCCTGCTGTATCCCACCTTGTCATTTAGTGCTGCGGTGATATCTGCAGACCTAAGCCACATTAAAAAAATATATAATTTTTCAGTTGTAAAAAGTTAGACAACCCGCCATATCACACTTTGCCATTTTGTTGAGTTGAAATTAAGCTGTGGAGGCCTGATCCAGAGGCCACAAAATTCTTCTGTTCCTAGTGTCATATAGTAGAGGACCTGACTTTAAAATAGTTTGTAGCATGTAGTGTGTTATAGAGGTCCGATCTATATGCCACAAAAAAATTATTCTGTTCCTAGTGTCATACAGTAGGGGACCTGACTGTAAAATAGCTTGTAGCATCTAGTGTGTTATAGAGGCGTGTTCCATAGGCCACAAAAATTTATTCAGTTCCTAGTGTCATACAGTAGGGAACCTGACTTTAACCCCTATCAAACATCGGCGTAATTGTATATAGATGTCGGACTCCCTCCCCTTGATGTGGGCTCCCACATCTTTCCAGGGACATGTTAGCTGTTTTGAACAGCTGACATGTGCCTGCAATAGCCACGGGTGGAATTGTGATCCAACAGCTGCTATTAACCAGTTAAATGCCAAATGTCAAACTCAGACCAGCTCATGCACCAGCACAACAGGGTCCAAGTCTTACACGTGGTGAATGAATGGAGAGGATTGTGGAGGAGTATCTAGAACTGAATATAAATACCATCAGGGAGGGACTGGATCCTTTCACATTTTGGTCTTCCAAAATTGGTGAGTGGCATGAGCTCGCCTCACACTCCTTGGAGGTTTTATCATGCCCGGCAGCTAGTGCTCTCTCAGAACATGTCTTAAGTGCTGCTGGTGGTGTCCTGATGGATAAGTGCAGCCGGCTGTCCCCTGAAAGTGTAGACCGCCTAACTTTCATCAAGATGAGCAATTCATGGATCTCCAAGGACTTTTGCACCCCAATTGCAAACTGTACAGACTAGGTGATATTGCATTTTTTAGTGTGATGCATTAATGTCACGTAAGTGCTCTATATGATATCTTTAGTGTGACTTCTGTGCCTGCTGTGGCTGCTGCTGCTAATGTTAATACAAATTGGAGTTAATGTGAACAGTCATGGTTGGTCTACATCTGCTGGGGTAGCTATAGTGGAAGGAGTCTAGGTCCCAATTATGCTATTTCCATTCTCTTGACAGTTATTCCACTTTGGTGGTGTCAGGCCCTCATTTTTTAAATGTGAACACTCCTGGTTGTGTGTCCATCTGTTGGATTGAGTGTAGTGGAAGACCTGTCAGTTCCTATTATACGATTTCTACTGTGGTGAAATTGATGCCACTTTTGTGGTGTCTGCCAGTAATTTTTGGAAATGTGAATAATTCTGGTTGGGTGTCCATCTGTTGGATTGGGTGTAGTGGAAGACCTGTCAGTCCCTATTATACTATTTCTACTCTCGTGAAATTGATGCCACTTCTGTGGTGTAAGGCCCTCATTTGTTTAAATGTGAGCACTCCTGGTTGGGTGTCCATCTGTTGGATTGGATGTAGTGCAAGACTTATCAGTCCCTATTGTACTATATCTACTGTGGTGAAATTGATGACACTTTTGTGGTGTCTGCCAATAATTTTAAAAAATGTGAACACTCCTGGTTGGGGGTCCATCTGCTGTTTTGGGTGTAGTAGAAGACCTGTCGGTCCCTATTATACTGGTGAAATTGATTCCACTTTGGTGGTGTCTGCTAATAATTTTTGGAAAAGTGAACACTCATTTGTTTAAATGTGAATGCTCATGGTTGGGTGTCCATCTGTTGGATTGGGTGTAGTGGAAGACCTATTGGTCCCTATTATACTATTTCTACTCTTGTGAAATTGATACCATTTCTGTGGAGTAAGGCCCTCATTTGTTTAAATGTGAACACTCCTGGTTGGGTGTCCATCTGTTGGATTGGGTGTAGTGGAAGACCTATTGGTCCCTATTGTACTCTTTCTACTGTGGGGAAATTGATGCCACTTTGGTGTCTGCCTATAATTTTTGGAAATGTGAACATTCCTGGTTGGGTCTCCTTCATGCGTGTTGCTTGTAGCAGTAGGCCTCCAAGACCATCAGGCCTCTTCTTCCTTTGACTCAACTACCCTTGTTACTATCCTTAAATTTTTCTGAAAATGGTAGTCTACGAAACTGATATTTGTGCCACCTGAGTGTGGCTCATCACGAAAGCAAGTAGAGGTGTTGCATGTGGTATCAGGGCTCCCAGTAAAGAAGGCCTTCACCGAAACCTCACCCATCTCATCTTACTGTGATGTTCATTTGACAGCTGTAAATGCTTTCCCAGACCCAGATACCTCATGCCTGGCTGATTGCTGTAGTGCCATGCTGAAATTTGTACTGTGGGTGAATTGAGGCCACTTTCCTGGTGTCTGTCCCTCATTTGATGTGTTTTGTCAGCATTTGGGGCCATTATAAGGTGTTATGCATGCGTTTGTTTTTGCCACATATTGACCTGAATGGCATTTGGCTGTGTTCAGCAAAATTCGGCGATCGTAATACGAACCGAACATTGAAATATTTGCTTATCTCTAGTTATAACACAGCACACTGGCAGACGCTTCATGTTTTATAAAATGGAAAAATAGTAAAAAAATTGTCCTAGTCGTTTGTGATTCTTTTCAATTGTGACCTTCATTTGGTACTACTGCCAGGATGATAGTGCAGCTGCTAATGCCAGTTTCTCCGACATTTTCTTACACTACAACATCCATTGCCAGGTGACCACTTTTTCCTTTACCATACATTTTGGACACAATTATTAAGTCCAAAAAAGTTTAACCACGCTTATCCAACCTCAGAAAAATATGGAATCAAACAAAATTGCTAGGTATGGGATATATTATGTCCAAAAAGAATAGTACAAAAACAATACACGTCTAATATCGATGTGGCATGTACAGTATATGTCTTCAATTGGCAAACTTAAATGGGGGTGCCAAAATAGGTCTGAACAGTTAAAAGTTATGATTTAGTATAATTTCTTCTTTGATTTTTTTGCTAGGTAAATTAAATCCCTTTGGCCACGGGAGAGGAATAGTAAAATAGGTATGCAAAAGGATTTTTGTTAACTACAACAACCCCATATAAAAAAATGTTGTGACGAGAAAAGGTTGGTAGATAGATAATAATCCCAAAGGCCAGCACCTGCAACATGCCACTCAATTCATGTGGAATACATGGATGTAAAATTATAAAATCAAAACAAGTGTGCAAAAAAATGCTCAACTTATTTTTTAAACCAGCACACTTTGTGGGGCCACAGTTTCATTAACACTTCTGGAATATTGTAGATTTTACCTTTTCTTAAATTAAAATATAAATATCTTTACAACAATAAATGCAAAAAATGTTGCTTATGGATTGTCAGTCTTAAACCACCAAACAGACTTTCTTAGACAGACAAGACTTGATTTCACCATATTCTTCAGTAGAAATATTAGATAAAAAAAATATATAATATGCACCAGTCTAATATAATGTCGGAAGCAGGGTGTGACCAATAGTATAAAAATTAACTTTTAATTCATATATACTAAAAAGTTGGTATGTCCAACTGAGTAAAAAACATAGAAGACTCCACAAAAAAAGATTCCCAAACTAGGGGAATAGTATCAAAATCCAACCCCCAAAGTCTCTAAACACACCTTAGTGTGTCAGCAACCCAGGGGGTATGGTATACACTCCTGTGTGGGAGTATTTGAACACAAACATAAATCACAAGGTTCATATATCTGTGACCTATCGCATGTCAGCTGCCCCCACCTGTCATATGGAGATGCAGTAAATGCGAACAAGTGCCAAAATAATTGGAACAATCTCACCTCGAAATTTCCTGTAATGTGGGTGAGAGTTCTCGTGGTAACAGCATACAGAGGGGGGGGGGCCTGTGATTCTGGCCGCACATCAACCCGTCCACACTGTTTGAGCAGGTAGTATAGACCCCAATAATCACCGCATGTTTCCCTACGTGTTTCGTTATGATCAACTCATCAGGGGAAAGTTAGAAAAGGATCCTCGCCCGCTCCGTGGGGGATCCGCAATATAGGGGTATATCGGCAATCACTGTTAGTCAGCGTTGCGCGTGTTTTAAATAACCCGCCCAGAATCCTCTGGGCTGGGTCTCGTGACGTAGGTTCAAGGTGCCCCCTCTGGAACGCTAGTGCTGAACCGCACGCGTCACTTCTGGCGGCGCGTGCTCGTCAGGTTGCTACGGTGGCACACTATCCATTCGTGACGTAGGTTCAAGGCGCCCCTTCTGGAACGCGAATGCTGGACCGCACGCGTCACTTCCGGCCGCGCGTGCTCGTCAGGTTGCTAAGGTGGCACACTATCCACTCTTATCGCAGCTCTTAGAGTTAAGTCTCGTACCGCCCACGTCATTTCCGGCGGTGTATGTTAGGTAAGGTTGCTATGGTAGCGTGCTTTTTCGTGTCCTAAAGCAAACAATGGGGCCGTGTATATCACCAACTGGTGCCCTGGCCCTGTCCAGCTGCCATAACAACGTGACACCCGACCGTAACCTCAAGTCCAGGCGTTCACGTTGTAAGCCACTTTCCGGAGTCTTGTAATCACCCTGCATCTGTCTCTACACGAGCTCAGATGCCGTGATAAACACAAAATGTTATTAACCCCTCCATGGTTGCTAAGTACAATAGATAGCATCCCACCATTTGTACAGGGTATGGACTACAATTCATATCACCGATCCTAACATATCCTTAACATTGAAGGGAGGATCGCAATAAAAGAGCACATGCTGGTTGTCTCCTGCGAGCTGGAATGAAACCGCAGTTAGAGGTCAGTGAAGACACAAGCCCAAACTCTGTTGGAAAAAAAGAGAGAAAAAGAGGGGGAGCAAAACGGCCAAACACAGTTACAAAAATAATGATAAGGAAAAATTGAACATGGAGTGGTTAACACGGAGAGATGAAGGGGGGACTCATGGGGGAGGTGCACCGGAAAAAAAACATAGATGGAGAGATAGGGTTATGTACACACCCGATGTCCCTAATTAACTCCTATCAATACCTGCCTGGCAATGGAGGTTGGCACCCTAGGATAGAGAGAACGCAAGATTGGCGCCCCCATTCCACGACGGCTGTCCCTGTTATTGGTCCTAAAGAAACCCTAATGTAAATTAAAGGAGGAAGAAAGGAAAGGGTCCCTATGATGTATATTTGGGCTAATTTTCCAGGAAGCAGGTGTATGTGAGAATTTCGTTTAGGCCCTCCGGCTTTTGTGTTCGTAAGCGGAAGATCCATCTTGTCTCACATTGTAGTAACATCTGGTCCCAATTGCCCCCCCTCTTGGGTGCACCAATTCTGTCAATCCCCATGAATCTAATTCCTCGACTGTCACCATTGTGTTCAGTGTTAATATGCCTAGCCAGGGGTGTATCTCTATTAAGTGCAATGTCACTCAGATGTTCCCCTACACGTCTCCTAAATTCGCGTATAGTCTTGCCAACGTATTCTAAGCCGCATATGCACGCTGCTCTGTAGATTACTCCCTTGGACCTGCAATTAATGAAATGGTAGATTTCGTATTCTTTCCCAGTCACTCCACTTTGAAACTTTGATCCTACTGTGAGTACCGGGCAGGCTATACACCCGCTACATTTATGGCAGCCTTTTGGTGGATTAGGGAGTAGTGTTGAGCGATACCTTCCGATATCGGAAAGTATCGGTATCGGATTGGATCGGCCGATATTCAAAAAATATCGGATATCGCCGATACCGATACCCGATCCCAATGCAAGTCAATGGGACGAAAATATCGGAATTAAAATAAACCCTTTCTTTCCTTGTAGGTTCATTCTACATGAAGGAAAACAACTAAGAATAATGCAGGATGTATTTGGGGAGGTGGCGGAGACATTAAAGTCATAGAGGCGTAGCCCAATCAAATAGAATAGCATTATTTTTTTTTTTTTTAAAGACGTTAGGATTGACAAAGATATTGACTATTTTTTTTTTTTTTTAAATATTGATGTTTCACTATTCCACGCCCTTCCCCTTTTTTTTTTTTTTACTTTTCCCACACTTTCATCTTCATTATCATCAGCATCTTTGACATCAACTTCTTCACCTTATTCATCTTCTTCTAAATCTTCTATCTATTTTTTTTTTTTATTACATTCTTCATATTCATTTTATCCAACTATTATTATTCTTCCTATTCTACTTTTTCATCATATTCACATTTGTGACAGGCATTCCCGTAGTTGTTATCTATAAAAGTTTGAAGATTACACCTTCCGTTCTGCCAGTCACAAAAGTTACATTTGTCCACGTTCAGTTTGGCCTGCAGCATCAGGCTTTATCCAGGGGCACCACAAGGAGGAACGGACTCACCCCCATACACTGCTTAGTCTTCTTCTGCATATAATTTAGATAATATCTTTTGCTCTGATATTAAGTGTTATGCTTAATGTTCTTCTGCTCTTTGTTCTGCAGCCTCTTGTTCTTCTGCTTCTCGGTCTTCCATGTCGTCGTCTCCAGGGTCGTCGTCTCCACCGTCGTCGTCTCCGCCGTCGTCATCTCCGCCATCGTCGTCGTCATCGGGGTGGTCTTCAGGGTCGTCATCTCCAGGGTCGTCGCATCTCAGTGGTTGTCGTCGTCATCTTAGGGGTGGTCTTCCGGGTCGTCGTCTTTAGGGTCTTCAACTTGGAAATGTAGCAGAAGGTACAAGAAGGCTGAGAAAATGCCGAGAACCAGCTGATGGAACTGGAACTCGGATGGCTACCCGAAGGTCCAAGAGCCAATGGAACTACCGAGGACCAGCTGACGTTACTGGAACCCGGTTACTAAGCAGGAGGTACCCGTGCTAAAAAGCACTACCAAGGACCGCCTGACGTTGGCGGAACTCGGATACCCAGAAGGAGGCACCTAAGCCAAAGGCTCTGCCTGGAACCAGCTGACGTTACTGGAACCAGGATGGGGAGCAGAAGGTACAAGAGCAAAAGACACTGCCGAGAACCAGCTGACGGTACTGGAACCCGGATGGGTAGCCAAAGGTCCAAGAGCCAATGGAACTACCGAGGACCAGCTGACGTTACTGGAACCCGGTTACTAAGCAGGAGGTACCCGTGCCTGAAAGCACTACCAAGGACCACCTGACGTTGGTGGAACTCGGATACCCAGAAGGAGGCACCTCAGCCAAAGGCTCTGCCCGGAACCAGCTGACGGTACTGGAACCAGGATGGGGAGCAGAAGGTACAAGAGCAAAAGACACTGCCGAGAACCAGCTGACGGTACTGGAACCCGGATGCGTTGGCCAACTGTGCAAGAGCCAATGGCACGACCGGGGACCAGCTGACGGTGCTGGAACCCGGTTACAAAGCTGTAGGTGCCCGCGCTTAAAAGCACTACCAAGGACCGCCTGGCGTTTGCGGAACTCGGATACCCAGGAGGAGGCACCTAAGCCAAAGGCTCTGCCCGGAACCAGCTGACGGTGCTGGAACCAGGCGGTGGACCCGAAGGTCCACAGGAGAGGAGAGAACAGCTAGGCCGTGAGGCAGCCGCAGTTACCGAACCCCAACAGTCCTACAGCGGGAGCTTGGCCTACTGGCACTACAGAACCAGCCTTGACTACCAATTCACGCAGCCCACATAGGAATCTCCTAAACTGGAGGCACCCTGGAGTTGGCTAACCCGACCGCAACACGACGGGGCAACGCATAGGTGTCTCAGTGAGTTTGACAGGACCCGGAAACAGCTGACGGTGCTGGAACCAGGCTGGGCACGAGGGAGTACCCGTGACAAAAACACTGACGGGAACCAGCTGGCGGTGCTGGAACCCGGATGCGTCGCCCCAGTGTGCAAGAGCCAATGGCTCCGAGGACCAGCTGACGGTGCTGGAACCCGGTTGCTAAGTTGTAGGTGCCCGTGCTTAAAAGCACTACCGAGGACCGCCTGGCGTTGGTGGAACTCGGATACCCAGGAGGAGGCACCTAAGCCAAAGGCTCTGCCCGGAACCAGCTGATGGTGCTGGAACCAGGTGGTGGACCCGAAGGTCCACAGGAGAGGAGAGAACAGCTAGGCCGCGAGGCAGCCGCAGTTACCGAACCCCAACAGTCCTACAGCAGGAGCTTGGCCTACTGGCACTACAGAACCAGCCTTGACTACCAATTCACGCAGCCCACATAGGAAGCTCCTAAACTGGAGGCACCCTGGAGTTGGCTAACTCGACTGCAACACGACGGGGCAACGCATAGGTGTCTCAGTGAGTTTGACAGGACCCGGAAACAGCTGACGGTGCTGGAACCAGGCTGGGCACGAGGGAGTACCCGTGACAAAAACACTGCCGGGAACCAGCTGGCGGTGCTGGAACCCGGATGCGTCGCCCCAGTGTGCAAGAGCCAATGGCACCGAGGACCAGCTGACGGTGCTGGAACCCGGTTACTAAGCTGTAGGTGCCCGCGCTTAAAAGCACTACCGAGGACCGCCTGGCGTTGGCGGAACTCGGATACCCAGGAGGAGGCACCTAAGCCAAAGGCTCTGCCCGGAACCAGCTGACGGTGCTGGAACCAGGTGATGGACCCGAAGGTCCACAGGAGAGGAGAGAACAGCTAGGCCGCGAGGCAGCCGCAGTTACCGAACCCCAACAGTCCTACAGGGGGAGCTTGGCCTACTGGCACTACAGAACCAGCCTTGACTACCAATTCACGCAGCCCACATAGGAAGCTCCTAAACTGGAGGCACCTTGGAGTTGGCTAACTCGACCGCAACACGACGGGGCAACGCATAGGTGTCTCAGTGAGTTTGACAGGACCCGGAAACAGCTGACGGTGCTGGAACCAGGCTGGGCACGAGGGAGTACCCGTGACAAAAACACTGCCGGGAACCAGCTGGCGGTGCTGGAACCCGGATGCGTTGCCCCAGTGTGCAAGAGCCAATGGCACCGAGGACCAGCTGACGGTGCTGGAACCCGGTTACTAAGCTGTAGGTGCCCGCGCTTAAAAGCACTACCGAGGACCGCCTGGCGTTGGTCGGAACTCGGATACCCAGGAGGAGGCACCTAAGCCAAAGGCTCTGCCCGGAACCAGCTGACGGTGCTGGAACCAGGCGGTGGACCCGAAGGTCCACAGGAGAGGAGAGAACAGCTAGGCCGCGAGGCAGCCGCAGTTACCGAACCCCAACAGTCCTACAGGGGGAGCTTGGCCTAATGGCACTACAGAACCAGCCTTGACTGCCAATTCACGCAGCCCACATAGGAAGCTCCTAAACTGGAGGCACCCTGGAGTTGGCTAACTCGACCGCAACACGACGGGGCAACGCATAGGTGTCTCAGTGAGTTTGACAGTACCCGGAAACAGCTGACGGTGCTGGAACCAGGCTTGGCACGAGGGAGTACCCGTGACAAAAACACTGCCGGGAACCAGCTGGCGGTGCTGGAACCCGGATGCGTCGCCCCAGTGTGCAAGAGCCAATGGCACCGAGGACCAGCTGACGGTGCTGGAACCCGGTTACTAAGCTGTAGGTGCCCGCGCTTAAAAGCACTACCGAGGACCGCCTGGCGTTGGCGGAACTCGGATACCCAGGAGGAGGCACCTAAGCCAAAGGCTCTGCCCGGAACCAGCTGACGGTGCTGGAACCAGGTGATGGACCCGAAGGTCCACAGGAGAGGAGAGAACAGCTAGGCCGCGAGGCAGCCGCAGTTACCGAACCCCAACAGTCCTACAGGGGGAGCTTGGCCTACTGGCACTACAGAACCAGCCTTGACTACCAATTCACGCAGCCCACATAGGAAGCTCCTAAACTGGAGGCACCCTGGAGTTGGCTAACTCGACCGCAACACGACGGGGCAACGCATAGGTGTCTCAGTGAGTTTGACAGGACCCGGAAACAGCTGACGGTGCTGGAACCAGGCTGGGCACGAGGGAGTACCCGTGACAAAAACACTGCCGGGAACCAGCTGGCGGTGCTGGAACCCGGATGCGTTGCCCCAGTGTGCAAGAGCCAATGGCACCGAGGACCAGCTGACGGTGCTGGAACCCGGTTACTAAGCTGTAGGTGCCCGCGCTTAAAAGCACTACCGAGGACCGCCTGGCGTTGGTCGGAACTCGGATACCCAGGAGGAGGCACCTAAGCCAAAGGCTCTGCCCGGAACCAGCTGACGGTGCTGGAACCAGGCGGTGGACCCGAAGGTCCACAGGAGAGGAGAGAACAGCTAGGCCGCGAGGCAGCCGCAGTTACCGAACCCCAACAGTCCTACAGGGGGAGCTTGGCCTAATGGCACTACAGAACCAGCCTTGACTGCCAATTCACGCAGCCCACATAGGAAGCTCCTAAACTGGAGGCACCCTGGAGTTGGCTAACTCGACCGCAACACGACGGGGCAACGCATAGGTGTCTCAGTGAGTTTGACAGTACCCGGAAACAGCTGACGGTGCTGGAACCAGGCTTGGCACGAGGGAGTACCCGTGACAAAAACACTGCCGGGAACCAGCTGGCGGTGCTGGAACCCGGATGCGTCGCCCCAGTGTGCAAGAGCCAATGGCACCGAGGACCAGCTGACGGTGCTGGAACCCGGTTACTATGCTGTAGGTGCCCGCGCTTAAAAGCACTACCGAGGACCGCCTGGCGTTGGCGGAACTCGGATACCCAGGAGGAGGCACCTAAGCCAAAGGCTCTGCCCGGAACCAGCTGACGGTGCTGGAACCAGGCGGTGGACCCGAAGGTCCACAGGAGAGGAGAGAACAGCTAGGCCGTGAGGCAGCCGCAGTTACCGAACCCCAACAGTCCTACAGCGGGAGCTTGGCCTACTGGCACTACAGAACCAGCCTTGACTACCAATTCACGCAGCCCACATAGGAATCTCCTAAACTGGAGGCACCCTGGAGTTGGCTAACCCGACCGCAACACGACGGGGCAACGCATAGGTGTCTCAGTGAGTTTGACAGGACCCGGAAACAGCTGACGGTGCTGGAACCAGGCTGGGCACGAGGGAGTACCCGTGACAAAAACACTGACGGGAACCAGCTGGCGGTGCTGGAACCCGGATGCGTCGCCCCAGTGTGCAAGAGCCAATGGCTCCGAGGACCAGCTGACGGTGCTGGAACCCGGTTGCTAAGTTGTAGGTGCCCGTGCTTAAAAGCACTACCGAGGACCGCCTGGCGTTGGTGGAACTCGGATACCCAGGAGGAGGCACCTAAGCCAAAGGCTCTGCCCGGAACCAGCTGATGGTGCTGGAACCAGGTGGTGGACCCGAAGGTCCACAGGAGAGGAGAGAACAGCTAGGCCGCGAGGCAGCCGCAGTTACCGAACCCCAACAGTCCTACAGCAGGAGCTTGGCCTACTGGCACTACAGAACCAGCCTTGACTACCAATTCACGCAGCCCACATAGGAAGCTCCTAAACTGGAGGCACCCTGGAGTTGGCTAACTCGACTGCAACACGACGGGGCAACGCATAGGTGTCTCAGTGAGTTTGACAGGACCCGGAAACAGCTGACGGTGCTGGAACCAGGCTGGGCACGAGGGAGTACCCGTGACAAAAACACTGCCGGGAACCAGCTGGCGGTGCTGGAACCCGGATGCGTCGCCCCAGTGTGCAAGAGCCAATGGCACCGAGGACCAGCTGACGGTGCTGGAACCCGGTTACTAAGCTGTAGGTGCCCGCGCTTAAAAGCACTACCGAGGACCGCCTGGCGTTGGCGGAACTCGGATACCCAGGAGGAGGCACCTAAGCCAAAGGCTCTGCCCGGAACCAGCTGACGGTGCTGGAACCAGGTGATGGACCCGAAGGTCCACAGGAGAGGAGAGAACAGCTAGGCCGCGAGGCAGCCGCAGTTACCGAACCCCAACAGTCCTACAGGGGGAGCTTGGCCTACTGGCACTACAGAACCAGCCTTGACTACCAATTCACGCAGCCCACATAGGAAGCTCCTAAACTGGAGGCACCCTGGAGTTGGCTAACTCGACCGCAACACGACGGGGCAACGCATAGGTGTCTCAGTGAGTTTGACAGGACCCGGAAACAGCTGACGGTGCTGGAACCAGGCTGGGCACGAGGGAGTACCCGTGACAAAAACACTGCCGGGAACCAGCTGGCGGTGCTGGAACCCGGATGCGTTGCCCCAGTGTGCAAGAGCCAATGGCACCGAGGACCAGCTGACGGTGCTGGAACCCGGTTACTAAGCTGTAGGTGCCCGCGCTTAAAAGCACTACCGAGGACCGCCTGGCGTTGGTCGGAACTCGGATACCCAGGAGGAGGCACCTAAGCCAAAGGCTCTGCCCGGAACCAGCTGACGGTGCTGGAACCAGGCGGTGGACCCGAAGGTCCACAGGAGAGGAGAGAACAGCTAGGCCGCGAGGCAGCCGCAGTTACCGAACCCCAACAGTCCTACAGGGGGAGCTTGGCCTAATGGCACTACAGAACCAGCCTTGACTGCCAATTCACGCAGCCCACATAGGAAGCTCCTAAACTGGAGGCACCCTGGAGTTGGCTAACTCGACCGCAACACGACGGGGCAACGCATAGGTGTCTCAGTGAGTTTGACAGTACCCGGAAACAGCTGACGGTGCTGGAACCAGGCTTGGCACGAGGGAGTACCCGTGACAAAAACACTGCCGGGAACCAGCTGGCGGTGCTGGAACCCGGATGCGTCGCCCCAGTGTGCAAGAGCCAATGGCACCGAGGACCAGCTGACGGTGCTGGAACCCGGTTACTAAGCTGTAGGTGCCCGCGCTTAAAAGCACTACCGAGGACCGCCTGGCGTTGGCGGAACTCGGATACCCAGGAGGAGGCACCTAAGCCAAAGGCTCTGCCCGGAACCAGCTGACGGTGCTGGAACCAGGTGATGGACCCGAAGGTCCACAGGAGAGGAGAGAACAGCTAGGCCGCGAGGCAGCCGCAGTTACCGAACCCCAACAGTCCTACAGGGGGAGCTTGGCCTACTGGCACTACAGAACCAGCCTTGACTACCAATTCACGCAGCCCACATAGGAAGCTCCTAAACTGGAGGCACCCTGGAGTTGGCTAACTCGACCGCAACACGACGGGGCAACGCATAGGTGTCTCAGTGAGTTTGACAGGACCCGGAAACAGCTGACGGTGCTGGAACCAGGCTGGGCACGAGGGAGTACCCGTGACAAAAACACTGCCGGGAACCAGCTGGCGGTGCTGGAACCCGGATGCGTTGCCCCAGTGTGCAAGAGCCAATGGCACCGAGGACCAGCTGACGGTGCTGGAACCCGGTTACTAAGCTGTAGGTGCCCGCGCTTAAAAGCACTACCGAGGACCGCCTGGCGTTGGTCGGAACTCGGATACCCAGGAGGAGGCACCTAAGCCAAAGGCTCTGCCCGGAACCAGCTGACGGTGCTGGAACCAGGCGGTGGACCCGAAGGTCCACAGGAGAGGAGAGAACAGCTAGGCCGCGAGGCAGCCGCAGTTACCGAACCCCAACAGTCCTACAGGGGGAGCTTGGCCTAATGGCACTACAGAACCAGCCTTGACTGCCAATTCACGCAGCCCACATAGGAAGCTCCTAAACTGGAGGCACCCTGGAGTTGGCTAACTCGACCGCAACACGACGGGGCAACGCATAGGTGTCTCAGTGAGTTTGACAGTACCCGGAAACAGCTGACGGTGCTGGAACCAGGCTTGGCACGAGGGAGTACCCGTGACAAAAACACTGCCGGGAACCAGCTGGCGGTGCTGGAACCCGGATGCGTCGCCCCAGTGTGCAAGAGCCAATGGCACCGAGGACCAGCTGACGGTGCTGGAACCCGGTTACTATGCTGTAGGTGCCCGCGCTTAAAAGCACTACCGAGGACCGCCTGGCGTTGGCGGAACTCGGATACCCAGGAGGAGGCACCTAAGCCAAAGGCTCTGCCCGGAACCAGCTGACGGTGCTGGAACCAGGCGGTGGACCCGAAGGTCCACAGGAGAGGAGAGAACAGCTAGGCCGTGAGGCAGCCGCAGTTACCGAACCCCAACAGTCCTACAGCGGGAGCTTGGCCTACTGGCACTACAGAACCAGCCTTGACTACCAATTCACGCAGCCCACATAGGAATCTCCTAAACTGGAGGCACCCTGGAGTTGGCTAACCCGACCGCAACACGACGGGGCAACGCATAGGTGTCTCAGTGAGTTTGACAGGACCCGGAAACAGCTGACGGTGCTGGAACCAGGCTGGGCACGAGGGAGTACCCGTGACAAAAACACTGACGGGAACCAGCTGGCGGTGCTGGAACCCGGATGCGTCGCCCCAGTGTGCAAGAGCCAATGGCTCCGAGGACCAGCTGACGGTGCTGGAACCCGGTTGCTAAGTTGTAGGTGCCCGTGCTTAAAAGCACTACCGAGGACCGCCTGGCGTTGGTGGAACTCGGATACCCAGGAGGAGGCACCTAAGCCAAAGGCTCTGCCCGGAACCAGCTGATGGTGCTGGAACCAGGTGGTGGACCCGAAGGTCCACAGGAGAGGAGAGAACAGCTAGGCCGCGAGGCAGCCGCAGTTACCGAACCCCAACAGTCCTACAGCAGGAGCTTGGCCTACTGGCACTACAGAACCAGCCTTGACTACCAATTCACGCAGCCCACATAGGAAGCTCCTAAACTGGAGGCACCCTGGAGTTGGCTAACTCGACTGCAACACGACGGGGCAACGCATAGGTGTCTCAGTGAGTTTGACAGGACCCGGAAACAGCTGACGGTGCTGGAACCAGGCTGGGCACGAGGGAGTACCCGTGACAAAAACACTGCCGGGAACCAGCTGGCGGTGCTGGAACCCGGATGCGTCGCCCCAGTGTGCAAGAGCCAATGGCACCGAGGACCAGCTGACGGTGCTGGAACCCGGTTACTAAGCTGTAGGTGCCCGCGCTTAAAAGCACTACCGAGGACCGCCTGGCGTTGGCGGAACTCGGATACCCAGGAGGAGGCACCTAAGCCAAAGGCTCTGCCCGGAACCAGCTGACGGTGCTGGAACCAGGTGATGGACCCGAAGGTCCACAGGAGAGGAGAGAACAGCTAGGCCGCGAGGCAGCCGCAGTTACCGAACCCCAACAGTCCTACAGGGGGAGCTTGGCCTACTGGCACTACAGAACCAGCCTTGACTACCAATTCACGCAGCCCACATAGGAAGCTCCTAAACTGGAGGCACCCTGGAGTTGGCTAACTCGACCGCAACACGACGGGGCAACGCATAGGTGTCTCAGTGAGTTTGACAGGACCCGGAAACAGCTGACGGTGCTGGAACCAGGCTGGGCACGAGGGAGTACCCGTGACAAAAACACTGCCGGGAACCAGCTGGCGGTGCTGGAACCCGGATGCGTTGCCCCAGTGTGCAAGAGCCAATGGCACCGAGGACCAGCTGACGGTGCTGGAACCCGGTTACTAAGCTGTAGGTGCCCGCGCTTAAAAGCACTACCGAGGACCGCCTGGCGTTGGTCGGAACTCGGATACCCAGGAGGAGGCACCTAAGCCAAAGGCTCTGCCCGGAACCAGCTGACGGTGCTGGAACCAGGCGGTGGACCCGAAGGTCCACAGGAGAGGAGAGAACAGCTAGGCCGCGAGGCAGCCGCAGTTACCGAACCCCAACAGTCCTACAGGGGGAGCTTGGCCTAATGGCACTACAGAACCAGCCTTGACTGCCAATTCACGCAGCCCACATAGGAAGCTCCTAAACTGGAGGCACCCTGGAGTTGGCTAACTCGACCGCAACACGACGGGGCAACGCATAGGTGTCTCAGTGAGTTTGACAGTACCCGGAAACAGCTGACGGTGCTGGAACCAGGCTTGGCACGAGGGAGTACCCGTGACAAAAACACTGCCGGGAACCAGCTGGCGGTGCTGGAACCCGGATGCGTCGCCCCAGTGTGCAAGAGCCAATGGCACCGAGGACCAGCTGACGGTGCTGGAACCCGGTTACTAAGCTGTAGGTGCCCGCGCTTAAAAGCACTACCGAGGACCGCCTGGCGTTGGCGGAACTCGGATACCCAGGAGGAGGCACCTAAGCC
Source organism: Ranitomeya imitator (assembly GCF_032444005.1). Taxonomy (NCBI): domain Eukaryota; kingdom Metazoa; phylum Chordata; class Amphibia; order Anura; family Dendrobatidae; genus Ranitomeya; species Ranitomeya imitator. The sequence continues at coordinate 240,292,896 of NC_091282.1, forward strand.
AAAGGCTCTGCCCGGAACCAGCTGACGGTGCTGGAACCAGGTGATGGACCCGAAGGTCCACAGGAGAGGAGAGAACAGCTAGGCCGCGAGGCAGCCGCAGTTACCGAACCCCAACAGTCCTACAGGGGGAGCTTGGCCTACTGGCACTACAGAACCAGCCTTGACTACCAATTCACGCAGCCCACATAGGAAGCTCCTAAACTGGAGGCACCCTGGAGTTGGCTAACTCGACCGCAACACGACGGGGCAACGCATAGGTGTCTCAGTGAGTTTGACAGGACCCGGAAACAGCTGACGGTGCTGGAACCAGGCTGGGCACGAGGGAGTACCCGTGACAAAAACACTGCCGGGAACCAGCTGGCGGTGCTGGAACCCGGATGCGTTGCCCCAGTGTGCAAGAGCCAATGGCACCGAGGACCAGCTGACGGTGCTGGAACCCGGTTACTAAGCTGTAGGTGCCCGCGCTTAAAAGCACTACCGAGGACCGCCTGGCGTTGGTCGGAACTCGGATACCCAGGAGGAGGCACCTAAGCCAAAGGCTCTGCCCGGAACCAGCTGACGGTGCTGGAACCAGGCGGTGGACCCGAAGGTCCACAGGAGAGGAGAGAACAGCTAGGCCGCGAGGCAGCCGCAGTTACCGAACCCCAACAGTCCTACAGGGGGAGCTTGGCCTAATGGCACTACAGAACCAGCCTTGACTGCCAATTCACGCAGCCCACATAGGAAGCTCCTAAACTGGAGGCACCCTGGAGTTGGCTAACTCGACCGCAACATGACGGGGCAACGCATAGGTGTCTCAGTGAGTTTGACAGTACCCGGAAACAGCTGACGGTGCTGGAACCAGGCTTGGCACGAGGGAGTACCCGTGACAAAAACACTGCCGGGAACCAGCTGGCGGTGCTGGAACCCGGATGCGTCGCCCCAGTGTGCAAGAGCCAATGGCACCGAGGACCAGCTGACGGTGCTGGAACCCGGTTACTATGCTGTAGGTGCCCGCGCTTAAAAGCACTACCGAGGACCGCCTGGCGTTGGCGGAACTCGGATACCCAGGAGGAGGCACCTAAGCCAAAGGCTCTGCCCGGAACCAGCTGACAGTGCTGAAACCAGGCGGTGGACCCGAAGGTCCACAGGAGAGGAGAGAACAGCTAGGCCGCGAGGTAGCCGCAGTTACCGAACCCCAACAGTCCTACAGGGGGAGCTTGGCCTACTGGCACTACAGAACCAGCCTTGACTGCCAATTCACGCAGCCCACATAGGAAGCTCCTAAACTGGAGGCACCCTGGAGTTGGCTAACCCGACCGCAACACGACGGGGCAACGCATAGGTGTCTCAGTGAGTTTGACAGGACCCAGAAACAGCTGACGGTGCTGGAACCAGGCTGGGCATGAGGGAGTACCCGTGACAAAAACACTGCCGGGAACCAGCTGGCGGTGCTGGAACCCGGATGCGTCGCCCCAGTGTGCAAGAGCCAATGGCACCGAGGACCAGCTGACGGTGCTGGAACCCGGTTACTAAGCTGTAGGTGCCCGCGCTTAAAAGCACTACCGAGGACCGCCTGGCGTTGGCGGAACTCGGATACCCAGGAGGAGGCACGTAAGCCAAAGGCTCTGCCCGGAACCAGCTGACGGTGCTGGAACCAGGTGGTGGACCCGAAGGTCCACAGGAGAGGAGAGAACAGCTAGGCCGCGAGGCAGCCGCAGTTACCGAACCCCAACAGTCCTACAGCGGGAGCTTGGCCTACTGGCACTACAGAACCAGCCTTGACTACCAATTCACGCAGCCCACATAGGAAGCTCCTAAACTGGAGGCACCCTGGAGTTGGCTAACTCGACCGCAACACGACGGGGCAACACATAGGTGTCTCAGTGAGTTTGACAGGACCCGGAAACAGCTGACGGTGCTGGAACCAGGCTGGGCACGAGGGAGTACCCGTGAAAAAAACACTGCCGGGAACCAGCTGGCGGTGCTGGAACCCGGATGCGTCGCCCCAGTGTGCAAGAGCCAATGGCACCGAGGACCAGCTGACGGTGCTGGAACCCGGTTACTAAGCTGTAGGTGCCCGCGCTTAAAAGCACTACTGAGGACCGCCTGGTGTTGGCGGAACTCGGATACCCAGGAGGAGGCACCTAAGCCAAAGGCTCTGCCCGGAACCAGCTGATGGTGCTGGAACCAGGCGGTGGACCCGAAGGTCCACAGGAGAGGAGAGAACAGCTAGGCCGCGAGGCAGCCGCAGTTACCGAACCCCAACAGTCCTACAGGGGGAGCTTGGCCTACTGGCACTACAGAACCAGCCTTGACTGCCAATTCACGCAGCCCACATAGGAAGCTCCTAAACTGGAGGCACCATGGAGTTGGCTAACCCGACCGCAACATGACGGGGCAACGCCTTGGCGTCTCAGTGAGCTTGACACGACCCGAAACCAGCTGACGGTGCTGGAACCAGGCTGGGCAGGAGGGAATACCCGTGACAAAGACACTGCCGAGAACCAGCTGACGGTGCTGGAACCCGGATGCGTTGCCTATTCAAGATTGTCTTCCTAGAGCCCCAACTAGCGGTGTTGGAGCAAAGGGTAAGCAGGGGGAGCAGAGTGTAGGCCGAAGCCTGCACTGGAGGCAGCTTTGTGTCTGCTTTGCGTTTGCAGGACACGTTGCCGGCTACACAGCGGGGGAAGAGCTGGCGTTGCTGAACCCCACTGACACATTGGCTGGTGTTTTTATCTGTGCAGCTAGCACTTCCGGGCAAAAACTGGCGGTGTTAGAGCCCAGGGTCAGCAGCAGGAGGAGGAGAGGAGCAGAGTGTAGGCCGCAGCCTAATTGAACCAATTTCAAAGGTAATCTTTAACCCACCCTCAAGTGTTACAATGTAGAAGAGCCACACATTGTGCAGCAGTAATGCTACACAAGTGATAGGTTGCTCTATGAATTTTGCTCATTGCACATGCAGAATGAAAGACGTACACAATTTTGCCCATTGTACAGTAGAACTGTATTGGAGGCGTGACTTGTCTTTTTAATGAGACGCAGCACAGGTGTCCAAAAATAACGCCTTGGTGCTGGGCGCTGCTTCCTGAGCGTTGTTATTTGCTGTACAGGAGTCTGCGCTCTTGTGTTATCCCTTGGCAATGCCCTGTGAGCGCTGCCCGTCTTCTGACCTCATTTCATGTTGGCCGGTGCGGTTAGCGATGGCCATGAATCCCAGACCCACAGTGTGACTTCTAAAATTCCCACTGCGGGTCTGGGATTCCTGGCCTTGTGCAGTAAATATGTTCGCCGCTCACTCATGTCCTTACACCTGCCTCAGACTGGGCGGCCTCAGCTGATCCCTTATCGCATGCCGCGGCCATGAGGCCGCACAGTCTGAAGAAGGCGGAAGGAGGGGAGTGAAGACAGGCGATTATATGCACTGCTTGTGCCCATCAAGCACACCCTCGCTGTCAAAATAAATGAGACAACGAGGGGGGTTGTGTCGGGCAGGGCGGACGCACAGGCACAGCCAGCCAACCAATGATGTCAGAACACGGGCAGCGCTCCCAAGGGGGGTGCTGCTGCGTGTCATTAAAAAGGAAAGTCACACCTCAGTGACAATGTAATGTTCTCTAATGAGACACATTTTGTGCGTGTTGAGTTCCACGTGGGCAAGGAGAAAAAGTCAGCCACCTTGTACAAATGCAGCAGTACTGCTGTACAAGGTGGCTGTTATACATAGAAACACCTGGGAGGGGGGCAGGGTCCCTTTAATTTCAGTTCAGGTGCCTGCGTGGCATTTGCAGGTCACGTTGCCGGCTACACAGCAGGAAAACAGCTGGCGGTGCAGAACCCCACTAACACATTGGCTGGTGTTTTTCTCTGTGCAGCTAGCACGTCCGGGCAAAAACTGGCGGTGTTAGAGCCCAGGGTCAGCAGGAGGAGGAGAGGAGCAGAGTGTAGGCCGAAGCCTGCACTAGTGGCAGCTTTTGGTCTGTTGTGCCTGCGTGGCGTTTGCAGGACACGTTGCCGGCTACACAGCAGGGGAACAGCTGGCGTTGCTGAACCCCACTAACACATTGGCGGGTGTTTTTCTCTGTGCAGCTAGCACTTCCGGGCTCAAACTGGCGGTGTTAGAGCCCAGGGTCAGCAGCAGGAGGAGGAGAGGAGCAGAGTGTAGGCCGCAGCCTAATTGAACCAATTTCAAAGGTCACCTTTAACCCACCCTCAGGTGTTACAATTTAGAAGAGCCACATCTTGTGCAACAGTAATGCTACACAAGTGAAAGGTTGCTCTTTACATTTTGCTCATTGCACACGCAGAATGAAAGACGTACACAATTTTACCCATTGTACAATAGAACTGTATTGGAGGCGTGACTTGTCTTTTTAATGACACGCAGCACAGGTGTCCAAAAATAACGCCTTTGTGCTGGGCGCTGCTTTCTGAGCGTTGTTATTTGCTGTACAGGAGTCTGCGCTCTTGTGTTATCCCTTGGCAATGCCCTGTGAGCGCTGCCCGTCTTCTGACCTCATTTCATGTTGGCCGGTGCGGTTAGCGATGGCCATGAATCCCAGACCCACAGTGTGTTTTCTTAAAATTCACACTGCGGGTCTTGGATTCATGGCCTTGTGCAGTAAATATGTTCGCCGCTCACTCATGTCCTTACACCTGCCTCAGACTGTGCGGCCTCAGCTGATCCCTTATCGCATGCCGCGGCCATGAGGCCGCACAGTCTGAAGAAGGCGGAAGGAGGGGAGTGAAGACAGGCGAAGATATGCACTGCTAGTGCCCATCAAGCACACCCTCACTGTCAAACGAAATGAGACAACGAGGGGCGTTGTTTTGGGCAGGGCGGACGCACAGGCACAGCCAGCCAACCAATGATGTCAGAAGACGGGCAGCGCTACCAAGGGGGGTGCTGCGTATCATTAGTAAGGAAAGTCACACCTCAGGGGCAGTGTAATGGACTCTAATGAGACACATTTTGTACGTGTTGAGTTCCACGTGGGCAAGGAGAAAAAGTCAGCCACCTTGTACAAATGCAGCATTACTGCGTGTCATTAAAAAGGAAAGTCACACCTCAGTGACAATGTAATGTTCTCTAATGAGACACATTTTGTGCGTGTTGAGTTCCACGTGGGCAAGGAGAAAAAGTCAGCCACCTTGTACAAATGCAGCAGTACTGCTGTACAAGGTGGCTGTTATACATAGAAACACCTGGGGGGGGGGCAGGGTCCCTTTAATTTCAGTTCAGGTGCCTGTGTGGCATTTGCAGGTCACGTTGCCGGCTACACAGCAGGGGAACAGCTGGCGGTGCAGAACCCCACTAACACATTGGCTGGTGTTTTTCTCTGTGCAGCTAGCACGTCCGGGCAAAAACTGGCGGTGTTAGAGCCCAGGGTCAGCAGGAGGAGGAGAGGAGCAGAGTGTAGGCCGAAGCCTGCACTAGTGGCAGCTTTTGGTCTGTTGTGCCTGCGTGGCGTTTGCAGGACACGTTGCCGGCTACACAGCAGGGGAACAGCTGGCGTTGCTGAACCCCACTAACACATTGGCGGGTGTTTTTCTCTGTGCAGCTAGCACTTCCGGGCTCAAACTGGCGGTGTTAGAGCCCAGGGTCAGCAGCAGGAGGAGGAGAGGAGCAGAGTGTAGGCCGCAGCCTAATTGAACCAATTTCAAAGGTCACCTTTAACCCACCCTCAGGTGTTACAATTTAGAAGAGCCACATCTTGTGCAACAGTAATGCTACACAAGTGAAAGGTTGCTCTTTACATTTTGCTCATTGCACACGCAGAATGAAAGACGTACACAATTTTACCCATTGTACAATAGAACTGTATTGGAGGCGTGACTTGTCTTTTTAATGACACGCAGCACAGGTGTCCAAAAATAACGCCTTTGTGCTGGGCGCTGCTTTCTGAGCGTTGTTATTTGCTGTACAGGAGTCTGCGCTCTTGTGTTATCCCTTGGCAATGCCCTGTGAGCGCTGCCCGTCTTCTGACCTCATTTCATGTTGGCCGGTGCGGTTAGCGATGGCCATGAATCCCAGACCCACAGTGTGTTTTCTTAAAATTCACACTGCGGGTCTTGGATTCATGGCCTTGTGCAGTAAATATGTTCGCCGCTCACTCATGACCTTACACCTGCCTCAGACTGTGCGGCCTCAGCTGATCCCTTATCGCATGCCGCGGCCATGAGGCCGCACAGTCTGAAGAAGGCGGAAGGAGGGGAGTGAAGACAGGCGAAGATATGCACTGCTAGTGCCCATCAAGCACACCCTCGCTGTCAAACTAAATGAGACAACGAGGGGCGTTGTTTTGGGCAGGGCGGACGCACAGGCACAGCCAGCCAACCAATGATGTCAGAAGACGGGCAGCGCTACCAAGGGGGGTGCTGCGTATCATTAGTAAGGAAAGTCACACCTCAGGGGCAGTGTAATGGACTCTAATGAGACACATTTTGTACGTGTTGAGTTCCACGTGGGCAAGGAGAAAAAGTCAGCCACCTTGTACAAATGCAGCATTACTGCTGTACAAGGTGGCTGTTATACATAGAAACACCTGGGGGGGGGCAGGGTCCCTTTAATTTCAGTTCAGGTGCCTGCGTGGTGTTTGCAGGTCACGTTGCCGGCTACACAGCAGGGGAACAGCTGGCGGTGCTGAACCCCACTAACACATTGGCTGGTGTTTTTCTCTGTGCAGCTAGCACATCCGGGCCCCAACTGGCGGTGTTAGAGCCCAGGGTCAGCAGGAGGAGGAGAGGAGCAGAGTGTAGGCCGAAGCCTGCACTGGTGGCAGCTTTTGGTCTGTTGTGCCAGCGTGGCTTGTGCTGGACACGATGCCGGCTACACAGCAGGGGAACAGCTGGCGGTGCTGAACCCCACTAACACATTGGCGGGTGTTTTTCTCTGTGCAACTAGCACTTCGGGGCTCAAACTGGCGGTGTTAGAGCCCAGGGTCAGCAGAAGGAGGAGAGGAGCAGAGTTTAGGCCGAAGCCTAGTTGAACCAATTTCAAAGGTCACCTTTAACCCCCCCTCAGGTGTTACAAAGTATAAGAGCCACAACTTGTGCAGCATTAATGCTGCACAAGTCAATGGTTGCTCTATGAATTTTTCAACTTGCACACGCTGAATGAAACACGTACACAATTTAGCCCAGTATACAGTCAAACTGTTGTGGAGTCGTGAGTGACTTTTCTTTTTAAGGAGACGCAGCACAGGTGTCAAAATGTACAACTAGGTGCTGTGCGCATCCTCCTGAACGTTGTTATTTGCTGTACAGGAGTTTGCGCTCTTGTGTTATCCCTTGGCAATGCCCTGTGAACGCTGCCCGTCTTCTGACCTCATTTCATGTTGGCCGGTGCGGTTAGCGATGGCCATGAATCCCAGACCCACAGTGTGATTTCTAAAAGTCACACTGCGGGTCTGGAATTCCTGGCCTTGTGCAGTAAATATGTTCGCCGCTCACTCATGTCCTTACACCTGCTTCAGACTGGGCGGCCTCAGCTGAGCCCTTATCGCCTGCCACGGCCATGAGGCCGCACAGTCTGAAGAAGGCGGAAGGAGATGAGTTAAGACAGGAGAACATATGCACTGCACATGCCCATCAATCACACCCTCGCAGTCAAAATACATGAGACAACGAGGGGGGTTGTGTCGGGCAGGGCGGACACACAGGCACAGCCAGCCAACCAATGATGTCAGAAGACGGGCAGCGCTACCAAGGGGGGTGCTGCGTATCATTAGTAAGGAAAGTCTCACCTCAGGGGCAGTGTAATGGACTCTAATGAGACACATTTTGTTGAGTTCCACGTGGGCAAGGAGAAAACGTCAGCCACCTTGCACAAATGCAGCATTACTGCTGTACAAGGTGGCTGTTATACATAGAAACACCTGGGGGGGGGGCCAGGGTCCCTTTTTCTCTGTGCAACTAGCACGTCCGGCAAAAACTGGCGGTGTTAGAGCCCAGGGTCAGCAGGAGGAGCAGAGTGTAGGCCGAAGCCTACACTGGTGGCAGCCTTTGTTCTGTTGTGCCAGCGTGGCTTGTGCTGGACACTTTGCCGACTACACAGCAGGGGAACAGCTGGCGGTGCTGAACCCCACTGACACATCAGCGAGTGTTTTTTCTGTGTAGACAACACTTCCAGGTGGCAACTGACAGTGTTGAAACCCAGGGAATCAAAGAGGAGCAGAGTGTAGGCCGAAGCCTGCAGTGGAGCAAGTTGAAAGGGAACCTTTAACCCCCCTGTTATGTTTGCTAATGACAGGTGTTATGAAGGCAATCCAGAAACACAGTGTGCTTAGCGATCAGAGCGCACACAGTGATCTGACAAATACCCAAAAATACAAGAACGAGCTCTGAGACGTGGAAACTCTGTAGACTGCACACCTGATCCTATCCTAAACACAACTAAAAGCGGCTGTGGATTGCGCCTAACAACTACCTAGGCAACTCGGCACAGCCTAAGAAACTAGCTAGCCTGAAGATAGAAAAATAGGCCTGACTTGCCCCAGAGAAATTCCCCAAAGAAAAAGGCAGCCCCCCACATATAATGACTGTGAGTAAGATGAAAAGACAAAACGTAGGGATGAAATAGATTCAGCAAAGTGGGGCCCGATATTCTAGGACAGAGCGAGGACAGTAAAGCGAACTTTGCAGTCTACAAAAAACCCTAAAGCAAAACCACGCAAAGGGGGCAAAAAAAAACCACCGTGCCGAACTAACGGCACGGCGGTACACCCTTTGCGTCTCAGAGCTTCCAGCAAAACAAAAGACAAGCTGGACAGAAAAAAAAGCAACAAAAAAGCAAAAAGCACTTAGCTATACAGAGCAGCAGGTCACAGGAACAATCAGGAGAAGCTCAGATCCAACACTGAAACATTGACAAGGAGCAAGGATAGCAGCATCAGGCGGAGTTAAGTAATGAAGCAGTTAACGAGCTCACCAGAACACCTGAGGGAGGAAGCTCAGAAGCTGCAGTACCACTTGTGACCACAGGAGTGAATTCAGCCACAGAATTCACAACAGTACCCCCCCCTTGAGGAGGGGTCACCGAACCCTCACCAGAGCCCCCAGGCCGACCAGGATGAGCCGCATGAAAGGCACGAACAAGATCGGAAGCATGAACATCAGAGGCAAAAACCCAGGAATTATCTTCCTGAGCATAACCCTTCCATTTAACCAGATACTGGAGTTTCCGTCTAGAAACACGAGAATCCAAAATCTTCTCCACAATATACTCCAATTCCCCCTCCACCAAAACCGGGGCAGGAGGCTCAACAGATGGAACCATAGGTGCCACGTATCTCCGCAACAACGACCTATGGAATACATTATGTATGGAAAAGGAGTCTGGGAGGGTCAAACGAAAAGACACAGGATTGAGAACCTCAGAAATCCGATACGGACCAATAAAACGAGGTTTAAATTTAGGAGAGGAAACCTTCATAGGAATATGATGAGAAGATAACCAAACCAGATCCCCAACACGAAGTCGGGGACCCACACGGCGTCTGCGATTAGCGAAAAGTTGAGCTTTCTCCTGGGACAAGATCAAATTGTCCACTACCTGAGTCCAGATCTGCTGCAACCTATCCACCACAGAATCCACACCAGGACAGTCCGAAGACTCAACCTGTCCTGAAGAGAAACGAGGATGGAACCCAGAATTGCAAAAAAATGGAGAAACCAAGGTAGCCGAGCTGGCCCGATTATTAAGGGCGAACTCAGCCAACGGCAAAAAGGACACCCAATCATCCTGGTCTGCAGAAACAAAACATCTCAGATATGTTTCCAAGGTCTGATTGGTTCGTTCGGTCTGGCCATTAGTCTGAGGATGGAAAGCCGAGGAAAAGGATAGGTCAATGCCCATCCTACCACAAAAGGCTCGCCAAAACCTTGAAACAAACTGGGAACCTCTGTCAGAAACAATATTCTCAGGAATGCCATGCAACCGAACCACATGCTGAAAGAACAAAGGTACCAAATCAGAGGAGGAAGGCAATTTAGCCAAGGGCACCAGATGGACCATTTTAGAAAAGCGATCACAGACCACCCAAATGACTGACATCTTTTGAGAAACGGGAAGGTCAGAAATGAAATCCATCGAAATATGTGTCCAAGGCCTCTTTGGGACCGGCAAGGGCAAAAGCAACCCACTGGCACGAGAACAGCAGGGCTTAGCCCTAGCACAAATCCCACAGGACTGCACAAAAGTACGTACATCCCGTGACAGAGATGGCCACCAGAAGGATCTAGCCACTAACTCTCTGGTACCATAGATTCCAGGATGACCAGCCAACACCGAACAATGAAGTTCAGAGATAAGTTTATTAGTCCACCTATCAGGGACGAACAGTTTCTCTGCTGGACAACGATCAGGTTTATTCGCCTGAAATTTTTGCAGCACCCGCCGCAAATCAGGGGAGATGGCAGACACAATGACTCCTTCCTTGAGGATACCCGCTGGCTCAGATAAACCCGGAGAGTCGGGCACAAAACTCCTAGACAGAGCATCCGCCTTCACATTTTTAGAGCCCGGAAGGTACGAAATCACAAAGTCGAAGCGGGCAAAAAATAGCGACCAACGGGCCTGTCTAGGATTCAAGCGCTTGGCAGACTCGAGATAAGTCAAGTTCTTATGATCAGTCAATACCACCACGCGATGCTTAGCTCCTTCAAGCCAATGACGCCACTCCTCGAATGCCCACTTCATGGCCAGCAACTCTCGATTGCCCACATCATAATTACGCTCAGCGGGCGAAAACTTCCTGGAAAAGAAAGCACATGGTTTCATCACTGAGCAATCAGAACCTCTCTGTGACAAAACCGCCCCTGCTCCAATCTCAGAAGCATCAACCTCGACCTGGAACGGAAGAGAAACATCTGGCTGACACAACACAGGGGCAGAACAAAAACGACGCTTCAACTCCTGAAAAGCTTCCACAGCAGCAGAAGACCAATTAACCAAATCAGCACCCTTCTTGGTCAAATCGGTCAATGGTTTGGCAATGCTAGAAAAATTACAGATGAAGCGACGATAAAAATCAGCAAAGCCCAGGAACTTTTGCAGACTTTTCAGAGATGTCGGCTGAATCCAATCCTGGATGGCTTGGACCTTAACTGGATCCATCTCGATAGTAGAAGGGGTGAAGATGAACCCCAAAAATGAAACTTTCTGCACACCGAAGAGACACTTTGATCCCTTCACAAACAAAGAGTCAGCACGCAGGACCTGAAAAACCATTCTGACCTGCTTCACATGAGACTCCCAATCATCTGAGAAGATCAAAATGTCATCCAAGTAAACAATCAGGAATTTATCCAGATACTCACGGAAGATGTCATGCATAAAAGACTGAAACACAGATGGAGCATTGGCAAGTACGAACGGCATCACTAGATACTCAAAATGACCCTCGGGCGTATTGAATGCAGTTTTCCATTCATCTCCTTGCCTGATTCTCACCAGATTATACGCACCACGAAGATCTATCTTAGTGAACCAACTAGCCCCCTTAATCCGAGCAAACAAGTCAGATAACAATGGCAAGGGATACTGAAACTTAACAGTGATCTTATTAAGAAGGCGGTAATCAATACACGGTCTCAGCGAACCATCCTTCTTGGCTACAAAGAAGAACCCTGCTCCCAGTGGTGATGACGATGGGCGAATATGTCCCTTCTCCAGGGATTCCTTCACATAACTGCGCATAGCGGCGTGTTCGGGCACGGATAAATTAAATAATCGACCTTTAGGGAATTTACTACCAGGAATCAAATTGATAGCACAATCACAATCCCTATGCGGAGGTAGAGCATCGGACTTGGGCTCTTCAAATACATCCTGATAATCAGACAAGAACTCTGGGACCTCAGAAGGGGTGGATGACGAAATCGACAAAAATGGAACATCACCATGTACCCCCTGACAACCCCAGCTGGATACCGACATGGAATTCCAATCCAATACTGGATTATGGGTTTGTAGCCATGGCAACCCCAACACGACCACATCATGCAGATTATGCAACACCAGAAAGCGAATAACTTCCTGATGTGCAGGAGCCATGCACATGGTCAGCTGGGCCCAGTATTGAGGTTTATTCTTGGCCAAAGGTATAGCATCAATTCCTCTCAATGGAATAGGACACCGCAAAGGCTCCAAGAAAAACCCACAACGTTTAGCATAATCCAAATCCATCAGATTCAGGGCAGCGCCCGAATCCACAAACGCCATGACAGAAAACGACGACAAAGAGCATATCAAGGTAATGGACAGAAGGAATTTGGACTGTACAGTACCAATGACGGCAGACCTAGCGGACCGCTTAGTGCGCTTAGGACAATCAGAAATAGCATGAGTGGAATCACCACAGTAGAAACACAGACCATTCAGACGTCTGTATTCCTGCCGTTCAACTCTAGTCATAGTCCTATCGCACTGCATAGGCTCAGGTTTAACCTCAGGCAGTACCGCCAAATGGTGCACAGATTTACGCTCGCGCAAGCGTCGACCGATCTGAATGGCCAAAGACAAAGACTCATTCAAACCAGCAGGCATAGGAAATCCCACCATGACATCCTTAAGAGCCTCAGAGAGACCCTTTCTGAACAAAGCTGCCAGCGCAGATTCATTCCACTGAGTGAGTACTAACCATTTCCTAAATTTCTGACAATATACTTCTATATCATCCTGACCCTGGCACAAAGCCAGCAAATTTTTCTCAGCCTGATCCACTGAATTAGGCTCATCGTACAGCAATCCGAGCGCCAGGAAAAACGCATCGACACTACTCAATGCAGGGTCTCCTGGCGCAAGAGAAAATGCCCAGTCTTGAGGGTCGCCGCGCAAAAAAGAAATAATAATCAAAACCTGTTGAATAGGATTACCAGAAGAATGAGGTTTCAAGGCCAGAAATAGCTTACAATTATTTTTGAAACTTAGAAACTTAGTTCTATCTCCAAAAAACAAATCAGGAATAGGAATTCTTGGTTCTAACATAGATTTCTGATCAATAGTATCTTGAATTTTTTGTACATTTATAACGAGATTATCCATGGAAGAGCACAGACCCTGAATATCCATGTCCACACCTGTGTCCAGAATCACCCAAATGTCTAGGGGAAAAAAAAAAAGTGAACACAGAGCAGAAAAAAAAAAAAAAAAAATGATGTCAGAACTTTTTCTTTCCCTCTATTGAGAATCATTAGTTAGGCTCCTTGTACTGTTATGTTTGCTAATGACAGGTGTTATGAAGGCAATCCAGAAACACAGTGTGCTTAGCGATCAGAGCGCACACAGTGATCTGACAAATACCCAAAAATACAAGAACGAGCTCTGAGACGTGGAAACTCTGTAGACTGCACACCTGATCCTATCCTAAACACAACTAAAAGCGGCTGTGGATTGCGCCTAACAACTACCTAGGCAACTCGGCACAGCCTAAGAAACTAGCTAGCCTGAAGATAGAAAAATAGGCCTGACTTGCCCCAGAGAAATTCCCCAAAGAAAAAACCAGCCCCCCACATATAATGACTGTGAGTAAGATGAAAAGACAAAACGTAGGGATGAAATAGATTCAGCAAAGTGGGGCCCGATATTCTAGGACAGAGCGAGGACAGTAAAGCGAACTTTGCAGTCTACAAAAAACCCTAAAGCAAAACCACGCAAAGGGGGCAAAAAAAACCCACCGTGCCGAACTAACGGCACGGCGGTACACCCTTTGCATCTCAGAGCTTCCAGCAAAACAAAAGACAAGCTGGACAGAAAAAAAAGCAACAAAAAAGCAAAAAGCACTTAGCTATACAGAGCAGCAGGTCACAGGAACAATCAGGAGAAGCTCAGATCCAACACTGAAACATTGACAAGGAGCAAGGATAGCAGCATCAGGCGGAGTTAAGTAATGAAGCAGTTAACGAGCTCACCAGAACACCTGAGGGAGGAAGCTCAGAAGCTGCAGTACCACTTGTGACCACAGGAGTGAATTCAGCCACAGAATTCACAACACCCCCCCCCCCCCAGGCATTTGTTGCTGAAAGAGCCATCTTGTACAGCAGTAATACTGCACTTGGAAAATAGTGGCTCCTAAAATTATGCTCCTTGCATACGCTGAAGTACACACTCATACAATGTGTCCCCTCACACCGTTAAACCGTCCCGGAGGTGGGACTTACCTTTGTAATGTGACACGGCACAGCCGTCATTCCAACCCCCTTGGTGCCGTGCGCCACCTCCTCAACGTTGTTTGGTTCTGTCACGGAGCCCGCGCTGTAATGTTATCCCTTGGCCATGCACAGTTAGCGGTGCCCGTCTTCTGACATCATTTAGGTGTCAGGCTGGCAGTGCCTGTGCGTCCAAGCTGCCCGAGATCCAACCTCGCAGTGTCATCTAATGTAATCCCACTGCGGGCCTGGGATCCATGGGCATGCGCAGTGCATATCATCGCCTCTCACTTCCCTCCTTCCTGCTTCTTCAGACTGTGCGGCGTCACGGCCGTGGCATGCTATTAGGGATCAGCTGACGCCGCCTAGTCTGAAGAAGCGTGAAGAAGGGGAGTGAGAGGCTAGTATATGCACTGCGCATGGCCATGGATACCAGGCCCACTGTGGGATCACATTAGACGACACTGCGAGGTGGGATTTCGGGCAGCGTGGACGCACAGGCGCAGCCAGGACGACAACAAATGATGTCAGAGGACGGGCAGCGCAAACTGTGCATGGCCAAGGGATAACATAACAGCGCAGGCTCCATGACGGAATCAAACAATGCTAAGGAGGCGGCGCACGGAGCCAAGGGGGTAGGAATGACAGCTGCGCTACGTCACATTACAAAGGAAAGTCCCACCTCCGGGACGGTTGGACGGTGTGAGGGGACACCTTACATGAGTGTGTAGTTCAGCGTCTCCAAGGAGCATAATTTCAAGAGCGACCTTTTCCTTGTGCAGTATTAGTGCTGCACAAGGTGGCTCTTTCAGTAACAAACGCCTGGGGGGGGGGACAGGTCCCCTTACATTTTAGTTGTGCCAGCGTGGCGGTCGCATGACACGTTGCCGGATACACAGCTGGGGATCAGCTGACGTTACTGAACCCCAATAACAGAGGAGCGACTGTTGACTGTGCAGACAGCACTTCCAGGCACCAACTGGCGGTGTTAGAGCCCAGGGACAGCAGGAGGAGCAGATTGGAGGTATTGCCGCACACACAGCTGGGGATCAGCTGACGTTACTGAACCCCAATAACAGAGGAGGGACTGTTGACTGTGCAGACAGCACTTCCAGGCACCAACTGGCGGTGTTAGAGCCCAGGGACAGCAGGAGGAGCAGATTGGAGGTATTGCCGCACACACAGCTGGGGATCTGCTGACGTTACTGAACCCCAATAACAGAGGAGGGACTGTTGACTGTGCAGACAGCACTTCCAGGCACCAACTGGCGGTGTTAGAGCCCAGGGACAGCAGGAGGAGCAGATTGGAGGTATTGCCGCACACACAGCTGGGGATCAGCTGACGTTACTGAACCCCAATAACAGAGGAGGGACTGTTGACTGTGCAGACAGCACTTCCAGGCACCAACTGGCGGTGTTAGAGCCCAGGGGCAGCAGGAGGAGCAGATTGGAGGTATTGCCGCACACACAGCTGGGGATCAGCTGACGTTACTGAACCCCAATAACAGAGGAGCGACTGTTGACTGTGCAGACAGCACTTCCAGGCACCAACTGGCGGTGTTAGAGCCCAGGGACAGCAGGAGGAGCAGAGGAACAGAGTGTAGGCCGAAGCCTGATTGGAGCAAGTTGAAAGGGAACCTTTAACTCCCCCCCCAAGACGTTTGTAGCTGAAAGAGCCATCTTGTGCAGCAAGGTGCAAAAGGAAAAGGTTGCTCTATTAATTATGCTCCTTGCAAACACAGAAGTAAACACTAAAAATGTGTCCCCTTATACCGTAAAACCGTCCTGGAGGTGCGAATTTCCTTCGTAATGGGACGCAGCACAGCTGTCATTCCTATCCCCTTGGTGCCGTGCGCTGCCTCCTCAGCGTTGTTTTAAGCTGTCACGGAGCCTGCGCAGTTCTGTTATCCCTTGGCCATGTCCAATTAGCGCTGCCTGTCTTCTGACATAATTTGGTGTCAGGCTGTCAGTGCCTGTGCGTCCATGCTGCTCCAGATCCCACCTCGCAGTGTCATCTAATGTAATCCCACTGCGGGCCTTGGATCCATGGGCATGCACAGTGCATATCCTCGACTCTCACTCCCCTCTTTCCCTCTTCTTCAGACTGTGCGGTGTCACGGCCGTGGCATGCTATTAGGGATCAGCTGACGGCGCACAGTCTAAAGAAGGCGGAGGGAGATGAGCGAGAGCCCGAGGGGAAGATATGCACTGCGCATGCCCATGGATCCCAGGCCCGCAGTGTGATTCAATCAGAAGACACTGCGAGGCGGGACCTCGGGCAGCGCGGCCGCACAGGCGCAGCCAGCCTGACACCAAATTATGTCAGAAGACAGGCAGCGCAAATAGGGCATGGCCAAGGGATAAAAGAACAGCGCAGGCTCCGTGACAGCTTAACACAACGCTGAGGAGGCAGCGCATGGCAGCAAGGGGGTAGGAATGACGGCTGTGCTGCGTCACATTACGAAGGAAAGTCCCAGCTCCGGGACAGTATAACGGTATCAGTGAACACATTTTATAAGTGTTAAGTTCTGCGTGTGCAAGGAGCTAAACTAAAAGAGCTACCTTTTCCTTGTGCAGCATTACTGCTGCACAAGGTGGCTCTTTCAGTAACAAACGACGGGGGGGGGGACAGGTTCCCTTACATTTAGGTTGTTGTGCCAGCGTGGCGGTCGCAGGACACATTGCCGGCTACACAGCTGGGGATCAGCTGACGTTACTGAAACCCAATAACACTGGGTCGTATGTTTTTACTGTGCAGCCTGCACTTCTGAGCCGCAACTGGCGGTGTTGGAGCCCAGGAATAGCAGTTCAGGTGGTAGAAAGATGAACACAGCAGGAGACCTGGATGACACCCATTTACTTAATCAGGCAGAGGAGTGGCAAATTCCTGCGAGATCCAGGCCTGGTTCATTTTCAGGAAAGTAAGCCGGTCAACGTTATCGGAGGATAGTCGCATGCGACGGTCTGTTAGTACACCACCTGCGGCACTAAAGACACGTTCCGATAAGACACTAGCCGCAGGGCAAGCCAGCACCTCCAATGCATACTGGCTTAGCTCTGGCCATGTATCCAGCTTAGAGACCCAAAACTTGAACGGGGAAGAGCCGTCTGGGAGTACAGTAAGAGGGCAAGCCATGTAGTCTGTCACCATCTGACGGAACCGTTGCCTCCTGCTGACTGGAGCCGCCGGTGATGGTGCAGACATTTGGGGCGGGCACACAAAAGTGTGCCAGAGTTGTGCCACACTGGGCTTGCCTTGGGCAGAGGCACTGCTTCTGCTCCCTCTTTGGGCAGAGCCTCCCCCACTTCCTCGACGCACTGAGCTGCTTTGTAAAGCACTAGCAGCACTCCTCTCAGTTGGACTGGAGAAGATGATGGAATTCACCAGTGTGTCGTGGTACTCCCGCAATTTACGCTCCTGGGTCAACGCTGGGATGAGGTTTTGGACGTTGTCCCGGTAGCGAGGATCGAGGAGGGTGAACACCCAATAATCAGGCATGTTGAGAATGTGGTCGATGCGGCGGTCGTTTCTCAGGCACTGCAGCATGAAATCCACCATGTGCTGCAGACTGCCAACTGGCCCAGAAACGCTGTCCCCTGCTTGAGACATGATCTCTGCCCGCTCGTCATCACCCCACCCTCGCTGTACACACTGACCACTGGACAATTGTGTCGCTCCCTCCTCTGGACGGAGCTCTTCCTCCTCCATTGACTCCTCCTCATCCTCCTAACAAAGTGGCCCCTGCGTACCCCTTTGTGAGGAACCACGTGGCGCTGACTCTCCAGAAGCTGATGGAAAAGGTGACTCCTCATCC
This sequence comes from Ranitomeya imitator, assembly GCF_032444005.1. Classification (NCBI taxonomy): domain Eukaryota; kingdom Metazoa; phylum Chordata; class Amphibia; order Anura; family Dendrobatidae; genus Ranitomeya; species Ranitomeya imitator. Next base: position 240,310,838 of record NC_091282.1, read on the forward strand.
TCCACCTCTTCCACAACATCATCCCTTAACCCTTGCAAAGTTTGCTGAAGCAGGCAGATAAGGGGGACAGTCATGCTGACTAGTGCATCATCTGCACTTGCCATCCGCGTGGAATAATCAAAAGGACGCAAAACCTGGCAGACATCCTTCATAGTGGCCCACTCTGTGGTTGTGAAGTCTGATCGGCGCTGACTGCGACTTCTTTGCGCCTGATGCAGCTGGTACTCCATAACTGCTTGCTGCTGCTCACACAACCGCTCCAACATATGTAACGTGGAATTCCACCTGGTAGGTAGGTCACATATGATGTGGTGTTCCGGAAGGCGGAATCGGCGCTGCAGAGCAGCAATGCGGGATCTTGCCAAGCTGGAACGCCGCAAGTGAGCACACTCTAGGCGGACCTTGTGCAGCAGTGCATCAAGATCCGGATAGTCCCTCAGAAAACTCTGCACAACCAAATTGAGCACATGTGCCAGACATGGGATGTGAGTGAGGTTGCCAAGGGCCAAAGCTGCCACCAGATTTCGGCCATTGTCACACACTACCATGCCTGGTTGGAGATTCGCTGGCAGTAACCACACATCGCTCTCCTGCTTGATGGCATTCCAGAGCTCCTGCGCTGTGTGGCTTCGATTCCCCAATGAAACTAGTTTCAAGACGGCCTGCTGACGTTTGGCCACGGCTGTGCTCATGTCGGTCATAGGTAAACGTTCACGGGTCCATGTGGAGGTGGACTGTGACGGCTCCTGCAGAGATGATTCTGAGGAACTTGTGTAAGAGGAGGAGTCAATGCGTACAGACTGGATTCCTGCAATCCTTGGAGTGGGCAGGACACGTCCTGCGCCACTCGCACGATCTGTACCTGGCTCAACAACATTAACCCAATGGGCAGTGAGGGAAACGTATCGCCCCTGTCCATGCTGACTGGTCCACGCATCGGTGGTGAGGTGGACCTTGCTACTGACGGCGTTCAGTAGCGCATGTTTTATGTTTCCCTCAACATGCCTGTGCAGGGCAGGGACAGCTTGCCTGCTGAAGTAAAAGCGGCTGGGCACCTTGTACTGTGGGACTGCCAATGCCATCAAGTCACGGAAGCTGTCAGTCTCCACCAGCCTGAATGAGAGCATTTCCAGGGACAACAGTTTGGCAATGCCTGCATTCAGAGCCTGTTCTCGGGGGTGGTTGGCCGAGAATGCCCGCCTTTTCTCCCATGCCTGTACTACCGATGGCTGTAGACTAGGCTGGGAGTGTGAGGATGACTGGGAAGGTGGTGCTGTGGGTGGAATTACACAAGGTCTCTGGACAACAGTGCCAGAGGTTCTTCCATGGCGATCCTGGGAGGAAGCCAAACCAGCTGTGCGTGAGCTGGAGGAAGAGGCAACACGAGCTGAAGAGGTGGTAGCTGCCGCTGTTGGTTGGCCTACATCTTCAGTGTGTTTCTGTAACTCCACCGCGTGCCTGGTCCGCACATGTTTCCACATATTTGTGGTATTGAGGTTGCTGACACTTTTACCTCTTTTGACTTTCTGATGACACAGCTTGCATTTGACAAAACAAATGTCATCTGCAACTGTGTCAAAAAAGGACCAGGCACTGCAAGTCTTGGGAGCGCCCTTTTTGGCTTTGGAAAGAGACAGGCTCCTAACGGGTGCAAAAATGGAGGCTACAGGCTCCGCAGTCTTCCCCCTCCCTCTCCCTCTTTGGCCCGTAAGGGGAATCTCTTCCTCTGAGCTGCTCCCACCACCTTCCTGTTCCTCACGCCACATGGGTCAAGGACCTCATCATCTCCACTACCCTCTGCCACCAACTGCTCCTCCTGGGTAGTCTCGGCAGCACAGTACGCACCAGAAAGCGGCACCTGAGTTTCATCATCAGATGCGTACTGCGCTGTGGTCACCGCAGGCACTGGCCCACCCGCCTCTTCAGAGTCAGAGAGACAAAGCTGTTGGTCATCACTGCACACTGCCTCTTCTTCCATTTCTCCAATGCTGCTTGGCTGGCCCCCTGTTTCCAAGCCAAGAGATTCAGAGAACAGAAGTAGAGACGGCTCCTGTCCTGGGCTCTCTGACTGCCTGGCCAATTTGGCAGGTGGTGAAAAGACAGATGGCTGCTCTCCAGTGCTCTGTGCCTGAGAGGATGTGGCACTAACTGAAGTCGATGCCGAGGCGTTAGCTGCCATCCACCCGACAACGGCTTCAATTTGATCTTCACGCAGCAGCGGTGCACGGCGCTCTCCGACAAAGCTGAAGGACTGTTCCCTGCTGAAACTGAGTGACGACGAGTCACCGGTGCCCGCAGCAGGCACAGAATCACCACGTCCTCTCCCTGCTCCTCTCCCTGCTCCGCGCCCACGCCCACGTGCCTTACTCCCTGCCCTCTTCATCTTGGTTGACAGATAAAGATAAGCAGAAAAGTACTAAGTCCTTAGTGTGCTTATTCCTGAAATGCTCCTCCTAACAGGTGTAAGAAACACTAATGTTGTAAAGTGTGGACTAAACTTTATTATTTTTCAAATGTGGCCTACACAAGTGTTAAGTGGTGTTTGGTGAACTTTACTTTTTTTTTTCTGCAAATCGGACTACAGAGCAAGTTTAACTCACACGGGGACCGTGCAGACAGCCGTAAACGGCGCTGCAAGGCCCAAAAACCCTCCTCTAGGTTATGCTATGTAGTGTTTTTCCACTATTTAGCTGGAGACGGGTGGAAAGACACTAATAGGAAATTTTTTTTAAAATTTTAAACAGGCTGCTCTATTTGAAAAAAAGGAAAATTTTTTTCAAGGTATGAGGCAGTAACGAACCCTGAGCTGAATCCAACCGGCTATGGCTGCACACAGACTACAGGGCGAGCTGCGCTCACACAAAGACCGTGCAGACAGCCGTAAACGGCGCTGCAAGGCCCAAAAACACCCCTCTAGGTTATCCTATGTAGTGTTTTTCCACTATTTAGCTGGAGACGGGTGGAAAGACACTAATAGGAAATATTTTTTTAAATTTTAAACAGGCTGCTCTATTTGAAAAAAAGGAAAAATTTTTTCAAGGTATGAGGCAGTAACGAACCCTGAGCTGAATCCAACCGGCTATGGCTGCACACAGACTACAGGGCGAGCTGCGCTCACACCAAGACCGTGCAGACAGCCGTAAACGGCGCTGCAAGGCCCAAAAACCCTCCTCTAGGTTATCCTATGTAGTGTTTTTCAACTATTTAGCTGGAGACGGGTGGAAAAACACTAATAGGAAATTTTTTAAAAATTTTTAAACAGGCTGCTCTATTTGAAAAAAAGGAAAAAAATTTTCAAGGTATGAGGCAGTAACGAACCCTGAGCTGAATCCAACCGGCTATGGCTGCACACAGACTACAGGGCGAGCTGCGCTCACACCGAGACCATGCAGACAGCCGTAAACGGCGCTGCAAGGCCCAAAAACCCTCCTCTGGGTTATCCTATGTAGTGTTTTTCCACTATTTAGCTGGAGACGGGTGGAAAAACACTAATAGGAAATTTTTTTTAAAATTTTAAACAGGCTGCTCTATTTGAAAAAAAGGAAAACATTTTTCAAGGTATGAGGCAGTAACGAACCCTGAGCTGAATCCAACCGGCTATGGCTGCACACAGACTACAGGGCGAGCTGCGCTCACACCGAGACCGTGCAGACAGCCGTAAACGGCACTGTAAGGCCCAAAAACCCTCCTCTAGGTTATCCTATGTAGTGTTTTTCCACTATTTAGCTGGAGACGGGTGGAAAAACACTAATAGGAAATATTTTTTTAAATTTTAAACAGGCTGCTCTATTTGAAAAAAAGGAAAAATTTTTTCAAGGTATGAGGCAGTAACGAACCCTGAGCTGAATCCAACCGGCTATGGCTGCACACAGACTACAGGGCGAGCTGCGCTCACACCGAGACCGTGCAGACAGCCGTAAACGGCGCTGCAAGGCCCAAAAACCCCCCTCTAGGTTATCCTATGTAGTGTTTTTCCACAATTTAGCTGGAGACGGGTGGAAAAACACTAATAGGAAATTTGAGAAAAAATGTGCAGCAGGCTGCACTATGAGCAAAAAAGGACAACTGTGTGAGTCAGTGTGAACCCCCCCTGAGCTGAATACAACCGGGTATATGGCTGCACACAGACTACAGAGTGAGCTGCGCACACACACACACACACACAGAGAGACCTTGCAGAACGCTGTTAAAACAGCGCTGCAAGGCAAGAGCAAGGTGAACAGTGAAGAACACACAGCGTTTTGCTAAATTAGCCTTGGGAAAGGAAAATAAAGCAATTAGCTATCTCAACTGGCCCTCAGTTAGAACACAGCGTCCTGTCCCTAACTGAAATCACAGCAGTGTGAGCGCAAAATGGCGGCAGCGTTTTTTTATAGTGCATGGTGACATCAGTTCAGCATCCAATCACAGCCTTGCCAGTAGTTACATGCCCACCATGCTAAACAGGATATGCCCACACTTCCATTCATTCCTCATTGGCTGCTGCGTGCAGTTTGAATTCCGGGAACTTCCGATTCCGGTATCCGATACGCGGGAAGTATCGGAATTCGGTATCGGAATTCTGATACCGCAAGTATCGGCCGATACCCGATACTTGCGGTATCGGAATGCTCAACACTATTAGGGAGCCATGTCTCTTTTATCGGCGGGGAATAGTGACTGTTTACGAGTCTATCTCCAACAGATCTACCTTTTTTGAATGTGATTTGTGGGGAATCCCCCACCATCTCTCCGATGTCCCCATCCATGCTCAAAACGGACCAGTGTTTCTGTAATATTGTCCGTACTTTTTGAGCCCCGTTGTTGTAGGTGGTGATAAATCGGCAAGTCGGCACTTCTTCTCCCTTTGGAGCTGGCACCAAGAGACTGTCCCTATTCACCTTCTTCACCTCATTATAGGCCTTCTTAAGAATGCCCTTAGGGTAACCTCTGGCCAAAAACCGTGTTTGCAGGTCGTCTGCCTGTCTCTTATATTCCTCATCCGAGGAACAGTTGCGTCTTGCTCTGAGGTATTGGCCTTTTGGAATGCCTCTCTTCAGGGGTACCGGGTGGTGGCTGTCCCACCTGAGGAGGGCATTAGTAGAGGTAGGCTTTCTGTATGTCTTGGTGTCCAGATGTCCATCTGGTCTTTTTTGGATATACAGATCTAGAAAAGGTAATTCATCTCTGTGGCATTCAAAAGAAAAAGACAGTCCTAAATTGTTGTTGTTCAGTTTTGCCACAAAACTTGTTAGGGTGCCAATGTCTCCGTTCCAGATTAGCAGGACGTCATCTATATAAAGGGACCAAAAGGCTATATTGGTCTGTTCCTCCGTAAAGGGGTCCCCAAAAACCAAAGTTTCCTCCCACCAGCCCAGGAGCAAATTCGCGTAGGCAGGCGCACAGGAATTACCCATCGCGGTGCCCCTGAGCTGGTGGTAGGTGGAGCCATTGAACAGGAAATAATTTTTGGTTAAACAAAACTCCAACAGGTCCAGAATAAATATGTTATGTCCCAGGAATTGTTGACCCCTGCTTCTAATGAAGTATTCCACTGCTCTTAAGCCATCCCTGTGTCTTATAGACGAGTAGAGCGCCTCGACATCAATACTGCAGAGGAGGGCCCCTGGTTCTAGGGTCAACCCTTCTATTTTTCTCAGCAAATCCATTGGGTCTCTGGTATATGAATTCAATGATGTGACATATGTTTTAAGAACCTCGTCCAGGTAGATTCCTACATGATGGCTAAGGCTATTGATTCCTGAGACTATGGGTCTCCCCTTCAGTGGGGTCAGACCCTTATGGACCTTTGGGAGGCAATAGAAAGTTGCCATCACCGAATGTTGTGGAAGTAAAAATTCAAATTCATTCTTCTCAATCAAATCATTGTTCAAACCTCCATCTAGAATCATTTTAAGCTGTTTTTTGTATATAGCGGTGGGGTTTGAGGAGAGCTTTTCATAGTTCTCTGGATCATTAAGAATCTTTTCGCACATGTCTACATACTCCCCATGATTCATAACCACAATGTTCCCCCCTTTATCTGAGGATTTGATTATGATCTTGGGGTCCTTCTCTAAGCCCTTTAAAGTCTCCATCTCTACTTTGGATAGATTATACTTCCTCTTCATTGGTTCTTTCTCTAGATCTTCCAAGTCTCTGGTCACCAGCTCCTCAAAGATGTCTATTGCCGATCGATCACCTTGTATTGGGGGCAATTTTTTGCTTTTGCTTTTAAGTTTGGTAAATGGGCCCTTCCCCGTGTTTTCTGGAATGGAATCTGCCAAATTATACAAAAATCTAACATCTGCTAATAATGTATCCGGAATGTCCATCTCTCTACAAGTTCTCTTATCCTCTCTTATAAAAAACTTCTTCCACCTTAGTTTTCTTGTGAAGAGGTGCAAATCCTTCATACACTCAAAAGTTTGAAAGCTTGAAGTGGGTATGAAGTTTAACCCCTTATTAAGGACCCCAATTTCCAGATCACTGAGACTCCTAACAGAGAGGTTAATTACTTGTGGAGCTAAAGGTTGAGTCAATTGGTGTTGGGGTTGGACCGGTTCCTCAGGAAGTAGTCTCGGTCTAAAAAACGAGCCCCTCCCGGTCTCTCGTTAGGCCGTCCCCTTTGGTTACCTCTACCTCTGTGTTTACCTTTCGTATTTCGTGGACGTGTATCTGAATCAGACAAATCTGTGTCTGTGGATGATATATCAGTTTCAAATGTCCTAGTGGTTTGTCTGTTTAGTGGAAGATGATATGCCTTGTTATCTTTAAACTCCTGCAAGTCTCTTACAAAGTTCCGGTGTTTCCTCTCTTTTAAATGGAACTGATACCTTTCTACAGAGTTTTGTACCATGATAACTCTCACCCACATTACAGGAAATTTCGAGGTGAGATTGTTCCAATTATTTTGGCACTTGTTCGCATTTACTGCATCTCCATATGACAGGTGGGGGCAGCTGACATGCGATAGGTCACAGATATATGAACCTTGTGATTTATGTTTGTGTTCAAATACTCCCACACAGGAGTGTATACCATACCCCCTGGGTTGCTGACACACTAAGGTGTGTTTAGAGACTTTGGGGGTTGGATTTTGATACTATTCCCCTAGTTTGGGAATCTTTTTTTGTGGAGTCTTCTATGTTTTTTACTCAGTTGGACATACCAACTTTTTAGTATATATGAATTAAAAGTTAATTTTTATACTATTGGTCACACCCTGCTTCCGACATTATATTAGACTGGTGCATATTATATATTTTTTTTAATCTATTTTTTCTTGGGGCATGGCTGGTTTCTTGGCGAGAGGAGTTGATACTGAGTTGTGGGCAGTCGAGGCCAAGGAGGTCTTCTCGGAGCGTAATTTTGTACAGCCCAAATATACACCGACATATAACAATGCTTTCAAGGAGTTGACCAAAATTTACAAAAATCAGATCTGCAGTTGGTGGGAGGTACAAAGCCTTGATAATTACATCAAGGCGGGTATAGTTCCCCGCCATTTGAGAATCACACTTCAACCCGGATTCAGGTATAAAAATTCGAGTTTGAGTGAGCAGTGGGAAAAGGAAGCCACTGCAAGCTCCCTAAGGTTTATGAACCTTCTCTTGGAGGAAGAGAAAAAAACTCTAATAAATCTTAATGAGAGTCTCAGAGAACAAATTAACATTACCAAAAAGTTCTCTGCTGAACCAGACTTTTCCTCCAAGGAGACTGTTCTACAAAACTCTGTAGAAAGGTATCAGTTCCATTTAAAAGAGAGGAAACACCGGAACTTTGTAAGAGACTTGCAGGAGTTTAAAGATAACAAGGCATATCATCTTCCACTAAACAGACAAACCACTAGGACATTTGAAACTGATATATCATCCACAGACACAGATTTGTCTGATTCAGATACACGTCCACGAAATACGAAAGGTAAACACAGAGGTAGAGGTAACCAAAGGGGATGGCCTAACGAGAGACCGGGAGGGGCTCGTTTTTTAGACCGAGACTACTTCCTGAGGAACCGGTCCAACCCCAACACCAATTGACTCAACCTTTAGCTCCACAAGTAATTAACCTCTCTGTTAGGAGTCTCAGTGATCTGGAAATTGGGGTCCTTAATAAGGGGTTAAACTTCATACCCACTTCAAGCTTTCAAACTTTTGAGTGTGTGAAGGATTTGCACCTCTTCACAAGAAAACTAAGGTAGAAGAAGTTTTTTATAAGAGAGGATAAGAGAACTTGTAGAGAGATGGACATTCCGGATACAGTATTAGCAGACGTTAGATTTTTGTATAATTTGGCAGATTCCATTCCAGAAAACACGGGGAAGGGCCCATTTACCAAACTTAAAAGCAAAAGCAAAAAATTGCCCCCAATACAAGGTGATCGATCGGCAATAGACATCTTTGAGGAGCTGGTGACCAGAGACTTGGAAGATCTAGAGAAAGAACCAATGAAGAGGAAGTATAATCTATCCAAAGTAGAGATGGAGACTTTAAAGGGCTTAGAGAAGGACCCCAAGATCATAATCAAACCCTCAGATAAAGGGGGGAACATTGTGGTTATGAATCATGGGGAGTATGTAGACATGTGCGAAAAGATTCTTAATGATCCAGAGAACTATGAAAAGCTCTCCTCAAACCCCACCGCTATATACAAAAAACAGCTTAAAATGATTCTAGATGGAGGTTTGAACAATGATTTGATTGAGAAGAATGAATTTGAATTTTTACTTCCACAACATTCGGTGATGTCAACTTTGTATTGCCTCCCAAAGGTCCATAAGGGTCTGACCCCACTGAAGGGGAGACCCATAGTCTCAGGAATCAATAGCCTTAGCCATCATGTAGGAATCTACCTGGACGAGGTTCTTAAAACATATGTCACATCATTGAATTCATATATCAGAGACCCAATGGATTTGCTGAGAAAAATAGAAGGGTTGACCCTAGAACCAGGGGCCCTCCTCTGCAGTATTGATGTCGAGGCGCTCTACTCGTCTATAAGACACAGGGATGGCTTAAGAGCAGTGGAATACTTCATTAGAAGCAGGGGTCAACAATTCCTGGGACATAACATATTTATTCTGGACCTGTTGGAGTTTTGTTTAACCAAAAATTATTTCCTGTTCAATGGCTCCACCTACCACCAGCTCAGGGGCACCGCGATGGGTAATTCCTGTGCGCCTGCCTACGCGAATTTGCTCCTGGGCTGGTGGGAGGAAACTTTGGTTTTTGGGGACCCCTTTACGGAGGAACAGACCAATATAGCCTTTTGGTCCCTTTATATAGATGACGTCCTGCTAATCTGGAACGGAGACATTGGCACCCTAACAAGTTTTGTGGCAAAACTGAAGAACAACAATTTAGGACTGTCTTTTACTTTTGAATGCCACAGAGATGAATTACCTTTTCTAGATCTGTATATCCAAAAAAGACCAGATGGACATCTGGACACCAAGACATACAGAAAGCCTACCTCTACTAATGCCCTCCTCAGGTGGGACAGCCACCACCCGGTACCCCTGAAGAGAGGCATTCCAAAAGGCCAATACCTCAGAGCAAGACGCAACTGTTCCTCGGATGAGGAATATAAGAGACAGGCAGACGACCTGCAAACACGGTTTTTGGCCAGAGGTTACCCTAAGGGCATTCTTAAGAAGGCCTATAATGAGGTGAAGAAGGTGAATAGGGACAGTCTCTTGGTGCCAGCTCCAAAGGGAGAAGAAGTGCCGACTTGCCGATTTATCACCACCTACAACAACGGGGCTCAAAAAGTACGGACAATATTACAGAAACACTGGTCCGTTTTGAGCATGGATGGGGACATCGGAGAGATGGTGGGGGATTCCCCACAAATCACTTTCAAAAAAGGTAGATCTGTTGGAGATAGACACGTACACAGTCACTATTCCCCGCCGAAAAAAGAGACATGGCTCCCTAATCCACCTAAAGGCTGCCATAAATGTAGCGGGTGTATAGCCTGCCCGGTACTCACAGTAGGATCAAAGTTTCAAAGTGGAGTGACTGGGAAAGAATACGAAATCTACCATTTCATTAATTGCAGGTCCAAGGGAGTAATCTACAGAGCAGCGTGCATATGCGGCTTAGAATACGTTGGCAAGACTATACGCGAATTTAGGAGACGTGTAGGGGAACATCTGAGAGACATTGCACTTAATAGAGATACACCCCTGGCTAGGCATATTAACACTGAACACAATGGTGACAGTCGAGGAATTAGATTCATGGGGATTGACAGAATTGGTGCACCCAAGAGGGGGGGCAATTGGGACCAGATGTTACTACAATGTGAGACAAGATGGATCTTCCGCTTACGAACACAAACGCCGGAGGGGCAAAACGAAATTCTCACATACACCTGCTTCCTGGAAAATTAGCCCAAATATACATCATAGGGACCCTTTCCTTTCTTCCTCCTTTAATTTACATTAGGGTTTCTTTAGGACCAATAACAGGGACAGCCGTCGTGGAATGGGGGCGCCAATCTTGCGTTCTCTCTATCCTAGGGTGCCAACCTCCATTGCCAGGCAGGTATTGATAGGAGTTAATTAGGGACATTGGGTGTGTACATAACCCTATCTCTCCATCTATGTTTTTTTTCCGGTGCACCTCCCCCATGAGTCCCCCCTTCATCTCTCCGTGTTAACCACTCCATGTTCAATTTTTCCTTATCATTATTTTTGTAACTGTGTTTGGCCGTTTTGCTCCCCCTCTTTTTCTCTCTTTTTTTCCAACAGAGTTTGGGCTTGTGTCTTCACTGACCTCTAACTGCGGTTTCATTCCAGCTCGCAGGAGACAACCAGCATGTGCTCTTTTATTGCGATCCTCCCTTCAATGTTAAGGATATGTTAGGATCGGTGATATGAATTGTAGTCCATACCCTGTACAAATGGTGGGATGCTATCTATTGTACTTAGCAACCATGGAGGGGTTAATAACATTTTGTGTTTATCACGGCATCTGAGCTCGTGTAGAGACAGATGCAGGGTGATTACAAGACTCCGGAAAGTGGCTTACAACGTGAACACCTGGACTTGAGGTTACGATTGGGTGTCACGTTGTTATGGCAGCTGGACAGGGCCAGGGCACCAGTTGGTGATATACACGGCCCCATTGTTTGCTTTAGGACACGAAAAAGCACGCTACCATAGCAACCTTACCTAACATACACCGCCGGAAATGACGTGGGCGGTACGGGACTTAACTCTAAGAGCTGCGATAGGAGTGGATAGTGTGCCACCTTAGCAACCTGACGAGCACGCGCGGCCGGAAGTGACGCGTGCGGTCCAGCATTCGCGTTCCAGAAGGGGCACCTTGAACCTACGTCACGAATGGATAGTGTGCCACCGTAGCAACCTGACGAGCACGCACCGCCGGAAGTGACGCGTGCGGTTCAGCACTAGCGTTCCAGAGGGGGCGCCTTGAACCTACGTCACGAGACCCAGCCCAGAGGATTCTGGGCGGGTTATTTAAAACACGCGCAACGCTGACTAACAGTGATTGCCGATATACCCCTATATTGCGGATCCCCCACGGAGCGGGCGAGGATCCTTTTCTAACTTTCCCCTGATGAGTTGATCATAACGAAATGCGTAGGGAAACATGCGGTGATTATTGGGGTCTATACTACCTGCTCAAACAGTGTGGACGGGTTGATGTGCGGCCAGAATCACAGGCCCCCCCCTCTGTATGCTGTTACCACGAGAACTCTCACCCACATTACAGGAAATTTCGAGGTGAGATTGTTCCAATTATTTTGGCACTTGTTCGCATTTACTGCATCTCCATATGACAGGTGGGGGCAGCTGACATGCGATAGGTCACAGATATATGAACCTTGTGATTTATGTTTGTGTTCAAATACTCCCACACAGGAGTGTATACCATACCCCCTGTGTTGCTGACACACTAAGGTGTGTTTAGAGACTTTGGAGGTTGGATTTTGATACTATTCCCCTAGTTTGGGAATCTTTTTTTGTGGAGTCTTCTATGTTTTTTACTCAGTTGGACATACCAACTTTTTAGTATATATGAATTAAAAGTTAATTTTTATACTATTGGTCACACCCTGCTTCCGACAGTAGAAATATTAGCACTGAGGGTGCTTAAACTGATGTAGTGCATGAACAATTAAAAAAATGTTATTAGCATGTACAGTGTCTGTTTTACGACATGATCAAATGTAAAAGTCAAACATCAGAATGTCAGTTTGAGGCTAAATACTGTAGCAATATGTTATATGTTCATGTGGCCTCTAGGGGTCTCACTACTTTTATGTGTGTTCTATATTCTTTGTTTGGAACTTGTTGGATGTTGTTGTACTCAGAATTCATGCAATGGAGGTTGAGACATGATGTGAATAAAGAGCCTGGAGATACTCACAGAGTGTGATTTATGACAGGATTCATCAAACAGAACATGGTGGCAGCTGGGCACAGAACCTGCAAATTCTTAGAGCTTATATGAGGCTGGAACTGCACAGATCACTGCAACTGTAAGTACAGATTCCAGGACAGTACAGAAAAATGGAGACTGGTCTGAAGCCCCCTCAGAGACTGGATGTCACTTCATGTAATCTGTCCCAGACTTGGAGACATTGGAAGGAAGAGTTTACACTGTATGTGGATCTGACTGTGGGCCCCACTGATGACAAACGGAAAGTAAAGCTGTTTTATTACCTAATTGGGGAAAATGGCAGAGAATTAGCCCACACCTTGCTCCCAGACACAGACAACCTCCTCCTAGCAGACATTGTGCAGGCATTTGATAAACACTGTGACCCAAAGAAAATGAGACAGTGGAAAGATATAAGTTTTTCACAAGACATCAGGAGGATGGTGAAAATGTGGACAGATATCTGACAGAGCTGAAGAGACTTGCGGAAACATGTGGCTTTGGAGAGATCAGGGACAGTCTAATCAAGGACAGAATGGTGTGTGGCATAAAGGACAGTCATCTCAAAGAAAGATTACTGAGAGAGGAAGGCATGACTTTAGAGAAATGTATGCAAATCTGCAGGGCTGCTGAGCTCACAAAGCACAGCCTGAAGATGATGGCAGGCACCAGTGAGAATGATGATGACAAGGTACATGCAGTATCTATGAAAGGAAAGACAGGACCAGACTACCCTATAAACACTGTCCACTGCAAGTATTGTGGGAAAAGACATGAGAGAGACAAAACCAAGTGTCCAGCATATAGGGAAACCTGCAGGTCATGTGGCAAGAAGAATCATTCCTCTGCTGTCTGCAGGCAAGGAAGAGGCAAACAGTACAGACAGCTACACACTGTGACACCAGACACTGACAGTGTAGAGGACATTACATGGCTACAAATGCAGTCTACAACAGAGAAAGTCAATGTAGTCGGGCAGTCAGTAGTGAAGGATGCCAAGCAGCTTTATGCAACATTCTTGTTGGATGAGAAGCCCATTAGATTTCAGCTGGATTGTGGAGCAAGCTGCAATGTAATTTCAGTTGATCTGCTAAACAAACAGGTTTCTATTGAGCCAACTGACAAGGTACTGGTGATGTACAACAAAAGTGTTCTGAAACCAATGGGGACATGTAAGCTAAAAATACGAAACCCATGTAACAGAAAGAGTTATAGAGTTGAATTTACTGTGTTACGGGGTGGTAACCATGTACCATTACTGGCAGTAAAAGCAGTTCAGGCAATGGACTTAATAAAAGTACAGTCTCAGAACACTATGTCTGTTGAAGTTGCCCAGGATATACAAAATCCAAAGCTAAATGCAGAGCACAACTTGGACATGCAGAAAATAAAAGCAGAGTATGCTGATGTATTTGAAGGTAATGGATGCTTTGAAGGTAAATATAGGCTAGAAATTGACAACACAGTGCAGCCCACCAGATTACCTACAAGAAGAGTGCCTGTAGCGTTAATGCAACCGCTGAAAGTAGAACTGCAAGATCTACAGAGAAGAGGCATGATAGCACCAGTCCATAAGAGCACAGATTGGATCAGCAGTTTGGTCATAGTGCAGAAACCATCGGGCAAGTTAAGAATATGTATTGATCCTAAGCCACTCAACAAGGCGCTGAAACAAAATCATTACCCAATGCCAACATTAGATGATGTTCTACCAGATTTATCAAAGGCTAAAATATTTTCTGTATGTGATGTAAAAAATGGATTCTGGCATGTGGCCCTGACTGAAGATTCAAGTTTATTGACAACATTTTCTTCACCATTTGGACGCTTTAAATGGCTGAAAATGCCCATGGGACTAAAACCTGCTCCAGAGATATTCCAGCAGAAATTGATGCAGGCTTTGGAAGGACTTACTGGAGTGAAGACAATAGCGGATGATATCCTAGTAGTGGGAGAAGGTGAAAATATGGAATCTGCAATCAAGGATCACGATCAGAAGATGATACAATTTTTGGACAGATGCAGAGAAAAAAAACATAAAGCTGAATTTGGACAAATTCAAATTGAAAATGACAGAAGTGGCCTATATTGGTCATCGACTGACTTCAACTGGGGTCAAAGTGGATCCTGAAAAGGTGAGAGCAATACAAGATTTGCCTACCCCTACTGATGTTTCTGGAGTACAACGATTTTTGGGCATGGTGAATTATCTCTCAAAATTTTGCAGACATCTGTCAGACATGTGTGAGCCACTGAGACAGCTAACCCACAAAGATGTGTGCTGGGAATGGACAGAAAGCCAGGAGACTGCTTTCCGAGCAGTAAAGAATGCCATTGCAGATACAGCAACCCTAAAGTATTTCGATCCAGATCGAGAACTGGTGGTACAATGTGATGCTTCGGAAAAAGGCCTTGGAGCCACATTAATGCAGAACAAACAGCCAATTACATTTGCAAGCAGAGCCCTTACAACAACAGAGCAGGGATATGCGCAGATTGAGAAGGAACTACTGGCTGTGGTATTTGGGATGGAGAAGTTTCAGCAGTACACCTACGGTCGACGGGTAACAGTGCAGTCGGATCACAAACCATTGGAGAGCATTACAAAGAAACCATTACTAAATGCCCCAAAGAGACTACAGCGCATGCTGTTGCGACTTCAGAAATATGATGTTGACATCGGGTATTGTCCAGGAAGAGACTTACTGATTGCAGATACGCTAAGCAGAGCGTACCTTCCTATCACAAATGATGAGGAGGAAGACATTGAAACCATCAATATGTGTAACTACATTGCAGTGTCAAAAGAATAGGTCAAGCAAATCCAGACTTTTACAGAGAAGGATAAAAGTCTCCAGAGTTTAAAGACTGTCATCTTGCAGGGCTGGCCAAAATACAAGCAGCATGCTCCAAGGGAAGTCTCACCATTCTTCCACATAAGAGATGAATTGTCAGTGCAGCAAGGAATCATCTTTAAAGGACACAGGGCTGTTATACCTGAAGTTCTCAGAAGAGGCATATTGAAGACATTGCACTCTTCTCACTTAGGCATGGAAGGATGCCTACGTCGTGCACGAGAATCAGTTTATTGGCCAGGAATGAATGACCACATAAAAAATTACATAGCACAATGTGAAATATGTGCATCCTGCAATGATAAGCAACCAAAGGAAACATTGCAACCTCATGAAATTCCACATAGGCCTTGGTCAAAAATAGGAACAGACTTGTTCACATGGAATGACAAAGAATACCTGATTACAGTGGACTATTTCTCTAACTTCTGAGAGGTTGATTTGGTGCAGGACACAAGGGCGAGAACAGTGATTAAAAAACTCAAGGCCCATTTTGCCAGGTATGGCATTCCAGATATCGTTTTCTCTGACAATGCGGCACAGTTTACGTCGAAGAATTCAAAACTTTCAGTAAGAAATGGGAATTTGAACACCAGACGTCTTCTCCAAGATATCCTCAGAGTAATGGGAAAGCAGAGTCAGCAGTAAAAACGGCCAAAAGACTCATGCAGAAAGCAAACCAGGCGGGTGCTGATGTACAGGTATATCTGTCTATACTGGATCATAGAAACACACCCACCCAAGGCCTAGACAGCAGTCCGGCACAGAGGCTCATGAGTAGGCGTACAAAGACACTAGTACCAACTGCGTGTCATCTGTTAGAGCCAAAGCTGCTGGGAAACATCGAAGCTAAATTACAGAAGAATCAAGCTAGGCAAGCTTTCTATTACAATAAATCTGCAAAGGATCTGCCTGAGCTCCAGAGAAATGACAACATTCGGCTGCAGCCAAGCACCACATTTGACAAACACTGGCAAAAGGCAAAGGTTGTCCAGAAACTGGGACCTCGGTCTTACGAAATTCTAACAGACGACGGAAGGAGACTAAGGAGGAATCGAAGATATTTGAGGAAAACGCAAGAAAGAGATGATTCATGGCCTTTTGAACAGTATCCAGACACCCAAGACAACGAGGCAGCAAGTACAAGTCAGGCACCAACAGTGACAGCTGACCATCAGGGTGAGGACTCTGGCCAGAGACAGACAATATCAGAAGAACTACCAGATGTACCAGATGTAGAAAGTGACACATCTTATATTACCAGAGCTGGCAGAATTAGCAAAAAGCCGGCGCACCTCAAAGATTATATCTAACTGGACGTACTAGGTTAATTTCTAACTTTGTCATAGTATACATTAGTTTAGTATCTTTTATTGTTCCTCTAGTTAAAAGAGAAAGGATGTAGCAATATGTTATATGTTCATGTGGCCTCTAGGGGTCTCACTACTTTTATGTGTGTTCTATATTCTTTGTTTGGAACTTGTTGGATGTTGTTGTACTCGGAATTCATGTAATGGAGGTTGAGACATGATGTGAATAAAGAGCCTGGAGATACTCACAGAGTGTGATTTATGACAGGATTCATCAAACAGAACAAATACCCTGTCTGAAAAACAACTCTGACATCCAACTCTGACAACTGAGTTTGATATTTGACTTTGTGAAGAAAGTCAGATATGAAAGTCAGACAACATTTAAATTTGGCTTGGGGAGGTCAGTGTGAAAGTTCCAATGAGTTTCAAACACATATGTGCACTTGAAATTACATAACCAAATTGAAGGCTCAACGTTCTTTAACCCCTTCACCCCAAAGCCTGTTTTCAACTTCCTGACCAGGCCATTTTTTTCAATTCTGACCACTGTCACTTTATGAGGTCATAACTCTGAAAAACTTCAATGGATCCTGGTGATTCCGAGTTTGTTTTCTCGTGACATATTGTACTTTATGATAGTGGTAACATTTCTTCGATTTGACATGCGTTTATTTGTGAAAAAAATGGAAATTTGGCGAAAATTTAGAAAATTTTGCAATTTTTAAACTTTTAGTTTTTATGCCCTTAGTAGAGAGTCACATCATAAAAAATAGTGAATAAATAACATTATCCACATGTCTGCTTTACATTAGCACAATTTTGGAAACATAATTATTTTGTTAGGAAGTTATAAGGGTTAAAAATTGACCAGCGATTTCTCATTTTTACAACAAAATTTGCAAAACCATTTTTTTAGGGACTACCTCACACTTGAAGTGACTTTGAGGGGTGTATATGACAGCACATGCCCAAAAGTGACACCATTCTAAAAATTGCACCCCTCAAGGTACTCAAAATCACATTTAAAAAGTTGAGTAACCCTTCAGGTGCTTCACAGGAATTTTTGGAATGTTTAAAAAAATTGAACATTTAACTTTTTTTTCACAAAATTTTTACTTCAGATCCAATTTGTTTTATTTTACCAAGGGTAACAATAGAAATTGGATCACAAAAGTTGTTGGACAATTTGTCCTGAGTATGTCAATACCCCATATGTGGGAGTAAACCACTGTTTGGGCACATGGCAGAGCTCGGAAGGGAAGGAGCGCCATTTAACTTTTCAATGTAAAATTTGCTGGAATTTAGATCGGACACCATGTCGTGTTTGGAGAGCATCTGATGTGCCTAAACAGTGAAAAAACCCCACAAGTGACACCATTTTGGAAAGTAGACACCCTAAGGAACTAATCTAGATTTTTGGTGAGCCCTTTAAACCTCCAAGTGCTTCACAGAAATCTATAATGTAAAGCCATAAAAAAATCATGTTTTTTTCACAAAAAATGTATCTTTTCGCCCCAAATTTTTTATTTTCCCATGGGTAACAGGACAAATAGGACCCCAAAAGTTGTTGTTCAATTTGTCCTGAGTAAACCACTGTTTGAGCCCATGGCAGAGCTCGGAAGGGAAGGAGCGCCGTTTGACTTTTCAATGCAAAATTGGCTGGAATTGAGTTCGGAACCCATGTCGTGTTTGGAGAGCCCCTGATGTGCCTAAACAGTGGAAACCCCCCACAAGTGACCCCATTTTGGAAAGAAGACCCCATAAGGAACTTATCTATATGTGTGGTGAGCACTTTTAACCCCCAATTGTTTCACTAAAGTTTAGAATGTGGAGCCATGAAAATTCAAAAAAATTTTTTCTATCCACAAAATAATCTTTTAGCCCACAATTTTTTTTCCAAGAGTAACAGGAGAAATTGGACCCCAAAAGTTGTTGTCCAATTTGTCCTGAGTACGGTGATACCCCATTTGTGGGGGAACCACCGTTTGGGCGCACGACAGATAGACCCCCCAAGGAACTTATCTAGATGTGTTGTGAGAACTTTGAACCCCCAAGAGTTTCACTAAAGTTTATAACGCAGACCCATGAAAATAAAAGATATATTTTTTTCCACGAAAATGATATTTTTGCCCCCAAATTTTTATTTTCCCAAGGGTAGCAGGACAAATTGGACTCCAAGAGTTGTTGTCCAATTTGTCCTGAGTACGCTGATACCCCAAATGTGGGGGGAACCACTGTTTGGGCGCACGGCAGAGATCGGAAGGGACGGAGCACCGTTTGGAATGCAGACTTAGATGGATTGGCCTGCAGGCGTCACGTTGCATTTGCAGAGCCCCTGATGTGTTGTGAATTCTGTGGTCAAGCTCCCTCCTGTGGTCATGAGTGGTACTTCGGCTGGTTCTGTCTATGAGCTTCCTCAGGTGGATGTGAGTGGGGCTGCGGCTTCTGAGTTTCCTTCCTCAGGTGACGAGGTTAAGTCGTTAGGTGCTGCTCTATTTAACTCCACCTAGTTCTTTGTTCCTGGCCTCCAGTCAATGTTCCAGTATTGGTCTTGCTTTCTCCTGGATCGTTCTTGTGGCCTGTCTGCCCTGCATAAGCTAAGTTTTGCTTGTGTTACTTTTGTTTGCTATATTTTCTGTCCAGCTTGCTATATTGGTTTTTCTTGCTTGCTGGAAGCTCTGAGACGCAGAGGGAGCACCTCTGTACCGTTAGTCGGTGCGGAGGGTCTTTTTGCCCCCTCTGCGTGGTTGTTTGTAGGTTTTTATGCTGACCGCAAAGCTATCTTTCCTATCCTCGGTCTATTCAGTAAGTCGGGCCTCACTTTGCTAAAATCTATTTCATCTCTGTGTTTGTATTTTCACCTTAACTCACAGTCATTATATGTGGGGGGCTGCCTTTTCCTTTGGGGAATTTCTCTGAGGCAAGGTAGGCTTATTTTTCTATCTTCAGGGCTAGCTAGTTTCTCAGGCTGTGCCGAGTTGCATAGGGAGCGTTAGGTGCAATCCACGGCTACCTCTAGTGTGGTATGATAGGATTAGGGATTGCGGTCAGCAGAGTTCCCACATCTCAGAGCTCATCCTATGTTAGTAACTGTCAGGTCACTTTGTGTGCTCTTAACCACTAGGTCCATTGTGGTTCTGAATCACCTGTTCATAACAGTACTGGAGGCCCAAAGTACTAATGCTTCTCAATAGAGGGAAAAGAGAAGTTCTGAGACCATTTTTTTTTCTCTGTACTGTGTTTTGTCTTTCTTTTCCCCTAGACATTTGGGTGGTTCAGGACACAGGTGTAGTGATGGACATTAAAGATCTGTCTTCTTGTGTGGATCATCTCACTGCAAGAGTACAAAATATTCAAGACTTTGTGGTTCA
The DNA here is from genome assembly GCF_032444005.1 of Ranitomeya imitator. Taxonomy (NCBI): domain Eukaryota; kingdom Metazoa; phylum Chordata; class Amphibia; order Anura; family Dendrobatidae; genus Ranitomeya; species Ranitomeya imitator. Next base: position 240,330,769 of record NC_091282.1, read on the forward strand.
GAATTCTATGTCAGAGCCAAGAATTCCTATTCCTGATTTGTTTTCTGGAGATAGAGCTAATTTTTTTAGTTTAAGAATAATTGTAAACTGTTTCTGGCTTTGAAACCCCGCTCCTCTGGTGACCCAGTTCAACAAGTTAAGATCATTATTTCTTTATTACGTGGCGACCCTCAAGACTGGGCATTTTCCCTTGCGCCAGGAGATCCTGCATTATGTAATATTGATGCGTTTTTTCTGGCGCTCGGATTGCTGTATGATGAACATAATTCAGTGGATCAGGCAGAGAAAAATTTGCTGGCTCTGTCTCAGGGTCAGGATGAGGTAGAGATATATTGTCAGAAATTTAGGAAGTGGTCTGTGCTCACTCAATGGAATGAATGTGCGCTGGCAGCAATTTTCAGAAAAGGTCTCTCTGAAGCCCTTAAGGATGTCATGGTGGGATTTCCTATGCCTGCTGGTCTGAATGAGTCTATGTCTTTGGCCATTCAGATCGGTCGACGCTTGCGTGAGCGTAAAACTGTGCACCATTTGGCGGTATTATCTGAGCATGGACCTGAGCCTATGCAGTGCGATAGGACTTTGACTAGAGCTGAACGGCAAGAACACAGACGTCAGAATGGGCTGTGTTTTTACTATGGTGATTCCACTCATGCTATCTCCGATTGTCCTAAGCGCACTAAGCGGTTCGCTAGGTCTGCCACCATTGGTACGGTACAGTCGAAATTTCTTTTGTCCGTTACTTTGATCTGCTCTTTGTCATCCTATTCTGTCATGGCATTTGTGGATTCAGGCGCTGCCCTGAATTTGATGGACTTGGAGTTTGCCAGGCGTTGTGGTTTTTTCTTGGAGCCCTTGCAGCATCCTATTCCATTGAGAGGAATTGATGCTACGCCTTTGGTCGTGTTGGGGTTGCCATGGCTACAAGTCCATAACCCAGTATTGGATTGGAAATCAATGTCTGTGTCCAGCTGGGGTTGTCAGGGGGTACATGGTGATGTTCCTTTTCTGTCTATTTCATCATCCACCCCTTCTGAGGTCCCAGAGTTCTTGTCGGATTACCGGGATGTATTTGATGAGCCCAAGTCCAGTGCCCTACCTCCGCATAGGGATTGTGATTGTGCTATCGATTTGATTCCTGGTAGTAAGTTTCCTAAAGGTCGACTGTTTAATTTGTCTGTGCCTGAGCACGCCGCTGTGAGGAGTTACGTAAAGGAATCCTTGGAGAAGGGTCATATTCGCCCGTCGTCGCCGCCATTGGGAGCAGGGTTCTTTTTTGTGGCAAAGAAGGATGGTTCGCTGAGACCTTGTATTGATTACCGCCTTCTAAATAAAATCACGGTCAAATTTCTGTACCCCTTGCCGCTGCTGTCTGATTTGTTTGCTCGGATTAAGGGGGCTAGTTGGTTCACCAAGATAGATCTTCGTGGTGCGTATAATCTTGTGCATATTAAACAGGGCGATGAATGGAAAACAGCATTTAATACGCCCGAGGGCCATTTTGAGTACCTGGTTATGCCATTCGGGCTTTCTAATGCTCCATCAGTGTTTCAGTCCTTTATGCATGACATCTTCCGAGAGTACCTGGATAAATTCCTGATTGTATACTTGGATGATATTTTGGTCTTCTCGGATGATTGGGAGTCTCACGTGAAGCAGGTCAGAATGGTGTTCCAGGTTCTGCGTGCTAATTCTTTGTTTGTGAAGGGGTCAAAGTGTCTCTTTGGTGTTCAGAAGGTTTCATTTTTGGGGTTCATTTTTTCCCCTTCTACTATCGAGATGGACCCTGTTAAAGTTCAGGCCATTTATGATTGGACTCAGCCGACATCTGTGAAGAGTCTGCAAAAGTTCCTGGGCTTTGCTAATTTTTATCGTCGCTTCATCAATAATTTTTCTAGTATTGCTAAACCGTTGACTGAGTTAACCAAGAAGGGTGCTGATGTGGTCAATTGGTCTTCTGCTGCTGTGGAAGCTTTTCAAGAGTTGAAGCATCGTTTTTCTTCTGCCCCTGTGTTGTGCCAACCAGATGTTTCGCTCCCGTTCCAGGTCAAGGTTGATGCTTCTGAGATTGGAGCAGGGACTGTTTTGTCGCAAAGAAGTTCTGATGGCTCGGTGATGAAACCTGTTGTGAATTCTGTGGCTGAATTCACTCCTGTGGTCACAAGTGGTACTGCAGCTTCTGGGCTTCCTCCCTCAGGTGTTCTGGTGAGCTCGTTGGCTGCCTTGTTATTTAACTCCACCTGATTCTGTCTTCCTTGCTCCTTGTCAATGTTCCAGTGTTGGATCTGAGCTTCTGGATCTTTCCTGTGGCCTGCTGCTCTGCTTAGATAAGTGCTTCTTTGCTTTTGTTGCTGTTTTTTCTGTCCAGCTTGTCTATTCGTTTTTGCTGGAAGCTCTGAGACGCAAAGGGTGTACCGCCGTGCCGTTAGTTCGGCACGGTGGGTCTTTTTGCCCCCTTTGCGTGGTTTTTTGCTTTAGGGTTTTTTGTAGACTGCAAAGTTCTCTTTGCTATCCTCGCTCTATCTAGAATATCGGGCCTCACTTTGCTGAATCTATTTCATCCCTACGTTTTGTCTTTTCATCTTGCTAACAGTCATTATATGTGGGGGGCTGCCTTTTCCTTTGGGGTATTTCTCTGAGGCAAGTCAGGCTTGTATTTCTATCTTCAGGCTAGTCAGTTCCTCAGGCTGTGCCGAGTTGCATAGGTAGTGTCAGGCGCAATCCACAGCTGCCTTTAGTTGTGTTTAGGATAGGTTCAGGTATTGCGGTCTACAGAGATTCCACGTCTCAGAGCTCGTTCTATTGTTTTTGGGTTATTGTCAGATCACTGTATGTGCTCTGATTACTGCACACTGTGTTACTGGATTGCCTTCATAACAGTACAAGGAGCCCTACTAATGATTCTCAATAGAGGGAAAAAAGAAGTTCTGACATCATTTTTTTTTCTCAGCTCTGTGTTCAGTCTTTTTTTTCCCCTAGACATTAGGGTGCTTCAGGACACAGCTGTGGACATGGATATTCAGGCTCTGTGCTCTTCAATGGATAATCTCGTTATAAATGTGCAAAAGATTCAAGATACAATTGATCAGAAATCTATGCTAGAACCAAGAATTCCTATTCCTGATTTGTTTTTTGGTGATAGAACTAAGTTTCTGAGCTTCAAAAATAATTGTAAGCTATTTCTGGCCTTGAAACCTCATTCTTCTGGTAATTCAGTTCAACAGGTTTTGATTATTATTTCTTTTTTGCGCGGCGACCCTCAGGACTGGGCATTTTCTCTTGCGCCAGGAGACCCTGCATTGAGTGGTGTCGATGCGTTTTTCCTGGCGCTCGGATTGCTGTACGATGAGCCTAATTCAGTGGATCAGGCTGAGAAAAATTTGCTGGCTTTGTGCCAGGGTCAGGATGATATAGAAGTATATTGTCAGAAATTTAGGAAGTGGTCAGTACTCACTCTGTGGAATAAATCTGCGCTGGCAGCTTTGTTCAGAAAGGGTCTCTCTGAGGCTCTTAAGGATGTCATGGTGGGTTTTCCTATGACTGCTGGTTTGAATGAGTCTATGTCTTTGGCCATTCAGATCGGTCGTCGCTTGCGCGAGCGTAAATCTGTGCACCATCTGGCGGTATTGTCTGAGATTAAACCTGAGCCTATGCAGTGCGATAGGACTATGACCAGAGTTGAACGGCAAGAACACAGACGTCTGAATGGGCTGTGTTTCTACTGTGGTGATTCCACTCATGCTATTTCTGATTGTCCTAAGCGCACTAAGCGGTTCGATAGGTCTGCCGTCATTGGTACTGTACAGTCCAAATTCCTTCTGTCCATTACCTTGATATGCTCTTTGTCATCGTATTCTGTCATGGCGTTTGTGGATTCAGGCGCTGCCCTGAATCTGATGGATTTGGATTATGCTAAACGTTGTGGGTTTTTCTTGGAGCCTTTGCGGTGTCCTATTCCGTTGAGAGGAATTGATGCTACACCTTTGGCCAAGAATAAACCTCAGTACTGGGCCCAGCTGACCATGTGCATGGCTCCTGCACATCAGGAAGTTATTCGCTTTCTGGTGCTACATAATCTGCATGATGTGGTCGTGTTGGGGTTGCCATGGCTACAAACCCATAATCCAGTATTGGATTGGAACTCTATGTCGGTATCCAGCTGGGGTTGTCAGGGGGTACATGGTGATGTTCCATTTTTGTCTATTTCATCATCCACTCCTTCTGAGGTCCCAGAGTTCTTGTCTGATTATCAGGATGTATTTGAAGAGCCCAAGTCCGATGCCCTACCTCCGCATAGGGATTGTGATTGTGCTATCAATTTGATTCCTGGTAGTAAATTCCCTAAAGGTCGTTTATTTAATTTATCCGTGCCTGAACACACCGCTATGCGCAGTTATGTGAAGGAATCCCTGGAGAAGGGACATATTCGCCCATCGTCATCACCACTGGGAGCAGGGTTCTTTTTTGTAGCCAAGAAGGATGGTTCGCTGAGACCGTGTATTAATTACCGCCTTCTTAATAAGATCACTGTTAAGTTTCAGTATCCTTTGCCATTGTTATCTGACTTGTTTGCTCGGATTAAGGGGGCTAGTTGGTTCACTAAGATAGATCTTCGTGGTGCGTATAATCTGGTGAGAATCAGGCAAGGAGATGAATGGAAAACGGCATTTAATATGCCCGAGGGTCATTTTGAGTATTTAGTGATGCCGTTCGGACTTGCCAATGCTCCATCTGTTTTTCAGTCTTTTATGCATGACATCTTCCGTGAGTGTCTGGATAAATTCCTGATTGTTTACTTGGATGACATTTTGATCTTCTCAGATGATTGGGAGTCTCATGTGAAGCAGGTCAGAATGGTTTTCCAGGTCCTGCGTGCTAATTCTTTGTTCGTGAAGGGATCAAAGTGTCTCTTCGGTGTGCAGAAAGTTTCATTTTTGGGGTTCATCTTTTCCCCTTCTACTATCGAGATGGATCCGGTTAAGGTCCAAGCCATCCAGGATTGGACTCAGCCGACATCTCTGAAAAGTCTGCAAAAGTTCCTGGGCTTTGCTAATTTTTATCGTCGCTTCATCTGTAATTTTTCTAGCATTGCCAAACCATTGACCGATTTGACCAAGAAGGGTGCTGATTTGGTTAATTGGTCTTCTGCTGCCGTGGAAGCTTTTCAGGAGTTGAAGCGTCGTTTTTGTTCTGCCCCTGTGTTGTGTCAACCAGATGTTTCTCTTCCGTTCCAGGTCGAGGTTGATGCTTCTGAGATTGGAGCAGGGGCGGTTTTGTCACAGAGATGTTCTGGTTGCTCAGTGTTGAAACCATGTGCTTTCTTTTCCAGGAAGTTTTCTGCTTCTGAGCGTAATTATGATGTGGGCAACCGAGAGTTGCTGGCCATGAAGTGGGCATTCGAGGAGTGGCGTCATTGGCTTGAAGGAGCTAAGCATCGCGTGGTGGTATTGACTGATCATAAGAACCTTACTTATCTCGAGTCTGCCAAGCGCTTGAATCCTAGACAGGCCCGTTGGTTGTTATTTTTTGCTCGCTTCGATTTTGTGATTTCGTACCTTCCGGGCTCTAAAAATGTGAAGGCGGATGCTCTGTCTAGGAGTTTTGTGCCCGACTCTCCGGGTTTATCTGAGCCGGCGAGTATCCTCAAGGAAGGAGTCATTGTGTCTGCCATCTCCCCTGATTTGCGGCGAGTGTTGCAAAAATTTCAGGCTAATAAACCTGATCGTTGTCCGGCCGAGAAACTGTTCGTCCCTGATAGGTGGACTAGTAAAGTTATCTCTGAACTTCATTGTTCGGTGTTGGCTGGTCATCCAGGAATCTTTGGTACCAGAGAGTTAGTGGCTAGATCCTTCTGGTGGCCATCTCTGTCACGGGATGTACGTACTTTTGTGCAGTCCTGTGGGATTTGTGCTAGGGCTAAGCCCTGCTGTTCACGTGCCAGTGGGTTGCTTTTGCCCTTGCCGGTCCCGAAGAGGCCTTGGACACATATTTCGATGGATTTCATTTCTGACCTTCCCGTTTCTCAAAAGATGTCAGTCATTTGGGTGGTCTGTGATCGCTTTTCCATCTGGTGCCCTTGGTTAAATTGCCTTCCTCCTCTGATTTGGTGCCTTTGTTCTTCCAGCATGTGGTTCGTTTGCATGGCATTCCTGAGAATATTGTTTCTGACAGAGGTTCCCAGTTTGTTTCAAGGTTCTGGCGAGCCTTTTGTGGTAGGATGGGCATTGACCTATCTTTTTCCTCGGCTTTCCATCCTCAGACTAATGGCCAGACCGAACGAACCAATCAGACCTTGGAAACATATCTGAGATGTTTTGTTTCTGCAGACCAGGATGATTGGGTGTCCTTTTTGCCGTTGGCTGAGTTCGCCCTTAATAATCGGGCCAGCTCGGCTACCTTGGTCTCTCCATTTTTCTGCAATTCTGGGTTCCATCCTCGTTTCTCTTCAGGACAGGTTGAGTCTTCGGACTGTCCTGGTGTGGATTCTGTGGTGGACAGGTTGCAGCAGATCTGGACTCAGGTAGTGGACAATTTGACCTTGTCCCAGGAGAAGGCTCAACTTTTCGCTAATCGCAGACGCCGTGTGGGTCCCCGACTTCGTGTTGGGGATCTGGTTTGGTTATCTTCTCGTCATATTCCTATGAAGGTTTCCTCTCCTAAATTTAAACCTCGTTTTATTGGTCCATATAGGATTTCTGAGATTCTCAATCCTGTGTCCTTTCGTCTGACCCTCCCGGACTCCTTTTCCATACATAATGTATTCCATAGGTCGTTGTTGCGGAGATACGTGGCACCTATGGTTCCATCTGTTGAGCCTCCTGCCCCTGTTTTGGTGGAGGGGGAATTGGAGTATATTGTTGAGAAAATTTTGGATTCTCGTGTCTCTAGACGGAAACTCCAGTATCTGGTTAAATGGAAGGGTTACGCTCAGGAAGATAATTCCTGGATTTTTGCCTCTGATGTCCATGCTCCAGATCTTGTTCGTGCCTTTCATGTGGCTCATCCTGGTCGGCCTGGGGGCTCTGGTGAGGGTTCGGTGACCCCTCCTCAAGGGGGGGTACTGTTGTGAATTCTGTGGCTGAATTCACTCCTGTGGTCACAAGTGGTACTGCAGCTTCTGGGCTTCCTCCCTCAGGTGTTCTGGTGAGCTCGTTGGCTGCCTTGTTATTTAACTCCACCTGATTCTGTCTTCCTTGCTCCTTGTCAATGTTCCAGTGTTGGATCTGAGCTTCTGGATCTTTCCTGTGGCCTGCTGCTCTGCTTAGATAAGTGCTTCTTTGCTTTTGTTGCTGTTTTTTCTGTCCAGCTTGTCTATTCGTTTTTGCTGGAAGCTCTGAGACGCAAAGGGTGTACCGCCGTGCCGTTAGTTCGGCACGGTGGGTCTTTTTGCCCCCTTTGCGTGGTTTTTTGCTTTAGGGTTTTTTGTAGACTGCAAAGTTCTCTTTGCTATCCTCGCTCTATCTAGAATATCGGGCCTCACTTTGCTGAATCTATTTCATCCCTACGTTTTGTCTTTTCATCTTGCTAACAGTCATTATATGTGGGGGGCTGCCTTTTCCTTTGGGGTATTTCTCTGAGGCAAGTCAGGCTTGTATTTCTATCTTCAGGCTAGTCAGTTCCTCAGGCTGTGCCGAGTTGCATAGGTAGTGTCAGGCGCAATCCACAGCTGCCTTTAGTTGTGTTTAGGATAGGTTCAGGTATTGCGGTCTACAGAGATTCCACGTCTCAGAGCTCGTTCTATTGTTTTTGGGTTATTGTCAGATCACTGTATGTGCTCTGATTACTGCACACTGTGTTACTGGATTGCCTTCATAACAGTACAAGGAGCCCTACTAATGATTCTCAATAGAGGGAAAAAAGAAGTTCTGACATCATTTTTTTTTCTCAGCTCTGTGTTCAGTCTTTTTTTTCCCCTAGACATTAGGGTGCTTCAGGACACAGCTGTGGACATGGATATTCAGGCTCTGTGCTCTTCAATGGATAATCTCGTTATAAATGTGCAAAAGATTCAAGATACAATTGATCAGAAATCTATGCTAGAACCAAGAATTCTTGTTCCTGATTTGTTTTTTGGTGATAGAACTAAGTTTCTGAGCTTCAAAAATAATTGTAAGCTATTTCTGGCCTTGAAACCTCATTCTTCTGGTAATTCAGTTCAACAGGTTTTGATTATTATTTCTTTTTTGCGCGGCGACCCTCAGGACTGGGCATTTTCTCTTGCGCCAGGAGACCCTGCATTGAGTGGTGTCGATGCGTTTTTTCCTGGCGCTCGGATTGCTGTACGATGAGCCTAATTCAGTGGATCAGGCTGAGAAAAATTTGCTGGCTTTGTGCCAGGGTCAGGATGATATAGAAGTATATTGTCAGAAATTTAGGAAGTGGTCAGTACTCACTCTGTGGAATGAATCTGCGCTGGCAGCTTTGTTCAGAAAGGGTCTCTCTGAGGCTCTTAAGGATGTCATGGTGGGTTTTCCTATGACTGCTGGTTTGAATGAGTCTATGTCTTTGGCCATTCAGATCGGTCGTCGCTTGCGCGAGCGTAAATCTGTGCACCATCTGGCGGTATTGTCTGAGATTAAACCTGAGCCTATGCAGTGCGATAGGACTATGACCAGAGTTGAACGGCAAGAACACAGACGTCTGAATGGGCTGTGTTTCTACTGTGGTGATTCCACTCATGCTATTTCTGATTGTCCTAAGCGCACTAAGCGGTTCGATAGGTCTGCCGTCATTGGTACTGTACAGTCCAAATTCCTTCTGTCCATTACCTTGATATGCTCTTTGTCATCGTATTCTGTCATGGCGTTTGTGGATTCAGGCGCTGCCCTGAATCTGATGGATTTGGATTATGCTAAACGATGTGGGTTTTTCTTGGAGCCTTTGCGGTGTCCTATTCCGTTGAGAGGAATTGATGCTACACCTTTGGCCAAGAATAAACCTCAGTACTGGGCCCAGCTGACCATGTGCATGGCTCCTGCACATCAGGAAGTTATTCGCTTTCTGGTGCTACATAATCTGCATGATGTGGTCGTGTTGGGGTTGCCATGGCTACAAACCCATAATCCAGTATTGGATTGGAACTCTATGTCGGTATCCAGCTGGGGTTGTCAGGGGGTACATGGTGATGTTCCATTTTTGTCTATTTCATCATCCACTCCTTCTGAGGTCCCAGAGTTCTTGTCTGATTATCAGGATGTATTTGAAGAGCCCAAGTCCGATGCCCTACCTCCGCATAGGGATTGTGATTGTGCTATCAATTTGATTCCTGGTAGTAAATTCCCTAAAGGTCGTTTATTTAATTTATCCGTGCCTGAACACACCGCTATGCGCAGTTATGTGAAGGAATCCCTGGAGAAGGGACATATTCGCCCATCGTCATCACCACTGGGAGCAGGGTTCTTTTTTGTAGCCAAGAAGGATGGTTCGCTGAGACCGTGTATTAATTACCGCCTTCTTAATAAGATCACTGTTAAGTTTCAGTATCCCTTGCCATTGTTATCTGACTTGTTTGCTCGGATTAAGGGGGCTAGTTGGTTCACTAAGATAGATCTTTGTGGTGCGTATAATCTGGTGAGAATCAGGCAAGGAGATGAATGGAAAACGGAATTTAATACGCCCGAGGGTCATTTTGAGTATCTAGTGATGCCGTTCGGACTTGCCAATGCTCCATCTGTTTTTCAGTCTTTTATGCATGACATCTTCCGTGAGTATCTGGATAAATTCCTGATTGTTTACTTGGATGACATTTTGATCTTCTCAGATGATTGGGAGTCTCATGTGAAGCAGGTCAGAATGGTTTTCCAGGTCCTGCGTGCTAATTCTTTGTTCGTGAAGGGATCAAAGTGTCTCTTCGGTGTGCAGAAAGTTTCATTTTTGGGGTTCATCTTTTCCCCTTCTACTATCGAGATGGATCCGGTTAAGGTCCAAGCCATCCAGGATTGGACTCAGCCGACATCTCTGAAAAGTCTGCAAAAGTTCCTGGGCTTTGCTAATTTTTATCGTCGCTTCATCTGTAATTTTTCTAGCATTGCCAAACCATTGACCGATTTGACCAAGAAGGGTGCTGATTTGGTTAATTGGTCTTCTGCTGCCGTGGAAGCTTTTCAGGAGTTGAAGCGTCGTTTTTGTTCTGCCCCTGTGTTGTGTCAACCAGATGTTTCTCTTCCGTTCCAGGTCGAGGTTGATGCTTCTGAGATTGGAGCAGGGGCGGTTTTGTCACAGAGATGTTCTGGTTGCTCAGTGTTGAAACCATGTGCTTTCTTTTCCAGGAAGTTTTCTGCTTCTGAGCGTAATTATGATGTGGGCAACCGAGAGTTGCTGGCCATGAAGTGGGCATTCGAGGAGTGGCGTCATTGGCTTGAAGGAGCTAAGCATCGCGTGGTGGTATTGACTGATCATAAGAACCTTACTTATCTCGAGTCTGCCAAGCGCTTGAATCCTAGACAGGCCCGTTGGTCGTTATTTTTTGCTCGCTTCGATTTTGTGATTTCGTACCTTCCGGGCTCTAAAAATGTGAAGGCGGATGCTCTGTCTAGGAGTTTTGTGCCCGACTCTCCGGGTTTATCTGAGCCGGCGAGTATCCTCAAGGAAGGAGTCATTGTGTCTGCCATCTCCCCTGATTTGCGGCGAGTGTTGCAAAAATTTCAGGCTAATAAACCTGATCGTTGTCCGGCCGAGAAACTGTTCGTCCCTGATAGGTGGACTAGTAAAGTTATCTCTGAACTTCATTGTTCGGTGTTGGCTGGTCATCCAGGAATCTTTGGTACCAGAGAGTTAGTGGCTAGATCCTTCTGGTGGCCATCTCTGTCACGGGATGTACGTACTTTTGTGCAGTCCTGTGGGATTTGTGCTAGGGCTAAGCCCTGCTGTTCACGTGCCAGTGGGTTGCTTTTGCCCTTGCCGGTCCCGAAGAGGCCTTGGACACATATTTCGATGGATTTCATTTCTGACCTTCCCGTTTCTCAAAAGATGTCAGTCATTTGGGTGGTCTGTGATCGCTTTTCTAAAATGGTCCATCTGGTGCCCTTGGTTAAATTGCCTTCCTCCTCTGATTTGGTGCCTTTGTTCTTCCAGCATGTGGTTCGTTTGCATGGCATTCCTGAGAATATTGTTTCTGACAGAGGTTCCCAGTTTGTTTCAAGGTTCTGGCGAGCCTTTTGTGGTAGGATGGGCATTGACCTATCTTTTTCCTCGGCTTTCCATCCTCAGACTAATGGCCAGACCGAACGAACCAATCAGACCTTGGAAACATATCTGAGATGTTTTGTTTCTGCAGACCAGGATGATTGGGTGTCCTTTTTGCCGTTGGCTGAGTTCGCCCTTAATAATCGGGCCAGCTCGGCTACCTTGGTCTCTCCATTTTTCTGCAATTCTGGGTACCATCCTCGTTTCTCTTCAGGACAGGTTGAGTCTTCGGACTGTCCTGGTGTGGATTCTGTGGTGGACAGGTTGCAGCAGATCTGGACTCAGGTAGTGGACAATTTGACCTTGTCCCAGGAGAAGGCTCAACTTTTCGCTAATCGCAGACGCCGTGTGGGTCCCCGACTTCGTGTTGGGGATCTGGTTTGGTTATCTTCTCGTCATATTCCTATGAAGGTTTCCTCTCCTAAATTTAAACCTCGTTTTATTGGTCCATATAGGATTTCTGAGATTCTCAATCCTGTGTCCTTTCGTCTGACCCTCCCGGACTCCTTTTCCATACATAATGTATTCCATAGGTCGTTGTTGCGGAGATACGTGGCACCTATGGTTCCATCTGTTGAGCCTCCTGCCCCTGTTTTGGTGGAGGGGGAATTGGAGTATATTGTTGAGAAAATTTTGGATTCTCGTGTCTCTAGACGGAAACTCCAGTATCTGGTTAAATGGAAGGGTTACGCTCAGGAAGATAATTCCTGGATTTTTGCCTCTGATGTCCATGCTCCAGATCTTGTTCGTGCCTTTCATGTGGCTCATCCTGGTCGGCCTGGGGGCTCTGGTGAGGGTTCGGTGACCCCTCCTCAAGGGGGGGTACTGTTGTGAATTCTGTGGCTGAATTCACTCCTGTGGTCACAAGTGGTACTGCAGCTTCTGGGCTTCCTCCCTCAGGTGTTCTGGTGAGCTCGTTGGCTGCCTTGTTATTTAACTCCACCTGATTCTGTCTTCCTTGCTCCTTGTCAATGTTCCAGTGTTGGATCTGAGCTTCTGGATCTTTCCTGTGGCCTGCTGCTCTGCTTAGATAAGTGCTTCTTTGCTTTTGTTGCTGTTTTTTCTGTCCAGCTTGTCTATTCGTTTTTGCTGGAAGCTCTGAGACGCAAAGGGTGTACCGCCGTGCCGTTAGTTCGGCACGGTGGGTCTTTTTGCCCCCTTTGCGTGGTTTTTTGCTTTAGGGTTTTTTGTAGACTGCAAAGTTCTCTTTGCTATCCTCGCTCTATCTAGAATATCGGGCCTCACTTTGCTGAATCTATTTCATCCCTACGTTTTGTCTTTTCATCTTGCTAACAGTCATTATATGTGGGGGGCTGCCTTTTCCTTTGGGGTATTTCTCTGAGGCAAGTCAGGCTTGTATTTCTATCTTCAGGCTAGTCAGTTCCTCAGGCTGTGCCGAGTTGCATAGGTAGTGTCAGGCGCAATCCACAGCTGCCTTTAGTTGTGTTTAGGATAGGTTCAGGTATTGCGGTCTACAGAGATTCCACGTCTCAGAGCTCGTTCTATTGTTTTTGGGTTATTGTCAGATCACTGTATGTGCTCTGATTACTGCACACTGTGTTACTGGATTGCCTTCATAACAGTACAAGGAGCCCTACTAATGATTCTCAATAGAGGGAAAAAAGAAGTTCTGACATCATTTTTTTTTCTCAGCTCTGTGTTCAGTCTTTTTTTTCCCCTAGACATTAGGGTGCTTCAGGACACAGCTGTGGACATGGATATTCAGGCTCTGTGCTCTTCAATGGATAATCTCGTTATAAATGTGCAAAAGATTCAAGATACAATTGATCAGAAATCTATGCTAGAACCAAGAATTCCTATTCCTGATTTGTTTTTTGGTGATAGAACTAAGTTTCTGAGCTTCAAAAATAATTGTAAGCTATTTCTGGCCTTGAAACCTCATTCTTCTGGTAATTCAGTTCAACAGGTTTTGATTATTATTTCTTTTTTGCGCGGCGACCCTCAGGACTGGGCATTTTCTCTTGCGCCAGGAGACCCTGCATTGAGTGGTGTCGATGCGTTTTTTCCTGGCGCTCGGATTGCTGTACGATGAGCCTAATTCAGTGGATCAGGCTGAGAAAAATTTGCTGGCTTTGTGCCAGGGTCAGGATGATATAGAAGTATATTGTCAGAAATTTAGGAAGTGGTCAGTACTCACTCTGTGGAATGAATCTGCGCTGGCAGCTTTGTTCAGAAAGGGTCTCTCTGAGGCTCTTAAGGATGTCATGGTGGGTTTTCCTATGACTGCTGGTTTGAATGAGTCTATGTCTTTGGCCATTCAGATCGGTCGTCGCTTGCGCGAGCGTAAATCTGTGCACCATCTGGCGGTATTGTCTGAGATTAAACCTGAGCCTATGCAGTGCGATAGGACTATGACCAGAGTTGAACGGCAAGAACACAGACGTCTGAATGGGCTGTGTTTCTACTGTGGTGATTCCACTCATGCTATTTCTGATTGTCCTAAGCGCACTAAGCGGTTCGATAGGTCTGCCGTCATTGGTACTGTACAGTCCAAATTCCTTCTGTCCATTACCTTGATATGCTCTTTGTCATCGTATTCTGTCATGGCGTTTGTGGATTCAGGCGCTGCCCTGAATCTGATGGATTTGGATTATGCTAAACGATGTGGGTTTTTCTTGGAGCCTTTGCGGTGTCCTATTCCGTTGAGAGGAATTGATGCTACACCTTTGGCCAAGAATAAACCTCAGTACTGGGCCCAGCTGACCATGTGCATGGCTCCTGCACATCAGGAAGTTATTCGCTTTCTGGTGCTACATAATCTGCATGATGTGGTCGTGTTGGGGTTGCCATGGCTACAAACCCATAATCCAGTATTGGATTGGAACTCTATGTCGGTATCCAGCTGGGGTTGTCAGGGGGTACATGGTGATGTTCCATTTTTGTCTATTTCATCATCCACTCCTTCTGAGGTCCCAGAGTTCTTGTCTGATTATCAGGATGTATTTGAAGAGCCCAAGTCCGATGCCCTACCTCCGCATAGGGATTGTGATTGTGCTATCAATTTGATTCCTGGTAGTAAATTCCCTAAAGGTCGTTTATTTAATTTATCCGTGCCTGAACACACCGCTATGCGCAGTTATGTGAAGGAATCCCTGGAGAAGGGACATATTCGCCCATCGTCATCACCACTGGGAGCAGGGTTCTTTTTTGTAGCCAAGAAGGATGGTTCGCTGAGACCGTGTATTAATTACCGCCTTCTTAATAAGATCACTGTTAAGTTTCAGTATCCCTTGCCATTGTTATCTGACTTGTTTGCTCGGATTAAGGGGGCTAGTTGGTTCACTAAGATAGATCTTTGTGGTGCGTATAATCTGGTGAGAATCAGGCAAGGAGATGAATGGAAAACGGAATTTAATACGCCCGAGGGTCATTTTGAGTATCTAGTGATGCCGTTCGGACTTGCCAATGCTCCATCTGTTTTTCAGTCTTTTATGCATGACATCTTCCGTGAGTATCTGGATAAATTCCTGATTGTTTACTTGGATGACATTTTGATCTTCTCAGATGATTGGGAGTCTCATGTGAAGCAGGTCAGAATGGTTTTCCAGGTCCTGCGTGCTAATTCTTTGTTCGTGAAGGGATCAAAGTGTCTCTTCGGTGTGCAGAAAGTTTCATTTTTGGGGTTCATCTTTTCCCCTTCTACTATCGAGATGGATCCGGTTAAGGTCCAAGCCATCCAGGATTGGACTCAGCCGACATCTCTGAAAAGTCTGCAAAAGTTCCTGGGCTTTGCTAATTTTTATCGTCGCTTCATCTGTAATTTTTCTAGCATTGCCAAACCATTGACCGATTTGACCAAGAAGGGTGCTGATTTGGTTAATTGGTCTTCTGCTGCCGTGGAAGCTTTTCAGGAGTTGAAGCGTCGTTTTTGTTCTGCCCCTGTGTTGTGTCAACCAGATGTTTCTCTTCCGTTCCAGGTCGAGGTTGATGCTTCTGAGATTGGAGCAGGGGCGGTTTTGTCACAGAGATGTTCTGGTTGCTCAGTGTTGAAACCATGTGCTTTCTTTTCCAGGAAGTTTTCTGCTTCTGAGCGTAATTATGATGTGGGCAACCGAGAGTTGCTGGCCATGAAGTGGGCATTCGAGGAGTGGCGTCATTGGCTTGAAGGAGCTAAGCATCGCGTGGTGGTATTGACTGATCATAAGAACCTTACTTATCTCGAGTCTGCCAAGCGCTTGAATCCTAGACAGGCCCGTTGGTCGTTATTTTTTGCTCGCTTCGATTTTGTGATTTCGTACCTTCCGGGCTCTAAAAATGTGAAGGCGGATGCTCTGTCTAGGAGTTTTGTGCCCGACTCTCCGGGTTTATCTGAGCCGGCGAGTATCCTCAAGGAAGGAGTCATTGTGTCTGCCATCTCCCCTGATTTGCGGCGAGTGTTGCAAAAATTTCAGGCTAATAAACCTGATCGTTGTCCGGCCGAGAAACTGTTCGTCCCTGATAGGTGGACTAGTAAAGTTATCTCTGAACTTCATTGTTCGGTGTTGGCTGGTCATCCAGGAATCTTTGGTACCAGAGAGTTAGTGGCTAGATCCTTCTGGTGGCCATCTCTGTCACGGGATGTACGTACTTTTGTGCAGTCCTGTGGGATTTGTGCTAGGGCTAAGCCCTGCTGTTCACGTGCCAGTGGGTTGCTTTTGCCCTTGCCGGTCCCGAAGAGGCCTTGGACACATATTTCGATGGATTTCATTTCTGACCTTCCCGTTTCTCAAAAGATGTCAGTCATTTGGGTGGTCTGTGATCGCTTTTCTAAAATGGTCCATCTGGTGCCCTTGGTTAAATTGCCTTCCTCCTCTGATTTGGTGCCTTTGTTCTTCCAGCATGTGGTTCGTTTGCATGGCATTCCTGAGAATATTGTTTCTGACAGAGGTTCCCAGTTTGTTTCAAGGTTCTGGCGAGCCTTTTGTGGTAGGATGGGCATTGACCTATCTTTTTCCTCGGCTTTCCATCCTCAGACTAATGGCCAGACCGAACGAACCAATCAGACCTTGGAAACATATCTGAGATGTTTTGTTTCTGCAGACCAGGATGATTGGGTGTCCTTTTTGCCGTTGGCTGAGTTCGCCCTTAATAATCGGGCCAGCTCGGCTACCTTTGTCTCTCCATTTTTCTGCAATTCTGGGTTCCATCCTCGTTTCTCTTCAGGACAGGTTGAGTCTTCGGACTGTCCTGGTGTGGATTCTGTGGTGGACAGGTTGCAGCAGATCTGGACTCAGGTAGTGGACAATTTGACCTTGTCCCAGGAGAAGGCTCAACTTTTCGCTAATCGCAGATGCCGTGTGGGTCCCCGACTTCGTGTTGGGGATCTGGTTTGGTTATCTTCTCGTCATATTCCTATGAAGGTTTCCTCTCCTAAATTTAAACCTCGTTTTATTGGTCCATATAGGATTTCTGAGATTCTCAATCCTGTGTCCTTTCGTCTGACCCTCCCGGACTCCTTTTCCATACATAATGTATTCCATAGGTCGTTGTTGCGGAGATACGTGGCACCTATGGTTCCATCTGTTGAGCCTCCTGCCCCTGTTTTGGTGGAGGGGGAATTGGAGTATATTGTTGAGAAAATTTTGGATTCTCGTGTCTCTAGACGGAAACTCCAGTATCTGGTTAAATGGAAGGGTTACGCTCAGGAAGATAATTCCTGGGTTTTTGCCTCTGATGTCCATGCTCCAGATCTTGTTCGTGCCTTTCATGTGGCTCATCTTGGTCGGCCTGGGGGCTCTGGTGAGGGTTCGGTGACCCCTCCTCAAGGGGGGGGTACTGTTGTGAATTCTGTGGCTGAATTCACTCCTGTGGTCACAAGTGGTACTGCAGCTTCTGGGCTTCCTCCCTCAGGTGTTCTGGTGAGCTCGTTGGCTGCCTTGTTATTTAACTCCACCTGATTCTGTCTTCCTTGCTCCTTATCAATGTTCCAGTGTTGGATCTGAGCTTCTGGATCTTTCCTGTGGCCTGCTGCTCTGCTTAGATAAGTGCTTCTTTGCTTTTGTTGCTGTTTTTTCTGTCCAGCTTGTCTATTCGTTTTTGCTGGAAGCTCTGAGACGCAAAGGGTGTACCGCCGTGCCGTTAGTTCGGCACGGTGGGTCTTTTTGCCCCCTTTGCGTGGTTTTTTGCTTTAGGGTTTTTTGTAGACTGCAAAGTTCTCTTTGCTATCCTCGCTCTATCTAGAATATCGGGCCTCACTTTGCTGAATCTATTTCATCCCTACGTTTTGTCTTTTCATCTTGCTAACAGTCATTATATGTGGGGGGCTGCCTTTTCCTTTGGGGTATTTCTCTGAGGCAAGTCAGGCTTGTATTTCTATCTTCAGGCTAGTCAGTTCCTCAGGCTGTGCCGAGTTGCATAGGTAGTGTCAGGCGCAATCCACAGCTGCCTTTAGTTGTGTTTAGGATAGGTTCAGGTATTGCGGTCTACAGAGATTCCACGTCTCAGAGCTCGTTCTATTGTTTTTGGGTTATTGTCAGATCACAGTATGTGCTCTGATTACTGCACACTGTGTTACTGGATTGCCTTCATAACAGAAACCATGCGCCTTCTTTTCCAGGAAGTTTTTGCCTGCTGAGCGTAATTATGATGTTGGCAATCGAGAGTTGCTGGCCATGAAGTGGGCATTCGAGGAGTGGCGTCATTGGCTTGAAGGAGCTAAGCATCACGTGGTGGTCTTGACTGATCACAAGAACTTGACTTATCTCGAGTCTGCCAAACGGTTGAATCCTAGACAGGCTCGTTGGTCGCTGTTTTTCTCCCGTTTTGACTTTGTGGTTTCGGACCTTCCAGGCTCTAAAAATGTGAAGGCGGATGCCCTGTCTAGGAGTTTTGTGCCCAACTCTCCGGGTTTGTCTGAGCCGGCGGGTATTCTCAAAGAGGGGGTAATTTTGTCTGCCATCTCCCCTGATTTGCGGCGGGTGCTGCAAAAATTTCAGGCTAATAGACCTGACCGTTGCCCAGCGGAGAAACTGTTTGTCCCTGATAAATGGACGAGTAGAGTTATCTCTGAGGTTCATTGTTCGGTGTTGGCTGGTCATCCTGGAATCTTTGGTACCAGAGATTTGGTGGCTAGATCCTTTTGGTGGCCGGGATGTGTGTTCGTTTGTGCAGTCCTGTGGGATTTGTGCTCGGGCTAAGCCCTGTTGTTCTCGTGCCAGTGGGTTGCTTTTGCCCTTGCCAGTCCCGAAGAGGCCCTGGACACATATCTCTATGGATTTTATTTCGGATCTCTCCGTCTCTCAAAAAATGTCGGTCATTTGGTTTGTTTGTGATCGCTTCTCTAAGATGGTCCATTTGGTACCCTTGTCTAAATTGCCTTCCTCCTCTGATTTGGTGCCATTGTTCTTCCAGCATGTGGTTCGTTTACATGGCATTCTGGAGAACATCGTTTCTGACAGAGGTTCCCAGTTTGTTTCGAGGTTTTGGCGAGCCTTTTGTGCTAGGATGGGCATTGATTTGTCTTTTTGCTCGGCTTTCCATCCTCAGACAAATGGCCAGACTGAACGAACCAATCAGACCTTGGAAACATATCTGAGATGTTTTGTTTCTGCCGATCAGGATGATTGGGTGTCCTTTTTGCCTTTAGCTGAGTTCGCCCTTAATAATCGGGCCAGCTCGGCTACTTTGGTTTCGCCGTTTTTCTGCAATTCTGGTTTCCATCCTCGTTTCTCTTCAGGGCAGGATGAGTCTTCTGACTGTCCTGGTGTGGATACTGAGGTGGATAGGTTGCAGCAGATTTGGACTCATGTGGTGGACAATTTGACATTGTCTCAGGAGAAGGCTCAACGTTTCGCTAACCGCAGGCGCTGTGTGGGTCCCCGACTTCGTGTTGGGGATTTGGTTTGGTTGTCATCTCGTTATATTCCTATGAAAGTTTCCTCTCCTAAGTTTAAGCCTCGTTTCATTGGTCCGTATAGGATTTCTGAGGTTCTTAATCCTGTGACTTTTCGTTTGACCCTTCCAGCTTCTTTTTCCATCCATAACGTATTCCATAGGTCATTGTTGCGGAGATACGTGGCACCTGTGGTTCCATCCGTTGATCCTCCTGCCCCGGTTTTGGTTGAGGGGGAGTTGGAGTATATAGTGGAGAATATTTTGGATTCTCGTATTTCGAGACGGAAACTCCAGTACCTGTTTAAGTGGAAGGGTTATGGTCAGGAAGATAATTCCTGGGTCTTTGCCTCTGATGTTCATGCTGCCGATCTGGTTTGTGCCTTTCATTTGGCTCATCCTGGTCGGCCTGGGGGCTCTGGTGAGGGTTCGGTGACCCCTCCTCAAGGGGGGGGTACTGTTGTGAATTCTGTGGTCAAGCTCCCTCCTGTGGTCATGAGTGGTACTTCGGCTGGTTCTGTCTATGAGCTTCCTCTGGTGGATGTGAGTGGGGCTGCGGCTTCTGAGTT
The DNA here is from genome assembly GCF_032444005.1 of Ranitomeya imitator. NCBI lineage: Eukaryota > Metazoa > Chordata > Amphibia > Anura > Dendrobatidae > Ranitomeya > Ranitomeya imitator. The sequence continues at coordinate 240,350,349 of NC_091282.1, forward strand.
TCCTTCCTCAGGTGACGAGGTTAAGTCTTTAGGTGCTGCTCTATTTAACTCCACCTAGTTCTTTGTTCCTGGCCTCCAGTCAATGTTCCAGTATTGGTCTTGCTTTCTCCTGGATCGTTCTTGTGGCCTGTCTGCCCTGCATAAGCTAAGTTTTGCTTGTGTTACTTTTGTTTGCTATATTTTCTGTCCAGCTTGCTATATTGGTTTTTCTTGCTTGCTGGAAGCTCTGAGACGCAGAGGGAGCACCTCTGTACCGTTAGTCGGTGCGGAGGGTCTTTTTGCCCCCTCTGCGTGGTTGTTTGTAGGTTTTTGTGCTGACCGCAAAGCTATCTTTCCTATCCTCGGTCTATTCAGTAAGTCGGGCCTCACTTTGCTAAAATCTATTTCATCTCTGTGTTTGTATTTTCATCTTAACTCACAGTCATTATATGTGGGGGGCTGCCTTTTCCTTTGGGGAATTTCTCTGAGGCAAGGTAGGCTTATTTTTCTATCTTCAGGGCTAGCTAGTTTCTCAGGCTGTGCCGAGTTGCATAGAGAGCGTTAGGCGCAATCCACGGCTACCTCTAGTATGGTATGATAGGATTAGGGATTGCGGTCAGCAGAGTTCCCACGTCTCAGAGCTCGTCCTATGTTAGTAACTATCAGATCACTTTGTGTGCTCTTAACCACTAGGTCCATTGTGGTTCTGAATCACCTGTTCATAACACTGATGTACCTAAACAGTAGAAACCCCTCACAAGTGACCCCATATTGGAAACTAGACCCCCAAGGAACTTATGTAGATGTGTTGTGAGAACTTTGAACACCCAAGTGTTTCACTACAGTTTATAACGCAGAGCCGTGAAAATAAAAAATCCGTTTTTTTCCCCAAAAATTATTTTTTAGCCCCCAGTTTTGTATTTTCCCAAGGGTAACAGGAGAAATTGGACCCCAAAACTTGTTGTCCAATTTGTCCTGCATACACTGATACTCCATATGTTGGGGTAAACCCCTGTTTGGGCGCACGGGAGAGCTCAGAAGGGAAGGAGCACTGTTTTAGTTTTTCAACGCAGAATTGGCTGGAATTGAAATCAGATGCCATGTCAAGTTTGGAGAGCCCCTGATGTGCCTAAACAGTGGAAACCATCCAATTTTAACTGAAACCCTAACCCAAACACACCCCTAACTCTAATCCCAACCATAACCCTAACCACACCCCTAACCCTAATCCCAACCCTAATCCCAACCGTACATGTAATACAAACCCTAACTTTAGCCCCAAACCTAACCCCAACCCTAACCCTATCCCCAACCCTAACTTTAGCCCCAACCCTAACCCCAAACCTAACCGTAACCCCAACCCTAACCCTAACTTTAACCCCAACCCTAACCCCAACCCTAACCCTAACTTTAGCCCCAACCCTAACCCTAACCCCAACCCTAACCCCAACCCTAACTTTAGCCCCAACCCTAAAATGGAAATACATTTTTCAAAATTTTATCATTTTTCCCTAACTAAGGGGGTGATGAAGTGGGGTTTGATTTACTTTTATAGCTTTTTTTGACGGATTTTTATGATTGGCAGCAGTCACACACTAAAAGACGCTTCTTACTGCAAAAAATAGTTTTTGCATCACCACATTCTGAGAGCTATAATTTATCCATATTTTGGCCCACAGAGTCATGTGAGGTCTTGTTTTTTGCAGGACAAGTTGACTTTTTTTTATACCATTTTCGGGCACATGACATTTTTTGGTCGCTTTTTATTCCAATTTTTGGGAGGCCGAAATGAACAAAAACCAGCAATTCCTGAATTTCTTTTAGGGGGGGCGTTTATACCATTCCACGTGTGGTAAAATTGATAAAGCAGCTTTATTCTTCAGGTCAGTATGATTACAGCGATACCTCATTTACATTTTTTTATGTTTTGGTGCTTTTACACAATAAAAACTATTTTATATAAAAAGTAATTGTTTTTGCATCGCTTTATTCTGAAAGCTATAACTTTTTAATTTTTTTTTATTTTTCTGCTGATGATGCTGTACGGTGAGTTTTTTTTTGCAGGACAAGGTGACGTTTTCAGCGGTAACATACATAGTAACATAGTAACATAGTTAGTAAGGCCGAAAAAAGAAATTTGTCCATCCAGTTCAGCCTATATTCCATCATAATAAATCCCCAGATCTATGTCCTTCTACAGAACCTAATTGTATAATACAATATTGTTCTGCTCCAGGAAGACATCCAGGCCTCTCTTGAACCCCTCGAGTGAGTTCGCCATCACCACCTCCTCAGGCAAGCAATTCCAGATTCTCACTGCCCTAACAGTAAAGAATCCTCTTCTATGTTGGTGGAAAAACCTTCTCTCCTCCAGACGCAAAGAATGCCCCCTTGTGCCCGTCACCTTCCTTGATATAAACAGATCCTCAGCGAGATATTTGTATTGTCCCCTTATATACTTATACATGGTTATTAGATCGCCCCTCAGTCGTCTTTTTTCTAGACTAAATAATCCTAATTTCGCTAATCTATCTGGGTATTGTAGTTCTCCCATCCCCTTTATTAATTTTGTTGCCCTCCTTTGTACTCTCTCTAGTTCCATTATATCCTTCCTGAGCACCGGTGCCCAAAACTGGACACAGTACTCCATGTGCGGTCTAACTAGGGATTTGTACAGAGGCAGTATAATGCTCTCATCATGTGTATCCAGACCTCTTTTAATGCACCCCATGATCCTGTTTGCCTTGGCAGCTGCTGCCTGGCACTGGCTGCTCCAGGTAAGTTTATCATTAACTAGGATCCCCAAGTCCTTCTCCCTGTCAGATTTACCCAGTGGTTTCCCATTCAGTGTGTAATGGTGACATTGATTCCTTCTTCCCATGTGTATAACCTTACATTTATCATTGTTAAACCTCATCTGCCACCTTTCAGCCCAAGTTTCCAACTTATCCAGATCCATCTGTAGCAGAATACTATCTTCTCTTGTATTAACTGCTTTACATAGTTTTGTATCATCTGCAAATATCGATATTTTACTGTGTAAACCTTCTACCAGATCATTAATGAATATGTTGAAGAGAACAGGTCCCAATACTGACCCCTGCGGTACCCCACTGGTCACAGCGACCCAGTTAGAGACTATACCATTTATAACCACCCTCTGCTTTCTATCACTAAGCCAGTTACTAACCCATTTACACACAATTTCCCCCAGACCAAGCATTCTCATTTTGTGTACCAACCTCTTGTGCGGCACGGTATCAAACGCTTTGGAAAAATCGAGATATACCACGTCCAATGACTCACCGTGGTCCAGCCTATAGCTTACCTCTTCATAAAAACTGATTAGATTGGTTTGACAGGAGCGATTTCTCATAAACCCTTGCTGATATGGAGTTAAACAGTTATTCTCATTGAGATAATCCAGAATAACATCCCTCAGAAACCCTTCAAATATTTTACCAACAATAGAGGTTAGACTTACTGGCCTATAATTTCCAGGTTCACTTTTAGAGCCCTTTTTGAATATTGGCACCACATTTGCTATGCGCCAATCCTGCGGAACAGACCCTGTCGCTATAGAGTCCCTAAAAATAAGAAATAATGGTTTATCTATTACATTACTTAGTTCTCTTAGTACTCGTGAGTGTATGCCATCCGGACCCGGAGATTTATCTATTTTAATCTTATTTAGCCGGTTTCGCACCTCTTCTTGGGTTAGATTGGTGACCCTTAATATAGGGTTTTCATTGTTTCTTGGGATTTCACCTAGCATTTCATTTTCCACCGTGAATACCGTGGAGAAGAAGGTGTTTAATATGTTAGCCTTTTCCTCGTCATCTACAACCATTCTTTCCTCACTATTTTTTAAGGGGCCTACATTTTCAGTTTTTATTCTTTTACTATTGATATAGTTGAAGAACAGTTTGGGATTAGTTTTACTCTCCTTAGCAATGTGCTTCTCTGTTTCCTTTTTGGCAGCTTTAATTAGTTTTTTAGATAAAGTATTTTTCTCCCTATAGTTTTTTAGAACTTCAATGGTGCCATCCTGCTTTAGTAGTGCAAATGCTTTCTTTTTACTGTTAATTGCCTGTCTTACTTCTTTGTTTAGCCACATTGGGTTTTTCCTATTTCTAGTCCTTTTATTCCCACAAGGTATAAACTGCTTACACTGCCTATTTAGGATGTTCTTAAACATTTCCCATTTATTATCTGTATTCTTATTTCTGAGGATATTGTCCCAGTCTACCAGATTAAGGGCATCTCTAAGCTGGTCAAACTTTGCCTTCCTAAAGTTCAGTGTTTTTGTGACTCCCTGACAAGTTCCCCTAGTGAAAGACAGGTGAAACTGTACAATATTGTGGTCGCTATTTCCTAGATGCCCGACCACCTGCAGATTTGTTATTCTGTCAGGTCTATTAGATAGTATTAGGTCTAAAAGTGCTGCTCCTCTGGTTGGATTCTGCACCAATTGTGAAAGATAATTTTTCTTGGTTATTAGCAGAAACCTGTTGCCTTTATGGGTTTCACAGGTTTCTGTTTCCCAGTTAATATCCGGGTAGTTAAAGTCCCCCATAACCAGGACCTCATTATGGGTTGCAGCTTCATCTATCTGCTTTAGAAGTAGACTTTCCATGGTTTCTGTTATATTTGGGGGTTTGTAACAGACCCCAATGAGAATTTTGTTACCATTTTTCCCTCCATGAATTTCGACCCATATGGACTCGACATGCTCATTTCCTTCGCTAATATCCTCCCTTAAAGTGGACTTTAGACAAGACTTTACATAGAGACAAACCCCTCCTCCTCTCCGATTTTTACGATCCTTTCTAAACAGACTGTAACCCTGTAAGTTAACTGCCCAGTCATAGCTTTCATCTAACCATGTCTCGGTTATTCCCACTATGTCAAAGTTACCTGTAGACATTTCTGCTTCTAGTTCTTCCATCTTGTTTGTCAGGCTTCTGGCGTTTGCGAGCATGTAGTTTAGAGGATTTTGTTTTGTTCCAATCTCCTCGCTGTGGATTGTTTTAGAAATGTTCTTACCTCCCTTCTGAGTATGTTTTCCTGGATCTTCTTTGTTCAAGTCTAATGTTTTTCTTCCTGTCCCCTCTTCTTCTAGTTTAACGCCCTCCTGATGAGTGTAGCGAGTCTTCTGGCGAATGTGTGTTTCCCAGGTTTGTTGAGGTGTAGTCCGTCTCTGGCGAGGAGTCCATCGTACAAGTAATTCACACCGTGGTCCAGGAATCCGAATCCTTGTTGTCTGCACCATCGTCTTAGCCAGTTGTTTGCATCAAGGATCCTGTTCCATCTCCTGGTGCCATGCCCGTCTACTGGAAGGATAGAAGAAAAAACTACCTGTGCATCCAGTTCCTTTACTTTCTTCCCCAACTCTTCAAAGTCTTTGCAGATTGTCGGTAGGTCCTTCCTTGCCGTGTCATTGGTGCCAACATGTATCAGAAGAAATGGGTGGACGTCCTTGGAGTTGAAGAGCTTTGGTATCCTATCGGTCACATCCTTGATCATCGCACCTGGAAGGCAGCATACTTCTCTTGCAGTTATGTCCGGTCTGCAGATGGCTGCTTCTGTGCCTCTCAGTAGTGAGTCTCCCACCACCACCACTCTTCGTTGCTTCTTGGCTGTACTTTTTGCTGTCACTTGTTGCTGTGTGCCCTTTTCTTTTTTGCTTGCTGGTATTGCTTCATCCTTAGGTGTGCCATCTTCATCCTCTACAAAGATTTGATATCGGTTCTTCAGTTGTGTGGTTGGTGATTTCTCCATGGTCTTCTTGCTTCTTTTGGTCACATGCTTCCACTCATCTGCTTTTGGAGGTTCTCTGACACTTTTTTCACCTTCTGTGACCAGTAGAGATGCTTCTGTTCTGTCTAGAAAGTCTTCATTCTCTTTGATGAGTTTCAAAGTTGCTATTCTTTCTTCCAGACCCCGCACCTTTTCTTCTAAAAGGGCCACTAGTCTACACTTCTGACAGGTGAAATTTAATTCTTCTTCTGGTCGATCTGTGAACATGTAGCACATGCTGCAGCTCACCATGTAGGTTGTCACATCTGCCATGTTGCTCCTAGATCCTGCTGACTTGCTGTGTGTTTTCCTTCTTGTGTAATCTACTCAGCCAAGCTCTCTTGCAATAATGTCCTACAGGCAAAAATTCCCTCAAGCTTGAATCCCAGGTTTGGTGATTCTTTCCAAGCAGCTGGTCCCGGCTGTACCCAACGATCTTCTAGCTTAGGGAGACTCTTCGCTTTTCCCAGAAGGCACCTGGAATATGCAAATTAGCCTCCTCAAGCTTGAATCCCTGGTTTGGTGATTCTTTCCAAGCAGCTGGTCCCGGCTGTACCCAACGATCTTCTAGCTTAGGGAGACTCTTCGCTTTTCCCAGAAGGCACCTGGAATATGCAAATTAGCCTCCTCAAGCTTGAATCCCTGGTTTGGTGATTCTTTCCAAGCAGCTGGTCCCGGCTGTACCCAACGATCTTCTAGCTTAGGGAGACTCTTCGCTTTTCCCAGAAGGCACCTGGAATATGCAAATTAGCCTCCTCAAGCTTGAATCCCTGGTTTGGTGATTCTTTCCAAGCAGCTGGTCCCGGCTGTACCCAACGATCTTCTAGCTTAGGGAGACTCTTCGCTTTTCCCAGAAGGCACCTGGAATATGCAAATTAGCCTCCTCAAGCTTGAATCCCTGGTTTGGTGATTCTTTCCAAGCAGCTGGTCCCGGCTGTACCCAACGATCTTCTAGCTTAGGGAGACTCTTCGCTTTTCCCAGAAGGCACCTGGAATATGCAAATTAGCCTCCTCAAGCTTAAATCCCTGGTTTGGTGATTCTTTCCAAGCAGCTGGTCCCGGCTGTACCCAACGATCTTCTAGCTTAGGGAGACTCTTCGCTTTTCCCAGAAGGCACCTGGAATATGCAAATTAGCCACCTCAAGCTTGAATCCCTGGTTTGGTGATTCTTTCCAAGCAGTTGGTCCCGGCTGTACCCAACGATCTTCTAGCTTAGGGAGACTCTTCGCTTTCCCAGAAGGCACCTGGAATATGCAAATTAGCCTCCTCAAGCTTGAATCCCTGGTTTGGTGATTCTTTCCAAGCAGCTGGTCCCGGCTGTACCCAACGATCTTCTAGCTTAGGGAGACTCTTCGCTTTTCCCAGAAGGCACCTGGAATATGCAAATTAGCCTCCTCAAGCTTGTATCCCTGGTTTGGTGATTCTTTCCAAGCAGCTGGTCCCGGCTGTACCCAACGATCTTCTAGCTTAGGGAGACTCTTCGCTTTTCCCAGAAGGCACCTGGAATATGCAAATTAGCCTCCTCAAGCTTGAATCCCTGGTTTGGTGATTCTTTCCAAGCAGCTGGTCCCGGCTGTACCCAACGATCTTCTAGCTTAGGGAGACTCTTCGCTTTTCCCAGAAGGTACCATGTTTATTTATATCCGTCTTTTTGATTGCGTGTTTTTCCTCTTTTTGTTCGCCGGTATGATAATAAAGTGTTGTTTTTTGCCTCGTTTTTTATTTTTTATTTTTTGTGGTGTTCACTGAAGGGGTTAACTAGTGGGATAGTTTTATAGAGTGGGTCGTTACGGACACGGCAATACCAAATATGTGTACTTTTATTGTTTTTTTTTTATTTACATAAATAAATGGATTTATTGGTAAATATTTTTTTTCTTTATTTTGGGATTATTATTTTTTTTTTTACTTTCTATCATTGTCCCAGGGCAGGACATTACTATTTTAGATCTAATCGTTGATCTGACACTTTGCATAGCTGTGTGTCAGATCAATCAGCGATCTGACAGGCAGTGCTGGAGGCTTTCTGGAGCCTGCTCTGAGCAGGCGCCGGCAAGCCACCTCACTTCAGGACCTGGAAGGAACCCCGTGGCCATTTTGGATCCAGGGACTCCTTCAAGAACACCGGAACAACGCGGTGGGAGATCGCAGGGAGCCCTCGTCCCTGCGCGATGCCCCTCTATGTCGCTGTCACTAATGACAGCGGCATCAGAGGGGTTAAATGCCCATGATCAGCGCCAGCGCCGATCATGAGCATTGCTGCGGGGTGTCAGCTGTCATATACAGCTGACACCCGCACGCGATCAACCAGGCGCTCAACATGAGGCCGCACGATCGTGCCGCCATACTAGTACTGCGGTTTGCGGAAACTCAGTTCCCGCAGAGCTGTACTTGTTCGGCGCATGTCGGGAAGTGGTTAACTAAGTTATTCCTCTCTCCTTCACAAACCCGACATGATATGAGACATGGTTTACATACAGTAAACCATCTCATATCCCCTTTTTTTTGCATATTCCACACTACTTATGTTAGTAGTGTGTATGTGCAAAATTTGGGCGCTCTAGCTATTAAATTTAAGGGTTAAATCGCGGAAAAAATTTCATACAATTGGATTAATAATGGATAGGTGTCATAACTGACGCCTCTCCATTATTAATCTGGCTTAATGTCTGTTAGGGGTCGAGTTCCCGCTTCTGCACAGGGGGAATCTCGAGCCACTTCCGCTGCGGTCTCCCATTCTTGTCCAGCCGCAGTGGAGCCTGCTCAGCAAGGACGTCGGTCCCAGCGTCTTGCTCATTCTCACTCTGTTCTGAGAGTTAGTGCTGCTTCTCCAGTCTCTGCCATTAAAGTCAGTGCTGGTCAGCAGCGAGCGGACTTCTCTGGGACTAAGTCCTTGTCTGCATGTACTGAGCATGCCCAGCGTAAGGTCTCCCGTTGGAGATCGAGGGTCATGTGCTCAGGCTCTGCAGCACATTCCATTGGTCCTCTTGGCAGGTCCTAGAAGGGCAAAAGTGCTGTGGCCACTTCCTGTGCTGCTGTTATATAAACTGCGCATGACCGCACGGCCATGCGCTAGTATTGTCAAACAATTGTTGATGTGTGTATGTTGTGAGTGCAAGTCGTCCTTGGAATCCCCTTCCCTATTGAATGTCTGTTCGCGGAAGGTGTATGGCTGCTACCTAGCGCCCGACTTAGCCTACAGCACTAAAAACACATCTCAGCGTCCTGTAGCTGTGCCTGCCAGTACGGCGCCGTGCGCCTGTCTTGCGCTTTCCATACCCGAGTCTGGGTGGTTAGTGGCGTCCGTTAGTGCGGCATCGCTCGCACTCTTGTGCACTTATATTCCTTAAGGTTCTCTACACACCCAGTTGCGGTGTTACGCCAGCAAGGGTCTAATCGGGCTCTAATCCCTTCTGGGGTTAAGTCCGCTGACCACTTGCTCGCGCACTAGTGCGGTACTGCGGTCCTGTGGATTAACAGGATCGCTTTCTTCACGCTGGGTGAGGTTTAACCCACGCGTGTATCCTTTAGTGTACCGCCATATTGTCCGTCTTGCTAGCTGCAGGGTCTTTTACCTGCACGGTGGACCTCGGACTGCGAACGCACCTAGTTTCTTACCATCTATACATGGTGCGTTCCGCCAGTCCCTAACAGAATACTAGCGCCAAGGTCTTGCTAGTATGGCGGACATTCAGCAATCTTTGCGGTATATCCAGCAGTTGGAGGGTAGGTTGAAGGTTCTTGAGAACTCAACCTCAGCTGTGGATGTTACCGCAGTTGCTGTAAAGGCTGCTGGCGTGGCGGCAGCAACCTTGTCCACTGCCACCCCTGTTCCGACATTATCCCGCCTCCCGTTGCCAGAAAAATTTTCTGGAGATTGCAAAACTTGTAGGGGATTCGTGAGTCAGTGCTCTATCCACCTCGAGCTCCTGGCTGCACTTTTTTCCTACAGAGCGGGCTAAGGTGGGATTTATTGTCTCGCTGTTGTCGGACAGGGCGTTGGAGTGGGCTACGCCGCTGTGGGAGCGTGATGATCATGTGGTGCAGAGTGCTCCGTTGTTTCTGGGCACGCTGAAAAAGGTCTTTCTAGGACCTCAACTCACCCATGATACAGCGCTCCAACTACTGGCATTAACTCAGGGTGAGTCCTTGGTCAGCCATTTTTCTGTCCGATTCCGTACTTTAGCTTCCGAGCTGGAGTGGTCGGACAAAGCCCTTATCCCCATATTCTGGAGGGGCCTGGCTGACCATGTTAAGGACGCTCTGGCCACTAGGGAGATTCCTGCCACACTGGAGGAGTTAATATCTATTTCTACTCGTATAGACCTCCGTTTTAACGAGCGGAGGTTGGAACGAGCCCAGTGTAGGCAGAGGTTTCGGCTGGCTCCTAACTTCGCCAAACCTTTGGAATTCCCAGTCTAGGCATCTGAGTCACATGAGACCTTGGAGGTGACACGAGCGGGATCTAAGTCTCAGTCCGCTCGTGCACATAAGGTCCGTCATGTTTGCCAGCAGTCAGGACGTCTTGTCTCCAAGAGTCCTCAGCGGTCGGGGAAACGTCAGCGTCTAGTGGCAGTTGGAGGAGGTACACTGGACACGGCGACGTTTGCCTCAAAGTTGTCCTTCAAGGGGACAATTACCATAGGCCCATCCACTCTTACGGTCGAGCTTTGCTTGGATTCTGGGGCAGAGGGTAACTTTATGTCCTCCGCCTTTGCCCAGCGTCACGCAATACCCTTGGTGATGCTCGCCCAGCCAGTGACCGTTCGAGTGGTAAATGGGTCAACACTACCTTCACAGATTACCCACCAAACCATTCCTTTCATGCTGTCTGTGTCTCCATCACATCAGGAGATAATCTCCCTATTAGTCATTCCTGAGGGAATTGATGAGGTCCTGTTGGGGATGCCATGGCTTCGCTACCATTCTCCTCATATTGAGTGGTCCTCTGGGAGAATTTTGGGATGGAGTAAATCCTGTGAGGGTAGATGTCAGAGGGAGTGCGTTCAGGTTGCTACTACACAGGTACCCGCAGATCTTTCCTCTCTCCCCAAGCACTATTGGTCCCATGCAGACGTGTTCTCCAAAAGAGCTGCGGAGACTCTTCCGCCTCACCGTCCCTATGACTGTCCTATTGACCTCTTGCCTGGTGCTGAGCCTCCCCGGGGTCGAGTCTACCCGTTATCTCTCCCGGAGACGGAGGCAATGTCCCAGTATATTCAGGAGAATCTGGCAAGAGGATTCATTAGGAAGTCAGTGTCACCGGCAGGGGCTGGGTTCTTCTTCGTACAGAAGAAGACTGGAGACTTACGTCCATGCATAGACTACAGGGGTCTTAACGCCATTACCGTTAAGAACAAGTACCCATTACCCCTGATATCTGAGCTCTTTGATAGGCTACGGGGAGCAAAGGTATTTACAAAGTTAGATCTGCGGGGTGCTTACAACCTGATTCGCATCCGTGAGGGGGATGAATGGAAGACGGCTTTTAACACCAGGGATGGGCACTATGAATATCTAGTGATGCCCTTTGGGCTCTGTAATGCCCCAGCCGTTTTCCAAGACTTTGTGAACGACATCTTTCGGGATATGCTCACCACCTCGGTCGTAGTCTATCTGGATGACATTCTCATCTACTCTCCAGATATAGACTCCCATCGGAGAGATGTTCGCAAAGTCTTCGACCTCTTATGGGCAAACTCCCTCTACGCTAAGTTGGAGAAGTGTGTGTTTGAGCAGGAGTCCTTGCCTTTCCTTGGTTATATCATTTCTGCCCAGGGTTTGGCTATGGATCCTGCCAAGCTACAGGCAGTAATGGACTGGCAGGAACCCCATTCTCTTAAAGCGGTGCAGCGCTTTATGGGGTTCATTAATTACTATCGCCAGTTCATTCCACACTTCTCAACTTTGGTAGCTCCATTGGTCGCCCTCACCAAGAAGGGAGCAAATCCCAAGTTGTGGTCAGAGGAGGTCTCCAAGGCTTTTCTCTCGATTAAGTCACACTTCGCTAGCGCTCCCATCCTACATCGCCCCGATGTAGATAAACCGTTCATCTTGGAGGTGGATGCCTCATCCGTTGGTGCTGGAGCAGTCCTTTTCCAAAAGGATGCTCAAGGTCGGAAGCATCCTTGCTTCTTCTTCTCCAAAACTTTCACACCAGCGGAGAGGAATTATTCCATCGGGGACAGGGAGTTGCTAGCCATGAAGTTGGCTTTTTCAGAGTGGAGACACCTCTTGGAGGGAGCTCGCTTTCCTTTCCAAGTCTTCACTGATCACAAGAACTTGGTGTATATACAGACGGCCCAGCGGCTAAATTCTCGCCAGGCTAGATGGTCCCTGTTTTTCTCCCGATTCCATTTTACCCTCCATTTTCTCTCCGGGGAGAAGAACGTTCGTGCCGACGCTCTCTCCCGCTCCGTAGTGTCATCTGAGGAGGAGGAGCCTCGGCTTATTGTCCCGCCTGAGAGCTTGAGAACTGTAGCTCCGGTTTCGCTGGAGTCTGTGCCCCCGGGCAAGACTTTCGTGCCAGCTAACTTGCGACCGGAGGTTCTCTCTTGGGCTCACTCCTCCAGAGTGGGTGGGCATTTTGGGACCAAGAGGACATCTGAGCTTTTGGCGAGAACATATTGGTGGCCGCATATGGTCCGAGATGTCAAGGACTATATTCAGGCGTGCGTTTCTTGCGCCCAGAATCGGTCTCCTCGGCAACGGCCTGCTGGGTTGCTTTACCCTCTACCGGTGGCAGACAGGCCCTGGGAGATGGTCGGAATGGACTTTGTGGTGGGCTTACCCAAGTCGCGTGGCTGCTCCATTATTTGGGTAGTCACCGACCATTTCTCTAAGATGGTACATTTGGTACCGCTTCCTCGGTTACCCTCAGCACGGGCCTTGGCGGTGTTGTTCATGAAGCATGTTTTTCGATTGCATGGTATGCCTGATAAGATTGTCAGCGATCGGGGTCCCCAGTTCGCGTCTCGGTTTTGGAGAGAGCTCTGCCGTTTGCTCAGCATAGAGTTAAACCTCTCCTCTGCATATCATCCCGAGACGAATGGGTTGGTGGAGAGAACCAACCAGACTCTGGTGACGTATTTGCGACATTTCGTCTCCGCTAGGCAGGATGACTGGGCATCTTTGCTACCTTGGGCGGAATTTGCCTTGAACAACGCCGTAGCCGATTCCACTGGCCAAACTCCTTTTCTCCTTAATTACGGCCAGCATCCGCGTGTTCCTGTGCCCATGCCCGTGTCATCCACCGATTCTAGGGTGGCAGACTGGGCGGTGGAGGCACGGGACATCTGGGACCGCACACAGGATGCCATTCGGGCCTCCAAGGAGAGAATGAGGGTTTCGGCTGATACACACCGGCGTCCCGCTCCGGTCTTTGCTCCCGGCGACTTAGTGTGGCTCTCCGCCCGTAACATCAGGCTGCGAGTTGAGTCCACTAAGTTTGCTCCTCGCTACATTGGCCCGTTTAAAGTTCTGGAACAGGTCAACCCTGTGGTTTACCGTTTGGCCATTCCTCCACGCCTTGGTATCACCGATACCTTTCACGTTTCCCTCTTAAAGCCCGTTCGTTTGTCTCGGTTTTCTGAGTTATCTGCTGGGACATCGGGTTCATCCACGGATGAGTTTGAGGTGAATGCTATTGTGGGAAGCAAGGTGGTACGTGGCAAAAAATTTTATTTGGTGGATTGGAAGGGTCATGGTCCGGAGGATAGAACCTGGGAGCCTGTGGAGCACATTCGGGCTCCGCAGCTCATTGCTGCCTTCGAACGTAGTGAGGCCCAAGGAGGGGGGGGGCCCTAGGAGGGGGGGTAATGTTAGGGGTCGAGTTCCCGCTTCTGCACAGGGGGAATCTCGAGCCACTTCCGCTGCGGTCTCCCATTCTTGTCCAGCCGCAGTGGAGCCTGCTCAGCAAGGACGTCGGTCCCAGCGTCTTGCTCATTCTCACTCTGTTCTGAGAGTTAGTGCTGCTTCTCCAGTCTCTGCCATTAAAGTCAGTGCTGGTCAGCAGCGAGCGGACTTCTCTGGGACTAAGTCCTTGTCTGCATGTACTGAGCATGCCCAGCGTAAGGTCTCCCGTTGGAGATCGAGGGTCATGTGCTCAGGCTCTGCAGCACATTCCATTGGTCCTCTTGGCAGGTCCTAGAAGGGCAAAAGTGCTGTGGCCACTTCCTGTGCTGCTGTTATATAAACTGCGCATGACCGCACGGCCATGCGCTAGTATTGTCAAACAATTGTTGATGTGTGTATGTTGTGAGTGCAAGTCGTCCTTGGAATCCCCTTCCCTATTGAATGTCTGTTCGCGGAAGGTGTATGGCTGCTACCTAGCGCCCGACTTAGCCTACAGCACTAAAAACACATCTCAGCGTCCTGTAGCTGTGCCTGCCAGTACGGCGCCGTGCGCCTGTCTTGCGCTTTCCATACCCGAGTCTGGGTGGTTAGTGGCGTCCGTTAGTGCGGCATCGCTCGCACTCTTGTGCACTTATATTCCTTAAGGTTCTCTACACACCCAGTTGCGGTGTTACGCCAGCAAGGGTCTAATCGGGCTCTAATCCCTTCTGGGGTTAAGTCCGCTGACCACTTGCTCGCGCACTAGTGCGGTACTGCGGTCCTGTGGATTAACAGGATCGCTTTCTTCACGCTGGGTGAGGTTTAACCCACGCGTGTATCCTTTAGTGTACCGCCATATTGTCCGTCTTGCTAGCTGCAGGGTCTTTTACCTGCACGGTGGACCTCGGACTGCGAACGCACCTAGTTTCTTACCATCTATACATGGTGCGTTCCGCCAGTCCCTAACAATGTCACCTTACAATAGCAAGGTGACATTAACCCTTCATTACCCCATATCCCACTGCTACATGGGAATGGGAAGAGAGTGGTCAAGTGCCAGAATAGGCGCATCTTCCAGATGTGCCTTTTCTGGGGAGGCTGGGGGCAGATGTTTTTAGCCAGGGGGGGGGCAATAACCGTGGACCCTCTCCAGGCTATTAATATCTGCCCTCAGTCACTGGCTTTACTACTCTGGTGGAGAAAATTGCACGGGAGCCCACGCAAATTTTTTCCGCGATTTAACTGTTAAATATTATAGCTAGAGCGCCCAAATTTTGCACATACACACTACTAACATTAGTAGTGTGGAATATGAAAAAAAGGGACATGACATGGTTTACTGTATGTAAACCATGTCTCATATCATGTCGGGTTTGTGAAGGAGATAGCAAAAGCTGGCAATTGAATTACCAGCTTTTAAGCTATCTAGCGCTGCATTAAATATATATATATATATATATATATATATATATATATAGGTGTCTCCCTGACATATATATATGTATATATACCTATTCTATGTGTATATATCTACTCTAATCTAACCTGTCAGTGTGATTTTACTGTACACCGCGCTGAATTTCTGGCTTTTCAAAGGACACTGGTGCATAAAAATCGGTCAGCACTCGCACCCATTGACTTGCATTGGCGAGTCTCATCCGAGAATCGCAGCAATACGCAGCTTGCTGTGATTTTTTTCTCAGTCCGATTTCGGCTGAGAAAAAAATCGCAAATGGAATGTCACCTATTGAATAACATTGGTCCGAGTGCAATCCGATTTTTTATCGGAATGCACTCGTCCATTTTCCTCGCAAGTGGAAAAGAGGCCTTAACGGTGTAATATGTTAGCAATAGTTTTCTTGATGACTGTGGTCCCAGCTGCTTTGAGATCATTAACAAGTTTCCCCTGTGTAGTTTTAGGCTGATCTCTCACCTTCCTCATGATCAGGGATACCCCACAAGGTGAGAATTTGCATGATGCCCCAGATGAATGTCGAATGACAGTCTCACATAGCATCTTACTTATGGTTTAGTAGCCCATTCCAGCTTTGTGCAGGTCTATGATCTTGTCCCTGACATCCTTATAAAGGTCTTTGGTCTTTCCCATGTTGTAGAGGTTAGAGTCTGACTGAATAATTGAGTCTGCGGACAGGAGTCTTTTATAAAGGTGACTATGTAAGACAGCTGTCTTTATTGCAGGTAACGAGTTGATTAGAAGCGTCTAAATGGTCTGTAGGAGACAGAACTCTTAATTAGGGTTGAGCGACCTTGACCTTTTTAGAGTCGAGTCGTGTTTCGCGAAACCCGACTATCTTAGAAGTCGAGTCGAGTGGAATCGGCCGATTATGGCGAAAAGTCGGGTATCGCCCGAAACACGAAACCCAATGCAAGTCAATGGGGGAGCATAGTCGGCAGTGAGTGGAGGCCAGGAAAACACCTACACTGCCCATTTTAATGGCAAAAACATCCATTCTTGTTACAGAAGCTTGTCAATCGTAATTTAGCTTATAATAATTGGAAGGCATTTGAAATTGGGGGTCATTTGGCTAAAGTTGTGGGGGGTAGGGCTGGTTCAAGTAATTAGTGGGCCCAGTAAATCTGGACCACGTCACGGCAGTGGAGCAGGGAGAGGTAAGTATTTCAACTTTGCAAGTGCTGTGATCCTGAGCAAGCAGGGGGGGCCCACTCGTTGGCATTGGCACTGGGACAGGGCCTCTCAAAGTACAGCGGTGTGTTTGCACGGCGGGGGCGCCTCCCACCGGCAGCAACACTTTTGCGTACTATGAGAGGCCCTGTGCCAGTGACGTCGCCAACTAGTATTCCTCCCCCCACCTGATGAAGGAACCTGCACTTTCATCTGCACCTTCCTCTTTGTCCCCGTGTAAGGTGGTATGGTATGCGGGAAGAGGAACCTGACTTTCAGCAGGGTCACAATCTTGCTGTGTAGGGTGCACGGGGAATTTTGCGTTATGGGTCAATGTACCAGCAGACTCATCTATCACTGGCTGGGCAATGGGCAGGATGAGGAGGAAACACAGATATAGGCCCAAAGAATAAAGTTGGCTAAATGCAGTTCAAAATTGGTAACACAGGACTAACCAGGGGGCATTGCAGTGGAGGACAACTGGAATGAGAGGCTGACACAGAGAGTAGGCCCAAATCAGTAAGTAGTCGAAATGCAGTTCAAAATTGGCAACCGTAGTAAACAGGCGGCACAGCTTTGTTCAGTGGAGGAGAACAGCAAGGAGTGGCAGACACCGATAGTAGGCCCCAACCCAACTAGTAGGCCAAATGCAGTCTAACATTAACAACTACTTAACGAGAGCCTGAAAATGGAATTTCAGGACAGGAAACCAGGAGAACAGCAAGGAGTGGCAGACACCGATAGTAGGCCCCAACCCAACTAGTAGGCCAAATGCAGTCTAACATTAACAACTACTTAACGAGAGCCTGAAAATGGAATTTCAGGACAGGAAACCAGGAGAACAGCAAGGAGTGGCAGACACCGATAGTAGACCCCAAACCAACTAGTACGCCAAATGCAGTTGTTCCATTTAACCACAATTTAATGAGAGCCTGAAGATAGAAGTTCAGGAAAGGCAACCTGGAGAACACCTTGGAGTGTAACACACCATCTCTCTACACCCTATACCCAATTTGTAGGCCTAATGCAGCGTAGTTTCCAACAACTACTAAACGAGAGCCGGAAGATCGAAGCTCAGGAAAGGCAATCTGGAGAACACCTTGAAGTGGAACACACCATCTCTCTACACCCCATACCCAATTTGTAGGCCTAATGCAGTGTAGTTTCCAACAACTACTAAACGAGAGCATTAAGATTGAAGCATTGGCGAGGAAACCTGGGGAACACCTTGGAGTGGAACACACCATCTCTCTACACCCCATACCCAATTTGTAGGCCTAATGCAGTGTAGTTTCCAACAACTACTAAACGAGAGCATGAAGATCGAAGCATTGGCGAGGAAACCTGGGGAACACCTTGGAGTGGAACACACCATCTCTCTACACCCCATACCCAATTTGTAGGCCTAATGCAGCGTAGTTTCCAACAACTACTAAACGAGAGCCAGAAGATTGAAGCTCAGGAAAGGCAACCTGGAGAACACCTTGGAGTGGAACACACCATCTCTCTACACCCCATACCCAATTTGTAGGCCTAATGCAGTGTAGTTTCCAAGAACTACTAAACGAGAGCCGGAAGATCGAAGCTCAGGAAAGGCAACCTGGAGAATACCTTGGAGTGGAACACACCATCTCTCTACACCCCATACCCAATTTGTAGGCCTAATGCAGTGTAGTTTCCAACAACTACTAAACGAGAGCATGAAGATCGAAGCATTGGCGAGGAAACCTGGGGAACACCTTGGAGTGGAACACACCATCTCTCTACACCCCATACCCAATTTGTAGGCCTAATGCAGTGTAGTTTCCAACAACTACTAAACGAGAGCATGAAGATCGAAGCATTGGCGAGGAAACCAGGGGAACACCTTGGAGTGGAACACACCATCTCTCTACACCCCATACCCAATTTGTAGGCCTAATGCAGCGTAGTTTCCAACAACTACTAAACGAGAGCCAGAAGATTGAAGCTCAGGAAAGGCAACCTGGAGAACACCTTGGAGTGGAACACACCATCTCTCTACACCCCATACCCAATTTGTAGGCCTAATGCAGTGTAGTTTCCAAGAACTACTAAACGAGAGCCGGAAGATCGAAGCTCAGGAAAGGCAACCTGGAGAACACCTTGGAGTGGAACACACCATCTCTCTACACCCCATACCCAATTTGTAGGCCTAATGCAGCTTTGTTTCCAACAACTACTAAACGAGAGCCAGAAGATTGAAGCTCAGGAAAGGCAACCTGGAGAACACCTTGGAGTGGAACACACCATCTCTCTACACATCATACCCAATTTGTAGGCCTAATGCAGTGTAGTTTCCAAGAACAACTAAACGAGAGCCGGAAGATCGAAGCTCAGGAAAGGCAACCTGGAGAACACCTTGGAGTGGAACACACCATCTCTCTACACCCAATACCCAATTTGTAGGCCTAATGCAGTGTAGTTTCCAAGAACTACTAAACGAGAGCCGGAAGATCGAATCTCAGGAAAGGCAACCTGGAGAACACCTTGGAGTGGAACACACCATCTCTCTACACCCCATACCCAATTTGTAGGCCTAATGCAGCGTAGTTTCCAACAACTACTAAATGAGAGCCAGAAGATTGAAGCTCAGGAAAGGCAACCTGGAGAACACCTTGGAGTGGAACACACCATCTCTCTTCACCCCATACCCAATTTGTAGGCCTAATGCAGTGTAGTTTCCAAGAACTACTAAACGAGAGCCGGAAGATCGAAGCTCAGGAAAGGCAACCTGGAGAACACCTTGGAGTGGAACACACCATCTCTCTACACCCAATACCCAATTTGTAGGCCTAATGCAGTGTAGTTTCCAAGAACTACTAAACGAGAGCTGGAAGATCGATGCTCAGGAAAGGCAACCTGGAGTACACCTTGGAGTGGAACACACCATCTCTCTACACCCAATACCCAATTTGTAGGCCTAATGCAGTGTAGTTTCCAAGAACTACTAAACGAGAGCCGGAAGCTCGAAGCTCAGGAAAGGCAACCTGGAGAACACCTTGGAATGGAACACACCATCTCTCTACACCCAATACCCAATTTATAGGCCTAATGCAGTGTAGTTTCCAAGAACTACTAAACGAGAGCCGGAAGATCGAAGCTCAGGAAAGGCAACCTGGAGAACACCTTGGAGTGGAACACACCATCTCTCTACACCCCATACCCAATTTGTAGGCCTAATGCAGCGTAGTTTCCAACAACTACTAAACGAGAGCATGAAGATCGAAGCATTGGCGAGGAAACCTGGGGAACACCTTGGAGTGGAACACACCATCTCTCTACACCCCATACCCAATTTGTAGGCCTAATGCAGCGTAGTTTCCAACAACTACTAAACGAGAGCCAGAAGATTGAAGCTCAGGAAAGGCAACCTGGAGAACACCTTGGAGTGGAACACACCATCTCTCTACACCCCATACCCAATTTGTAGGCCTAATGCAGTGTAGTTTCCAAGAACTACTAAACGAGAGCCGGAAGATCGAAGCTCAGGAAAGGCAACCTCGAGAACACCTTGGAGTGGAACACACCATCTCTCTACACCCCATACCCAATTTGTAGGCCTAATGCAGTGTAGTTTCCAACAACTACTAAACGAGAGCATGAAGATCGAAGCATTGGCGAGGAAACCTGGGGAACACCTTGGAGTGGAACACACCATCTCTCTACACCCCATACCCAATTTGTAGGCCTAATGCAGTGTAGTTTCCAACAACTACTAAACGAGAGCATGAAGATCGAAGCATTGGCGAGGAAACCTGGGGAACACCTTGGAGTGGAACACACCATCTCTCTACACCCCATACCCAATTTGTAGGCCTAATGCAGCGTAGTTTCCAACAACTACTAAACGAGAGCCAGAAGATTGAAGCTCAGGAAAGGCAACCTGGAGAACACCTTGGAGTGGAACACACCATCTCTCTACACCCCATACCCAATTTGTAGGCCTAATGCAGTGTAGTTTCCAAGAACTACTAAACGAGAGCCGGAAGATCGAAGCTCAGGAAAGGCAACCTGGAGAACACCTTGGAGTGGAACACACCATCTCTCTACACCCCATACCCAATTTGTAGGCCTAATGCAGTGTAGTTTCCAACAACTACTAAACGAGAGCATGAAGATCGAAGCATTGGCGAGGAAACCTGGGGAACACCTTGGAGTGGAACACACCATCTCTCTACACCCCATACCCAATTTGTAGGCCTAATGCAGTGTAGTTTCCAACAACTACTAAACGAGAGCATGAAGATCGAAGCATTGGCGAGGAAACCAGGGGAACACCTTGGAGTGGAACACACCATCTCTCTACACCCCATACCCAATTTGTAGGCCTAATGCAGCGTAGTTTCCAACAACTACTAAACGAGAGCCAGAAGATTGAAGCTCAGGAAAGGCAACCTGGAGAACACCTTGGAGTGGAACACACCATCTCTCTACACCCCATACCCAATTTATAGGCCTAATGCAGTGTAGTTTCCAAGAACTACTAAACGAGAGCCGGAAGATCGAAGCTCAGGAAAGGCAACCTGGAGAACACCTTGGAGTGGAACACACCATCTCTCTACACCCCATACCCAATTTGTAGGCCTAATGCAGCTTTGTTTCCAACAACTACTAAACGAGAGCCAGAAGATTGAAGCTCAGGAAAGGCAACCTGGAGAACACCTTGGAGTGGAACACACCATCTCTCTACACATCATACCCAATTTGTAGGCCTAATGCAGTGTAGTTTCCAAGAACAACTAAACGAGAGCCGGAAGATCGAAGCTCAGGAAAGGCAACCTGGAGAACACCTTGGAGTGGAACACACCATCTCTCTACACCCAATACCCAATTTGTAGGCCTAATGCAGTGTAGTTTCCAAGAACTACTAAACGAGAGCCGGAAGATCGAATCTCAGGAAAGGCAACCTGGAGAACACCTTGGAGTGGAACACACCATCTCTCTACACCCCATACCCAATTTGTAGGCCTAATGCAGCGTAGTTTCCAACAACTACTAAATGAGAGCCAGAAGATTGAAGCTCAGGAA
Organism: Ranitomeya imitator; assembly: GCF_032444005.1. Classification (NCBI taxonomy): domain Eukaryota; kingdom Metazoa; phylum Chordata; class Amphibia; order Anura; family Dendrobatidae; genus Ranitomeya; species Ranitomeya imitator. The sequence goes on from NC_091282.1 coordinate 240,371,653, forward strand.
AGGCAACCTGGAGAACACCTTGGAGTGGAACACACCATCTCTCTTCACCCCATACCCAATTTGTAGGCCTAATGCAGTGTAGTTTCCAAGAACTACTAAACGAGAGCCGGAAGATCGAAGCTCAGGAAAGGCAACCTGGAGAACACCTTGGAGTGGAACACACCATCTCTCTACACCCCATACCCAATTTGTAGGCCTAATGCAGTGTAGTTTCCAAGAACTACTAAACGAGAGCCGGAAGATCGATGCTCAGGAAAGGCAACCTGGAGTACACCTTGGAGTGGAACACACCATCTCTCTACACCCAATACCCAATTTGTAGGCCTAATGCAGTGTAGTTTCCAAGAACTACTAAACGAGAGCCGGAAACTCGAAGCTCAGGAAAGGCAACCTGGAGAACACCTTGGAATGGAACACACCATCTCTCTACACCCAATACCCAATTTATAGGCCTAATGCAGTGTAGTTTCCAAGAACTACTAAACGAGAGCCGGAAGATCGAAGCTCAGGAAAGGCAACCTGGAGAACACCTTGGAGTGGAACACACCATCTCTCTACACCCCATACCCAATTTGTAGGCCTAATGCAGCGTAGTTTCCAACAACTACTAAACGAGAGCATGAAGATCGAAGCATTGGCGAGGAAACCTGGGGAACACCTTGGAGTGGAACACACCATCTCTCTACACCCCATACCCAATTTGTAGGCCTAATGCAGCGTAGTTTCCAACAACTACTAAACGAGAGCCAGAAGATTGAAGCTCAGGAAAGGCAACCTGGAGAACACCTTGGAGTGGAACACACCATCTCTCTACACCCCATACCCAATTTGTAGGCCTAATGCAGTGTAGTTTCCAAGAACTACTAAACGAGAGCCGGAAGATCGAAGCTCAGGAAAGGCAACCTGGAGAACACCTTGGAGTGGAACACACCATCTCTCTACACCCAATACCCAATTTGTAGGCCTAATGCAGTGTAGTTTCCAAGAACTACTAAACGAGAGCATTAAGATCGAAGCAATGGCGAGGAAACCTGGGGCACACCTTGGGGAGGCACACACCGTTAGTAGGCCCTACCAAAGTTGTACCCCCAATGCAGTTTTAAAATTCCTTGAGGCTGAAAACAAGACTATTGACGCTCAACTTTTTTCAAAGGAACACAGCTGAATTGAGTGGCACAGACAGACACAGGTAGTAGGACTTAACCCAAAAATGTGGCTCACTGCAGCTTAAAAAAGTTACAGGGGTACACAAGCAGCAGTGCTCTGGGCAGTGGAGGACAATTTCAATAGTGGACCGCAGACAGACTTTGTACGCCTACTATTATAAAAAGGATGCTCTATGCAATTAAAAATAGGTTCCAGGGGTCCACGGGCAGCAGTGGTGTGGTCAGTGGACGAGTATTGGAAGGAGGGACCGCAGACAGGCGTAGTAGGCCTAACATAACAAAATTAGGCTGTAGACACTGTAAAATTGGTTCCAGGGGTACACGGGCATCAGTGGTGTGGTCAGCGGAGGAAAATTGGAATTAGGGACTGCAGACAGACTTTGTAGGCTGTCCCCTGTGGACCATGCATCCAACACATTAACCCAGTGCGCCGTAATGGACACGTAACTTTTTGTGGACATGCCTACTGGTCCATGCGTCTCTTGTCAGGTGCACCTTTCTACTGTTTGATTGCCTGAGTGCTATGACAATGCAGACTTTTTCATGCCGGTGGAGGGCTGGGATGGCTTTTCTCGCAAAAGAAATGTCGACTGGGTAGCTTAAACCGTTGCACAGCGTAGTTCATCTGGGCTTTCTAAATATAAAACAAAGAAAAAAAGGAGGCTACATGCACTTTCAGCTGGGTTCCAGGGGTACACGGCCAGCATTGGTCTGGTCAGTGGAGAACTATTGGAAGGAAGGACCGCAGACACGCTTCGAAGGCCTAACATAATAACAGATGGCTGTAGGCAATTTTTAATTGGTTCCAGGGGTACACGGGCAGCAGTGGCCTGGTCAGTGTAGTAGTAGTAGTAGAAAGAACGGACTGCAGACAGGCATCGAAGGCCTAAAATAAAAAAATTGGGCTGGCTGTAGGCAATTTTAAATTGGTTCCAGGGGTACACGGCCAGCAGTGGTGTGGTCAGTGGAGGCCTAGTGGAAGGAGGGACCGCAGACAGGCATCGAAGGCCTAACATAATAACACATTGCTGTCGGCAATTTTAAATTGGTTCCAGGGGAACACGGGCAGCAGTGGCCTGGTCAGTGTAGTAGTAGTAGTAGAAAGAACGGACTGCAGACAGGCATCGAAGGCCTAAAATAAAAAAATTGGGCTGGCTGTAGGCAATTTTAAATTGGTTCCAGGGGTACACGGGCAGCAGTGGTGTGGTCAGTGGAGGCCTAGTGGAAGGAGTGACCGCAGACAGGCATCGAAGGCCTAACATAATAACACATGGCTGTAGGCAATTTAAAATTGTTTCCGTGGGTACACGGGCAGCAGTGGTGTGGTCAGTGGAGGCCTAGTGGAAGGAGTGACCGCAAACAGGCATCGAAGGCCTAACATAATAACACATTGCTGTTGGCAATTTTAAATTGGTTCCAGGGGAACACGGGCAGCAGTGGCCTGGTCAGTGTATTAGTAGTAGAAAGAACGGACCGCAGACAGGCATCGAAGGCCTAAAATAAAAAAATTGGGCTGGCTGTAGGCAATTTTAATTTGGTTCCAGGGGTACACGGGCAGCAGTGGTATGGTCAGTGGAGGCCTAGTGGAAGGAGTGACCGCAGACAGGCATCGAAGGCCTAACATAATGACACATTGCTGTTGGCAATTTTAAATTGGTTCCAGGGGAACACGGGCAGCAGTGGCCTGGTCAGTGTAGTAGTAGTAGAAAGAAGGGACCGCAGACAGGCTTCGAAGGCCTAAAATAAAAAAAATTGGGCTGGCTGTAGGCAATTTTAACTTGGTTCCAGGGGTACACGGGCAGCAGTGGTGTGGTCAGTGGAGGCCTAGTGGAAGGAGTGACCGCAGACAGGCATCGAAGGCCTAACATAATAACACATTGCTGTTGGCAATTTTAAATTGGTTCCAGGGGAACATGGGCAGCAGTGGCCTGGTCAGTGTATTAGTAGTAGAAAGAACGGACCGCAGACAGGCATCGAAGGCCTAAAATAAAAAAATTGGGCTGGCTGTAGGCAATTTTAACTTGGTTCCAGGGGTACACGGGCAGCAGTGGTGTGGTCAGTGGAGGCCTAGTGGAAGGAGTGACCGCAGACAGGCATCAAAGGCCTAACATAATAACACATGGCTGTAGGCAATTTTAAATTGGTTCCGTGGGTACACGGGCAGCAGTGGTGTGGTCAGTGGAGGCCTAGTGGAAGGAGGGACCGCAGACAGGCTTCGAAGGCCTAACATAAAAAATAGGGGTGTTGGCAATTTAAAATTGGTTCCAGGGGTACACGGGCAGCAGTGGTCTGGTCAGTGTAGTAGTAGTAGAAAGAAGGGACTGCAGACAGGCTTCGAAGGCCTAACATAACAAAATTGGGCTGTTGGCAATTTAAAATTGGTTCCAGGGGTACACGGGCAGCAGTACAATGGTCAGTGGAGGCCTAGTGAAAGGAGGGACCGCAGACAGGCTTCGAAGGCCTAACATAACAAAAATGTCAATACAATGGTATTGTCAGTGCCAGGCATTGAAGGATGTCAGCGCATAGACTAAACATTGGTGGAGCTGTGAGAGATAATTTTGCAAGTGGTAGAGCACTGTTTGAGCTGGGGGGGGGGGAACTGTCTTGTTGCCGGCGGTACAGGCCCAGGGCCCCTCATATTACAACGGTGTGTCTGACGTTGGGTGCGCACCACCACCGCCAGAGACACTTTATTGTACTATGAGGGACCCAGTGGCAGTGCCGTCGACCAAAAGCGGGCACACCCACCTCTTCAGAAAAAAAACAGCACTCTCACGGGCGCTGGCGCCAAGTGGCGATACCACGGCCCCGTGTGGGGAGTTTGGCCATTTAGGGAGGTGTAAACATGTCGTATGCTGGACAATCAGGTGCAGCAAATTACGATATTGGAAAAGTCATTCATAATAGTCCACAGGCAAGACCTTTTCATAGGAAAGCTAGGTGTCAGCCGGGCAAGGTGGGGCAAAAGATTTCGAAATCCAGTTGTGGTTCATTTTAATGAAGGTTAGATCATCTACATTTTGGGTAGCCAGACGAGTCCTTTTTTCTGTTAGTATTGAACCTGCAGCACTGAATACTCTTTCTGATAGGACACTAGCTGCCGGGCAAGCAAGCTCCTGCAATGCATATTCTGCCAATTCTGGCCAGGTGTCTAATTTGGATGCCCAGTAATCAAATGGGAATGACGGTTGAGGGAGAACGTCGATAAGGGATGAAAAATAGTTTGTAACCATACTGGACAAATGTTGTCTCCTGTCACTTTGAATTGATGCTGCAGTACCTGTCCTGTCTGCGGTCATAGCAAAATCACTCCACAACCTGGTCAGAAAACCCCTCTGGCCAACGCCACTTCTGATTTCTGCCCCTCTAACACCTCTGGTCTGCTGGCCCCTGCAGCTCGTGTGAGAACGATCACGGGCGCTGTGTGCAGGGAATGCCAGAAGCAAACGGTCAACAAGAGTTGATTGTTTGGTTGCTAATATTATTTCCAAGTTCTCATGTGGCTATATATTTTGCAATTTGCCTTTATAGCGAGGATCAAGGAGGCAGGCCAACCAGTAATCTCCATCGTTCATCATTTTAGTAATGCGTGTGTCCCTTTTGAGGATACGTAAGGCATAATCTGCCATGTGGGCCAAAGTTCCAGTTCTCAAATCTGCGGTTGTGATTGGTTGAGGGTCAGTTTCAGGCAAATCTACGTCACTTGTGTCCCTCCAAAAACCAGAACCCGGCCTTGCCGCGCCAACAATTTCCAGTGGCCCCGGAAAAGCTTCCTCATTAAAAATATAATCATCCCCATCATCCTCCTCGTCCTCTTCGCCCGCTACCTCGTCCTGTACACTGCCCTGGCCAGACAATGGCTGACTATCATCAAGGCTTTCCTCTTCCTCAGCTGCAGACGCCTGATCCTTTATGTGCGTCAAACTTTGCATCAGCAGACGCATTAGGGGGATGCTCATGCTTATTATGGCGTTGTCTGCACTAACCAGCCGTGTGCATTCCTCAAAATAATAATAATAATCTTTATTTTTATATAGCGCTAACATATTCCGCAGCGCTTTACATTTTGCACACATTATCATCACTGTCCCCGATGGGGCTCACAATCTAAATTCCCTATCAGTATGTCTTTGGAATGTGGGAGGAAACCGGAGTGCCCGGAGGAAACCCACGCAAACACGGAGAGAACATACAAACTCTTTGCAGATGGTTTCCTGGGTGGGGTTTGAACCCAGGACTCCAGCGCTGCAAGGCTGCAGTGCTAACCACTGTGCCACCGTGCCGCCCTGAAAACACTGAAGGACTTGACACATGTCTTGAATCTTCGACCACTGCACACCTGACAACTCCATGTCTGCCATCCTACTGCCTGCCCGTGTATGTGTATCCTCCCACAAAAACATAACAGCCCGCCTCTGTTCGCACAGTCTCTGAAGCATGTGCAGTGTTGAGTTCCACCTTGTTGCAACGTCTATGATTAGGCGATGCTGGGGAAGGTTCAAAGAACGCTGATAGGTCTGCATACGGCTGGAGTGTACGGGCGAACGGCGGATATGTGAGCAAAGTCCACGCACTTTGAGGAGCAGGTCGGATAACCCCGGATAACTTTTCAGGAAGCACTGCACCACCAGGTTTAAGGTGTGAGCCAGGCAAGGAATGTGTTTCAGTTGGGAAAGGGAGATGGCAGCCATGAAATTCCTTCCGTTATCACTCACTACCTTGCCTGCCTCAAGATCTACAGTGCCCAGCCACGACTGCGTTTCTTTCTGCAAGAACTCGGACAGAACTTCTGCGGTGTGTCTGTTGTCGCCCAAACACTTCATAGCCAATACAGCCTGCTGACGTTTGCCAGTAGCTGCCCCATAATGGGAGACCTGGTGTGCAACAGTGGCAGCTGCGGATGGAGTGGTTGTGCGACTGCGGTCTGTGGACGAGCTCTCGCTTCTGCAGGAGGACGAGGAGGAGGAGGAGGGGGTGGGAACGGCTACAGCCAACTGTTTCCTAGACCGTGGGCTAGGCAGAACTGTCCCAAAATTGCTGTCCCCTGTGGACCCTGCATTCACAACATTCACCCAGTGTGCCGTGATGGACACGTAACGTCCCTGGCCATGCCTACTGGTCCATGCATCTGTTGTCAGGTGCACCTTTGTGCTCACAGATTGCCTGAGTGCATGGACGATGCACTCTTTAACATGCTGGTGGAGGGCTGGTGGAGGGCTGGGATGGCTTTTCTGGAAAAAAAGTGTCGACTGGGTAGCTCGTAGCGTGGTACAGCGTAGTCCATCAGGGCTTTGAAAGCTTTGCTTTCAACTAACCGGTAGGGCATCATCTCTAACGAGATTAGTCTAGCTATGTGGGCGTTCAAACCCTGTGTACGCGGATGCGAGGCTAAGTACTTCCTTTTTCTAACCATAGTCTCATGTAGGGTGAGCTGGACTGGAGAGCTGGAGATCGTGGAACTAGCGGGGGTGCCGGTGGACATGGCAGACTGAGAGACGGTGGGAGATGGTATTGTTGCCGCCAGTGCCCTAGATGCAGTGTTTCCTACTACGAAACTGGTGATTCCCTGACCCTGACTGCTTTGGCCTGGCAAAGAAACCTGCACAGATACTGCAGGTGGTGCCGAAAATGGTGGCCCTACACTGCCGGAAGGGATGTTGCGTTGATGACTAGCTACATTGGCCGAGGGTGCTACAACCTTAAGGGACGTTTGGTAGTTAGTCCAAGCTTGCAAATGCATGGTGGTTAAATGTCTATGCATGCAACTTGTATTGAGACTTTTCAGATTCTGCCCTCTGCTTAAGGTAGTTGAACATTTTTGACAGATGACTTTGCGCTGATCAATTGGATGTTGTTTAAAAAAATGCCAGACTGCACTCTTTCTCGCATCGGATACCTTTTCAGGCATTGCAGACTGAGCTTTAACCGGATGGCCACGCTGACCTCCAACAGGTTTTGGCTTTGCCACGTGTTTTGGGCAAGATACGGGCCCGGCAGATGGAACCTGTTGCGATGTTGATGCCTGCTGCGGCCCCTCCTCCTCCGCTTCAGAACTGCTGCCGCCTGCACCCTGTTCCCCCAATGGCTGCCAATCGGGGTCAAGAACTGGGTCATCTATTACCTCTTCTTGTAGCTCGTGTGCAACTTCGTCTGTGTCACCGTGTCGGTCGGTGGTATAGCGTTCGTGATGGGGCAACATAGTCTCATCAGGGTCTGATTCTTGATTATTACCCTGCGAGGGCAATGTTGTGGTCTGAGTCAAAGGACCAGCATAGTAGTCTGGCTGTGGCTGTGCATCAGTGCACTCCATGTCAGATTCAACTTGTAATGGGCATGGACTGTTAACTGCTTCACTTTCTAAGCCAGGGACGGTATGTGTAAAGAGCTCCATGGAGTAACCCATTGTGTCGCCTGCTGCATTCTTCTCTGTTGTTGTTTTTGCTGAAGAGGACAAGGAAGCGACTTGTCCCTGACCGTGAACATCCACTAACGACGCGCTGCTTTTACATTTACCAGTTTCACGAGAGGAGGCAAAAGAGCTAGAGGCTGAGTCAGCAAGATAAGCCAAAACTTGCTCTTGCTGCTCCGGCTTTAAAAGCGGTTTTCCTACTCCCAGAAAAGGGAACGTTCGAGGCCTTGTGTAGCCAGACGATGAACCTGGCTCCACAGCTCCAGACTTAGGTGCAATAATTTTTTTCCCATGACCAGCTGATGCTCCACCACTACCACTACCCTCATTACCAGCTGACAATGAACGCCCCCGGCCACGACCTCTTCCACCAGACTTCCTCATTGTTTTAAAAACGTAAACAAACTAACGGTATTTGTTGCTGTCACACAACTTACACGGTGAGCTATAACTTCAGTATGATTTAGCTACCCCTTTACAGGTGGGTGAGACCGCAAGGAAAATCAGGCACAATGTTACACACTCTGTTTTTGGTGGCAACAAATGAGAGAGATGCCACACACGCAGGACTGTCACTGAAGCACAAATGTAAATATTAATCTCCCACTGATTTGTTTTTTTTTTTTTGTTTTTCAGGGAGACTTTAGAAAAAAAAAAAATAGAATAAAATGATTTTTTAAGGAAGAATTTAGAAACCAAATAAAATAAAATGATTTCTTCAGGGAGAATTTAGAAAACAAATAAAACAAAAAATAGGCTTTCTATGGCCCACTGAGTGAGAGATGACGCACACAGGAGTCAGGAGTGGCACACAAGCCCAGAGGCCAATATTGTTCTCCCAATGATTGATGTAGTGATTTTTTTCAGGTAGATTTTGGAACCCAAATCAAGCTAAAAAAATAATAGGCTTTCTATCCACAATTGGAGAGAGAGAGAGAGAGATGGCACACCCAGGAGTCAAGACTAGCACACAAGCAGAAAGGGCAATATTAATCTCCCACTGATTTGATTTTTTTTTTTTTTCAGGGAGACTTTAGAAAAAAAAAAATAATGAAAAAAAATGATTTTTTCCGGAAGAATTTAGAAACCAAATAAAATAAAATGATTTTTTCAGGGAGAATTTAGAAAACAAATAAAGCAAAAAATAGGCTTTCTATGGCCCACTGAGTGAGAGATGACGCACACAGGAGTCAGGAGTGGCACACAAGCCCAGAGGCCAATATTGTTCTCCCAATGATTGATGTAGTGATTTTTTCATGTAGATTTTGGAACCCAAATCAAGCAAAAAAATAAATAGGCTTTCTATGGCCCACTGAGTGAGAGATGACACACACAGGAGTCAGGAGTGGCACACAAGCCCTGAGGCCAATATTTTTCTTCCACTGATTAATGTAGTGATTTTTTCAGGTAGATTTTAGAACCCAAATCAAGCAAAAAAATAAATAGGCTTTCTATGGCCCACTGAGTGAGAGATGGCACAGACAGGGATGGCACTCTAGCAGAAAAGTCAATCTTAATCTCCCACAAAAAAAACTGTCCTTCAATTACTATCTCCCTGCAGTAATCTCAGCCAGGTATGGCAGGCAGCAATAAGGAGTGGACTGATGCACAAATTAAATAAAAAGTGTGGACAAACAAACAAGATAGCTGTGTAGAAAGGAAGGAACAAGAGGATTTGTGCTTTGAAAAAAGCAGTTGGTTTGCACAGCGGCGTACACACAGCAATGCAGCTATCAGGGAGCCTTCTAGGGCAGCCCAATGAGCTACAGCGCTGAGGAAAAAAAAAAAATGTAGCTTCCACTGTCCCTGCACACCGAAGGTGGTGTTGGACAGTGGAAATCGCTACAGCACAAGCGGTTTGGTGGTTAATGGACCCTGCCTAACGCTATCCCTGCTTCTGACGAAGCGGCAGCAACCTCTCCCTAAGCTCAGATCAGCAGCAGTAACATGGCGGTCGGCGGGAACGCCCCTTTATAGCCCCTGTGACGCCGCAGACAGCAAGCCAATCACTGCAATGCCCTTCTCTAAGATGGTGGGGACCAGGACCTATGTCATCACGCTGCCCACACTCTGCGTTTACCTTCATTGGCTGAGAAATGGCGCTTTTCGCGTCATTGAAACGCGACTTTGGCGCGAAAGTCGCGTACCGCATGGCCGACCCCGCACAGGGGTCGGATCGGGTTTCATGAAACCCGACTTTGCCAAAAGTCGGCGACTTTTGAAAATGAACGACCCGTTTCGCTCAACCCTACTCTTAATAGTTGGCAGGAGATCAAATTCTTATATCTCACTGCAAAATGCAAAGACATTTATATAATTTATACAATGTGATTTTCTGGATTATATTTTTGATATTCTATCTCTCAATGTTAAAATTAACCTACGCTTAAAATTATAGACTGTTCATGTTTTGGTCAGTGGGCAAACTTACAAAATCAGCAGGGGATCACATACTTCTTTCCCCCACTGTATGTATAGGATAGCGTCCTAAGAGACCTTGTAGTGTTCCTTTCAGAGCACTTGGTGGCATAGTAGTATTTGCGATTCATAGTAAATTGACCACAAATCAAATTTAAAAAAATATGGCAAAGTTAGTGAATTGAATTTCAAAAGATTTGCACATTTCTGTTCTCACTTATAAAACAGGTATGACAGATTAATTTTTCTCAATTATATTTTCTCATAAGTGATGCAGTGTGTTTATTTACTTTTCCATTGATACAGTATCTGGCATTTATATGAAGATCTAGCACATATTTCCTTCCTTGTTTCTGCTTGGATGGTGCTGAACTGGAAATCCTCACCAAATGCATATACTGATATTAATGAGGCTGTGTCTCTACTGACTGAAAATAGTGGCTCTACTGATAATGGATTTGGCAGTTCATTATTTTCTGCAGAAGATATGTTAGAAGATATGTTTGTTTTACTATTTGTAGTTCTTGTGATGTTCAATTTTCTTGACTGGTATAACAGTGTGGCATATTGTCAAGTAGATGAAATGTAATTGTGAAAATTAGATATTGTTTATTTAGAATAATTGTGTGATTCTGTGACATTTGTTATTTAATCTCTAAGAAGCTCATTTACCAAGCACAGGATTTCTTCGTTCCTTGTCAAAGTAGTATCTTCTTTTCACAAGGTCAGATTATCATCACTGATAACACCAACTTATTAACCAAACAACTTGCTATAACATTCTCATTGGAAGCAGAAGAACTAATCTACTGTATAACTGTCTAAGGGTCACTTCCGTCTGTCTGTCTGTCCTTCTGTCTGTCACGGATATTCATTGGTCGCGGCCTCTGTCTGTCATGGAAATCCAAGTCGCTGATTGGTCGCGGCAAAACAGCCACGACCAATCAGCGACGGGCACAGTCTGGAAGAAAATGGCTGCTCCTTCCTCCCCGCAGTCAGTGCCCGGAGTCCGCATACTCCCCTCCGGTCAGCGCTCACACAGGGTTAATGGCAGCGTTGACTGTGGTGTAACGCACTCGGTTAACGCTGTTATTAACCCTGTGTGATCAACTTTTTACTATTCATGCTGCCTATGCAGCATGAATAGTAAAAATATCTAATGTTAAAAATAATTAAAAAAAATTAAAAAGAGTTACATACTCACCATCCGGAGCCCCCGGATCGAAGCGGCTGGTTACTGATGCTCCTCGCGACGCCCCAGTGACCGCTCCATGCATTAGTGCATACTACGTGACTGGCCAATATACTACGTGACTGGGCAGTATACTACGTGTCTGTGCTGTATACTACGTGGCTCTGTGCTGTATACTATGTGGCTGGGCAATATACTATGTGGCTGGGCAATATACTACGTAGCTGGGCAATATACTACGTGTCTATGCTGTATACTACGTGACTGGGCAATATACTACGTGGCTGGGCAATATACTACGTAACTGGGTAATATACTACGTAACTGGGCAATATACTACGTGGCTGGGCAATATACTACATGACTGGGCAATATACTACGTGTCTGTGCTCTATACTACGTGACTGAGCAATATACTACGTGGCTGGGCAATATACTACGTAACTGGGCAATATACTACGTGTCTGTGCTCTATACTACATGACTGAGCAATATACTACGTGGCTGGGCAATATACTACGTAACTGGGCAATATACTACGTCACTGGGCAATATACTATGTGTCTGTGCTCTATACTACGTTACTGAGCAATATACTACGTGGCTGGGCAATATACTACGTAACTGGGCAATATACTACGTGGCTGGGCAATATACTACGTGACTGGGCAGTATACTATGTGTCTGTGCTCTATACTACGTGACTGAGCAATATTCTACGTGGCTGGGCAATATACTACGTAACTGGGCAATATACTACGTCACTGGGCAATATACTACGTGTCTGTGCTCTATACTACGTGACTGAGCAATATACTACATGGCTGGGCAATATACTACGTGACTGGGCAATATACTACGTGTCGGTGCTCTATACTACATGACTGAGCAATATACTACGTGACTGAGCAATATACTACGTGACTGGGCAATTTACTACGTGTCTGTGCTCTATACTACGTGACTGAGCAATATACTACGTGGCTGGGCACTATACTACGTGGCTCTGTGCTGTATACTATGTCACTGGGCAATATACTATGTGACTGGGCAATATACTACGTGGCTCTGTGCTGTATAGTATGTCACTGCGCAATATACTATGTGGCTGGGCAATATACTATGTGGCTGGGCAATATACTACGTGGCTGCGCAATATACTACATGGCTGGGCATTATACTACGTGAACATGCATATTCTAGAATACCCGATGCGTTAGAATCGGACCACCATCTAGTGTTTAATAATGATACAGCTGATGTGACTAAGAGTGCTGCTTAGTGTTGAGCATTCCGATACCGCAAGTATCGGGTATCGGCCGATATTTGCGGTATCGGAATTCCGATACCGAGTTCCGATATTTTTGTGATATCGGGAATCAGTATCGGGATTAAGATTCATGTGTAAAATAAAGAATAAAAATAAAAAATATTGATATACTTACCCTGGTTGTCACCACTGCAACCGCCATGCTTCCGTTCCTAAGAATGAGCGCGTTAAGGACCTTCGATGACGTTGCGGCTTGTGATTGGTCGCTGAGCAGTCATGTGACCGCTCAGGTGACCAATCACAAGCCGCGACGTCATCGAAGGTCATTAACGCGCTCATTCCTAAGAATCATTCCTTAACGCGCTCATTCCTAAGAATCATTCCTTAACGTGCTCATTCTTAGGAACGGAAGCATGGCGGTTGCAGCGGTGACAACCAGGGCGCGTCCGAGGGTAAGTATATCAATATTTTTTATTTTTATTCTTCATTTTACACATGAATATGGATCCCAGGGCCTGAAGGAGAGTTTCCTCTCCTTCAGACCCTGGTAACCATAGAGGATGCCTTCCGATATTTGTGTCCCATTGACTTGTATTGGTATCGGATATCGGTATCGGCGATATCCGATATTTTTCGGATATCGGCCGATACCATCCGATACCGATACTTTCAAATATCGGACAGAATCGCTCAACACTAGCGCTGCTATTCAAATAGAATTTTGTGTCACCATTGGATATAAAAAAGGAGTTGTCTGTTTCTGATGACCGCTTTATTGGTAAAATGGTTCCATATCATTAAATGATCACAAGAAGGTTTACTGCTTGTACTTTTACTAATCAGCTGTAATCTGTTGGCACCTAAATGAGAAATTTCTTCTACAGTGCCACCACAGCAGAGATTAGGCATTACATCAAGCCCACTGAAATCAGTAGTCTTTTCATGCATTGTACAGACATGCTGGGTCTTCCGAAGGCAGAGTAACGTTTCTGTTCTGGCTTCTACATAGTTGTTCATGAAGCTTTTGGACCACTAACATAAAAAATAAACATTTATTATAGATGAGCAATATGCAGATGGTATCGGGAGGTAACCAGCAGCCTTTTTAAATAAACACTGCAGTTTCAGACTTTGCAGGCTTCTTATATTGTTTAAATGGTACATACATTTTCCCTTTTTTGGGGAAAATTACTTCCTTGCTGGTTTTTATACATAAACAGTAGAAATGGAAGTAGCTGTATCTTTTTCACATTGGAAGTGCAAAAATTATTCCTGTTTAGAGAATACATAGAGTTTTGTTCTTTTCTAAACTAAGTAATGATTAGAGATGAGTGAACTTGTTCAGAAAACGTTTGCCAATCTCAAATTCGGCACGGACATTGAGCATTTAGATTCGTGTTTGGATTCCCTAGCTTTTTTCCTTAAAATAGGTAAAAGTTGGCCAAACTTCGCTAAATGACTGATTTCACTAAGGGCTTTTACAGACGTCAGTGTTTCCGGTAGCAGCATGAGCAGCAAAACGTCCTGCATACATGCACACTGATGACACACAGATGACATCCTTGTGTCATCTGTGACACGTACTGACAAAATAGATGCTTCTTTTCTGAGACTGCAGTGGGCTCCTATTTTTAGGCTGGGGGCCGATATCCATGGCCCATTTTCATCCTGATAAAAAACCAGTCCCCCCACTGTCAACTTTAGCTTGGCTGGTTGTCAAAAATGAAGGAACCCCATGTCATTTTATTTATTAGTTATTAAAATAGTTAAAAAATACAGTGTGGGAACCCCTCTATTCTTGATAACCAGCCTTGTTAACTCTGACAGCTGAGGATTGTTAACTCTGACAGCTGAGGATTGCAGCCCACAGTTGTCACTTTTGCCTGGCTGGCAATTAAAAATACAGGGGTACTCACGTCAATTTTTTTAAAACTATTTAATTATAGCACAATTGATGGGTCAATTTATGCCACTTTTCCTAGTGTGTGCCCCTAATTTTAGCTGTTTTGGCAGCTCTTTAGTCCCACTGAAGGTGTTGTCAATGCGTTTGATTTTGCCTCCCATTGAAGTTAATGGGGTTCAGGTATGTTCGGCGAACCGTTCGGTGAACATGTTCGATGATCATCGGTACATTAGCCGAACCGAACCTTGAAAGGTTCGCTAATCTCTAGTAACAATATCTTTTTCACAAATCACCCACTCATTATCCATTTATTTATAGAAACAAAACAGGTCCATTGTTTTTTATGTAAATTAGTAATGGCTTCTCTACATGGATTTGAAAATGTTTGGGATTAACAACAGGTTTGCTAATCAGAAAATGATTAAGAACTTGCAGGGGCTTTTTATCAAGCCATCCAACTGAAGGAGCAACAGCTTCTCATCAAAATTCCAAAAATTAGCCCTATTTGTGGGGCTGTTTCAGGTTTGTGTACTCTCAAAAGAGTACATTTCACATTAGCAGTTCAGGATACACTATACACTATAGTCTGGCAGGAGCAGAAGCCACAGTCACAGCCTCCAAGTCCTGTACACAGAGCGGTGACTGAACCAGAGCCGGTGACGCCCCCGTGACTGAAACCCAAAAGCTGTCGGGGGATTAATGTTCATTTTCTCCCCACAATGTCTAGCTAAATGCTGATGCCTTGCAGGTTAATAGTGTTTTTCTGCAGACAGGTTCCTTTTTAAAGATCAAAGAGCAGCAGACATTTTTGGAGAAAAGAACAATTATCATCCTTTTGCATAAAGCCACATATGTTGAGGTTGCTTTGATGTTGCCAAAGATATTTTTATGTTAAAGAGTTTGAAATTACTGAGATACATTCCTAGCAGATAACAGAGTGTTATACATGACTTTTCAGTGCAATTTGACTACTTGTGACTTGTAAATCAATTTGTCGCAAATTGGAGAAAATTGTTGAATTCAAATTTTAAAAGATTCACTCATCTCTAATTTTCTGTTAAATTATTTTAATTGTATATTTTTTGTGTATTTGTGGTGCACTAGTCTAACATACAGAAGACAAAATCATGCTACCCTTTTAAAAAACTTAGCTCATAGCTGTTTTGGGTGATAAAGTTACAGTGGACTTCTTGTTTACTCCTTTTTTTGTATTTACCTTGTGTTGCATCTCTTCTAATTAAGTCACACCCATGCAGTGTCAGCCCACATACAAATGACCCCTTTAAAATGTAGTCTTAAAGGGATTGTCCATTCACAAGATGCCGTTGACCTACACTACAGTTCAAAAGTTTAGGGTCACTTAGAAATTTCCTTATTTTTGAAAGAAAAGCACAGTTTTCTCCAATGACTCTAACATTAAATGATTCAGAAATACACTCTACATTGTTAATGTGGTGAATGACTATTCTAGCTGCAAACGTCTGATTTGTAATGCAATATCTTCATAGTTGTATAGAGGCCCATTTCCAGCAACCATCACTCAAGTGGTCTTATGGTACTTTGTGTTTGCTAACTGTGTAATGCTGGTGTCACATTTTCAGTTGTGTCTGCAGCGTTTCGGACGCATACATCTGCATGCATCTTGATTTCCTGTCTTTTACATTGTAGACGTAGGTGCATGCGTTTGCATGCGTTCGCCCACGTTTGCTTATGCATGCGAATTTTGGCTGTGTGCGGCTGGGCGTGGCTGACGCACCATGTTAGAATTTTTGTGGCAGCAAATTTCCGCCGCCATTTGCATGGGGACGCTTGTGTAAGGAGTGCATCAAATAAACTCATTACAGTCTATGGGAACGCATGCATACGTAATGACTTGCATTTGCTTGCGTTTGCGTGCGCATGCATTCTTCTGAGTAAACATGAAGAAGATCAACACAATGGAAGACCATAGAAAATCCCAGGCAGGGGAAGTATTAATCAAAATGTCTTTATTGATATAAGTGACAATGATATAAAAAGTAATTGATTAAAAGTGTGCACACAAAAAAAAATATTTTATGCCTCCCTTTATTTATTTGTCACTTTGGTTATTTATCCACCTTTGCCGTCTTAATTTGGCATTTTTTCATCCCTCCAGAATTATCCCCTTCTAATGATATGTACACATATCAACATTGAACCTTTTCTGAATCACTCACTTATTCGGTATAGCCTGTTTCTGTATCTTCTTACCGCTACTTTGCCCATGCTGCACTCAGGTAGTGCGCACGCGCGGTCATCTCCCTTATGTCTCTGTCTTCTGTGTTCATGTAACCTAGGTTACGCCGGGTACTCAGTCCCGGTCTGCGGACTGCGCGTGCGCCGCTCACACTGGAGGCGCATTCATCAGTAAATGAGAGCCAGTATAAATATAACCTCAACGGCGCATAATTTACTACCCCCTGACGAAGGAAAACATTTCCGAAATGCGCGTCGGTGTGCGCACACTTGAAAGACCGGACGGACCTTAAAGGTATATTCCTCTTATCAGATCATTCACTTTGATTTAACCCAGAACATCTATTGGTATATTTACCCCTATTGTGCACTAGGATATGCAACTTTTTCCCCCCTTTTTCCCCTCTTTCCTCCTGCATTTACTTCTATGGCATTGTTATATCTCACATTGCACTTTATTCCTATATGGAAATAATTAAATATTGCTGCACTTTTTTGCATTTTTGCACAATTATTTGGCATCTTAGTTTTCTACCCTATTTTTATACGGATAGAATTGTTTTTATTGGAGGCAATTTATTCCCTATTATATATTTAGCTTGGGTCTAGTCAATTATCTCTGGTCTTGAAATATATTATATTTGTTTTATCTTTTTATTCTCTGTCTGGCATAAAATATTTTTTTTTGTGTGCACACTTTTAATCAATTACTTTTTCTATCATTGTCACTTATATCAATAAATTATTACTTACACCGGGTGTGTTTATAAAATACTATACTTCATATATTCACCCCTATATATATATATATATATACCCCTTCATATTGTATAACTCTACCCCAGAAGGTGTTACTATTGTGTTCTGAGTAAACATGTCTAGAACCTTGTTTTGACTCCTTTACTCCCAAGGGTGGTTTGCACGTTAATGACTGGGCCAATTTTTACAATTCTGACCACTGTCCCTTTATGAGGTTATAACTCTGGAATGCTTGAACGGATCCTGATGATTCTGACATTGTTTTTTCATGACATATTGTACTTCATGACAGTGGTAAAATTTCTTTGATATTACCTGCATTTATTTGTGAAAAAAACAGAAATTTGGTGAAAATTTTGCAATTTTCCAAATTTGAATTTTTATGCCCTTAAATCACAGAGATATGTCACACAAAATACTTAATAAGTAACATTTCCCACATGTCTACTTTACATCAGCACAATTTTGGAACCAAAATTTTTTTTTATTAGGAAGTTATAAGGGTTAAAAGTTGACCAGCAATTTCTCATTTTTACAACACCATTTTTTTTTAGAGACAACACATGTCTATCTATCTAAATGATAGAAAATACCCAAGTGTGACACCATTCTAAAAACTGCACATCTGAAGGTGCTCAAAACCACATTCAAGAAATTTATTAACCCTTCAGGTGTTTTACAGGAATTTTTGGAATGTTTAAAAAAAATGAACTTTTAACTTTTTTTCACAAAAAATTTACTTCAGCTCCAATTTGTTTTATTTTACCAAGGGTAACAGGAGAAATTGGAAGTTGTTGTGCAATTTGTCCTGAGTATGCTGATACCCCATATGTGGTGGTAAACCACTGTTTGGGCACATGACAGAGCTCTGAAGGGAAGGAGCGGCGTTTGACTTTTCAATGCAAAATTGACTGGAATTGACATGGTACGCCATGTCACGTTTGAGAGCCCCTGATGTGCCTAAACATTGAAACCCCCCACAAGTGACACCATTTTGGAATGTAGACCCCCTAAGGAACTTATCTAGATGTGTGGTGAGCACTTTGACCCACCAAGTGCTTCACAGAAGTTTATAATGTAGAGCCGTAAGAATAAAAAATCATATTTTTTCACAAAAATGATCTTTTTGCCCCCAATTTTTTATTTTCCCAAGGGTAACAGAAGAAATTGGACCACAAAAGTTGTTGTGCAATTTGTCCTGAGTACGCTTATACTCCATATGTGGGGGTAAACCACTGTTTGGGCGCATAGCAGAGCTCGGAAGGGAAGGAGCGTCATTTGGCTTCAATGCAAAATTGACTGGAATTGAGATGGGAAGCCATATCGCGTTTGGAGAGCCCCTGATGTGCCTAAACATTGAAATCCCTCACAAGTGACACCATTTTGGAAAGGATCCCCCCTAAGGAACATATCTAGATATGTGGTGAGCACTTTGACCCACCAAGTGCTTCACAGAAATTTATAATGTAGAGCCGTAAAAATAAAAAATCATATTTTTTCACAAAATTGATCCTTTCGCCCCTAATTTTTTATTTTCCCAAGGGTAACAGAAGAAATTGGACCCCAAAAGTTGTTGGAAAATTTGTCCTGAGTATGCTGATACCCCATATGTGGGGATAAACCACTGTTTCGGCGCATGGCGGAGCTAGGAAGGAAAGGAGTGCCGTTTCACTTTTCAATGCAAAATTGACTGGAATTGATATAGGACACCATGTCGCATTTGGTGAGCCCCTGATGCGCCTAAACATTGAAACCCCCCACAAGTGACACCATTTTGGAAAGAAGACCCCCTAAGTAACTAATCTAGATGTGTTGTGAAAGCTTAGAACCTCCAAGTGTTTCACTACAGTTCAAAAAATGCAGAGCCGTGAAAATAAAAATTATTTTTTAGCCCACAGTTTTGTATTTTCTCAAGGGTAACAGGAGAAATTGGACCCAAAAAGTTGTTGTCCAATTTGTCCCGAGTACGCTGATACCACATATATGGGGGGAACCACCGTCTGGGCGCATTAGCTCGGAAGGAAAGGCGCGCCGTTAGATAGATTTGTCTGCTGGCATCATGTTGCATTTGGAGAGCCCCTGAAGTACCTAAACAGTAGAAACACCCCACAAGTGACCAATATTTGAAACTAGACCCCCCAAGGAACTTATCTAGATGTGTTGTGAGAACTTTGAACATCCAAGTGTTTCACTACAGTTTATAAAACAGAGCCGTGAAAATAAAAAATCTTTTTTTTTTCCACAAAAAAAATTTTTTAGTCCCCGGTTTTGCATTATCCCAAGGATAACCAGAGAAATTGGACGCCAAAACTTGTCCAATTTGTCCTGAGTACGCTGATACCCCATATGTTGGGGTAAACCCATGTTTGTGCGCACAGGAGAACTCGGAAAGGAAGGAGCACTGTTTTACTTTTTCAACGTAGAATTGGCTGGAATTGAGATCTGACGCCATGTCACGTTTGGAGAGCCCCTGATGTGCCTAAACAGTGGAAACCCCCCAATTCTAACTGAAACCATAACCCAAACAGACCCCTATCCCTAATCCCAACCATAACCCTAACCACACCCCTAACACTTTTTCCATATTTTGGTCCACAGAGTTATTTGAGGTCTTGTTTTTTGCAGTATGAGTTGACGTTTTTATTGGTACCATTTTCGGGCAAGTGACGTTTTTTGATCCCCTTTTATTCCAATTTTTGTGAGGTAGAATGAACAAAAAACAGCTATTCATGAATTTCTTTTGGATGGGGCGTTTATACTGTTCCACCTTTGGTAAAATTGATAAAGCAGTTTTTTTCTTCGGGTCAGAACGATTGCAGCGAAACCTCATTTATATAATTTTTTTATGTTTTGGCGCTTTTATACGATAAAAACTATTTTATATAAAAAATAATTATTTTTGCATCGCTTTATTCTGAGGACTATAACTTTTTTATTTTTTTGTTGATGACACTGTATGGCAGCTCTTTTCTTGCGGGACAAGATGATGTTTTCAGCGGTACCATGGTTATTATATCCGTCTTTTGATCGCGTGTTATTCCACTTTTTGTTTGGCGGTATGATAATAAAGCGCCGTTTTTTGCCTCGTTTTTTTTTACAGTATTCACTGAAGGGGTTAACTAGTGGGACAGTTTTATAGGTCGGGTTGTTACGGACGCGGCGATACTAAATATGTATACTTTTATTTTTTTTTTTATTTAGATAAAGAAATGTATTTATTGGAACAATGTTTTTTTTTCTTTATTTAGGTTTTCTTTTTGTTTTTTACACATGTAAATATTATTTTTGTAAACTTTTTTACATTGCCCCAGGGGGGACATCACATTATAGTGACAGAACGCTGATCTGACACTTTGCAGTGCACTGTGTCAGATCAGCGATCACACAGGCACTGCAGGGAGGCTTCCCGGCACCTGCTCTGAGGAGGTGCATGAAAGCCACCTCCCTGCAGGACCCGGAAGGCCCCCGTGGCCATTTTGGATCCGGGTCTGCAGGAAGGAGGAGGTAGGAGACCCTCGGAGAAATGCGATCCCTGCGAGATGCTTCCCTATGCCGCTAGAACACTGCGATCATGTTTTATCGCAGTGTTCTGGGGGTTAATGTGCCAGGAGCCATCCGTGACCACTCCTGGCACATAGTGCTGGATGTCAGCTGTGATAGTCAGCTGACACCCGGCCGCGATCGGCCGCGCTCCCCCGTGAGCGCGGCTGATCGCGTTAGATGTACTATCCTGTCAGTGGTCATACGGACCCATACCACCTCGATGGGATAGTATGTCTAATGTCAGAAAGGGGTTAAGCCACCCCCCCATCAAACCTTATAAAAGTAGATGTGGGCAGTGGAAGTCCATTACTCTCAAGACTCTGGAAGCGAGAAAAGCATTGCAGCACCTCAAGTTTGGAAGACTCTATCAAAATATAAGTATACAAGCTATATGTCTGCCTGTCTGTTATTCTCCCTGCAGTCTGTAATCATTTCTTTGTCTCTTGCAGCATTCCTCATCATGTCCTCCACGGAAGATCAGAGCTCACACAGTGGACAGGAGACTGAAGTGAGTACATTTGCTGCTGATTGGTAAGTATTCACTGTCACTATTACACATGTGGCAAAATATTTATTTTTATTTTTACAGAACCCTTCCAGTGCAGATGAACAGGATCAGCAGACTCAGGCCCAAGCTCCAGTGGCAAGATGGCATGTAAGTATTCTTGACCGGTTTTATTTATTCTTGACTGTTGTTGGTACTCTTGCCTTTTTTAATTTATTCTTGACTGTTTTTAGGATGCTTGACTTTTTATTTTTTATTTTTGACTGTTTTTGCTTTAAGGGCAGAGACTCACTGCCGTATTTCTTGTGCGATAATTACATCCACTGCATGGACTGGCCAACACCTCTCCTGACCCAAGCATGACAGCATGATGGATTACTATGCAGCTGTCAAGATCAGGTCAGGAGAGCCCACAGCCAGTGCGAGTTTACAATTCGATTCTCGCACGAGAAATATGGCAGTGTGTCTCTGCCCTAGTGTTTTATCTTTCCAACATTAATGTCTTTTTTCATTTCTAGGTCCCACAACAGGAGGAGGATTTCATTGGTAATGACCTACTCATCACCCTGCTGCAGGAGCAAGTTCCGTTGTCGTACACCCGGGAGCAGCAGCACTCGGACATTGTGGTGATTCGGCAGCTGTGGAATGAAGTGGCCCAAGCGCTGATGGATGAGTGGGACAATGCCATGTCATGTGTTTGAAAGGCTTTTCGTAAGTATTGCAGTGTGGTCTGATGCAGCAGTGAACCTGAAGGCTGGGATCACACAACCGTGTGTGATACGATAAACTCTTGCGAGTTTCTCGCATCACACATGGTTGTGTGATCCCGGCCTAAAGTGCATTGTTTAACAATTTTTCTTTTTCCTATTCACAGCGATCAAAGTCAAAACCTGTTGGCGTTCGATGAAGGATCGCTTCAACAAGGACCTGAGACAGGAGATCCAAGCTCACAGTGGTGCTGCAGCAAGGATAGGAAATTACAACTACCTCCGGCTGCTGGCTTTCCTTAGGCCTGTCCTTGCTCAGAGAACGTAAGTATTTTTGTGTTGTATTCATTGTGTTGTATTCACTAATCTAAATTTTTGTATTCCACAGGAGTTGACACTTTTACAATTGTTATTTTTTGGTAGTAATGTTTTACCTTTGTTTTCACAGAACCTGTAGCAGCACCCTCAAACCTGTATCGTCCTCTGGAGCGGTCCTTCATTGAACTGCCACGGACCAGTCCCAGCCATCCACCAGCGAAGCAGCAAGTGGGCCTGCATCACAGGCTGGAGATCAGGCAACTGGTCCTTAAGGTGTTCCCCTGTCCCAGTCCTCTGCCTCTTTTTTGGGGGGCTCTTCGCGCCAGTGGCAGAAGGCCTCGCACAGGTCACTCATGCCTGATTTTATTCACTTGAACTAGGTCTTCCAGAATGGCTTAAAGGCACTGGGAGAAAGACTGGAATGTGGTCTGACCCATATTAACACACTTTTCCAGGATGTCAACCAGCCCCTTAACCGTCTGGAAGATGACCTCCAGAGACCAGGACACCATTTTTTAACAAGATAGAGCAGGGCATGTCGGAAATCCTTACGCCTGAACTCCAGCTCAACGTGATGCAGGCCTGCAACTCTGCTTACGTTCAGGCTATGCAGCAGACCCAGTACTTCCACCAGGCACAGGTGGTATTTCCACCTGTGCCACCAATTACACACTTAACAGCAATACCAAGTTCTGCTCCACACCAATGTACGGCCACCACCATGCCCAGTCCTGCCGCATACCTCTACATTGCCACCACAATGCCGGGTGCTGCTACAATCCACTTCACCCCAACTATGCCGAGTCCTACTCCTGCAAAGCTGACCACCGCCAACATCGCTAGGTTGCCTGAAGTACATGCACAGCTGCCCACCACCACCACCAGTAGGTCGCCTGTAGTACCTGTGCGGCTGCCCACTGCCACCACCAGCAGGCCGCATGAAATACCTGCATGGCTGTCCACTGCCACCACCAAGATGGGTCGAGTTTATACACACCCTGCCAACCCCACCACTCCCACCCTCCCAAGGAGAAACAAAAAAGGAGGACGTCACAGAAAAGTGGACATAAATGAAAAAGGACTAAAGGCAGCAGAAGTGTTGTTCTACCTCCACCCTCCCCTCCCAATGTGTCTGTGTTGTCCAGTTTTTCTCTCCCTTCCAATGTGTCTCTCCCATCCCATGCTTCCACTTCTAATGTGTCTACTTCCATCCTTGACCTCCCAGACCCAACAACATTAGTTACCCCTTCCCCTGAAACCCCTTCATTGTCCACCCATAGCCAATCCTCCCAGCTCCACACCCCAAGGTCCATAACATTTCCCCCTCATCGGTTCGTAAAAGTAATTTTTTTTTTTGGAAATAAATTTTTGTTGTTTTCCCCCAATCACTACTTGATCTTTGTCTCTTTCATCGCCGGCAACACACACCATGCGCCGTCAACACACATGTCGTGAATGTATGTGAACTATATAAAAACTGTAGTTGTGAACCGGTGATCACCTTATTAAACTTTAAAAATTATTATTCTAATATAGAGTACACTTGAAACAGATGTTTAAATATACAGTAAGTGTTTTATTGACAGCAAACATTAAAGTAAATTTAAATAATTACAGGTACATAACATTGCAGAACATTATAAGAACACTAAACCATGTCATCTTGCAAGGACAGACGTCCACTCTCAGAAACAAAGTGGAACGCAAATGTATCCCTCAATTGGGCAACTTCAATGGTTGTCCTGTAAGAGTGATGATGGTAATCTGGCAATGGGTTAGAAACAGGTTCATCAAGTTCAATATTGGGTCACTCTTTTGTCATTATGTAGTTGTGCAGAACCACACACGACTTGGCCACCTCATCAACTGTCTCAATTTTGAGATTAATGGCTGTCTCTATAATGCGCCATTTTGAGGCAAGGATACCAATGGCACACTCAACAGTTCTTCTTGCCCTGATCAGTCTGTAATTAAAAATCCATTTTGTGTGGTTCAAGTCCCAACTGGAGTATGGTTTCAGGAGGTTTCCACACATCTGAAAGGCCTAATTCCCAACCACAACAAATGGCATTGGCGGGCCTTGAGTGTTGGGAAGAGGTTGTGGCAGGGGAAAATTAAGATGATTTCCATATAACCTTTGGCCCATGTCCGAGTTTTTAAATGTCTGGGAGTCATTACCACAACCAAAAGATCTAATGTCCACAGAGACAAACATACAGTCCACAGTTGCAATCGCCATGTGCACTATGGAAAAATATTTTTTATAATTAAAGTACTCGGACCTAGTTCCAGCCGGTTTGGTAATCCTAATATGTTTTCCATCCACTGCTCCCAAACAGTTGATGAAATCACAAACTTCAAAAAATTGATCTGCAGTTTGCTGCCAGATTTCCGTGGTGGGTAGGGGGATAAATTCCACACGGAGAACATCCCACAAAGCCCAGCAGGTGTTGGTGATAATCTCAGAGAGTGTGGAAATTCCTATCTAGATTTGGAAATGGAGCAATGATAGGCTCTCTCTGGTAGCTAGGAATCTGCTGAAAAGAGAAAGAAAAAAATTAGAACAATACTTTTTATGACTGCAATAAAGAGAAAGAAAGAAGAAAAAAAGAGAAATGGCTTTTATAACAATAATATTTAGGACAATATTTAAGCTAAACAAAAAAGGGAAAAATATTAAGTACATTGTAGAACAATAATAATTATGACAGGCGCTAATATTTAAATATTACGTACCTTAGTGTCACCAGCAGATGTTTCTCAGCAGGAATTGCTCTACGGAGCAGGGTGTCCTGCCTCCTGATGGCTACTTGTACACGGTCCAGCGATTCCATAAAGCTGTCTTGAGACATCCTTCTGTACTCGAACTATTTCTGTGGGTTTTCACAGATCTCAATGAATAAGGAGTGGTAGGCTGCAAGGCTCTGTCGTAGTTCAAGAATTGGGTGCTGCCAAAAGCGCAGATGTCGTCTTCTCTGTTTTTCTCTTTTCCGTTCTTGGTCACAATCAAATGCAAAGGAAAGAAACAAAAAGTTGACATCCAAATCCAGATTCCGATAGAAACTCTCCATGCGAAGATCCATCTTAACACAGGATACAGGAGCAAAATGTGAGGATTTCATCTGTACAAGGGTATAAATAGAGAAATCCCAAGAGACATGCCCATTGGTGTGGATTGTTTCAAGGAAATTTTTCTTGAAACAATTTTTTCCTATCAAACACATGCGCATAAAAAACGTGAGCGCATGCAAAAACGCATGCAATTGCTTGCAAACGTTGCATTTTTTAATCCATCATGCGTAAGTTGATGCGCTTAAAAAACACATTATCATGCGTTTGCATGCATTTTGCAATGCCTTTGTGATTGCGGACGAGACGCTGCGGACTGAACCGCAAATGTGAACCTATCCAAAGAAAGCTAATGGATGGTTAGAATATCCTTGAAAACACTTGTGCAAGTATGTTAGCACAGCTGAAAACAGTTTGACTGATTATAGAACCTATAAACCTGACCTTCCTTTGAGCTAGTTGAGAATCTGGAGCATTACATTTGTTGGTTTCATTAAACTCTCAAAATAGCCAGGAAAAAAGAACTTTCATGTGAAATTCGACACTCTATTTTTGCTCTAAGAAATGTAGGTTATTCCAGGCGAGAAATTGCCAAGAAACTGAAGATGTCCTACAACGGTGTGTACTACTCCCATCAAAGGAGAGCACAAACAATCTCTAACCAGAGTAGAAAGAGAAGTGGGAGGCCCCGCTGCACCACTGAGCAACAAGACAAGTACATTAGAGTCTGTAGTTTCAGAAATCAACGCCTCACAGGTCCTTAACTGGCAGCTTCATTAAATAATACACGCAAAATGCCAATGTCTACGTCTACAGTGAAGAAGTGACTCCGGGATGCTGGCCTTCAGGGCAGAGTGGCAAAGAAAAAGTCATATCTGAGACTGGCTAATAAAAGAAAAAGATTAATATGGACAAAAGGACACAGACATTGGAAAGAGGAAAATTGGAAAAAAGTGTTATGGACAGACGAATCCAAGTTTGAGGTGTTTGGATCACCCAGAAGAACATTTGTGACATGCAGAACAACTGAAAAGATGCTGGAAGAGCATCTGACGCCATCTGTCAAGCATGGTGTGGGTAATGGGATGGTCTGGAGTTGCTTTGGTGCTGGTAAAGTCAGAGATTTGTACAAGGTAAAAGGGATATTGAATAAGGAAGGCTATCACTCCATTTTGCAATGCCATGCCATACTCTGTGGGCAGCGCTTCTTTGGAGCCAATTTCATCCTACAACAGGACAATGACCCATAGCGCACCTCCAAATTATGCAAGAACTATTTAGGGAAGAAGCAGGCAGCTGTTATTCTATCTGTAATGGAGTGGCCAGCGCAGTCACCAGATCTCAATCCCATTGAGCTGTTGTGGGAGCAGCTTGACCGTATGTTGAACAAAAAGTGTCCATCAAGCCAAACCAACTTGTGCTAGGGTCTTCTGGAAGAATGGGGTGAAATTTACAAATTACATTTGAATAAATAAAGTATATATGGATTCTAGACTCCCGATTCTTTAGAATCGGGCTGCCATCTAGTTTCAAATAAAAATCTTTTTTTCGAACCTTGTCAAGGTCTGGACTAAATTTTAAATTCATTTAGCAACTCATTTGATTAATAGTGTTGAGTGATACCTTCCGATATTCGGAAATATCGTTATTGGATTGGATCGGCCGATATCCAAAAAATATCGGATATCGTCGATACCGATATCCGATACCAATGCAAGTCAATGGGACAAAAATATCGGAATTAAAATAAACCCTTTCTTTCCTGGTAGGTGAATTCTACATGAAGGAAAACAGCTAAGAATAATGTAGGATGTATTGTGGGAGGTGGAGGAGACATTAAAGGCATAGAAGTTTAGCCCAATCAAATGGAATAGCAGGAATTAATTTTTTTTTTAAGACGTTTGGAGTTACAAAGATATTGACTATGTTAAGATTTTTATATTTTCTCAGATATTTATGTTTCACTACTTCCATCCTCTTCACCTTCTTTTTTACTTCTCCTACACTTTCTTCTTCATCATGCAAAGCAGCAGTATCTTTTTCACCAACTTCTCCTTCACCTTCTTCTTCTTCTTCTTCACCTTCTTCCTAAAAGTTTGAAGATTACACCTTCCGTTCTGCCTGTCACAAAAGATTTACAACAGGATTTGTCCGCTTTCAGTTTTGCCTGCAGCAGCAGGTTTTTTCCAGGGGCACCACGAGGAGGAACGGACTCACCCCCATACACTGCTTAATCTTCTTCTGCTTATAATTTTTAATAATGTCTTTTGCTCTGATTTTTAGTCTTACGCTTAATATTCTTCTGCTTTTTGTTCTGCAGCTTCTTGTTCTTCTGCTTCTTGGTCTTCAGGGTTGTCGTCTCCAGGGTCATCAGCTCCAGGGTCGTCGTCTTCTTCGGGGTGGTCTTCAGGGTCGTCATCTTTAGGGTCGTCATCAGGGAGATCCAGAGTGATTAGCAAAAACCATTTCCAAAAGCTTGAACTTGGAAATGTAGCAGAAGGTACAAGAAGACTGAGGAACTGCCGAGAACCAGCTGACGGTACTGGAACCCGGATGGCTACCCGAAAGTACAAAAGCCATTGGAACTACGGAGGACCAGCTGACGGTACTGGAACCCGGTTACTAAGCAGGAGGTACCTGTGCCAGAAAGCAGTACCAAGGACCACCAGACGTTGGTGGAACTCGGATACCCAGAAGGAAGCACCTAAGCCAAAGGCTCTGCCTGGAACCAGCTAACCATACTGGAACCAGGATGGGGAGCAGAAGGTACAAGAGCAAAAAACACTGCCAAGAACCAGCTGATGGTACTGGAACCCGGATGTGTAGCAGAAGGTACAAGAGCCAATGGAACTACCGAGGACCAGCTGACGGTACTGGAACCCGGTTACTAAGCAGGAGGTACCCGTGCCAGAAAGCACTACCAAGGACCACCAGATGTTGGTGGAACTCAGATACCCAGAAGGAGGCCCCTAAGCCAAAGGCTTTGCCTGGAATCAGCTGCCGGAACTGGAACCAGGGGGACCTATTCAAGATTGTGTTCCAAAGAACCTGCTGCTCACACAACCGCTCCAACATATGTAATGTTGAATTCCACCTGGTGAGTAGGTCACATATGATGCGATGTTCCGGAAGGGGTAATCGGCGCTGCAGAGCTGCAATGCGCGATCTTGCCATGCTGGAACGCCGCAAGTGAGCACACTCTAGGCGGACCTTGTGCAGCAGTGCATCAAGATCTGGATAGTCCCTCAAAAAACTCTGCACGACAAAGTTGAGCACATATGCCAGACATGGGATGTGAGTGAAGTTGCCTAGACCCAGAGCTGCCACCAGATTACGGCTGTTGTCACACACTACCATGCCTGGTTGGAGATTCGCTGGCACAAACCACACGTCGCTCTCCTGCTTGATGGCATTCCAGAGCTTCTGCGCTGTGTGGCTTTGATTCCCCAAAGAAATTTATTTCAATACGGCCTGTTGATGTTTGGCCACGGCTGTGCTCATATCAGTCGTAACAGGTAAGCATTCACAGGTCCATGTGAAGGTAGACTGTGACGGCTCCTGCAGCGATGATTCAGAGTAACTGGAGTATGAGGAGGAGTCAATGTGTACAGACTATATTCCTGCAATCTTTGGAGTTGGCAGAACACGTACAGCGCCACTCTCAAGATCTGTACCCGGCTCCACAACATTTACCCAATGGGCAGTGAGGGAAAGGTATCGTTCCTGTCCATGCTTACTGGTCCACGCATCGGTGGTCAGGTGGACCTTGCTACTGACGGCGTTTAGTAGCGCATGTTTAATGTTTTCCTCCACATGCTTTTGCAGGGCAGGGATGGCTTGCCTTCTGAAATAAAAGTGGCTGGGCACGTTGTATTGTGGGACTGCCAATGCCATCAAGTTACGGAAGGTGTCAGTGTCCACCAGCCTGAATGACAGCATTTCAAGGTATAGCAGTTTTGCAATGCCAGCATTCAGAGCCTGTGCTCGGGGGTGGTTTTCTGAGAATGGCCGCCTTTTCTCCCATGCCTGGGCTGTAGACTGGGCTGGGAGAGTGAGGATGACAGGGAACGTGGTGCTGTGGGTGGAATTACTCTGGGTCTCTGTACAACAGTGCCAGAGGTTCTTCCATGGCCATCCTGTGAGGAAGCCGAACCAGCTGTGTGTGAGCTATAAGAAGAGGCTGCAAAATGAGCTGAAGAGGTAGTAGGTGCCGCTGTAGGTTGGCCTAGGTCTTCAGTTTGTTTTTGTAACTCCACCATGTGCTTGGTCCGCACATGTTTCCACATATTTGTGGTATTGAGGTTGCTGACACTTTTCCCTCTTTTGACTTTCTGATTACATAGCTTGCATTTGACAATGCAAATCTCATCTGCAACTGTGTCAAAAAAGGACCAGGCACTGCAAGTCTTGGGAGTGCCCGTTTTGGGTTTTGGAAGAGGCATGCTCCTAATGAGTGCCAAAGTGGAGGCTACAGGCAACGCAGTCTTCCCCCTCCCTCTTTGGGCCATTCGGGGAATCTCTTCCTCAGAGCTGCTCCCACCACCTTCCTGTACCTCACGCCATAATGGGTCAAGGACCTCCTCATCTACACTACCCTCTTCCAATAACTGCTTCTCCTGGGTTGTCTCGGCAGCACAGTACGCCCAGAAAGTGGCACCTGAGTCTCATCATCAGATGCATACTGAGGTGTGCTGACCGTGGGCACTGGCCCGCCCGCGTCTTCAGATTCAGAGAGACAATGCTGTTGCGCATCACTGCATACTACCTCTTCAGATTCTAGAATGCTGCTTGGCTGGCCCCCTCTTCCCAAGCAAAGAGATTCAGAGAACAGAAGTAGAGATAGCTCCTTTCCTGGGCTCTTTGACTGCCTGAGCAATTTGGCAGGTGGTGAAGAGACAGATGGGTGCTCTTCAGTGCTCTGTGCTTGAGACGATGTGGGACTAATTGAAGTCGATGCGTTAGCTGCCATCCATCCGATAATGGCTCCAATTTGTTCATCTCGTAGCAGTGTGGTACGGCGATTTCCTACAAAGCTGCGCATGAAGGACTGTTCCCTGCTAAAACTGGGGGATGATGAGTCACCGATGCCCGCAGCAGGCACAGAATCCCCCACGTCCTCTCCCTGCAGAAACTCCACACCCACGACCACATGCCTTACTCACTGCCTTCTTCATCTTGGTAGACTGATAAACATAGGCAGAAAAGTACTAAGGGCTTAGTGTGCTTATTCCTGAACAGCTGCTAACAGGTATAAGAAACACTAATTTTATAAAGTGTGGACTAGACTTTAATATGAGCTAGTGTGGCCTACACAACTGTAAACTGTAGTGTTTGGTGAACTTTATTAACTTTTTGTTTTTTTCGCAGAACAGATTACAGCGTGAGCTGAACTCACACAGAGACCTTGCAGACAGCCGTGAATGGCACTGCAAGGCCAAAAAAAGCTCCTCTATGTATATAGTGTTTTTCCACAATCTAGCAGGATACGGATGGAAACCCACTGTTAGGTCTCGAGTTCCCGCTTCTGCACAGGGGGAATCTCGAGCCATCTCCGCTGCGGTCTCCCATTCTTATCCAGCCGCAGTGGAGTCTGCTCAGCACGGACGTCGGTCCCAGCGTCTTGCTCAGTCTCACTCTGTACAG
Source organism: Ranitomeya imitator (assembly GCF_032444005.1). Classification (NCBI taxonomy): domain Eukaryota; kingdom Metazoa; phylum Chordata; class Amphibia; order Anura; family Dendrobatidae; genus Ranitomeya; species Ranitomeya imitator. The sequence continues at coordinate 240,402,775 of NC_091282.1, forward strand.
AGAGTTACTGCTGCTTCTTCAGCTTCTGCCATTAAAGCCAGTGCTGGTCAGCAGCGAGCGGACTTCTCTGGGACTAAGTCCTTGTCTGCACACACTCAGCATGCCCAGGGCAAGATCTCCCGTTGGAGATCGAGGGTCATGTGCTCAGGCTCTGCAGCACATTCCATTGGTCCTCTTGGCAGGTCTTGGAAGGGCAAAGTTTCTGTGGCCACTTCCTGTGCTGCAACTATATAAACTGCGCATGACCGCACGGCCATGCGCTAGTGTACAATTGTTAATGTGTGTATGTTGTGAGTGAAAGTCGCTCTTTAAATAACCCTCCCTATTGAATGTCTGTTCGCGGAAGGTGTATGTTTGCTGTCTAGCGCCCAACTTATCCTACAGCACTTATCACACATTACAGCGTCCAGTTGCTGTGACCGCCAGTACGGCGCCGTGCACTTCCTCTGTGCTTTCCTTACCCAAGCCTGGGTGGTTAGTGGCATTCGTCAGTGCGGCACTGCATGCACTCTTGTGCTTTAATATTATTATTTAGTTTCCTTACACACCCAGTTGCGGTGTTGTGCCAGCAAGTGTCTAATCGGACTTCAATCCTAGTTGGGGTTGAGTTCGCTGACTACTTGCTCGCGCTCTATGTGCGGTACCGCGGTCCTGTGATGCAACAGGATCGCTTCCTTCACGCTGGGTGAAGTTTAACCCACATGTGTATACCTATGAGTACCGCCATATAGTCCGTCATTACTTGGCAGCAGGTTCCATCTCTGCACGGTGGACCCCGGGCTGCGAACGCACCATACTCTATCTGTCTTATTATTTGGTGCGTTCCGCTAGCCCTAACACCCACTAATAGGATATTTCAGGAAAAATGTGAAGCAGGCAGCACTAATTGAAAAAAGGACAATGGAACAGTTTGAGGCAGTGACGCACGCTGAGCTGACTACAACCAGCTGTGGCTGCAGAATAGACTACAGCGTGAGCTGAACTCACACAGAGACCTTGCAGACTGCCATGAACGGCGGCGCAAGGCCAAAAAAAGCTCCTCTATGTACTCCTATATAGTGTTTTTCCACAATCTAGCAGGATACGGATGCAAAGCCACTAATAGAATAAATCAGGACAAAATGTGCAGCAGTCAGCACTAATTGAAAAAACGACAATGGAACAGTATGAGGCAGTGATGCACGCTGAGCTGACTACAATCAGCTGTGGCTGCAGAACAGACTACAGAGTGAGCTGCACTCACACAGATACCTTGCAGACTGCCATGAACGGCGGTGCAAGGCCAAAAAAGCTCCTCTATGTACTCCTATATAGTGTTTTTCCACAATCTAGCAGGATACAGATGGAAACTCACTAATAGGATAAATCAGGACAAAATGTGCAGCAGGCAGCACTAATTGAAAAAAGGACAATGGAACAGAATGAGGCAGTGACGCACACTGAGCTGTCTACTATCGGCTGTGGCTGCAGAACAGACTACAGAGTGAGCTGACCTTACACAGAGACCTTGCAGACAGCCATGAACAGCGCTGTAAGGCAAAAACAAGGTTCTCACACAGCGGTTGCTAAATTAGCCTTTGTAAAGCACAATGAAGCAAATTACTATCTCAAACAGGCCCTCAGTCAGAACACAGCGTCCTGTCCCTAACTGAATTCACAGCAGAGTGAACCCAAAATGGCTGCAGCGACTTTTATAGTGCATCATGACATCATTTCAGCAGCCAATCACAGCCATGCCAGTAGTTACATGACTAACATGCATAACAGGATGTGCCCACACTTCTTAGGATTCCTCATTGGCTGAATTAAATCAAACTGGCTCATTGAATTATGGGAACTTCCGATTCCGGTATCCGATATTGAGAAAGTATCGGAACTCAGTATCGGAATTCCGATACCGCGAATATCAGCCGATACCCGATATTTGCAGTATCTGAATGCTCCACACTATTGATTAACCCCTTAGCGACCGCCGATACGCCTTTTAACGGCGGACGCTAAGGGTACTTAAACACAGCGCCGTTAATTAATGGCGCTGTGGAAAAAGTGTATAGCGCCCCCCAGAGGCCTAATTTCTCCGGGGTCTCGGCTGCCGGGGGTAGCCGAGACCCCAGAGAACATGATTCGGGGTTTTTTTTACCCACCCCGCATTTGCGATCGCCGGTAATTAACCGTTTACCGGCGATCGCAAAAAAAAAAAAAAACGCGATTTGCGTTGTGTTTCTCTCCCCTCTAATGTGATCGGACATTAGAGGGGAGAGAAATAGGGTCCCCCGAGCCCCCCACGGTACCTAATGTACCGGTGAAGGTGCCCCCCGGTCCCCAACCCTCCTCCTTCCGGTGCGGGCTCTAAAATGGCGGGCGCAAGCGCAGATGCGCCCGCCAAAACCTAGCTTCCCCCGGTGTATTGGGGTTGGTTTTTACCGACCCCTGGAGCGATCGCAATCCAGGGGGTCTTTACAGACCCCCGGGGTTGCAATCGCTGCAAATAGTTTGTGAAAAAAAAAAAATGTTTTGCATTTCTCTCCCCTCTGATGTGATCGCACATCAGAAGGGAGAGAAATAGAGCCCCCGAGCCCCCCACCATACCGCCTGCTCCTGTCCCCGGTCCCCGGTCCTCAGTCCGTGGTCCCCGGTCCTCAGCCCATGGCTCCTGGCCCCCCTTCTTCTTCTCTGCTGGAAGAAAATGGCGGGCGCATGCGCAGTGCGCCTGCCATGATCTGCCAGCAGAGACCCAGCAACCTATGAGAATTTTCTCATTGGCTGCTGGGTTTTGATTACTGTAATATGTCCAATTACAGTGATCAAAACCCCTAATATTTGATAAACATGGCAGCACTTGGGCTGTACCTTTCTCTTCTCTCCTTGTAGTTGTTCTAGGAGAGAAGAGAGAGACTACAGTTCAAGTGCTGCCCTGTCAGTTACAAAAAACATAATATCTGCCTCCGCCAGCATCCAATTTACCCACCCCCGTTCTCCGTAATCCCTGCATCATCAGCAGAGGATTATAAAAAAAAAAAGAAAAAAAAAAATTATAATTTTTTTTTTTTAATTTTTTTTAGGGTTAGGGTTAGGGGAGGAATTAGATAAAATGGCCCGCAGAACTTTTAGCGCGGAGCAAGCTTACAGCCTGCTTTGCTCCGGCAGCTTCGGCAGCGAGGCAGGTTCTGCCCCTGAAGTTGAGCAGTTTTCAGACAGTGATGACGACTCTTCCTCCACGGGATCCCCCAGCCCGGTGGTAGCGGAGTCGGTCGTCACTGCTGAAGCTTCAGAGGCAGGACCAAGTACCGCAGTCCCCCCACCGCTGTGGTATAATGACACCTCATTTTCCCCTCAAATTCCCCCTTTTTCTGCAGTCCCTGGAATAAAAGTAGATGTCGCCAATTATACCCCATTGATTTTTTTGAAATTTTCATTAGCCCCGAAGTCCTGCAATTAATCGTCCACCAAACAAATCTATATGCCCGGCAATATATTTCCCAAAAACCCACTGCCTTTCATTCCCGTTCCTGGATCCCCACAAATGTCCCTGAAATAAAAAAATTCTTAGGCCTCACCCTGAATATGGGTATAGTAAAAAAAACCACTCTCCGCTCTTACTGGGCAACAAAAGCTGTCCACTGCACCCCTGTATTTGCAGCCATCATGTCCCGAGCCCGTTACGAAGCCCTGATGAGATTCCTCCACTTCAGTGACAATTCCCAAGCTCTCCCAAGAACTGACCCCAACTACGATCGGCTAAATAAATTAAGACCCCTAATTTCCCTCCTAAAAACTTCCTTTCTAAATTCCTATACCCCAGAGCAAAATATGGCAGTCGATGAGTCCTTGATGAGCTACAAGGGCCGTCTGTTATTCCGCCAATTTATTCCCTCCAAGAGAGCCAAATACGGCGTAAAATTATATAAAGCTTGCGAGAGCTCATCAGGGTACACGTCCACCTTCCTAATTTATGAAGGTAGGGACCGCCAAATAAACCCCCCAAACTGCCCCCAGACAATTGGTATCCCAGGCAAAATTGTCTGGGAGCTAATGACGCCCTTTCTCAATCAAGGGTACCACGTGTATACCGATAACTATTACACGAGTATCCCCCTATACAAATCCCTCCATGCTGCAAATACAGGGGCCTGTGGGACAGTGAGGAAAAACAGAGTGGGGTGTCCGTCACAGTTGGTGTCCAGACGTTTGGAGAGGGGGGCGTCATTTTCACTTGCAAGCGACCAACTTCTTGCAGTGAAGTGAAAAGACAGGAAGGACGTCTATATGCTTTCCACACTGCATACGGACACCACTGTGACGGTCAGAGAGAGGGGTGCCACCAGGGACAAAGAAAAACCAGTCTGCGTCACAGACTATAACATACATATGGGTGGCGTAGACCTGTCAGACCAGGTTCTGCAACCATACCTGGTCAAGAGGAAGACCAGGGCGTGGTATAAAAAGGTGGGAATCTATCTAATTCAGACTGCCACCTACAACAGCTTTGTCCTATATAAAAAATCTCAAGGACCGCTAACTTTCCTGCACTTTCAGGAAAAAGTAGTAGAGAGCCTCATATTTGAGTCCATGGCACCGGGGGAAGCCTTCGACTCTGAGGATTCCCGGAGACTGTCAGAACGCCATTTTCCTCACCCTGTCCCTGTCACTCCCACCCAAAGGTATCCTCAAAAAAGGTGCCGAGTTTGCAGAAAGCATGGCAGGCGGAGTGATTCCTGATTTTATTGCCCCACATGCCCATCCCAACCAGGCCTTTGTATCTCCCCCTGTTTTGAGACCTACCACACCACCTACAATTATTAGTTTGCTTTTTTTCAATAATTTTTATTTTCTGCTTAGTGGCCCCAGTAGTACAATTTGGAACAATTGATAAATAATATTTTAAATTAGTAGATCCCATTTTACCCCATTTCACAATTAATTCCAGAACTTGATCAATCCCATACCAAACTACTATCCCAACAAATTCTCGTCCACGTACCCACGTCTGTACGCTCTAGAGTGTGTGCCCCACAAATGTTCTTGCAAAGTCATGTCATCTGAAAATTCTACGACTCGATCAATCCTATACCAAACTACTATCCCAACAAATTCTCATCCACTTACCCACGTCTGTACGCTCTAGAGTGTGGACCCCACAAATGTTCTTGCAAAGTCAGGTCATCTGAAAATTCTACGACTCGATCAATCCCATACCAAACTACTATTCCAACAAATTCTCGTCCACATACCTATGTCAATAAGCGTTAGAATGTGGACCCCAGAAATGATCTTGAAAAGTGAAATCATCTGAAAATGAATTCTAGGACTTGATTACTCACAAACATTTTTGACCATTTGTCTAACTTTGACTGCTTTATGACTCTTGCTACACAAAACTTTGGTTTCCATTTATATTACTTATATTTATGTTGATGATACGGGCATGATCATTTTATTGTAGGATTTCTAAAAAAATTAGGAAGTTCCGTACTTATACACTATGGGCTTTACTTTATGGTTCTTGCCGAACCTCTGGTACCAGACAATACTTTCTATAGAGAACTGGTTGTTTTGTGCATATAGCGGTTCTGACCTTGGCGGGTGGGAGCTTGCTATGGTGTACCACGTCTATTGGCACATTCGTCTCTCATATAGGGATTGATGGAGCTAAAAGGACGTTGTACGACCAGTCTCTGAAAGTGTCTGCCATTCTAGCCCTGATGGTGTTCTTTCATCTTTGGAACAAACTCCGCTTTGCCACATAGTTGGCTGCATTTTCCTACACATTTTGCCCTTCATTCCAGTACAGTTTATTCTTCCTGCTACAATATACGCAAATGCGGGACAACTGTTTTGTTAGCAAGACCAATTTTATAGTCAGCCATTGTGTTTTAGGAGCATGCCTCCCTCTGTGAGTAATAATTCCTGGAAGGATTTTCTTTTTTGCTCAATGTCTCTAGAAGCTTTGAATGGGTCCTGGATCTTCAATTTCAAATAAAGCCAAATTTGTCACATTGTGCCCCTTTCTGTCCAAGCCCTGCCATTTGTCCAAACAGAACTTTTTGACTACATATGGGATATCGCTGCGCTCATAATAAAGTGGGTAACGAATTGTGGGGTCCACTTTTTGATGTTATTTCTGAAAAAGTGAGACATTCAGGTCTAAAACAAGATTCTCGTGGAAAAAAATGAATTTTTTCAATATGAGGACCTAATGTTATCAAACTCTGTGTCATACATATGGGTTCAAATTGCTCAATATACCCCTGATTAAAATCTTTGAGGGGTGTAGTTTCCAAAACGGGGTCAGTTGTGGGGGGTTTCTGCTGTTAGGCACATCTACAAACCCAAAATGGCGTCCGCTCTCACAATTAAGAGATTAAAAATTCAAACGGCGCTCCTTCCCTTCCAAGCTCCGCAGTGCTCCCAAACAGAGGTTTACCCCCACATACGGGGTATCGACATACTCAGGACAAATTGCACAACAACTTTTGGGGTCCAATTTGTCTTGCTACCCTTGGGAAAATAAAAAATTGGGGGTGAAAAGATCATTTTTGTGAAAAAAAAAAGATTTTTAATTTTTTTGGCTCTACGTTATAAACTTGTGTGAAGCACTTGGGTGTTCAAAGTGTTGACCACACACCTAGATAAGTTCCTTAGGGGGTCTAGTTTCCAAAATGGTGTCACTTGTGGGGGGTTTCCACTGTTTAGGCACATCAGCGGCTTTCCAAACGCGACATGGTGTCCGATCTCAATTCCAGAGAATTCTATGTTGAAAAAGTCAAATGGCGCTCCTTCCCTTCGGAGCTCTACTGTGCACTCAAACAGAGGTTTACCCCCACATACGGGGTATCGACATACTCAGGACAAATTGCACAACAACTTTTGGGGTCCAACTTGTCTTGCTACCCTTGGGAAAATAAAAAATTGGGGGTGAAAAGATCATTTTTGTGAAAAAAAATTGATTTTTAATTTTTTCGGCTCTACGTTATAAACTTGTGTGAAGCACTTGGGTGTTCAAAGTGTTGACCACATACCTATATAAGTTCCTTAGGGGGTCTAGTTTCCAAAATGGTGTCACTTGTGGGGGGTTTCCACTGTTTAGGCACATCAGCGGCTCTCCAAACGTGACATGGTGTCCGATCTCAATTCCAGAGAATTCTATGTTGAAAAAGTCAAATGGCGCTCCTTCCCTTCGGAGCTCTACTGTGCACCCAAACAGAGGTTTACCCCCACATACGGGGTATCGACATACTCAGGACAAATTGCACAACAACTTTTGGGGTCCAACTTGTCTTGCTACCCTTGGGAAAATAAAAAATTGGGGGTGAAAAGATCATTTTTGTGAAAAAAAAAAGATTTTTAATTTTTTCGGCTCTACGTTATAAACTTGTGTGAAGCACTTGGGTGTTCAAAGTGTTGACCACATACCTAGATAAGTTCCTTAGGGGGTCTAGTTTCCAAAATGGTGTCACTTGTGGGGGGTTTCCACTGTTTAGGCACATCAGCGGCTCTCCAAACGCGACATGGTGTCCGATCTCAATTCCAGAGAATTCTATGTTGAAAAAGTCAAATGGCGCTCCTTCCCTTCGGAGCTCTACTGTGCACCCAAACAGAGGTTTACCCCCACATACGGGGTATCGACATACTCAGGACAAATTGCACAACAACTTTTGGGGTCCAACTTGTCTTGCTACCCTTGGGAAAATAAAAAATTGGGGGTGAAAAGATCATTTTTGTGAAAAAAAAAAGATTTTTAATTTTTTCGGCTCTACGTTATAAACTTGTGTGAAGCACTTGGGTGTTCAAAGTGTTGACCACACACCTAGATAAGTTCCTTAGGGGGTCTAGTTTCCAAAATGGTGTCACTTGTGGGGGGTTTCCACTGTTTAGGCACATCAGCGGCTTTCCAAACGCGACATGGTGTCCGATCTCAATTCCAGAGAATTCTATGTTGAAAAAGTCAAATGGCGCTCCTTCCCTTCGGAGCTCTACTGTGCACTCAAACAGAGGTTTACCCCCACATACGGGGTATCGACATACTCAGGACAAATTGCACAACAACTTTTGGGGTCCAACTTGTCTTGCTACCCTTGGGAAAATAAAAAATTGGGGGTGAAAAGATCATTTTTGTGAAAAAAAAATGATTTTAAATATTTTCGGCTCTACGTTATAAACTTGTGTGAAGCACTTGGGTGTTCAAAGTGTTGACCACACACCTAGATAAGTTCCTTAGGGGATCTAGTTTCCAAAATGGTGTCACTTGTGGGGGGTTTCCACTGTTTAGGCACATCAGCGGCTCTCCAAACGCGACATGGTGTCCGATCTCAATTCCAGAGAATTCTATGTTGAAAAAGTCAAATGGCGCTCCTTCCCTTCGGAGCTCTACTGTGCACCCAAACAGAGGTTTACCCCCACATACGGGGTATCGACATACTCAGGACAAATTGCACAACAACTTTTGGGGTCCAACTTGTCTTGCTACCCTTGGGAAAATAAAAAATTGGGGGTGAAAAGATCATTTTTGTGAAAAAAAAAAGATTTTTAATTTTTTTGGCTCTACGTTATAAACTTGTGTGAAGCACTTGGGTGTTCAAAGTGTTGACCACACACCTAGATAAGTTCCTTAGGGGGTCTAGTTTCCAAAATGGTGTCACTTGTGGGGGGTTTCCACTGTTTAGGCACATCAGCGGCTTTCCAAACGCGACATGGTGTCCGATCTCAATTCCAGAGAATTCTATGTTGAAAAAGTCAAATGGCGCTCCTTCCCTTCGGAGCTCTACTGTGCACTCAAACAGAGGTTTACCCCCACATACGGGGTATCGACATACTCAGGACAAATTGCACAACAACTTTTGGGGTCCAACTTGTCTTGCTACCCTTGGGAAAATAAAAAATTGGGGGTGAAAAGATCATTTTTGTGAAAAAAAAATGATTTTAAATTTTTTCGGCACTACGTTATAAACTTGTGTGAAGCACTTGGGTGTTCAAAGTGTTGACCACACACCTAGATAAGTTCCTTAGGGGGTCTAGTTTCCAAAATGGTGTCACTTGTGGGGGGTTTCCACTGTTTAGGCACATCAGCGGCTCTCCAAACGCGACATGGTGTCCGATCTCAATTCCAGAGAATTCTATGTTGAAAAAGTCAAATGGCGCTCCTTACCTTCTGAGCTCTACTGTGCACCCAAACAGAGGTTTACCCCCACATACAGGGTATCGACATACTCAGGACAAATTGCACAACAACTTTTGGGGTCCAATTTGTCTTGCTACCCTTGGGAAAATAAAAAATTGGGGGTGAAAAGATCATTTTTGTGAAAAAAAAATGATTTTTAATTTTTTTGGCTCTACGTTATAAACTTGTGTGAAGCACTTGGGTGTTCAAAGTGTTGACCACACACCTAGATAAGTTCCTTAGGGGGTCTAGTTTCCAAAATGGTGTCACTTGTGGGGGGTTTCCACTGTTTAGGCACATCAGCGGCTCTCCAAACGCGACATGGTGTCCGATCTCAATTCCAGAGAATTCTATGTTGAAAAAGTCAAATGGCGCTCCTTCCCTTCTGAGCTCTACTGTGCACCCTAACAAAGGTTTACCCCCACATCCGGGGTATCAACATACTCAGGACAAATTGCACAACAACTTTTGGGGTCCAACTTGTCTTGCTACCCTTGGGAAAATAAAAAATTGGGGGTGAAAAGATCATTTTTGTGAAAAAAAAAAGATTTTTAATTTTTTCGGCTCTACGTTATAAACTTGTGTGAAGCACTTGGGTGTTCAAAGTGTTGACCACACACCTAGATAAGTTCCTTAGGGGGTCTAGTTTCCAAAATGGTGTCACTTGTGGGGGGTTTCTACTGTTTAGGCACATCAGCGGCTCTCCAAACGCGACATGGTGTCCGATCTCAATTCCATGGAATTCTATGTTGAAAAAGCCAAATGGAGCTCCTTCCCTTCTGAGCTCTACTGTGCACCCTAACAAAGGTTTACCCCCACATCCGGGGTATCAACATACTCAGGACAAATTGCACAACAACTTTTGGGGTCCAATTTGTCTTGCTACCCTTGGGAAAATAAAAAATTGGGGGTGAAAAGATCATTTTTGTGAAAAAAAAATGATTTTTAATTTTTTCGGCTCTACGTTATAAACTTGTGTGAAGCACTTGGGTGTTCAAAGTGTTGACCACACACCTAGATAAGTTCCTTAGGGGGTCTAGTTTCCAAAATGGTGTCACTTGTGGGGGGTTTCTACTGTTTAGGCACATCAGCGGCTCTCCAAACGCGACATGGTGTCCGATCTCAATTCCATGGAATTCTATGTTGAAAAAGCCAAATGGAGCTCCTTCCCTTCTGAGCTCTACTGTGCACCCAAACAGTGGTCCTTCCCCACATATGGGGTATCGGCATTCTCCGGACAAATTGCACAACAAATTATGTGGTTCATTTTCTTTTTTTACACTTGTGAAAATAAAAAAAATTGGTTCTGAAGTAAAATGTTTGTGAAAAAAAGTAAAATGTTCATTTTTTCATTCCACATTGCTTCAGTTCCTGTGCAGCAACTGAAGGGTTAATAAACTTCTTGAATGTGGTTTTGCGCACCTTGAGGGGTGCAGTTTTTAGAATGGTGTCAATTTTGGGCATTTTCTGCCACATAGACCCCTCAAACTGACTTCAAATGTGAGGTGGTCCCTAAAAAAAATGGTTTTGTAAATATTGCTGTAAAAATAAAAAATTGCTGGTCAAATTTTAACCCTTATAACTCCCTAATAAAAAAAAATTTTTATTCCAAAATTGTGCTGATGTAAAGTAGACATATGGGAAATGTTATTTATTGACTATTTTGTGTGACATATCTCTTTGATGTAAGGGAATAAAAATTCAAATTTTGAAAATTGCTAAATTTTCAAAATTTTCGCCATATTTCCGTTTTTTTTATAAATAATCGCAAGTAATATCGAAGAAATGTTACCACTAACATGAAGTACAATATGTCACGAAAAAACAATCTCAGAATCAGCGGGATCCGTTGAAGCGTTCCAGAGTTATAACCTCATAAAGTGATAGTGGTCAGAATTGCAAAAATCGGCTTGGTCATTAAGTACCAAATTGGCTCTGTCACTAAGGGGTTAATAAAAGTATGAGTTTTCATGGAAAACACCAAATTGTCTGGGTGACCCTAAACTTTTGAACGGTACTTTGCACTTTTGGGATAGGTCATCAATATCAGATTGTTGGTGTTCAATACCCAACATCCCCACTGATTAACTGTTATCTGCTCATTCACAGATATATTTCATTGCTAGAATTAGCTGTATTATTATTATTATTATTATTATCACTAGTGAAGTCTTTTTAAATCAAACATATATTTTTTTTGCTTAAAAAAAGCATATTATGTAGTGCTATGGTGAAAAAGATGGCAATTATTCCTGATACAATTTTACCATAAATTAGTTCAAGCTTAAAATTGAAAATGTCAGTGGTGTCAAGGGGGGGAAATCGGATAGTTTCTCATATAGTAAGTTCATACCAGAAAGTGTCACTCTGAGTTATTAGTCATAAAGTATGCATTTTTATCTTACAGAATATTTTTTCAGAACCAGGGCTCCTTGAGCTTAAAATGATTGGATTTTAATAACTTAGAAGTAAAATGAATATTCAAATAAAAATGCTCCTAACCTGCCAATAACAGTGTATATGTACTGTAGACTGGAATATTGCTACACTTTAAAAAAAAATACATTCATGCATGTACAAAAATGTTCCTGTACCTAAAGATGATCAAATATTTTGAATCTTGAATTTGCCAGCGTCTACTAATTTTTCCCCCAAAATTTGATTTTCTACAAATTGATTTGCAGTGAATCGAAGCCTAAGCCAATAACTGCCACATAAAACATGTTTTACATTCTGAGGACTCCTAGGATTTTGGACTAGAATTGAATTGAATCATTTTAAGCTCTTTAATGCAAACACAAGTTTAGAAGTGTCCAAATGACCTCAACATATCTGGCTATGGGAAAATAGTTGGTAACTGGTGGTAACCAGGAGCCTGTTTAATAACAGACAGCACAGAGAGCATTTTTATGCTTTTCAAAATGATAAAACTGTCCAAAAATGATACCTGCTAGTCTTTTGTGATGAGGCTTAACATTCAGAAAATGACTGAAATTTACTGGATCTGGTCCAACTCAAAATTCACCTTTCTTGGTATGTTGTTTACCGCCATCGCTGATTTAGCAACCATTTTTATCAATAATTCCCGATTGGTCCCAGACTTCATGATGACCATCCAGTCTTCTGGCAATGAGACTGTGTTTTTGTGTCCTGACTCCTGACAACTTTGGGTTGCACATTCCATGGATAATATAGTGCACAGGCCATGAGACACAGACATTCAGCATTTTATTCCATAAGTTATCACCCTCTCCATCCATGTGACAACAAATGGCACATTATTGAAAAAACATTTTTGGAGAATTGTGATGTTGTATCGTAACTGAAAAAACAGTGATAGATACACCATAAAGAGAAGAATTAGACATTATTAATGTTAAATAAATTCTGTTGAACTGAAAATGCTTAGAGCAGTCATGCCTTCTCAACAGTAGCGTTGCCACCGGGGGGGGGGCACAGGGGGCCATCGCCCCAGGCCCGGTGCTCAGAGGGGGTCCACCTGGATCTACTCTACTATAACTGTATACAGTTACATTCTGTGGCAAAGCAGGGAGAATCGATCTCTCTGCTCTGCCGCTATGGGGCCCCTGAGCAGGCGGGGGGCCGGTGCCAGCAGTGAGCACCCCACCGTCATCGCAAGGTCAACCATTTCATCATTTAGCCGATACAGCTGGCCTCATTCATGAGGGAAGGAGCGCAACGACACTGACAGCGGGCATGATAACATCATTACCCGGCGCCTGCTGTCAGGAGATGAGCAGGAGCTCGGAGCACTGCGGGAACAAGGAAGAAGAGAGGTGAGAATTTATTTACTGTTTTTTTATGAGGGCTGTCTTATACTACAGGGTCTGCCTATGGGGTGCTGCCTTATACTACAGAACCTGCCTATGGGGTGCTGCCTTATACTACAGGGTATGCCTAAGGGGGGTGCTGCCTTATACTACAGGGTCTGCCTATGTGGGTTCTGCCTTATACTACAGGGTCTGCCTATGGGGTGCTGCCTTATACTACAGGGTATGCCTATGGGGGTGCTGCCTTATACTACAGGGTCTGCAAATGGGGGTGCTGCCTTATACTACAGGGTATGCCTATGGGGTGCTGCCTTATACTACAGCATCTGAATATGAGGGTGTTGCCTTATACTACAGGGTCTGCCTATGTGGGTGCTGCCTTATACTACAGGGTCTGTCTATGGGGGTGCTGCCTTATACTATAGGGTCTGCCTATGGGGGGGCTGCCTTATACTAAAGAATATGCCTATGGGGGGTGCTGCCTTATACTACAAGGTCTGCCTATGGGGGTGCTGCCTTTTACTACAGGGTCTGCCAATGGGGGTGCTGCCTTACACTACAGGGTCTGCCTATGGGGGTGCTGCTTATACTACAGGGTCTGCCTATGGGGGTGCTGCCTTATACTACAGAATCTGCCTATGGGGGTACTGCCTTATGTTACAGGGTCTGCCTATGGGGGTGCTGCCTTTTCTACAGGTTCTGCCTATATGGTGCTGCCTTATACTACAGGGTCTGCCTATGGAGGTGCTTCCTTACTCTACAGGGTCTGCCTATGGGGTTGCTGCCTTATACTACAGGATCTGCCTATGGGGTGCTGTCTTATACTACAGAATCTGCCTATGGGGTACTGCCTTATGTTACAGGGTTTGCCTATGGGGGTGCTGCCTTATACTACAGGTTCTGCCTATGGGGGTGCTGCCTTATACTACAGGGTCTGCCTAAGAGGGGTGCTGCCTTATACTACAGGGTCTGCCTATGTGGGTTCTGCCTTATAATACAGGGTCTGCCTATGGGGTGCTGCCTTATACTACAGGGTCTGCCTATGGGGGTGCAGCCTTATACTACAGGGTCTGCCTATGGGGGTGCTGCCTTATACTACAGGGTCTGCCTATATGGTGCTGCCTTATACTACAGAATCTGCCTATGGGGTGCTGCCTTATACTACACGGTCTGCCTATGGGGGGCTGCCTTGTACTAAAGAATTTGCCTATGGGGGACTGCCTTATACTTCAGGGTATGCCTATGGGGGTGCTGCCTTATACTACAGGGTCTGCAAATGGGGGTGCTGCCTTATACTACAGGGTATGCCTATGGGGTGCTACCTTATACTACAGCATCTGAATATGAGGGTGTTGCATTATACTACAGGGTCTGCCTATGTGGGTGCTGCCTTATACTACAGGGTCTGTCTATGGGGGTGCTGCCTTATACTACAGGGTCTGCCTATGGGGGGGCTGCCTTATACTACAGAATATGCCTATGGGGGATGCTGCCTTATACTACAAGGTCTGCCTATGGGGGTGCTGCCTTTTACTACAGGGTCTGCCAATGGGGGTGCTGCCTTATACTACAGGGTCTGCCTATGGGGGTGCTGCTTATACTACAGGGTCTGCCTATGGGGGTGCTGCCTTATACTACAGAATCTGCCTATGGGGGTACTGCCTTATGTTACAGGGTCTGCCTATGGGGGTGCTGCCTTTTCTACAGGTTCTGCCTATATGGTGCTGCCTTATACTACAGGGTCTGCCTATGGAGGTGCTTCCTTACGCTACAGGGTCTGCCTATGGGGTTGCTGCCTTATACTACAGGATCTGCCTATGGGGTGCTGTCTTATACTACAGAATCTGCCTATGGGGGTACTGCATTATGTTACAGGGTTTGCCTATGGGGTGCTGCCTTATACTACAGGTTCTGCCTATGGGGGTGCTGCCTTATACTACAGGGTCTGCCTAAGGGGGGTGCTGCCTTATACTACAGGGTCTGCCTATGTGGGTTCTGCCTTATACTACAGGGTCTGCCTATGGGGTGCTGCCTTATACTACTGGGTCTGCCTATGGGGGTGCAGCCTTATACTACAGGGTCTGCCTATGGGGGTGCTGCCTTATACTACAGGGTCTGCCTATATGATGCTGCCTTATACTACAGAATCTGCCTATGGGGTGCTGCCTTATACTACAGGGTATGCCTATGGGGTGCTGCCTTATACTACACGGTCTGCCTATGGGGTGCTGCCTTATACTACAGGGTCTGCCAATGGGGGTGCTGCCTTATACTACAGGGTCTGCCTATGGGGGTGCTGCTTATACTACAGGGTCTGCCTATGGAGGTGCTTACTTACGTTACAGGGTCTGCCTATGGGGTTGCTGCCTTATACTACAGGATCTGCCTATGGGGTGCTGTCTTATACTACAGAATCTGCCTATGGGGGTACTGCCTTATGTTACAGGGTTTGCCTATGGGGCTGCTGCCTTATGCTACAGGTTCTGCCTATGGGGGTGCTGCCTTATACTACAGGGTCTGCCTATATGGTGCTGCCGTATACTACAGAATCTGCCTATGGGGTGCTGCCTTATACTACAGGGTATGCCTATGGGGTGCTGCCTTATACTACACGGTCTGCCTATGGGGGGCTGCCTGATACTAAAGAATTTGCCTATGGGGGACTGCCTTATACTTCAGGGAATGTCTATGGGGGTGCTGCCTTATACTACAGGGTCTGCAAATGGGGGTTCTGCCTTATACTACAGGGTCTGCCTATGGGGTGCTGCCTTATACTACAGGGTCTGCCAATGGGGGTGCTGCCTTATACTACAGGGTCTGCCTATGGGGGTGCTGCTTATACTACAGGGTCTGCCTATGGGGGTGCTGCCTTATACTACAGAATCTGCCTATGGGGGTACTGCCTTATGTTACAGGGTCTGCCTATGTGGGTGCTGCCTTTTCTACAGGTTCTGCCTATATGGTGCTGCCTTACACTACAGGGTCTGCCTATGGAGGTGCTTCCTTACGCTACAGGGTCTGCCTATGGGGTTGCTGCCTTATACTACAGGATCTGCCTATGGGGTGCTGTCTTATACTACAGAATCTGCCTATGGAGGTGCTTCCTTACGCTACAGGGTCTGCCTATGGGGTTGCTGCCTTATACTACAGGATCTGCCTATATGGTGCTGCCTTATACTACAGAATCTGCCTATGGGGTGCTGCCTTACACTACAGGGTATGCCTATGGGGTTGCTGCCTTATACTACAGGGTCTGCCTGTGGGGGAGCTGCCTTATACTACAGAATCTGCCTATGGGCTACTGCCTTATACTACAGGGTATGCCTATGGGGGTGCTGCCTTATACTACAGGGTCTGCAAAGGGGGGTGCTGCCTTATACTACAGGGTATGCCTATGGGGTGCTGCCTTATACTGCAGGGTTTGCCTATGGGGGAGCTGCTTTATACTACAGGATCTGAAAATGAGGGTGTTGCCTTATACTACAGGGTCTGCCTATGTGGGTGCTGCCTTATACTACAGGGTCTGTCTAAGGGGGTGCTGCCTTATACTACATGGTTTGCCTATGGGGGTTGTAACGGGGTCTAACAAGCTGGGGTAACTCTTTCAGTACCACCCCATGTTTCAGGAGGTCCACTCTGCTTTTGCTGGATTCTGAATGAAGGACGCTAGCTGGACTTCCTTGGTTACATGAGAGCATATAAAAGCTGACTGCTACCCCACGTATTTCCAGTCTAAAAGAACTCACTTTATTTACAGCACACAGAATATATAACACAAATACACAGGGCAGGCCAATAGAGAAAACAGGCTAGACATACATTACAATAGCCGCAGGGGGCCAGAGCCTGCTGATATTTACTGGGGGAATTACAAAGGTGGGGGAGGACAGAAGGGGGATATCTTGTCCTCTCTGCCCAGGGGCGCAGCCTGTGGACTGATGCATTTCACATGGAACCTATTATACATAATATATACTGCATAACATATTCTTGGTGCTGGGGGTTCTGTAACACGGCTCCCCTTTTCAGCGACGCGATTGGCATACACAGTCTGATCCTTAACGGATCGGTTTGGGGATGACCGAAGTTTATGGGGTTGGTACAAGTTCCGTTTGTCGACTTAGTCCATCGGCATTACTGTTTTGTTTGCCGGGTCTGTAGTGGATGGTGAAGTCCAGAGGTTGTAGCGCTAAACTCCACCGCAGTAATCTGGTATTGTCTCCGGAGACCCGATTAAGCCAGACTAGGGGGTTATGGTCCGTTAGGAGGGAAAACTGTCGTCCATACAAATATGGTTGTAACTTTTTGAGTGCCCATACTATTGCCAGGCACTCCTTCTCGATGGCCGCATAGCTCACTTCACGGGGCAGTAGTTTCCGTCTCAGGTAAGCTACCGGGTGCTCTTGGCCATTTTGCCCGACTTGGCTTAGTACTGCCCCTAATCCAAACATAGAAGCGTCTGTGTGAACAAGGAAACGTTTAGTTGGATTGGGTGCGTCCAATACAGGGGTATTGGTGAGGGCGTCCTTTAGCTGGCGGAAGGCTTCCTCACACTCTGGGGTCCAGGTTACCTGGCGGGGTTGGTTCTTACGGGTCAGATCAGTGAGGGGCTTGGCCACGCTGCTGTAATTGGGAACGAATTTCCTGTAATACCCCGCTGTCCCTAGAAATGCCATGACCTGGGTTTCAGTGCGTTGGGTGGGCCATTTGGCTATGGCCTCAATCTTGGCTGGTTCTGGTCGCTGTTTCCCACTTCCCACCCAATGCCCTAAATACTGAACCTCTGCTTTTCCCACGTGACACTTGTTTGGGTTCAGGGTGATTCCAGCCTTGTGGATCCTGTCTAATACTGTCTCTAGGTGGCTTAGATGCTCTTCCCATGTCGCGCTGTAGATGGCGATGTCATCCAGGTAGGCACACGCATAGTCCTGGAGACCATCCAGAAGCCGGTCAGCCATCCTCTAGAAGGTTGCCGGGGCAGTCTTCATCCAGAATGGCATAACTCGAAACTGGAATAAGCCAAACGGGGTGACAAATGCCGACTTGGGAATAGCATCAGGACTAAGGGGAATCTGCCAGTAGCCTTTGCATAGATCGATGGTGGTCAAATACTTTGCCCCTGCCAGCCGGTCTAACATGTCATCCACACGCGGCATGGGATACGCATCTGTCACTGTTTTCTCATTGAGCTTACGATAGTCTACACAAAACCGTGTACTCCCATCCTTCTTGGGCACTAACACTACGGGGGATGCCCAGGGACTATCTGACTCTTCAATGACCCCTAAACGCAACATCTCTTGTATCTCTTGTCGCATCCCTTCTTGTACAGACTCAGGGACGCGGAAGGGTGGTTGTCGCAGGGGGGTCTGATCCTGGGTCTCAACCTTGTGTTGTGCCAGGTGAATGTACCCAGGTTTCCCCGGAAACATCCTCTGTCGCTGCCTCAACAACTCCTCCGCCTGCTGTCTCTCCCGGGAACCTAAGTCTTCACCCCAGTGTACCTGGTCCCATGTTTTAGACTGAGTCCTCTCCCCTAAGACATCAGGCAAGGGAAGTCCGGCTAAATCCTCTGCTTCAGGTGCACAGATGGCCACTACCTCTTCAGGGCGCTCCAGATAGGGCTTCAGCATATTCACGTGGAACATGCGGATAATCCTGGGGTCGTCACAATCGGCGACATTATAGGTGGTGTCGGCTATTTTCCCCACTACCTGGTAGGGCCCCTGCCATGCAGCTTGGAACTTGTTCTGCCTAGTGGGCTCTAACACCAGGACCTTCTGCCCTATTTCCAAGGTGCGCTCTCTGGCCGTCCAATCGTACCATACGCGCTGGCGCCGCTGGGCCACCTGCATGTTCCCACGTACAGCCTGGGTCAGCTCCTGTAGGCGGTCCCGGAATTCCAGCACATAGGGTACAATAGGCACCCCTTCTATGATGCCCTCCCCTTCCCAGTGTTCTAGCACTAAGTCTAGGGGTCCCCTTACCCGTCTCCCGTATACCAGTTCGAATGGGGAGAACCCCGTGGATTCTTGGGGCACCTCTCGATAGGCAAACAGGAGGTGAGGCAAGAATTTCTCCCAGTCCCTGTAGGTCCTGGTAAAAGTCCCATTGAGTTGTTTTAACGTCCCGTTAAAGCGTTCACACAACCCATTGTTTTGCGGGTGGTACGGGGCACTTCTAATGGACTTTACGCCGCACAGCTTCCACAGTTGGTTGGTCACCTCTGCTGTAAACTGGGTACCCTGGTCTGAGATAATCTCCTGGGAAAATCCAACCCGTGAGAAAACCTGGAGCAGGGCAGCCGCCACTGTCTCTGCCAGTATGTTAGGTAACGCAACCGCCTCTGGATACAGTGTGGCATAATCTACCACTGTCAATATATACCTTTTCCCTGACGGACTGGGTTTGGCTAACGGCCCTATCAGATCAACCGCTACTCGGCTAAATGGTTCCTCCACAATGGGGAGGGCGCGTAATTTGGCCTTGCATCGATCTCCCCTCTTGCCAATGCGCTGGCAACTGTCACAGGTCTGGCAGAATTGACGAACATCATAGGTTACCCCCGGCCAAAAGAAGTTTTGCGTCAGACGATGCCTGGTGCGACTGACGCCGAAGTGCCCGGCCAAGGGTATGTCATGAGAGATTCGCAGTAACTCCTGCCTATACTTCTTGGGAACTACCAGCTGTCGTTTTATAGTGGGGCTTGTCCCTGTGTTGCTGCTCTGTGATCCGGTAGAGGAGTCCCTGCTTCCATATAAACTGTTCCCCTTCCAGCACCCCTCTCCCCTCCTGTGCCTTCCCACGATATCCCTCCAATGAAGGATCCTCAAGTAACTCCCTCTTAAATTCATCTGGGGTCGCCCAAGAAATGTGTCTGGCTATGGGAATACGTGTAGGGCTGGGATGTCTTACCTGGGCCTCCTCTGAGTGTGATTCCGCCTCCGCAGCTCGAGCTTGTCTCCGGGTGGTCACAGGATATGTCTCAGCCAGAGGGGCAACTGAGAAGGCAGACAACATGGGCCGAAAGTTATTTCCCAGCAAAACGTCTGCAGGCAAATCCTCCATCAAGCCAACCTCAACAAGTCCATCCCCAACTCCCCAGTTCAGGTGAATCCTGGCAGTGGGCAGTCGATGTATGGCTCCCCCTGCTACACGGACTGCCACTGTCCGGTCCGTCTTCTCTTGGTCCCAGACGAGATGAGGCTTCACAAGGGTCAAAGTTGCTCCGGAATATCTTAGTCCCTGCATGCGTTTCCCATTAACCCATATGACCTGTCGATGCTGTTGTCGATTATCTGCCCGGGCTGCCTGCACGGGGTCTACTTCATGCAGCACTTCCTCCATGTCTTCCACCCCTTGGTTAGTTGTAGCCCCCAATGCCGGTTCAGCTTCGCATTGGTAGCAGTGTACAGCGGCCCGGCGGAAGGTAGCTGTTCCCCCCTTTGGCCACTGGGTATGCTGAGTCCGGTTGGGACATTGTCTTTGCAGGTGGCCCAGCTGACGGCAGGTGTGGCATCGCGCCCCAGGGGAAATGTGGTAGGCGGGTTTCTAGCTGGTCCCCCTACAATCTTCGGTGGTTTGGGGCCCTCCAGGTCCATGGGCGGACCCCTAGTGACCATCTTTGATCCTGACAACTGAGGCCTCCTGGCGTCATGATGTTCATCGGCCAGACGAGCGGCTTCCTCAAGAGTCATTGGCCGCCTGTCCCGAAGCCATTCCTGTGTCTCGGGGTTTAGTCCATTAAAGAATCGTTCTTACAAGAAGAGCTGGAGGACGTCCTCCTTAGTGGTTGCTTGGCTCCCTTGTACCCACTGTAGCAGTGACCGCCGTAATTTACATGCCCATTCAGCGTGGGTATCGGTTACTCATTTTATAAGTCCGCTGAACTTTTGGCGGTATGCCTCAGGTGTCAGCGCATACCGGGCCAAGATCACTTCTTTGATCCGCTCATAGTCCATACAGTCCTCATCAGGTACCGTGCGATAGGCGTCCGCTGCCCGGCCTGTCAGCTTGCTGGCCAGAATCTGAACCCATTACTCAGGCTTCACTTGATGAAGGGCACACTGCCACTCAAAGTCTTGCAGAAAGCCATCAATGTCTCCCTCTGCCTCCCCCAACTGTCGGAAGGCATTATACTGGATCTTTTTGTGGCTTACTGTTGAAGGTACCTGGGCGGAAGCCAGAGCTCCCCCTGCTCGCTGACTCTCCTCTCTCCGCTCTGCCATCTCCATCTTGGCTAGCTCTATCCTGGTCCGCTCGGCCATCTTTTCCTTCAGATCAGTACGCACATCAGCCATCACCTCTCGTATGATCTCTACTGCAGGGTTTGGGCCATAGAACGCCAGTCTGTTCTTTACCTCCCTCTGGAATTCAGTCTCCTCCACGTTCACATTGGGGGGCGCTGCACTGTCATGTTCCATGATGGCTGCTATCAAATCCGCTTTTGTTTTGTTGCTGGCGATTAACCCTCGGGCTTCCACCAGATCTTTTAATGTAGTCCTCTTTAACTTCTGGTAGTTGTCTTCCATTCATTCCTTTCCTCCTGTAGAAGGGGTATCAGATCCCGCTGTCTGCCACCAGTGTAACGGGGTCTAACAAGCTGGGGTACCACTTTCAGTACCACTCCGTGTTTCAGGAGGTCCACTCTGCTTTTGCTGGATTCTGAATGAAGCACGCTGGCTGGAATTCCTTGGTTACGTGAGAGCATATAAAAGCTGACTGCTACCCCACGTATTTCCAGTCTAAAAGAACTCACTTTATTTACAGCACACAGAATATATAACACAGATACACAGGGCAGGCCAATAGAAAAAACAGGCCAGACATACATTACAATAGCCGCAGGGGGCCGAAGCCTGCTGATATTTACTGGGGGAATTACAAAGGTGGGGGAGGACAGAAGGGGGATATCTTGTCCTCTCTGCCCAGGAGCGCAGCCTGTGGACTGATGCATTTCACATGGAACCTATTATACATAATACATACTGCATAACATATTCTTGGTGCTGGGGGTTCTGTAACAGGGGTGCTTCCTTATACTACAGAATATGCCTATGGGGGTGCTGCCTTATACTACAAGGTCTGCCTATGGGGGTGCTGCCTTATACTACAGGGTCTGCCAATGGGGGTGCTGCCTTATACTACAGGGTCTGCCTATGGTGGTGCTGCTTATACTACAGCGTCTGCCTATGGGGGTGCTGCCTTATACTACAGAATCTGCCTATGGGGTGCTGCCTTATACTACAGGGTATGCCTATGGGGGTGCTGCCCTATGCTGCAATATCTGCCTGTGGGGGTGTTGCCTTATACTACAGGGTCTGCCTATGGGGGTGCTGCCTTATACTACAGGTTCTGCCTATGGGGGTGCTGCCTTATACTACACGGTCTGCCTATGGGGTGCTGCCTTATAATGCAGAATCTGCCTATGGGGTACTGCCTTATGTTACAGGGTCTGCCTATGGGGGTGCTGCCTTATACTACAGGTTCTGCCTATATGGTGCTGCCTTATACTACAGGGTCTGCCTATGGAGGTGCTTCCTTACACTACAGGGTCTGCCTATGGGGTTGCTGCCTTATACTACAGGATCTGCCTATGGGGTTCTGTCTTATACTACAAGGTCTGCCTATGGGGGTGCTGCCTTATACTACAGGGTTTGCCTATGGGTGCTGCCTTGTGCTATTGTCTGCCTATGGGATTGCTGCCCTATACTACAAGGTCTGCCTAGGGGGGTGTTGCCTTATACTACAGGGTCTGCCTATGGGGTGCTGCCTTTTACTTCAGGGTCTGCCTATGTGATGCCTACCGTTGAAAACCTGCAATGCTGGCAAGCAGGTAATCCAGACTGTGTGTGTTTGGCTCCTGAGTGACCCTGAATATTGGACTCTACAAGTGTGTATGGTCACAGTCCTGATGGAGCAGAGCCATGTTGTAAACACTGTTACTTTTTTTTGCCAGATCTGAAGGCTGTTACTTTGTGTGTGTGCCGCTGGGGATTATGGCAGGGGTGTCAAACTGCATTCCTCGAGGGCTGCAAACAGGTCATGTTTTCAGGATTTCCTTGTACTGTACAGGTGATAATTTAATCACCAACTCATTATTTGTGTAGGTGATTAAATTATCACCTGTGCAGTACAAGGAAATCCTGAAAACATGACCTGTTTGCAGCCCTCGAAGAATGCAGTTTGACACCCCTGGTTTATGGAATAATAAACCCAGTTGAACTTTGAAAGAAAACACGGTTTGGCTGTGTGTTATATTGCTGCCAAGCGAGAATTCCCCAACCCGCTAGTGATCGCATCATCACTATATATATATATACTAGATTGTGGCCCGATTCTAACGCATCGGGTATTCTAGAATATGCATGTCCCCGTAGTATATGGACAATGATGATTCCAGAATTCGCGGCAGACTGTGCCCGTCGCTGATTGGTCGAGGCAACCTTTATGACATCGTCGCCATGGCAACCATTATGACATCTACGTCGATACTGTGCCTGTCGCTGAATCAAAAACGTGGGATTTCTACGTCCTTTATGACATCATCATCACTGTGCCCGTCGCTGATTGGTCGAGGCCTGGCGGCTCGACCAATCAGAGACGTGGGATTTCTACGACGATACTGTGCCAGTCGCTGATTGGTCGAGGCCTTGCGGCCTCGACCAATCAGAGACGCGGGATTTCCAGGACAGACAGACAGACAGACAGACGGAAAAACCCTTAGACAATTATATACAGTGGGGCAAAAAAGTATTTAGTCAGTCAGCAATAGTGCAAGTTCCACCACTTAAAAAGATGAGAGGCGTCTGTAATTTACATCATAGTTAGACCTCAACTATGGGAGACAAACTGAGAAAAAAAAATCCAGAAAATCACATTGTCTGTTTTTTTAACATTTTATTTGCATATTATGGTGGAAAATAAGTATTTGGTCAGAAACAAAATTTCATCTCAATACTTTGTAATATATCCTTTGTTGGCAATGACAGAGGTCAAACGTTTTCTGTAAGTCTTCACAAGGTTGCCACACACTGTTGTTGGTATGTTGGCCCATTCCTCCATGCAGATCTCCTCTAGAGCAGTGATGTTTTTGGCTTTTCGCTTGGCAACACGGACTTTCAACTCCCTCCAAAGGTTTTCTATAGGGTTGAGATCTGGAGACTGGCTAGGCCACTCCAGGACCTTGAAATGCTTCTTACGAAGCCACTCCTTCGTTGCCCTGGCGGTGTGCTTTGGATCATTGTCATGTTGAAAGACCCAGCCACGTTTCATCTTCAATTCCCTTGCTGATGGAAGGAGGTTTGCACTCAAAATCTCACGATACATGGCCCCATTCATTCTTTCATGTACCCGGATCAGTCGTCCTGGCCCCTTTGCAGAGAAACAGCCCCAAAGCATGATGTTTCCACCACCATGCTTTACAGTAGGTATGGTGTTTGATGGATGCAACTCAGTATTCTTTTTCCTCCAAACACGACAAGTTGTGTTTCTACCAAACAGTTCCAGTTTGGTTTCATCAGACCATAGGACATTCTCCCAAAACTCCTCTGGATCATCCAAATGCTCTCTAGCAAACTTCAGACGGGCCCGGACATGTACTGGCTTAAGCAGTGGGACACGTCTGGCACTGCAGGATCTGAGTCCATGGTGGCGTAGTGTGTTACTTATGGTAAGCCTTGTTACATTGGTCCCAGCTCTCTGCAGTTCATTCACTAGGTCCCCCCGCGTGGTTCTGGGATTTTTGCTCACCGTTCTTGTGATCATTCTGACCCCACGGGGTGGGATTTTGCATGGAGCCCCAGATCGAGGGAGATTATCAGTGGTCTTGTATGTCTTCCATTTTCTAATTATTGCTCCCACTGTTGATTTCTTCACTCCAAGCTGGTTGGCTATTGCAGATTCAGTCTTCCCAGCCTGGTGCAGGGCTACAATTTTGTTTCTGGTGTCCTTTGACAGCTCTTTGGTCTTCACCATAGTGGAGTTTGGAGTCAGACTGTTTGAGGGTGTGCACAGGTGTCTTTTTATACTGATAACAAGTTTAAACAGGTGCCATTACTACAGGTAATGAGTGGAGGAAAGAGGAGACTCTTAAAGAAGAAGTTACAGGTCTGTGAGAGCCAGAAATCTTGATTGTTTGTTTCTGACCAAATACTTATTTTCCACCATAATATGCAAATAAAATGTTAAAAAAACAGACAATGTGATTTTCTGGATTTTTTTTTCTCAGTTTGTCTCCCATAGTTGAGGTCTACCTATGATGTAAATTACAGACGCCTCTCATCTTTTTAAGTGGTGGAACTTGCACTATTGCTGACTGACTAAATACTTTTTTGCCCCACTGTATATAGATAGATATATATATATATATATATATCTATATCTATATATATATATATATATATACAGCTCTGGCAAAAATTTTCAGTTTCTCTGATTTTTCTCTTTATAGGAATATTTTTGAATAAAACATAAATTGTTCTTTCATTCTATAAACTACTGACTACATGTCTCCGAAGTTCCAAGCAATAAATTTTGTGTTTATTTTCTGAAAATGAGAAATAGTCAAAATGATAAAAAAATGCATTGCTTGCAGACCGCAAATAATGCAAAAAAAAAACAAAACAAGTTCATAATAATTTAGAAACAACAATACTAATGTTTTAACTCAGGAAGAGTTCAGAAATCAATATTTTGTGGAATATCCATGATTTTTAATCACATCTTTCATGCTTATTGGCATGCTTTCCACCAATCTTTCACAATGCTTTTTGCTGACCTTATGTCACTCCTAGGTACAAAAATTTAAGCAGGTCTTCTTTGTTTGATGGCTTGTGACTAGTGATGAGAGAACATGCTCGCCACTACTCGTTAATCGCCCGAGTATCGTTATGCTCGGCGAGCAGCAAGCATTTCCGGTATTATTCGGTGGTAACTGCAGTCTCCACCCAGCAGTTTAGGTGGACTTCAGAGACCCAATAACGATGCAGGGGTTGTCTGCCAGGCCATGAAACGCGACAGCCATCTTTGTTATGGTCGTGCAGTGATTGGCTGGGCCGTACAGCATCATCTCGAGTATAAGAGACCTGGCGCCGCCCTGCTCGCCGCATTGTGTTCCTGTTTCAGCGAGAGTTGGGAGAGCTGCTGCCGAGATAGGGTCAGAATCGTGGTTTAGAGTTTTTCAGCCGCCCTTGCCGTGCTTCAGCAGTGTTTTTAGCTTCCAGCTCACTGACTGTTGTGTGATGTCCCCACGCGCTGGAACTCTATGCTGCATATGTTGGAAAGGATTTGTGAGCAGAAGAGGGCAGTTGTTGACTTGCAACATCATCAAGGCCGTCGACTTTCAGGTCAGATTCCACACATAAGACCTCAGGAGTGGACATGGATGTCCAAAACTTTGAGGACTGCATCAAGATGGTGAGCTGCGATGACGCCACAATTAGCATCACCATCCCACTTTTGGATGCATTGCAGGCAGAGCACGAGGACATGGAGCAAGGAAACATACAGGGAGACTACACTTAGCCCAGCCTCATGTATTCTCAACATGGATTGGTAGGCAATGAGGAGGAGGAGGAGGAGGAAGAACAGGATCTACTTTCATGCGCTATAGACGGTACTACAAACACATCTGTATTAGCTTCTGTTCAGTGGGGATGGCCTGAGGACCGGAAAGAGAAGGATGAGGATGAGGAGGAGGACAAAATTGTCAGTTGTCCTGTTAATGAGGACATGGAAGTCTTGCCTGTTAGCAGTTTGGCACACATGGCTGACTTTATGTTGCGTTGCATTTCACGTGATCCTAGGATTATCAAAATTTTGGGTGACACTCATTACTGGTTGGTGACACGTCTAGACCCACGCTCCAAGGAGAACTTTCAATCTCTTCTGCCTGAGGCAGAGAAGTGTACTAAAATGTTGCAGTACCACAGGGCCCTTGCAGCGGAATTACTTAGAAAATTCCCACGAGAGAACGCTGGCAGCAGATGTCAGAATTTGTTCTACAACCAAGGACTCCAAGCGAGAGAGACAGAAGTACAATCCAGCTCAGGCAGGGGAAAAATGGCCAAGTTCTGGGACAGTTTTCTCAGACCTTCCCATTGTGGTGGAACAGAGGCAAGGGGTGCTGTCACAAGGAGTGCAATGTTTGGGAAGATGGTGAGATGGCCTGCTTTGCTGCTAGCGTTTCTGTCAGAGCGGGTTTTTAGTGCCACTGGTGGAATTATCACAGATAAGCGCATTTAACTCCCTGCAGCCACTTTTACTACACAATAAGATGACTGATATGAAGGTGGAGGTGGGAATGAGAAATTGG
Organism: Ranitomeya imitator; assembly: GCF_032444005.1. Classification (NCBI taxonomy): domain Eukaryota; kingdom Metazoa; phylum Chordata; class Amphibia; order Anura; family Dendrobatidae; genus Ranitomeya; species Ranitomeya imitator. Next base: position 240,430,037 of record NC_091282.1, read on the forward strand.
ATAACTGATTACCTATCAGATCGGCCACAGTTTGTACAGATGGGAGCAGTTGTGTCAAGCAGATTACTGAGCAGTGTTGGTGCCCCCCAGGGAACGGTGCTTGTGCCCTTTCTTTTCACTCTGTATACTTCAGACTTTCAGTATAAATCTGAACTTTGCCACCTTCAAAAATTTTCGGATGACTCCGTGGTTGTGGGATGCATTAGGAGAGATCAGGGGGATGAGGAATACAGAAGGGTGGTATCGAATTTCGTGGATTGGTGCAATGGTAACTATCTACAACTAAATGTTAAGAAAACTAAGGAGTTGGTGGCCAACTGTAGCAGGATAAAGATGGAATGCTTACTGATCACTATTGCTGGTCAGGAGGTAGAGCAGGTGGAGAGTTACAAATATTTGGGGGTCCATTTGGATAGCAAACTGGACTGGAGATGCCACTCAGAGTTTGTCTACAAGAAGGGGATGAGCAGACTGTATTTCCTAAGGAAACTGAGGTCTTTTAACGTGTGTAGCAAAATGTTAGAAATGTTCTACCAATCTGTAGTGGCAAGTGCCATCTTTTTTGCAATCACATGCTGGGGTAGTAGTGTGTGGGCCTCTGATGCTAATAAGCTGAATTAGATTATTAAGAAGGCAAGTTCTGCTGTGGGCTGTAATCTGGACTCTTTTGGGGAGGTAGTGGAGAAAAGAACTCTGAAAAAGTGTATGGCAATTATGAACAATAATGCACATCCACTATATGAGCTATTCATGAGACAGAAGAGCACCTTCAGTAACCGGCTAATACTTCTGAGGTGTAAGAAGGAAAAATATAAAAATATAGGAAATCGTTTGTGCAAACTACCATGGGAATGTACAACAATAACATTAGGGTTAAACCACCAAGGTGAATGTCTACTTATTTCTCTACATTTCAGTTCACTAGTTGTGTATGTCCTATTCTAATGTATAATGTATAATGTTCTTCTGTTAACTCCACTGTCATGTCAACTATGTAATTCTTTTATGATTTTTATGATTTAAGTTGTGCTGCTGTGATACCATAATTTCCCACGGGATCAATAAAGTGTATCGTATTGTATCGTATCGTATCGTATCTGCCTGTCAACTGAAAATGCTGACAGGCTGACACTTATAAAAATGAACAAGGCCTGGATTGGGAAAGACTTCTGTACAACTCCAAGTGAAACCAGCGAAACATAACCTCAAATGCATTCTCTCTTTTAGGGTGGTGTATTCTCATGCACCTCTTCACAACCACACATGGGTATATGCTTCCACATTTGGTCTGTTTGTTGTTCTCCTCCTCCTTATCCTCATCCTTATTGTGACGCCCAGGAGACCGGGATACCCAGCACCGGACCAATGGAGTCTGTCTCTTGAGGGGGATGTCACGGGTGGCTTGACCCGGTGCTGTGGCCTCAGGCAATGCACAGTGTAAGGGGTATCATGAGGGGACAGGCACTTACTTGATCAGCAGCAGGTTCTCCCAGCGGTGACGATCCCGATCCTGGATAGATGGCTATTGTCCAAATGAAAGACTGAGGCACTGAAACGTTTAACCAGTTTACTTTAACATAAAAGGATTTACAACCAGTCCTGTCACTGGAGTCTGTATGGGAACTCTGAGTTACTTTGACCCTGCCGGGGTCTTCGCCTCTTATTGTGCGCAATTTCTGTGTGGCCCTGCTGCTGTATGTGAACTGGCTGCCGGCCCAATCTGTCCCCTCCGGGTCCTGGTTCGACGGGCAACCCGAGTCCTTTTATCGGTTTACCCCCTCTGGGAGTACCGCTGAACTCTGTGTCTGTTGCTGCGTCCGGCCCTAGTGAAGCTGATATCACCTCACGTTTTTCCGGTTGCTGTATTATATATAATGAATACAGCCACGGATCCGGTATCCGTCTTTGCGCCTGTTCTGGGTAGTGATTAATGCTACCCGGTTCTCACAATGTCCTTTTTCTCTATCCCTCTTCTCCTCAGGCCGGTGATTTAGGCCTGGTAACAGTCACAGGGCTGTTAGAGATTCAACTGTATGACCTCTCACTTTCAGCTCCTTAGCCCAACTGCCATTTCTTCTCTCAGACCAGAATGGATCAAGGGGAGTCTCTGGAGCTCCCCCTTCTGGCCGGAGGTGGTAGTGCAGTCTTGCTATTTTAGTATTTGTACTTACTGTCAGTAACTATTTTTGTGGCAAATACCCCTAGGGGTGCCACATTATCATCCAGAACCACTAGATGACCAAGGTGAACATGCTCTGTACTGTTATAGGCCGGTGATTTTTGGGCACGGGGGCTGTGAAGGCACTATTTTATTTTTGTAAAAACAAGACCCCACATTGGGGAATTGGGCATTACTTTACATTGGGCCTACTTCTTAAGTCTGTCTCCTGCAATGTGTCCTTTAACTGCCACTAGATGACCAGGATGCACGTACAGTACTGTTATAGGCTGGTGAATTTTGGGCAAGTGGACTGTGATGGAACTATATTTTTAAGTCCAAAAAGGACAACACATTGGGGAATTGGGCATGACATTTCTTTGGGCCTACGTCTTAACTCGGTCTCCTGCAATCTGTCCTGTACCTGCCACTAGATCACCAGGGTGAACTTGCTGTGTACAGTGCATTTTGGCCAAGGGGGCTGTCATGCCACTCTTTTATTAAAAAAAAAAGGATTTTACATTGGGGAATTGGGCATGACATTTCATTGGGCCTACTTCTTAACTCGTTCTCCTGCAATCTGTCCTGTACCTACCACTAGATCACCAGGGTGAACGTGCTCTGTACGTTGCCTTTTGGCTAAGGGGGCTGTCATGCCACTCTTTTATTTTAAAAAGAAGGATTTTACATTGGGGAACTGGGCATGACATTACTTTGGGCAAACTTCTTAACTCCGTCTCCTGCAATCTGTCCTGTTCCTGCCCGTAGATCACCAGGGTAAAAGTGGTCTGTACGGTGCATTTTTGCCAAGGGGGCTGTCATGCCACTCTTTTATTTTAAAAAGAAGGATTTTACATTGGGGAATTGGGCATGACATTACTTTGGGCAAACTTCTTAACTCAGTCTCCTGCAATCTGTCCTGTTCCTGCCCGTTGATCACCATGGTAAAAGTGGTCTGTACGGTGCATTTTGGCCAAGGGGGCTGTGATGGCACTCTTTTATTTTAAAAAGAAGGATTTTACATTGGGGAATTGGGCATGACATTACTTTGGGCAAACTTCTTAACTCCGTCTCCTGCAATCTGTCCTGTTCCTGCCCGTAGATCACCAGGGTAAAAGTGGTCTGTACGGTGCATTTTGGCCAAGGGGGCTGTGATGGCACTCTTTTATTTTTTTAAAAAAGGATCCCATAATGGGGAATTGGGCATGACATTACATTGGGCCTACTACTTAACTCGGTCTCCTGCAATCTGTTCTGTACCTGCTAGTAGATCACAAGGGTGAACGTGCTCTGTAAGGTGCATTTTGGCCAAAGTGGCTGTGATGTCACTCTTTTCCTTTTTTAAAAAAAAGACAACACATTGGGAAATTGGGCATGTCATTACATTGGGCCTACTTCTTAACTCGGTCTCCTGCAATCTGTCCTGTTCCTGCCCGTAGATCACCAGGGTGAACGTGCTCTGTACGGTGCATTTTGGCCAAGGGGGCTGTCATGCCACTCTTTAATAAAAAAAAAAAGGATTTTACATTGGAGAATTGGGCATGACATTACATTGGGCCTACTTCTTAACTCGGTCTCCTGCAATCTGTCCTGTACCTGCTAGTAGATCACAAGGGTGAACGTGCTCTGTAAGGTACATTTTGGCCAAAGTGGCTGCGATGTCACTCTTTTACTTTTTTTAAAAAAAGACAACACATTGGGGAATTGGGCATGTCATTACATTGGGCCTACTTCTTAACTCGGTCTCCTGCAATCTGTCCTGTACCTGCCAGCAGATCACCAGGGAGAACGGGCTCAGTACTGTTATAGGCTGGTGAATTTTGGGCAAGTGGACTGTGATGGCACTATATTTTTAAGTCCAAAAAGGACAACACATTATGGAATTGGGCATGACATTTCTTTGGGCCTACTTCTTAACTCAGTCTCCTGCAATCTGTCCTGTACCTGCCAATAGATCAACAGGGTCAACATGCTCTGTACGGTGCATTTTGGCTAAGGGGGCTGTGATGGCACTCTTTTCTTTTTGTAAAAAAGGATCTCACATGGGGGAATTGGGAATGACATTCCATTGGGCCTATTTCTTAACTCGGTCTCCTGCAATCTGTCCTGTACCTGCCACTATATCACCAGGGTAAACGTGGTCTATACAGTGCATTTTGGCCAAGGGGGCTGTCATGCCACTCTTTTATTTTGAAAAAAGGATTTTACATTGGGGAATTTGTCATGACATTATTTTGGCCCTACTTCTTAACTCGGTCTCCTGCAATCTGTCCTGTTCCTGCCAGTAGATCACTAGGGTGGACTTGCTCTGTATGGTGAATTTTGGCTAAGGGGGCTGTCATGCCACTCTTTAATTAAAAAAAAAAGAAAGGATTTTACATTGGGGAATTGAGCATTACATTACATTGGGCCTACTTCTTAACTCTGTCTCCTGCAATCTGTCCTGTACCTGCCAGTAGATCACCAGGGTGAACATCCTCTGTACGGTGCATTTTGGCCAAGGGGGCTGTGATGTCACTCTTTTTCTTTTTTAAAAAAAGGACAACACATTGGGGAATTGGGCATGACATTACATTGGGCCTACTTCTTAACTCGGTCTCCTGCAATCTGTCCTGTTCCTGCCCGTAGATCACCAGGGTGAACGTGCTCTGTACGGTGCATTTTGGCCAAGGGGGCTGTCATGCCACTCTTTAATAAAAAAAAAGGATTTTACATTGGAGAATTGGGCATGACATTACATTGGGCCTACTTCTTAACTCGGTCTCCTGCAATCTGTCCTGTACCTGCTAGTAGATCACAAGGGTGAACGTGCTCTGTAAGGTACATTTTGGCCAAAGTGGCTGCAATGTCACTCTTTTACTTTTTTTAAAAAAAGACAACACATTGGGGAATTGGGCATGTCATTACATTGGGCCTACTTCTTAACTCGGTCTCCTGCAATCTGTCCTGTACCTGCCAGCAGATCACCAGGGAGAACGGGCTCAGTACTGTTATAGGCTGGTGAATTTTGGGCAAGTGGACTGTGATGGCACTATATTTTTAAGTCCAAAAAGGACAACACATTATGGAATTGGGCATGACATTTCTTTGGGCCTACTTCTTAACTCAGTCTCCTGCAATCTGTCCTGTACCTGCCAATAGATCAACAGGGTCAACATGCTCTGTACGGTGCATTTTGGCTAAGGGGGCTGTGATGGCACTCTTTTCTTTTTGTAAAAAAGGACAACACATTGGGGAATTGGGCATGACATTACATTGGGCCTACTTCTTAACTCGGTCTCCTGCAATCTGTCCTGTTCCTGCCCGTAGATCACCAGGGTGAACGTGCTCTGTACGGTGCATTTTGGCCAAGGGGGCTGTCATGCCACTCTTTAATAGAAAAAAAAGGATTTTACATTGGAGAATTGGGCATGACATTACATTGGGCCTACTTCTTAACTCGGTCTCCTGCAATCTGTCCTGTTCCTGCCAGTAGATCACCAGGGTGAACGTGCTCTGTACTGTGCATTTTGGCCAAGGGGGCTGTGATGTCACTCTTTAACTTTTTTTAAAAAAAGTACAACACATTGGGGAATTGGGCTTGACATTACATTGGGTCTACTTTTTAACTCGGTCTCCTGCAATCTGTCCTGTACCTGCCAGTAGATCACCAGGGTGAACTTGCTCTGTACTGTTATAGTCCAGTGAATTTTGGGCAAGGGGGCTGTGATGCCACTGTTTTTGAAGTCCAAAAAGGATAACTCATTGGGGAATTGGGCATGAAATTACATTTGGCACACTTATTAACTGCAATCTGTCCTGTACCTGCCAGTAGATCACCAGTTTCAAAGTGCTCTGTACGGTGCATTTTGGCCAAAGGGGCTGTGATGGCACTCTTTTATTTTAAAAAAATGATTTTACATTGGGGAATTGGGCATGACATTCCATTGGGCTGACTTCTTAACTCGGTCTCCTGCAATCTAAAATGTACCTGCCACTAGATCACCAGGGTGAACGTTCTCAGTATTGTCACAGGCCGTTGAAGTTTGGGCTAGGGGCATGCAATGGCACTAGTGTATTTTTAAAAAAGATGCCCCCATTGGGGAATTGTTTGGCAGATCGTGCACTGCATTACAAATCTCAGAGACCCACACAACTACATTGGCTTTAATTCTTAACTCTGTCTCCTACAATATCTCTTCCTTATCTCCGACGACATGACCTGGGTCAACATGCTTTGTACTGTTATAGGTCCGTGAAGTTTGGGCAAAGGGGGCTGTGATGGCAATAGAATATTTTTAAAAAAGGTACCCCGCATTGGTGAAACCACATCCTTGATGGCAAACACTGCACATTTGTGTACCTTAAAGAGCTCACTTGAAAAGCTCCTTTTTTTGTTGCCTGGTTGCTCAAATTGGACACAATACACTTCATATAAATTTGATAAAGCAATGCTGCTAGTTTGGCTTAGTAGTTCATTAAAATATAGCCACTATGTAGTTCATTAAAAATGTCCACTATATTAGTTCCTCTCCTTGAGAGCCATAACTTTAGCTGCCTCAAATGTACAAATGGCGAATATACAAATGACGATTTGTAAACAGGAATGAAATACTGTACACCAAATACATTCAGACAATCACGTAGCTGCATGTCTTGTAAAACATTTATAGATGTGACAGACAATGCTCATAGTGACACAATCTTGATAAATGTTTGTTTACTCACTTCACAAACAGTTCAAAGCCTCTATATGCTTGCTGTTTGTCATTGTAACTCAATAAGGTTTATTGAAACTATGCCGGTGGTGGTTTGATCTAAATCCTTGCGGCTTTTATTTTCTAGGGGTTTATGGCCCCTCGTCTGATGAGTCCATGATATCTCAGTTTCATCCAACCTTGAAAAGTGGCCACTTGAAGGTCTGAGTGAAACAAGAGTTACTACATAGTGTAAATCACTATATAAGACCAGAGAAACATGACTAAGACAAATGCCAAAACTGGGGTACCTTTACAGGTACAGTGTGCTTATATCTGCATAATTGGGGACACCCATCCAGTGTATGTAATCTCCCAGGGATTCTCTGTCTTGGTGTTGCTTCTCGGAAATTCCAGACTGATGATATTTAAAAGCCTCTTGGTGATGATCTAAGTAGACTGTATGAAGTTAATCTTCATATATACGTAATCTGTATATTTATGTAATCCTTGTATGAACTTATTAACCTTTGTATGTTATTGTTAACATATACAAAAATGTACGCACTCACACTATTCAATCTTAATATTCCTTGAATTTTGTAGTTTGCAATGATATTGCTTTGTATTGCAAGGATTAGCCTTTTTTAAAGCCGCACCTGAACCTTAGTGTTAAAAACATGGCAAACACAATTGCCAAAATCTCCTGTAAATAATTCTGCCAAGAAGGAACCATTAAAAAAAACTAATGGATTTCCATGGGCCCATCCAGTATGTGGGTTCCAGGGCATAATGGGGTGCATATGACTGACTATGCAGCAGGGCTCGCCTTGCTGGCAATGTGTAAAACCAAGGTGTATGGCAGTACAAAATGCATGTTGTGAAGTGGATTTTCATGGGCACATCCACTATGTGGGTTCCAAGGCCTAATGGGGTGCATATGGCTATGCAGCAGGGCTGGCCTTGCCGCCAATGTGTAAAATCAAGGAGTTTGGGAGTACAAAATGCATATTGTGAAGTGGATTTTCCTGGGCCCATCCAGTATGTGGGTTCCAAGGCCTAATGGGGTGCATATAACTGGCTATGCAGCAGGGCTTGCCTTGCTACCAATGTGTAAAACAAAGGAGTACGGAGTACAAAATGCATATTGTGAAGTGGATTTTAATGGGCCCATCCAGTATGTGGCTTCCAAGGCCTAATGGGGTGCATATGACTGACTATGCAGCAGGGCAGGCCTTGCTGGCAATGTGTAAAACCAAGGAGTACAGGAGTACAAAATGCATATTGTGAAGTGGATTTTCATGGGCCCATCTACTATGTGGGTTCCGAGGCCTAATGGGGTACATATGACTGTGCAGCAGGGCTCGCCTTCCTGCCAATGTATAAAACAAAGGCGTATGGAGCATAAAATGCATATTGTGAATTGGATTTTCCTGGGCCCATCCAGTATGTGGCCTCAAAGGCCTAATGGGGTGCATGTGACTGACTATGCAGCAGGGCAGGCCTTGCTGGCAATGTGTAAAACCAAGGAGTACGGGAGTACAAAATGCATATTGTGAAGTGGATTTTCATGGGCACATCCATCATGTGGGTTCCAAGGCCTAATGGGGTGCATATGACTGACTATGCAGCAGGGCTCGCCTTCCTGTCAATGTGTAAAACAAAGGAGTACAGGAGTACAAAAAGCATATTATGAGGTGGATTTTCATGTGCACATCCACTATGTGGGTTTCAAGGCCTAAAGGGGTGCATATGACTATGCACCAGGGCTGGTCTTTCCGCCAATGTGTAAAACCAAGGAGTACAGGAGTACAAAATGCATATTGTGAAGTGGATTTTCATGGGCCCATCTACTATGTGGGTTCCGAGGCCTAATGGGGTACATATGACTGTGCAGCAGGGCTCGCCTTCCTGCCAATGTATAAAACAAAGGCGTATGGAGCACAAAATGCATATTGTGAATTGGATTTTCCTGGGCCCATCCAGTATGTGGCCTCAAAGGCCTAATGGGGTGCATATGACTGACTCTGCAGCAGGGCTGGTCTTGCTGACAATATGTAAAAAAAAAGGAGTACAGGAGTACAAAATGCATATTGTGAAGTGGATTTTAATGGGCCCATCCAGTATGTGGGTTCCAAACCCTAATGGGACGCATATGACTGACTATGCAGCAAGGCTGGCCTTGTTGGCAATGTGGAAAACCAAGGAGCACGGGAGTACAAAATGCATATTGTGAAGTGGATTTTCATGGGCCCATCCAGTATGTGGGTTCCAAGTCCTAATGGGGTGCATATGACTGTGCAGCAGGGTTTGCCTTGCCGCCAATGTGTAAAACCAAGGAGTATGGAGCACAAAATGCATATTGTGAAGTGGATTTTTTTCATGGGCACATCCAGTATGTGGGTTCCTAATCCCAATGGGGTGCATATGACTGACTATGCAGCAGGGCTGGCCTTGCCGCCAATGTGTAAAACAAAGGAGTACGGAGTACAAAATGCATATTGTGAAGTGGATTTTCATGGGCCCATCCACTATGTGGGTTCAAAGGCTTATTGGGGTGCATATGAGTTGGTAGCAGGGCAGGCCTTGAATTCAATGCAACACTTTTTCACCAACTAGACATCTTATGACAGGGGTATTGTGGTGCGTCGTAATTCTTGGCAGCCCATCCACTCACAGCATAGGCTACAACAGCTTAGAAGACCCACTGTTTCATAATGGCCCTTTAAGAAGACTAATGCTGTCTGATGCACCAATAAAAATAGGCGCTGTGACTTTAAGAGTCCCTCATTCGTAAATGAAACAAGATGGGTCTGCTTATGTGTCACACACCATATGGCCAGCTAGGGGTGTTAAATGTTACAATGACATTTCCCAGTGAATGCATTTGTAGTGGTTGAAAGCAACGTTAAAGTTGAAAAACGCTTCAAAAACACTGCGTCTGAACTAAGCCTAAATGGGTGAGGAAATTTTTGGTCTGGGGTTAAATATTTGGTCTTACAGGCAAGTCATTAACCTGCAAAGGATGTACCTTGACATATTTCAAAGCAAAACCCGTTTTGGTTTCGTTTTCATGTGTTTTTTTGTGGCACCGGGAAAAATGGCATGAATCTCTGAAAAAAATTATTAAAGCTGTGAACTAGGAGTCAGGAATACTTCCAGGGGCGATCCCCATGAAGTAACTGTGTCATTTGAGCAGTGTTTCCATCATTTTCAGACGTTTTTAGACCCTAAATGACCCCCGGGGGAATCGCGGTAAAAATACTTGGGTCTCCCATAGACTTACATTGGGCTCATTGTTCTGGCCGAGTACCCGAGTATTCCAATTTTCTCGACCCGAGCAATGAGCACCCGAGCATTTTAGTGCTCGCCCATCATTACTTTTGACTATCCATCTTTCTTTTGATTACATTCCAGAGGTTATCAATGGGGTTCAGGTCTGGAGATTGGACTGACCGTGACAGGGCTTTGATGTAGTGGTCCTTCATCCATACCTTGATTGACCTTGCTGTGTGGCATGGCGCATTGTCCTGCTGGAAAATCCAGTCCTCAGAATTTGAGGAACATTGCCTGAGCAGAAGGAATCACCTGTTTTTCAAGGATAACCTTGTATGTGGCTTGATTCATAAGTCCTTCCCAAAGATTAACTTGCCCAATCCCAGCCTTGCAGAAGCATCCCAAGATCAATACCTGGTCGTCTAATGGTTAGACGGAGACCTGGAGAGACACCCACTGTGAAATTTGTTGGAGGATCATTGATGATGCAGTTCATCCAGAGTGATCATGGGCCTCTTGGCTGCATCTCTGATCAGTCTTCTTGTTTGAGATGAAAGTTTAGAGGGACGGCCGAGTCTTGGTAGATTTGCAGTGGTATGATACTCCTTTTATTTCAATATGATCACTTGCACAGTGCTCCTTGGGATGTTTAAAGTTTTGGAAATCATTTTGTATCCAAATCCGGCTTTAAACTTCTCCACAACAGTATCACGGACCTGCCTGTTGTGTTCCTTGGTCTTCATGATGCCCTCTGTGCTTCAAACAGAACCCTGAGACTATCACAGAGCAGGTGCATTTATACGGAGACTTGATTACACACAGGTGGATTATATTTATTATCATTAGGCATATAGAACAACATTAGATCATTCAGAGATCCACAATGTACTTCTGGAGTGAATTTGCTGCACTGAAAGTAAAGGGGCCGAATAATATTACACGCCCCACTTTCCAGTTTTTGATTTTCCACAAAAATTTTAAATAACCAATAAATTTTGTTCAGCTTCACAATTGTGTTCCACTTATTGTTGATTATTCACCAAAAATTTACATTTGGTATCTTTATGTTTGAAGCATGATATGATGGAAAAGGATGAAAAGTTCCAGGGAGCCGAATACTTTTGCAAAGCACTGTATATATATATATATATATATATATATATATATATTGTTAGGACTGGCGGAACGCACCAAGACAGATGGTATAGATGTGTTCGCAGTCCGGGGTCCACCGTGCAGGTGAAAACCTGCTGCTAGCAATTAGCAGACTATATGGCGGTACACTAAAGTATACACGCGTGGGTTAACCTTACCCAGCGTGAAAGAAGCAATCCTGTTAAGGCACAGGACCGCGGTACCGCACCTAAAGCGCGAGCAAGTAGTCAGCGAACTCAACCCCAACAGGAATTGAAGTCCGATTAGACCCTTGCTGGCACAATACCGCAACTGGGTGTGTAAGGAAACTAAAGAGCAATATTAAGGCACAAGAGTGCATGCAGTGCCGCACTGACGAACGCCACTAACCACCCAGGCGTGGGTAAGGAAAGCACAGAGGAAGTGCACGGCGCCGTACTGGCGGTCACAGCAACTGGACGCTATAATGTGTGACTAGTGCTGTAGGATAAGTCGGGCGCTAGGTAGCAGCCATACACCTTCCGCGAACAGTCATTCAATAGGGTAGGGGTATCCAAGGACGACTTGCACTCACAACATACACACATTAGCAATTGTAAGACAATACTAGCGCATGGCCGTGCGGTCATGCGCAGTTTATATAGCTGCAGCACAGGAAGTGGCCACAGCACCTTTGCCCTTCCAAGACCTGCCAAGAGGACCAATGGAATGTGCTGCAGAGCCTGAGCACATGACCCTCGATCTCCAACGGGAGATCTTACCCTGGGCATGCTCAGTACGTGCAGATAAGGACTTAGTCCCAGAGAAGTCCGCTCGCTGCTGACCAGCACTGACTTTAATGGCAGAGACTGGAGAAGCAGCAGTAACTCTCAGAACAGAGTGAGAATGAGCAAGACGCTGGGACCGACGTCCTTGCTGAGCAGGCTCCACTGCGGCTGGACAAGAATGGGACACCGCAGCGGAGGTGGCTCGAGATTCCCCCTGTGCAGAAGCGGGAACTCGACCCCTAACATTACCCCCCCTCCTTGGGCCTCGCTACGTTCGAAGGCAGCAATGAGCTGCGGAGCCCGAATGTGCTCAACAGGCTCCCAGGACCTGTCCTCGGGGCCATAACCCTTCCAGTCCACCAAATAAAATTTTTTACCACGCACCACCTTGCATCCCAAAATAGCGTTCACCTCATAATCGTCCGTAGACGAACCCGATGTCCCAGCAGATGACTCGGAAAACCGGGACATATACACGGGTTTCAAGAGGGACACATGAAAGGTGTCGGTGATACCCAGGCGTGGCGGAAGGGCCAAACGATAGACCACAGGATTAACCTGCTCGAGGACCTTGAATGGACCCAAGTAGCGAGGAGCAAATTTAGTGGACTCAACTCGCAGCCTGATGTTACGGGCGGAGAGCCACACCAAGTCACCAGGAGCAAAGGTCGGAGCGGGGTGCCGATGAGCATCAGCGGAGGACCTCATTCTCTCCTTAGAGGCCCGAATGGCATCCTGAGTGCGGTCCCAAATATCCCGTGCCTCCACAGCCCAGTCTGCCACCCTGGAGTCGGCGGAAGACACGGGCATAGGTACAGGTACCCGTGGATGCTGACCATAGTTGAGGAGGAATGGGGTTTGTCCAGTGGAGTCGGCTACAGCGTTGTTCAGCGCAAACTCTGCCCATGATAGCAAGGATGCCCAGTCATCCTGCCTGGCTGAAACAAAATGTCGCAGGTATGTGACCAAGGTCTGGTTGGCCCTCTCTACCAACCCATTCGTCTCGGGATGATAAGCGGAAGAGAGATTCAACTCAATACTGAGAAGACGACAGAGCTCTCTCCAGAACCGAGACGCAAACTGGGGACCCCGGTCACTGACAATTTTGTCTGGCATACCATGTAGGCGGAAGATATGTCTAATGAACAACGCTGCCAAGGCCCGTGCAGAAGGTAACCGCGGCAGCGGCACCAAATGCACCATTTTTGAGAAATGATCGGTGATGACCCAAATGATGGTACAGCCGCGAGACTTGGGCAAACCCACAACAAAGTCCATCCCGACCATCTCCCAGGGCCTATCTGCCACCGGCAAGGGATAGAGCAAACCAGCTGGCCTTTGACGCGGAGATTTACTTTTGGCGCAGGAGACACACGCCAGAACATAATCCCTGACATCCCGGATCATATGCGGCCACCAGTACGTCCTCGCCAGTAGCTCAGATGTCCTCTTTGTCCCAAAGTGTCCACCCACCCTGGACGAATGAGCCCAAGAGAGAACCTCCGGTCGCAAATTAATGGGCACAAAAGTCTTGCCCGGAGGCACAGACTCTAGCGAAACCGGCGCCACGGTTCTCAGGCTCTCGGAAGAGACAATAAGCCGAGGCTCCTCTTCCTCCTCCTCAGTTGACATAAGGGAGCGAGAGAGAGCGTCAGCACGGATATTCTTCTCCCCAGCGAGATAATGAAGGGAAAAGTGGAACCGGGAGAAGAACAGGGACCATCTGGCCTGGCGAGAATTTAGCCGCTGAGCTGTCTGCAAACAGACCAAATTTTTGTGGTCCGTGTAAACTTGGAAGGGAAACCGCGCACCTTCCAGAAGGTGTCTCCACTCCGAAAAGGCCAACTTCATTGCTAGCAACTCCCTGTCCCCAATGGAGTAGTTCCTCTCCGCTGGCGTGAAGGTCTTGGAGAAGAAGAAACATGGATGCTTCCGACCTTGAGCATCCTTTTGGTAGAGGACTGCTCCAGCACCAACGGACGAGGCATCCACCTCCAGTAGGAATGGCTTATCCACATCGGGACGATGTAAGATGGGAGCGCTAGCAAAGTGGGACTTAATAGAAGTGAAGGCCTTGGAGACTTCTTCCGACCACAATTTGGGATTCGCTCCCTTCTTGGTGAGGGCTACCAAGGGAGCTACCAGAGTTGAGAAGTGGGGAATGAACTGGCGGTAATAGTTTATGAACCCCATAAAGCGCTGCACCGCTTTAAGAGAATGGGGCTCTTGCCAGTCCATCACAGCCTGTAGTTTGGCAGGATCCATAGCCAATCCCTGGGCGGAGATGATATAGCCCAGGAAAGGTAAGGACTCCTGCTCAAACACACACTTCTCCAACTTTGCGTAAAGAGAGTTTGCCCGTAGGAGGTCGAAGACTCTGCCAACATCTCTCCGGTGGGAGTCAATATCTGGAGAAAAGATGAGAATATCATCCAGATAGACTACAACCGAGGTGGAAAGCATATCCCGGAAGATGTCGTTGACAAAGTCTTGAAAAACGGCAGGTGCATTACAGAGCCCGAAGGGCATCACCAGATACTCATAGTGCCCATCTCTGGTGTTAAATGCCGTTTTCCACTCGTCCCCCTCACGGATGCGAATCAAGTTATAAGCACCCCGCAGATCTAGTTTAGTAAACACTCTAGCTCCCCGAAGCCTATCGAAAAGCTCAGATATCAACGGCAAAGGGTACTTGTTCTTAACTGTGATAGCATTAAGACCCCTGTAGTCTATGCATGGACGTAGTTCTCCATTCTTCTTCTGCACGAAGAAGAACCCTGCCCCAGCAGGTGACACTGACTTCCTGATGAACCCTCTTGCCAGATTCTCTTGTATGTACTGAGACATTGCCTCCGTTTCCGGGAGAGATAATGGATAGACTCGACCCCGGGGAGGCTCAGCACCAGGCAAGAGATCAATAGGACAGTCATAGGGGCGATGGGGCGGAAGAGTCTCCGCTGCCTTTTTGGAGAATACGTCTGCATAAGACCAATATTGCTTGGGGAGAAAGGAGAGATCTGCGGGTACCTCAGTAGTAGCAACCTGAACGCACTCTCGGTGACACCTACCCCCACATGATTCACCCCATCCCAGAATTCTGCCTGAGGACCACTCGATGTGAGGAGAGTGGTACCGTAGCCAAGGTATCCCCAACAGGACCTCATCAATACCCTCAGGAATGATGAGCAGAGAAATAATCTCCTGATGGGATGGCGACATGGACAGAGTAACAGGGATGGTCTGATGTGTTATCTGTGCGGGGAGTGTCGACCCGTTCACCACTCGTACCGTTACTGGTTGAGATAGCATAACCAGGGGTATTGCGTGACGTTGGGCGAAAGCAGAAGACATAAAATTGCCTTCCGCCCCAGAATCCACGCAGAGGTCTACCGAGTGGGAAGATGAGCCAAAGGTAATTGTCCCCTTAAAGGACAATTTGGAGGCAAACGTCGCAGTGTCAAGTGCACCTCCACCTACTACCACTAGACGCTGACGTTTCCTCGACCGCTGATGACATCTGGTGGCAAGATGTCCTGACTGTTGGCATACATGGCAACCCTGGAGTGCACGAGCGGTCTGGGACTTAGATCCCGCTCGTGACACCACCTTAGGTTCCAGGAACTCAGGGCCTGGACTGGAGATTCCAAAGGTTTGGCGAAGGTGGGAGCCAGCCGAAACCTCTGCCTACACTGGGCTCGCTCTAACCTCCGCTCGTGAAAACGGAGGTCAATGCGAGTAGATACTGTTATTAACTCTTCCAGTGTGGCGGGAATCTCCCTAGTGGCCAGAGCATCCTTAACGTGGTCAGCCAGCCCCCTCCAAAATATAGGGATAAGGGCTATATCCGACCACTCCAGCTCAGATGCTAGAGTGCGGAAATGGACGGCAAAAAGGCTGACCAAGGACGAGCCCTGAGTCAGTGCCAACAGTTGGAGCGCCGTGTCATGGGTGACACGAGGTCCTAGAAAGACCTGTTTCAGAGTGCTCAGGAATAACGGAGCACTCTGCACCACATGATCGCCACGCTCCCACAGCAGCGTAGCCCACTGCAACGCCCTGTCCGACAATAAGGAAATTATAAAGCCCACCTTAGCCCGCTCTGTAGGGAAACGAGAAGCCAGAAGCTCGAGATGTATTGAGCACTGACTCACGAAACCTCTACAGGACTTACTGTCACCAGAAAATTTCTCTGGTAGCGGGAGGCGAGATAGCGTCGGTACAGGGGCGGCAGTGGACAAGGTAGCTGCAGCCACACTTGCAGCCTGAACAGCGACAGCAGTAACATCCACAGCTGAGGTTGAACGCTCAAGAGCCGCCAACCTTCCCTCCAGCTGCTGGATGTACTGCTGTAAACGCTGGTTGTCCGCCATTTTACTAGCCAGACCCTGGCGCTAGTATTCTGTTAGGACTGGCGGAACGCACCAAGACAGATGGTATAGATGCGTTCGCAGTCTGGGGTCCACCGTGCAGGTGAAAACCTGCTGCTAGCAATTAGCAGACTATATGGCGGTACACTAAAGCAGGGGTCCCCAACTCCAGTCCTCAAGGCCCACCAACAGGTCATGTTTTCAGGATTTCCTTTGCATTGCACAGGTGATGCAATTATTACCTGGGCAATACTAAGGAAATCCTGAAAACATGACATGTTGGTGGGCCTTGAGGACTGGAGTTGGGGACCCCTGCACTAAAGTATACACGCGTGGGTTAACCTCACCCAGCGTGAAAGAAGCAATCCTGTTAAGGCACAGGACCGCGGTACCGCACCTAAAGCGCGAGCAAGTAGTCAGCGAACTCAACCCCAACAGGAATTGAAGTCCGATTAGACCCTTGCTGGCACAACACCGCAACTGGGTGTGTAAGGAAACTAAAGAGCAATATTAAGGCACAAGAGTGCATGCAGTGCCGCACTGACGAATGCCACTAACCACCCAGGCGTGGGTAAGGAAAGCACAGAGGAAGTGCACGGCGCCGTACTGGCGGTCACAGCAACTGGACGCTATAATGTGTGACTAGTGCTGTAGGATAAGTCGGGCGCTAGGTAGCAGCCATACACCTTCCGCGAACAGTCATTCAATAGGGTAGGGGTATCCAAGGACGACTTGCACTCACAACATACACACATTAGCAATTGTAAGACAATACTAGCGCATGGCCGTGCGGTCATGTGCAGTTTATATAGCTGCAGCACAGGAAGTGGCCACAGCACCTTTGCCCTTCCAAGACCTGCCAAAAGGACCAATGGAATGTGCTGCAGAGCCTGAGCACATGACCCTCGATCTCCAACGGGAGATCTTACCCTGGGCATGCTCAGTACGTGCAGACAAGGACTTAGTCCCAGAGAAGTCCGCTCGCTGCTGACCAGCACTGACTTTAATGGCAGAGACTGGAGAAGCAGCAGTAACTCTCAGAACAGAGTGAGAATGAGCAAGACGCTGGGACTGACATCCTTGGTGAGCAGGCTCCACTGCGGCTGAGCAAGAATGGGAGACTGCAGCGGAGGTGGCTCGAGATTCCCCCTGTGCAGAAGCGGGAACTCGACCTCTAACATATATATATATATATATATATATATATATACCCTGTATTTAGCAGATGAGAAAATTAGGAATTTTTTTTTTTTATAAAATGGTGGTGCTTCTTACAATCCCATGCATCTTATTGCTTATCAGGGGGTGGCTGCGGTGAAGCAGGGACCCAGGGTCGCTGCTGGAGCAGGCAGGAGTGGAGCATTTCTGCAGGCCACAGACTGGGATGAGGGTGTGTTCGGATGTGCACTGCTGCAGTTGTTCGGTGGTTCAGCAGCTCTGTCAACATTTTATGAAAGCCCAGAGCCCCTGCACTTACGTGATTTACTATGCGGTGGACTCTGGGGAGGGAAAATGGCTGCCAGGGGTGGCGCATGCACAGATGGAGATCTTGGCGCTGAGATTTCATCTCTCGAGATCTTGATGCCGAGATCTCCATCTGCACATGCACCGCCCCCGGCAGCCATTTTCCCAGAGTCCACCGCATAGTAAACCACGTAAGTAGGGGGCTCTGGGCTTGAACTGTGGTGACCTCGGTGACATCCCCTCTAGCACTGTGAGAAACACTCTCAGCTGTCAGCTTTTGCAAGGTTGTTTGTCAAAAATGGAGGGGACCCCATGCCGTTTTTTAAAATTATTTATTTAAATAATTTAAAAAAACAGCTTGGGGATTTCTCTATTCTTGATAACTAGCCTTGCTGAAGATGGCAACTGAGGGGTGCAGCCCCCAGCTGTGAGTTTTGCCTGGCTGGTTAGCAAAAATTCAGAGGAACCCACACCATTTAAAAAAAAATTTTTTTTACAGTGCGGGTGCGGCTAAAGAATACTCCCACCCTCCGCTTCTGCGCTCGCTGTTATTAGCGGCAGCAATTATCAGCTGATGGGAGCTGTAGTCCCATCACCTGACACCAGTGACCAGAGGTAAAGTTTATACCTTCGATCACAGCTGAATGCTCCTGCTGTCATTTGACAGCATGGGAACCTTGGCTTTCTGACTGACGGGGATGATTTCCCCGCAGATCAGAAGCGGTATTTGCCGCACGCTGATGCACATGACAGCGTGCTAAGCACCCAGTGTTCAGTCAACTGAACCCTAACAGTAACATGGACTTCCTGTTGAAGTCCGTGTTTGGTGTCCATGCCCGAAGAGTAGGTGTTCGGTACGGACGCATAACTTTACTGTTCGGGTTTGCCCATCTCTAATTTTAAGCATAAAATTGTTTAATGTGACACAAATAGTGTTGAGCATTCCGATACTGCAAGTATCGGGTATCGACCAATACTTGCTGTATCGGAATTCCGATACCGAGTTCCGATATTTTTGTGATATCGGAAATCGGTATCGGAGTGTGCGGTGCGTATGGTTCCAAGGGTCTGGAGGAGAGGAAACTCTCCTTCAGGCCCTGGAATCCATATTAATGTAAAAAATAAAGAATAAAAATAAAAAATATGGCTATACTCACCCCTCCGAAGAACCCTGGCTGTCACCGCTGCAAGCGTCCGCCTCCGTTCCTGAGAATGTAGTGAGTGAAGGACCTTTGATGACGTCGCGGTCAGGTGAGCGGTCACGTGAGCGGTCAGGTGACCTGACCGCGATGTCATCGAAGGTCCTTCACTCTTTGCAAGTCTCAGGAACGCTTGCAGCGGTGACAGCCAGGGTCCTTAGGAGGGGTGAGCATAGCCATATTTTTTATTTTTATTCTTTATTTTTTACATTAATATGGATCCCAGGGCCTGATTCGATATTTTGCCGGTACCGGCCGATACCATCCGATACCGATACTTTCAAATATCGGAAGGTTTCGCTCAACACTAGACACAAACCAAAAATAAGTCATAATTGTGCTCTAGCATTGCAATGTTGCCATGAAGTAGCTCTCTCAAGTGTCATAAAATAATTAGCAAACAAATTCATGGACTGTGAGTCCCGAAGAGGCTATTCTATTTGGCTGCCCATTCTGGGGATTGGTTAGAGTTTGGAACACATCAGTAACATCATTCACATTCACTGATATACAGTGGGGAAAAAAGTGTTTAGTCAGCCACCAATTGTGCAACTTCTCCCACTTAAAAATATAAGAGAGACCTGTAATTGACATCATAGGTAGACCACAACTATGAGAATCAAAATGAGGAAACAAATCCAGAAAATCATCTTGTCTGGTTTGGCAAGATTACTTTTGCAAACTATGATGGAAAATAGGTATTTGCTCACCTAAAAACAAGCAAGATTTCTGGCTCTCACAGACCTGTAACTTCTTCTTCTTTAAGAGACTCCTCTGTCCTCCCCTCATTATCTGTAGTAATTATTATTTTATTATTATTATTATTATACATTTTTATAGCGCCATTTATTCCATGGCGCTTTACATGTTAATACGGGGCAAATATAGACAAATACATTAAACATGAGCAGATAATAAGGCACACGAGTACATAAGGAGGGAGGACCCTGCCCGCGAGGGCTCACAGTCTGCAGGGGGTGGGTGAGGATACACTAGGAGAGGGAAGAGCTGGCTGTACGGCTGTTCAGTAGGTTGAGGATCACTGCAGGCTGTAGGCTTGTCGGAAGAGATGAGTCTTCAGGTTCTTTTTGAAGGTTTCTATGGTAGGCGCAAGTCTGATGTGTTGGGGTAGAGAGTTCCAGAGTATGGGGGAAGCACGGGAGAAGTCTTGGATGCGGTTATGGGAAGAAGAGATGAGAGGGGAGTAGAGAAGGAGGTCTTGGGAGGATCGGAGGTCGCGTGTAGGTAGGTACCGGGAGACCATGTCACAGATGTATGGAGGAGACAGGTTGTGGATGGCTTTGTATGTCAGTGTGAGGGTTTTGAACTGGAGTCTCTGGGCGATAGGAAGCCAGTGAAGGGCTTGACACAGGGGAGAGGCTGGGGAATAGCGGGGGGACAGGTGGATTAGTCGGGCAGCAGAGTGTAGGATGGATTGGAGTGGTGCCAGAGTGCTAGAGGGGAGTCCAGAGAGTAGGAGGTTGCAGTAGTCGAGGAGGGAGATGATAAGGGCATGCACTAGCGTTTTTGCAGTGTTGCGGTCAAGGAAAGCACGGATCCGGGAAATATTTTTGAGTTTGAGACGACAGGAGGAGGCAAGGGCTTGGATATGTGGCTTGAAAGAGAGGGCAGAGTCGAGGATCACCCCGAGGCACCGGGCGTGTGGGACTGGGGATAGTGAGCAGCCATTGACATTGATGGATAGGTCTGGTGGAGGGGTAGAGTGAGATGGGGGAAAGATGATGAATTCTGTTTTGTCCATGTTCAGTTGTAGAAAGCGAGCAGAAAAGAAGGCTGAAATGGCAGACAGACAGTGCGGGATTTTGGTAAGCAAGGAGGAGAGGTCAGGTCCGGAGAGGTAGATCTGCGTGTCGTCAGCGTAGAGATGGTACTGCATACCGTGGGATTCTATGAGCTGTCCCAGGCCGAAAGTGTAGATGGAGAAGAGTAGGGGTCCTAGAACAGAGCCTTGAGGAACACCGACTGACAAGGGGCGAAGTGAGGAGGTGGTGTGGGGGAGGGAGACACTGAATGTTCGGTCTGTCAGATATGACGAGATCCAGGAAAGGGCCAAGTCTGTGATGCCAAGGGATGAGAGGATTTGTAGCAAAAGGGAGTGGTCTACAGTGTCAAAGGCAGAAGACAAGTCCAGGAGAAGGAGGACAGAGTAGTGTCGCTTGCTCCTGGCAGTTAGTAGGTCATTGGTGACTTTAGTTAGGGCAGTTTCAGTTGAGTGATGGGAACGGAAGCCTGATTGTAACCGATCAAAGAGGGAGCAGGAGGAGAAGTGGGAGGACAGTTCAAGATGGACGTGTTGCTCCAGCAATTTGGAGGCATAATGGAGAAGAGATATTGGGCGATAGCTAGACACAGAGGATGGGTCGAGGGAGGGCTTTTTGAGGATGGGTGTGATCTTGGCATGCTTGAAGGATGAGGGAAAGACACCTGTTGTGAGTGAGAGGTTGAAGAGGTGTGTTAGGGTTGGGATGAAGACCGTGGAAAGGTTAGGGATGAGGTGGGATGGGAGCGGGTCAAGCGTGCAGGTGGTGAGGTGTGATCTTGACAGGAGGGTGGAGAGCTGATCTTCTGTCATGGTGGAGAAGCTGGTTTTGGAGGAGCAGGGTTGAGCAGCTAAGAGGGGCAGTGGGCGCTGTGGGCCAAAGCTTTCTCTGATCGTATCGATCTTCTGTTTAAAGAAAGAGGCGAAGTCATCAGCAGAAATGAGGGGGGAGGGAGGAGGTGCGGGGGGACGGAGTAGAGAATTGAAAGTGTTGAAAAGCTGTTTAGGGTTGTGGGACAGGGAGGATATGAGGGATGAGAAGTAAGTTTGTTGTAGTAATGGCACCTGTTTGAACTTGCTATCAGTATAAAAGACATCTGTCCACAATCTCAAGCAGTCACTGTTAGGGACTGGCGGAACGCACCAAGTATAAGAAGATATGAAACTAGGTGCGTTCGCAGTCCGAGGTCCACCGTGCAGGTAAAAACCCTGCTGCTAGTATAGACGGACGATATGGCGGTACTATAAGAATACACACATGGGTTAACCTCACCCTGCGTGAAGGAAGCGACCCTGTTGCATCACAGGACCGCGGTACTGCACATAGAGCGCAAGCAAGAAGTCCGCGAACACAACCCCAAGACTCAGGATTGAAGTCCGATTAGACCACTTGCTGGCACAACACCGCAACTGGGTGTATAAGGTAACTATAATAAATAACATAAACGCACAAGAGTGCGTGCGGTGCCGCACTGACGGACGCCACTAACCACCCAGACTTGGGTCAGGAAAGCGCAGAGCAAGCGCACGGCGCCGTACTGGCGGACACAGCAACTGGTAGCTGTAATGTGTGTTACGTGCTGTTGGATAAGTCGGGCGCTAGATAGCAAACATACACCTTCCGCGAACAGTCATCCAGTAGGGAGGGTTATTTAAAGAGCGACTTTCACTCACAACACACACACATATTTACAAGACAATACTAGCGCATGGCCGTGTGGTCATGCGCAGTTTATATAGTTGCAGCACAGGAAGCTGCTACTGAAGTTTTGCCCTTTCAGGATCTTCCTGGAGGACCAATGGAATGTGCTGCAGTACCTGAGCATGTGACCCTCGATCTCCAACGGGAGATCTTGCCCTGGGCATGCTCAGTGTGTGCAAATAAGGACTTAGTCCCAGAGAAGCCCGCTCGCCGCAGATCAGTGCAGGGTACAACAGGAGAGCGAGAAAAGGGCAACAATAACCCTTTGCACAGAATCAGTCCCAGCAAGACACTGGGAGCGACGCCTCCGCTGAGCAGGCCCCACCGCGGCCGGTACAGAATGGGAGACCGCAGCAGACAGGGATCGAGATTCCCCCTGTACAGCAGAGGAAACTCGACTCCTAACAGTCACACTCCAAACTCCACTATGGTGAAGACCAAAGAGCTGTCGAAGGACATCAGAAACAAAATTGTAGCCCTGCACCAGGCTGAGAAGACTGAATCTGCAATAGTCAAGCAGCTTGGTGTGATGAAATCAACTGTGGGAGCAATGATAATAAAATGAAAGACATACAAGAACACTGATAATCTCCCTCGATCTGGGGCTCCATGCAAGATCACACCCTGTGGGGTCAAAATTATCACAAGAACGGTGAGCAAAAATCCCAGAACCACACGAGAGGACCTAGTGAATGACCTGCATAAAACGGGACCACTGTAACAAAGGTTACCATCAGTAACACACTATGCCACAAGGAATTCAGATCCTGCAGTGCCAAACGTGTCCCTCTGCTTAAGCCATTACCTGTCCGGGCCTGTCTCAAGTTTGCTACAAAGCATTTGGATTATCCAGAAAAGTATTTGCAGAATGTCACATGTTCTGATGAAACCAAAGTAGAACTGTTTGGTAGAAAAAAAACTAATCGTGTTTGGAGGAGACAGAATGCTGAGTTGCATCCAAAGAACACCATACCTACTGTGAAGCATGGGAGTGGCAACATCATGCTTTGGGGATGTTTCTCTGCAATGGGACCAGGATGACTGATCCATGTACATGAAAGAATGAATGGGGCCATGTATCGTGAGATTTTAAGTGCAAACCTCTTTCAATCAGCAATGGCATTGAAGATTAAACTTAGATTGATCTTTATTGCATGATAATGATCCCAAGAACACCGCCAGGAGTGGCTTCGCAAGAGGCATATGAAGGTCCTGAGTGGCCTAGCCAGTCTCCAGATCTCAACCCCATTTAAAACATTTGGAGGGAGTTGAAAGTCTGTGCTGCCCAGTGACAGGCCCAAAGCATCACTGCTCTAGAGGAGATCTGAATGGAGGAATGGGCCAACATACCACCAACAGTGTGTGCCAACCTTGTGAAGACTTACAGAAAACGTTTGACCTCTGTCATTGCCACAAAGGATATATAACAAAATACTGAGATGAACTTTTGTTAATGACCAAATACTGATTTACCACCACAATTTGCAAAATAAATCTTGCCAAATCAGACAAGGTGATTTTTTTGGATTTGTTTTTTCATTTTGACTCTCATAGTTGTGGTCTACCTATGATGTCAATTACAGGCCTCTTTCATCTTTTAATGGGATAACTTGCACAATTGGTGGAGGATTACCGTATTTTTCGCTTTGTAAGACGCTCCGGATTATAAGACGCACCCCAAATTTTGAGGAGAAAAATAGGAAAAAACTATTTTTTAATAAATTGGTGGGGCGTCTTATAATCCATGCGTCTTATTACTTACCGGGGGTTGTGGTTGTGGTGGATCAGGGTCCCAGGCTTGTTGCCGGAGGCAGGAGTGGAGCATTGCTGCAGGCTGGGATGAGGGGGTCTGCAGGGGGCTCCTGTGCTGCAGGGGGGCTCCTGTGCTGCAGGCTGGGATGAGGGGTCTGCAGGGGGCTCCTTTGCTGCAGGCTGGGATGAGGGGTCTGCAGGGGGCTCCTTTGCTGCAGGCTGGGATGAGGGGTCTGCAGGGGGCTCCTGTGCTGTAGGGCTGTCTCCGGTGCTGCGGGGGGCTCTGGCGACATTTTGTGAAAGACCAGAGCCCCCCGGCAGTTCTTCCATGCGTTCCAGTATGACTAATTCCGGGAAAATGGCCGCCGGAATCTCGAGAGATGAGATCTCAGCGCTGAAATCTCATCTCCCGAGATTCCGGCGGCCATTTTCCCGGAGTCAGTCATACTGGAACTAACTCCGGGAAAATGGCCGCCGGAATCTCGAGAGATGAGATCTCAGCGCTGAAATCTCATCTCCCGAGATTCCGGCGGCCATTTTCCCGGAATTAGTCATACTGGAACGCATGGAAGAACTGCCGGGGGGCTCTGGTCTTTCACAATATGTCGCCAGAGCCCCCCGCAGCACCGGAGCCTTCAGCATCACCCGGGGCAGCAGCGGACAACCCCGGCAGTGGCGGCGGACGACAGCAGCGGCAGGCGGTAGCGGCGGCGGACACCCCCTCCTCCCAGCCTGTAATGGTAAGCGGTATATCCGCTTTGTTAGACGCACCCACATTTCCCCCCCAAATTTGGGGGAAATAAAGTGCGTCTTACAAAGCGGAAAATACGGTAAATCCTTTTTTTTCTCAACTGTATCACAAATGTGTTTTTAGTTGTGGTGAATTACACAAGCTTTAATTAACAAATTAACATATGCCTCACTTTTTTGATTGCCACTCATGAGTAGAGATGGGCAGACCCCTGGATGTTTGAGTCCGGTGGGTTCAGCCAAATAGTTAAAAAAAAAGTTTGATTTCTGGTACCAGAGCAGTACCGGGACCCTATTCATTTGAATGGGGGTTCCAAACATCCAGTGTTTACCACACTGTCATGTGCTGACAGCGCAGAAAATGCTGCTTCTGATCGGCGGTAAAATCATTACCGCCTATCAGACAGTCGCGGTTCCCACACTGTCAAGTGACAGCGTGATCGGATGTATAAAGTTTACCTCCAGTCACTGGCGTCGGCTGATGAGACTACTGCTCCCATCAGTCTAAGCCTGCTACCGCTAATAGCAGTGTGAGCAGGCGGTGGCTGATGGGTGTATGTGTTCGGTATGGAAACCCAACTTTACTATTTGGGTTCACCCATCTCTATTCATAAGTTCTCTCCATATTGCACACAATATTCCAAATCTTCATGCAATCAATCTGCAGGCCCTGGATATGCAATTGAAAATGAGATGGCGGTCATCCAGGCTACTTCATGTGTATATTCAAGTTAATCTCTAGGTTTTTACTTCAGGTTTTAATGTTGGTTTCTCCCTTTTACTTGAGCTGGACATTACGTTTACATAACTCCCCATGGCCTGGTGTCCATTAGTCAGAGTCTTGGTCTTGCTCGACCTTTATTCACATTTACATAATTTGACACATGGTAAAGTGTTAATACTAGATATTAGGACCATCCCAAATAGTGTCACCTTGACTCAGTGGGATGGCTTTTATGTTTTTTTTCTATCAAAATCACGTTAAATATATACCCTATGTTATTTTCATGCACTATTGCGATTTATGTAATTGTTTATTGCACTGTATTTGTTCATTTTGTTTTTATCTTAGTTTGGCCATACAACTTTTTGGTAAGTCCAAAGTCCTCATCTGCTACCATGACAAATGGCATAGGTTTCTCAATGGAGCCAGGCACGATCCATGGTTCTTGAACTCATATCTGATTCCTGATGAGCTAATGACCCATGCTAGAAGAATTAAAAATTCTGAAATATCCACTGCTTCCATGAGCCCTGATATCTACAAATATAAACTTGTAGTTCTTGTTGACCAAGGCCAAAATCAATATGGAAAAGTACCGCTTATAATTATAGTAATTGGACCCTTATTCTTAACATGAAGAGTTTGTTATCCAGGGCCCCAATACAGTTGGAAACTGAAAATGTTTTAAAAAAATCACTGGAAATCTGCAGCCAATGTTGTAACGTAGGCTCCGTCATCACTGATTGTTGCAGATTATCCCTGATGAAATCACAGGTTGACTTCACAATCAGCAAAATTGTTGACTTCCCCAACAAAAAATCCAAATACAACAATTAAAATTAATTTACAATTGTAAGATACATTTGAACAAAACAAAAGGACATATAAATTTAATGGTAAATTTATCCTAATAATATAATATTTAAAAATGTACACTACAGATCCACTTCTGTTCTTATGAACACAGTGTCAGGTTCTATAACTCACAATTTTTGGGGGATGATGGCTGTTTGTGATTTTGCCAAGATGTACCAATGTATGTTATAAAATCATGATGAATGGAAAAACAGCAAGTGGTATGCAGACACATGAGAATAATATGGGTCTGGTAATCTCAAGATATCATTTAGGAAAGGGAAAGTCCATACATGTATGTGTCATTAAAGCATTGCCAACTTACAAACACTCCAAATGTATTTAGCCACAGGTAGACATGGGCACTGGAAATAATCAGATAGAAGCAGAAGTAAAGGCGCACTATTCTCCTTAAATTTAGAGGGCCAAACAGAGTTGATTGTGAGCCATACCTCATTATTTTGAGGAACTAAGTACAAACAACCAAGGCAAGCTTGTGAGGATAGCACTCTGAAAAGGAAGGGTTATCGCACCTTTTTTATGAAATGTGCCCCAGCAGAATGCAAAACATTACAGACTGGTTTAATTATTGAGGCTGGTTATGAAACAGAACATGAAGAGCAAACTCACCAAAACTTGTCAAATGACAAATGCACTCACAGGGTGCAGCAGGCCCCTGATAATAAATGCTAAAGCAGCACAGGTGCAAGCTACTGATGAGAGCAACCACCCACTCGCCCAAACATTAGAGGGGTTGGCTGTCTAGTAGAAAAAATGCACACAGGTAAGGCTTGCATAAGAAACTATTCACACAGATAAATGTGATGCACAGTGTCTGTACAACCTATTGATCACGGACATAGTATTAGCAGGCGGGCTATCCAGCACTATATGTATTCATGCAACACACAAGGAACAACATAAAGGGGCACTGCTGCACCCTGCAAAAAAGATGATAAAAAGTGCAAAAAAGATGAAAAATTAAATAATGTATATAATACATTAGATGAGGGCCTGCTGCACCCTGCTAGTGCATTTGTTATTTGACAAGTTTTGGTGAGTTTGCTCTTCATTTTGTGTTTTTTTTTTTTCTATGTTAGCTGTTTTTGATATTAGAGTAGGACTCGCAAGTTTATGAGGACCCTTGATGTTGTTTTGCGGGCTTATCCATTTTGGCCAAAATTGTAACTAATACCTCATCTAATGTATTATATACATTAGTTAATTTTTCATCTTTTTTGCACTTTTTATCATCTTTTTGCAGGGTGCAGCAGTGACCTTTTATGTTGTTTCTTGTGTGTTGCATGTATATATAGTGCTGGACAGCCTGCCTGCTAATACTATGGGCGTAATCAATAGGTTGTCCAGACACTGTGCATCACATTTATCTGTGTGAATAGTGTCTTATGCAAGCCTTACCTGTGTGCATTTTTTTCTACTAGGCAGCCAACCCCTCTAATTTTGGGCGAGTGGGTGGTTGCTCTCATCAGTAGCTTGCACCTTTGCTGCTTTAGCATTTATTATCTGGGGCCTGCTGCACCCTGCGAGTGCATTTGTCATTTGACAAGTTTTGGGGAGTTTGCTCTTCATGTTGTGTTTTTTTGAATTTTTCTATTTTAGCTGGTTATGAAATAGGTTGAACTATTAACCCCTTTGAGACCCAGCCTGTTTTCACCTTTCTGACCCGGCCAATTTTTACAATTCTGACAACTGTCCCTTTATGAGGTGATAACTCTGGAACGCTTCAACAGATCCGACTGATTCAGACATTGTTTTCTCGTGACATATTGTACTTTATGATAACAGTAAAATTTCCTTAATATTACTTGCATTTTTTCTCGGAAAAAAATGGAAATTTGGCGAAAATTTTAAAAATTTAGCAATTTTCCAAATTTTAATTTTTATGCCCTTAAATCAGAGAGTGATATCACACAAAATAGTTAATAAATAACATTTCCCATATGTCTTCTTTACATCAGCATAATTTTGGAAACAACATTTTTTTGTTAGGAAGTTATAAGGGTTTAAAGTTGACCAGCGATTTCTCATTTTTTCAACAAATTTTACAAAACCATTTTTTTGGAGATTTTGAGGGGTCTATGTGATAGAAAATACCCAAAAGGGACACCATTCTAAAAACCGCACCCCTCAAGGTACTCAAAACCACATTCAAAATGTTTATTAACCCTTCAGGTGCTTCACAGGAATTTTTGGCATGTTTAAAAAAAATAAACATTTAACTTTTCTTCCCAAAAAATTTATTTACTTCAGATCTACTTTGTTTTATTTTACCCAGGGTAACATAAGAAATTGGACCCCAAACGTTGTGGTGCAATTTGTCCTGAGTATGCTTATACCCTATATGTGGGGGTAAACCACTGTTTGAGTGCATAGCATAGCAAGGGAAGGAGAGCCAGTTGACTTTCCAATGCAAAATTGTCTGGAATTGAGATTGGACGCCATGTCGCATTTGGAGAGCACCTGATGTGCCTAAACAGTGAAAAAAAAACAGAAGTGACACCATTTTGGAAAGTAGACCCCCTAAGAAACTTATCCAGATGTGTGGTGAGCACTTTTAACCCTCAAGTGCTTCAAAGTTTATAATGTAGAGCCATAAAGATAAAAAATCATATTTTTTTCACAAAAATTATTTTTTCACACCCAATTTTTTATTTTCCTAAGGGTAACAGGTGAAAATTGGACCACAAAAGTTGTTGTGCAATTTGTCCTGTGTACACTGATACCCCATAGTGCAGGCAGAGATTTGGGTGCATGGCAGAGATTAAATGGGAAGGAGCACCATTTGACTTTTTCAACTAAGAATTGGCTGGAATTGAGATCGGACACCATGTTGCATTTGGAGAGCCCCTGATGTGCCTAAAGAGTGGAAACCCTCCAATTCTAACTTTAACCCCAACCCCAACACACCCCTAACCCTAATCCCAATCCTAACCATAATCCTAACCACACCCCTAATAAGAACACACCCCTAACTATATTCCCAACCCTAACCACAACCCTAACCGCAACACACCCCTAACCCTAATCCCAACCCTTACCATAACCCAAACAACACCCCTAACCCAAGCCACACCCCTAACCCTTAGACACTCCCAACCCTAACCCTAATCCCAACCCTAACTCTAATCCCAACCGTAAACGTAATCCAAACCCTAACCCCAACTCTAGCCCCAACCCTAACCCTAAGCCTAATGGGAAGATTGAAATAAATACATTTTTTATTTTATTATTTTTCCCTAACTAACGGGGTGATAAAGGGGGTTTGATTTACTATTTATAGCAGGTTTTTATGTTTGGCTGCTGTCACACACTAAAAGATGCTTTTTATTGCAAAAAATAGTTTTTGCATCACCACATTTTGAGAGCCATAGTTTTTCCATATTTTAGCCCACAGAGTCATGTGAGGTTTTGTTTTTTTGCGGGACGAGTTGACGTTTTTATTGGTACCATTTTCTGGCACATGACATTTTTTGATCGCTATTATTCCGATTTTTTTGAGACAGAATGGACAAAAAACAGCAATTCATGAATTTATTTTTTGGGGGAGGAGAGTTTACATGTTCCACGTATGGTACAATTGATAAAGCAGTTTTATTCTTCGGGTCAGTACAATTACAGTGATCCCTCATTTATATCATTTTTTTATGTTTTGCACTTTTATACAATAAAAACTATTTTATAGAAAAAATAAATATTTTGGCATTGCTTTATTCTGAGAGCTATAACTTTATAACTTTGTTATGCGATGGAGCTATATCATAGCTTTTTTTTTGCAGGACAAGATGATGTTTTCAGTGGTACC
This sequence comes from Ranitomeya imitator, assembly GCF_032444005.1. Taxonomy (NCBI): domain Eukaryota; kingdom Metazoa; phylum Chordata; class Amphibia; order Anura; family Dendrobatidae; genus Ranitomeya; species Ranitomeya imitator. The sequence goes on from NC_091282.1 coordinate 240,460,464, forward strand.
AGGTATATTTATATCCGTCTTTTTGATCATGTGTTATTCCACTTTTTGTTTGGTGGTATGTTGATAAAGCACTGTTTTTTGCCTTGTTTTGTTTTTTTTTTGTTTTTTTTTTAATGGTGCTCACTAAAGAGGTTAACTAGTGGAACAGTTTTATAGGTCTACAATCGATAGAGAGAAAATGTGACCGGCACTGAAAAGCTGTGTATCAAAGCAATTTTACATGTGATCTTACATGGAGTGGACGCTACTGGCCTCTGATGAGATCCAGGTGGTGCTCTGCATACAGAATCCAGGAATCAAAGTGAGCAGGTATAAGAAAGAAATGCGGCACTCACCGTCTGTCTTCAGCTAAAAATGTCCTTTATTGAGCACTTAAGCCTTCACAAACATGATGAGGCATCGGCAGGAGTATACGAGGGAGCGGGGGAGTGACAGGGGAGGACAGCGGCCATTTCGCGCACAGGCGCTTCTACGGGTCCATGTGTGACACCCACTCCCTCGTATACTCCTGCCGATGCCGCATCATGTTTGTGAAGGCTTAAGTGCTAAATAAAGGACATTTTTAGCTGAAGACAGATGGTGAGTGCTGCATTTCTTTCTTATACCTGCTCAGTTTTATAGGTCTGATTGTTACGGGCGCGGCAATGCCAAATATGTGCACTTTTATTGTTCTTTTTTTAATTATTTACATCAAAGGGGTTAAATGCCCGCGATCAGTGCTAGCACGAATTGTGGGCATTACTGTGGGGTGTCAGCTGTCATATACAGCTGACACCCGCACCCTGTCACCACTGCACTCAGCGTGAGGCCGCGGTGATCATGCTGCCGTACCTGTACTGCTCCGGGCAGAAATGCAGTTCCTGTAGAGCAGTACTAGTACGGCAAAGGTCGTGAAGAGGTTATTCTGCTAATTAACTTTTTTCCTTTCTTCAACCTGGAGCTTTCAGTCATTGAGGCACAGCTTGCTCAGTCAGATTTAGTCACCCCTCAGTATATAGTGAGCAGCGGCTGTAATCATGCTTCTGACACTGACTGAAAGCCGGCTCTATACTGATGCACCACTGAGCCGGCTGTCAGTCAGTACCGGGCCATGGTTATTGCAGCCACTCACTAAGTACAGAGCAGTGGTGGCATCTTAATAATTGAAAGCTGCTGGCTGTCAAAAGGAATGAAGTTGATTTCCACCCAGGACCTGACCTTTCAGTCAGTGGTCACATAGCTTCAGAACTCTATTAACCTGCAGATTAACCTCATATCTGCAGGTTGACGGCATTTTTTGACATAACAGGTTCCCTTGGCATACGAACAACACAATCGCACATATAGATTACACACGGATTGCATACTGGTGGCCATCATACAGATTTAAATTATCTGTTTTTTTCAGGGTGAAACTCTGAACAATGTATAACATGCTTGTGTGAACCTACCATTATGAGAAGTACAGTATATGGAGAAATCGCAGCAGATACTCTCTAATCACTGGTTTAGAGAGAAATGAAAATTAAACAAAGCCAATAGAGGGGATAACTTAATAAACTAAAGATACTACTTATTAATTGGCTGAAAATAGAATCATTCCTCATGTACACACATGATTTTTCTGAAAAGTTACCTGAAATAACAAGTACACTTTAAATGTATCATATTTATTATTCAGCAATAGTAACCACAGTGCTATTTTCTGTATCCGCATTAAAAAGTGATTTAGTGACAATAAACCTCCTGTATCTCAGCATCTGCAATTTAAGGTCAGATTTATAATTGCATGCCAATCTATATTCTGCTGAAAAGGGAGATGGAAGAACAATAGCGGAGATTAGAAAATCCAGAGTTATTTAGAGATGATACAAAAATTTGAAAAAAAAATCATGAATTTAATTAGCAACTACTGTCCTTTGAGGATGAATAATGTATGAAGGCCCAGGACAATAGGGAAGTCGAAAGTACTTCATTCTTTTGTATGAACATTTTTATATGGAATCCAACATTTCTAAACAGGTGATTTTCCCACTGTAATGCAATTCAAATTCACTGAAAACAGAACGGTAAAGATGCTTCATTTTAGTGCATTAATAATGGATTTTCCAATTACAGAAAAAATTACATCAAAATACAAGAGTAGCTGTGCTGTGATGCAGCCATTCTATAAAGAATTTATAAGTCAATACGTAATTTTTCAACAAGGAAAGTTTATTCTATTATTGTTTGGCTTTTCTGTGAATTCAGTTTGATTTTTTTTACTCTAAGTTCAATGCATGTTATGTATTGTGATGTTATTCAATTATACTGTACTAAGGTTTTTGACTATAAACCCGACTTGGACATGTTCCAGCCTAAGATATTTGAGAGACATATCAATAATTATATCATAATAAGAAAAGACAATACATATATAAAACTTGTGATATAATAATACCTAAGATATAAACAAAATGATCAAATACCCTATAGTAAGTAAATAAACAGTAATAATAGTACATGTAAATAACATAGTGTACTATGTTTTCACCGTTTGGCACAAAAAAAGCGTAAAAACCATCCCACCACAACAAGGTGTACCCAATCAGGATAGTTTTATCTCTGGAATTAAATTTTTCCATGTGTCAGCAGACCTTAATATAAATGGGGAAGGGCAGAACCCAGGTCCAACTGTTCAGACACCTGCCCATGGAAAGCCATATAGACAAAATGCCCAAAATGGGTTCAAAGTACAAAAAACTGAAGCAAAACCAAAAACTTGAGCTGGAATACAGTATATGTTGGCATAACTGCAGTGTGTAGGTGTACATTCACACCATGGCCATTAAATAGATAAAACCTATGATAAAAAACTAAATCATCAAATACCCTGTAGGAAGTAAATAAATAAATCTTAATAGTACCTGTATATAACATAGAGTACTTAATTGACACTTTTTATTAACGAAACGTGTAAGCCATCCATACAACACACATGGATGGTGTGTGATTACACTGCTTTTATGCTAAGCGGCATTTTGGAAATGATGCTACTCCCCAAAGGCCCAGTGGATCACCAACATGGCACAATAGTAATATTGTAGTTTCTCTTGACATAAGATATTTCCACGAAAAGTAGGCGCACGGACAGAGCTGAATAAGATCTTGTGCACCTTTAGATAACATTGCTCCAACTATAACTGCTGAGACCTCAGCCTCCATTACATTCTGTAATTAGATGAAAATTGAGTTGATGCTTTTTCCTGCATATGACCAAGAAAGCAATGGTCAAATAGAAAGTGTTAATCAGACCCTCATATTGTCTTCGGAGTTAGGTTTCCTCATGCTAAGTTTGAGAACCTGGCGAATCTTCAGTTGGCTGAGTTTGCAATTAAAAATTAGTATCAATAATCCATCAAAATGTTTTTTTTACTGTAATCTTTGGTATCACTCTCATTTTACATCTTCTTCAAGATCCCAGTTGGACACTTTGGTGCCTAACAAATCTGTGGATAGGTTAAAGGTTATCTTGTTTTAGATTAGATAGAACTTGAGTGAAACATAGAGTCGCCAGAACTCATCTACTAAAAGGAAATATACGAGTGGCCTTATCTTTAGAGATGCGGACAATGTTTGGTTCTCAATCTTGTAGCTTTCCATCTGAAATTCCCATATTTTCAGGTACTTAATGTTTTCTCTATTCAAAATGTATTTTTTGTCTGTATACCCTGTAAGAGATTTTCCTCCTTTTGTTATGATCAGAGACAACTTGGAATGTGAAGTGCAAAAATGTCCTGGTTCTCATACAAGGGGAGGGCCCTACTTTATCTAGTTCACTGAATAGGCTATTGTTGAGAGGAGAAATTTAGGATTTTGGATAGTAACATCGATGCGGATAGGGTTGAGCGAAACGGATTGGTCATTTTCATAAGTCGCCGACTTTTGGCAAAGTCGGGTTTCATGAAACCCGACCCGATCCCTGTGTGGGGTCGGCCATGCGGTACGCGACTTTCACGCCAAAGTCGCGTTTCAATGACGTGAAAAGCGCCATTTCTCAGCCAATGAAGGTGGACGCAGAGTGTGGGCAGCGTGATGACATAGGTCTCAGTCCCCACCATCTTAGAGAAGGGCATTGCAGTGATTGGCTTGCTTTCTGCGGCGTCACAGGGGCTATAAAGGGGTGTTCCCACTGACCGCCATGTTACTGCTGCTGATCTGGGCATAGGGAGAGGTTGCTGCTGCTTCGTCAGAAGCAGGGATAGCGTTAGGCAGGGTACATTAACCCCCAAACCGCTTGTGCTGTAGCGATTTCCACTGTCCAACACCACTTTTTGTTTGCAGGGACAGTGGAGGCTACATTTTTTTTCCCTCAGCGCTGTAGCTCATTGGGCTGCCCTAGAAAGCTCCCTGATAGCTGCATTGCTGTTTGTACACCGCTGTGCAAACCAACTGCTTTTTTGAAAGCACAAATCCTGTTGCTCCTTCCTTTCTGCACAGCTATCTTGTTTGTTTGTCCACACTTTTGACTTTTTGTGCAGCAGTCCACTCCTTGTTATTGCTGCCTGCCATACTTTGCCGAGATTACTGCAGGGAGATAGTAATTGTAGGACAGTCCCTTTTTTTTTTGTTTCGTTATATCTCTTCAAGCCACTTTCTGCCACAGAAAATATACTCTAATACAGTGGCCCAGATTTATTCACTAGTCTCCCTGAAGAAAAAAAAAAAAAAAGGGTGCAGATTAAAATTGGCAAATCTGTATCAGTGGCAGTCCTGTGTGTGGCATCTGTGTCTCATTTTCTGGCCCAGAAAACATACAGTCTAACAGTGGGCCTGATCTCTTGCCAATTCTCCCATAAATAAAAAAAAAATAGTGGGAGATTAAGATTGGCAATTTTGCCTCAGTGCCAGTGCTGTGTGTGGCATCTGTCTCTAATTTTGTGCCACATTAAACCCAGTGTGTAATACTGGGCCAGATTTCTTTTAAATTCTCCCTGAAAAAAAAAAACAGTGGGAGATTAAGATTGGCATTTCTGCTTCAGTGCCAGTCCTGTGTGTGCCACCTGTCTCAAATTTTGTGCCACATTAAACCTAGTGTGTAATACTTGGCCAGATTTCTTTTAAATTCTCCCTGAAAAAATAAAAATAGTGGGAGATTAAGATTGGCATTTCTGCTTCAGTGCCACTCCTGTGTGTGCCACCTGTCTCAAATTTTGTGCCACATTAAACCTAGTGTGTAATACTGGGCCAGATTTCTTTTAAATTCTCCTTGAAAAAATAAAAATAGTGGGAGATTAAGATTGGCATTTCTGCTTTAGTGCCAGTCCTGTGTGCCACCTGTCTCAAATTTTGTGCCACATTAAACCTAGTGTGTAATACTGGGCCAAATTTCTTTTCAATTCTCCCTGAAAAAAAAAATTGTGGGAGATTAAGATTGGCATTTCTGCTTCAGTGTCACTCCTGTGTGTGCCACCTGTCTCAAATTTTGTGCCACATTAAACCTAGTGTGTAATACTGGGCCAGATTTCTTTTCAATTCTCCCTGAAAAAAAATAGTGGGAGATTAAGATTGGCAATTCTGCCTCATTGCCCGTGCTGTGTGTGGCATCTGTCTCTAATTTTGTGCCACAGAACATATACTGTATAAGAGTGGGCCACATTTCTTCAATATTCTCCCAGAAAAAATTAAAAGGGGGAGATTTTTATTGGTAGTGTCTGCATCAGCGTCAGTCCTGTTAGTGGCATATCTATCTGCCACTGAAGCTGTGTACTGTTATACATTGGGCCTGATTGTCCCCGCAGTCTCACCCACATATAAAGGGAAATATAAATCCAACAGAAGTTTGAGTTCACCTTGTAACTGGTTTTACAGTAACAAATACCGTTAGTTTGGTTACGTTTTTCAAACAATGAGGAAGCCTGGTGGAAGAGGTCGTGGCCGTGGGCGGTCATTGCCAGCTGGAAATGATGGTAGTGGTGGTGGAGCATCAGGTGGTCGTGGGAAAAGCAATATAGCACCTAAGTCTCGAGTTGTTGAGCCAGGTTCGTCATCTGGCTACACAAGGCCTCGAATGCTCCCTTTTCTGGGAGTAGGAAAACCGCTTTTAAAGCCGGAGCAGCAAGAACAAGTTTTGGCTTTCCTTGCTGACTCAGCCTCTAGCTCTTTTGCCTCCTCTTCTGAAACTGCTAAATGTAAAAGCAGAGCGTCGTTAGTGGATGTTCACGGTCAGGGACAAGTCGCTTCCTTGTCTTCTTCACCAAGAACAACAGAGAATGATGCATCAGGCGACACAACGGGTTACTCCATGGAGCTCTTTATACATACTGTTCCTGGGTTAGAAAGTGAAACAGTTAACAGGCCATGCCCATTACAAGTTGAATCGGACATGGAGTGCACAGATGCACAGCCACAGCCAGGTTACTATGCTGTTCCTTTGACTCAGACCAGAACATTGCCCTCGCAGTGTACTGATCCAGAATCAGACCCTGATGAGACTATGGTGCCCTGTCACGAACGCTATACCACAGGCTTACACGGTGACACAGACGAAGTTGCACACGAGATAGAAGAGGGAGTCATAGATAACCCAATTGTTGACCCCGATTGGCAGCCATTGGGGGAACAGGGTGCAGGTGGCAGTAGCTCTAAAGCGGAAGAGGAGGAGCCGCAGCAGGCATCAACCTCGCAACAGGTTCCATCTGCCAGGCCCGTATCTGGCAAAAAACGCGTGGCAAAACCAGTTGTAGGACAGCGTGGCCATCCGGTTAAAGAAGCTCAGTCTGCAATGCCTGAAAAGGTATCCGATAGTAGAAAGAGTGCAGTCTGGCATTTTTTAAACAACATCCAAATGATCAGCGCAAAGTCATCTGTCAAAAATGTTCAACTACCTTAAGCAGAGGTCAGAATCTTAAAAGTCTAAATACAAGTTGCATGCGTAGACATTTAACCACCATGCATTTGCAAGCCTGGACTAACTACCAAGCGTCCCTTAAGGTTGTAGCACCCTCGGCCAATGAAGCTAGTCAGCAATGCTACATCCCTTCCCCCACTGTAAGCCCACCATTTCCCGCACCACCAGCTGTAAATGTAGAGGTTTCGTCACCAGGCCAAAGCAGTCAGGGAATCACCAGTTTCGTAGTAGGAAACACTGCATGTAGGGCACCAGCAAGAATACCATCTCCAACCCTCTCTCAGTCTGCCATGTCCACCGGCACCCCCGCTAGTTCCACGATCTGCAGCTCTCCAGTCCAGCTCACACTACATGAGACTCTCGTTAGGAAAAGGAAGTACTCATCCTCGCATCCGCGTACACAGGGTTTGAACTCCCACATTGCTAGTCTAATCTCATTAGACATGATGCCCTACCGGTTAGTTGAAAGCAAAGCTTTCAAAGCCCTGATGGACTACGCTGTACCACGCTACGAGCTACCCAGTCGACACTTCTTTTCGAGAAAAGCCAGCCCTCCACCAGCATGTAAATGACCGCATCGTCCATGCACTCAGGCAATCTGTGAGTACAAAGGTGCACGTGACAACAGATGCATGGACCAGTAGGCATGGCCAGGGACGTTACATGTCCATCTCGGCACACTGGGTTAATGTGGTGGATGCAGGGTCCACAGGGGACAGCAATATTGGGACAGTTCTGCCTAGCCCACGGTCTAGGAAACAGTTGGCTGTAGGCGTTCGCCCCCCTCCTCCTCCTCCTCGTCCTCCTGCAGAAGCGAGAGCTCGTCCACAGACCGCAGTCACACAACCACTCCATCCCCAGCTGCTACTGTTGCACACGAGGTGTCCCATTATGGGACAGCTAGTGGCAAGCGTCAGCAGGCTGTATTGGCAATGAAGTGTTTGGGCGACAACAGACACACCGCGGAAGTTCTGTCCGAGTTCTTGCAGAAAGAAACCCAGTCATGGCTGGGCACTGTACATCTTGTGGCAGACAAGGTAGTGAGTGATAACGGAAGGAATTTTATGGCTGCCATAGCCCTTTTCCAACTGAAACACATTCCTTGCCTGGCTCACACCTTAAACCTGGTGGTGCAGTGCTTCCTGAAAAGTTATCCGGGGTTACCCGACCTGCTCCTCAAAGTTCGCAGACTTTGCACGCATATCCGCCATTCGCCAGTACACTCCAGCTGTATGCAGAACCATCAGCGGTCTTTGAACCTTCCCCAGCATCGCCTAATCATCGACGTTGCAACAATAGGATACACATACATGGGCAGCCAGTTGGATGGCAGACATGGAGTTGTCAGGTGTGCAGTGGTCAAAGTTACAAGACCTGTGTCAAGTCCTTCAGTGTTTTAAGGAATGCACACGGCTGGTTAGCGCAGACAATGCCATAATAAGCATGAGCATCCCCCTAATACGTCTGCTGATGCAAAGTTTGACGCACATAAAGGAGCAGGCGTCTGCAGCCGAGGAAGAGGATAGCCTTGATGACAGTCAGCCATTGTCTGGTCAGGGCAATCTACAGGACGAGGTAGGGGGCGAAGAGGAGGAGGTGGACGAGGAGGATGATGGGGATGAGTATTTTTTTGAATGAGGAATCTTCTCCGGGGCCAATAGAAACTGGTGGCGTTGCAAGGCCGGGTTCAGGTTTTTTGAGGGAGACAAGTGACGTAGATTTGCCTGAAACTGCCCCTCAACCCAGTACAACCGCAGATTTGACAACTGGAACTTTGGCCCACATGGCGGATTATGCCTTACGTATCCTCAAAAGGGACCCACGCATTATTAAAATGATGACCGATGACTAGGGTTGAGCGAAACGGATCGGTCATTTTCAGAAGTCGCCGACTTTTGGCAAAGTCAGGTTTCATGAAACCCGACCCGATCCCTGTGTGGGGTCGTCCATGAGGTGGGCGATCTTCTTATCGGGTATCGGAATTCCGATACCGAGTTCCAATATTTTTGCGATATCGGGAATCGGTATCGGGGTCCATATTTATGTGTAAAATTAAGAATAAACATAAAAAAAATTGATATACTCACCCTCAGACGCGCCCTGGTTCTAACCGGCAGTCTCCCTGTTGTGAATTCTGCTCCTGGGCTCCCTCCGGTGGTTATGAGTGGTAGTGCTGCTGTCTTTGGATCGCAGCATTTATCAGTGTGCCCACTTTTTGCAATTTGGACTGGGCTATTTAGTCTTGCTTTATCCTTTAGTCTGTGCCAGTTGTCCATTGTTTTTGGAGGATTCACATCCATACCTGGTCTCTCCTGTTTGCTGTTCTTTTCTACAAAGATAAGTTCTGGCTTTGTTTTTGCTGTCCACAGGCTGTGGACCTTATAGTTCAGTGCATTTTCATGTTTTGTCTTGTCCAGCTTTGTCTGTGAAGGAATTTTGCAGCCAAGCTGTGCCTCTGGAGATGCAGATTTACCCTCCATGTCTTTAGTCAGATGTGGAGTTTTGTATTTTCTGTGGTGGATATTTTCTAGTGTTTTAATACTGACCGCATAGTACTCTGCCCTATTCTTTCTTTTTAGCTAGTATGGCCTCCTGTGCTTAATCCTGATTTCAGTTTGCGTATGTCTTTTCCCTCTCCTCTCACAGTCAATATTTGTGGGGGGCTGACTATTCTTTGGGGATTTTCTCTGAGGCAAGATAGTTTTCCCTTTCTATATCTAGGGTTAATTAGTCCTCCGGCTGTGTTGAGATGTCTAGGGAGTGTTAGGTACAACCCACGGCTACTTCTAATTGCGGTGCTAAGTTCAGGGTCTGCGGTCAGTACAGGTACAACCTTCTCCAGAGTACATCTCATGCTGCTCCTAGGCCACCAGATTATAACATCTCCCCTCCTAAGAATGAGCGAGTGAAGGACCTGCGGTGACGTCGCGGCTTGTGATTGGTCGTGTGAGCGGTCACATGAGCGGTCACGCGACCAATCACAAGCCGCGACGTCATCGAAGGTCCTTCACTTGCTCATTCTTAGGAAGGAAGGCTGCCGGCTAGAACCAGGGCACGTCCGAGGGTGAGCATATCCCTATTTTTTATTTTTATTCTTTATTTTACACATTAATATGGATCCCAGGGCCTGAAGGAGAGTGTTCTCTCCTTCAGACCCTGGGAACCATTAGTATCCCATTGCACTGCATTCTGTTTCGTGTTTCGGCCGACCCCGACTTTTCTATAGGAATCGGCCGATTTCACTCGACCCGACTTTTGAGAAACCCGACTCGACCCTATAAAAATAAAAGTCGCTCAACCCTACCGATGACGATTACTGGTTGGCCTGCCTCCTTGATCCTCGCTATAAAGGCAAATGGCAAAATATCATGCCACATGAGAACCTCGAACAAATATTAGCAACCAAACAAGCAACTCTTGTAGACCATTTGATTCAGGCATTCCCAGCACACAGCGCCGGTGATGGTTCTCAAACGAGCTGCAGGGGGCAACAGGGCAGAGGTGTTAGAGTTGCACAAATCAGAAGTGGCGTTGGACAGAGGGGTTTTCTGACCAGGTTGTGGAGTGATTTCGCAATGACCGCAGACAGGACAGGTACTGCAGCATCCCTTATCGATGTTCTCCCTCAACCGTCATTCCCATTTGATTACTGGGCATCCAAAATAGACACCTGGCCTGAACTGGCAGAATATGCATTGCAGGAGCTTGCTTGTCCAGCAGCTAGTGTGCTATCAGAAAGAGTATTCAGTGCTGCTGGTTCAATATTGACCGAAAAAAGGACTCGTCTGGCTACCCAAAATGTTGATGATCTAACCTTCATTAAAATGAACCACTCATGGATTTTGAATTATTTTGCCCCACCTTTCCCGGCTGACACCTAGCTTTCCTATAAAAAGGTCTCGCTTGTGGACTGGTCTTACTGACTGTTCCAATCTCTTAATTTGCAGCAGCTGTTTATCCAGCATACGACATGTTTACACCTCCCTAAATGGGCTAACTCCCCCCACGGGGCCGTGGTCTCGCCACTTGGCGCAAGCACCCGTGAGAGTGCCGTTTGTCTGAAGAGGTGGGTGTGCCCGCTTTTGGTCGACAGCACTGCCACTGGGTCCCTCATAGTACAATAAAGTGTCTCTGGCGGTGGTGGCGTGCAACCAACGTCAGACACACCGTTGTAACATGAGGGGCCCTGGGCCTGTACCGCCGGCCACAAGAGAGTTTCCCCCCCAGCTCAAACACTATTCTACCACTTGCAAAATTATCTCTCACAGCTCCACAAATGTTTAGTCTATGCGTTGACATCCTTCAATGCCTGGCACTGACCAATTTGTTGACATGTATGATGCTAGTTAAAATAGTCAGGGTCAGTGTCCTATAAGGACACCAGTAAATACTTAGCGACAAATTACTATGTCTGAAACTCAGCAGAGGAGCCCACCCCTGTACCTAAGTATGCCACCCTTTTGTTTTTTGGTTTTGTTGTTTTGCGAGACATTAACATCTATTTATTTTTTGGGAGTACTAACTGTGTCAGACACTCCTTCCAATCATCCTCAGCTGACCACACCAATGCTGCCTGTGTACCCCTGCAAGATAATTCAAACTGCATTGAGCCTAATTTTTTTTTATTTTGGGCCTACTAAGTCTGTCTGCGGTCCCTCCTTCCAATTGTCCTCCTCTGACCACACCAATGCTGCCTGTGTACCCCTGCAAGATAATTCAAACTGCTTTGAGCCTATTTTTTAAAATTTTAGGCCTACTAAGTCTGTCTGCGGTCCCTCCTTCCATTTGTCCTCCGCTGAGCACACCAATGCCGACCGTGTACCCATGTAACTTTTTTTCATCCTGCAGTGAGCCTACTTTGTGGTGTAAGGCCTACTAGCAGTGTCTGTCTGCGCCACTTAATACAGCTGTCCTCCTCTAAGAAAAAAAAAAAGGCTGATTTTCAGCTTGTCAGAATTATAAAACTGCATTGGGGCCACAAGTTTCGTTGTGGTCTGCAAACTGAGTCTTCCGCTCCAAGGTGTTCTCTCTGTTGCCTCTCCATCGGTTCTATCTTGAAGCTCTTGTTAAGTAGTTGTTGAAACAACACTGCATTAGGCCTACAAGTTGGGTCTGGGTTGTAGAGACGGTGTCTGCTGCTCCAAGGTGTTCTCCTGGTTGCCTTTCCTGAGCTTCAATCTTCAGGCTTTTGTTAAATAGTTTTTTAATCGAACAACTGCAGTGGGGCTACAAGTTTGGTTAGGGCCTACTAACGGTGTATGCCGCTCCGTGCTGTTCCCCAGGTTTCCTGTCCTGAAATTCCATTTTCAGACTCTCGTTAAGTAGTTGTTGAAACAACACTGCATTAGGCCTACAAGTTGGGTCTGGGTTGTAGAGACGGTGTCTGCCGCTCCAAGGTGTTCTCCTGGTTGCCTTTCCTGAGCATCAATCTTCAGGCTCTTGTTAAATAGTTTTTTAATTGAACAACTGCAGTGGGGCTACTAGTTTGGTTGGGGCCTACTAACGGTGTATGCCACTCCGTGCTGTTCTCCAGGTTTCCTGTCCTGAAATTCCATTTTCAGACTCTCGTTAAGTAGTTGTTGAAACAACACTGCATTAGGCCTACAAGTTGGGTCTGGGTTGTAGAGACGGTGTCTGCCGCTCCAAGGTGTTCTCCTGGTTGCCTTTCCTGAGCTTCAATCTTCAGGCTCTTGTAAAATAGTTTTTAAATCGAACAACTGCAGTGGGGCTATTAGTTTGGTTGGGGACTACTAACAGTGTCTGCCGCTCCAAGGTGTTCTCCTGGTTGCCTTTCCTGAGCTTCAATCTTCAGGCTCTTGTTAAATAGTTTTTTAATCAAACAACTGCAGTGGGGCTACTAGTTTGGTTGGGGCCTACTAACAGTGTCTGCCGCTCCAAGGTGTTCTCCTGGTTGCCTTTCCTGAGCTTCAATCTTCAGGCTCTTGTTAAATAGTTTTTTAATCAAACAACTGCAGTGGGGCTACTAGTTTGGTTGGGGACTACTAACAGTGTCTGCCGCTCCAAGGTGTTCTCCTGGTTGCCTTTCCTGAGCTTCAATCTTCAGGCTCTTGTTAAATAGTTTTTTAATCGAACAACTGCAGTGGAGCTACTAGTTTGGTTGGGGCCTACTAACAGTGTATGCCGCTCCATGCTGTTCTCCAGGTTTCCTGTCCTGAAATTCCATTTTCAGGCTCTCGTTAAGTAGTTGTTGAAACAACACTGCATTAGGCCTATAAGTTGGGTCTGGGTTGTAGAGACGGTGTCTGCCGCTCCAAGGTGTTCTCCTGGTTGTCTTTCCTGAGCTTCAATCTTCAGGCTCTTGTTAAATAGTTTTTTAATCAAACAACTGCAGTGGGGCTACTAGTTTGGTTGGGGCCTACTAACAGTGTCTGCCGCTCCAAGGTGTTCTCCTGGTTGCCTTTCCTGAGCTTCAATCTTCAGGCTCTTGTTAAATAGTTTTTTAATCGAGCAACTGCAGTGGGGCTACTAGTTTGGTTGATGCCTACTAACAGTGTCTGCCGCTCCAAGGTGTTCTCCTGGTTGCCTTTCCTGAGCTTCAATCTTCAGGCTCTTGTTGAATAGTTTTTTAATCTAACAACTGCAGTGGGGCTACTAGTTTGGTTGGGGCCTACTAACAGTGTCTGCCGCTCCAAGGTGTTCCCCTGGTTGCTTCAAGCTTCAATCTTCAGGCTCTTGTTAAATAGTTTTTTAGTCGAACAACTGCAGTGGGGCTACTAGTTTGGTTGTGGCCTACTAACGGTGTATGCCGCTCCGTGCTGTTCTCCAGGTTTCCTGTCCTGAAATTCCATTTTCAGGCTTTCGTTAAGTAGTTGTTGAAACAACACTGCATTAGGCCTACAAGTTGGGTCTGGGTTGTAGAGACGGTGTCTGCCGCTCCAAGGTGTTCTCCAGGGTGCCTCTTCCTAGCTTCTATCTTCAAGCCCTTGTTAAGTAGTTGTTGAAACAACACTGCATTTGGCCTACAAGTTGGGTCTGGGTTGTAGGGACGGTGTCTGCCGCTCCAAGGTGTTCTCCAGGTTGCCTTTCCCTAGCTTCTATCTTCAGGCTCTTGTTAAATTGTTTTTAATATAACACTGCATTTGGCCTACTTGTTTTGTTGGCCCTACTAACGGTGTCTGCCGCTCCTTGATGTTCTCCTACACTGAACAAACCAGTGCCGCCTGTTTACTTCTGTTACCAATTTTGAACTGCATTTAGCCTACTTACTAATTTGAGCCTACTCACTGTGTCAGCCTCTCTTTACAGTTGTACTCCACTGAACACAGCAATGCCCCCTGGTTAGTCCTGTTACCAATTTTGAACTGCATTTAGCCCACTTTATTATTTGGGCCTATGTCTGTGTTTTCTCCTCATCCTGCCCACTGCCCAGCCAGTGATAGATGAGTCTGCTGGTACATTGACCCAGAACGCTACATTCCCTGTGCACGCTACACAGCCAGAATGTGACCCTGCTGAAAGTCAGGTTCCCCTTCCCGCATACCATACCACCTTACACGGGGACAAAGAGGAAGGTGCAGATGAAAGTGCAGGTTCCTTCATCAGGTGGTGGGGGAATACTCGTTGGCAACGTCACTGACACAGGGCCCCTCATAGTACGCAAAAGTGTTGCTGCCGGTGGGAGGCGCCCCAGCCGTGCAAACACACCGCCGTACTTTGAGGGGTTCTGTGCCAGTGCCAATGCCAACGAGTGGGCCCCCCCTGCTTGCCCAGGATCACAGCACTTGCAAAGTTTAAATACTTACCTCTCCCTGCTCCACTGCCGTGACGTGTTCCAGATTTCCTGGGCCCACTAAATGCTTGAACCAGCCCTACCCCCCACAACTTTAGCCAAATGACCCCCAATTTCCAATGCCTTACTATTATTATAAGGTAACATAGTAACATAGTAACATAGTTAGTAAGGCCGAAAAAAGACATTTGTCCATCCAATTCAGCCTATATTCCATCATAATAAATCCCCAGATCTACGCCCTTCTACAGAACCTAATAATTGTATGATACAATATTGTGCTGCTCCAGGAAGACATCCAGGCCTCTCTTGAACCCCTCGACTGAGTTCGCCATCACCACCTCCTCAGGCAAGCAATTCCAGATTCTCACTGCCCTAACAGTAAAGAATCCTCTTCTATGTTGGTGGAAAAACCTTCTCTCCTCCAGACGCAAAGAATGCCCCCTTGTGCCCGTCACCTTCCTTGGTATCAACAGATCCTCAGCGAGATATTTGTATTGTCCCCTTATATACTTATACATGGTTATTAGATCGCCCCTCAGTCGTCTTTTTTCTAGACTAAATAATCCTAATTTCGCTAATCTATCTGGGTATTGTAGTTCTCCCATCCGCTTTATTAATTTTGTTGCCCTCCTTTGTACTCTCTCTAGTTCCATTATATCCTTCCAGAGCACCGGTGCCCAAAACTGGACACAGGTAAATTAAGATTGACAAGCTTCAGTAACAAGAATGGATGTATTTGCCATTAAAATGGGCACTGTAGGTGTTTTCCTGGCCTCCACTCACTGCCGACTATGCTCCCCCATTGACTTGCATTGGCTTTCGTGTTTCTGTCGATCCCCGACTTTTCGCGATAATCGGCCGATTCCACTCGACTCGACTTTTGAGATAGTCGGGTTTCGCGAAACCCGACTCGACCCTAAAAAACTAAAAGTCGCTCAACCCTACCCACCATCATTGCCTATCACACCATCATTGCCTCGCCTCACCATCATTGCCCATCACCTCCATCATTGCCTCCCCTCACCATCATTGCCCATCACTTCCATCATTGCCTCCCCCACCACCATTACCCATCACCTCCATTATTGTCTCCCCACCGCCATCATTGCATATCACCTCCATCATTACCTCCCCTCTCCATCATTGCCCATCACTTCCATCATTGCCTCCCCTCACCATCATTGCCCATCACTAGGGTTGAGCGAAACGGGTCGTTCATTTTCAAAAGTCGCCGACTTTTGGCAAAGTCGGGTTCCATGAAACCCGATCCGACCCCTGTGCGGGGTCGGCCATGCGGTACGCGACTTTCGCGCCAAAGTCGCGTTTCAATGACGTGAAAAGCGCCATTTCTCAGCCAATGAAGGTAAACGCAGAGTGTGGGCAGCGTGATGACATAGGTCCTGGTCCCCACCATCTTAGAGAAGGGCATTGCAGTGATTGGCTTGCTGTCTGCGGCGTCACAGGGGCTATAAAGGGGCGTTCCCGCCGACCGCCATGTTACTGCTGCTGATCTGAGCTTAGGGAGAGGTTGCTGCTGCTTCGTCAGAAGCAGGGATAGCGTTAGGCAGGGTCCATTAACCACCAAACCGCTTGTGCTGTAGCGATTTGCACTGTCCAACACCACCTTCGGTGTGCAGGGACAGTGGAAGCTACTTTTTTTTTTTTTTTCCTCAGCGCTGTAGCTCATTGGGCTGCCCTAGAAGGCTCCCTGATAGCTGCATTGCTGTGTGTACGCTGCTGTGCAACCCAACTGCTTTTTTCAAAGCACAAATCCTCTTGTTCCTTCCTTTCTGCACAGCTATCTTGTTTGTTTGTCCACACTTTTTATTTAATTTGTGCATCAGTCCACTCCTTATTGCTGCCTGCCATACCTGGCTGAGATAACTGCAGGGAGATAGTAATTGAAGGACAGTTCCTTTTTTTTTTTTTTGTGGGAGATTAAGATTGGCATTTCTGCTAGAGTGCCATCCCTGTCTGTGCCATCTCTCACTCAGTGGGCCATAGAAAGCCTATTTATTTTTTTGCTTGATTTGGGTTCCAAAATCTACCTGAAAAAATCACTACATCAATCAGTGGGAGAAAAATATTGGCCTCAGGGCTTGTATGCCACTCCTGACTCCTGTGTGCATCATCACTCACTCAGTGGGCCATAGAAAGCCTTTTTTTTTTTACTTTATTTGGGTTCTAAATTCTACCTGAAAAAAATCAATAAATCAATCAGTGGGAGATTAATATTGGCCTTTGGGCTTGTGTGCCAGTCCTAAGCGTGCCATCTCTCTCTCTCAGATAGTGGGCCATAGAAAGCCTATTTATTATTTTTTTTATTGGGTTTATAAATTTTCCCTGAAAAAAAAAAAAAAAGTGGGAGATTAATATTGGCCTCTGGGCTTGTGTGCCAGTCCTGAGCGTGCCATCTCTCTCACAAATAGTGGGCCATAGAAAGCCTATTTATTTATTTTTTTTGGTTTTATAAATTCTCCCTGAAAAAAGGGAGATTAATATTGGCCTTTGGGCTTGTGTGCCAGTCCTAAGCGTGCCATCTCTCTCTCTCAGATAGTGGGCCATAGAAAGCCTATTTATTATTTTTTTTATTGGGTTTATAAATTTTCCCTGAAAAAAGAAAAAAAAAGTGGGAGATTAATATTGGCCTCTGGGCTTTTGTGCCAGTCCTGAGCGTGCCATCTTTCTCTCAAATAGTGGGCCATAGAAAGCCTATTTATTTTTTTGGTTGATTTGGTTTCTAAATTCTACCTGAAAAAATCAATAAATCAATCAGTGGGAGATAAATATTGGCCTCTGGGCTTGTGTGCCACTCCTGACTCCTGTGTGCGTCATCTCTCACTCAGTGGGCCATAGAAAGCCTATTTTTTGTTTTATTTGTTTTCTAAATTCTCCCTGAAAAAATCATTTTATTTTATTTGGTTTCTAAATTCTTCCTGAAAAAATCATTTTTTTTATTATTTTTTTTTTCTAAAGTCTCCCTGAAAAAAAAAAAAAATCAAATCAGTGGGAGATTAATATTGCCCTTTCTGCTTGTGTGCCAGTCTTGACTCCTGGGTGTGCCATCTCTCTCTCTCTCTCCAATTGTGGGCCATAGAAAGCCTATTATTTTTTTGAGCTTGATTTGGGTTCCAAAATCTACCTGAAAAAATCACTACATCAATCATTGGGAGAACAATTTTGGCCTCTGGGCTTGTGTGCCACTCCTGACTCCTGTGTGCGTCATCTCTCACTCAGTGGGCCATAGAAAGCCTATTTTTTGTTTTATTTGTTTTCTAAATTCTCCCTGAAGAAATCATTTTATTTTATTTGGTTTCTAAATTCTTCCTGAAAAAATCATTTTATTCTATTATTTTTTTTTCTAAAGTCTCCCTGAAAAAAAAAAAAAAAATCAAATCAGTGGGAGATTAATATTTACATTTGTGCTTCAGTGACAGTCCTGCGTGTGTGGCATCTCTCTCATTTGTTGCCACCAAAAACAGAGTGTGTAACATTGTGCCTGATTTTCGTTGTGGTCTCACCCACCAGTAAAGGGGTAGCTAAATCATACTGAAGTTATAGCTCACCGTGTAAGTTGTGTGACAGCAACAAATACCGTTAGTTTGGTTAAGTTTTTAAAACAATGAGGAAGTCTGGTGGAAGAGGTCGTGGCCGGGGGCGTTCATTGTCAGCTGGTAATGAGGGTAGTGGTAGTGGTGGAGCATCAGGTGGTCGTGGGAAAAAAATATTGCACCTAAGTCTGGAGCTGTGGAGCCAGGTTCGTCGTCTGGCTACACAAGGCCTTGAACGCTCCCTTTTCTGGGAGTAGGAAAACCGCTTTCAAAGCCGGAGCAGCAAGAGCAAGTTTTGGCTTATCTTGCTGACTCAGCCTCTAGCTCTTTTGCCTCCTCTCGTGAAACTGGTAAATGTAAAAGCAGCGCGTCGTTAGTGGATGTTCACGGTCAGGGACAAGTCGCTTCCTTGTCCTCTTCAGCAAAAACAACAACAGAGAAGAATGCAGCAGGCGACACAACGGGTTACTCAATGGAGCTCTTTACACATACCGTCCCTGGTTTAGAAAGTGAAGCAGTTAACAGTCCATGCCCATTACAAGTTGAATCTGACATGGAGTGCACTGATGCACAGCCACAGCCAGACTACTATGCTGGTCCTTTAACTCAGACCACAACATTGCCCTCGCAGGGTAATGATCAAGAATCAGACCCTGATGAGACTATGTTGCCCCATCACGAACGCTATACCACCGACCGACACGGTGACACAGACGAAGTTGCACACGAGCTACAAGAAGAGGTAATAGATGACCCAGTTCTTGACCCCGATTGGCAGCCATTGGGGGAACAGGGTGCAGGCGGCAGCAGTTCTGAAGCGGAGGAGGAGGGGCCGCAGCAGGCATCAACATCGCAACAGGTTCCATCTGCCGGGCCCATATCTTGCCCAAAACGCGTGGCAAAGCCAAAACCTGTTGGAGGACAGCGTGGCCATCCGGTTAAAGCTCAGTCTGCAATGCCTGAAAAGGTATCCGATGCTAGAAAGAGTGCAGTCTGGCAATTTTTTAAACAACATCCAATTGATCAGCGCAAAGTCATCTGTCAAAAATGTTCAACTACCTTAAGCAGAGGGCAGAATCTGAAAAGTCTCAATACAAGTTGCATGCATAGACATTTAACCACCATGTATTTGCAAGCTTGGATTAACTACCAAACGTCCCTTAAGGTTGTAGCACCCTCGGCCAATGAAGCTAGTCATCAACGCAACATCCCTTCCGGCAGTGTAGGGCCACCATTTTCCGCACCACCTGCAGTATCTGTGTAGGTTTCTTTGCCAGGCCAAAGCAGTCAGGGTCAGGGAATCACCAGTTTCGTAGTAGGAAACACTGCATCTAGGGCACCGGCGGCAACAATACCATCTCCCACCGTCTCTCAGTCTGCCATGTCCACCGGCACCCCCGCTAGTTCCACGATCTCCAGCTCTCCAGTCCAGCTCACCCTACATGAGACTATGGTTAGAAAAAGGAAGTACTTAGCCTCGCATCCGCGTACACAGGGTTTGAACGCCCACATAGCTAGACTAATCTCGTTAGAGATGATGCCCTACCGGTTAGTTGAAAGCGAAGCTTTCAAAGCCCTGATGGACTACGCTGTACCACGCTACGAGCTACCCAGTCGACACTTTTTTCCAGAAAAGCCATCCCAGCCCTCCACCAGCATGTTAAAGAGCGCATCGTCCATTCACTCAGGCAATCTGTGAGCACAAAGGTGCACCTGACAACAGATGCATGGACCAGTAGGCATGGCCAGGGACGTTACGTGTCCATCACGGCACACTGGGTGAATGTTGTGGATGCAGGGTCCACAGGGGACAGCAAGTTTGGGACAGTTCTGCCTAGCCCACGGTCTAGGAAACAGTTGGCTGTAGCCGTTCGCACCCCCTCCTCCTCCTCCTCGTCCTCCTGCAGAAGCGAGAGCTCGTCCACAGACCGCAGTCGCACAACCACTCCATCCGCAGCTGCCACTGTTGCACACCAGGTCTCCCATTATGGGGCAGCTACTGGCAAACGTCAGCAGGCTGTATTGGCTATGAAGTGTTTGGGCGACAACAGACACACCGCGGAAGTTCTGTCCGAGTTCTTGCAGAAAGAAACGCAGTCGTGGCTGGGCACTGTAGATCTTGAGTGATAACGGAAGGAATTTCATGGCTGCCATCTCCCTTTCCCAACTGAAACACATTCCTTGCCTGGCTCACACCTTAAACCTGGTGGTGCAGTGCTTCCTGAAAAGTTATGCGGGGTTATCCGACCTGCTCCTCAAAGTGCGTGGACTTTGCTCACATATCCGCCGTTCGCCCGTACACTCCAGCCGTATGCAGACCTATCAGCGTTCTTTGAACCTTCCCCAGCATCACCTAATCATAGACGTTGCAACAAGGTGGAACTCAACACTGCACATGCTTCAGAGACTGTGCGAACAGAGGCGGGCTGTTATGTTTTTGTGGGAGGATACACATACACGGGCAGGCAGTAGGATGGCAGACATGGAGTTGTCAGGTGTGCAGTGGTCGAAGATTCAAGACATGTGTCAAGTCCTTCAGTGTTTTGAGGAATGCACACGGCTGGTTAGTGCAGACAACGCCATAATAAGCATGAGCATCCCCCTAATGCGTCTGCTGATGCAAAGTTTGACGCACATAAAGGATCAGGCGTCTGCAGCTGAGGAAGAGGAAAGCCTTGATGACAGTCAGCCATTGTCTGGCCAGGGCAGTGTACAGGATGAGGTAGCGGGCGAAGAGGAGGAGGAGGACGAGGAGGATGATGGGGATGATTATATTTTTAATGAGGAAGCTTTTCCGGGGCCACTGGAAATTGTTGGCGCGGCAAGGCCGGGTTCTGGTTTTTGGAGGGACACAAGTGACGTGGATTTGCCTGAAACTGCCCCTCAACCAAGCACAACCGCAGATTTGAGAACTGGAACTTTGGCCCACATGGCGGATTATGCCTTACGTATCCTCAAAAGGGACACACGCATTACTAAAATGATGAACGATGACGATTACTGGTTGGCCTGCCTCCTTGATCCTCGCTATAAAGGCAAATTGCAAAATATAATGCCACATGACAACTTGGAAATAATATTAGCAACCAAACAATCAACTCTTGTTGACCGTTTGCTTCTGGCATTCCCTGCACACAGCGCCCGTGATCGTTCTCACGCTGCAGGGGCCAGCAGACCAGAGGTGTTAGAGGGGCAGAAATCAGAAGTGGCGTTGGCCAGAGGGGTTTCCTGACCAGGTTGTGGAGTGATTTTGCTATGACCGCAGACAGGACAGGTACTGCAGCATCAATTCAAAGTGACAGGAGACAACATTTGTCCAGTATGGTTACAAACTATTTTTCATCCCTTATCGACGTTCTCCCTCAACCGTCATTCCCATTTGATTACTGGGCATCCAAATTGGACACCTGGCCAGAATTGGCAGAATATGCATTGCAGGAGCTTGCTTGCCCGGCAGCTAGTGTCCTATCAGAAAGAGTATTCAGTGCTGCAGGTTCAATACTAACAGAAAAAAGGACTCGTCTGGCTACCCAAAATGTAGATGATCTAACCTTCATTAAAATGAACCACAACTGGATTTCGAAATCTTTTGCCCCACCTTGCCCGGCTGACACCTAGCTTTCCTATGAAAAGGTCTTGCCTGTGGACTATTCTGAATGACTTTTCCAATCTCGTAATTTTCTGCACCTGATTGTCCAGCATACGACATGTTTACACCTCACTAAATGGCCAAACTCCCCACACGGGGCCGTGGTATCGCCACTTGGCGCCAGCACCCGTGAGAGTGCTGTTTGTCTGAAGAAGTGGGTGTGCCCGCTTTTGGTCGACGGCACTGCCACTGGGTCCCTCATAGTACAATAAAGTGTCTCTGGCGGTGGTGGTGCGCACCCAACGTCAGACACACCGTTGTAATATGAGGGGCCCTGGGCCTGTACCGCCGGCAACAAGATAGTTCCCCCCCCCCAGCTCAAACAGTGCTCTACCACTTGCAAAATTATCTCTCACAGCTCCACCAATGTTTAGTCTATGCGCTGACATCCTTCAATGCCTGGCACTGACAATACCATTGTATTGACATTTTTGTTATGTTAGGCCTTCGAAGCCTGTCTGCGGTCCCTCCTTCCACTAGGCCTCCACTGACCATTGTACTGCTGCCCGTGTACCCCTGGAACCAATTTTAAATTGCCAACAGCCCTGTTTTTTTATGTTATGCCTTCGAAGCCTGTCTGCGGTCCCTCCTTCCACTAGGCCTCCACTGACCATTGTACTGCTGCCCTTGTACCACTGGAACCAATTTTAAATTGCCAACAGCCCTATTTTTTTATGTTAGGCCTTCGAAGCCTGTCTGCGGCCCCTCCTTCCACTAGGCCTCCACTGACCATTGTACTGCTGCCCGTGTACCCCTGGAACCAATTTTAAATTGCCAACAGCCCTATTTTGTTACGTTAGGCCTTCGAAGCCTGTCTGCGGTCCCTCCTTCCACTAAGCCTCCACTGACCACACCACTGCTGCCCGTGTACCCCTGGAACCAATTTAAAATTGCCTACAGCCATCTGTTATTATGTTAGGCCTTCGATGCCTGTCTGCGGTCCCTCCTTCCACTAGGCCTCCACTGACCACACCACTGCTGCCCGTGTACCCCTGGAACCAATTTAAAATTGGCTACAGCCAGCCCAATTTTTTTATTTTAGGCCTTCGATGCCTGTTTGCGGTCACTCCTTTCACTAGGCCTCCACTGACCACACCACTGCTGCCCGTGTACCCACGGAACCAATTTAAAATTGCCTACAGCCATGTGTTATTATGTTAGGCCTTCGATGCCTGTCTGCGGTCACTCCTTCCACTAGGCCTCCATTGACCACACCACTGCTGCCCGTGTACCCCTGGAACCAATTTAAAATTGCCTACAGCCAGCCCAATTTTTTTATTTTAGGCCTTCGATGCCTGTCTGCGGTCCGTTCTTTCTACTACTACTACACTGACCAGGCCACTGCTGCCCGTGTTCCCCTAGAACCAATTTAAAATTGCCAACAGCCATGTGTTATTATGTTAGGCCTTCGATGCCTGTCTGCGGTCACTCCTTCCACTAGGCCTCCACTGACCACACCACTGCTGCCCGTGTACCCACGGAACCAATTTAAAATTGCCTACAGCCAGCCCAATTTTTTTATTTTAGGCCTTCGATGCCTGTTTGCGGTCACTCCTTCCACTAGGCCTCCACTGACCACACCACTGCTGCCCGTGTACCCACGGAACCAATTTAAAATTGCCTACAGCCATGTGTTATTATGTTAGGCCTTCGATGCCTGTCTGCGGTCACTCCTTCCACTAGGCCTCCACTGACCACACCACTGCTGCCCGTGTACCCACGGAACCAATTTAAAATTGCCTACAGCCATGTGTTATTATGTTAGGCCTTCGATGCCTGTCTGCGGTCACTCCTTCCACTAGGCCTCCACTGACCACACCACTGCTGCCCGTGTACCCCTGGAACCAATTTAAAATTGCCTACAGCCAGCCCAATTTTTTTATTTTAGGCCTTCGATGCCTGTTTGCGGTCACTCCTTCCACTAGGCCTCCACTGACCACACCACTGCTGCCCGTGTACCCACGGAACCAATTTAAAATTGCCTACAGCCATGTGTTATTATGTTAGGCCTTCGATGCCTGTCTGTGGTCACTCCTTCCACTAGGCCTCTACTGACCACACCACTGCTGCCCGTGTACCCCTGGAACCAATTTAAAATTGCCTACAGCCAGCCCAATTTTTTTATTTTAGGCCTTCGATGCCTGTCTGCGGTCCGTTCTTTCTACTACTACTATACTGACCAGGCCACTGCTGCCCGTGTTCCCCTGGAACCAATTTAAAATTGCCAACAGCCATGTGTTATTATGTTAGGCCTTCGATGCCTGTCTGCGGTCACTCCTTCCACTAGGCCTCCACTGACCACACCACTGCTGCCCGTGTACCCCTGGAACCAATTTAAAATTGCCTACAGCCATCTGTTATTATATTAGGCCTTCGAAGCCTGTCTGCGGTCCTTCCTTCCAATAGTTCTCCACTGACCAGACCAATGCTGGCCGTGTACCCCTGGAACCCAGCTGAAAGTACATGTAGCCTCCTTTTTTTCTTTGTTTTATATTTAGAAAGCCCAGATGAACTACGCTGTGCAACGGTTCAAGCTACCCAGTCGACATTTCTTTTGCGAGAAAAGCCAACCCAGCCCTCCACCGGCATGAAAAAGTCTGCATTGTCATAGCACTCAGGCAATCAAACAGTAGAAAGGTGCACCTGACAAGAGACGCATGGACCAGTAGGCATGTCCACAAAAAGTTACGTGTCCATTACGGCGCACTGGGTTAATGTGTTGGATGCATGGTCCACAGGGGACAGCCTACAAAGTCTGTCTGCAGTCCCTAATTCCAATTTTCCTCCGCTGACCACACCACTGCTGCCCGTGTACCCCAGGAACCAATTTTACAGTGTCTACAGCCTAATTTTGTTATGTTAGGCCTACTACGCCTGTCTGCGGTCCCTCCTTCCAATACTCGTCCACTGACCACACCACTGCTGCCCGTGGACCCCTGGAACATATTTTTAATTGCATAGAGCATCCTTTTTTTAATAGTAGGCGTACAAAGTCTGTCTGCGGTCCACTATTGAAATTGTCCTCCACTGCCCAGAGCACTGCTGCTTGTGTACCCCTGTAACTTTTTTAAGCTGCAGTGAGCCACATTTTTGGTTTAAGTCCTACTACCTGTGTCTGTCTGCGCCACTCAATTCAGCTGTGTTCCTTTGAAAAAAGCTGAGCGTCAATAGTCTTGTTTTCAGCCTCTAGGAATTTTAAAACTGCATTGGGGGTACAACTTTGGTAGGGCCTACTAACGGTGTCTGCCTCCCCAAGGTGTGCCCCAGGTTTCCTCGCCATTGCTTCGATCTTAATGCTCTTGTTTAGTAGTTGTTGGAAACTACACTGCATTAGGCCTACAAATTGGGTATGGGGTGTAGAGAGATGGTGTGTTCCACTCCGAGGTGTTCTCCAGGTTACCTCTCCTGAGCTTCGATCTTCCGGCTCTCGTTTAGTAGTTGTTGGAAACTACACTGCATTAGGCCTACAAATTGGGTATGGGGTGTAGAGAGATGGTGTGTTCCACTCCAAGGTGTTCCCCAGGTTTCCTCGCCATTGCTGCGATCTTAATGCTCTCGTTTAGTAGTTGTTGGAAACTACACTGCATTAGGCCTACAAATTGGGTATGGGGTGTAGAGAGACGGTGTGTTACACTCCAAGGTGTTCCCCAGGTTTCCTCTCCATTGCTTCGATCTTCTGGCTCTCGTTTAGTAGTTGTTGGAAACTACACTGCATTAGGCCTACAAATTGGGTATGGGGTGTAGAGAGATGGTGTGTTCCACTCCAAGGTGTTCCCCAGGTTTCCTCGCCATTGCTGCGATCTTAATGCTCTCGTTTAGTAGTTGTTGGAAACTACACTGCATTAGGCCTACAAATTGGGTATGGGGTGTAGAGAGACGGTGTGTTACACTCCAAGGTGTTCCCCAGGTTTCCTCTCCATTGCTTCGATCTTCTGGCTCTCGTTTAGTAGTTGTTGGAAACTACACTGCATTAGGCCTACAAATTGGGTATGGAGTGTAGAGAGATGGTGTGTTCCACTCCAAGGTGTTCCCCAGGTTTCCTCGCCATTGCTACGATCTTAATGCTCTCGTTTAGTAGTTGTTGGAAACTACACTGCATTAGACCTACAAATTGGGTATGGGGTGTAGAGAGACAGTGTGTTACACTCCAAGGTGTTCCCCAGGTTTCCTCTCCATTGCTTCGATCTTCTGGCTCTCGTTTAGTAGTTGTTGGAAACTACACTGCATTAGGCCTACAAATTGGGTATGGGGTGTAGAGAGATGGTGTGTTCCACTCCAAGGTGTTCTCCAGGTTGCCTTTCCTGAGCTTCGATCTTCCGGCTCTCGTTTAGTAGTTGTTGGAAACTACGCTGCATTAGGTCTACAAATTGGGTATGGGGTGTAGAGAGATGGTGTGTTCCACTCCAAGGTGTTCCCCAGGTTTCCTCGCCAATGCTTCGATCTTCATGCTCTCGTTTAGTAGTTATTGGAAACTACACTGCATTAGGCCTACAAATTGGGTATGGGGTGTAGAGAGATGGTGTGTTCCACTCCAAGGTGTTCTCCAGGATGCCTTTCCTGAGCTTCGATCTTCCGGCTCTCGTTTAGTAGTTGTTGGAAACTACACTGCATTAGGCCTACAAATTGGGTATGGGGTGTAGAGAGATGGTGTGTTCCACTCCAAGGTGTTCCCTAGGTTTCGTCCACATTGCTTCGGTCTTCCGACTCTCGTTTAGTAGTTGTAGAAAACTACACTGCATTAGGCCTACAAATTGGGTATGGGGTGTAGAGAGTTGGTGTGTTCCACTCCAAGGTGTTCCCCAGGTTTCCTCTCCATTGCTTCGATCTTCATGCTCTCGTTTACTAGTTGTTGGAAACTACACTGCATTAGGCCTACAAATTGGGTATGGGGTGTAGAGAGATGGTGTGTTCCACTCCAAGGTGTTCCCCAGGTTTCGTCCACATTGCTTCGGTCTTCCGACTCTAGTTTAGTAGTTGTTGGAAACTACACTGCATTAGGCCTACAAATTGGGTATGGGGTGTAGAGAGATGGTGTGTTCCACTCCAAGGTGTTCTCCAGGTTGCCTTTCCTGAGCTTCGATCTTCCGGCTGTCGTTTAGTAGATGTTGGAAACTACGCTGCATTAGGCCTACAAATTGGGTATGGGGTGTAGAGAGATGGTGTGTTCCACTCCAAGGTGTTCCCCAGGTTTCCTCGCCAATGCTTCGATCTTCATGCTCTCGTTTAGTAGTTGTTGGAAACTACACTGCATTAGGCCTACAAATTGGGTATGGGGTGTAGAGAGATGGTGTGTTCCACTCCAAGGTGTTCCCCAGGTTTCCTCGCCATTGCTGCGATCTTAATGCTCTCGTTTAGTAGTTGTTGGAAACTACACTGCATTAGGCCTACAAATTGGGTATGGGGTGTAGAGAGACGGTGTGTTACACTCCAAGGTGTTCCCCAGGTTTCCTCTCCATTGCTTCGATCTTCATGCTCTCGTTTAGTAGTTGTTGGAAACTACACTGCATTAGGCCTACAAATTGGGTATGGGGTGTAGAGAGATGGTGTGTTTCACTCCAAGATGTTCTCCAGGTTGCCTTTCCTGAGCTTCTATCTTCAGGCTCTCGTTTAGTAGTTGTTGGAAACTACACTGCATTAGGCCTACAAAATGGGTATGGGGTGTAGAGAGATGGCGTGTTCCACTCCAAGGTGTTCCCCAGGCTTCCTCGCCATTGCTTCCATCTTAATGCTCTCGTTTAGTAGTTGTTGGAAACTACGCTGCATTAGGCCTACAAATTGGATATGGGGTGTAGAGAGATGGTGTGTTCCACTCCAAGGTGTTCTCCAGGTTGCCTTTCCTGAGCTTCGATCTTCCAGCTCTCGTTTAGTATTTGTTGGAAACTACACTGCATTAGGCCTACAAATTGGGTATGGGGTGTAGAGAGATGGTGTGTTCCACTCCAAGGTGTTCCCCAGGTTTCGTCCACATTGCTTCGGTCTTCCGACTCTCGTTTAGTAGTTGTAGAAAACTACACTGCATTAGGCCTACAAATTGGGTATGGGGTGTAGAGAGATGGTGTGTTCCACTCCAAGGTGTTCCCCAGGTTTCCTCTCCATTGCTTCGATCTTCATGCTCTCGTTTAGTAGTTGTTGGAAACTACACTGCATTAGGCCTACAAATTGGGTATGGGGTGTAGAGAGATAGTGTGTTCCACTCCAAGGTGTTCTCCAGGTTGCCTTTCCTGAGCTTCGATCTTCCGGCTCTCATTTAGTAGTTGTTGGAAACTACGCTGCATTAGGCCTACAAATTGGGTATGGGGTGTAGAGAGATGGTGTGTTCCACTCCAAGGTGTTCCCCAGGTTTCCTCGCCAATGCTTCGATCTTCATGCTCTCGTTTAGTAGTTGTTGGAAACTACACTGCATTAGGCCTACAAATTGGGTATGGGGTGTAGAGAGATGGTGTGTTCCACTCCAAGGTGTTCTCCAGGTTGCCTTTCCTGAGCTTTGATCTTCCGGCTCTCGTTTAGTAGTTGTTGTAAACTACACTGCATTAGGCCTACAAATTGGGTATGGGGTGTAGAGAGATGGTGTGTTCCACTCCAAGGTGTTCCCCAGGTTTCGTCCACATTGCTTCGGTCTTCCGACTCTCGTTTAGTAGTTGTAGAAAACTACACTGCATTAGGCCTACAAATTGGGTATGGGGTGTAGAGAGATGGTGTGTTCCACTCCAAGGTGTTCTCCAGGTTGCCTTTCCTGAGCTTCGATCTTCCGGCTCTCGTTTAGTAGTTGTTGGAAACTACGCTGCATTAGGCCTACAAATTGGGTATGGGGTGTAGAGAGATGGTGTGTTCCACTCCAAGGAGTTCCCCAGATTTCCTCGCCAATGCTTCGATCTTCATGCTCTCGTTTAGTAGTTGTTGGAAACTACACTGCATTAGGCCTACAAATTGGGTATGGGGTGTAGAGAGATGGTGTGTTCCACTCCAAGGTGTTCTCCAGGTTGCCTTTCCTGAGCTTCGATCTTCCGGCTGTCGTTTAGTAGATGTTGGAAACTACGCTGCATTAGGCCTACAAATTGGGTATGGGGTGTAGAGAGATGGTGTGTTCCACTCCAAGGTGTTCCCCAGGTTTCCTCGCCAATGCTTCGATCTTCATGCTCTCGTTTAGTAGTTGTTGGAAACTACACTGCATTAGGCCTACAAATTGGGTATGGGGTGTAGAGAGATGGTGTGTTCCACTCCAAGGTGTTCCCCAGGTTTCCTCGCCATTGCTGCGATCTTAATGCTCTCGTTTAGTAGTTGTTGGAAACTACACTGCATTAGGCCTACAAATTGGGTATGGGGTGTAGAGAGACGGTGTGTTACACTCCAAGGTGTTCCCCAGGTTTCCTCTCCATTGCTTCGATCTTCATGCTCTCGTTTAGTAGTTGTTGGAAACTACACTGCATTAGGCCTACAAATTGGGTATGGGGTGTAGAGAGATGGTGTGTTTCACTCCAAGATGTTCTCCAGGTTGCCTTTCCTGAGCTTCTATCTTCAGGCTCTCGTTTAGTAGTTTTTGGAAACTACACTGCATTAGGCCTACAAAATGGGTATGGGGTGTAGAGAGATGGCGTGTTCCACTCCAAGGTGTTCCCCAGGCTTCCTCGCCATTGCTTCCATCTTAATGCTCTCGTTTAGTAGTTGTTGGAAACTACGCTGCATTAGGCCTACAAATTGGATATGGGGTGTAGAGAGATGGTGTGTTCCACTCCAAGGTGTTCTCCAGGTTGCCTTTCCTGAGCTTCGATCTTCCAGCTCTCGTTTAGTATTTGTTGGAAACTACACTGCATTAGGCCTACAAATTGGGTATGGGGTGTAGAGAGATGGTGTGTTCCACTCCAAGGTGTTCCCCAGGTTTCGTCCACATTGCTTCGGTCTTCCGACTCTCGTTTAGTAGTTGTAGAAAACTACACTGCATTAGGCCTACAAATTGGGTATGGGGTGTAGAGAGATGGTGTGTTCCACTCCAAGGTGTTCCCCAGGTTTCCTCTCCATTGCTTCGATCTTCATGCTCTCGTTTAGTAGTTGTTGGAAACTACACTGCATTAGGCCTACAAATTGGGTATGGGGTGTAGAGAGATAGTGTGTTCCACTCCAAGGTGTTCTCCAGGTTGCCTTTCCTGAGCTTCGATCTTCCGGCTCTCATTTAGTAGTTGTTGGAAACTACGCTGCATTAGGCCTACAAATTGGGTATGGGGTGTAGAGAGATGGTGTGTTCCACTCCAAGGTGTTCCCCAGGTTTCCTCGCCAATGCTTCGATCTTCATGCTCTCGTTTAGTAGTTGTTGGAAACTACACTGCATTAGGCCTACAAATTGGGTATGGGGTGTAGAGAGATGGTGTGTTCCACTCCAAGGTGTTCTCCAGGTTGCCTTTCCTGAGCTTTGATCTTCCGGCTCTCGTTTAGTAGTTGTTGTAAACTACACTGCATTAGGCCTACAAATTGGGTATGGGGTGTAGAGAGATGGTGTGTTCCACTCCAAGGTGTTCCCCAGGTTTCGTCCACATTGCTTCGGTCTTCCGACTCTCGTTTAGTAGTTGTAGAAAACTACACTGCATTAGGCCTACAAATTGGGTATGGGGTGTAGAGAGATGGTGTGTTCCACTCCAAGGTGTTCTCCAGGTTGCCTTTCCTGAGCTTCGATCTTCCGGCTCTCGTTTAGTAGTTGTTGGAAACTACGCTGCATTAGGCCTACAAATTGGGTATGGGGTGTAGAGAGATGGTGTGTTCCACTCCAAGGAGTTCCCCAGATTTCCTCGCCAATGCTTCGATCTTCATGCTCTCGTTTAGTAGTTGTTGGAAACTACACTGCATTAGGCCTACAAATTGGGTATGGGGTGTAGAGAGATGGTGTGTTCCACTCCAAGGTGTTCTCCAGGTTGCCTTTCCTGAGCTTCGATCTTCCAGCTCTCGTTTAGTAGTTGTTGGAAACTACACTGCATTAGGCCTACAAATTGGGTATGGGGTGTA
This sequence comes from Ranitomeya imitator, assembly GCF_032444005.1. NCBI lineage: Eukaryota > Metazoa > Chordata > Amphibia > Anura > Dendrobatidae > Ranitomeya > Ranitomeya imitator. The sequence goes on from NC_091282.1 coordinate 240,491,276, forward strand.
GAGAGATGGTGTGTTCCACTCCAAGGTGTTCCCCAGGTTTCGTCCACATTGCTTCGGTCTTCCGACTCTCGTTTAGTAGTTGTAGAAAACTACACTGCATTAGGCCTACAAATTGGGTATAGGGTGTAGAGAGATGGTGTGTTCCACTCCAAGGTGTTCCCCAGGTTTCCTCTCCATTGCTTCGATCTTCATGCTCTCGTTTAGTAGTTGTTGGAAACTCCACTGCATTAGGCCTACAAATTGGGTATGGGGTGTAGAGAGATGGTGTGTTCCACTCCAAGGTGTTCCCCAGGTTTCGTCCACATTGCTTCGGTCTTCCAGCTCTCGTTTAGTAGTTGTAGAAAACTACACTGCATTAGGCCTACAAATTGGGTATGGGGTGTAGAGAGATGGTGTGTTCCACTCCAAGGTGTTCCCCAGGTTTCGTCCACATTGCTTCGGTCTTCCAGCTCTCGTTTAGTAGTTGTAGAAAACTACGCTGCATTAGGCCTACAAATTGGGTATGGGGTGAAGAGAGATGGTGTGTTACACTCCAAGGTGTTCTCCAGGTTGCCTTTCCTGAACTTCTATCTTCAGGCTCTCATTAAATTGTGGTTAAATGGAACAAAAGCATTTGGCGTACTAGTTGGTTTGGGGCCTACTATCGGTGTCTGCCACTCCTTGCTGTTCTCCTGGTTTCCTGTCCTGAAATTCCATTTTCAGGCTCTCGTTAAGTAGTTGTTAATGTTAGACTGCATTTGGCCTACTAGTTGGGTTGGGGCCTACTATCGGTGTCTGCCACTCCTTGCTGTTCTCCTCCACTGAACAAAGCTGTGCCGCCTGTTTAATACGGTAGCCAATTTTGAACTGCATTTCGACTACTTACTGATTTGGGCCTACTCTCTGTGTCAGCCTCTCATTCCAGTTGTCCTCCACTGCAATGCCCCCTGGTTAGTCCTGTGTTACCAATTTTGAACTGCATTTAGCCAACGTTATTCTTTGGGCCTATATCTGTGTTTCCTCCTCATCCTGCCCATTGCCCAGCCAGTGATAGATGAGTCTGCTGGTACATTGACCCATAACGCAAAATTCCCCGTGCACGCTACACAGCAAGATTGTGACCCTGCTGAAAGTCAGGTTCCTCTTCCCGCATACCATACCACCTTACACGGGGACAAAGAGGAAGGTGCAGATGAAAGTGCAGGTTCCTTCATCAGGTGGGGGGAGGAAAACTAGTTGGCGACGTCACTGGCACAGGGCCTCTCATAGTACGCAAAAGTGTTGCTGCCGGTGGGAGGCGCCCCCGCCGTGCAAACACACCGCTGTACTTTGAGGGGCCCTGTGCCAGTGCCAATGCCAACGAGTGGGCCCCCCCTGCTTGCTCAGGATCACAGCACTTGCAAAGTTGAAATACTTACCTCTCCCTGCTCCACTGCCGTGACGTGGTCCAGATTTACTGGGCCCACTAATTACTTGAACCAGCCCTACCCCCCACAACTTTAGCCAAATGACCCCCAATTTCAAATGCCTTCCAATTATTATAAGCTAAATTACGATTGACAAGCTTCTGTAACAAGAATGGATGTTTTTGCCATTAAAATGGGCAGTGTAGGTGTTTTCCTGGCCTCCACTCACTGCCGACTATGCTCCCCCATTGACTTGCATTGGGTTTCGTGTTTCGGGCGATACCCGACTTTTCGCGATAATCGGCCGATTCCACTCGACTCGACTTCTAAGATAGTCGGGTTTCGCAAAACACGACTCGACTCTAAAAAGGTCAAGGTCGCTCAACCCTAGTCAGCAGGCTGTGTTAGAAATGAAGTGTTTGGGTGACAACAGACACACCGCGGAAGTTCTGGCCGAGTACTTGCATCAACAAACTCAGTCAAAGCTGGGCAGTGTACATCTTGAGGCAGGCAATGTAGTCAGTGATAACGGAAAGAATTTTATGGCTGCCATAGCCCTTTCAGAACTTAAACACATATATCTTGCCTGGCTCACACCTTGAACCTGGTGGTGCAGTGCTTCCTCAAAAATTATCCAGAGTTACCAGCCTTGCTCCTGAATGTGCAAAGACTTTTCTCGCACAGCTGCCGGTCACCCGTACACTCCAGCCGTATGCTGAACCATCAGCGATCGCTGAATCTTCCCCAGCACCGCCTAATAATCGACGTTGCAACAAGGTGGAACTCCACACTGCACATGGTTCAGAGGCTCTGCGAACAGAGGCGTGCTGTGATTAATTTGTGGGAGGATACACATACACAGGCAGGGAGTTGGATGGCAGACATGGAGTTGTCTGGTGTGCAGTGGTCGAAGCTCCAAGACTTCTGTCAAGTCCTTCTGTGTTTTGAGGAATGCACATGGCTGGTAAGTGCAGACGACGCCATCATAAGCATAAGCATCCCACTAATGCGTCTGCTGATGCAAAGTTTTACGCACATTAAGGAGCTGGCATCTGCAGCCGAGGGGAGGGAAGACTTGATGACAGTCAGCCATTGTCTGCTCAGGGAACTCTCCTGGACGAGGTGGCGGATGAAGAGGAGGAGGAGGATGGGGATGAATATTTATGGGAGAAGGATGCTTCTCAGGGGGCAATAGAAATTGGTGGCGTTGCAAGGTCAGGTACAGGGTTTTTGCTGGACACAAGTGATGTTAATTTGCAAGAAAGTGCTCCTCAACCCAGCACAAGCAGTGAATTGACACCCAAAACATTGGCCCACATGGCTGAGTATGCCTTGTGTATCCTAAATAGGGACCCCCGCATTATCAAAATGATGACCGATGACGATTACTGGTTGGCCTGCCTCCTGGATCCATGAAATAAAAGAAAGTTGCAAAATAACATGCCAAATGAGAACCTTGAGCAAATATTGGCTACCAAACAAGCAACTCTTGCTGACCGTTTGGTTCAGGCATTCCCAGCACACAGCGGCGGTGATGGTTCTCACACGAGCCGTAGGGGGCAACATGGCAGAGGTGTTAGAGGTGCACAAATCCAAAGTGGCGTTGGACAGAGGGGTTTTATGACCAGGTTGTTGAGTGATTTCACAATGACCACTGACACGACAGGTAGTGCTGCATCGATTCAAAGTGACAGGAGACAGCATTTGTCCAGTATGGTTACGAACTACTTTTCCTCCCTTATCGATGTTCTCCCTCACAGGTCATTCCCCTTTGATTACTGGGCATCTAAAATAGACACCTGGCCTGAATTGGCAGAATATGCATTACAGGAACTCGCTTGCCCTGCTTCTAGTGTGCTATCAGAAAGAGTCTTCTGTGCTGCTGTTTCATTACTGACCAAAAAAAGGACACGTCTGGCTACCCACAATGTTGATGATCTAACCTTCATTAAAATAAACCAATCATGGATTTCAAATTATTTTGCCCCACCTTCTCCTGTTGACACGTAGCTTGCCTGAAAAATGTCTTGCTTTTGGCCTCCTCTTACTGACTTCTCCAATTCCTCCATTTGCAGCTACTGAATGTCCACCATAGGGCATTTTTATACCTCCCTAAATGGGCTGACTCCCCCCACAGGGCTGTGGTCACCACCTGGCACAAGCACCCATGCGAGTGCTGTTTGCCTGGACAGGTAGGTGCGCCCACTCTTGGGTGCCGGCACTGGCACAGGGTCCCTCATAGTACAATGAAGTGTCTCTGATGGTGGTGGTGCACGACTAACGTCAGACACACGTAATATAAGGGGCCCTGTGCCAGTATCGCCGCCCACGAGAGAGTGTTCCCCCCAGCTCGAACAGTGCTCTACCACTTGCAAAACTTACCTCTCCCTGCTCCACCACTGTGTAGTCTGTGCTGTTAAATCCTTCAATTGCACTGCCAATACAAATTTGTTGAAATGATAGATGATAGTTAAAATATACAGGGGCCCTGGCCTCCATTTAGACCAGTTAATATTTTTCGCCTACTACCACAGTCTGCTACTCAGCAGAGGAGCCCACCCCAGTACCTAGCTATGCCGCCTATGTCCTCCACTGAACAAAGCAATGCCACCTGATTAGTCCTGTTACCAATTTTGAACTGCATTTAGCCTACTTTATTATTTGGGCCTACTAACTGTGTCTGCGCCACTCATTACAGTTGTCCTCCACTGAACAAAGCTAGGCCGCCTGTTTAGTCCTGTTACCAAGTTTTAACTGCTTTTAGCCTACTTTTGTTTTTTTGGCCTACTACCTGTGTCTGCGCCACTCATTACAATTGTCTTCCACTGAACAAAGCTATGCCGCCTGTTTAGTCCTTTTACCATTTTTGAACTGCATTTAGCCTACTTTTTTATTTTGGGCCTACTAATAGTGTTGAGCATTCCGATACCGCAAGTATCGGCCGATACTTGCGGTATCGGAATTCCGATACCGAGATCCGATACTTTTGTGGTATCGGGAATCGGTACCGGATCCATAGTGAGGTGTAAAATAAAGAATTAAAATAAAAAATATTGATATATTCACCTCTCCGGCGGCCCCTGGACATCACCGCGCATAACCGGCAGGCTTCTTTGTTTAAAATGAGCGCGTCTAAACTCCTCATTCTAGGAATTTAGGACCTGAGGAATGACGTCGCGGCTTCTGATTGGTCGCGTGGCGGTCACATGGGCGGCACGCGACCAATCAGAAGCCGCGACATCATTCCTCAGGTCCTAAACGCGCTCATTTTAAACAAAGAAGCCTGCCGGTTACCCGCAGTGATGTCCAGGGGCCGCCGGAGAGGTGAATATATCAATATTTTTTATTTTAATTCTTTATTTTACACATTAATATGGATCCCAGGGCCTGAAGGAGAGTTTCCTCTCCTTCAGACCCTGGGAACCATCAGGATACCTTCCGATACTTGGTGTCCCATTGACTTGTATTGGTATCGGATATCCGTATCGGCGATATCCGATACTTTTCGGGTATCGGCCGATACTATCCGATACCGATACTTTCAAGTATCGGACGGTATCGCTCAACACTACCTACTAACTGTGTCTGCGCCACTCATTACAAGTGTCCTCCACTTAACAAAGCTATGCCGCATGTTTAGTCCTGTTACTAATTTTGAACTGCTTTTAGCCTACTTTTTTATTTTGGGCCTATATCTGTGTTTCCTCCTCATCTTGCCCATTGCCCAGCCACTGCTAGATGAGTCTGCTGGTACATTGGCCCAGACCACTACATTCCTCTTGCACTCTCCACGGCCAGAATCTGACCCTGCTGAAAGTCAGGTTCCCCTTCCCGCATACTATACCACCTTACACGGGCACAAAGAGGAAGGTGCAGATGAAAGTGCAGGTTCCTTCATCAGGTGGGGGGGCATACTCGTTGGCACTGGCACATGGCCCCTCATAGTACGCAAAAGTGTCTCTGGCAGTGGGAGTCGCCACCCGCCGTCAAACACACTGCCGAACTATGAGGGACCCTGTCCCAGTGCCAACTAGTGGGCCCCCCCTGCTTGCTCAGGATCACAGCACTTGCAAAGTTGAAATACTTACCTCTCCCTGCTCCACTGCCGTGTCGTATTCCGCATTTCCTGGGCCTACGAAAATCTTGAGCCAGCCCTACCCCCCCACAACTTTAGCCAAATGACCCCCTGTTTTCAATGCCTAACTATTATTATAAAGTAAATTAAGATTGACAAGCTTCAGTAATACGAATTGATGTTTTTGGCATTAAAATGGGCACTGTAGGTGTTTTCCTGTCCTCCACTCACTGCCGACTTTGATTCCCCATTGACTTGCATTGGGCTTCGTGTTTCGGTCGGCCCCTGACTTTGCGCAGTAATCGGCCGATTTCACGCGAAACCCGACTTGATCCTAAAAATGTCAAAGTCGCTAAACTCTATTTACCAGTAGCTGCTGCATTTCCCACCTCAGGCTCATACTCGATTCAATAAGTTTTCCCAGTTTATAGTGGCAAGATTAGGGGTCGCGGCTTATACTTTGGTCGGCTTATACTCGAGTATATATATATATATATATATATATATATATATATATAGTACAGACCAAAAGTTTGGACACACCTTGTCATTTAAAGATTATTCTGTATTTTCATGACTATGAAAATTGTACATTCACAGTGAAGGCATCAAAACTATGAATTAACACATGTGGAATTGTATACTTAACAAAAAAGTGTAAAACAACTGAAATTATGTCTTATATTCTAGGTTCTTCAAAGTAGCCACCTTTTGCTGTGATGACTGCTTTGCACACTCTTGGCATTCTCTTGATGAGCTTCAAGAGGTAGTCACCGGGAATGGTTTTCACTTCACAGGTGTGCCCTGTCAGGTTTAATAAGTGGGATTTCTTGCCCTAAAAATGGGGTTGGGACCATCAGTTGTGTTGTGCAGAAGTCTGGTGGATACACAGCTGATAGTCTTACTGAATAGACTGTTAGAATTTGTATTATGCAAAGGATAAAGCAGCTAAGTAAAGAAAAATGAGTGGCCATCATTACTTTAAGAAATGAAGGTCAGTCAGTCCAAAAAATTGGGAAAACTTTGATAGTGTCCCCAAGTGCAGTGACAAAAACCATCAAGTGCTACAAAGAAACTGTCTCACATGAGGACCGCCCCAGGAAAGGAAGACCAAGAGTCACCTCTGCTTCTGAGGATAAGTTTATGTGAGTCACCAGCCTAAGAAATTGCAGGTTAACAGCAGCTCATATAAGAGACCAGGTCAATGCCACACAGAGTTCTAGCAGAAGACACATCTCTAAAACAACTGTTAAGAGGAGACTTTGTGCAGCAGGCCTTCATGGTAAAATAGCTGCTAGGAATCCACTGCTAAGGACAGGCAACAAGCAGAAGAGACTTGTTTGGGCTAAAGAACACAAGGAATGGACATTAGACCAGTGGAAATCTGTGCTTTGGTCTGATGAGTCCAAATTTGAGATCTTTGGTTCCAACCACCGTGTCTTTGTGCGATGCAGAAAAGGTGAACGGGTGGACTCTGCATGCCTGGTTCCCATTGTGAAGCATGGAGGAGGAGGTGTGATGGTGTGGGGGTGCTTTGCTGGTGACACTGTTAGGGATTTGTTCAAAATTGAAGGCATACTGAACCAGCATGGCTACCACAGCATCTTGCAGTGGCATGCTATTCCATCCGGTTTGCGTTTAGTTGGACCATCATTGATTTTTCAACAGGACAATGATCCCAAACACACCTCCAGGGTGTGTAAGGGCTATTTGACCAAGAAGGAGAGTGATGGGGTGCTACGCCAGATGACCTGGCCTCCACATTCACCAGACCTGAACCCAATCGAGATGGTTTGGGGTGAGCTGGACCGCAGAGTGAAGACAAAAGGGCCAACAAGTGCTAAGCATCTCTGGGAACTCCTTCAAGATAGTTGGAAGACCATTCCCGGTGACTACCTCTTGAAGCTCATCAAGAGAATGGCAAGAGTGTGCAAAGCATTCATTAAAGCAAAAGGTGGCTACTTTGAAGAACATAGAATGTGAGACATAATTTCAGTTGTTTCACACTTTTTTGTTAAGTATATAATTCCATATGTGTTAATTCATAGTTTTGATGCCTACAGTGTGAATGTACAATTTTCACAGTCATGATAATACAGAAAAATCTTTAAATGAGAAGGTGTGTCCAAACTTTTGGTCTGTACTGTATATATATCCCCTTACCCCCAAGGGTGGTTTGCACGTTAATGACCAGGCCAATTTTTACAATTCTGACCACTGTCCCTTTATGAGGTTATAACTCTGGAACACTTCAATGGATGTTTTCTAGTGACATACTGTACTTCATGATAGTGATAAAATTTATTTGATATTACCTGCGTTTATTTGTGAAAAAAAATGGAAATTTGGCGAAAATTTAGAAAATTTTGCAATTTTCCAAATTTGAATTTTTATGCCCTTAAATCACAGAGATATGTCACACAAAATACTTAATAAGTAACATTTCCCACATGTCTACTTTATATCAGCACAATTTTGGAGCCAACATTTTTTTTGTTAGGGAGTTATAAGGGTTAAAATTTGACCAGCAACTTCTCATTTTTACCATTTTTTTAGGGACCACATAACATTTGAAGTCATTTTGAGGGGTCTGTATGATAGAAAATAACTAAGTGTGACACCATTCTAAAATCTGTACCCCTGAAGGTGCTCAAAATCACATTCAAGAAGTTTGTTATCCCTTCAGGTGTTTCACAGGAATTTTTGGAATGTTTAAAAAAAAATGAACCTTTAACTTTTTTTTCACAAAAATGTACTTCAGCTCCAATTTGTTTTATTTTACCAAGGGTAACAGGAGAAATTGGACCACGAAAATTGTTGTACAATTTGTCCTGAGTACGCTGATACCCCATACGTGGGGGTAAACCACTGTTTGGGTGCATGGCAGAGCTCGGAAGGGAAGGAGCGCCATTTGACTTTTTCAATGCAAAATTGACTGGAATTGAGATGGGACGCCATGTTGCGTTTGGAAAGCCCCTGATGTGCCTAAACATTGAAACCCCCAACAAGTGACACCATTTTGGAAACTAGACCCCTAAGGAACTTATCTAGATGTGTGGTGAGTACTTTCACCCACCAAGTGCTTCACAGAAGTTTATAATGCAGAGCGGGTAAAAATGAAATATCATATTTTTTAACAAAAAGTATCTTTTTGCCCCCAATTTTTTAATTTCCCAAGGGTATGAGAAGAAATTGGACCCCAGAAGTTGTTGTGCAATTTGTCCTGAGTACACTGATACCCCTTATGTGGGGGTAAACCACTGTTTGGGCGCATGGCAGAGCTCAGAAGTAGAGTTGAGCAACTTTTACATTTTTAGGATCGAGTCAGGTTTCGCGAAACCCGACTTTGTCAAAAGTCGGGTCGGGTGAAATCGGCCTATTATTTCGAAAAGTCAGGGGCCGACCGAAACACGAAACCCAATGCAAGTCAATGGGGAATCAAAGTCGGCAGTGAGTGGAGGACAGGAAAACACCTACAGTGCTGTTGTGAATTCTGCTCTTGGGCTCCCTCCGGTGGTTATGAGTGGTAGTGCTGCTGTCTTGGATCGCAGCATTTATCAGGTGTGTTCACTTTTTGCAATTTGGACTCAGCTATTTAGTCCTGCTTGATCCTTTAGTCAGTGCCAGTTGTCCATTGTTTTTGGAGGATTCACATCCCTTACTGGTCTCTCCTGTTTGCTGTGCTTTTCAACAAAGATAAGTCCTGGCTTGGTTTTTGCTGTCCACATGCTGTGGGCCTTATAGTTCAGTGCATTTTCATGTTTTGTCTTGTCCAGCTTTGTCTGTGAAGGATTTTTTGCAGCCAAGCTGTGTCTCTGGAGATGCAGATATACCCTCCATGTCTTTAGTCAGATGTGGTGATTTGTATTTTCTGTGGTGGATATTTTCTAGTGTTTTAATACTGACCGCATAGTACTCTGTCCTATTCTTTCTTTTTAGCTAGTATGGCCTCCTATGCTAAATCCTGATTTCATTTCTGCGTATGTTATTTCCCTCTCCTCTCACAGTCAATATTTGTGGGGGGCTGTCTATCCTTTGGGGATTTTCTCTGAGGCAAGATAATTTTCCTGTTTCTGTCTTTAGGGGAAGTTAGTTCTTAGGCTGTGTCGAGGGGTCTAGGGAGTGTTAGGTACCCCCCACGGCTACTTCTAGTTGCGCTGCTAAGTTCAGGGTTTGCGGTCAGTACAGGTACCACCTTCTCCAGAGTACATCTCATGCTGCTCCTAGGCCACCAGATCATAACACAGTGCCCATTTTAATGCCAAAAACATCAATTCTTATTTCTTAAGCTTGCCAATCTTAATTTACTTTATAATAATAGTTAGGCATTGAAAACAGGGGGTCATTTGGCTAAAGTTGTGGGGAGGTAGGGCTGGCTCAAGATTTTTGTGGGCCCAGGAAACGCGAAATACGTCACGGCGGTGGAGCAGGGAGAGGTAAGTATTTCAACTTTGCAAGTGCTGTGATCCTGAGCAAGCAGTGGGGGGCCCACTAGTCCCTCATAGTACGGCGGTGTGTTTGATGGCGGGTGGCGCCTCCCACTGCCAGAGACACTTTTGCGTACTATGAGAGGCCCTGTGCCAGTGCCAACGAGTATGCCCCCCCTACTTGATGAAGGAATCTGCACTTTCATCTGCATCTTCCTCTTTGTCCCCGTGTAAGGTGGTATAGTATGCGGGAAGGGGAACCTGACTTTCAGCAGGGTCAGACTCTGGCTGTGTAGAGTGCAAAGGGAATGTAGTGGTCTGGGTCAATGTACCAGCAGACTCATTTAGCAGTGGCTGGGCAATGGGCAGGATGAGGAGGAAACACAGATATAGGCCCAAAATAAAAAAGTAGGCTGAAAGCAGTTCAAAATTGGTAACAGGACTAAACAGGCTGCATTGCTTTGTTCAGTGGAGGACAACTGTCCAACTACCTAACTGACTGTCGGGAACTACAGATGGATGAGTCTGCAGTGCCTTTCACATCTTCTTTTCCATGGACATCAGAGGTCTGCTCCAAAGATTCAAAGAATCAAGAGGAGGAAAGAATCTGCACAAATGCCCACATTTTTTACAGTTGGATTGGAGGTCGGACGAAGTAAGGTCCAAGCAGAATCCAGACCCTCACCACCATTAATCCCCAGGTGTGGAGGTGATCCTGATGAGACTTAGATACCTGAGACGCACGAGGATTGTACTGTGCTGTCAGGGCGGAAAGAGGATGAGGGTGACTCTCAGTGTGAGGAGTGGGAGAACAGGGAGAATGATGATAAATTTGTAGATCCCACTTGGTGTGAACCCAGAGGCACTCAGGTGAGTAGCTCAGCAGGGGGTGTGGGGGAATAGGAAAACAAGGAGGTTATGTTGCAGCTTCCCGCACAGACACAACCAGCACAAGCACAGCATCCTCAGCCATAACTCTGGATGTGGCCAGCAATGGTCACGAGTCTGCAATTTGCAGGAGTGGCAAGGGTTGTCTAGCCTGGGCCTTTTTTTTGAGACTATAAAGGATGACTTTAAGAGTGGTTTTCTCAAAGACAGAATTAAGTCACACAGTGTGCATTGCAGTTATAGACTTTCAATCCCGAAAACATTGAGTTGTTAGCTCAAAAACATTAGCAGCAGCAGTGTAAGTGTCATAAGCAATTACTATGAGTCATTTCACATTTCACATATTTTTATACCAGACTGTGCAGAAGAGAGTACAAGTCTGACATGTTGTGAACAACTTAAGTGGTGTGTAGCATTAACTTTTGGAAATGTGGAGGCTTCAAGTTGGGTCTCCATCTGGTCTGGTGGGTTGCCTGTAGTGGAAGAGGTGTCAGAGCCACATTATACTATTTCTACTCTAGGAAAATGTATGCACTTTAGTGGTGTGTGGCAATAACTTTTGGAGTGGAGACTCCAAGTCACAGACCGACAGGCCTGCACTTACTTTCAGTCAACTACCTGTGTTACTATCTTTAAATGTTTTTAACAATATCAGTCCACGAAGCTGATATTTGTGCCAGCTGAGTGTGGCTGAGCAGAAAAGCAGTTTGATATGTTGCATGAGATATCAAGGCTCCCAGCATAGCAGGCTTTCACCAATCCCTCAGACACCTCATCTTAATTTAAGCTTAAATTCAAAGCTCTGAATGCTGGCCCAGACCCCGATACCTCATGCATGGCCCATGGCTGACTGCTGCTATTTCATTATCAAATTTCTACTGTGGGTGAATTGATCATAAGTCAACTACCTGTGCTATTATCCTTAAATTTTTCTAACAATAGTAGCCTACAAACTGATATTTGTGGCAACTGAGTGTGGCTGAGCAGAAAAGCAGTTTGAGCTGTTGCATCAGATATCAGGGCTCCCAGCACAGCAGGCCTACACCAGTTCCTCACCCACCTCCTCTTAATTTAAACTTAAATGAAAAGCTGTAAATGCTGCCCCAGACCATAATATCTCAGGCATGTCCCATGGCTGAATACAGCTGAGACATTATCAAATTTATTTTCCTGGTGTCTGCCCCTAATTTTGGAAATGTTTGGACTCCATGTTTGGTCTCCTTCATGTGTTTTGCCTGTAGCAGTAAGGCTCCCACAATCCCAGACTACAGGCAGGGCTATATTTGCCACTAGGCACTCGAGGGCACGTGCCTAGGGTGGTAACTTTGCTGGGAATGGCACCTGAGCAAGGTTTTTTTTTTTTAAAGTCCTGGGTCACAAACCCGACCGACCGCCCCGCTCCCCCGCCTCCGAGTCCCACCCACCCTCCTTGAAGACGATACCCTGCTCCAGCGATGCCTGGTCTCAGCGTCTGTAGCGCGTCCTGAGTGAGCGGTCACGTGTTACCGCTCATTAAGGTCATGAATATGTGCATATTCATGACCTTAATTAGCGGTACCACATGACCGCTCACTCAGGAAGAAGGCGCTGCGCCGGGAGTCAGGACAGAACCAGAGGGATGTCAGCGCGGCCGCGCGGTGTGGGACAGCTGACAGGTGAGTATGAGGGACAGGTGACGGGGGATGAAGGAGGAAGGTAAGCCGCCCACGCCATGCAAGATGGGAGAAGGAGCGGGAGAAGGAGCGGGGGAGGGGTGGAGATATGAGCCATGCATACAGGGGGGAATTATGAGCCATTCATACGGGGGAATATGAGCCATCAGCCATGCATACAGGGGGGGAATATGAGCCATCAGCAATGCTTACAGGGGGGAATTATGAGCCATGCATACGGGGAATATGAGCCATCAGCCATGCATACGGGGGGGTTATTATGAGCCATGCATACGGTGGAATATGAACTATCAGCCATGCATACGGGGGGGAATTATGAGCCATGCATACGGGGGAATATGAGCCATCAGCCATGCATACAGAGGGGGAAATTATGAGCCATGCATACTGGGGAATATGAGCCATCAGCCATGCATACAGGGGGGGAATTATGAGCCATGCATACGGGGGAAAATGAACCATTAGCCATGCATACAGGGGGGGGAATTATGAACCATGCATATGGGGGAATATGAGCCATCAGCCATGCATACGGGGGGGGGGAATTATGAGCCATCAGCCATACATGCAGGGGGGGGAGAATTATAAGCCATGCATACGGGGGAATATGAGCCATCAGTCATGCATACTGGGGAGGGAATTATGAGCCATGCATATGGGGGAATATGAGCTATGCATACGGGGGGGGGATTATGAGCCATGCATACAGGAGGAGGGGGGGATATGAGCCATGCATATGGGATGGGAAAGAGATGAGCTATGCATACAAGATGGGAGGGGGCATTATACACTATTGAGCATCATGTGGTGTCATTATACAGTATGGAGCATCATGTGTGGTCATTATACAGTATGGAGAATCATGTGTGGCCATTATAAAGTATGGAGCATCATGTGTGGCCATTATACAGTATTGAGCATCATGTGTGGCCACTATACAGTATTGAGCATCATGTGAGGTCATTATACAGTATGGAGCATCATGTGTGGCCATTATACAGTATGGAGCATCATGTGTGGCCATTATACAGTATTGAGCATCATGTGTGGCCCTTATACAGTATGGAGCATCATGTGTGGCCATTATACAGTATTGAGCATCATGTGTGGCCCTTATACAGTATGGAGCATCATGTGCGGCCATTATACAGTATTGCAGCAAAACCAAAGAACTTGGGCGCACTGCTGTATACCATATAGGAAAATCCTGAGGGTGCAATCACAGTAATAAAAAACTGAACTAATAAACCAGAAGAGAAAGCATTACTGCAAAAAAATCGCACACCATCAAATGAATAAATGTATAAAATAACACAGGCTGATTTCATTAACAGATCAAAAAACACACAACATAGACAATAAAAACATAATTAAAAACATATACGCGCCATCAAGAACACACAGGAAACATATATAATGACTCAGTGTAATAAAGTGACCCAAGAAAAACCTAGTGGCTCATGGGGTGTTACGCAAAAATATGATAGCAATAGGACAGTGCCAAGATGACTCGCAAGGCCGCAACCACGGCACCAAGCAAGCAAACGGTGACAAGCACAAAAAACTGTCCAAAGGAGAATAAACAGCAACGAGCCAAAAGGCAAACTGATAGGTGTTAGGGGTCGAGTTCCCGCTTCTGCACAGGGGGAATCTCGAGCCACTTCCGCTGTGGTCTCCCATTCTTGTCCAGCCGCAGTGGAGCCTGCTCAGCAAGGACGTCGGTCCCAGCGTCTTGCTCATTCTCACTCTGTTCTGAGAGTTAGTGCTGCTTCTCCAGTCTCTGCCATTAAAGTCAGTGCTGGTCAGCAGCGAGCGGACTTCTCTGGGACTAAGTCCTTGTCTGCATGTACTGAGCATGCCCAGCGTAAGGTCTCCCGTTGGAGATCGAGGGTCATGTGCTCAGGCTCTGCAGCACATTCCTTGGCAGGTCCTAGAAGGGCAAAAGTGCTGTGGCCACTTCCTGTGCTGCTGCTATATAAACTGCGCATGACCGCACGGCCATGCGCTAGTATTGTCAAACAATTGCTAATGTGTGTATGTTGTGAGTGCAAGTCGTCCTTGGAAACCCCTACCCTATTGAATGTCTGTTCGCGGAAGGTGTATGGCTGCTACCTAGCGCCCGACTTAGCCTACAGCACTAAACACACATCTCAGCGTCCTGTAGCTGTGCCTGCCAGTACGGCGCCGTGCGCCTGCCTTGCGCTTTCCATACCCGAGTCTGGGTGGTTAGTGGCGTCCGTTAGTGCGGCATTGCTCGCACTCTTGTGCACTTATATTTCTTAAGGTTCTCTACACACCCAGTTGCGGTGTTACGCCAGCAAGGGTCTAATCGGGCTCCAATCCCTTCTGGGGTTAAGTCCGCTGACCACTTGCTCGCGCACTAGTGCGGTACTGCGGTCCTGTGAATTAACAGGATCGCTTTCTTCACGCTGGGTGAGGTTTAACCCACGCGTGTATCCTTTAGTGTACCGCCATATTGTCCGTCTTGCTAGCTGCAGGGTCTTTTACCTGCACGGTGGACCTCGGACTGCGAACGCACCTAGTTTCTTACCATCTATACTTGGTGCGTTCCTCCAGTCCTTAACAATAGGTCACCTATACATAATAATGTCACTGGGTTGCAAGACATAAACAGGAGACACCTACCATACAAGTACAACCTGGTGACGTGATGCCCCACGCGTATCGCCCGGCGAACCAGGCTTCGTCAGGGGAGATGTGTGCTGAACCGTTCACCAACCTTAAGTACTGTAAGCCAAATCGCAAATGGAGTACCGGTGTGTGCAGTCAGTAGCAGACCGGAAGGCAGTGCAGGGCAATAATAGGTCCGTACGCTGTAGTGGCCCAGCGCAGACATGCGCAGAAGGACAAACAAGCAGCGGCGGACCGGAAGAACAGAAAGAGCAGGTACCTGTGAGAAGTAGGTACGTGGTGTCACAACTAGGGTTGAGCGACCTTGACCTTTTTAGAGTCGAGTCATGTTTCGCGAAACCCGACTATCTTAGAAGTCGAGTCGAGTGGAATCGGCCGATTATGGCGAAAACTCGGGTATCGCCCGAAACACGAAACCCAATGCAAGTCAATGGGGGAGCATAGTCGGCAGTGAGTGGAGGCCAGGAAAACACCTACACTGCCCATTTTAATGGCAAAAACATCCATTCTTGTTACAGAAGCTTGTCAATCGTAATTTAGCTTATAATAATTGGACGGCATTTGAAATTGGGGGTCATTTGGCTAAAGTTGTGGGGGGTAGGGCTGGTTCAAGTAATTAGTGGGCCCAGTAAATCTGGACCATGTCACGGCAGTGGAGCAGGGAGAGGTAAGTATTTCAACTTTGCAAGTGCTGTGATCTTGAGCAAGCAGTGGGGGCCCACTCGTTGGCATTGGCACTGGCACAGGGCCCCTCAAAGTACAGCGGTGTGTTTACACGGCGGGGGCGCCTCCCACCGGCAGCAACACTTTTGCGTACTATGAAAGGCCCTGTGCCAGTGACGTCGCCAACTAGTATTCCTCCCCCCACCTGATGAAGGAACCTGCACTTTCATCTGCACCTTCCTCTTTGTCCCCGTGTAAGGTGGTATGGTATGCGGGAAGAGGAACCTGACTTTCAGCAGGGTCACAATCTTGCTGTGTAGCGTGCACGGGGAATTTTGCGTTATGGGTCTATGTACCAGCAGACTCATCTATCACTGGCTGGGCAATGGGCAGGATGAGGAGGAAACACAGATATAGGCCCAAAGAATAAAGTTGGCTAAATGCAGTTCAAAATTGGTAACACAGGACTAACCAGGGGGCATTGCAGTGGAGGACAACTGGAATGAGAGGCTGACACAGAGAGTAGGCCCAAATCAGTAAGTAGTCGAAATGCAGTTCAAAATTGGCAACCGTAGTAAACAGGCGGCACAGCTTTGTTCAGTGGAGGAGAACAGCAAGGAGTGGCAGACACCGATAGTAGGCCCCAACCCAACTAGTAGGCCAAATGCAGTCTAACATTAACAACTACTTAACGAGAGCCTGAAAATGGAATTTCAGGACAGGAAACCAGGAGAACAGCAAGGAGTGGCAGACACCGATAGTAGGCCCCAAACCAACTAGTACGCCAAATGCAGTTGTTCCATTTAACCACAATTTAATGAGAGCCTGAAGATAGAAGTTCAGGAAAGGCAACCTGGAGAACACCTTGGAGTTTAACACACCATCTCTCTACACCCCATACCCAATTTGTAGGCCTAATGCAGCGTAGTTTCCAACAACTACTAAACGAGAGCTGGAAGATCGAAGCTCAGGAAAGGCAACCTGGAGAACACCTTGGAGTGGAACACACCATCTCTCTACACCCCATACCCAATTTGTAGGCCTAATGCAGTGTAGTTTCCAACAACTACTAAACGAGAGCATGAAGATCGAAGCATTGGCGAGGAAACCTGGGGAACACCTTGGAGTGGAACACACCATCTCTCTACACCCCATACCCAATTTGTAGGCCTAATGCAGTGTAGTTTCCAACAACTACTAAACGAGAGCATGAAGATCGAAGCATTGGCGAGGAAACCTGGGGAACACCTTGGAGTGGAACACACCATCTCTCTACACCCCATACCCAATTTGTAGGCCTAATGCAGCGTAGTTTCCAACAACTACTAAACGAGAGCATGAAGATTGAAGCTCAGGAAAGGCAACCTGGAGAACACCTTGGAGTGGAACACACCATCTCTCTAGACCGCATACCCAATTTGTAGGCCTAATGCAGTGTAGTTTCCAAGAACTACTAAACGAGAGCCGGAAGATCGAAGCTCAGGAAAGGCAACCTGGAGAACATCTTGGAGTGGAACACACCATCTCTCTACACCCCATACCCAATTTGTAGGCCTAATGCAGCGTAGTTTCCAACAACTACTAAACGAGAGCCAGAAGACTGAAGCTCAGGAAAGGCAACCTGGAGAACACCTTGGAGTGGAACACACCATCTCTCTACACCCCATACCCAATTTGTAGGTCTAATGCAGTGTAGTTTCCAAGAACTACTAAACGAGAGCCGGAAGATCGAAGCTCAGGAAAGGCAACCTGGAGAACACCTTGGAGTGGAACACACCATCTCTCTACACCCAATACCCAATTTGTAGGCCTAATGCAGTGTAGTTTCCAAGAACTACTAAACGAGAGCATTAAGATCGAAGCAATGGCGAGGAAACCTGGGGCACACCTTGGGGAGGCAGACACCGTTAGTAGGCCCTACCAAAGTTGTACCCCCAATGCAGTTTTAAAATTCCTAGAGGCTGAAAACAAGACTATTGACGCTCAGCTTTTTTCAAAGGAACACAGCTGAATTGAGTGGCGCAGACAGACACAGGTAGTAGGACTTAACCCAAAAATGTGGCTCACTGCAGCTTAAAAAAGTTACAGGGGTACACAAGCAGCAGTGCTCTGGGCAGTGGAGGACAATTTCAATAGTGGACCGCAGACAGACTTTGTATGCCTACTATTAAAAAAAGGATGCTCTATGCAATTAAAAATAGGTTCCAGGGGTCCACGGGCAGCAGTGGTGTGGTCAGCGGAGGAAAATTGGAATTAGCAGACAGACTTTGTAGGCTGTCCCCTGTGGACCATGCATCCAACACATTAACCCAGTGCGCCGTAATGGACACGTAACTTTTTGTGGACATGCCTACTGGTCCATGCGTCTCTTGTCAGGTGCACCTTTCTACTGTTTGATTGCCTGAGTGCTATGACAATGCAGACTTTTTCATGCCGGTGGAGGGCTGGGATGGCTTTTCTCGCAAAAGAAATGTCGACTGGGTAGCTTGAACCGTTGCACAGCGTAGTTCATCTGGGCTTTCTAAATATAAAACAAAGAAAAAAAGGAGGCTACATGCACTTTCAGCTGGGTTCCAGGGGTACACGGCCAGCATTGGTCTGGTCAGTGGAGAACTATTGGAAGGAAGGACCGCAGACACGCTTCGAAGGCCTAACATAATAACAGATGGCTGTAGGCAATTTTAAATTGGTTCCAGGGGTACACGGGCAGCAGTGGTGTGGTCAGTGGAGGCCTAGTGGAAGGAGGGACCGCAGACAGGCATCGAAGGCCTAACATAATAACACATTGCTGTTGGCAATTTTAAATTGGTTCCAGGGGAACACGGGCAGCAGTGGCCTGGTCAGTGTAGTAGTAGTAGAAAGAACGGACCGCAGACAGGCATCGAAGGCCTAAAATAAAAAAATTGGGCTGGCTGTAGGCAATTTTAAATTGGTTCCAGGGGTACACGGGCAGCAGTGGTGTGGTCAGTGGAGGCCTAGTGGAAGGAGTGACCGCAGACAGGCATCGAAGGCCTAACATAATAACACATGGCTGTAGGCAATTTAAAATTGGTTCCGTGGGTACACGGGCAGCAGTGGTGTGGTCAGTGGAGGCCTAGTGGAAGGAGTGACCGCAGACAGGCATCGAAGGCCTAACATAATAACACATGGCTGTAGGCAATTTAAAATTGGTTCCGTGGGTACACGGGCAGCAGTGGTGTGGTCAGTGGAGGCCTAGTGGAAGGAGTGACCGCAAACAGGCATCGAAGGCCTAACATAAAAACACATTGCTGTTGGCAATTTTAAATTGGTTCCAGGGGAACATGGGCAGCAGTGGCCTGGTCAGTGTGGTAGTAGTAGAAAGAACGGACCGCAGACAGGCATCGAAGGCCTAAAATAAAAAAATTGGGCTGGCTGTAGGCAATTTTAAATTGGTTCCAGGGGTACACGGGCAGCAGTGGTGTGGTCAGTGGAGGCCTAGTGGAAGGAGTGACCGCAGACAGGCATCGAAGGCCTAACATAATAACACATTGCTGTTGGCAATTTTAAATTGGTTCCAGGGGAACACGGGCAGCAGTGGCCTGGTCAGTGTAGTAGTAGCAGAAAGAACGGACCGCAGACAGGCATCAAAGGCCTAAAATAAATAAATTGGGCTGGCTGTAGGCAATTTTAAATTGGTTCCAGGGGTACACGGGCAGCAGTGGTGTGGTCAGTGGAGGCCTAGTGGAAGGAGTGACCGCAGACAGGCATCGAAGGCCTAACATAATAACACATGGCTGTAGGCAATTTTAAATTGGTTCCGTGGGTACACGGGCAGCAGTGGTGTGGTCAGTGGAGGCCTAGTGGAAGGAGGGACCGCAGACAGGCTTCGAAGGCCTAACATAAAAAAATAGGGCTGTTGGCAATTTAAAATTGGTTCCAGGGGTACACGGGCAGCAGTGGTCTGGTCAGTGTAGTAGTAGTAGAAAGAAGGGACTGCAGACAGGCTTTGAAGGCCTAACATAACAAAATTGGGCTGTTGGCAATTTAAAATTGGTTCCAGGGGTACACGGGCAGCAGTACAATGGTCAGTGGAGGCCTAGTGGAAGGAGGGACCGCAGACAGGCTTCGAAGGCCTAACATAACAAAAATGTCAATACAATGGTATTGTCAGTGCCAGGCATTGAAGGATGTCAGCGCATAGACTAAACATTGGTGGAGCTGTGAGAGATAATTTTGCAAGTGGTAGAGCACTGTTTGAGCTGGGGGGGGAAACTGTCTTGTGGCCGGCAGTACAGGCCCAGGGCCCCTCATATTACAACGGTGTGTCTGACGTTGGGTGCGCACCACCACCGCCAGAGACACTTTATTGTACTATGAGGGACCCAGTGGCAGTGCCGCCGACCAAATGCGGGCACACCCACTTCTTCAGAAAAAAAACAGCACTCTCACGGGTGCTGGCGCCAAGTGGCGATACCACGGCCCCGTGTGGGGAGTTTGGCCATTTAGGGAGGTGTAAACATGTCGTATGCTGGACAATCAGGTGCAGCAAATTACGATATTGGAAAAGTCATTCAGAATAGTCCACAGGCAAGACCTTTTCATAGGAAAGCTAGGTGTCAGCCGGGCAAGGTGGGGCAAAAGATTTCGAAATCCAGTTGTGGTTCATTTTAATGAAGGTTAGATCATCTACATTTTGGGTAGCCAGACGAGTCCTTTTTTCTGTTAGTATTGAACCTGCAGCACTGAATACTCTTTCTGATAGGACACTAGCTGCCGGGCAAGCAAGCTCCTGCAATGCATATTCTGCCAATTCTGGCCAGGTGTCTAATTTGGATGCCCAGTAATCAAATAGGAATGACGGTTGAGGGAGAACGTCGATAAGGGATGAAAAATAGTTTGTAACCATACTGGACAAATGTTGTCTCCTGTCACTTTGAATTGATGCTGCAGTACCTGTCCTGTCTGCGGTCATAGCAAAATCACTCCACAACCTGGTCAGGAAACCCCTGTGGCCAATGCCACTTCTGATTTCTGCCCCTCTAACACCTTCGGTCTGCTGGCCCCTGCAGCTCGTGTGAGAACGATCACGGGCGCTGTGTGCAGGGAATGCCAGAAGCAAACGGTCAACAAGAGTTGATTGTTTGGTTGCTAATATTATTTCCAAGTTGTCATGTGGCATTATATTTTGCAATTTGCCTTTATAGCGAGGATCAAGGAGGCAGGCCAACCAGTAATCGTCATCGTTCATCATTTTAGTAATGCGTGTGTCCCTTTTGAGGATACGTAAGGCATAATCCGCCATGTGGGCCAAAGTTCCAGTTCTCAAATCTGCAGTTGTGCTTGGTTGAGGGGCAGTTTCAGGCAAATCCACGTCACTTGTGTCCCTCCAAAAACCAGAACCCGGCCTTGCCGCGCCAACAATTTCCAGTGGCCCCGGAAAAGCTTCCTCATTAAAAATATAATCATCCCCATCATCCTCCTCGTCCTCCTCCTCCTCTTCACCCACTACCTCGTCCTGTACACTGCCCTGGCCAGACAATGGCTGACTGTCATCAAGGCTTTCCTCTTCCTCAGCTGCAGACGCCTGATCCTTTATGTGCGTCAAACTTTGCATCAGCAGACGCATTAGGGGGATGCTCATGCTTATTATGGCGTTGTCTGCACTAACCAGCCGTGTGCATTCCTCAAAACACTGAAGGACTTGACACATGTCTTGAATCTTCGACCACTGCACACCTGACAACTCCATGTCTGCCATCCTACTGCCTGCCCGTGTATGTGTATCCTCCCACAAAAACATAACAGCCCGCCTCTGTTCGCACAGTCTCTGAAGCATGTGCAGTGTTGAGTTCCACCTTGTTGCAACGTCTATGATTAGGCGATGCTGGGGAAGGTTCAAAGAACGCTGATAGGTCTGCATACGGCTGGAGTGTACGGGCACACGGCGGATATGTGAGCAAAGTCCACGCACTTTGAGGAGCAGGTCGGATAACCCCGGATAACTTTTCAGGAAGCACTGCACCACCAGGTTTAAGGTGTGAGCCAGGCAAGGAATGTGTTTCAGTTGGGAAAGGGAGATGGCAGCCATGAAATTCCTTCCGTTATCACTCACTACCTTGCCTGCCTCAAGATCTACAGTGCCCAGCCACGACTGCGTTTCATTCTGCAAGAACTCGGACAGAACTTCCGCGGTGTGTCTGTTGTCGCCCAAACACTTCATAGCCAATACAGCCTGCTGACGTTTGCCAGTAGCTGCCCCATAATGGGAGACCTGGTGTGCAACAGTGGCAGCTGCGGATGGAGTGGTTGTGCGACTGCGGTCTGTGGACGAGCTCTCGCTTCTGCAGGAGGACGAGGAGGAGGAGGAGGGGGTGCGAACGGCTACAGCCAACTGTTTCCTAGACCGTGGGCTAGGCAGAACTGTCCCAAAATTGCTGTCCCCTTTGGACCCTGCATCCACAACATTCACCCAGTGTGCCGTGATGGACACGTAACGTCCCTGGCCATGCCTACTGGTCCATGCATCTGTTGTCAGGTGCACCTTTGTGCTCACAGATTGCCTGAGTGCATGGACGATGCGCTCTTTAACATGCTGGTGGAGGGCTGGGATGGCTTTTCTGGAAAAAAAGTGTCGACTGGGTAGCTCATAGCGTGGTACAGCGTAGTCCACCAGGGCTTTGAAAGCTTCGCTTTCAACTAACCGGTAGGGCATCATCTCTAACGAGATTAGTCTAGCTATGTGGGCGTTCAAACCCTGTGTACGCGGATGCGAGGCTAAGTACTTCCTTTTTCTAACCATAGTCTCATGTAGGGTGAGCTGGACTGGAGAGCTGGAGATCGTGGAACTAGCGGGGGTGCCGGTGGACATGGCAGACTGAGAGACGGTGGGAGATGGTATTGTTGCCGCCGGTGCCCTAGATGCAGTGTTTCCTACTACGAAACTAATGATTCCCTGACCCTGACTGCTTTGGCCTGGCAAAGAAACCTGCACAGATACTGCAGGTGGTGCGGAAAATGGTGGCCCTACACTGCCGGAAGGGATGTTGCGTTGATGACTAGCTTCATTGGCCGAGGGTGCTACAACCTTAAGGGACGTTTGGTAGTTAGTCCAAGCTTGCAAATGCATGGTGCTTAAATGTCTATGCATGCAACTTGTATTGAGACTTTTCAGATTCTGCCCTCTGCTTAAGGTAGTTGAACATTTTTGACAGATGACTTTGCGCTGATCAATTGGATGTTGTTTAAAAAAATGCCAGACTGCACTCTTTCTAGCATCGGATACCTTTTCAGGCATTGCAGACTGAGCTTTAACCGGATGGCCACGCTGTCCTCCAACAGGTTTTGGCTTTGCCACGCGTTTTGGGCAAGATATGGGCCCGGCAGATGGAACCTGTTGCGATGTTGATGCCTGCTGAGGCCCCTCCTCCTCCGCTTCAGAACTGCTGCCGCCTGCACCCTGTTCCCCCAATGGCTGCCAATCGGGGTCAAGAACTGGGTCATCTATTACCTCTTCTTGTAGCTCGTGTGCAACTTCGTCTGTGTCACCGTGTCGGTCGGTGGTATAGCGTTCGTGATGGGGCAACATAGTCTCATCAGGGTCTGATTCTTGATCATTACCCTGCGAGGGCAATGTTGTGGTCTGAGTCAAAGGACCAGCATAGTAGTCTGGCTGTGGCTGTGCATCGGTGCACTCCATGTCAGATTCAACTTGTAATGGGCATGGACTGTTAACTGCTTCACTTTCTAAGCCAGGGACGGTATGTGTAAAGAGCTCCATGGAGTAACCCATTGTGTCGCCTGCTGCATTCTTCTCTGTTGTTTTTGCTGAAGAGGACAAGGAAGCGACTTGTCCCTGACCGTGAACATCCACTAACGACACGCTGCTTTTACATTTACCAGTTTCACGAGAGGAGGCAAAAGAGCTAGAGGCTGAGTCAGCAAGATAAGCCAAAACTTGCTCTTGCTGCTCCGGCTTTGAAAGCGGTTTTCCTACTCCCAGAAAAGGGAGCGTTCAAGGCCTTGTGTAGCCAGACGACGAACCTGGCTCCACAGCTCCAGACTTAGGTGCAATATTTTTTTTCCCACGACCACCTGATGCTCCACCACTACCACTACCCTCATTACCAGCTGACAATGAACGCCCCCCGGCCACAACCTCTTCCACCAGACTTCCTCATTGTTTTAAAAACGTAACCAAACTAACGGTATTTGTTGCTGTCACACAACTTACACGGTGAGCTATAACTTCAGTATGATTTAGCTACCCCTTTACAGGTGGGTGAGACCGCAAGGAAAATCAGGCACAATGTTACACACTCTGTTTTTGGTGGCAACAAATGAGAGAGATGCCACACACGCAGGACTGTCACTGAAGCACAAATGTAAATATTAATCTCCCACTGATTTGTTTTTTTTTGTTTTTTCAGGGAGACTTTAGAAAAAAAAATAATAGAATAAAATGATTTTTTAAGGAAGAATTTAGTAACCAAATAAAATAAAACGATTTTTTCAGGGAGAATTTAGAAAACAAATAAAACAAAAAATAGGCTTTCTATGGCCCACTGAGTGAGAGATGACGCACACAGGAGTCAGGAGTGGCACACAAGCCCAGATGCCAATATTTATCTCCCACTGATTGATTTAGTGATTTTTTCAGGTAGATTTTGGAACCCAAATCAAGCAAAAAAAATAATAGGCTTTCTATGGCCCACAATTGGAGAGAGAGAGAGAGAGATGGCACACCCAGGAGTCAAGACTGGCACACAAGCAGAAAGGGCAATATTAATCTCCCACTGATTTTTTTTTTTTTCAGGGAGACTTTAGAAAAAAAAAATTATAAAAAAAATGATTTTTTCAGGAAGAATTTAGAAACCAAATAAAATAAAATGATTTTTTCAGGGAGAATTTAGAAAACAAATAAAACAAAAAATAGGCTTTCTATGGCCCACTGAGTGAGAGATGACGCACACAGGAGTCAGGAGTGGCACACAAGCCCAGAGGCCAATATTGTTCTCCCAATGATTGATGTAGTGATTTTTTCAGGTAGATTTTGGAACCCAAATCAAGCTAAAAAAAATAATAGGCTTTCTATGGCCCACAATTGGAGAGAGAGAGAGAGATAGCACACCCAGGAGTCAAGACTGGCACACAAGCAGAAAGGGCAATATTAATCTCCCACTGATTTGATTTTTTTTTTTTTTTCAGGGAGACTTTAGAAAAAAAAAATAATAAAAAAAATGATTTTTTCAGGAAGAATTTAGAAACCAAATAAAATAAAATGATTTTTTCAGGGAGAATTTAGAAAACAAATAAAACAAAAAATAGGCTTTCTATGGCCCACTGAGTGAGAGATGACGCACACAGGAGTCAGGAGTGGCACACAAGCCCAGAGGCCAATATTGTTCTCCCAATGATTGATGTAGTGATTTTTTCAGGTAGATTTTGGAACCCAAATCAAGCTAAAAAAATAATAGGCTTTCTATGGCCCACAATTGGAGAGAGAGAGAGAGATGGCACACCCAGGAGTCAAGACTGGCACACAAGCAGAAAGGGCAATATTAATCTCCCACTGATTTGATTTTTTTTTTTTTTTCAGGGAGACTTTAGAAAAAAAAAATAATAAAAAAAAATGATTTTTTCAGGAAGAATTTAGAAACCAAATAAAATAAAACGATTTTTTCAGGGAGAATTTAGAAAACAAATAAAACAAAAAATAAGCTTTCTATGGCCCACTGAGTGAGAGATGACGCACACAGGAGTCAGGAGTGGCACACAAGCCCAGAGGCCAATATTTTTCTCCCACTGATTGATTTATTGATTTTTTCAGGTAGAATTTAGAACCCAAATCAACCAAAAAAATAAATAGGCTTTCTATGGCCCACTATTTGGCCGGCGTCACACACAGCGTAAAACAATACGGTCCGTATATTACGGCCGTAATACGCTGAAAAGTCCCGAAAAAAGTGGTCCGTAGCTCCTCCGTAGGCAGGGTGTGTCAGCGTTTTTTGCGCATGGCATCCTCCGTATGTAATCCGTATGGCAGCCGTACTGCGTGGTTTTCTCGCAGGCTAGCAAAACCAACATACCGCTATAGAAGTGATCCATGTGTCCCAAAAAGAAAAGAAAATATATATATACTGTCTATATATATATATATATATATATATATATGTCAGTAGACACATATATTAGAGAGAAAAGCCGGTAATTCAGTGCGGTGTACAGTAAAATCACACTGACAGCTTACAGTAGAATAGGTAGAATAAATGTGTACACATAGAATAGGTATATATATATATATATATGTCAGTGAGACACATATATGTATATATATTAATATTTATTCCAGCGCTATACAGCTTGAAAGCCGGTAATTCAATTACCGGCTTTTTCTTTCTCCTTCCTAAAACCCGACATGATTTGAGACATGGTTTACATACAGTAAACCATGTCTTCTCTCCATTTTTTTTGCAGATTCCACACTACTAATGTCAGTAGTGTGTATCTGCAAAATTTGGCCGTTCTAGCTCTTAAAATAAAGGGTTAAATGGCGGAAAAAATTGGCGTGGGCTCCCGCACAATTTTCTCCGCCAGAGTAGTAAAGCCAGTGACTGAGGGCAGATATTAATAGCCTGGAGAGGGTCCACGGTTATTGGCCCCCCCCTGGCTAAAAATATCTGCCCCCAGCCACCCCAGAAAAGGCACATCTGGAAGATGCGCCTATTCTGGCACTTGGCCACTCTCTTCCCATTCCCGTGTAGCGGTGGGATATGGGGTAATGAAGGGTTAATGCCACCTTGCTATTGTAAGGTGACATTAAGCCTAATTAATAATGGAGAGGCGTCAATTATGACACCTATCCATTATTAATCCAATTGTAGTGAAGGGTTAAATAAAACACAAACACATTATTTAAAATTATTTTAATGAAATAAAAACAATGGTTGTTGCAGTATTTTATTCAACGCCCAATCCAGTCACTGAAGACCCTCGTTCTGTGAGTAAAAAAACATAATAAACCAACAATATACTTACCCTCCGCAGATCTGTAACGTCCAACGATGTAAATCCTTCTGAAGGGGTTAAAACATTTTGCAGCAAGGAGCTGTGCTAATGCAGGCTGCTCCTCGCTGCAAAACCCCAGGGAATGAGGCTAAAAATAGATCAATGATCTATATTTAGCTTCATTTGCGGTGAGGCGCCCTCTGCTGGCTGTTCATAGATCGTGGGAAATTACTTAGAAAGCTCCCAGGCTTTCTAGGTAATTTCCCACGATCTATGAACAGCCAGCAGAGGGCGCCTCACCGCAAATGAAGCTAAATATAGATCATTGATCTATTTTTAGCCTCATTCCCTGGGGTTTTGCAGCGAGGAGCAGCCTGCATTAGCACAGCTCCTTGCTGCAAAATGTTTTAACCCCTTCAGAAGGATTTACATCGTTGGACGTTACAGATCTGCGGAGGGTAAGTATATTGTTGGTTTATTATGTTTTTTTACTCACAGAACGAGGGTCTTCAGTGACTGGATTGGGCGTTGAATAAAATACTGCAACAACCATTGTTTTTATTTCATTAAAATAATTTTAAATAATGTGTTTGTGTTTTATTTAACCCTTCACTACAATTGGATTAATAATGGATAGGTGTCATAATTGACGCCTCTCCATTATTAATTAGGCTTAATGTCACCTTACAATAGCAAGGTGGCATTAACCCTTCATTACCCCATATCCCACCGCTACACGGGAATGGGAAGAGAGTGGCCAAGTGCCAGAATAGGCGCATCTTCCAGATGTGCCTTTTCTGGGGTGGCTGGGGGCAGATATTTTTAGCCAGGGGGGGGCCAATAACCGTGGACCCTCTCCAGGCTATTAATATCTGCCCTCAGTCACTGGCTTTACTACTCTGGCGGAGAAAATTGTGCGGGAGCCCACGCCAATTTTTTCCGCCATTTAACCCTTTATTTTAAGAGCTAGAACGGCCAAATTTTGCAGATACACACTACTGACATTAGTAGTGTGGAATCTGCAAAAAAAATGGAGAGAAGACATGGTTTACTGTATGTAAACCATGTCTCAAATCATGTCGGGTTTTAGGAAGGAGAAAGAAAAAGCCGGTAATTGAATTACCGGCTTTCAAGCTGTATAGCGCTGGAATAAATATTAATATATATACATATATGTGTCTCACTGACATATATATATATATATATATACCTATTCTATGTGTACACATTTATTCTACCTATTCTACTGTAAGCTGTCAGTGTGATTTTACTGTACACCGCACTGAATTACCGGCTTTTCTCTCTAACAGCGCTGCGTATTTCTCGCAAGTCACACTGCTTGTCCGTGTGTAATCCGTATTTTTCACGCTTCCATAGACTTTCATTGGCGTATTTCTTGCGCAGTACGGTGACAAACGCAGCATGCTGCGATTTTGTACGGCCGCAGAAAGCCGTATAATACTGATCAGTAAAATACGGCAAATAGGAGCAGGGGCATAGAGAATAATTGTGCCGTATTTTTTGCGAGTTTTACGGACGTAGATTCTGCGCTCTTACGTCCGTAAAACTCGCATGTGTGACGGCGGCCTTTGTGAGAGAGATGGCACGCTCAGGACTGGCACACAAGCCCAGAGGCCAATATTAATCTCCCACTTTTTTTTTTTTTTTTTCAGGGAAAATTTATAAACCCAATAAAATAAATAATAAATAGGCTTTCTATGGCCCACTATCTGAGAGAGAGAGATGGCACGCTTAGGACTGGCACACAAGCCCAAAGGCCAATATTAATCTCCCTTTTTTTTTTCAGGGAGAATTTATAAAACAAAAAAAAAAATAAATAAATAGGCTTTCTATGGCCCACTATTTGTGAGAGAGATGGCACGCTCAGGACTGGCACACAAGCCCAGAGGCCAATAAAGGAAGTAACAAGAGGATTTGTGCTTTGAAAAAAGCAGTTGGTTTGCACAGCGGCGTACACACAGCAATGCAGCTATCAGGGAGCCTTCTAGGGCAGCCCAATGAGCTACAGTGCTGAGAAAAAAAAAATGTAGCTTCCACTATCCCTGCACACCGAAGGTGGTGTTGGACAGTGCAAATCGCTACAGGACAAGCGGTTTGGTGGTTAATGGACCCTGCCTAACGCTATCCCTGCTTCTGACGAAGCGGCAGCAACCTCTCCCTAAGCTCAGATCAGCAGCAGTAACATGGCGGTCGGCGGGAACGCCCCTTTATAGCCCCTGTGACGCCGCAGACAGCAAGCCAATCACTGCAATGCCCTTCTCTAAGATGGTGGGGACCAGGACCTATGTCATCACGCTGCCCACACTCTGCGTTTACCTTCATTGGCTGAGAAATGGCGCTTTTCGCGTCATTGAAACGCGACTTTGGCGCGAAAGTCGCGTACCGCATGGCCGACCCCGCACAGGGGTCGGATCGGGTTTCATGAAACCCGACTTTGCCAAAAGTCGGCGACTTTTGAAAATGAACGACCCGTTTCGCTCAACCCTAGTCACAACGATGTAACGCATACATGTGCAGAAGAAGTAAACCAGCAGCGGCATACCGGGCGATACGCGTGGGGCATCACGTCACCAGGTTGTACTTGTATGGGAGGTTTCTCCCGTTTATGTCTTGCGACCCAGTGATATTATTATGTATAGGTGACCTATCAGTTTGCCTTTTGGCTCGTTGCTGTTTATTGTCCTTTGGACAGTTTTTTGTGCTTGTCACCGTTTGCTTGCTTGGTGCCGTGGTTGCGGCCTTGCGAGTCATCTTGGCACTGTCCTATTGCTATCATATTTTTGCGTAACACCCCATGAGCCACTAGGTTTTTCTTGGGTCACTTTATTACACTGAGTCATTATATATGTTTCCTGTGTGTTCTTGATTGCGCATATATGTTTTTAATTATGTTTTTATTGTCTATGTTGTGTGTTTTTTGATCTGCTAATAAAATCAGCCTGTGTTATTTTATACATTTACTCATTTGATGGTGTGCGATTTTTTTGCAGTAATGCTTTCTCTTCTGGTTTATTAGTTCAGTTTTTTATTACTGTGATTGCACCCTTAGGATTTTCCTATATGGTATACAGCAGTGCGCCCAAGTTCTTTTGTTTTGCTGCAATTTCTATACTCACCTTATGGTGGGTGTTCTTTTTGGGCTGCACGCGTTCTATTTAGAATATATTTATGATTTTGTCGTGCAGGTTCATATATTGATTGCACGCGTTCTTTATTATTATTTTTTCTAGTTACTGGTTGTGGCCAGTCAGTGCCGTTGGTCATGGACTGGGAGGCTCGTGAAGCCGCAGGGTCAAACTTAAGGAGGGTCTGGACAAGTATGATCGTGAGGTCATGTCCAAGAAGAAGTCCAAATTTTTTAGAGATCGCAATGACTTCGACTCCAAAAGGGCATTTAAATGGAGACACCAGGGGAATAGGAGACAGGGCTTTCAGCCACCAAAAGCTGTGGATACTAAACAAATTGCTGTGACAGGAACAGCCGGCACGTCGGAGAGCGATTTTTTATCATCAGTAGAAAGCGATCCCGACACCGGACTCGAAGGGGGCGGAGGCGCCGTATTCCTGCCTCCACGGACCACGAGGTACGGGGGTCGCCGACCAACGTTCCAGAGGCCCTACAAGGCCCAATGCAATTAATGACCTCAGGATCTCGAATGGATTCTCCTACCCCCACTCAGGTACCTTCAGACACGTTACAGGTTGTTAACCTATTGTACCATGTTTTGTCTCCTAGTGAACTATCTGTACTACAACGGGGTTTAACTTTCTCCCCGGTTCATGAGCTTGATAAGTTTACGGTAGTTAAGGACCTATATTTATTTTGCAGACGTCTTCTATTACAGGTATTGCACAATAGACCACACATGGCTGAGGGACTTCAACAGACCGACCAGCAAGTATTCCGTGATCTCCTATAACTCCTGCAGAAAAACAGCCCTGACGATGGTAAGGACTCTCGCCTATTTAGAAATAAGTCTAAGGTAGCCCCACCGTTTTCCCTAGTCCCCGCTATTAGGGTGTTTTTTGAACTCACCAAACGAGAAATTGTTGCATTACGGCCCTGTACATCTGTTCTGGTCAATCTTAGTGGGAAAGAGAGGCAAGCCCTTAGAGACCTTAGGTCTAACAAAACCTTCCTAATAAAAGAAGCAGATAAAGGGGGTAATGTGGTCCTTTGGCCACACTCCCTTTATTTAGAAGAAGCACATCGTCAGCTTGCGAATGGTCGGTTCTACAGGAAACTTCCGTCAGACCCTACGGCTGTATTCGCAGGAAATGTTAGACATCTTTTGGAGAGGGCGAGCGATCTTGGAATCATCAGTCATCATGAGTTTGAATTCATGTGGGTGGAGGTCCCTATTACGGCAACTTTCTACATGCTGCCGAAGATCCATAAAGATCCACAGAGACCGCCTGGCCGACCCATTGTGGCCGGCATTGGCGGTCTCTGTGAAAAAGCATGCATGTATGTGGATCATTTCTTGCAGCCTCTGACCAGAAGTTTACCTTCATTTGTCCAAGATACATCACACTTCATCCGTATATGTCGGGAAGTGTCCTTACCTCCCAATTTTCTATTGGTTACGTGCGACATCGAGTCGCTCTATTCCAATATTAGCCATGATGATGGAATTACTGCCACCTTGCATTTTCTCGACCAATTGGGGCATTCGGATAGAATGCATGATTCCCTAGTGGTCGATCTGTTGGAGTTTATCATGAAGCACAGTTTCTTCCTGTTTGATAGGACTTACTACCTCCAGATCTCAGGGGTGGCCATGGGGGCGTGTTGTGCCCCGGCCGTCGCCAATCTCTTCCTAGGTTGGTGGGAGGCCACCATGGTTTACCCCTTGGAGGAGTTTAAGCGTCATGTCTGCCATTGGAGTCGATATATCGACGATATATTTTTCATTTGGACTGGCAGCATTGAGGAGTGTCATAATTTCATCAATTCTCTCAACAGGAATTCTCATAATATTGTGTTAACTTACTCTTTTTCTCCCACTGTAGTGACCTTCTTGGACCTGCAGGTTATGGTTAGAGATGGTTCTCTTTACACTAAATTATTTCGGAAGCCAACTGCAGCCAATAGTCTCCTGGATTATAGGAGTTTTCATCCTATGCATACCAGGAATGGGGTTCCTGTTGGACAGTTCCTGAGAACCAGAAGAAACTGTACTTCGGACGAAGACTTCCTTCAAGAAGCTCTCAGATTGACAAATCGTTTTCGACAAAGACATTATCCACAGAGAAGCATTTCTACAGCCTTCCAGCGGGCCAATGCACACACAGGAGTCGTTGCTGGTGCCTCATAACAAGGTACGGGACAATAAGCCGAGATTTGTTACCAACTTTAACAACAATTGGTCACAAATTAGAACCATTCTTCAAAAGCATTGGGGTATTCTTACCACTGACCTGTCTACCTCTAGGGTGGTGGGTGACCAACCACAACTCACAGCCAGAAGAGCGCCTAATTTTAGAGATCTCTTGACAAGTAACCATTACAAACGACAAACCATCAGGCTTAATCGGGGTACTGACCTTCATGGGTCGTTTGCATGTGGGAACTGCAACATCTGTCCACATATGTGTCCCACTAGAGGTCATTTTGTGAACCCCACCAATCAGAGTAGACATAGGTTATGTTCATATATCAATTGTAGAACGACCTTTGTTGTCTATGCCCTTATCTGCCCTTGCCAACGTGTTTACGTTGGCCAGACATCTCAGGAGTTACGGCGCAGAATACAGAAACACTTCTCTACCATCAATTTGGCACGCAGTGACTCCTTGAAGGGCAAAGTACTTACTCCGGTAGCATCCCATTTTTTGACCCAACATGATGGCCAGATCTCGGGTACCAAAGTCATCGGGTTGGACAGAGTACGTACATCTAGTAGGGGTGGTGCTTATAGACAATTACTCCTGCGTATGGAGGCGAGATGGATTTTTAACCTTGGTTCCATTACTCCCGTAGGTTTAAATGAAGAGTTGTTATTTACGGGATTCCTCGGATAAACACCCTTCCATGTGTTGGTCTACTGTTGATGGGCCTGGAAGAAGATGTACCTTCTATAACTCGGTTGATTATGGAAAACTGCCTCATTCCATCTTCCATTTGGAATCTGGTGTACACATCATCATCTTTTTGTCTGGACTATGGACTTTGTAGGCCTATTGGTTATTCTATTGGGGGCAGCCTCCCATGTGTAATTGTCCTATTTGGCGTTCTTGGAATTTCACCCTATGTATGGCATTTGCCTGATTTCATTCTGGATTCATCCAGGTCCCCATTCATCTTTAGTCCAGAGTGGCACTTTTACTCTATTCGCACAATATACTAGCTCAAGGGGTGCAACAGTGAAATATAATAACACAAAATATGGGTTTTGGATCATGGGGAGTGCTGTTTTTCAGCACTGCGCATATTTGGCCTTAATGGTCTTTCTCTTCCCCATTATCTTCACAGGTCATATGAGTCTTTGTATATTTCTTGACTAGTGCATAACTTTGCTAAGTATTAACTATTTATATGTCATGTTGTTTATTTACTATATCTATTATATCTTCTAATAAAGTTATGCTTTGGTACCATGGAGAATGCCTTATTACCTTTACTCATTATTTGGTATGAGAGCCCCCTATTTCAAGTGCATGTATGAATGCCCCCGGGGGATGTCTGGCTTTGTATAACTGGGTATATGTGCGTGTGTCTCTATTTTGGTACCATTATTTATATCTGTGTCTGAGATCTCAGGCAGGTCCTTATAAGCCTTTCCCAGTCCTACCAATTATATGCTTTCTTACATATGGTCAGACTTATATCGGTATAAATTGCAATACTGGGGCGGCTTCTGCCTTCCCCTGTCTTTTAGGTACTTGCAGTGAGGAATATATTTTGCTCCTCAGTGCATATACTTATCAGTGCATATACTTATCTTTTGCTACTCTAATGGTATAAGGCTCCTCTTGCAGCTATCTTTGCCCTTTGGGCTATGTGTCCCGGCCCCTGTGCATTGGGCTCCTTACATAGCACTTATGTACTTTCTCTTAGTTACTTTTGCCCCTTGTGCTATGGGCACCGGTCCCTGCGCACGCGCCTGGTCCCTTCCTTCATTGGCCATTATCGGCGCTTGCGCGGTATGCCGCTGCTGGTTTACTTCTTCTGCGCATGTATGCGCTACATGGTTGTGACACCATGGACCTACTTCTCACAGGTACCTGCTCCTTCTGTTCTTCCGGTCCGCCGCTGCTTGTTTGTCCTTCTGCGCATGTCTGCGCTGGGCCACTACAGCGTACGGACCTATTATTGCCCTGCACTGCCTTCCGCCGGTCTGCTACTGACTGCACACACCGGTACTCCATTAGCGATTTGGCTTACAGTACTTAAGGTTGGTGAATGGTTCAGCACACATCTCCCCTGACGAAGCCTGGTTCGCCGGGCGATACGCGTGGGGCATCACGTCACCAGATTGTACTTGTATGGGAGGTTTCTCCCGTTTATGTTTTGCGACCCAGTGATATTATTATGTATAGGTGACCTATCAGTTTGCCTTTTGGCTCGTTGCTGTTTATTCTCCTTTGGACAGTTTTTTGTGCTTGTCACCGTTTGCTTGCTTGGTGCCGTGGTTGTGGCCTTGCGAGTCATCTTGTCACTGTCCTATTGCTATCATATTTTTGCGTAACACCCCATGAGCCACTAGGTTTTTCTTGGGTCACTTTATTACACTGAGTCATTATATATGTTTCCTGTGTGTTCTTGATGGCGCATATATGTTTTTAATTATGTTTATATTGTCTATGTTGTGTGTTTTTTGATCTGATAATAAAATCAGCCTGTGTTATTTTATACATTTATTCATTTGATGGTGTGCGATTTTTTTGCAGTAATGCTTTCTCTTCTGGTTTATTAGTTCATTATACAGTATTGAGCATCATGTGGGGTCATTATACACTATGGAGCATCATGTGTGACCATTATACAGTATGGAGCATCATGTGTGGCCATTATACAGTATTGATCATCATGTGGGGTCATTATACAGTATGGAGCATCATGTGTGGCCAATGGCCATTATACAGTATTGAGCATCATGCATGACCCTTACACCGTATTGAGCATCATGTGTGGCCATTATACAGTATGGAGCACTGTGTGGCCATTATACAGTATGGAGCATCATGTGTGGCCATTATACAGTATGGAGCACTGTGTGGCCATTATACAGTATGGAACATCATATAGGGCCATTATACAGTATGTGGAGAACTGCGTAGCCATTATACAGTATGGAGCATCATGTGTGGCCATTATACAGTATTGAGCATCATGTGTGGGCATTATACAGTATGGAGCACTGTGTGGCCATATTTTTGGGGGGTTTTAATTATTGTATATGAAACAGTGTGATCAGCAGTGCTAAATGGATGTGGTTGGGACTTGGATATGGGTGTGACTAGTTGTGAAATGGGTGTGGTCAGAGGCGTGGCCTAAAATTTGCTGCGGCGCACGTAGTGCACCGCAACCTTTATACCTTTTTCCCTTCTTCAAAAGTTGGGAGGTATGGCACCGCATTTCCCAGATCACAGCAAGTACCGCAAATCCCATAGGGAATAAATGAAACCAAACGCAGTGTTGCCGTAAGTGATCCGTTACGTGGAAGATGCAGGAAAACTGCCCGATCTGCTGCAAAAGGCTACTTTCACAACAGCGATTCTTGCCAAAGTCACTGCCGATAGTGTCATACTCACCAAAGGGGGAGGCAGCACTAAAAGTGCCTAGGGCAGCAGAAACTCTAAATACGGCCCACAGGCCTGCACTTACTTTCAGTTATCTACCTGTTACTATCTTTAAATGTTTCTAACAATAGTAGTCTACAAAGCTGATATATGTGCCACCTGAGTATGGTTGAGCAGAAAAGCAGTTTGATATGTTGCTTAAGGTATCAGGATTTCCAGCATAGCAGGTTTACACCATTTCCTCACCCTCCTTGTTAAGGTTGGCGGAACGCACCGAGTATAAATATATGTAATAATAGATGCATTTGCAACCCGGGGTCCACTGTGCAGGAGAGGAACCTGCTGCTAGTAATTGGCGGCGCTATATGGCGGCATTAGCAAACTCTGTTACTTCCCAGAAGCACTAAGATAGGGAAACGCTGTGCTCTGTTAACTTCACAGAGGAACACGGCTACCAAACAGAGCAAAACTGTGGTCATGCAGTCAGCATAGCACACAAACAACTCCTCACCGGAGGTGCTGGAATTCTAGGGGCTTATTTCAGCCAACCCTGACCTCAAGCAAACATGACCACACAGTAGCAAGGCTCAAAACAATGGTTGATACTAGCGCATGGCCGTGCAGCCATGCAAACCTTTTATAGCTGTAGCAGACAACGAGTTTCATGGTGGTCCAATAGGAGTTGCTACAGGACCTGAGCATGTGACCCCAGACCTTTGATGGGAGGTCATCCCGTGGGCATGCTCAGTATGGGAAAAGCGGGACTTAGTCCCAGAAAGACCTGCTCACTGCTGAACATTGCTGGCTACAATGACAGATCCTGGATGGGCAGTAGTAAACAGTTGTCCAGTATCAGCCTGAGCTAGACGCTGGGACCGACGTCTCCGCTGAGCAGGCTCCACTGCGACTGGAGGAGAATGGGAGACCGCAGCAGACATGGTTCGAGATTTCCCCCGTGCAGCGGCAGGAATTCAACACCTAACACCTCCTCATCTTAGTTAAAAGGTACCTTCACACATAACGATATCGTTGCAACGTCACGCTTTTTGTGATGTAGCAACAATCCCGCTATCTCGTTATGTGTGACAGCGACCAACGATCAGGCCCCTGCTGGGAGATCGTTGGTCGTTGGGAAATGATCAGGACCTATTTTTGGTCGCTGATCACCCGCTTTCATCGCTGGATCGGCGTGTGTGACGCCGATCCAGCGATGTGTTCACTTGTAACCAGGGTAAATATCGGGTTACTAAGTGCAGGGCCGCGCTTAGTAACCCGATATTTATCCTGGTTACCATTGTAAAAGTAAAAAAAAAAACAGTACATACTCACATTCCGATGTCTGTCACGTCCCCCGCCATCAGCTTCCCTGCACTGACTGTCAGCGCCGGCCGTAAAGCAGAGCACAGCGGTGACGTCACCGCTGTGCTCTGCTTTACGGCCGACGCTGACACAGTCAGTGCAGGAAGCTGACGGTGGGGGACGTGACAGACATCGGAATGTGAGTATGTACTGTTTTTTTTTTACTTTTACCATGGTAACCAGGATAAATATCGGGTTACTAAGCACGGCCATGCACTTAGTGACCCGATGTTTACCCTGGTTACCCGGGGACTTCGGCATCGTTGAAGACAGTTTCAATGATGCCGAAGTCGTTCCCCTGATCGTTGGTCGCTGGAGAGAGCTGTCTGTGTGACAGCTCCCCAGCGACCACACAACGACTTACCAACGATCACGGCCAGGTGGTATCGCTGGTCGTGATCGTTGGTAAGTCATTTAGTGTAACGGTACCTTAAGCTTAAACTCAAAGCTGTGAATGCTGACCCAGACCTTGATACCTCATGCATAGCCAATGGCTGACTGCTGCTGTTCCATTATCAAAGTTCTTCTGTGAATCAATTGATGCCACTTGACCTGGTGTCTGCCCTTAATTTTTGGAAATGTTTGAACTCCAAGTTGGATCTCCTTCATAGATGTTGTCTGAACTTGGCAGGGCTCTGAGAGCACTTGACCTACACCTGTCTCTCATCCACCTGTTACTGATCAATTTTTAAGCTAGAAATGCTGGTCCAAGCCTTGTCCCAGGCACTGCCCCATGCATCCATGCTGCGCAATTATACTTTTTGTACTCTGGGTCAATTGATGCCACTTTTCCTGGTGTCTGCCCCTAATTTGAGCTGATTAGATAGCATTTTGTCCCCCCCTGAAGGTATTGACTATGCACATGATTTTGCATCCCATTGAATTCAATGGGGTTTGGATATGTTCAGTGAACATCGTGATGTTGGCTGAACTGAACCTTGAAAGGTTCGCTCATTTCTACTAAGCAGTGACTGAAGCGGTGCTGAAGCAATGCCAGCTGTGCATCTATGATTGTAAGCCCGAGGCTGCCGGCAGGAATAAAATCCATTCTGTCACAGTGCTACCGCAACTGAGAGGAGCCAGAAGAATGCAGAGTCTGCTTGCTCCTACTCCTGCTCTGAAAAGAAGCACTTCACCTTCTTTTTAAATGGTGTTTATTTCTTTTGGCAGAACAGAGGTTAATCAGCCATGTTGCAAGCTCTGGGAGTCTAAGCTCTCAGCTGAGATTGGTTAGCCACTCCTATCAATCCCTTATATACTCTGGGTCCTGAATCTAACCTCTATTGGAAGGCCAGAGTTTGTAGTCATATCAGTACAACCTATATTTGAGACGTGTATTCCATCTATATGTACATTATTATATTATTACCCTGTTATGGGTGTACATTTCAAGTTTACTTTTAATTGCTTTTAATGCATTTTTTGGCTTTTGAATATTTCAATAAATATTGTTATTTACACGGTGGTCCCTCAGTTATGGCATTTTTCTTTTCCTCTTTTTTCACTATGGTCACACAGAATCCTATATATTGGAACTATCTGACTACTTGCAGCAGCAGGAGCAGCCTATCTGCGCTGTTACACTGACAAAATGGCCAAAAAGCAACATATCCACTTTTTATATGGAGAGGAACATTTGACTTCGGTAGCCAATGACAGAAGCCCTTGTGTCTGGATGTTGTGGATGGTTTTTGCACACTGATTGGCTTCTGGAATCTCCAAACATTAAATTAATTAAAAAAAAATACAGTCTGCCACTACTCTGACCTCTCCCCATCGCCCATCTCATCAAACATGTCCCCCAACTCATCATACAGCACTACTATCCTAGCTTTAGTCCTAACAAAAGCATTAGTGGAAACTCGATCATTTACCGAACTTTGGCTGAATTTTGCCAATTTTGAGGAAAATGCTCGGGTATCCAAACATGAATTCAAGTGTGCAACATATGGGCTGAATTTGAGATTGTCAAACATTTGCTTAACAAGTTCGCTCATCTCTACTGCTCAGTACATAGTAACATTAATACTGAATTGACTGTCAGTCCCTGTGATTAGTAGGCTATAGTGGAAGAGATGTTGATCCCTATTATACTATTTCTAGTCTACTTTTGTGAAATCGATGCCACTTCAGTTGTGTCAACCCCTAATATTTTGAAATTTGAACACTCCTGGTTTGGTGTCCATGTGATGAGTAGGCTGTAGTGAAAGAGATGTCGATCCCTATTATACTATTTCTAGTCTACTTTTGTGAAATTGATGCCACTTTGGTGGTGTCTGCCAATAATTTCTGGAAATGTGGAGAGTCCTGACTGGGTCTCTCCTTCTGCTAGGTTGGCTGTAGTGAAAGAGATTTTGTTCTCTATTATCCTATTTCTACTCTGGTGAAATTGATGCCACTTTAGTCTTGTCAGGCCATAATTTTTGGAAATTTGAACACTCCTGGTTGGGTATCCATGTGATCGGTTGGCTGTAGTGGAAGAGATGTCGATCCCTATTATACTATTTCTACTCTTGTGAAATTGATGCCACTTTGGTGTTGTCTCCATCTAATTGTTTGAAATGTGAACACACCTGATTGGATCTCTCCATATGCTGGGTTGGCTGTACTGGATGAGATGTCGATCCCTATTATACTATTTTTACTCTTATGAAAATGATGCCACTTTGTTGGTGTCTCTCACGAATTTTTGTAAATGTGTAGACTCCTGGTTGAGTCTCTTTCATGCTTGTTGCCTGTAGAAATAAGCTTCCAAAACCATCAGGCTTCCATTTCCTTTAAGTCAACTACCCTATTTACTATCCTTAGATATTTTTGACAATAGTAGTCTACAAAAATGACATTTGTGCCACCTGAGTGTGGTTGAGCACGAAAACAGGATGAGGTGTTGCATGTGGTGTCAGGGGTCTCAGCACAGCAAGCCTACACTGATCCTTCACCCATCTCATTTTAGTTTGAAGTTCAATTCAAAACTTTAAATGCTGGTCCAGACCCCGATACCTCACGCAAGGCTGATTGCTTCCGTGCCATGCTACAATTTGTACTGTGGGTGATTTGAGGCCACTATCCTGGTCTCTCTTCCTAATTTGATGTGTTTTGGCAGCTTTTGTGCCCATTTAAAGGTTTTGTGCATGTGTTTGGTTTTGCCTTCCATTGAATTGAAAGGTGTTCGGTTATGTTTAGCGAATGTTCGACAAATAAATCAACAAATATTGCAAATTCGGAGATCATAATCTGAACCAATCATTGAAATATTCGCTCATCTCTGATTGACTCTCTCCATCTGCTGGGCTGGCTGTAGTGGAAGATGTATCAGTCCCTATTATAGTATTTTTAGTCTGGCGAAATTGATGTCACTTCAGTCGTGTCAGGACCTAATCTTTCGAAATGGGAACACTGCTGGTTGGATGTCCATGTGATAGTTTGGAAGAGATGTTGTTCCGTATTATACTATTTCTACTCTTGTGATATTGATGCCACTTTGGTGGTGTCTGCCAATAATTTCTGGAAATGTGGAGAGTCTTGATTGGGTCTCTCC
The DNA here is from genome assembly GCF_032444005.1 of Ranitomeya imitator. Taxonomy (NCBI): domain Eukaryota; kingdom Metazoa; phylum Chordata; class Amphibia; order Anura; family Dendrobatidae; genus Ranitomeya; species Ranitomeya imitator. Next base: position 240,531,667 of record NC_091282.1, read on the forward strand.
ATCTGCTGGGTTGGCTGTAGTGAAAGAGATATCGTTCTCTATTATACTATTTTCACTCTGCTGAAATTGATGCCACTTCAGTGGTATCAGCCCCTAATTCTTGGAAATTTGAACACTCCTAGTTGGGTGTCCATATGATGGGTTGGCTGTAGTGGAACAGATGTCGATCCCTATTATACCATTTCTACCATTGTGAAATTGATGCCACTTTGGTGGCATCTGAAAAGAACTTCTGGAAATGTAGAGAGTTCTGGTTGGGTCTCCTTCATGCATGTAGCCTATAGCATTAGGCCTCCAAGACCATCAGGCCTCACCCCCATTGACGTCAACTACCCATATTACTATCCTCGTATTTGTCTGACAATAGTAATCTACGAAACTGATATTTGTGCCACCTGAGTGTGGCTGAGCATGAAAGCTGATTGAGCTGTTGCATGTGGTATTAGGGCTCCCAGCACAGTAGGCCTACACTGATCCCTCACCCACCTCATCTTAGTTTGACTTTCAATTCAAAGCTGTAAATGCTGACCCAGACCCCAATACCTTATTCCTGGCTGATTGCTGCCGTGCCATGCTACAATTTGTATTGTGGGTGAACTGAGGCCACTTTCCTGGTGTCTGTCCCTCATTTGATGTGTTTTGGCACTTTTGGGCTAGTTTGAAGGTGTTGTGCATGCGTTTGTTTTTGCCTCCCATTGACTTGAATGGCATTCGGTTATGTTTACGGCGAATATTCTACAAATAAATTGGTGAATATTGCAAATCATAATCCAAACCGGTTATTGAAATATTCGCTCATTCTAGTCCTGACCATAGGCTCATATTTCCTGGATGACCCATTCAAAGGTTGCATTCTGTGAATGGATGATGAACTAAGCTGTTGCATTTTAAATAACTTGTGTCTTCCCCTCTCCATTCCTTCCTCTCCATATACATACAATAGAAATTTTTTCCTTATAGTTACCCACTATCTGCCAGCTCTTTGAAGATGCCATTTTTGACACAACTAGCATGCTGCCAAGATGCTGTAAGATGCGCCAATTATGGTACTTGGCCTCTCTCTCCCATTTCCCTGTAGCAGTGGCATATGGGGTAATAAGGGGTTAATGTCACCTTGCTATTATAAAGTGACATTAAGCCCAGTTAATAATGGAGAGGTGTCAATAAGACACCTATCCATTATTAATCCAATAGTATGAAAGGGTTAAAAAAAATACACATTAAGAATAAAGTCTTTTAATGAAATAACTAAGCACACAGGTTTTCCATCTTTATTACACTCCCAACCCAAGCAAAGCCCTCGTTCTCCTGTAAAAAATCCAAAATAAAAAAGCAACAATATCCCATACCTATCTGCTGTACAGTCAAGTCCCATACTGCAATCCATCTCAAGGGGTTAAAAAAATTTACAACCGGGAGCGTTGCTAATGCTACAGCCCTGTTGTAAACCACTGTGTAATGAATAAAAAGCTGCCTGTGCAGCCTCCCCGCCTGATTGGAAATGAACTCTGTAGCATGGGAACATTTCTGAACTTTTTCCCACGCTGCTGTGTTCACTTCAGGTCAGGCTGTGAGTCTGCGCATGCTCAGTGGTGTCAGCGGTAGTGAATGAGGCTGCGCAGCAACCCCGCGTGACCTGAGGTGCGATTGATGAGATTGATGTGAACTATTTCAGCTCTGATGTAATAGATTGAAAATAAAATTACACTTACTGGTAAATTGGTTTCTAAGAACCCTCCAGGACAGCACCACAGGAGGTTGCCTCCCCATCCTAATTAGGGACAGGAAACACAAGAGGTTTAAACAGCTCCACCCTTCACTCCATCCTCAGTGTTTTCCTAAAGGACCACACACACTATAAATGCTCTAAATATTTATTAACACCAAGGAGTCAAATAATTGTAAAAACAAAAATAGGAGGGGAACTATCCGTGCTGTCATGGAGGGTTCCTAAAAAACTGAATTAACGGTAAATGTATTTCCATTTCTCTAATCTTCTCCATGACAGCACCACAGGAGAAATACCAAAAAATAACCTTCGGGAGGTACAATAGCCTGGACGACTTTCCTGCCAAAGGCTAAATCTTTTATAGACATTAAATCTAATCTACAGTATAGTGTTTGATAAAGGTATGAACTTAGGACCAGGTGGCAGTTCTGCAGATTTGCTTAATGGGTGCACTAGCACTTTTGGCCCAGGACACAGACATAGCTCTGGAGGAATGAGCTTTCAACGATTCAGGAGGAGACAGGTCTTGGCTTTTATATGACTCTATGATCTCTTTCTTGATCCAATTTGACAGGGAACTTTTACAAGCTTTTTTCCCTTTATTTTGTCTTCAATACTGAACAAAAAGGTTCTGCTCCTTCCTCTAAGATTCCATTTGTTTCAAATAGTAGAGGATAGTTCTCCGAACAGCTAAATAATTAAATTCCATTTCTCTAATGTCTGTTGTCTGAAGGAAGGAATATTTCTTGAGACATATGGAAATCAGTTGTCACTTTTCATAGGAAGGAAAGGTCTAGTGGGAGTACTACCCTGCCTTCCCAGATCCTCAGATAGGATTCCGCAATTGATAGTGACTGGATCTCACCTACTCTCCTCGTTGCTGTTATGGCTACCAGGAAAGCCACTTCCCAGATTTAGTTAGACACTTTAGTGCCGTTGTCAGCTCCCAAGATGGAATTACATTAGATTTCCTTGGGCGTACTCTAAAAGCTGCTTTCATAAACCTCTTTAATTTATCCATCAGTGATTTGCCAAGTTTTGCTTAAAGAAGGAATTTAGGGCTGACACCTGGACTTTTAGGGTACTAGGCTTTAACCCTTTTGATAGACTTTCCTGAAAAAGGCCAATATCATGGCTATGTCATGACTAAATGGATCAAGGGGATTAAAGTCACACCATGATATAAAGGTTTCCATATCTTACCATAGATGGCATTTGTGATGTTTGCTGCTTTTTTGCAGGACATGAATGACTATCTAAGAGATCTATAGATTTCAGAATTGAGGCTCCAGAAGCAAGCCTGTCAGGCATAAGCTCTGGGGGCCTGGATGATATATCAGATCTTAATGCAGAAGGTCATGGTTTTGAGGAAGGATAAAAGGATCTTCTGCTTACAGAATGTTTAATGCTTCAAATCAGCTACATCTTAGCCACAGAGTAGTGATCAGAATATTTTTGACTCTCTTTGTTTTGATCTTTTGCAATGTCGTTGGTAGCAAGGGAATCGGAGGGAATGCATAGGTCAACCTAAACTTCCAAGTATGGGAAAATGCATCTACCTTTGACAGAGCCTCGTTTGGATTTAGGGAGAAGTAACAATCCATGCCCCAGGATTTACATCAGTTCTGCTTCAGAAGTCTGCCTGAATATTATCAGATCCCTTTAGGTGAAGGGTCAACCAGGACAAGAGGTGATGTTCTGCCCAACAGAAAATTATTGCAGTGACTTCTCACAGGTTCCCATATTTTGTGCTCCCTTGATGCCGCAGGTGAGACACCATAGTCATATTGTCTGAATAAAATCTGACATGTGTTTACTGTGGCATAGATTTTGCTGATCTGAGAGCTTCTACCACAGCTCTTAATTTTCGGTAATTTGAGATCTGTCCATCCTTGTCTTTTGGGTCTGCCCATCCTTGTCTTTTGGCCAGACACCTTGGAAGGTGACCTGAGATATAACTGCTCCCCAAACCGTCTTTCCAGCATCTGTTGCTACTGATGAAATGGGTTGCTAAATCCATGATATTCCTTTCACCATATTCTCTGGGTTGAGCCATAAACTGAATGATGCTTTTACACGATAAGGTTAGTGTATTCTTCTACAGAGTGAACTTGGAGTTCTGTCCGAGTGAGAATGAAGTTTTGTAGAACTTTTGTATGAGCCTTAGCCAAGGGAACTGCTTGGATGCATGCTGTCATAGACCCCAGGACTGACATTGTGAATCTTATAGACACTGTCTTTTGTTTCCTTAGGATGCAAATTTCTGATTTTACATACAGCTTTTTGGTTACCGGAAGAGAGGAGATCTGATCCTGACAATTTAGGAGGATCTCTAAGAAGACTTTCTTGATAGAAGGAGTCAGGTCTGATTTTACTTGATTTTGACCCAACCTAAGGATGGCAGGCCACAGCCCTCCCAGGAAATCTCTTCAGCCCTATGGACAGGAAAAAACTGAGGATGGAGAGAAGGGTTGGGCTATTTAAATCTCTGGTGTTTCCTATCTCTGGTAAGGATGGAGAGGCAACCTCCTGTGGTGATGTTGTGGAGAGGATTAGAGAAAATAAGTATGATAGTGTCAGTCTGTGTGTACTAATTGAAATATTCAAGTGGCAATACAGCTACAACAGTTCCCTATTTATCACTTGAATATTTCAAGATAAGGTTAGGAAAAACAAAAAATGTACAGTTTACAAGCACGCCGTGCCTCTGAGCTCTGCAAACCTACTCGCCTCATCAAACTTTTGCCAAACGCTCATGAATTACCACCATTATTGTTACAATAGTGCTGAAAATACTTTTGTGGTAACGTAAATATTTTCCAGCACTTTTTAATGAATGTTACAGATTTTTCCCAATTTTATAATATTTTGCCCGTGTTTCCTATCATGAATCCAAATGTGCCATATTCGTGCCGAATTTATGTTTGGCGATCGTCTTCCGAACAAATTCACTCATCACTACTGGTGACATCACTACAGAATAGGGCGGCAGTTTTTGAATTGTCCGAGGCTTCATCCAGCGTGACTGGCTGGAATACTGAGCACTAATACCACCACATACTTTGGCTTGATCTACACACGTCTCCCAACATAGAGGTATTACACTCACAAATTGGAGCGGGACTCTTTGGACTTACACCTTCAGGTCTGATAGCAGCCTTTATTTTACTTATATCACCTCGACACTTTAGCACATATCCTCTGATCTATATACACTGCACAAAAAAATAAAGGGAACACTTAAACAACAAAATATAACTCCAAGTAAATCAAACTTCTGTGAAATCAAACTGTTCACTTAGGAAGCAGCACTGTTTGACAATCAATTTCACATGCTGTTGTGCAAATATAATAGACAGCGGATGGAAATTATTGACAATTATCAAGACACACTCAATGAAGGAGTGGTTCTGCAGGTGGGGACCACAGACCCCATCTCAGTACCAATGCTTTCTGGCTGATGTTTTGGTCTTTTTTGAATGTTAGTTGTGCTTTCACACTCATGGTGGCATGAGACGGACTCTACAACCCACACAAGTGGCTCAGGTAGTGCAGCTAATCCAGGATGGCACATCAATGCGAGCTGTGGCATTGACAGGTCAGTGACCCGTAGAAGCGCCAGGAGGGCGCGAAACGGCCATCGTCAGGCCTGCCGCACTCTTTACACCTGTACCCCCGGCTGTGAAGATTTTTAACATGAATCAATAAAGATACCTGTCTTGGAAGGATCGGTGAGTGCTGCTTTTCTATATCTTCATTGGATGGACTAAATTATAGGCCCCACGGAGATCCAGTTTAGAAAAAATCTTGGCATGCCGTACTCTCTCCAATAACTCAGGGATCAATGCCAATGGATAACGGTTTCTAATAGTGACCTTATTGATTTTCCGATAATCTATGCAGGGTCTAAGAGATCCATCTTTTTTCTTCACAAAGAAGATGGGTGCACCTGCAGGAGATGAAGAGTGGCGTATGAAGCCCTTGGCTAGATTTTCGTCAATATAGTCCTTCAAAGCCTTAAGTTCGGGTCCTGCCAGAGGATAGATCTTACCAAAGGGTATTCCCGCTCCGGTCAATAATTCAATTGGACAGTCGTACGGACGGTGAGGGGGAAGCTGATCTGCATTCTTCTTATCACATACATCCGCATACTCCCTGTATATGGCTGGTAGTTCAGAGACTGACGTGGGTCTCTTAGGAACCGAACAAGCTGAAACTACTGGACCCATCAGTTTCTCTGGAAAGTGCAGCTCCTTGGTCTCCCAGTTAATCGTAGGGTTCTGAGCCTGCAGCCACGGTAGCCCTAGAATAATGGGGAAGTGGGGAGAAGAGATGAGCATAAAAGACAGCCTCTCCTGATGATCTTTACCCATAAGGACCTTCAAAGGCTCTGTTTCCTGATCCACTGGTCCAGAGCTTAGCAGGGAACCATCCACAGTCTCCATCTGTATTGGAGTAGCCTTCTTCACTGAACATATCCCATGTTTCTGAGCAAAGAAGATGTCCATAAAATTACCACTTGCCCCTGAGTCAATCATAGCAGAGCTAGACACCCAGACCAAGCCTACCCAGAGTTTGATGGGAAGAAAGCATTGAGAGTTGTTCTTCTTATGGCTCAGCTGGGACACTGCTGAGGAAACTTGAAAAACTGCCGCATTTACACAGTCATCAGAATCAGAAATAACACAGTTTAAGTCTGAGAAATCAACATCTATCACTGCAGATCTTTCTGGGGCCTGAGGTTCGGATATGACTGATCTCCTTTTGCAACACTCACAGTGAATGACTGCTGCAGTAGTCTTACGAGAACGGCTGGAGCAGTTTATTATGAAATGTCCTAACTTACCGAAATAGAAACATAGATTTTCTTTTAGGCGATGTTCTTTGCGTGCATCACTTACTCGTCTCTGTAAAGAGTCCACCTGCATGGGTTCAGGTTCTAGTTCCCATGTGATCTTGCTCAAAGGTTCCCTAGCTAGGGAGGAAGGTAGGAAATGGTTAATTCGATTACTTTCAGACCATCTCTCCTGTCTACGTTCAGTAAGGCTACGTTCACACTAGCGTTGTGCGCCGCTACGTCGGCGACGCAACGCACAACGCACGCAAAAACGCAGCAAAACGCACGCAAAAACGCTGCGTTTTGCGACGCATGCATCGCAGAACGCAACAAAAAAAAACGCATGGGTCCCCCATGTTAAATATAGGGGCGTATGACGCATGCGTCGCCGCTGCGTCGCCCGACGCAAACTAGCATAACGCTAGCGTGAACGCCGCCTAAGACGGGCATCAATACGAATTCAGTAGTTAATAATGTCTCCTAATGCAGTGGGAGGGTCAGCATGAGCAAATTCATCCTTAATCATGGGAGACAACCCTTTCCGGAAAATAGATTTTTTTGGCAGAACTGTCCCAAGTGGTATCGAAGGCCCATCTCTTGAAATCCAGGGCATATTCGGCTACTGAGCGCTTACCCTGGTGCAACGTCAACATGGCTGCTTCAGCTGTTGCACCTCGGTTAGGGTCATCAAACACCTGCCCCATGGCTGAAATGAAAGCATCAAGATTATTCAAACATTCATCCTCAGTCTCAATCAGAGGGTTTGCCCACATTAGAGCTTTGTTAGAGAGCAGCATGAATATAGTAAGCACTTTGGATCGTTCTGAGGTAAATTGTGAAGCATGTGCAGAGAAAAACAGTTTGCATTGGTTAATAAACCCTCTGAATTTTTCACGTTCGCCACCAAAACGTAAAGGAGGTAACTTGGGAATCCCAGAACCTGGGGGTAGGGATGGTGCCTGGACTCATTCCTCCAGAGCCTCAATCCTGGCTCGTAAATCCTGAGTATTTTGTCCGAAGACTTGCAGATTGTGATTGTTAAGATCCTGTAGACTTGCAAAGCGGGTCTTTAAAGCCTGTATATCTGCAAGGATTGTATCGGTGACTTCACACAATTCCTTTACGCGAGCCTCCTCTTCCATCCTTTAAGGCAGAAGTGCTGGAAAAGGAAAAAGGCACAAAATAGGGTTTACCCGTGGTAACACACCTGACTGGAAAGAAGGGAATGTGCTCACCTGAATTGGTTGTGAGAAGTCACAACCATTGTCATCACAGAATGTATAAATTAATATCTTCCTAGATCCTCTATGGCAGAAATGCTGGAAGAGAAACAAGTGCGCACAATAGTGTTTACCTGCGGTAAAAAACCTGGCTGAAAAAGAAGGGAATGCGCTCACCTGGAATGGTTGTGAGAAGTCACAACTAGGGTTGAGCGACTTTTACTTTTTTAGGGTCGAGTCGGGTTTTGCGAAACCCGACTATCTCAAAAGTCGAGTCGAGTGAAATCGGCCGATTATTGCGTAAAGTCGGGGTCGGGATCGACCGAAACACGAAACCCAATGCAAGTCAATGGGAGAGCATAGTCGGCAGTGAGTGGAGGCCAGGAAAACACCTACAGTGCCCATTTTAATGGCAAAAATATCCATTCTTGGTACTGAAGCTTGTCAATCTTAATTTACCTTATAATAATATTTAGGCATTGGACATTGGGGGTCATTTGGCTAAAGTTGTGGGGGGGTATGGTGGTATTTAGTGGGCCCAGGACACGTGGACCATGTCACGGCAGTGGAGCAGAGAGAGGTAAGTATTTCAACTTTGCAGGTGCTGTGATCCTGAGCAAGCAGGGGGTCCCACTTGTTCGCATTGGCACTGGCACAGGGCCCCTCAAAATACGGCGGTGTGTTTGCACGGCGGGGGCGCCTCCTACTGGCAGCGACACTTTTGCGTACTATGAGCGGCCCTTTGCCAGTGACGTCGCCAACGAGTATCCCCCCCCACCTGATGAAGGAACCTGCACTTTCATCTGCACCTTCCTCTTTGTCCCCGTGTAAGGTGGTATAGTATGCTGGAAGGGGAACCTCACTTTTAGGAGGGTCAGAATCTGGCTGTGTAGCGTGCAAGGGGAATGTAGCAGTCTGGGTCAATGTACCAGCAGAGTCATGTAGCACTGGCTGGGCAATGGGCAGGATGAGGAGGAAACACAGATATAGTCCAAAATACAAAAGTAGGCTAAAAGCAGTTCAAAATTGTTAACCGGACTAAACAGGCGGCATTGCTTTGTTCAGTGGAGGACAACTGCAATGAGAGGCTGACACAGTGAGTAGGCCCAAATCAGTAAGTAGTCTAAATGCAGTTCAAAATTGGTAACAGTAGTAAACAGGCGGCACTGCTTTGTTCAGTGGAGGAGAAAAGCAAGGAGCGGCAGACACCGTTAGTAGGCCCCAACCCAACTAGTAGGCCAAATGCAGTGTAATATTAACAACTACTTAATGAGAGCCTGAAAATGGAAGTTCAGGAAAGGAAACCAGGAGAACAGCAAGGAGCGGCAGACACCGTTAGTAGGCCCCAACCAAACTAGTAGCCCCAGTGCAGTTGTTCCATTTAACAAATATTTAACAAGAGCCTGAAGATAGAAGCTCAGGAAAGGCAACCAGGAGAACACCTTGGAGCGGCAGACACTGTTAGTAGACCCCAACCAAGCTAGTAGCCCCACTGCAGTTTTAAAATTGCGATAGGCTGAAAACCTGATAATTGCAGGTCCTTTTTTTTAAGAGGACAGCTGTATTGAGTGGCGCAGCCAGACACTGCTAGTAGGCCTTACACCACAAAATTGGCTCGATGCAGGTTTAAAAAAGGTTACATGGGTACACGGTCAGCATTGGTGTGGTCAGTGGAGGACAATTGGAAGGAGGGACCGCAGACAGACTTAGTAGGCCAAAAATAAAAAAAGGTGGCTCTATGCACTTTTAAATAGGATCCAGGGGTACACAGGCAGCATTGGTGTGGTCAGTGGAGGACTATTGGAAGGAGGGACCGCAGACAGAGTTAGTAGGCCTAACATAAAAAAAGGTGGCTCAATGCAGTTTTAATTATCTTGCAGGAGTACACAGGCAGCATTGGTGTTGTCAGTGGAGGACTATTGGAAGGAGGGACTGCAGACAGACTTAGTAGGCCTAAAATAAAAAAGGTGGCTCTATGCACTTTTAAATAGCATCCAGGGGTACACAGGCAGCATTGGTGTGGTCAGTGGAGGACTATTGGAAGGAGGGACCGCAGACAGACTTAGTAGGCCTAAAATAAAAAAAAAGGTGGCTCAATGCAGTTTCAATTTTCTTTCAGGGGTACACAGGCAGCATTGGTGTGGTCAGCGGAGGACTATTGGAAGGAGTGACTGACACAGTTAGTACTCCAAAAGAATACATGTTAATGTCTCGCAAAAAACCAAACCCCCCCAAAAAGGGTGGCATACTTAGGTACAGGGGTGGGCTCCTCTGCTGACTTTCAGACATTGTTATTTGGCGCAAAGTATTTACTGGTGTAAATGTAGGACAGGGCCACTGAATATTTTAAGTAGCATCATACATGTCAACAAATTGGTATTGTCAGTGCCAGGCATTGAAGGATTTCACTGCATAGACTAAACAGCGGTGGAGAAGTGACAGATAATTTTGCAAGTGGTAGAGCACAGTTTGAGCTTGGGGGTTGGGGGGCACTCTCTCGTGCCCGGCGGTACTGGCCAAAGGCCCCTCATGTTACAAAGGTGTGTCTGACGTTGGGTGCGCGCCACCACCGCCAGAGACACTTCATTGTACTATGAGGGACCCGGTGACAGTGCCGTCGACCAAAAGTGGGCACACCCACCTCTTCAGAAAAAAAAGGCACTCTCACGGGTGCTTTTGCCAAGTGGCGAGACCACGGCCCCATGGGGGGACTCAGCCCATTTAGGGAGGTGTAAAAGTGTCGTATGCTGGACATACAGCAGCTGCAAATGGCAAAATTGGAACACTCAGTAAGACCAGTCCAAAAGCAAGACCTTTTAAAGGAAAGCTAGGTGTCAGCCGGGAAAGGTGGGGCAAAATAATTAGAAATCCATGAGTGGTTCATTTTAATGAAGGCTAGATCATCAACATTTTGGGTAGCCAGACAAGTCCTTTTTTCAGTCAGTATTGAACCAGCAGCACTGAATACTCTTTCTGATAGCACACTAGCTGCTGGGCAAGCGAGCTCCTGCAATGCATATTCGGACAATTCAGGCCAGGTGTCTATTTTGGATGCCCAGTAATCAAATTGGAATGATGGGTGAGGGAGAACATCGATAGGGGAGGAAAAATAGTTAGTAACCATACTGGACAAATGTTGTCTTCTGTCACTTTGAATTGATGCTGCAGTACATGTCCTGTCTGCGGTCATTGCGAAATCACTCCACAACCTGGTCAGAAAACCCCTCTGTCCAACGCCACTTCTGATTTGTGCACCTCAAACATCTCTGCCCTGTTGCCCCCTGCAGCTCGTGTGAGAACCATCAACGGCGCTGTGTGCTGGGAATGCCTGAATCAAATGGTCAGCAAGAGTTGTTTGTTAGGTTGGCAATATTTGTTCAAGGTTCTCATGTGGCATGATGTTTTGCAGTTTACCCTTATAGCGTGGATCTAGGAGGCAGGCCAACCAGTAATCATCATCGGTCATCATTTTTATAATGCGGTGGTCCCCTTTTAGGATACGCAAGTCATAATCCGCCATGTGGGCCAATGTTCCAGTTGTCAATTCACTGCTTGTGCTGGGTTGAGGAACACTTTCGGGCAAATCAACGTCACTTGCCTCCCTCAAAAACCCTGAACCTGGCCTTGCAATGCCACCAGTTTATATTGCCCCCTGAGAAGCTTCCTCATCCAAAAAAATACTCATCCCCATCATCCTCCTCGTCCTCCTCCTCTTCGCCTGCCACCTCGTCCAGTAGACTTCCCTGACCAGACAATGGCTGACTGTCATCATGGCTTCCCTCGTCCTCGGCTGCAGACGCCTGCTCCTTTATGTGCGTCAAACTTTGCATCAGCAGACGCATTAGGGGGATGCTCATGCTTATTATGGCGTTGTCTGCACTAACCAGCCATGTGCATTCCTCAAAACACTGAAGGACTTGACAGAGGTCTTGTAGCTTCGGCCACTGCACACCTGACAACTCCATGTCTGCCATCCAACTGCCTGCCCGTGTATGTGTATCCTCCCACAAATACATAACAGCACGCCTCTGTTCGCACAGTCTCTGAAGCATGTGCAGTGTTGAGTTCCCCCTTGTTGCAACGTTGATGATTAGGCGATGCTGTGGAAGCTTCAAAGATTGCTGATGGTTCTGCATACGGCTGGAGTGTACGGGCGAACGGCGGATGTGCGAGCAAAGTCTGTGCACCTTCAGGAGCAGGTCGAGTAACCCCGGATAACTTTTCAGGAAGCACTGCACCACCAGGTTTAAGGTGTGAGCCAGGCAAGGAATGTGTTTCAGTTGTGAAAGGGCTATGGCAGCCATAAAATTCCTTCCGTTATCACTCACAAACTTGCTTGCTTCAAGGTGTACACTGCCCAGCCATGACTGAGTTTCTTACTGCAAGAACTTGGACAGAACTTCCGCGGTGTGTCTGTTGTCGCCCAAACACTTCATTGCCAATACAGTCTGCTGATGCTTACCACTAGCTGTTCCATAATGGGACACCTCGTGTGCAACAGTGGCAGCTGCGGATGGAGTGGTCGTGCGACTGCGGTCTGTGGACGAGCTGTCGCTTCTGCTGGAGGACGAGGAGGAGGAGGAGGAATGGGGCCAACGCCTACAGCCAACTGTTTCCTAGACCACGGGCTAGGCACAACTGTCCCAATAATGCTGTCCCCTGTGGACCTGGCATCCACCACATTAACCCAGTGTGCAGTGATGGACACGTAACGCCCCTGGCCATGCCTACTGGTTCATGCATCTGTTGTCAGGTGCACCTTTCTACTCACAGATTGCCTAAGTGCATGGACAATGTGGTCTTTTACGTGCTGGTGGTGGGCTGGGATGTCTTTTCTCGAAAAGAAGTGTCGACTGGGTAGCTCGTAGCGTGGTACAGCATAGTCCATCAGGGCTTTGAAAGCTTTGCTTTCAACTATCCGGTAGGGCATCATCTCTAACGAGATTAGTCTAGCAATGTGGGCGTTCAAACCCTGTGTACGTGGATGAGAGCATGAGTACTTCCTTTTCCTAACGAGAGTCTCTTGTAGGGTGAGCTGGACTGGAGAGCTGCATATGGTGGTACTAGTGGGGGTGCCGGTGGACATGGCAGACTGAGAGAGGGTTGGTGATGGTATTCTTGCTGTTGGCCTACATACAGTGTTTCCTACCAAGAACCTGGTGATTCCCTGACTGCTTTGGCCTTGAGACAAAACCTCCACATTTGCTGCAGGTGGTGTGGTAAACGTTGGGCTTACAGTGAGGGAAGGGATCTAGCGTTGCTGACTAGCTTCATTGTGAGGGGGTGCAACAACGGTAAGGGACGTTTGGTAGTTAGTCCAGGCTTGCAAGTGCATGATGTTTAAATGTCTACCCATGCAACTTGTATTTAGACTTTTAACATTCTGACCTCTGCTGAAGGTCCTTGAGCATTTCTTAGAGATGACTTTGCACTGATTATTTGGATGTTGGTTAAAAAAATGCCAGACTGCACTCTTCCTACTATTGGATACCTTTTCAGGCATAGCACACTGAGCTACTTTAGCTGGATGGTCACGCTGTCCTACAACTGGTTTTGGTTTAGCCACACGTTTTTGGCCAGATACGGCCCTGCCAGATGGAACCTGTTGTGATGTTGATGCCTACTGCGGCTCCTCCTCCTCCGCTTCAGAGCTACTGCCGGCTGCACCCTGTTCCCCCAATAGCTGCCAATCAGTGTCAAGAACTGGGTCATCTATGACCTCCTCTTCTATGTCCTGTGCACCTTCCTCTGTGTCACCATGTAAGCCGGTGCTATAGCATTCGTGACGGGGCTCCATAGTCTCATCTGGGTCAGATTCTGGATCAGTACACTGCGAGGGCAATGTTGTGATCTGAGTCAAAGGAACAGCATAAGAATCTGGCTGTGGCTGTGCATCTGTGCACTCCATGTCCTGTTAACAATTTCCCTTTCTAACCCAGGAACGGTATGTGTAAAGAGCTCCATGGAGTAACCCGTTGTGTCGCCTGACGCATCCTTCTCTGTTGTTCTGGGTGAAGAATGCAAGGAAGCGACTTGTCCCTGACCGGGAACATCCACTGATGACACGCTGCTTTTACATTTTGCAGTTTCCGAAGAGGAGGCAAAAGAGCTAGAGACAGAGTCAGCAACGGAAGCCAAAACTTGTTCCTGCTGCTCCGGCTTTAAAAGCGGTTTTCCTACTCCCAGAAAAGGGAGCGTTCGAGGCCTTGTGTTGCCAGATGATGACGGTAGCTGAACAACTCGAGACTTAGGTGCTATATTGCTTTTCCCACGACCACCTGATGCTCCACCACTAGGGTTGAGCGACCTTGACCTTTTTAGAGTCGAGTCGTGTTTCGCGAAACCCGACTATCTTAGAAGTCGAGTCGAGTGGAATCGGCCGATTATGGCGAAAAGTCGGGTATCGCCCGAAACACGAAACCCAATGCAAGTCAATGGGGGAGCATAGTCGGCAGTGAGTGGAGGCCAGGAAAACACCTACACTGCCCATTTTAATGGCAAAAACATCCATTCTTGTTACAGAAGCTTGTCAATCGTAATTTAGCTTATAATAATTGGAAGGCATTTGAAATTGGGGGTCATTTGGCTAAAGTTGTGGGGGGTAGGGCTGGTTCAAGTAATTAGTGGGCCCAGTAAATCTGGACCACGTCACGGCAGTGGAGCAGGGAGAGGTAAGTATTTCAACTTTGCAAGTGCTGTGATCCTGAGCAAGCAGGGGGGGCCCACTCGTTGGCATTGGCACTGGCACAGGGCCCCTCAAAGTACAGCGGTGTGTTTGCACGGCGGGGGCGCCTCCCACCGGCAGCAACACTTTTGCGTACTATGAGAGGCCCTGTGCCAGTGACGTCGCCAACTAGTATTCCTCCCCCCACCTGATGAAGGAACCTGCACTTTCATCTGCACCTTCCTCTTTGTCCCCGTGTAAGGTGGTATGGTATGCGGGAAGAGGAACCTGACTTTCAGCAGGGTCACAATCTTGCTGTGTAGCGTGCACGGGGAATTTTGCGTTATGGGTCAATGTACCAGCAGACTCATCTATCACTGGCTGGGCAATGGGCAGGATGAGGAGGAAACACAGATATAGGCCCAAAGAATAAAGTTGGCTAAATGCAGTTCAAAATTGGTAACACAGGACTAACCAGGGGGCATTGCAGTGGAGGACAACTGGAATGAGAGGCTGACACAGAGAGTAGGCCCAAATCAGTAAGTAGTCGAAATGCAGTTCAAAATTGGCAACCGTAGTAAACAGGCGGCACAGCTTTGTTCAGTGGAGGAGAACAGCAAGGAGTGGCAGACACCGATAGTAGGCCCCAACCCAACTAGTAGGCCAAATGCAGTTGTTCCATTTAACCACAATTTAATGAGAGCCTGAAGATAGAAGCTCAAGAAAGGCAACCTGGAGAACACCTTGGAGTGGAACACACCATCTCTCTACACCCCATACCCAATTTGTAGGCCTAATGCAGCGTAGTTTCCAACAACTACTAAACGAGAGCATGAAGATCGAAGCAATGGAGAGGAAACCTGGGGAACACCTTGGAGTGGAACACACCATCTCTCTACACCCCATACCCAATTTGTAGGCCTAATGCAGCGTAGTTTCCAACAACTACTAAACGAGAGCATGAAGATCGAAGCAATGGAGAGGAAACCTGGGGAACACCTTGGAGTGGAACACACCATCTCTCTACACCCCATACCCAATTTGTAGGCCTAATGCAGTGTAGTTTTCTACAACTACTAAACGAGAGTCGGAAGACCGAAGCAATGTGGACGAAACCTGGAGAACACCTTGGAGTGTAACACACCATCTCTCTACACCTCATACCCAATTTATAGGCCTAATGCAGTGTAGTTTCCAACAACTACTAAACGAGAGCATGAAGATCGAAGCAATGGAGAGGAAACCTGGGGAACACCTTGGAGTGGAACACACCATCTCTCTACACCCCATACCCAATTTGTAGGCCTAATGCAGTGTAGTTTCCAACAACTACTAAACGAGAGCCAGAAGATCGAAGCAATGGAGAGGAAACCTGGGGAACACCTTGGAGTGGAACACACCATCTCTCTACACCCCATACCCAATTTGTAGGCCTAATGCAGTGTAGTTTCCAACAACTACTAAACGAGAGCCAGAAGATCGAAGCACAGGAAAGGCAACCTGGAGAACACCTTGGAGTGGAACACACCATCTCTCTACACCCCATACCCAATTTGTAGGCCTAATGCAGTGTAGTTTCCAACAACTACTAAACGAGAGCATGAAGATCGAAGCAATGGAGAGGAAACCTGGGGAACACCTTGGAGTGGAACACACCATCTCTCTACACCCCATACCCAATTTGTAGGCCTAATGCAGTGTAGTTTCCAACAACTACTAAACGAGAGCCAGAAGATCGAAGCTCAGGAAAGGCAACCTGGAGAACACCTTGGAGTGGAACACACCATCTCTCTACACCCCATACCCAATTTGTAGGCCTAATGCAGTGTAGTTTCCAACAACTACTAAACGAGAGCCAGAAGATCGAAGCTCAGGAAAGGCAACCTGGAGAACACCTTGGAGTGGAACACACCATCTCTCTACACCCCATACCCAATTTGTAGGCCTAATGCAGTGTAGTTTCCAACAACTACTAAACGAGAGCATGAAGATCGAAGCAATGGAGAGGAAACCTGGGGAACACCTTGGAGTGGAACACACCATCTCTCTACACCCCATACCCAATTTGTAGGCCTAATGCAGCGTAGTTTCCAACAACTACTAAACGAGAGCATGAAGATCGAAGCAATGGAGAGGAAACCTGGGGAACACCTTGGAGTGGAACACACCATCTCTCTACACCCCATACCCAATTTGTAGGCCTAATGCAGTGTAGTTTCCAACAACTACTAAACGAGAGCATGAAGATCGAAGCATTGGCGAGGAAACCTGGGGAACACCTTGGAGTGGAACACACCATCTCTCTACACCCCATACCCAATTTGTAGGCCTAATGCAGCGTAGTTTCCAACAACTACTAAACGAGAGCATGAAGATCGAAGCAATGGAGAGGAAACCTGGGGAACACCTTGGAGTGGAACACACCATCTCTCTACACCCCATACCCAATTTGTAGGCCTAATGCAGTGTAGTTTTCTACAACTACTAAACGAGAGTCGGAAGACCGAAGCAATGTGGACGAAACCTGGAGAACACCTTGGAGTGTAACACACCATCTCTCTACACCCCATACCCAATTTATAGGCCTAATGCAGTGTAGTTTCCAACAACTACTAAACGAGAGCATGAAGATCGAAGCAATGGAGAGGAAACCTGGGGAACACCTTGGAGTGGAACACACCATCTCTCTACACCCCATACCCAATTTGTAGGCCTAATGCAGTGTAGTTTCCAACAACTACTAAACGAGAGCCAGAAGATCGAAGCAATGGAGAGGAAACCTGGGGAACACCTTGGAGTGGAACACACCATCTCTCTACACCCCATACCCAATTTGTAGGCCTAATGCAGTGTAGTTTCCAACAACTACTAAACGAGAGCCAGAAGATCGAAGCACAGGAAAGGCAACCTGGAGAACACCTTGGAGTGGAACACACCATCTCTCTACACCCCATACCCAATTTGTAGGCCTAATGCAGTGTAGTTTCCAACAACTACTAAACGAGAGCATGAAGATCGAAGCAATGGAGAGGAAACCTGGGGAACACCTTGGAGTGGAACACACCATCTCTCTACACCCCATACCCAATTTGTAGGCCTAATGCAGTGTAGTTTCCAACAACTACTAAACGAGAGCCAGAAGATCGAAGCTCAGGAAAGGCAACCTGGAGAACACCTTGGAGTGGAACACACCATCTCTCTACACCCCATACCCAATTTGTAGGCCTAATGCAGTGTAGTTTCCAACAACTACTAAACGAGAGCATGAAGATCGAAGTAATGGAGAGGAAACCTGGGGAACACCTTGGAGTGGAACACACCATCTCTCTACACCCCATACCCAATTTGTAGGCCTAATGCAGCGTAGTTTCCAACAACTACTAAACGAGAGCATGAAGATCCAAGGAATGGAGAGGAAACCTGGGGAACACCTTGGAGTGGAACACACCATCTCTCTACACCCCATACCCAATTTGTAGGCCTAATGCAGTGTAGTTTCCAACAACTACTAAACGAGAGCATGAAGATCGAAGCATTGGCGAGGAAACCTGGGGAACACCTTGGAGTGGAACACACCATCTCTCTACACCCCATACCCAATTTGTAGGCCTAATGCAGCGTAGTTTCCAACAACTACTAAACGAGAGCATGAAGATCGAAGCAATGGAGAGGAAACCTGGGGAACACCTTGGAGTGGAACACACCATCTCTCTACACCCCATACCCAATTTGTAGGCCTAATGCAGTGTAGTTTCCAACAACTACTAAACGAGAGCATGAAGATCGAAGCATTGGCGAGGAAACCTGGGGAACACCTTGGAGTGGAACACACCATCTCTCTACACCCCATACCCAATTTGTAGGCCTAATGCAGCGTAGTTTCCAACAACTACTAAACGAGAGCATGAAGATCGAAGCAATGGAGAGGAAACCTGGGGAACACCTTGGAGTGGAACACACCATCTCTCTACACCCCATACCCAATTTGTAGGCCTAATGCAGTGTAGTTTTCTACAACTACTAAACGAGAGTCGGAAGACTGAAGCAATGTGGACGAAACCTGGGGAACACCTTGGAGTGTAACACACCATCTCTCTACACTCCATACCCAATTTGTAGGCCCAATGCAGCGTAGTTTCCAACAACTACTAAACGAGAGCATGAAGATCGAAGCAATGGAGAGGAAACCTGGAGAACACCTTGGAGTGGAACACACCATCTCTCTACACCCCATACCCAATTTGTAGGCCTAATGCAGCGTAGTTTCCAACAACTACTAAACGAGAGCATTAAAATCGAAGCAATGGCGAGGAAACCTGGGGCACACCTTGGGGAGGCAGACACTGTTAGTAGGCCCTACCAAAGTTGTACCCCCAATGCAGTTTTAAAATTCCTAGAGGCTGAAAACAAGACTATTGACGCTCAGCTTTTTTCAAAGGAACACAGTTGAATTGAGTGGCGCAGACAGACACAGGTAGTAGGACTTAAACCAAAAATGTGGCTCACTGCAGCTTAAAAAAGTTACAGGGGTACACAAGCAGCAGTGCTCTGGGCAGTGGAGGACAATTTCAATAGTGGACCGCAGACAGACTTTGTACGCCTACTATTAAAAAAAGGATGCTCTATGCAATTAAAAATATGTTCCAGGGGTCCACGGGCAGCAGTGGTGTGGTCAGTGGACGAGTACTGGAAGGAGGGACCGCAGACAGGCGTAGTAGGCCTAACATAACAAAATTAGGCTGTAGACACTGTAAAATTGGTTCCAGGGGTACACGGGCAGCAGTGGTGTGGTCAGCGGTGCCCTAGATGCAGTGTTTCCTACTACGAAACTGGTGATTACAAGACCCTGACTGCTTTGGCCTGGCAAAGAAACCTGCACAGATACTGCAGGTGGTGCGGAAAATGGTGGCCCTACACTGCCGGAAGGGATTTTGCGTTGATGACTAGCTTCATTGGCCGAGGGTGCAACAACCTTAAGGGACGTTTGGTAGTTAGTCCAAGCTTGCAAATGCATGGTGGTTAAATGTCTATGCAACTTGTATTGAGACTTTTCAGATTCTGCCCTCTGCTTAAGGTAGTTGAACATTTTTGACAGATGACTTTGCGCTGATCAATTGGATGTTGTTTAAAAAAATGCCAGACTGCACTCTTTCTAGCATCGGATACCTTTTCAGGCATTGCAGACTGAGCTTTAACCGGATGGCCACGCTGTCCTCCAACAGGTTTTGGCTTTGCCACGCGTTTTGGGCAAGATACAGGCCCGGCAGATGGAACCTGTTGCGATGTTGATGCCTGCTGCGGCCCCTCCTCCTCCGCTTCAGAACTGCTGCCGCCTGCACCCTGTTCCCCCAATGGCTGCCAATCGGGGTCAAGAACTGGGTCATCTATTACCTCTTCTTGTAGCTCGTGTGCAACTTCGTCTGTGTCACCGTGTCGGTCGGTGGTATAGCGTTCGTGATGGGGCAACATAATCTCATCAGCGCCTGATTCTTGATCATTACCCTGCGAGGGCAATGTTGTGATCTGAGTCAAAGGACCAGCATAGTAGTCTGGCTGTGGCTGTGCATCAGTGCACTCCATGTCAGATTCAACTTGTAATGGGCATGGACTGTTAACTGCTTCACTTTCTAAGCCAGGGACGGTATGTGTAAAGAGCTCCATGGAGTAACCCGTTGTGTCGCCTGCTGCATTCTTCTCTGTTGTTGTTTTTGCTGAAGAGGACAAGGAAGCGACTTGTCCCTGACCGTGAACATCCACTAACGACGCGCAGCTTTTACATTTACCAGTTTCACGAGAGGAGGCAAAAGAGCTAGAGGCTGAGTCAGCAAGATAAGCCAAAACTTGCTCTTGCTGCTCCGGCTTTAAAAGCGGTTTTCCTACTCCCAGAAAAGGGAGCGTTCGAGGCCTTGTGTAGCCAGACGACGAACCTGGCTCCACAGCTCCAGACTTAGGTGCAATATTTTTTTTCCCACGACCACCTGATGCTCCACCACTACCACTACCCTCATTACCAGCTGACAATGAACGCCCCCGGCCACGACCTCTTCCACCAGACTTCCTCATTGTTTTAAAAACGTAACCAAACTAACGGTATTTGTTGCTGTCACACAACTTACACGGTGAGCTATAACTTCAGTATGATTTAGCTACCCCTTTACAGGTGGGTGAGACCACAACGAAAATCAGGCACAATGTTACACACTCTGTGTTTGGTGGCACCAAATGAGAGAGATGCCACACACGCAGGACTGTCACTGAAGCACAAATGTAAATATTAATCTCCCACTGTTTTTTTTTTTTTTTCAGGGAGACTTTAGAAACAAAATAAAATAAAATGACTTTTTCTGGAAGAATTTAGAAACCAAATAACATAAAATAATTTTTCCAATGACAATTTAGAAACCAAATTAAAAAAAAAAAAAAAAAAAAGGCTTTCTATGCCCCACTGAGTGAGAGATGCCACACACAGGAGTCCGGAGTGGCACACAAGCCCAGAGGCCAATATTTTTCTCCCACTGATTGACTTAGTGATTTTTTCAGGTAGATTTTGGAACCCAAATCAAGCTAAAAAAATAATAGGCATTCTATGGCCCACAATTGGAGAGAGAGAGAGAGATGGCACACCCAGGAGTCAAGACTGGCACACACGCAGAAAGGGCAATATTAATCTCCCACTGATTTTTTTTTTTTCTTCAGGGAGACTTTAGAAAAAAAAAATAGAATAAAATGATTTTTTCAGGAAGAATTTAGAAACCAAATAAAATAAAATGATTTTTTCAGGGAGAATTTAGAAAACAAATAAAACAAAAAATAGGCTTTCTATGGCCCACTGAGTGAGAGATGACGCACACAGGAGTCAGGAGTGGCACACAAGCCCAGAGGCCAATATTTATCTCCCACTGATTGATTTAGTGATTTTTTCAGGTAGATTTTGGAACCCAAATCAAGCTAAAAAAATAATAGGCTTTCTATGGCCCACAATTGGAGAGAGAGAGAGAGATGGCACACCCAGGAGTCAAGACTGGCACACAAGCAGAAAGGGCAATATTAATCTCCCACTGATTTTTTTTTTTTTTTTCAGGGAGACTTTAGAAAAAAAAAATAATAAAAAAAAATGATTTTTTCAGGAAGAATTTAGAAACCAAATAAAATAAAATGATTTTTTCAGGGAGAATTTATAAAACCAAAAAAAATAAAATAAATAGGCTTTCTATGGCCCACTATTTGTGAGAGAGATGGCACGCTCAGGACTGGCACACAAGCCCAGAGGCCAATATTAATCTCCCACTTTTTTTTTTTTTTTTCAGGGAAAATTTATAAACCCAATAAATGAAATAATAAATAGGCTTTCTATGGCCCACTATCTGAGAGAGAGAGATGGCACGCTTAGGACTGGCACACAAGCCCAAAGGCCAATATTAATCTCCCTTTTTTTTTTCAGGGAGAATTTATAAAACCAAAAAATAAAAAATAAATAGGCTTTCTATGTCCCACTATTTGTGAGAGAGATGGCACGCTCAGGACTGGCACACAAGCCCAGAGGCCAATATTAATCTCCCACTTTTTTTTTTTTTTTTCAGGGAAAATTTATAAACCCAATAAAAAAAATAATAAATAGGCTTTCTATGGCCCACTATCTGAGAGAGAGAGATGGCACGCTTAGGACTGGCACACAAGCCCAAAGGCCAATATTAATCTCCCTTTTTTTTTTCAGGGAGAATTTAGAACCCAAATAAAGCAAAAAAATAAATAGGCATTCTATGGCCCACTGACTGAGAGATGGCACACACAGGAGTCAGGAGTGGCACACAAGCCCTGAGGCCAATATTTTTCTCTCACTGATTGATGTAGTGATTTTTTCAGGTAGATTTTAGAACCCAAATCAAGCAAAAAAATAAATAGGCATTCTATGGCCCACTGAGTGAGAGATGGCACAGACAGGGGTGGCACTCTAGCAGAAATGCCAATCTTAATCTCCCACAAAAAAAAAAAAAAAAAGGAACTGTCCTTCAATTACTATCTCCCTGCAGTAATCTCAGCCAGGTATGGCAGGCAGCAATAAGGAGTGGACTGATGCACAAATTAAATAAAAAGTGTGGACAAACAAACAAGATAGCTGTGCAGAAAGGAAGGAACAAGAGGATTTGTGCTTTGAAAAAAGCAGTTGGTTTGCACAGCGGCGTACACACAGCAATGCAGCTATCAGGGAGCCTTCTAGGGCAGCCCAATGAGCTACAGCGCTGAGGAAAAAAAAAAATGTAGCTTCCACTGTCCCTGCACACCGAAGGTGGTGTTGGACAGTGCAAATCGCTGCAGCACAAGCGGTTTGGTGGTTAATGGACCCTGCCTAACGCTATCCCTGCTTCTGACGAAGCGGCAGCAACCTCTCCCTAAGCTCAGATCAGCAGCAGTAAGATGGCGGTCGGCAGGAACGCCCCTTTATAGCCCCTGTGACGCCGCAGACAGCAAGCCAATCACTGCAATGCCCTTCTCTAAGATGATGGGGACCAGGACCTATGTTATCACGCTGCCCACACTCTGCGTTTACCTTCATTGGCTGAGAAATGGCGCTTTTCGCGTCATTGAAACGCGACTTTGGCGCGAAAGTCGCGTACCGCATGGCCGACCCCGCACAGGGGTCGGATCGGGTTTCATGAAACCTGACTTTGCCAAAAGTCGGCGACTTTTGAAAATGAACGACCCGTTTCGCTCAACCCTATCCACCACCACTACCATCATTACCAGCTGGCAATGACCGCCCATGGCCACGACCTTTTCCACCAGACTTCCTCATTCTTGGAAATATGAAACCAAACTTACAAACGTTATTTGGTATTGTAAAACCTGTTACAAGGTGGACGCAAAATTGTTGTGAATTTAAATCTCCCTTTATAGGTTTGTGAGAGTGCAGGGAAAATCAGGCCCACTGTATTACAGTACACAGTTTCAGTGGCACACAGTGGCTGACAGATATGCCACTAACAGGACTGACGCAGATGCACAGATTTGCAAATATTAATCTCCCCTTCTTTTTTGGGGGGGATGGGAGACTAGTGAATCAATCCTGCCCACAGTTTTACAGTAGTGTTTCAGTGGCAGACAGTGGCTGACAGATATGCCACTAACAGGACTGACGCAGATGCACAGATTTGCCAATATTAATCTCCCCTTCTTTTTTGGGGGGGATGGGAGACTAGTGAATCAATCTGGCTCACAGTTTTACAGTAGTGTTTCAGTGGCAGACAGTGGCTGACAGATACGCCACTAACAGGACTGACACAGGTGCATAGATTTGCCAATATTAATGTCCCCTTCATTTTTGGGGGGATGGGAGACTAGTGAATCAATCTGGCCCACAGTTTTACAGTAGTGTTTCAGTGGCAGACAGTGGCTTACAGATATGCCATTAACAGGACTGACGCAGATGCACAGATTTGCCAATATTAATCTCCCCTTCTTTTTTGGGGGGGATGGGAGACTAGTGAATCAATCTGGCCCACAGTTTTACAGTAGTGTTTCAGTGGCAGACAGAATGACAGACCGATACCACAGACTGGACTGGCACAGATGCACAGATTTGGGAATATTAATCTCCCCTTTTTGTTTTTATATGGAAGACTAGTGAATAAATCTCGCCCACTGTTTTACAGTATTGTTTCTGTGGCAGAAAATGACTGACAGATACAACAGACTGGACTGGCACAGATGCACTGATTGGCAATATAAATCTCCCTTTTTAGGTGTGGGACAGTGCAGAAAAATACAGGCCCACTGTTTCACACTACACAGTTTCAGGGGCAGAAAGTGGCTTGAAGATATATATATATATATATATATATATATATATATATATATATAAAAGGGACCGTACTACAATTACTATCTCCCTACAGTAATCTCAGAAAAGTATGGCAGGCAGCAATAAAAAGGACTGCTGCACACAAATGTGTGGACAAACAAACAAGATAGCTGTGCAGAAAGAAAGGAACAACAGGACTTGTGCTTTGAAAAAAGCAGTTGGCTTGCACAGCCGCGTACAAACAGCAATGCAGCTATCAGGGAGCCTTATAAGGCAGCCTAATAAGCTACCGAGCTGATGAACTGAAATCTAGCCTCCACTGTCCCTGCAAGGAAAAGGTGGTGTTGGACAGTGGAAATCGCTACAGCACAAGCGGTTTGGGGGTTTATATTCCCTGCCTAACGCTATCCCTGCTTCTGACGAAGCGGCAGCAACCTCTCCCTATGCTCAGATCAGCAGCAGTAAGATGACGGTCGGCGTGCACGACCCTTTATAGCCCCTGTGACGCCGCAGAAAGCAAGCCAATCACTGCCATGCCCTTCTCTAAGATGGTGGGGACCGAGAACCATGTCATCACTCTGCGTCCTCTTTCATTGGCTGAGAAATGGCGCTGAACGCGTCATATGAAACGCGACTTTGGCGCGAAGGTCGCGTACCGCATGGCCGACCCCACACAGGGATCGGGTCGGGTTTCATGAAACCCGACTTTGCCAAAAGTCGGCGACTTATAAAAATGACCAATCCGTTTCGCTCAACCCTAGTCACAACCACTGTCATCACAGAAGGTATAAACAGATACACGGTCCACAGCAGACTCGGCGTCCTCAGACCCAGCAGACACTAAAGTAGGCTTCTGAATCTTGTAATGTTTTGTACACATTTATTTAGAGTTTGTAAATACACATGTACACATTACACATATTTAGAGTCTTGTGCTTGGGTGTGAGGAAGACACAGGAGACACAGGTTTAGTTCGGACTTGCTTGTATTACTTCATACAAGTATGCCACAGAGAAACAGGTTTTACATCATTACAGGTACAGAGGCAGGAGACACTGCGGGCAACACAGCAGACCAGAGTAAACCTTAAGTTCAGCAATAAGACAAAGCAGGTTCAGAGTCTCTCTGTTACTTCCCTGGTAAA
Source organism: Ranitomeya imitator (assembly GCF_032444005.1). Classification (NCBI taxonomy): domain Eukaryota; kingdom Metazoa; phylum Chordata; class Amphibia; order Anura; family Dendrobatidae; genus Ranitomeya; species Ranitomeya imitator. Next base: position 240,557,060 of record NC_091282.1, read on the forward strand.
TGTTGTTTAGCATGCAGCAGAGTTTCAGTGTCCACAAGTGTCCCAGAGATCCACAGTAGGAGATGGCTGGATTACTAAGTCCAAGACTTCCATGAGCAGATAACAGGCTGACTGCAGAAATGATTCAGAAGCACTGATTGAACAGCTGAGGCTGCTTAAAAAGGCAAGAGGCAGGGAACAGGACGGAAACATAGAAGCTAGAAACTCCATAATGACTCAGGGCAAAGTAGCTGCAGCAAGACAAAGCAAAATGGCTGACGGAAAAGCCAGGTTACAAAAACAGAAAATCACAGCAGATATAGCAAAGAGACTGAGAACCTTACAATGCCAGACCTCATGTGGCTGGAGCGTGTGAGCAGTTCCTGCAAGATGAAGGCATTGAAGCTATGGACTGGCCAGCCCATTCCCCAGATCTGAATCCGATTGAACACATCTGGGACATGATGTCTTGCAACATCCATCAACGTCACATTGCACCACAGACTGTCCAGGAGTTGGCAGATACTTTAGTCCAGGTCTGGGAGGAGATCCCTCAGAAGACCATCCGCTGCCTCATCAGGAGCATGCCCAGGCATTGTATGGAGGTCATGCAGGCATGTGGAGGCCACATACACTGCTGAGCATCATTTTCTTGTCTTGAGGCATTTCCACTGAAGTTGGATCAGCCTGTAACTTCATTTTCCACTTTGATTTTGTGCATCATTCCAACTCCAGACCTCCGTGGGATATTAGTTGTGATTTACATTGATAATTTTTAGGTTTTATTGTTCTCAACAGATTTCAATATGTAATTAATAAAGATTTACAACTCGAATATTTCATTCAGTGAAATCTAGGATGTGGGATTTTAGTCTTCCCTTTATTTTTTTTAGCAGTGTAGTTTGGTTACTCTATTCAGCACCTAGGCAGTCCGTCTTTTTGGTATATGCTGCTTTTGTAGTCCATGTATCTATGTACTTTAATGGAAGCACAGGTATACACACCTTTTATGTAATTTCCCAACTTGTTATTGCTGGTCCTCTCTTTTTTTATTTGTCATTTGAGATTATTCACAAGGTAAATATGAAATAGTATAAATTGTGTACACACACAGCACTATTAATATGTACTGCACACATACTTTTTTGCCACTGTTAAAAACGCATCATTAAGTGTTAGAAAAATTGCAAATTTTTCAAAATCACTGACCAGAAATAACAAAAAAGCAAATTACAAAATCTAGACAGTAATATTGTAAAATAGATCTATTTTCTTTATCTCTTCGCTTCACCAATGTCTTTGGTAAAACTGCTTGGAGTTAATGCAGTTTATGACCCCAGAAAGCCTTCAAAATAGCATAATTTAAATGCTAAAGTTTTTTAGTGAGCATTAAGCATATTCAATGCAACACTAAAAGGCTTTGCTATTATTGAAAACCAGCTCAGTCATAATTCCTTTTACTTAGAAAAGTGAGAACTGCTCGTCTGCCTCACAGGGAATAAACTTTACTCAGAAGAACAATACCTTAACAGATTAAAGAGCCTCATAAATATGGATGTCTTCACTTTCTGTGTGTTTCCTACTTCAGATAAATCTGCCTTTTTATTCTTGCACCAAGGATATTTGTGCTCCATTCAGTTACTTCACCTGGTGGTAACCCTTTGTACACCTTTGGGATTCCATATCAACATGTTGTCAGTCACTGTAACATGTACTCTTGCTTAGGCACTTCTACATATATCAAGAGTTGCAAGTTCCTAAATGTGGCTCACAAGACAAAGCATATGGAATTCATTAGTATTACTTTATAGTCTTTTGAGCACATCCTCTAATTCACACTGGTTTACTCCTTGTCAAAGTTTAATTTGTAATTGCCTTCAGTTTCCTAGCTTTACCTTGCTGATTCTCTTTTGTCATATAGTTTTGTAGGAACACACTTTTTATGCCACCATTTGTTTTTTCAGTTAAAGTAGTACAAGGCACAATCACATCTCTAGTGACACGTATACATTACTGGAAAATAAGTTTTTATTTGTATACATGTTGTAATTCAGCATTGGATTGTTACTTTTGTTAATTGGCAACGGTACATACTAAATTTACTTAACTACTGATGTTAAACCCTTCCCGACATTTGTAGTATATGCACGTCATTGTCCTGAAGGACTTCCCGACCAATGCAGCATATATATGTCATGGCGATCACCCACGCACAGGGGGCATATCTAAGAAATGTTACCACTATCATAAAGCACAGTATGTCAGGAAAAAAACAGTCTCAGAATCAGTGGGATCTGTTGAAGCGTTACATAGTTATTACCGTATAAAATGGCATTGGTCATAATTTTAAAATTTGGCCTAGTCATGAAGGTGAAAACAGGCTCGGGGGTTAAAGAGGTTGTCCGATCCCGAAATGCATTTTTTTTTAAAGTTAATCTGTGATGTATTATGACATGCAACACACTATATACGTTTTATTTTTTGTTTCTGCCTTTTGTTCCTACTGAATTTTACTTCATTCCCTGCACCCACTTTGTTTACCTGCAGCACTACCAAACCTGACACACTGTGCTTTATTATCTAACCTCACAGCCAGAGCAGGCACCAACTGGCCTCAGTCTCCTGCTCTCTGCACACTCATTGGCTCAGTAATCTGCACCTGTGCTGACTAGTGATGAGCGACCACTAAAATGCTCCAGTGCTCGTTGCTCGGGTCGAACAGATTGGAATACTCGGGTACTCAGCCAGAACGAGCCCAATATAAGTCTATGGGATACCCAAGAATTTTTACTGCAATCCCCCCAGGGGTTTGTTAAAGGTCTAAAAACATCTGAAAATGATGGAAATACTGCTCAAATGAGACAGGGACATCATGGAGATCGCCCCTGGAAGTATTCCTGACTCCTAGTTCACAGCTTTAATAAATTTTTTCTGAGATTAATGCCATTATTCCCGGTGCCACAAAAAATACATTAAAACGAAACCAAAATGGATTTTGCTTGGAAATATGTCAAGGTACATCCGTTGCAGATTAATGACTTGCCTGTAAGGAAAATATTTAACCCCAGACCGAAAATTTCCTCCCCCACTTAGGCTTAGTTCAGATGCAGCATTTTTGAAGCGTTTTTCAACTTTAACTTTGCTTTCAACCACTACAAATGCATTCACTGGGAAATGTCATTTTAACATTTAGCAACCCTAGCTGGCCATGTGGTGTGTGACACATAAGCAGACCCATCTTGTTTCATTTATGAAGGAGGGACTCTTAATGTCACAGAGCCAATTTTTACAGGTGCATCAGGCGGCATTAATCTTCTTAAAGGGCCATTATGAAACAGTGGGTCTCCTAAGCTGTTGTAGCCTATGCTGAGAGTGGATGGGCTGCCAAGAATTACAATGCACCACAATACCCCTGTCATAAGATGTTCATGGGGTACTCCTGAAAAAGTGTTGCATTGAATTCAAGGCCTGCCCTGCTACCAATTCATATGAACCCCAATAATCCTTTGAACCCACATACTGGATGGGCCCATGAAAATCCACTTCACAATATGCATTTTGTACTCCCGTACTCCTTTGTTTGACACATTGGCAGCAAAGCCAGCCCTGCTGCATAGTCAGTCATATGCACCCCATTACACCTTGGAACCCACATATTGGATGGGCCCATGAAAATCCACTTCACAATATGCATTTTGTACTCTGTACTCCTTTGTTTTACACATTGCCAGCAAGGCCAGCCCTGCTGCATAGTCAGTCATATGCACCCCATTACGCCTTTGAACCCACATACTGGATGGGCCCATGAAAATTCACTCGTATTTTTTAATGGTATGATGGTTCCCTCTTTGCACAATTATTTACAGGAGAATTTGACAATTTTATTTGCCATGTTTTTAAAACTAAGGTTCAGACACAGCTTGCATTACAAGGCAATTTTAATGCAAACTACAAAATTCAAGGAAAAGTATGATTGAATAGTGTGAGTGCGTACACTTTTGTATATGTTAACATACTCAGGTTATTAAGTACATATAAGGATTAAATAAGGTTATTAAGTACATATAAGGATTAAATAAATAAAGTGATTACGTATATATGAAGATTAACTACATACAGTATACTTAGATCATCACCAAGAGGCTTTTAAACATCATCCATCTGGAATATCAGAGAAGCAACACAAAGACAGAGAACCCCTGGGAGATTACTAACACTGCATTGGCATCCCCAATTATGCAGGTATCAGCACACTGTACATGTACAGGTACCCCAGTTTTGGCATCTGTGTTAGTCATCTTTCTATGGTCTTATATAGTGATTTACAAATTAAATTAGTGCCATCACAGCCCCCTTGCCCAAAATGCACCAAACAGAGCATGTTCACCCTGATGATCTAGTGGCAGGTAAAGGACACAATGCAGGAGACAAAGTTAAGAAGTAGGCCCAATGTAGTTGTGTGTGTCTCTGAAACTTGTAATGCAGTGTATGAGCTGCGAAACAATTCCCCAATGGAGTACCTTTTTTAAAAAATAGACTAGTGCCTTCACAGCCCCCTTGCCCAAAATGCACCGTACAGAGAATGTTCACCCTGGTGATCTAGTGGCAGTTGTAGGACACACTGCAGGAGACAGAGTTAAGAAGTAGGCCCACTGTAATGTAGTGGCCAATTCCACATTGTGGGGTCCTTTCTTTACAAATTAAAATAGTGCCATCACAGCCCCCTTGCCCAAAATGCACCGAACCGAGCACATCCACCGTGGTGATTTAGTGGCAGGTGACGGACACACTGCAGGAGACAGAGATAAGGAGTAGACCCAATGTAGTGGTGAGTGTCTCTGAAACTTGTAATGCAGTGTATGAGCTGAGAAACAATTCCCCAATGGAATACCTTTTTAAAAATAGACTAGTGCCATCATAGCCTTCTTGCCCAAAATGTACCGTACAGAGCATGTTCACCCTGGTGATCTAGTGGCAGGTGAAGGACACACTGCAGGAGACAGAGTTAAGAAGTAGGCCCAATGTAATGTAGTGGCCAATTCCCCATTGTGGGGTCCTTTCTTTACAAATTAAAATAGTGCCATCACAGCCCCCTTGCCCAAAATGCACCGTACAGAGCACATCCACCCTGGTGATCTAGTGGCTGGTGAAAGACACACTGCAGGAGACAGAGTTAAGAAGATGGCCCAATGTAATGTAGTGGCCAATTCCCCAATAAAGGGTCCTTTCTTTACAAATTAAAAAAATGCCATCACAGCCCCCTTGCCCAAAATGCACCGTACAGATCATGTGCACCCTGGTGATCTAGTGGCAGGTGTAGGACACACTGCAGGAGACAGAGTTAAGAAGAAAGCCCAATGTAATATAGTGGCCAACTCCAAAATGTGGGGTCCTTTCTGTTAGGGCTAGTGGAATGCACCGAGTAAATATAGATGTTTTTATTGTTATAGATGTGTTCGCTTCCTGGGGTCTACCGTGCAGGAGAACCTGCTGCTAGCAAACGGCGGCACTATATGGTGGTATGGACTAACTCAGTTAATTTACCGAGTAGCCGAGAAAGCAAAGCACTGTGCCGTGTTAGACTTCACAGAGGCACAGGCTAACTGGCCAAACAGAGAGCAGTCAGTGGTCACGCATGCACACAAAACTCCTCGCCGGAGGTGCCAGCATTCTAGGGGCTTATTTCAGTCAGGTCCCTGAATACATACAAACACAATCTCCTCGCCAGAGGTGCCAGCATTCTAGGGGCTTATTTCAGCCGGGTCCCTGAACACACTCTTATGTGACCACACTGGCGCAAAGCACATAACAAAGAACAATACTAGCGCATGGCCCTGCGGCCATGCAAGCCTTAAATAGTTGCAGCACGTACAGGACCTTCCTAGAAGGACCAATGAGAGGCTGCCACAAAGCGTGAGCATCTACAGGACCTTCCTAAAAGGACCAATGGCCTTAGGTGCAGAAACTGATCATGTGACCCTCGATCTCCACTGAGAGATCTTACTCTGGGCAAGCTCAGAACGAGAAAAGCAGGACTTAGTCCCAGAAGCGTCTGCTCGCCGCTGCCCAGCACTGACTCCAATGGCAGAAGCAGGAAAAGCAGCAGTAACTCTTTGTACAGAGTCAGACTGAGCGAAATGCTGGGACCGACGTCTCCACTGAGCAGGCTCCACTGCGGCAGGAGAAGAATCGGAGACCGCAGCGGAGATGGCCCGAGATTCCCCCTGTGCAGAGGCGGGAACTCGACCCCTAACACTTTCTTTTCAAATTAAAATAGTACCATCACAGTCCCCTTGCCCAAAATGCACCGTAACGAGCACATTCACCCTGGTGATCTAGTGGCAGGTAAAGGACCCAATGCAGCAGACAGAGTTAAGAAGTAAGCCCGATATAGTGGTGTGTGTCTCTGGCAGCTCATACACTGCTTTTCAAGTTTCAAACAGTTCCCCAATGGGGGTATCTTTTTTAAAAATAGACTAGTGCCATCACAGCCCCCTTGTCCAAAATGCGCCGTACAGAGAATATTCACCCTGGTGATCTAGTGGCAGGTGAAGGACACACTACAGGAGACAGAGTTAAGGAGTAGGCCCAAAGTAATGTAATGCCCAATTCCCCCACATGGGGTCCTTTCTTTACAAATTAAAATAGTGCCATCACAGCCCCCTTGCCCAAAATGCACTGTACAGAGCACGTTCAACCTGGTGATCTAATAGCAAGTAAAGGACACAATGCAGGAGACAGAGTTAAGAAGAAGGTCCAATGTAATGTAGTGGCCAATTCCCTAATGTGGGGTCCTTTCTATACAAACTAAAATAGTGCCATCACAGCCCCCTTGCACCGTAAAGAGCACGTTCACCCTCGTGATCTAGTGGCAGGTAATGGATACAATACACAAGACAGAGTTAAGAAGTAGGCACAACGTAGTGGTGTGTGTCTCTGAAATTTTTAATGCGGTGTATGAGCTGCAAAACAATTCCCCAATGGAGAACCTTTTTTAAAAATAGACTAGTGCCATCACAGCCCCCTTGCCCAAAATGCACCGTACAGAGCATGTTCACCATGGTGATCTAGTGTCAGGTGTATGACACACTGCAGGAGACAGAGTTAAGAAGTAGGCCCAATGTAGTGGTGTGTGTCTCTGAAACTTTTAATGCGGTGTATGAGCTGCGAAACAATTCCCCAATGGAGAACTTTTTTAAAAAATAGACTAGTGCCATCACAGCCCCCTTGCCCAAAATGCAACGTACAGAGCATGTTCACCATGGTGATCTAGTGGCAGGTGTATGACACACTGCAGGAGACAGAGTTAAGAAGTAGGCCCAATATAATGTAGTGGCCAACTCCACATTGTGGGGTCCTTTCTTTTCAAATTAAAATAGTGCCATCACAGCCCCCTTACCCAAAATGCATCGTACAGAGCACGTCCACCCTGGTGATCTAGTGGCAGGTGTATGACACACTGCAGGAGACAAAATTAAGAAGTAGGCCCAATGTAATGTATTGGCCAATTCCCGAATGTGGGGTCCTTTCTTTACAAACTAAAATAATGCCATCACAGTCCCCTTGCCCAAAATGCACCCTAAAGAGTACGTTCACCCTGGTGATCTAGTGGCAGGTAAAGGACCCAATGCAGCAGACAGAGTTAAGAAGTGGGCCCAATGTAGTGGTGTGTGTCTCTGAAACTTGTAATGCAGTGTATAAGCTGCCAAACAATTCCCCAATGGGGGTACCTTTTTTAAAAATAGACTAGTGCCATCACAGCCCCCTTGCCCAAAATGCACCGTACAGAGCATGTTCACCCTGGTGATCTAGTGGTAGGTGAAGGACACTCTGCAGGAGACAGAGTTAAGGAGTAGGCTCAATGTAATGTAATGCCCAATTCCCCAATGTGGGATCCTTTATTTACTCATTAAAAGAGTGCCATCACAGCCCCCTTGCCCAAAATGCACTGAACAAAGCACATCCACCAGGGTGATCTAGTGGCATGTAAAGGAAACACTGGAGAAGACAGGGTTAAAAAGTAGGCCCAATGTAATGTAGTGGCCAATTCCCCAATGTGTGGTCCTTTCTTTACAAATTAAAATAGTGCCATCACAGCCCCTTTGGCCCAAAATGCGCTGTACAGAGCACGTTCACCCTGGTGATATAGTGGCAGGCAAAGGACACAATGCAGGAGACAGAGTTAAGAAGTAGGCCCAATGAAGTGGTGCGTGTCTCTGAGACTTATAATGCAGTGCATGAGCTGGCAAACAATTCCCCAATGGGGGTACCTCTTTTAAAAATAGACTAGTGCCATCACAGCCCCCCTTGCGCAAACTTCACCAGCCTATAACAGTACTGAGCACGTTCACTCTGGTCATCTAGTGGCAGTTAAAGGACACATTGCAGACTTAAGAAATAGGCCTAATGTAATGTAATGCCCAATTCCCCAATGTGGGGTCCTGTTTTTACTAAATAAAATAGTGCCTTCACAGCCCCCGTGCCCAAAATTCACCGGCTTATAACAGTACAGAGCACATTCACTCAGGTCATCTAGTGGTTCTGGATGATGAGGATGAGGATAAGGAGGAGGATAACAACAAACAGACCAAATGTGGAAGCGTATACCCATGTTTAGTTTTGAAGAGGCGCATGAGAATACACCTCCCCAAAAGAGAGAATGTATTTGAGGTTATGTTCGCTGTTTTCACTTGGTGGTGTTCAAAAGTCTTTCCCAATCATTTTTATAATAGTCAGCCTGTCAGCATTTTCAGTTGACAGGCGGATGCGCTTATCTGTTATAATTCCACCAGCGGCACTAAAAACCCACTCTGACAGAATGCTAGCAGCAGGGCAGGCCAGAACCTCCAAGGCGTAGAGAGCCATTTCATGCCACGTCTCCAGCTTGGATACCCAATAATTAAGAGGCACAGAAAAATCACAGAGGACATTTGTACGATCTGCAAGGTACTCCCTCACCATCTTCACAAAGATTGCAATTCTTGTGACAGCACCCCTTGCCTCTGTGCCGTCACGATGGGAGGGTCTGAGAAAACTGTCCCAGAACTTTGCCATTGTTCCCCTGCCTGAGCTGGATTGCACTTCTGTCTCTCTCCTTTGGACTCCTTTGTTGTACAACAAACTGACGTCTGCTGCCAGCGTTCTCACATGGGAATTTTCTAAGTAATTCCGCTACAAAGGCCCTCTGGTACTGCAACATTTTAGTACACCTCTCTGCCTCTGGTAGAAGAGATTGAAAGTTCTCCTTGTAGAGTGGGTCTAGAAGTGTCACCAACCAGTAATGAGTGTCACCCAAAATTTTTATAATGTGAGGGTCACTTGAAACGCAGCGCAACATAAAGACAGCCATGCGTGCCAGACTGCTAACAGGCAAGACTTCCGTGTCCTCACCAACAGGACGACAGACCATGCTGTCCTCCTCCTCCTCATCCTCCCCTTCCTGTTCTTAGGCCATCCTTGCTGAACAGACGGTATGAAGCTGTGTTTGTAGTACCATCTATAGCGCATGAAAGTAGCTCCTTTTCTTCTTCCTCCTCCTCACTGACTACCAATCCATGATGAGAAGACATGAGGCTGGGCTGAGTGTAATCTCCCTGTATGGTTCCTTGCTCCATGTCCTTGTGCTCTGCCTGCAATGCATCCTCTTTCATTGTGAGCAGAGAGGTTTTCAGAATGCTGAGAAGCGGGATGGTGATGCTAATTATGGCATCATCGCCGCTCACCATCTTGGTGCAGTCCTCAAAGTTTTGGAGGATGGTACATATGTCTGACATCCATGTCCACTCCTGAGGTCTTATGTGTGGAGTCTGAACTGAATATCGACGGCCTTGTTGATGTTGGTAGTCAAAAACTGCCCTCTTCTGCTCATAAAGCCTTTGCAACATAAAGCAGCATAGAGTTCCAGCACATGGGGACATCACACACCAGCCGGTGAGCTGGAAGCTGCAAACGCTGCTGAAGCACGGCAAGCTGAAGCAGTAGCTGACTTTCTAAAATGGGCAGACAGATGGCATACTTTCACTAGCAGATCCGGCAGCTCCGGAGAGCTTTTCTGAAAATGTTGAACCACGAGGTTAAGCACATGGGCCAAGCAAGGTACGTGTGTGAGCTCACCTTGCCTCAGAGCTGCCACCAGGTTATTGCCACTGTCACACATGACCATGCCTGGCTGTAGGTTCAGCGGTGTCATCCAAACATCTGACTGTTCTTTCAGCGCCGTCCACAACTCTTCTGCATTGTGCGGTTTGTCACCTATGCAGATTAGCTTCAGCACAGCCTGTTGCCGCTTGGCTGAGGCAGTGCTGCAGTGCTTCCAGCTTCTGACTGATGTGTTGATTTCAGAGATGGAGGATGAAGAGGAGGAAGTGCAGGAGCGGTACACTGTGTGGGCAACCCTGATTGATGTAGGGCCAGCAATCCTCGGCGTGGGGAGGGTGTGTTCCACCCTAAGGTCCAACTGGGTCCCAGCTTCCACTATGTTAACCCAGTGTGCCGTCAATGAGATGTACCGTCCCTGCCCGAAAGCACTTGTCCACATGTCCGTGGTTAGGTGGACTTTCCCTGTAACAGCATTGTTGAGGGCACGGGTAATGTTGTTGGACACATTCTGGTGTAATGCCAGTACGGCACACCAGGAGAGATAGTGGCGACTGGGGACCGAGTACCTAGAGACGGCCGCCGCCATCAGGTTGCAGAAAGCTTTCATCTCAATGAGCCTAAAAGGCAGCACTTCTATCGCAAGCAGAAGAGAAATATTAGAATTTAGGACTGTGGCTTGTGGGGCGTGGGTGGAGTATTTCCGCTTGCATTCCAAAGACTGGGTTATAGACAACTGAAGGCTGTGCTGGGACAAGGACCTGAACGGGCTTGATGATGGTGCTGCTTGACTGTGGGCCACAACCGGTGCAGGGCTAGAGGCATCTTCACATGCACGGTGTACTGGGGATTGGTTTCTCCACAAAACAGTTGAAGAAGCAGTGGTGTGCTGTGTACTGGGGATTGGTTTCTCCACAAAACAGTTGAAGAAGCAGTGGTGTGACCTGCAGGCAGTGGTCCTGGAGCCTAGGGTTCAGCCCCCAAAGTCGGGTGCTTCGCTGCCATGTGCCTGTGTTGCAGAGTGCGTCTTCTTGCAGTCACCGCTGTACTTAGGAGAGCTTAAATCAGCAAGATATCTTGAGTAAACAGTATTTACTTCATACTGGATAAACATGAGATACAATTCAGTGTCACACAGTCCATGCACTGAAGACAACACATTCATGAAGAAAAGCAAAACCGAAAGTAAAAAAACAACCAACCACTGAGAGCTTCCCTCCCCACATTACAGCAAGTATATTACTTTACACACTATCGCCATCTGCTGTCTGGTTAGTATAAAGTCCTCCTTTCACTTATAATAAGTCCTAATCTGTTGCATATGCCAACAGCCTGATCATGCTGGTGGTGGTCAGGCTGGTTGTTTTGCTACCCCTACTAATGCGCACATGGCATTTGCTGCAAATGGCCTGTTTGGGGTTATCGGCAGAGTCTTTAAAAAATAATCAGACTCGGGAAGATCTAACAGTTGGAATGGCAACTTCCCTCATGTTGGTGTTATGGGGAATGGATGCACGCCTTCTGTCTCTGGCCACCACACTGCTTCTTCCTGGCTGTTGTGGTGATATGCCTCCTTCCCCATGTGTGCTGCTGTCCTCGCTCTGCATGTCCTTCTATCAGGTTGGGTCAGTCACTATGTCATCCACCACTTCGTCTTCCACATCCACGTAGATATAGGTGGGCTGTCACGGAAATACCGCTCTGGCAAATATGTGGCCTTTTTTTATATGCAAAATAGTGCTGTTTAGAATTAAAGTATCAGACAGCAAAAAAAGGGGTCCACCGGTCTACAATGACCAAACTTGGAGCACGCAGATATACGAGGGCTGTCACGGAAATACCACTCTGGCAAATATGTGGCCTTTTTTATGTGCAAAATAGTGCTGTTTAGAATTAGAGTATCAGACAGCAAAAAAAGGGTCCACCGGCCTACAATGACCAAACTTGGAGCACGCAGATATATGAGGGCTGTCACGGAAATACCACACTGGCAAAAATGTGGCCTGTTTTTTTTTTAAATTCAAAATAATGCTGTATAGAATTAGAGTAGCAGACAGCAAAAAAAGAGGTACACCGGCCTACAATGACCAAACTTGGAGCACACAGATATATGAGGGCTGTCACAGATATACCAAACTGGCAAAAATGTGGCCTGTTTATTTTTAAAAAATGCAAAATAGTGCTGCATAGAATTAGAGTAACAGACAGCCAAAATAGTGGTCCACTGGCCTACAATGACTAAACTTGGAACACGCAGATATGTGAGGGCTGTCATGGAAATACCATACTGGCAAATATGTGTCCTCTTTGTAATTTTGGAAGTTAAATTGTGCTGTATAGAATTAGAGTCTCAGACATCAAAAAAAGGGGTCCAATGGCCTACAATGCTCAAAGTTGGAGCATGCAAATATATGAAGCCTTTTTAGGTGAATTTAAACCACAAGCAAAAAAAAGTGGCACAAGGCTACCACACACAACTATGCTATGTATGCCTGACAAACTATGATTTTTCAACAGGCCTCAGTCTGACAGAACAGACTGTATATTTTTTGTATTTTGGGGGTGAATTTTTGGAAAAAAAATCCAATTAGGTATATAGTAAAGAAGCTGCAGCAGCAGACAGTTATGGAGCTTTGGGAGGGATGCAGTGGGAGCAATGGACGCACATACAGTGCCTGCAGGCCTTGCACTGATGTCGATATGCTGTGCCCTGCCTACCTAGCGCTGCAATATTGGGAGACACGAATTAGCCCTAAAAAGGCCTTTTGGTTTGAGTTGTGGATTTAAGAGTTGCAGACCTACACTGTCTCTAAAAACCACGATTCTGACCCTATCTCGGCACCAGCTCTCCCTACTCTCGCTGAATCATGAAGAAATGCGGTGAGCAGGGCGGCGCCAGGTCTCTTATACTCGGGATGATGCTGTGCGGCCAAGCCAATCACTGCGCAACCACAGCAAAGATGGCTGTGGCGTTTCATGGCCTGGCAGACAATCCCTGCACCGTGATTGGGTCTCTAATGTCCGCCAAAAATGCTGAGTGGAGACACCAGTTACCCCCGACTTATTCTGTAAATGCTCGCCGAATACACCGTGCACACTGATACTCGGGCAAGTAACGAGAAGTGGTGAGCACGTTTGCTCATCACTAGTGCTGACCTCTGTCATCACTCCAGTATTGGTAATAACAGACCTGTGTCCTGTGTCTGTGGAAAAAAGCAAAATCACTCCACAGTACATCCACAGAGGTGATAGAGCGTCACACGTCCCCAAGTTACATCCACAGTGGTGATACAGCATCACATGTCTCCACATCACATCCACAGTGGTGATAGAGCATTGCATGTCCCCACATCACATCCACAGTGGTGATAGAGCATCTGAGCCTAGCTTTGTTCAGTGGAGGACAACTGTAATGAGTGGCGCAGAAACGGTTAGTAGGCCCAAATACAAAAGTAGGCTTAAAGCAGTTCAAAATTGGTTACAGGACTAAACAGGCGGCATAGCTAGGTACTGGGGTGGGCTCCTCTGCTGAGTAGCAGACAGTGGTAGTAGGCGCAATGTATTAACTGGCCAAAATGGAGGCCAGGGCCTCTGTATATTTTAACTATCAACTATCATTTCAACAAATTTGTATTGGCAGTGCCATTGAAGGATTTAACAGCACAGACTACACAGTGGTGGAGCAGGGAGAGGTAAGTATTGCACGTGGTAGAACACTGTTCGAGCTGGAGGGAACACTCTCTCTTGGGCAGCGGTACTGGCACAGGGTCCCTCATATTATGACGGTGTGTCTGACATTGGTTGTGCACCACCACCGCCAGAGACACTTCATTGTACTATGAGGGACCCTGTGCCAATGCCGTCGCCCAAGAGTGGGCGCACCCACCTGTCCCGGCAAACAGCACTCGCATGGGTGCTTGCGCCAGGTGGTGACCACGGCCCTGTGGGGGGAGTCAGCCCATTTAGGGAGGTATAAAAATGGCATTGGGTGGACATTCAGCAGCTGCAAATGGCGGAATTGGAGAAGTCAGTAAGAGGAGGCCAAAAGCAAGACATTTTTCAGGCAAGCAACGTGTCAGCAGAAGAAGGTGGGGCAAAATAATTTGAAACCCATGATCGGTTCATTTTAATGAAGGTTAGATCATCAACATTCTGGGTAGCCAGACGTGTCCTTTCTTCGGTCAGTATTGAACCAGCAGCACTGAACACTCTTTCTGATAGCACACTAGAAGCAGGGCAAGCGAGCTTCTGTAATGCATATTCTGCCAATTCAGGCCAGGTGTCTATTTTAGATGCCCAGTAATCAAAGGGGAATGACCTGTGAGGGAGAACATCGATAAGGGAGGAAAAGTAGTTTGTAACCATACTGGACAAATGCTGTCTCCTGTCACTTTAAATCGATGCAGCACTACCTGTCTAGTCAGCGGTCATTGCGAAATCACTCCACGACCTGGTCATAAAATCCCTCTGTCCAACGCCACTTCGGATTTGTGCACCTCTAACACCTCTGCCATGTTGCTCCATACAGCTCGTGTGAGAACCATTGCCGCTGCGTGCTGGGAATGCCTGAAAAAAACGGTCTCCAAGAGTTGCTTGTTTGGTAGCCAATATTTGCTCAAGGTTCTCATGTGGCATGATATTTTGTAATTTTCCTTTGTATCGTGGATCCAGGAGGCAGGCCAACCAGTAATCGTCAACGGTCATCATTTTGATAATGCGGGGGTCCCTTTTAAGGATACACAAGGCATACTCAGCCATGTGGGCCAATGTTCCAGGTGTCAATTCACTGCTTGTGCTGGGTTGAGGAACACTTTTTTGCAAATTAACATCACTTGTGTCCCGCAAAAACCCTGTACCTGACCTTGCAACGCCAGCAGTTTCTATTTGCCCCGGTGAAGTATCTTCCTCCCATAAATATTCATCCCCATCATCGTCCTCCTCCTCCTCCTCGTCCGCCACCTTGTCCAGGAGAGTTCCCTGAGCAGACAGTGGCTGACTGTTATCAAGACTTTCCTCCTCCTCGGCTGCAGACGCCAGCTCCTTAATGTGCATCAAACTTTGCATCAGCAGATGCATTAGTGGGATGCTCATGCTTATGATGGCGTTGTATGCACTTACCAGCCATGTGCATTCCTCAAAACATTGAAGCACTTGACAGAGGTCTTGGAGCTTTGACCACTGCACACCAGACAACTCCATGTCTGCCATCCAACTGCCTGCCCGTGTATGTGTATCCTCCACAAATTAATTACAACATGCCTCTGTTCGTACAGCCTTTGAACCATGTGCAGTGTGGAGTTCCACCTTGTTGCAACGTCGATTATTAGGCGGTGCTGGGGAAGATTCAGCGATCGCTGATGGTTCAGCATACGGCTGGAGTGTACGGGCGACTGGCGGATGTGCGAGCAAAGTCTTCGCACCTTCAGGAGCAGGGCTGGTAACTCTGGATAATTTTTGAGGGAGCACTGAACCACCAGGTTCAAGGTGTGAGCCAGGCAAGGTATGTGTTTAAGTTCTGAAAGGGCTATGGCAGCCATAAAATTCCTTCCGTTATCACTGACTACCTTGCCTGCCTCAAGATGTACACTGCCCAGCCATGACTGAGTTTGTTGCAGCAAGTACTCGGCCAGTATTTCCGCGGTGTGTCTGTTGTCGCCCAAACACTTCATTTCTAACACAACCTGCTAACGCTTACCACTAGCTGTTCGATAATGGGACACCTCGTGTGCAACATTGGCAGCTGCGGATGGAGTGGTCGTTCGACTGCGCTCTGTGGACGAGCTTTTGCTTCTGGAGGAGGAGGAGGAAGGGTGGCGAATGCCTAAAGCCAACTGTATCCTAGACCATGGGCTAGGCAGAACTATCCCACTATGGCTGTCCCCTGTGGACCCTGCATCCACCACATTAACCCAGTGCGCCGTGATGGACACATAACGTAGGGACGTGTCTACTGGTCCATGCATCTGTTGTGAGGTGCACCTTTCTACTGACTGATTGCCTCAGTGCATGGACAATGCGGTCTTTGACATGCTGGTGGAGGGCTGGGATGGCTTTTCTCGCAAAGAAGTGTCGACTGGGTAGGTCATAGCGTGGTACTGCATAGGCCATCAGGGCTTTGAAAGCATCGCTTTCAACCAACCGGTAGGGCATAATCTCTAACGAGATTAGTCTAGCAATGTGGGCGTTCAAACCTGTGTACGCGGATGACAGGATGAGTAGTGGTAAGTTTTGGTTCAGTCTCCCAAAAAAAAGGGAGATTCTAATTCTCACAAAGTGGATATACTTCAGTCCTGTTAGTTTGTCGTATATCAGCCAGCCACTTTTAGCCACTTACATTGTGTTGTTTTTTGCACAGGGCCTGCTTTTTTGTTCAGCCCCCCCCCAAAAAAGGGAGATTTAAACCTTGTGATTAACCTTGTGATTCCCTGACTGCTTTTGCCTTGCGAGCATACCTCCATATTTGCTGCTGGTGGTGTCCTAACCGCTGGGCTTACAGTGAGGGAAGCAATGTAGCGTTGCTGACTACCTTCATTCTGAGCACGTGCACCAACGGTACGGAACGTTTGGTAGATAGTCCAGGCTTGCAAGTGCATGCTGGTTAAATGTCTAAGCATGCACGTTGGATTTAAATTTTGAAGATTCTTCCCTCTGCTAAAGATCTTTGAGCATTTCCTACAGATAACTTTTGACTGATCATTCGGATCTTGGTTAAAAAATTGCCACACTACACTCTTCCTACTATGGAATACCTTTTCAGGCATTGCACGCTGTGCTACTTTCACCGGATGGCCACGCTGTCCTAAAACTGTTTTTGTTTTTGACAAACGTTTTTGGCCTGATATGGGCCTGCCAGATTACAGCTGTTGCGATGTAGATGGCTGCTGCAGATCATCCTCCTCCGCTTCTGAGCTACTGGCAGCGGCACCCTCTTTGCACAGTGTACAAAGATTTCAAAAAATTACCCCAGGGGATCTGTATCAGACCAGATGAAGGCCATGTGCACACGTTCTGTATTTTTCGTTTTTTTTTTGCGTTTTTTCGCTATAAAAACACGAAAAAAAATGCTTACATATGCCTCCTATTATTTAAAGTGTATTCCGCATTTCTTGTGCAAATGTTGCTTTTTTTTCCGCGAAAAAATCGCATTGCGGAAAAAAAAGCAACATGTTCATTAAATTTGCGGAATTGCAGGGATTCCGCACACCTAGGAATGCATTGATCTGCTTACATTCCGCATGGGACTGTGCACACCATGCGGTAAGTAAGCAGATTATGTGCGGTTGGTACCCAGGGTGGAGGAGAGGAGACTCTCCTCCACGGACTAGGCACCATACAACTGAAAAAAAAAAGAATTAAAATAAAAAATAGTCATATACTCACCCTCTGATGGCCCCGGAGTCCTCCCGCCTCTCATCGGTGCATGCTCTCTCTTCCATTCCTATAGATGCTCTGTGTGAAGGACCTGCGATGACGTCGCCGTCTTGTGATTGGTCGCGTGACCGCTCATGTGACCGCTCACGTGACCGCGACGTCATCGAAGGTCCTGCACACACACACCATCTATAGGAACGGACGCCGCTGAGGAGATCGGCTGTCTGCAGGTAAGTATAACCATTTTTTTAATTTTTTTTGTATTATTTCTAAACATTCTATCTTTTACTATTGATGCTGCATAGGCAGCATCTATAGTAAAAAGTTGGTCACACTTGTCAAACACTATGTTTGACAAGTGTGACCAACCTGTCAGTCAGTTTTCCAAGCGATGCTACAGATCGCTTGGAAAACTTTAGCATTCTGCAAGCTAATTTCGCTTGCAAAATGCTAAAAAAAACGCAAAAAAAAAACGGGAAAAAAACGCCAAAAAAAATGCGGATTTCTTGCAGAAAATTTCCGGTTTTCTTCAGGAAATTTCTGCAAGAAATCCTGACGTGTGCACATACCCGAAAGACGCCGTGATGGGGACATCACAGTACACTTAGCAGTTATTACAATAGGTAGAGATAGAGAGTACAATGTTTACCATTGAACAATGTGCAAAGGTTTAAAAAAATTAGCCAAGGGGTCTCTCTCAGACCAGCTGAAAGATGCCATGATGGGGACATCACAATGCACTTTGCAGTTATTACATGAGGCAGATATATTAGACTGCCCTATAAGGCTCCCTGATAGCTGCATTGCTGTTTGCACGCTGCTGGGCAAACCAACTGCTTTTTTAAAAGCAAAAATCCTGTTGCTCCTTTCTGCACAGTTATCTTGTTTATTTGTCCACACTTTTGTGTGCAGCAGTCCTTTTTATTGCTGCCATACTTTTCCTGAGATCATTGTAGGGAGATTGAATTTGTACTACAGTCCTTGAATTTTTTCATATATCTTCCAACCACTTTCTTCCACTTACATTGTGTTGTTTTATACACTGGGCCTAAGTTTTGGTTCAGTCTCCCCCCAAAAAAGTGAGATTCAAATTCTCACAAAGTGGATATACTTCAGTCCTGTTAGTTTGTCGTATGTCAGCCAGCCACTGTCTGCCACTTAGATTGCGTTGTTTTATACACTGGGCTTAAGTTTTGGTTTAGTCTCCCCCCAAAAAAGTGAGATTCAAATTCTCACAAAGTGGATATACTTCAGTCCTGTTAGTTTGTCGTATATCAGCCAGCCACTTTCTGCCACTTACATTGTGTTGTTTTATGCACTGGGCCTGAGTTTTGGTTCAGTCTCCCCAAAAAAGTGAGATTCAAATTCTCACAAAGTGGATATACTTTAATCCTGTAAGTTTGTCGTATATCAGCTAGCCACTTTCTGCCACTTACATGGTGTTGTTTTATGCACAGGGCCTGAGTTTTGGTTCAGTTCAGTTAATGAAGGTCATTCCCCTTTGATTACTGAACACCTAAAAGAGACATCTGGCCTGAATTGGCAGAATATGCATTACAGGAGCTCGCTTGCCCTGCTTCTAGTGTGCTATCAGAAAGAGTCTTCAGTGCTGCTGGTTCAATACTGATCGAAAAAAGGACACGTCTGGCTACTCAGAATGTTGATGATCTAACCTTCATTAAAATGAACCAATCATGGATTTTAAATTATTTTGCCCCACCTTCCGCTGCTGACACATAGCTTGCCGGAAAAATGTCTTGCTTTTGGCCTCCTCTTACTGACTTCTCCAATTCCTCCATTTGCAGCTGCTGAGTGTCCACCATAGGCCATTTTTATAGGTCCCTAAAGGGCTGACTCCCCCCACAGGGCTGTGGTCACCACCTGGCGCAAGCACCCGTGCAAGTGCCGTTTGCCTGGAGAGGTGGGTGGGCCCACTCTTGGGCGACGGCACTGGCACAGGGTCCCTCATAGTACAATGAAGTGTCTCTGACGGTGGTGGTGCACAACCAATGTCAGACACACCGTCGTAATATGAGGGGACCTGAGCCAGTACCACTGCCCACGAGAGAGTGTTCCCCCCAGCTCGAACAGTGCTCTACCACTTGCAATACTTACCTCTCCCTGCTCCACCACTGTGTAGTCTGTGCTGTTAAATCCTTCAATGGCACTGCCAATACAAATTTGTTGAAATGATAGATGATATTTAAAATATACAGGGGCCCTGGCCTCCATTTAGACCAGTTAATACTTTGCGTCTACTACCACTGTCTGCTACTCAGCAGAGGAGCACACCCCTGTACCTAACTATGCCACCTGTTCAGTCCTGTTACCAATTTTGAACTGCATTTGGCCTACTTTATTATTTGGGCCTACTAACTGTGTCTGCCACTCATTACATTTGTCCTCCACTGAACAAAGCAATGCTGCCTGTTTAGTCCTGTTACCAATTTTGAACTGCATTTAGCCTACTTTATTATTTGGACCTACTAACTGTGTCTGCCACTCATTACAGTTGTCCTCCACTGAACAAAGCAATGCCACCTGTTTAGTCCTGTTATCAATTTTGATCTGCATTTAGCCTACTTATTTATTTGGGCCTACTAACTGTGTCTGCGCCACTCGTTAGATATTTAATAAGGAAGGGGGAAACATGCAGCCAAAGATAATAGGGTATATACAATATAGCTACTTGGAGACCAGGAGAGAGGCAACTCCCCACTTACAAGAGGTAGAGATTGAGAGTAGAAATTTGACCATTGCACAGTGTACAACGGTTTCCAAAATTTACCCCAAGGGGGTCTGTATCATGCACGCTGAAAGACATCATGATGGCAACATCACAATTACACTTTGCAGCTATTACAAGCGGTAAAGATAGAGAGTACAAGTTTCAGCACTGCACAATGTGCAAAGGTTTCAAAAAATACAAAACATTACCCACATGGGGTATACATAGATGAACACTAAGTAGTTGTTGCAGAAGCAGGAGGAGGAGGAGGAGGTGATTTCATGAACAAAATGGCTTTGGATGGTAATGGATGGAAGTTAAGACAACTTCTGAAAAAAAAACATTTAGCCTGCATTTGCATAACATTGCTGTCATCCATAGGGCCTACAAAGTGAGAGGAAATCCAGCCATTGTTCAATTTTAGAAGAGTCAGTCTGTCTGCATTTACAGTTATCAAGCGTATACGCACCTACTGAAGTAAAAACCAGCTCAGACAACACACTCATGGCAGGGCATGGCAGCACCTCCAAGGCATACAAAGAGAGGTCAGGCCAAGTGTGCAGCTTGGACAAACAATAGTTAAAGGGCAATGAAGAATCAGGAAGGATACTGGTATGGTCACTTAAGTAGTCGTTCACCATCTTGGTCAACTTCTCCCTCCTCATCATAGTTACACCCACAGATAGCTTGTTGATGGGACAGTCTCATGAAAATGACCCAGTTGGTGGACATCTCTCACTGAATTGCACCTAGTGTGCGTGGCCTTCCCTTGTTATCCTTGTTGTTGAAAAGAGCTGGTAACTCTGCCAGCAGCATTGTCTGAGGGTAATGTTTTTAGCAAGTCTTCCACTATGGCCCTCTGGCATACATGCACTGAAAATGGCATGTCTGCCTCTGACATTAGAGAAGCAAATTTCTACTTGTACCGTGTTGTCAAGAAAGGTGCACAGCTAGTGTTTCATGGTGGACAAAATGTCCACCATGTCTGCCACTGTCCAATCTTGCTCCATAGCCACCTGCTCGGCATTCAAAGCTTCCTCTTTGAGATTCTGCAGCAATTGTTTTAATAGACAGAGCAGCAGAATGGTTATGCTGAAAATAGCATCATTAGCACTCACCTTCTTGGTACAGTACTCAAAGTTTTGAAGAAACTCACATCCACACCCACTCAGCAGTTGTTATGTGTGGGTGCTGATTGTTACTCTGACGGGCATCGAGAAACTAGAATTCAGACACTGCCCTCTGCTTCTCACTAAGCCTTGACAACATATGGAAGGTCAAATTCCAATGCATGGGCAGCTCACAAATCAGTCAGTGATGAGGCAAATTAAAGCGCTGCTGCAGCGAAACTAGATTGGCGAAAGCCTGAGATGACTTTCGAAAATGTGTGCTAATATGGCTTACCTTGGCAAGTAGTTCAGGCAAGTCAGGGTATGCTTTTAAAAACTGCTGTACAACCAAGTTCAGCATGTGAGCCATGCATGGAACATGTACCAGCTTGCCGAGCTTTAAAGACTCCACCAAGTTACACCCATTTTCAACCAGACCTGGTTATAGGTTCAGTGGAGAGAGATAATGATTGGTCTGTTCTTTTGTCCCTTTCAACAGCTCAGCTCTGTTATAAGCTTTATCAAATAAACAGATGAGTTTCAGCAGATCGTGCTGCTGCTTCACCAAGGCAGTGCTTCAGATTTCGCAGTGATGTGGGAGTGATGTGAAAGCTAGTTCTGCTGAGGAGGAGAGACAGTAACTGTAATATGAGGAGACTGTAACCCTGATGGAAGTTGGGTCAGCTATTCTTATTGTGGGTAACACGTGTGATGTCCCAGCCTCTGATTCTGTCAAAGACTTCACCAGGTCAACCCAGTGTGCAATCAGGGAAATGCATCATCCCTGTTCAAAGAACTTGTCTGTGTGTCTGTGGTTAGGTGGACCTTCCCTGTGACTGCATTGCTCAGAGCACGGCTGATATTTGTAACACATGCTAATGTAATGCGTGAACCAGGGATTCAAGCTGAACCAGGGATTCAAGCTTCAGGAGGCTAATTTGCATATTCCAGGTGCCTTCTGGGAGAAGCGAAGTCTCCCTAAGCTAGAAGATCGTTGGGTACAGCCGGGACCAGCTGCTTCGAAAGCATCACCAAACCAGGGATTCAAGCTTCAGGAGGCTAATTTGCATATTCCAGGTGCCTTCTGGGAGAAGCGAAGTCTCCCTAAGCTAGAAGATCGTTGGGTACAGCCGGGACCAGCTGCTTCAAAAGCATCACCAAACCAGGGATTCAAGCTTCAGGAGGCTAATTTGCATATTCCAGGTGCCTTCTGGGAGAAGCGAAGTCTCCCTAAGCTAGAAGATCGTTGGGTACAGCCGGGACCAGCTGCTTCGAAAGCATCACCAAACCAGGGATTCAAGCTTCAGGAGGCTAATTTGCATATTCCAGGTGCCTTCTGGGAGAAGCGAAGTCTCCCTAAGCTAGAAGATCGTTGGGTACAGCCGGGACCAGCTGCTTCGAAAGCATCACCAAACCAGGGATTCAAGCTTCAGGAGGCTAATTTGCATATTCCAGGTGCCTTCTGGGAGAAGCGAAGTCTCCCTAAGCTAGAAGATCGTTGGGTACAGCCGGGACCAGCTGCTTCGAAAGCATCACCAAACCGCGCGCCTTAGGGCGCGCGAATTTTTGCCTGTAGGACATTATTGCAAGAGAGCTTGGCT
Organism: Ranitomeya imitator; assembly: GCF_032444005.1. Classification (NCBI taxonomy): domain Eukaryota; kingdom Metazoa; phylum Chordata; class Amphibia; order Anura; family Dendrobatidae; genus Ranitomeya; species Ranitomeya imitator. The sequence continues at coordinate 240,579,943 of NC_091282.1, forward strand.
GAGTAGATTACACAAGAAGGAAAACACACAGCAAGTCAGCAGGATCTAGGAGCAACATGGCAGATGTGACAACCTACATGGTGAGCTGCAGCATGTGCTACATGTTCACAGATCGACCAGAAGAAGAATCAAATTTCACCTGTCAGAAGTGTAGACTAGTGGCCCTTTTAGAAGAAAAGGTGCGGGGTCTGGAAGAAAGAATAGCAACTTCGAAACTCATCAAAGAGAATGAAGACTTTCTAGACAGAACAGAAGCATCTCTACTGGTCACAGAAGGTGCAAAAAGTGTCAGAGAACCTCCAAAAGCAGATGAGTGGAAGCATGTGACCAAAAGAAGCAAGAAGACCATGGAGAAATCACCAACCACACAACTGAAGAACCGATATCAAATCTTTGTAGAGGATGAAGATGGCACACCTAAGAATGAAGCAATACCAGCAAGCAAAAAAGAAAAGGGCACACAGCAACAAGTGACAGCAAAAAGTACAGCCAAGAAGCAACGAAGAGTGGTGGTGGTGGGAGACTCACTACTGAGAGGCACCGAAGCAGCCATCTGCAGACCGGACATAACTGCAAGAGAAGTATGCTGCCTTCCAGGTGCGATGATCAAGGATGTGACCGATAGGATACCAAAGCTCTTCAGCTCCAAGGACGTCCACCCATTTCTTCTGATACATGTTGGCACCAATGACACGGCAAGGAAGGACCTACCGACAATCTGCAAGGACTTTGAAGAGTTGGGGAAGAAAGTAAAGGAACTGGATGCACAGGTAGTTTTTTCTTCTATCCTTCCAGTAGACGGGCATGGCACCAGGAGATGGAACAGGATCCTTGATGCAAACAACTGGCTAAAACGATGGTGCAGACAACAAGGATTTGGATTCCTGGACCACGGTGTGAATTACTGGTATGATGGACTCCTCGCCAGAGACGGACTACACCTCAACAAACCTGGGAAACACACATTCGCCAGAAGACTCGCTACACTCATCAGGAGGGCGTTAAACTAGAAGAAGAGGGGACGGGAAGAAAAACATTAGACTCGAACAAAGACGACCCAGGAAAACATACTCAGAAGGGAGGTAAGAACATTTCTAAAACAAACCACAGTGAGGAGATTGGAACAAAACAAAATCCTCTAAACTGCATGCTCGCAAACGCCAGAAGCCTGACAAACAAGATGGAAGAACTAGAAGCAGAAATATCTACAGGTAACTTTGACATAGTGGGAATAACCGAGACATGGTTAGATGAAAGCTATGACTGGGCAGTTAACTTACAGGGTTACAGTCTGTTTAGAAAGGATCGTAAAAATCGGAGAGGAGGAGGGGTTTGTCTCTATGTAAAGTCTTGTCTAAAGTCCACTTTAAGGGAGGATATTAGCGAAGGGAATGAGGATGTCGAGTCCATATGGGTTGAAATTCATGGAGGGAAAAATGGTAACAAAATTCTCATTGGGGTCTGTTACAAACCCCCAAATATAACAGAAAGCATGGAAAGTCTACTTCTAAAGCAGATAGATGAAGCTGCAACCCATAATGAGGTCCTGGTTATGGGGGACTTTAACTACCCGGATATTAACTGGGAAACAGAAACCTGTGAAACCCATAAAGGCAACAGGTTTCTGCTAATAACCAAGAAAAATTATCTTTCACAATTGGTGCAGAATCCAACCAGAGGAGCAGCACTTTTAGACCTAATACTATCTAATAGACCTGACAGAATAACAAATCTGCAGGTGGTTGGGCATTTAGGAAATAGCGACCACAATATTGTGCAGTTTCACCTGTCTTTCACTAGGGGGACTTGTCAGGGAGTCACAAAAACATTGAACTTTAGGAAGGCAAAGTTTGAACAGCTTAGAGATGCCCTTAATCTGGTAGACTGGGACAATATCCTCAGAAATGAGAATACAGATAATAAATGGGAAATGTTTAAGAACATCCTAAATAGGCAGTGTAAGCGGTTTATACCTTGTGGGAATAAAAGGACTAGAAATAGGAAAAACCCAATGTGGCTAAACAAAGAAGTAAGACAGGCAATTAACAGTAAAAAGAAAGCATTTGCACTACTAAAGCAGGATGGCACCATTGAAGCTCTAAAAAACTATAGGGAGAAAAATACTTTATCTAAAAAACTAATTAAAGCTGCCAAAAAGGAAACAGAGAAGCACATTGCTAAGGAGAGTAAAACTAATCCCAAACTGTTCTTCAACTATATCAATAGTAAAAGAATAAAAACTGAAAATGTAGGCCCCTTAAAAAATAGTGAGGAAAGAATGGTTGTAGATGACGAGGAAAAAGCTAACATATTAAACACCTTCTTCTCCACGGTATTCACGGTGGAAAATGAAATGCTAGGTGAAATCCCAAGAAACAATGAAAACCCTATATTAAGGGTCACCAATCTAACCCAAGAAGAGGTGCGAAACCGGCTAAATAAGATTAAAATAGATAAATCTCCGGGTCCGGATGGCATACACCCACGAGTACTAAGAGAACTAAGTAATGTAATAGATAAACCATTATTTCTTATTTTTAGTGACTCTATAGCGACAGGGTCTGTTCCGCAGGACTGGCGCATAGCAAATGTGGTGCCAATATTCAAAAAGGGCTCTAAAAGTGAACCTGGAAATTATAGGCCAGTAAGTCTAACCTCTATTGTTGGTAAAATATTTGAAGGGTTTCTGAGGGATGTTATTCTGGATTATCTCAATGAGAATAACTGTTTAACTCCATATCAGCATGGGTTTATGAGAAATCGCTCCTGTCAAACCAATCTAATCAGTTTTTATGAAGAGGTAAGCTATAGACTGGACCACGGTGAGTCATTGGACGTGGTATATCTCGATTTTTCCAAAGCGTTTGATACCGTGCCGCACAAGAGGTTGGTACACAAAATGAGAATGCTTGGTCTGGGGGAAAATGTGTGTAAATGGGTTAGTAACTGGCTTAGTGATAGAAAGCAGAGGGTGGTTATAAATGGTATAGTCTCTAACTGGGTCGCTGTGACCAGTGGGGTACCGCAGGGGTCAGTATTGGGACCTGTTCTCTTCAACATATTCATTAATGATCTGGTAGAAGGTTTACACAGTAAAATATCGATATTTGCAGATGATACAAAACTATGTAAAGCAGTTAATACAAGAGAAGATAGTATTCTGCTACAGATGGATCTGGATAAGTTGGAAACTTGGGCTGAAAGGTGGCAGATGAGGTTTAACAATGATAAATGTAAGGTTATACACATGGGAAGAGGGAATCAATATCACCATTACACACTGAACGGGAAACCACTGGGTAAATCTGACAGGGAGAAGGACTTGGGGATCCTAGTTAATGATAAACTTACCTGGAGCAGCCAGTGCCAGGCAGCAGCTGCCAAGGCAAACAGGATCATGGGGTGCATTAAAAGAGGTCTGGATACACATGATGAGAGCATTATACTGCCTCTGTACAAATCCCTAGTTAGACCGCACATGGAGTACTGTGTCCAGTTTTGGGCACCGGTGCTCAGGAAGGATATAATGGAACTAGAGAGAGTACAAAGGAGGGCAACAAAATTAATAAAGGGGATGGGAGAACTACAATACCCAGATAGATTAGCGAAATTAGGATTATTTAGTCTAGAAAAAAGACGACTGAGGGGCGATCTAATAACCATGTATAAGTATATAAGGGGACAATACAAATATCTCGCTGAGGATCTGTTTATACCAAGGAAGGTGACGGGCACAAGGGGGCATTCTTTGCGTCTGGAGGAGAGAAGGTTTTTCCACCAACATAGAAGAGGATTCTTTACTGTTAGGGCAGTGAGAATCTGGAATTGCTTGCCTGAGGAGGTGGTGATGGCGAACTCAGTCGAGGGGTTCAAGAGAGGCCTGGATGTCTTCCTGGAGCAGAACAATATTGTATCATACAATTATTAGGTTCTGTAGAAGGACGTAGATCTGGGTATTTATTATGATGGAATATAGGCTGAACTGGATGGACAAATGTCTTTTTTCGGCCTTACTAACTATGTTACTATGTTACTATGTTACTATGTTACTAATGTCACACCGGGAAAAATAGTAGCGGCTGGGAATTGAGTACCCTGGCGCAGCAACCACCAAGAGGTCGGGGAAAGACTCAGTTCCCACAAACGAAAATGGCAACATTTCCAGGGCTAGCAATCTGGCAATATGGGTGTTTAGCATTTGGGCCTGTGGGTAGTTGGCTGGATATTTCTGCTTTCTGGTAGACGTCTGGGTCAGGGACAACTGAACACTGCACTGAGACAACAAACTGGATGTGGTTGCTGACTGTTGTGTCTGTGCAAAGGCAGGTTGTGGGCAGGAGGCATCAGTGCCTGCTTCATGAACAGCAGATTAGGAAGGCTGTAACACAGGGGAAGGGGCAGTGGTTTCACCCTCAGATTCAGATTTTGAACCCAGGCGTTCCACCCACTTATTAGAGTACTTGGCTGCTATGTGCTTTTGCATGCTGGTAGTGCTCAGATTGGCAGTTTTCTTGCCTCTTCTTAGCTTGGCTTGGCAGATACTGCAAATTACATTTGTTTTGTCTGAAGAAATTTCAGAAAAAAACTGCAATACAGGGGAACAACGCACCCTTGGCCTGTTATCTAACCGAGCGGGAGGGCTCTGTCGAACAGTTGACCGATTTCTCCCTCTTGTTAAACCACTACTTCTTCTTGCCTGTTTTCATGCTACAGATCCATCTCTCTCTGTTTTGCTGTGCTTGCTAGGCATGCTACCATGCACAGAGAGAGAGAATTTTAGTCTAGGAAGAGGTTTCACATGTACCCATTCAGATGGAGACGTTTATTCTCAGCGAGGTAAGGCAAGTGTAGGACCTGGTATAAGAGAGATGCCGTAAAGGGGCTACCAGGTACACATAAAATTGGCCATTTTTATGCGCTAAACGCTCTCATTTTTCATATTTCTAGTGCAGTAATGCAGTTCAAATTTCGTATTTCAAGTTTGCATGTTCTAGCGCTGCAGTGTGCTGCCTTATTTACTTAACCATGCCAGGTTGGATCAGTGGCCTCATAAATTCATCAATCTGGTCCTCCATCTGAGTTGCAATTTTAGGCTGACCTGATGGCAACTGTGCATCATGATTATCCTCCACCTCTTCACACATGAATTGACCTTCCCCAATGTGGCTTTCTCCTGATTGTGGGTGCCTAAATGTTTGGGCATCACTGCACTCCACCTCCTCATGACCCTCTTTAATGGTGCAGGTTGAGAGGCCTGAAAAATTACAAGGGAAATTAAACAGTTCCTCAGAGTAGCCATTGATGTGGTCATATGTCTCCTGGGTCTCTTGATGCTGTGAGGAAGGAGGACCAGGTTGAGGATTCAGAGACCCAGCCTCTTGGATACTGATAATGGACCGTGTGAAAGACTTTGTGGTGCTGCTTGTCAACACATTGATGCCTTTGTCTGCCATCAAACCCATAACATCCTCACACTTGTCTGGGTTCATCAGTGGTATAGCGCCCTGACCAAATTTTAACAGGATGCTAGAATGAGATACAGTCACCTCTGATCTGTCACATGGCCTTGGTGGGCACCACCACTTTCACGTCCCTTAAGGTCACCCTTTCCTCATATTGAATGCATTATGCTTCTGAAAAAAAACATCCTGGCTTTATTTTTCACAATTACACTCACAGAGGTGTTATGTACAAATTCACTGTATCTAGCAATGTGAGGCTATTTCTTTAGGTATCAGCTTTATTACACACAGCAACAGAAGACTCATAAAAATTACAAGTAAATAGTCACGTTTGCGTATCTCAGCAGGCTTTGAGCCAGTCACATCACTGCAAGACAAAGATACACTATTTACTAAAGCAATAGAAAATCAGTATTTTTTATATTGGCTTGCTGACACACTGCAACAGCGGACTCATGAAAATTATTGCCACTGGTAAATTGTGACATTTTCTTATCTCTGCACAGATTGTGCCATTTGCACAATTGCTAGATAATGATATGCATTTTATTGAACCAATATAAAATTTGTATTTTTATATCTCCCTGCTGACACACTGCAACAGCAGACTAATGAAAATTATTGCCACTGGTAAATTGTTACATTTGCTTATCTCTGCATGGTTTGCGCAAGTAGCAAAACTGCTAGATAAAAAATATGCTATTTATTTAACAAATAGAATTTTGGGGGGATTTTTTAGATTGCCTTCATGAGACACACCAACATCATTCTCAGGGAAGTTACTGATAAATAGAGTTGTCACTGTAGCTCAGCAGGTTTTGAGCCAGTCGCACAACTGCTAGATAAATATTAACTATTTAAGCAATAGGCGTGGAATATTTTTTAGCAATTAGCTTTTAAAAAGGATGTTACTATATGCCGTCACTGAGAAATATTATATAGCTGTAAAAAAAGTTTTATATGCTGCTACGCAGGAGTAATATGTAGATCCATAATGAAATGGTTTTATATATGCTGGTGCTAACTAATAATATTTTCCTCTAAAAAGAGCTGATTTGTACATTATGGTAGTGGATGAAACCCTGCCTATCTCTCTCTAATCCCACAGTCTGTTCCTAATCCTAAACTATACAACACAATGCTAAGTAGCAGAGATCTGCAGCATGTACTTGCAATGATGATATGATAACACCCACGTGTCTGCCTTTCACTCTCCCTCCTATTAAATCTCTCCCCATGCTATTTTCAAATAACAAAGAACTAATCTTCACCCTCATGAGCACTTAGGAATGCTTTTAGGAATCACAAATACATCCTATACTCTCCTTTCACTCTCCCTTCGCTGACATTACTCTCTCCCTATGCTGATTCTGGCTGCCATGTGCGCAAGATGTTGCCGACAGGGATTAAATATACCCTATGACACTGTAAGGCCAGCCAGTCACAGTAATGCCACACCAAGGATGCCACCGGCATTACTGTAATTGGCACGCCAGCCCAGCATGTTCATTGGCTGCAAATAAAGGGCCAAACATGTTGGGCGGATCACTCAAATATACCAAGGCAAATACCAAAGTACTCGCCTAGTAACGAATAGCCCGAATAGCATGCTATTCTTGCGAGTAACGAATAGTCATCACTAGTCATCATTACCTTTGACATGAACGCTTTGCCTTGGTATGTAAGAATTTCCTTTGCAATCTGCTTCAGAGAGAACATAAAAAATAACTCACGGACGATACTTTTAGATGTGATATTTCTTAAGGTAACCACATCAGCACAGTGTGTGGTGTAATCTATTATGACAAGGTTATATTGGTGCCCTAGAGCTGATTTTACAATTGGTCCAATCAGATTTATCCCTATTCACTCAAGGGGTATTTTAATGATGGGGAGGAGTACTAGCAGACTGTTAACATGGGTAATGGATACAGTTATTTGGCATATCAGACAGGATTTACAATAATCCCCAATCTTCTTGTATATGCCGATCCAGAAGAATGTCTGGAGAATTCTCTCCTTGGTGTTTTTGGTCTCCAAGTGTCCCAGTAGAACATGACTATGAGCCATATCAAGCACCCTGCGCCAAAAGGACTTACAGACCAGTAACTACTTAACGAATTCCAGATCATTCTTGTTCACTCTATACAAGAGATCATTATTCATAGCAATGTTGTGAAACTATTGATCAGCTCCCAGATATTGGAAAACACCATTGACAATGATGGCATTCTCCCTTGCATGTCTAAGGGCGTCATCCTTTAGTTGAGCCTTTCTAAACTTATCTCATGTTTCCTCTACCTTCAGTAGCACTGGGGAATCAGGGAGAATTTTGTCTTCTGCAGTGAAGACCCACAAAGGAGAAATCTCACCTAGTTTCCTTGGGTCAGTACTGAGACTACCAAAATTGCATTATGCAAAACAGCTTTTATCACCCACACTTGATAGTCCACTATCCAATATGATGTCTCTATTTTTGCAAGAGTTAAAGGATACATTCCGGTATCACCATGGATACAAACTACTCTTATGAACATGTCAGGTGTATGACTCCGGGGTATGAGGCTGTCATTTACTGGTATCACGAGACTACCTGAGTCTAGTAGGGAGATGAAAGGACAACCATTTAGCCTGATTTTACACACTTGTGGCTCAGTCTCAAGTCCAGGTGTGGCCACACAGGAGACAGCTGCAAACAGTGACTTGCGCAGCACCGTGTCACATTCCATAGGCTACAGGCATAATGGGCACTGAACTATGACATGACCGAACTCATGACAACTCTAAGACTAGACCAGCCCGGGCTTTCTAAACATCATTTATGAAGACTGTTATTAGTGATGAGCAAATATTAAACTGATTGGGTGCTTGGTACTTGAAGCGAGCACTTTGGAAAGCTTGGGTGCTTGATTCGAGTATCGAGCATAGTGTATGTAAAATAAGTAGTCGAGCATTTTTTCAACAGACTTTTTCTCAACAGCGAAGGTGGGAGGAAAGAAAGAGAGAGAGAAAGAGAGAAAGAAACCTGACTTAGGTGCGGAGAATTCCAGTGTTGCGTCGCTCAATGACTTGGATACTTGGCACTGCTCAGTCGAGCACCGAAATGCTCGATTGAATTTTGAGAAGTGGTGAGTAGAGTTGAGCGACCTTGACCTTTTTAGAGTCGAGCCGGGTTTCGCGAAACCCGACTATCTCAAAAGTCGGGTCGAGTGAAATCGGCCGATTATGACGTAAAGTCGGGATCGACCGAAACACGAAACCCAATGCAAGTCAATGGGGCAGCATAGTCGGCAGTGAGTGGGGGCCAGGAAAACACCTAGAGTGCCCATTTTAATGTCAAAACCATCCATTCTTCTTAATGAAGCTTGTCAAGCGTAATTTACCTTATAATAATTGGAAGGCATTTGAAATTGGGGGTCATTTGGCTAAAGTTGTGTGGGGTAGGGCTGGTTCAAGTAATTAGTGGGCCCAGGAAATCTGGACCACGTCACGGCAGTGGAGCAGGGAGAGGTAAGTATTTCAACTTTGCAAGTGCTGTGATCCTGAGCAAGCAGGGGGGGCCCACTTGTTGGCATTGGCACTGGCACAGGGCCCCTCAAAGTACAGCGGTGTGTTTGCACAGCGGGGGCGCCTCCCACCGGCAGCAACACTTTTGCGTACTATGAGAGGCCCTGTGCCAGTGACGTCGCCAACTAGTATTCCTCCCCCCACCTGATGAAGGAACCTGCACTTTCATCTGCACCTTCCTCTTTGTCCCCGTGTAAGGTGGTATGGTATGCGGGAAGAGCAACCTGACTTTCAGCAGGGTCACAATGTTGTTGTGTAGCATGCACGGGGAATGTTGCGTTATGGGTCAATGTACCAGCAGACTCATCTATCACTGGCTGGGCAATGGGCACGATGAAGTGGAAACACAGATATAGGCCCAAAGAATAAAGTGGGCTAAATGCAGTTCAAAATTGGTAACACAGGAATAACCAGGGGGCATTGCAGTGGAGGACAACTGGAATGAGAGGCTGACACAGAGAGTAGGGCCAAATCAGTAAGTAGTCGAAATGCAGTTCAAAATTGGCAACCGTAGTAAACAGGCGGCACAGCTTTGTTCAGTGGAGGAGAACAGCAAGGAGTGGCAGACACCGATAGTAGGCCCCAACCCAACTAGTAGGCCAAATGCAGTCTAACATTAACAACTACTTAACGAGAGCCTGAAAATGGAATTTCAGGACAGGAAACCAGGAGAACAGCAAGGAGTGGCAGACACCGATAGTAGGCCCCAAACCAACTAGTACGCCAAATGCAGTTGTTCCATTTAACCACAATTTAATGAGAGCCTGAAGATAGAAGCTCAGGAAAGGCAACCTGGGGAACACCTTGGAGTGTAACACACCATCTCTCTCCACCCCATACCCATTTTGTAGGCCTAATGCAGTGTACTTTTCTACAACTACTGAACGAGAGTCGGAAGACCGAAGCAATGGCAAGGAAACCTGGGGAACACCTTGGAGTGTAACACACCATCTCTCTCCACCCCATACCCAATTTGTAGGCCTAATGCAGTGTAGTTTCCAAGAACTACTAAACGAGAGCCGGAAGATCGAAGCTCAGGAAAGGCAACCTGGGGAACACCTTGGAGTGTAACACACCCTCTCTCTACACCCCATATCCAATTTGAAGGCCTAATGCAGTGTAGTTTCCAAGAACTACTAAACGAGAGCCGGAAGATCGAAGCTCAGGAAAGGCAACCTGGGGAACACCTTGGAGTGTAACACACCCTCTCGCTACACCCCATACCCAATTTGAAGGCCTAATGCAGCGTAGTTTCCAACAACTACTAAACGAGAGCCGGAAGATCGAAGCTCAGGAAAGGCAACCTGGGGAACACCTTGGAGTGTAACAAACCCTCTCTCTACACCCCATACCCAATTTGTAGGCCTAATGCAGCGTAGTTTCCGACAACTACTAAACGAGAGCATGAAGATCGAAGCTCAGGAAAGGCAACCTGGGGAACACCTTGGAGTGGAACACACCATCTCTCTACACCCCATACCCAATTTGAAGGCCTAATGCAGCGTAGTTTCCAACAACTACTAAACGAGAGCCGGAAGATCGAAGCTCAGGAAAGGCAACCTGGTGAACACCTTGGAGTGTAACACAACGTCTCTCTACACCACAGAAGGGCTGATTCTTAGGAAGGAAGGCTGTTGGAAATAAGCATTGCGCGTCCGAGGGTGATTATATTCTTATTAGGTATATACTCACCCTCGGACGCGCCCTGCTTCTTTATTTGGAATGAATGTTTATTTGCAATGTGGTGTTGACTTTCTCTATTATTTTGGTAATTAATGATTTTATTATTTTCATTGTTTTGCATCTTCTCGGCAATAATATAAAGAAGACGCGACAGGACAACACTCGGTGGATGCCATATGTGTGTTTTCAATTTAAAAAACCTTTCAGTTAACTACTTGCAGGAGAAAGTAATTGTAGCTGGTGGCCATTTTTAGTACTGTACCAGATTTTAGTTGTGTGTTTGTTTTTAATGTTAAAATGTCTGCATTTGATATCTCACCATCACCAGTATTTTCTTTTTTATAAGCAAAATACTTTTTTTTTTATTTTATGATGTTGGTTCAAGGGGTACACGGGCAGCAGTAGACAGGTCAGTGGAGGCCTAGTGGAAGGAGGGACCGCAGACAGGCTTCGAAGCCCTAACATAATAAATTGGGCTGCCTGTAGGCAATTTAAAATTGGTTCCAGGGGAACACGGGCAGCAGTAGACAGGTCAGTGGAGGCCTAGAGGAAGGAGGGACCGCAGATGCGCCAATGTTTCCCCCATACCAAATTTGTAGGCCTAATGCAGTGTAGTTTCCAACAACTACTAAACGAGAGCCGGAATATCGAAGCTCAGGAAAGGCAACCTGGGGAACACCTTGGAGTGTAACACACCCTCTCTCTACACCCCATACCCAATTTGAAGGCCTAATGCAGCGTAGTTTCCAACAACTACTAAACGAGAGCCGGAAGATCGAAGCTCAGGAAAGGCAACCTGGGGAACACCTTGGAGTGTAACAAACCCTCTCTCTACACCCCATACCCAATTTGTAGGCCTAATGCAGCGTAGTTTCCGACAACTACTAAACGAGAGCATGAAGATCGAAGCTCAGGAAAGGCAACCTGGGGAACACCTTGGAGTGTAACACACCCTCTCTCTACACCCCATACCCAATTTGAAGGCCTAATGCAGTGTAGTTTCCAAGAACTACTAAACGAGAGCCGGAAGATCGAAGCTCAGGAAAGGCAACCTGGGGAACACCTTGGAGTGGAACACACCATCTCTCTACACCCCATACCCAATTTGAAGGCCTAATGCAGCGTAGTTTCCAACAACTACTAAACGAGAGCCGGAAGATCGAAGCTCAGGAAAGGCAACCTGGGGAACACCTTGGAGTGTAACACAACGTCTCTCTACACCACGGAAGGGCTGATTCTTAGGAAGGAAGGCTGTTGGAAATAAGCATTGCGCGTCAGAGGGTGATTATATTCTTATTAGGTATATACTCACCCTCGGACGCGCCCTGCTTCTTTATTTGGAATGAATGTTTATTTGCAATGTGGTGTTGACTTTCTCTATTATTTTGGTAATTAATGATTTTATTATTTTCATTGTTTTGCATCTTCTCGGCAATAATATAAAGAAGACGCGACAGGACAACACTCGGTGGATGCCATATCTGTGTTTTCAATTTAAAAAACCTTTCAGTTAACTACTTGCAGGAGAAAGTAATTGTAGCTGGTGGCCATTTTTAGTACTGTACCAGATTTTAGTTGTGTGTTTGTTTTTAATGTTAAAATGTCTGCATTTGATATCTCTCCAGTATTTTCTTTTTTGTAAGCAAAATACTTATTTTTATATTTTCTGATGTTGGTTCCAGGGGTACACGGGCAGCAGTGCCCTGGTCAGTGTAGTAGTAGTTGAAAGAATGGACCGCAGACAGGCATCGAAGGCCTAAAATAAAAAAATTGGGCTGGCTGTAGGCAATTTTAAATTGGTTCCAGGGGTACACGGGCAGCAGTGGTGTGGTCAGTGGAGGCCTAGTGCAAGGAGTGACCGCAGATAGGCATCGAAGGCCTAAAATAATAACACATGGCTGTATGCAATTTTAAATTGGTTCCAGGGGTACACGGGCAGCAGTGGTGTGGTCATTGGAGGCCTAGTGGAAGGAGTGACCGCAGACAGGCATCGAAGGCCTAAAATAATAACACATGGCTGTAGGCAATTTTAAATTGGTTCCAGGGGTACACGGGCAGCAGTGGTGTGGTCAGTGGAGGCCTAGTGGAAGGAGTGACCGCAGACAGGCATCGAAGGCCTAAAATAATAACACATGGCTGTAGGCAATTTTAAATTGGTTCCAGGGGTACACGGGCAGCAGTGGTGTGGTCAGTGGAGGCCTAGTGGAAGGAGTGACCGCAGACAGGCATCGAAGGCCTAAAATAATAACACATGGCTGTAGGCAATTTTAAATTGGTTCCAGGGGTACACGGGCAGCAGTGCCCTGGTCAGTGTAGTAGTAGTTGAAAGAATGGACCGCAGACAGGCATCGAAGGCCTAAAATAATAACACATGGCTGTAGGCAATTTTAAATTGGTTCCAGGGGTACACGGGCAGCAGTGGTGTGGTCAGTGGAGGCCTAGTGGAAGGAGTGACCGCAGACAGGCATCGAAGGCCTAAAATAATAACACATGGCTGTAGGCAATTTTAAATTGGTTCCAGGGGTACACGGGCAGCAGTGCCCTGGTCAGTGTAGTAGTAGTTGAAAGAATGGACCGCAGACAGGCATCGAAGGCCTAAAATAATAACACATGGCTGTAGGCAATTTTAAATTGGTTCCAGGGGTACACGGGCAGCAGTGGTGTGGTCAGTGGAGGCCTAGTGGAAGGAGTGACCGCAGACAGGCATCGAAGGCCTAAAATAATAACACATGGCTGTAGGCAATTTTAAATTGGTTCCAGGGGTACACGGGCAGCAGTGCCCTGGTCAGTGTAGTAGTAGTTGAAAGAATGGACCGCAGACAGGCATCGAAGGCCTAAAATAATAACACATGGCTGTAGGCAATTTTAAATTGGTTCCAGGGGTACACGGACAGCAGTGGTGTGGTCAGTGGAGGCCTAGTGGAAGGAGTGACCGCAGACAGGCATCGAAGGCCTAAAATAATAACACATGGCTGTAGGCAATTTTAAATTGGTTCCAGGGGTACACGGGCAGCAGTGGTGTGGTCAGTGGAGGCCTAGTGGAAGGAGTGACCGCAGACAGGCATCGAAGGCCTAAAATAATAACACATGGCTGTAGGCAATTTTAAATTGGTTCCAGGGGTACACGGGCAGCAGTGCCCTGGTCAGTGTAGTAGTAGTTGAAAGAATGGACCGCAGACAGGCATCGAAGGCCTAAAATAATAACACATGGCTGTAGGCAATTTTAAATTGGTTCCAGGGGTACACGGACAGCAGTGGTGTGGTCAGTGGAGGCCTAGTGGAAGGAGTGACCGCAGACAGGCATCGAAGGCCTAAAATAATAACACATGGCTGTAGGCAATTTTAAATTGGTTCCAGGGGTACACGGGCAGCAGTGGTGTGGTCAGTGGAGGCCTAGTGGAAGGAGTGACCGCAGACAGGCATCGAAGGCCTAAAATAATAACACATGGCTGTAGGCAATTTTAAATTGGTTCCAGGGGTACACGGGCAGCAGTGCCCTGGTCAGTGTAGTAGTAGTTGAAAGAATGGACCGCAGACAGGCATCGAAGGCCTAAAATAATAACACATGGCTGTAGGCAATTTGAAATTGGTTCCAGGGGTACACGGACAGCAGTGGTGTGGTCAGTGGAGGCCTAGTGGAAGGAGTGACCGCAGACAGGCATCGAAAGCCTAAAATAATAACACATGGCTGTAGGCAATTTTAAATTGGTTCCAGGGGTACACGGGCAGCAGTGGTGTGGTCAGTGGAGGCCTAGTGGAAGGAGTGACCACAGACAGGCATCGAAGGCCTAACATAACAAAAATGTCAATACAATGGTATTGTCAGTGGCAGGCATAGACTAAACATTGGTGGAGCTGTGAGATAATTTTGCAAGTGGTAGAGCACTGTTTGAGCTGGGGTGGGGGGAAACTGTCTTGTGGCCGGCGGTACAGGCCCAGGGCCCCTCATATTACAACGGTGTGTCTGACGTTGGGTGCGCACCACCACCGCCAGAGACACTTTATTGTACTAGGAGGGGCCCAGTGGCAGTGCCGTCGACCAAAAGCGGGCTCACCCACCTCTTCAGACAAACTGCACTCTCACGGGTGCTGTCGCCAAGTGTCGATACCACGGCCCCGTGTGGGGAGTTTGGCCATTTAGTGAGGTGTAAACATGTCATATGCTGGACAATCTGGTGCTGAAAATTACGAGATTGGAAAAGGCATTCAGAATAGTCCACAGGCAAGACCTTTTCATAGGAAAGCTAGGTGTCAGCCGGGCAAGGTGGGGCAAAAGATTTCGAAATCCAGTTGTGGTTCATTTTAATGAAGGTTAGATCATCTACATTTTGGGTAGCCAGACGAGTCCTTTTTTCTGTTAGTATTGAACCTGCAGCACTGAATACTCTTTCTGATAGGACACTAGCTGCCGGGCAAGCAAGCTCCTGCAATGCATATTCTGCCAATTCTGGCCAGGTGTCTAATTTTGATGCCCAGTAATCAAATGGGAATGACGGTTGAGGGAGAACATCGATAAGGGATGAAAAATAGTTTGTAACCATACTGGACAAATGTTGTCTCCTGTCACTTTGAATTGATGCTGCAGTACCTGTCCTGTCTGCGGTCATAGCAAAATCACTCCACAACCTGGTCAGAAAACCCCTCTGGCCAACGCCACTTCTGATTTCTGCCCCTCTAACTCCTCTGGTCTGCTGGCCCCTGCAGCTCGTGTGAGAACGATCACGGGCGCTGTGTGCAGGGAATGCCAGAAGCAAACGGTCAACAAGAGTTGATTGTTTGGTTGCTAATATTAGTTCCAAGTTCTCATGTGGCATTATATTTTGCAATTTGCCTTTATAGCGAGGATCAAGGAGGCAGGCCAACCAGTAATCGTCATCATTCATCATTTTAGTTATGCGTGTGTCCCTTTTGAGGATACGTAAGGCATAATCCGCCATGTGGGCCAAAGTTCCAGTTCTCAAATCTGCGGTTGTGCTTGGTTGAGGGGCAGTTTCAGGCAAATCCACGTCACTTGTGTCCCTCAAAAAACCAGAACCCGGCCTTGCCGCGCCACCAATTTCCAGTGGCCCCGGAAAAGCTTCCTCATTAAAAATATAATCATCCCCATCATCCTCCTCGTCCTCCTCCTCCTCTTCGCCCGCTACCTCGTCCTGAACACTGCCCTGGCCAGACAATGGCTGACTGTCATCAAGGCTTTCCTCTTCCTCAGCTGCAGACGCCTGATCCTTTATGTGCGTCAAACTTTGCATCAGCAGACGCATTAGGGGGATGCTCATGCTTATTATGGCGTTGTCTGCACTAACCAGCCGTGTGCATTCCTCAAAACACTGAAGGACTTGACACATGTCTTGAATCTTCGACCACTGCACACCTGACAACTCCATGTCTGCCATCCTACTGCCTGCCCGTGTATGTGTATCCTCCCACAAAAACATAACAGCCCGCCTCTGTTCACACAGTCTCTGAAGCATGTGCAGTGTTGAGTTCCACCTTGTTGCAACGTCTATGATTAGGCGATGCTGGGGAAGGTTCAAAGAACGCTGATAGGTCTGCATACGGCTGGAGTGTACGGGCGAACGGCGGATATGTGAGCAAAGTCCACGCACTTTGAGGAGCAGGTCGGATAACCCCGGATAACTTTTCAGGAAGCACTGCACCACCAGGTTTAAGGTGTGAGCCAGGCAAGGAATGTGTTTCAGTTGGGAAAGGGAGATGGCAGCCATGAAATTCCTTCCGTTATCACTCACTACCTTGCCTGCCTCAAGATCTACAGTGCCCAGCCACGACTGCGTTTCTTTCTGCAAGAACTCGGACAGAACTTCAGCGGTGTGTCTGTTGTCGCCCAAACACTTCATAGCCAATACAGCCTGCTGACGTTTGCCAGTAGCTGCCCCATAATGGGAGACCTGGTGTGCAACAGTGGCAGCTGCGGATGGAGTGGTTGTGCGACTGCGGTCTGTGGACGAGCTCTCGCTTCTGCAGGAGGATGAAGAGGAGGAGGAGGGGGTGCGAACGGCTACAGCCAATTGTTTCCTAGACCGTGGGCTAGGCAGAACTGTCCCAAACTTGCTGTCCCCTGTGGACCCTGCATCCACCACATTTACCCAGTGTGCCGTGATGGACACGTAACGTCCCTGGCCATGCCTACTGGTCCATGCATCTGTTGTCAGGTGCACCTTTGTGCTCACAGATTGCCTGAGTGCATGGACGATGCGCTCTTTAACATGCTGGTGGAGGGCTGGGATGGCTTTTCTGGAAAAAAAGTGTCGACTGGGTAGCTCGTAGCGTGGTACAGCGTAGTCCATCAGGGCTTTGAAAGCTTCGCTTTCAACTAACCGGTAGGGCATCATCTCTAACGAGATTAGTCTAGCTATGTGTGCGTTCAAACCCTGTGTACGCGGATGCGAGGCTAAGTACTTCCTTTTTCTAACCATAGTCTCATGTAGGGTGAGCTGGACTGGAGAGCTGGAGATCGTGGAACTAGCGGGGGTGCCGGTGGACATGGCAGACTGAGAAACGGTGGGAGATGGTATTGTTGCCACCGGTGCCCTAGATGCAGTGTTTCCTACTACGAAACTGGTGATTCCCTGACCCTGACGGCTTTGGCCTGGCAAAGAAACCTGCACAGATACTGCAGGTGGTGCGGAAAATGGTGGCCCTACACTGCCGGAAGGGATGTTGCGTTGCTGACTAGCTTCATTGGCCGAGGGTGCTACAACCTTAAGGGACGTTTGGTAGTTAGTCCAGGCTTGCAAATGCATGGTGGTTAAATGTCTATGCATGCAACTTGTATTGAGACTTTTCAGATTCTGTCCTCTGCTTAAGGTAGTTGAACATTTTTGACAGATGACTTTGCGCTGATCAATTGGATGTTGTTTAAAAAAATGCCAGACTGCACTCTTTCTAGCATCGGATACCTTTTCAGGCATTGCAGACTGAGCTTTAACCGGATGGCCACGCTGTCCTCCAACAGGTTTTAGCTTTGCCACGCGTTTTGGGCAAGATACGGGCCCGGCAGATGGAACCTGTTGCGATGTTGATGCCTGCTGCGGCCCCTCCTCCTCCGCTTCAGAACTGCTGCCGCCTGCACCCTGTTCCCCCAATGGCTGCCAATCGGGGTCAAGAACTGGGTCATCTATTACCTCTTCTTGTAGCTCGTGTGCAACTTCGTCTGTGTCACCGTGTCGGTCGGTGGTATAGCGTTCGTGATGGGGCAACATAGTCTCATCAGGGTCTGATTCTTGATCAGCACCCTGCGATGGCAATGTTGTGGTCTGAGTCAAAGGACCAGGATAGTAGTCTGGCTGTGGCTGTGCATCAGTGCACTCCATGTCAGATTCAACTTGTAATGGGCATGGACTGTTAACTGCTTCACTTTCTAAGCCAGGGACGGTATGTGTAAAGAGCTCCATGGAGTAACCCGTTGTGTCGCCTGCTGCATTCTTCTCTGTTGTTGTTTTTGCTGAAGAGGACAAGGAAGCGACTTGTCCCTGACCGTGAACATCCACTAACGACGCGCTGCTTTGACATTTACCAGTTTCACGAGAGGAGGCAAAAGAGCTAGAGGCTGAGTCAGCAAGATAAGCCAAAACTTGCTCTTGCTGCTCCGGCTTTAAAAGCGGTTTTCCTACTCCCAGAAAAGGGAGCGTTCGAGGCCTTGTGTAGCCAGACGACGAACCTGGCTCCACAGCTCCAGACTTAGGTGCAATTTTTTTTTTCCCACGACCAGCTGATGCTCCACCACTACCACTACCCTGATTACCAGCTGACAATGAACGCCCCCGGCCACGACCTCTTCCACCAGACTTCCTCATTGTTTTAAAAACGTTACCAAACGAACGGTATTTGTTGCTGTCACACAACTTACACGGTGAGCTATAACTTCAGTATGATTTAGCTACCCCTTTACAGGTGGGTGAGACCACAACGAAAATCAGCCACAATGTTACACACTCTGTTGTTGTTGGCAACAAATGAGATGGCACACACGCAGGACTGTCACTGAAGCGCAAATGTAAATATTTATCTCCCACTGATTTGTGTTTTTTTTTTTTAAAGGGAGACTTCAGAAAAAAAAAAAATTCTGTAAAAAATTATTTTTTACAGAAGAATTTATAAAACAAATAAAATGAAATGATTGTTTCAGGGAGAATTTAGGAAAAAAAAAAAAAGGCTTTGTAGGGCCCACTGAGTGAGAGAGGACGCACACAGGAGTCAGGAGTGGCACACAAGCCCAGAGGCCAATATTAATCTCCCACCGATTGATTTAGTTATTTTTTTTGGTAGATTTTGTAACCCAAATCAAGCAAAAAAATTAATAGGCTTTCTATGGCCCACAATTGGGGAGAGAGAGAGAGATGGCACACCCAGGAGTCAAGACTGGCACACAAGCAGAAGGGGCAATATGAATCTCCCACAGATTTTTTTTTTTTTTTTTTTTTCAGGGAGACTTGAGAGAAAAAAAAAATACAAAAAAAATGATTTTTTTCAGGAATAATTTAGAAACCAAAGAAAATAAAATGATTGTTTCAGGGAGAATTTAGAAAACAAATAAAACAAAAAATAGGCTTTCTAGGGCCCACTGAGTGACAGATGACGCACACAGGAGTCAGGAGTGGCACACAAGCCCAGAGGCCAATATTAATCTCCCACTGATTGATTTAGTGATTCTTTTTGGTAGATTTTGGAACCCAAATCAAGCAAAAAAATTAATAGGCTTTCTATGGCCCACAATTGGGGAGAGAGAGAGAGATGGCACACCCAGGAGTCAAGACTGGCACACAAGCAGAAGGGGCAATATGAATCTCCCACAGATTTTTTTTTTTTTTTTCAGGGAGACTTGAGAGAAAAAAAAATACAAAAAAAATGATTTTTTTCAGGAATAATTTAGAAACCAAAGAAAATAAAATGATTGTTTCAGGGAGAATTTAGAAAACAAATGAAACAAAAAATAGGCTTTCTAGGGCCCACTGAGTGACAGATGACGCACACAGGAGTCAGGAGTGGCACACAAGCCCAGAGGCCAATATTAATCTCCCACTGATTGATTTAGTGATTTTTTTTGGTAGATTTTGGAACCCAAATCAAGCAAAAAAATTAATAGGCTTTCTATGGCCCACTATTTGTGAGAGAGATGGCACGCTCAGGACTGGCACACAAGCCCAGAGGCCAATATTAATCTCCCATTTTTTTTTTTTTTCCAGGGAAAATTTATAAACCCAATAAAAAAAAAATAATAAATAGGCTTTCTATGGCCCACTATCTGAGAGAGAGAGATGGCACGCTTAGGACTGGCACACAAGCCTAAAGCCCAATATTAATCTCCCACTGATTGATTTAATGATTTTTTCAGGTAGAATTTAGAACCCAAATCAAGCAAAAAAATTAATAGGCTTTCTATGGCCCACTGAGTGAGAGATGGCACACACAGGAGTAAGGAGTGGCACACAAGCCCTGAGGCCAATATTTTTCTCCCACTGATTGATTGATTGATTTTTTCAGGTAGAATTAGGAACCCAAATCAACCCAAAAAATAAATAGGCTTTCTATGGCCCACTATTTGTGAGAGAGATGGCACGCTCAGGACTGGCACACAAGCCCAGAGGCCAATATTAATCTCCCACTTTTTTTTTTTTTTCCAGGGAAAATTTATAAACCCAATAAAATAATAAAAAAATAGGCTTTCTATGGCCCACTATCTGAGAGAGAGAGAGATGGCACGCTTAGGACTGGCACACAAGCCCAAAGGCCAATATTAATCTCCCACTGATTGATTTATTGATTTTTTCAGGTAGAATTTAGAACCCAAATAAAGCAAAAAAAAAAAAAAAATGGGCTTTCTATGGCCCACTGAGTGAGTGATGATGCACACAGGAGTCAGGAGTGGCACACAAACCCTGAGGCCAATATTTTTCTCCCACTGATTGATGTAGTGATTTTTTCAGGTAGATTTTAGAACCCAAATCAAGCAAAAAAATAAATAGGCTTTCTATGGCCCACTGAGTGAGAGATGACACAGACAGGGATGGCACTCTAGCAGAAATGTCAATCTTAATCTCCCACAAAAAAACAAAAAAAAACAGGGAGTGTCCTTCAATTACTATCTCCCTGCAGTAATCTCAGCCAGGTATGGCAGGCAGCAATAAGGAGTGGACTGATGCACAAATTAAATAAAAAGTGTGGACAAACAAAAAAGATAGCTGTGCAGAAAGGAAGGAACAAGAGGATTTGTGCTTTGAAAAAAGCAGTTGGTTTGCACAGCGGCGTACACACAGCAATGCAGCTATCAGGGAGCCTTCTAGGGCAGCCCAATGAGCTACAGCGCTGAGGAAAAAAAAAAAAAAAGGAGCTTCCACTGTCCCTGCACACCGAAGGTGGTGTTGGGCAGTGGAAATCGCTACAGCACAAGCGGTTTTGTGGTTAATGGACCCTGCCTAACGCTATCCCTGCTTCTGACGAAGCGGCAGCAACCTCTCCCTAAGCTCAGATCAGCAGCAGTAACATGGCGGTCGGCGGGAACTCCCCTTTATAGCCCCTGTGACGCCGCAGACAGCAAGCCAATCACTGCAATGCCCTTCTCTAAGATGGTGGGGACCAGGACCTATGTCATCACGCTGCCCACACTCTGCGTTTACCTTCATTGGCTGAGAAATGGCGCTTTTCGCGTCATTGAAACGCGACTTTGGCGCGAAAGTCGCGTACCGCATGGCCGACCACGCACAGGGGTCGGATCGGGTTTCATGAAACTCGACTTCGCCAAAAGTCGGCGACTTTTGAAAATGTTCGACCCGTTTCGCTCAACCCTAGTGGTGAGCATGCTCACAAATCACTGGTTGTTATCTGAGGTGTTGCCAGTTTGAATTTTATGAGGCAGGTAACTTTGATGACCTTATCCACTGTAGCAGACATCATTTTTTGTTTTCCATTCCTGGGATAGTCATTATGATAGCCAGTTTAATTATGATAATCGATGATTTTCATGACTGCACTTGAGGATACCTTTAAGGTTCTGGACATTTTGACAGTTCATTGTGTCATAAAGCGGTGGTCACATGTCCAAAACATATTTTAACTAATAGATCAGAACATGTGTTATCTGGGAAAGTAACAACTGCATGTCATTGCTGTGTCATCTATACAGTAAATTATCAAAAGTGACTTACGTTTCCTCCTCTGGCCTTGAGCTGCTGTATGCCCCGATTATCATCTAGAGCAGCTCTACATGATGAAACACAGCAAATTAAACACTACATAGCAGAGGCACATATATCTCAGCACATAAACATTTAGTTTAACATATCCACTTGTGGATCTTATTATTATTCCATGATCATACTTTGTCCATGGGACAAAGCCTTTTTGGACTGTAATTTTGTAATTGCAATTGCGGACTTTATTTAGTTGGGTGGTTGTTGCCATACTCTAGCTTAGAATAGTTGTGGAATAGGACCCAACACTGTGTGGAACTGTGTGCCAATACTGTCTCTGCAAAACACACCTGATGAACAGAAATACTTTCTGAAGGCTGGTGATTACACAAATTAACTGTTGACGAAGCATTGGAAACCATTCCCAGTAGCTACCTGATTAAGCTGTTTGAGAGAATGACAAGGGTGTGTAAAACAAATTGATCATGAAGAGGAAGTCCAGGCAGCAGCTGATCCTTCTTCGTGTTCAATTTGTCAAAAGGTGTGGACAATCATGCCAGCACTGATTGGGCACCGTCGTCATGTGTCACAACTGCCGACACTTCGTGAGCAGCATCTGCACGGGAGGTGAATATAAGCTTTATTATTTTATGAGGGCAAAGGGAAGTGTATGGCAAGAAGTTGTCCAAGTAGTGGACAGCGTCTTTAAGCAAGAAGCACCACTAACCAAATAACACAATGAAGACAAATGAGATTTCCAATCAAGTTGTGAGAAGTACAAGTCAGGGTTGTGTTATAAATAAATATCCTAATCTCTTTTGATTCCCCAGACCACCATCAATTGCATCAAATGGAAAGAACATGGTACCATAACAAATCTGCCAAGAGAGAGACACCCACAATAAGTCTCGGCCATGGAAAGGAGGAAATTAATCAGAGAATCAGCACAGTGACCAAACGTAACCTTGAAGGAGCAACTGAGTTCCAAAGCAGAGACCGGGTTATCTGTCTATGCGATCACAATAAGCTGTACACTGCATAGAAGTAGCCTTCATAGAAAAGTGGGCAGAAAAAAAAGCCTTTACTTACACACAAAAATTGCAAGGCTTGTTTTAAGCCACAAAAAACATGTGGGAGACTCCCCAAAGTTATGAAGGAATCTACTATGGTTAGATGAGACCCAAATTGATCTTTTTGGTCACCAAGATAACACTATGTCTAGCATCAAACCAACTCAGTTCATCACCCCAAGAACATCATCCCCACAGGAAAACATGGTGGCGGCAGCATCATGCTGTGGGGATGTTTTTCTGCAGCGGCACAGGGAAAATATTCCTAGTCAAGGGGAAGATGGATGGTGCAAAATACAGGGATATTCTTGAGCAAAACCTTTTTCATTGAAATATACCATATATGTTTTATACTCTAAATTGACAGAGCATAACCTTAACATAATCAACTGTACTACATATTGTACAAATATACTGTACATTTTCAATCATTTCCAGAGAATGCATAGAGAATAACATATTTATATTAAAAAACTGGCACACATACAAATGTCACTTTTGAAAGCATAGTTCTCCTTACTCAGATTTTTTTTCAATCTCAGAAGACATATACAGAAAAAATGCTGCAAATCATAATTTTTATTATACTTTATATAGCCTTTCAAGCCATTCACCTCTTCTTATATTATTTATAAGTCACAACCTCTTTATCCTCTAGCATTCCCGCCCTGTAGAGAATCCTTACAATATTGTCATAAATCTCTAGTAAATCCTGGTATTCTGCTGTTAGCATTATAACATTTTATTTAATCTTGCATCATTAGAGGAAATGATTATTTTCAAAGAGGCAAAAGAGAAGCCTTGCAGTTATTTCCTTTCTCACTTGATTGTTTTTGTGTAAAGTGCTGAAAGAGTAATACAATGCATTGGCTCCTTAAATTATTATTATTGTCCAGCAGTATCAAGCCAAAGAGTTTATTATATGGCCGATATACTGTATGGAATACTGGTGTATATTTTGGTCACCACAGCTAAGGATACATTTTTCAACCTTTGCTCTCTTATCACTGAATGCTGTATAATACTATTGAAAGAAATATTCCTCTACCAATTACTCTCTTTGCGAGTTGTTACAGTTTATCCTTTGCGATAATTAGATTTAGACTTTCAGTATAATCAATAGATTTTCATCTGGGTTCGACCAAGTCAGTCATGACCAGTAATTTACAGCTCGGGTTCCCCCAAAATCAATACAGATTTGTGCTTCATTGAGACGACTGTAAAACAAGGGTGGCAGTAAGCTCACTAAGCAGTTGACATGAGAGCTGGTGTTGCATCAAAGCCAGAATGCAATTAGACAGGAACCATGGTGCAATGGCTAAAGGAAATGATGTAGACATCCACACTTGATTGAATATAAGCTGGAAGAACAGATATGGCTACGATTCTTAGTATTCTTTGTATTGATTTGCAACATCTATAGTGTTTGTGTGTCTGGAGTAAACATTCTTTGCTAAAGGAAAAGAAGCATTGGCCATTGTTAAAATGACCCAATGCCTCAATTAATCAGACAGGATCCTTGTGAGAGGTATTGTATTTCTACTTCTACGTCTAATAAACATTCCAGAAACGGAATACAAATCAATGTAAGTATGTAATGCACCTCTTCATCTTCTTACCAGATATACCTGTCAGAGGTTTCAATTACTAGTCATTATCCAATTGCAAAACTCTGGCCTTGAAGAAAATGAAAGAAAAATGACAGCCAAGAGTAATATCCAGTTCTCATCCTTTTGAAAGTTGCCGTTTGTGACCCCAATTTGATTATTAGCATTTTAGATAGTTAGGAACAGTGAATTTTAAATTTTCACAACTGTGTTGTATAATAAGTACTAAAAACTTTATTGTCACTTTATCTTAGCCCATTGTGAAATGCACTATTAGGGGTCGAGTTCCCGCCTCTGCACAGGGGGAATCTCAGGCCATCTCTGCTGCGGTCTCCCATTCTTCTGCTGCCGCAGGGGAGTCTGCTCAGCGGAGACGTCGGTCCCAATGTCTCACTCAGTCTAACTGTGTGCAAAGGGTTACTGCTGCCTTTCCAGCTTCTGTCATTGTAGCCAGTACTGGGTACCGGCGAGCAGACGTTTTTGGGATTAAGTCCTGCTTTTCCCCTTCTGAGCATGCCCAGGGTAAGATCTCTCTTTGGAGATCAAGGGTCACATGCTTAGATACTGCAGCTAATCCCATTGGTCCTCTAGGAAGGTCCTGAAGGTGCTCAACTTCTGTGGCAGCCTCCCATTGGTCCTTCTGGAAAGGTCCTGTACTTGCTGCAGTTATAAAAGGTTCGCATGACCGCACGGCCATGCACTAGTATCAATCCAAGTTATGTGCTTTGCGCCAGTGTGGTTATGTGTGATTGTAAAAATAGAAAAAGTAGGCGCGCACTTACCCTGTTGCGGTGAATATCACTTTATTAGGACATATAAACAAACGGATAGCAGGGAGGGATAGAGTCAGCCACGGACAACGATCGTTTCATGCTCTACGGCACTTCAACGGGTCCTAACGCTGAGTGGAACAGGAAGGAGTTTTATAGACCCATCCGGATCCCAGACTCCTCCCCCTGGACTCCAAACATAAACAGTGTTACATTTAAAACAAAATGATGTTAAAAACAACAATGATAAAATAGCACATGCTGAGAACTACAAATAAACCGAATATAGCTTTTAGAAACAAAGATTGAGACACTTTTATAAGAAAACCGACATGTCGTTCAAACCAGATGGTCCTGCTGCGTCTGCGCGCAGGATCCATCTGGCTTCCCTGCGCAGCAGGAGGCGGCACAAATCCCCTCCCCCCTCAGGCAATGAAACCCGCTCCAAACCCGCAAATCTTAGTACTTGGGCATCTCCTGCATGGTAAGTGTGTAGATGGTCTATTAACCTCGGAGCTCCTTTCCCTGTTCTAATGGAATAAAAATGCTCCCTAAATCGAACAAATAGCGGGCGAAATGTTTTGCCAATGTAGAAGCGTCTACACGGACAAAAAAGAACGTAGACGACATGGGTAGTCCTGCAAGAAATAAAGTCCCGTACAGTATGCTGGATATGACCTACTCTAATTCTATTACCTGTATGATGGTACTTGCAAAAATTGCAACCCCCACATGTGAATTTGCCTTTAGGGACACTATCCGTGAGCCACCGCTCATTAACGCGCTCATTCCTAAGAATGAGCGCGTTAAGGACCTTTGATGACGTCGCGGCTTGTGATTGGTTGCGTGAGCGGTCACATGACCGCTCAGCGACCAATCACAAGCCGCGACGTCATCGAAGGCCCTTAACGCGCTCATTCTTCGGAACGAAAGCAAGGCGGTTGCAGCGGTGACGACCAGGGCGCGTCAGAGGGTGAGTATATCAATATTTTTTATTTTTATTCTTTATTTTACACATGAATATGGATCCCAGGGCCTGAAGGAGAGTTTCCTCTCCTTCAGACCCTGGGATCCATTACAGGATACCTTCCGATATTTGTGTCCCATTGACTTGTATTGGTATCGGATATCGGTATCGGCGATATCCGATATTTTTCGGATATCGGCCGATACCATCCGATACCGATACTTTCAAATATCGGACGGTATCACTCAACACTACTGTTGAACAATGAAAAAAGAAATGTGACTGTGATTTTAATATTCCATTAACATCTACTAAAAAGCCAAATGTTTATAACTCATTAATTTGATTTGGTTCTCTGCATCTACTTTTAGGATTTCGATGAAAAACTGATGTAGTTTTAGGTGAAATTCAGGTAGAAATATGTAAAATTGTAAAGCGTTTACAATTTTCAAGCACCGCTTTGCAGTCTTTTTTTATCATTACTGTTTAAATCAAAAATATCTGTAGATTTATTCTTTTTTCCTCTCTAGTAATATACACTTTGTATAACTACATTGATTTTAATATACTGTAAGAAAGCAGGGGTAAAGTATTTGATGTCAGGTATGTGTTATTGAGATGGTTTTTATGTTTGGGTCCAGGAATTTGGGTCCAGGATTTATGAGCGACCGAATAAGCTTGGGTGGGAAAAATCCCTCCCATGCCCCACTAAGGGTCTTACAGGGCCTAATAACTGGCTGCTGGGAATAGCTCAGTAGAATGTGTTGTGTTAGAGCTGGAGAAAGACAGTTCATCGTGGATAATCTATGCTAAAGACTAAGAGGTGCTTGTTGGAGAGATTATATAATTAACTTTGCCTTACCCAGAGAAAGGACTTGTTTTGCTGGCCATTTGTGCCAAAGAAAGGGTGTTCTTATTTTTGGGGCTGTAAAGTTTTAAATGGTCAATAAATTGATTCTGTTTTGATATTAAAACTTTGTGCCTGTGCGTATCCAAGCCAAAATCCCTAGACTACATACATTTGTAGACATGTCAGTTCTATACAATAATTCCATAGGCAATCAGGCTATATTTTTTAAATTATCAAATCTTAAAACTAAGATGTCATAGATTCATTTATTCAGGGTACAGTGCTGCATCTTTTTCCTGCCTTGAACTCTGCAAGTAGTGGGTTCTCATAATGGGATGAGATGCTGGGCAACAGATATTTAAGAAATGCTGAAATTTGTCCAATCAAAATTAAAAATACTTATTTTGTCCTTCATAATCTTTCATGATATAGCTGAAATATTTGAGTCTGAACTTCTTTGTGATTTTGTAGACCTACACAGTACAAAATTCTGCTTCGGGCTAACCTCCATTACCCAACTCCCTGGCTTGTTTTCACTGTTCTTATAAATAATTAATAAATTATTTATTGTTCTTCTATGCCTAGCTTACAGGGGGTTGTTTAAGACTTTAATATTAATGACCTATCCCTATAGATCACATTCACTTCAGTAAGAGTTGACCTGCAGTACCCAAGAACAGCCACTACATAGTGTATGGAGCTGGGCTATTTGGGCTCTACACTATAAACATATGGCCATAGTGGAATCTGCAAGCAGCTGATCGCTAGGGATGCTGGGTGTCACATCCTCATTGTTCTGTAATTGGGGAAACCTAAAGGTAGGTAATTAATGTACAAGTCCTAGACAACCCCTTTAACTAATACATTCTTTTAATGATACTGTTAACATTGCTTATAGCAACCATAACTCCAGTACATTCTCATTGACGTTGGTTACCTATCTGCTAGATATTAACCATAGAAACTGACAAATAAAGGCATCTAAGCTTGGAAGACAGATGAGAACCTCAGTCCATACTGCAGTCTTTGAAAAGTCCCGTAATCTATGTCTGGGGTAAATAGTTTTCAACTTGGATGATGCCAAGATGTAACCGTCCAGGCTGAAAACCACTGAGGAATGAGCTGCTGCAAGCTCAGCTTCAGTGACTAGCGGCGACGTCATTGAGGTTACCACTGGTCACTGAGGCTGCAATCCCAGATGGGCCCCTGAACTGCGGTGATCTCAGCACCATGAGAATAAGTCAGTGAGTTCACCGTGAAACTCTGAGCTGCGGTAGCACATACTTCTCAGTGTCACTGCTAGATGGCAGATTGTATAATCACATTATACAACAATGCAGATCACCATCTACATGTAGGATTATTATCTTTTAAACTGTAAAGCGCTGTGGAATATGTTGGCGCTATATAAATAAAGATTATTATTATTATTATTCTTGGCAGACAGATAAGGAATATTGTTTATTATTTTAATTGTGTTACAGGAGACACTGGCTTCTGTGTCATTCTATCAAGTAAAGGACTTTATACTTGCTGTGTGTTTATTTACAATACAGCTATGGGATTAGTAATAGATTGGCATCTTATATTATTACTAAGGGTACCGTCACACAGTGGCATTTTGATCGCTACGACGGCACAATCCGTGACGCTCCAGCATCGTAACAATATCGCTCCAGCGTCGTAGACTGCGGTCACACTTTGCAATGTATGACGCTGGAGCGATAATTTCATGACGTATGTGCGATGTAGAAGCCGTTGGTTACTATGCGCACATCGTATACAATATCGTGCACACCTTTGTTACACCATGCGATCATGCCGCCACAGCGGGACACTAGACGACGAAAGAAAGTTTCAAACAATCTGCTACGACGTACGATTCTCAGTGGGGTCCCTGATCGCAGGAGCGTGTCAGACACAACGAGATCGCTGGAACGTCACGGATATATCGCTGGAACGTCACAAATCGTGCCGTCGTAGCGATCAAAATGCCACTGTGTGACGGTACCCTAAGACATGGGCTTGATGTTGTCAGACAATACAAAGGTGACATCAACCCCAAAAATATGAAACCCTCTTGCACCCCAAAGGGCAAGTGGGAAGAACTGGGCAAAGCGTCAGAATTGGCTCAACTAATAAATGCTTCATTTCTTGGCAGCTGCGGGCTGCTATGTTTAGGCTGGTTGAGGGGCAATATCCAAGGCCCCTTACCAGCCTGAGAATACCAGCCCCCAGCTGTCAGCTTTAGCTTGGCTGGTTGGCAAAAATGGGGGGACTCTCCGTATTTTAAAATTATGTATTTAATTAATTGCAAAACACAGCATGGGGACCCCCTCTATTCTTGATAACCAGCCTTGTTAACGCTGACAGCTGAGGGTTGCAGCGCGCAGCTGTCAGCTTTGCCTGGCTTATTATCAATAATACGGGGGAACCAACGTCAATTTTTTAAAATTATTTATAGTGCAATTAATGGGTCAATATATGCCACTTCTCATGATGTCTGCCTCTAATTTGAGCTGTTTTTACAGCTTTTTTGCCCCCCTGATGGTATTGTCTATGCATTTGCTTTTTTCTCCCATTGAATACAATGGGGTTCGGATATGTTCTTTGAACCAATCGCTGAACATGTTCGACAAGCATCAGGACAATTGTCAAGCCAAACCAAAGTTTGAAAGGTTCACTAATCTCTAGTAATAAGGAGTATTAAAGGGAACCTGTCACCCCCAGGCATTTGTAACTAAAAGATCCACCTTGTGCTGCACTAATGCTGCATTCTGACAAGGTGGCTCTTTTAGTTCGGGTCCCTGGCACTGCTGCAATAATCGCTTTTGAAATTTGTCCCTCATACCTGTGAAATCGCCAGGGGGACATGCCCTAATCCAGACGCCTCCCAGCCATGACTCATTGCCTCTGCGCGCCGGGCGCCGCTTCTTCCTTCATTAGCGTCCCCGGCGCCAGCGCAGTTATTTTTTTTGGGGGGCATGCGCAGTTGCGCTGCCCTTCAAACTTACAGCGCAGATGCCGGGGACGCTAATGAAGGAAGAGGAGGCAGCGACCGATGCGCAGAGGTAATTAGTGACGGCTGTGAGGCGTCTGGATTAGGGGGGAAAGACCTGCCCCCCTGGCGATTTCACAGGTATGAGGGACAAATTTCAAAAGCGATTATTGCAGCAGTGCCATGGACTCGAACTAAGAGAGCCACCTTGTCAGAATGCAGCATTAGTGCAGCTCAAGGTGGCTCTTTTAGCTACAAACACCTGGGGGAATTACAGGTTCCCTTTAAGCTGTTTTGTTGACTCTATTCTTTTGTATCAGAGTAATCAAATTGTTAGGGGTTTTTTTTCACATATAATCAATTTGTTGTGAATTTTCTGTCCAGATTTTTGGAATGAAGATCTACACCGGTATATTGTAGCAGCAAGGTAATAAATATAATCTTTGCACTGAGGAAACTCAGTCTACAGCATTGAAAATATCACACAACCCCCAGATATTGTGGACTTTATGCAATTCCTGCACACACACTTTTCTCAAAGCTTGTAACAAAAAAAGACCAGACTCTGCACAACATGGCCAACTGCAGACACATCTTTTCTAATGTGATAGATACAGCCAGTAACAGGCTGCAGAAATCACCTGTTGCAACACGGTATCCCAGGAAGTGAGCAAAATTATAACAAAAGATGCACAAAACATTTTTGTTTGCACAACAGCAAAACTATAGACCTGTTTACATAATACAAATATTAATCAGATGTGAATAATGAAAGGCAACTTGTCAGGACATTTCTCAAGAAACATCCGGAGCAAGGCCGCCCCCCTCACCCACGGCCTGGGCGGAGGCCAGCATGACAGTGGTTTGGAGGTTGGGTATATAGGGTAATTAAGGGGAGGGTTCCCGTGGGGGGGTGGTATTAAAAGGTCAGGTTGGGGGAGGGGCCCGCTAGTTCCTGCCCTCCGAACCCCTGGAATCGTCCGACTTACCATGTCTGCGGTGGATAGGGTTCTGGAGTGCCTCAGGGCTGCGGCTGCTCTGCACCCCGATGGCTGGCTAGAAGCGCAAGTGTCCGGGATCCTGGGAGGAAGTGCGGGGACAGCAGCACTAGCTTCACTGCCGGAGTAGCATTCCGTCGGTCCAGGCCCCCTGAGCAGTTGTCGCCGGACATGGCTTCCCGGGCCCCCCGCAGGCGCAGGAGGCCCTCCAGGGACCATCCAGGCCAGGCGCCAGTGAGTTCCAGTGCCAGCAGGCCCCGGCCTAGGAGGAATCCTACAGCCAGGCAGGGCCCGTCGGAGGCTGCTAGGCCTCCGCCGCGTGTTAAAAAGGGGGAAGAGCTGGCATGCGCCGGGCAGCATACAGGGCCCAGCAGGTCGGGAGGCTGCAGCGGCGATGTTCCTGTCACGTGGCCTGCCCCTTCATCCCGGAGCAGTGTGGGAGTCGGCATCGCTAATGGAGTGGACGATTGTGGGCAGGATTGCGCCGGGTCGGTCCACTCTCCTCTGGCAGGGAGCTATCCTGTGCTTAGGAATCCCAGCAGCAGTTCGTCCTCGTCGCTTGGGATGGCAGCTGGCAACGGGCCTCCGGTTGGTGTTTTAGCGACAGCGGTGCTGCCATCGGCTCCGGTTTCCATTTCTGTACAGACAGAAAAGGAGAAGGAATTCAGGGTGCATCTGGATGATTGGGCACATGGGGAGGTCTATGTCTGTTTTGAAGGTCCTTTGGAGGCCCATCTTAAAAAGGAGGTCAAAGAGAAGATTTTTAAAGATGAATACGTTGAGATATTTTCGTTGCTTCCTCTGGAGAAATTTCATTTGGACCAGGGCAAAAAGGAGGATAGCAAAAAAGAGGATGAAGAGAAGCAGAGGTGGCGTTTGATCCCGTAGACGTTTACCAATTGGCTTCAAGTGTTTGCTATTTTAGCCAGTGTGATTGTGGAAAAGGCACCGGAGAACTGCGCTAGGTTATTTAGTTACATGGACTCCATCAGCGAGGCCCACGAGGTTTACGGGGGGCAGGCGTGGCTTCGGTACAATGAACAATTTAGACAGCGAAAAGCTATTCGGCCTGCTATCAGATGGGATCAAAAAGACATTGGGCTATGGTTGAGGGTTATGGCGCGGCGCAGTTTAAGTTCGGGCATTCCTTTCACGGGGGATCCGGATCTTCCAGTCAGGCTAACCAACCCAGTGGGTCAGGTTCCTCAGGTCAATCGGCAAATTCAGGAGGGCATAAACCGGGTTTATGCTGGCAGTTCAATGATGGTTAATGCAAGTTTGGGGCCAACTGCAAATTTAAGCATCTTTGCTCCCATTGCAGTGGCTCCTATCATGGGGCCACAAAATGTTTTAAAAAAGCCAAGTCTAAGACAGGGGCCGGTAATACCCAGGGGGGTGACACCGGTGAAGTTGGAAAAGATGGCCCCTTATCTAAGTAGATACCCCGATAAGGAAAAGGCGGAATTGTTGTTTTCTGGTTTTCAAGACGGTTTCGTCATACCGGCCCCTAACTTTGTTGTGCCGCAGGTTAAAAATTTGCATTCAGCTGTATTGCACAGTGCAGTGGTTATGGAAAAATTAGGCAAAGAAGTAGTGTTGGGTCGCATGGCGGGCCCATTCGCGGTGCCACCATTTGCTGACTTAGTGGTTTCACCGTTAGGGGTAGTGCCCAAGAAAGAATCGGGAAAATTTTGTTTGATTCATCATTTGTCCTATCCACGGGGGTTGTCCGTTAATGATGGTATTGCCCCAGAGCTTTGTTCCGTGGTGTATGTGTCAATTGATGAAGCCATGTTTTGGGTTCGTAGGTCCGGCAGGGGGGCGGTCTTTGCTAAGATGGATATTGAGTTGGCGTTTCATTTGTTGCCCGTCCACCCAACCAGTGTTAGACTGTTGGGTTGTTTTTGGAATGGAGGGTTCTTTGTTGATAGGTCTCCGAACCCCTGGAATCGTCCCGCCCTCCTGCCCTCTTTTTTGCCAAGATATAGGGTGAAGTTAGGTGGGTTATTGTTGTTTGATTTAAGCGTTTTTGCCGGGTCATTGCGGCCGAGGCAGCTGGGAGGAGTCCTTGGAGTTGGTGGAAATTGGTTTGGGGGATCCATTGGCATATGGGTCCCCTGTTTTTCAGAGTTCAACAGGTTTCGGATCTGGTGAATTGTGGAGGGGATTTTCGTCTGGGGTGGTCGAATCCCCGAGAAGTTTGTCGTGAACAGTTAAACCTTTGAGTTTCTTCGTGCTCCCGAGCCAGGGTGGTAACGGCTGGGAGTAAATCGGTGTTACTGTTATGTTCAGGATTATGTTTTTGGGTATTCGCCAGATTCTTTGTAGCTTCAAGGACTCCTCCTAGTATAAGAGTTAATATATATTGTGTGTAATTATTTATTTGATGTGTTAAAATAAAAGGCTGCTGTGGCCAAGTTATTCCAAAGAAATTATTGCCATGTATTCCTTGTGTGAGTGGGAATATGGGTATTGGGCAATGGTTGGGTAGGGGGGAGGTTACAGGGGTTGGTTGGGGGTAAGGGGGCCCCTGGTATGCCCAAGGACTCGACAATGCCAGTGTCATCTATAAATATATGTGTGGTCAGTATAGAGGACTTGCACATGACAATCCCTGCATGTGTTGCGACTGTCGAACAGCCGCAAGACATACAGCTACGGCGACTCGAGCATATTTTTCGAGTACTCTGAAAATACTTGATTAGGACATGAACATGCTTGGATAACACCTTATCCGAGCACGTTCGCTCATCACTAGGACACAGGGATCTTCCTTGTATAATGTCAGCACCTTGTTCAAACAGTTTCAGTATATCTTCTTATAGAACAATAGGAAGCAGCAAGTCAGAAATCATAAAGATGAGCACCTCAGTGGAAATATAGCCTCAGTGTTTTTATTATGGGCGAATTTTCTGCTGTTCAGCTCATAAATATAACCACTGTAGCCAGTGATTGGCTGCAGCATTCATGTTATATTATAAAATGGTTAACCATATTAAGTAAAGTAACATTTAGTTAAAAATCAGCTTCATTAAGGCAATGAAAATTTAATTATAGCATACACCTAATTGTTTCTCAAAAGTTGTTTATACTTAGTGAATGGATGCCATTTACACAAAACAAACAGATAATTATGTAAAAATTGTATTTAAACTTCCTAATAAAAGACCGCACAATACCATTGCATTGAAACAGAATATTTAATTGGCTGTATTTGAAATATGGCTGCAGCTTGTATGGCCAAGAGTGTATTTATGAATACAAGATGATGATGCCAGGAAGAAAATATGTAAATATGTACTTGATACCGGAGTGGATTCATTTCTCACTAACAGCTTGTCTTGTATTCATAAATACACTCTTCTGAGGCAATACAAAAAGCTCAGCGCAAGATCTGAGAGCGCTGCTCTTGGAGGATTGTGCCAATCACAATAGGAACCCTCTGATCCTATACCAAACGAGTATTTGTGAAGAACTGATTAACAAATATGAATGACACACAATCTACAGGATCCAGATAAGCCAAGCTGTATGCGTAACTTCTCCAATATGGATTTTATATAAGTACATGAATCCAGTAAAAATATTGAGGTGTACTCCAGAATAACTATTCATCAAATTAAATAGTTTTTTTTTAATTATTACTTTTCTCTTTTTTTTAAATCAGAGTTTCCATCATTTCCAGGTACAGCAATCACTGCGCTACTGTTACATTCTATATGTACAGGTTGCAGTGGTAACATAAAGACCACTAAACAATATCACCACCAAGCGATTTATTATTCTCAGCAGCTTGTAACTTACCCCTCCGATAGAAGTGTAGAGCCCTGAGATTGCCTCATATCAGAGGCATCATACAAGCACATATCGTACATCACACAAGCACAACATAAATATCAGTCACATCAAGCAAGCACACCGTACACATTTCAAAAGAATTGAGCATGTATTCTGCATGTCACATATGTAAAGCACACGAATCGTACATGTCACGGAAACAGAATGTACACAAGTACAATGTATACATTGGACACGTCACACTAACACAGCGCACTTCGCACAAGTACAGGTCATGCACATATACATAAGACAAGCACAAACATATGCAACATGAGCAATATCACTGCACACAGCACACCATAAAAATATCAGACACATAGATATGAGCAGATTTGGGAAAATTAAAATTCACCAAGTCACATGGATTTAACCAGAACAGTCGATTAGTGGGAAGTTATTTTCTGCAAATTGAATGATCCTTGTTATGCTTTGGATTCTCTTTTACTCACCTCCATAATCTCCTACTGCTTCTTCTGTATGCTATGTGCTGCCCTTTGTTAGTCCACACCTACTTTTCCTCCGTCCTTGCATACCGTGTCACTGAGACAGACAACGTAATGTCAGGACATACGTCACAACTAGAGATGAGCAGATTAATGGAAAATTAAAATTCAAAAGAAATGTAAAAAAATTTGCGCTGGTATATCCTGTGTATATCTTCAAACTAGAAAAGTCACTGAGAGTAATAAGATTTTGCCAAATGGGCATATTAAATATCGTAACAGGTAATCACCACAGGTGTGTAAAATGAATACTACAATCTCCCGCTGTGTCTATAGTAATTGAAATAG
Organism: Ranitomeya imitator; assembly: GCF_032444005.1. Taxonomy (NCBI): domain Eukaryota; kingdom Metazoa; phylum Chordata; class Amphibia; order Anura; family Dendrobatidae; genus Ranitomeya; species Ranitomeya imitator. The sequence continues at coordinate 240,615,693 of NC_091282.1, forward strand.
AAAATTCTAGGTACACAAAGTCAGTTCATATGAGTTCATATGAGGACATGACAATACTCCCATAGAAAACTGGGCCAGTTTCTTCTCAGTACTTTAATTTGTTGACCAAGAAATCCAAAGGATCAGGATTCAAGGTATTTGGTATCTGTTTGCTGAAGTGAACCAGGTTATAAACCGTAAAAACCCACACACAGCCCTGTACATACAGTATGAGCCCCTACATAACCCCCTGTGTATAGTATGACCCCCACATAGACCCCTCTGTACACAGAAAGAGCCCCCACACAGCCCACTATATACAGTATGAGTTCCCACATAGCCTGGTAATATACAATACAAGCCTTCACATAGCCTCTATATACAGTATGAGCCCTCATATTGCTTCCTATAAACAGTATGAGCCCGCACATAGCTTTCTATATAGTGTGAATCCCCACATAGTCCTCTAAACAAGTAAAAAAGTTTCAGCTCATTGCAATATGCTGTGTATTTACATTCAAGACTGTTGCCTCTAAAAGAAACTATGAAACTTTCAAGCTTGTTGTCTTCCAATGAATGAAAACTTCTTGAACAATTTCAGCTGTCTATCTGCATTCTTTTTTCCATCCCTGAGTGAGAAACTACTCTGTTCATTAAATGGCATTATATCCTTACTTGATAAAGAGGCTCAACACACACAATACATTCCCTTACATGTCACAACTATGCACTACATATTTGCATGAAAATGCATGTTTCCAGCTAAACATATCAACAGTAGGGATGAGCGAACCCCAAGGATGTTTGGGTTCGGACAATATGTAGTTCAAAGTTAGGTATTCAAACTTGCCACTGAACTTGACCCTAAACCAAATAGAAGTCAATGGCGACCAGAACTTCGATGCTTTAAAATGGCAGTAAAATGGTCATAGTAAGGGCTAGGGTATGCAAAAGTAGGCAAAAAATGGGTAAGAGCAGAGCAATTAACATAAAATCCTCCTCCAAAAAAGAAGTCCTGAGGTGGAAGCAGGACTAAGTCTGACAGATGCAATGCATAAGTGTCACGCACAGTGTGAGAAGAATAAGTGCAGCACTTTGGGAAAAGAGGAAGGAAGCCCAAATGCTAGGAAAAGGGGAGTGGAGACCCCTATTCATCTTTAATAGCACGCTGCCTCCCCTACCTACCCCTATATTGGTTCCACACCAATTGCCAAGAAGGAACCTAAGCCCTGAATATCCCTAGAGCTATGTCCTAAATAGGGAAGGGGAGATTAGCATTGGTCAGTCACCACTGTACACTAAAGAAAAGAAGGGAGACAAAAAAGGGGGATGCAACTCAGCTTGAGCAGACTCAGAGAGGTAACACAAAATGTCCTCCAAAAGATTATGCGAAGGAACTGGAGTCACTCTCAGCCATCCAATCTAACACCTTTGTAACATCTTGTGGCTTCATCATTCGTACAACTGTATTCGGGCCTACAGAAGGACGCAAACATCCTGTCGCCTGTGTGCACCAAAGGAAGGTGTTGTAATTGTGCATTTAGCAGGTGCAGAATGACCACGTCCTGTCCCAGCTTCAGCTACACCACCACCAGCATCAGCAGTTGATTTTATACACCATATTCGCAAAGTGATGACGAAAGAGTAGATTTTTAGTTGCAACAATACTAAAAAAAACACAGCGGCCCTGAAAACATATGTCTTTGACCTAAAAATGGAAAGTAGCAGATGCCAATTAGTAATTTCCCAGACTAATAAAAAGTACACACAAGGCCTGAAAAATCAGAAGAGATATATTGCTTTACAAAGCACTAGAAAATACATACCAGGCCTGAAAAAGTGTTTCGGGGATATATTGATATGCAAAACTACTATAAAACACCAGGGCTGAAAAAGCATTTTTGGGGCTTAGAAATAGCAATGAGAAGGCTGATGCGATATATTGATTTACAAAAGTACTACAAAACACACCCCAAGGCCTGAAAAAATGTTTTTGATGCCGACAAAGTCAAACAAGATGACTGATGCGATATATTGATTTGAAAGATACTAGAAAAAAAGACACAAGGCCTGAAAAAGTATTTTTGGGGCCTAGAAATAACAGTGAGAAGGCTGATGATACCTACAAAGACAAACAAGATGGCTGATGCAATATATTGATTTGAAAAACTACTAGAAATAGCAATGAGAAGGCTGATGCGATATATTGATTTACAAAAGTACTACAAAACACACCCCAAGGCCTGAAAAAATGTTTTTGATACCTACAAAGACAAACAAGATGACTGATGCGATATATTGATTTGAAAGATACTAGAAAACACACACCAGGCCTGAAAAAGTATTTTTAGGGCCTTGAAATAGCAACGAGAAGGTTGATGCGATATATTGATTTACAAAAGTACTACAAAATATGCATCAGGTCTGAAAAAGTGTTTTTGGGGCCTACAAAGGACAGTGAGATGGCTGATGTGATATATTGATTTGCAAAACTACTAGAATACACACACCAGGCCTGAAGAATTATTTAGCAATAAGATGACTGATGCCAATTATTAATTTCTCAGAATAATAGAAAGCACACAGCTGCTACAAGGACAGTACTCCGACAGGTAGAGGGTGCTGAGTACACACAGCAGCTTCAATGACAGTATTCCCACAGGCGAGGGATGCAGAGTACACACAGAGGCTTTTACCACAGAAATAGCACATACAGGGGTTGCAGAGTACACACAGCATTGTGTTTGCAGAGTGCGCAGTCAGAATCTATCCCTCACTCCAGCTACATCCTATCTATACCCTAACAAGAGCAAAATGGCAGCAGCAATCGTGATCCAGCCTTTATACAGGATCCAGAAGTGCCCACTGTCTAAAACCTTGTTGATTGGCTGACCTGTAGCCCTTCAACAAGCTTTACTAGACTGGACAACACAAACAGGAAACAGGGCAAAATGTAAAATGCTTATGTTCGGTAGCGGAAACTAGGTGTGCAGTACGAACCCCAAACTTTCCGGTTCGGCTTCGCTCATCCCTACGCATTAACTGTGTGACAGTGCTTGTTTTATCACTATATTTGCATACAGAGGAATCAGTGTTTTTGAACAAGCACCAACTCAAGTGAGCAAGAAATATGGGTAACTGATCTGTAAACTGTCATTGGTGAGGAATGTCCATAATGATTTTGAAGGACTAATAAATGCAGCTCTGGATCAGGAGATGAGCAGTTGCTAGATTTCAGCCACTAATTGATATATAAAATTCAATGGGTTGGAGAGAGCCGACTGGTATATCAGGTGTTAACTACTCAGTGAATGCAGCTACTGTGCATACTCTACTAGTGTCTGCTGGTCAATCTCCTAGGCATGAAGCTGGAAAATATTTAAGACAACAGTTCTCATAGTAAGAAGATGCCAACAGATAGAAAAATTAAAAAAGTAAAAAAAAGTCAATTGCAAAAATGCTTATTTTTATACTCTATAACGAATTATTCATATTTCATAACATGAGAATACCTCTTTAATTAATGCAATTATTAGTTAGAGAGAAATTTTGAGGACTGGTGATTTTTTTTATTGATGTCACATTAGAGGGCCTAGCTCAGGTATCCAGCTTTTACAGTCATCTAATGAGAAATTTTAACCTGATGAAAGAAAAAATTACTACAGTTATGAGGGGTAATATACGGTACTTGATATAGATGAAGAGTACCGCATATTTGATCACTCTGATTCTCCGTTTGTCAATGCTTGGAATAGGCTAATAAACGTTAAGAGTTTTCATCTTTAGATTTTGTAGATTGTGAGCCCTCGCGGGCAGGGTCCTCTCTCCTCCTGTACCAGTTGTGACTTGTATTTTTCAAGATTATTGTACTTGTTTTATTATGTATACCCCTCCTCACATGTAAAGCGCCATGGAATAAATGGCGCTATAATAATAAATAATAATAATAATAATAATAATAATCTTTAAACAAACTTAACCATACAGACTTTGTTACCTGTAAAAAAAAATCATAAACTGGGCTTTACTTACTCTCTCTGCTATGCCTCCACAACTGACTCAATCTCTGTTATTTAGCTGCAGTGGAGGCATCACATTGATAGTGCTGCAGACTATCACTGAAGTAAAAACTATGCTGATATAAATGGCACAAGCTAATGAGCTTAAAGATTAGCTGCAGCATTGCTCATGTTTATTCATCATTGCAACCAAACAGCAGAGACTGGGAAAATGGGGAGAAAAAGTGCTTAACCCAGGTAGGATAAGTAAAGATCTGGGTTTTTTTTACTCTCAACTGAGCCTTTGGGTAGACGGTTTTTTTTAAGAGAACAACCCCTTTAAAGGGAATCTGTCACCACATTTGACCTATCTAAACTATTAATATGGGCATACAGGTTATAGACTGCTTGGGAGAGTGATCCCTGTGTGTCTCATATCAGATGTCTTGTTGTGGATAATCATCTTTTATCACTTTATCTAAATTACATTTTCCAGGCCTTGGGGTGGAGGCTCTGCCTGGAAGATAACTCTGCCTCCAGAGATTACTTTATATAGAAGGGGGAGTTATAAGTGTGATGTGTAATGGCCGCTCTCTGCTCTCCTGACCTCACTGCAGAGCCGTGTGTGATTTTACCTGATACATCCGCAGGTTCCTCTCAGCTTCAGCTTCCATCTCACAGGAAGGCATGGCTGCAATATTGTTACAATGCAACAGAGCTCAGAGAGAACCAAAAAATGTGTTTGCAAGAAGACAAATGTAAATTCTCCTGTCTGGGTTAGTTACTTGTCTCATACTGGTAACTCTCCTTTTATTTAATTTAATCTCTGGAGGCAGAGTTATCTTCCAGCTAGCGTGCGCATTGTTGCCTGAATGAGGATATTTATGTACAGTGATGAAAGATGATTTCTCAACAACAAGACATCTGATATGAGACATACAGGTAGGACTTTTTTCACCAGTCTATAACCTGTATACCCTTATTAATAGTTTAGATTGCTCCAATATGGTGACAAATTCCCTTTAAGTTTTCCCATAGCCCATAGGACTTATTATACTTCCTCATGGTTGTATAAAATGGGCAAGTTGGGGTCGTTGAAATTTTCAAAATGTTTACTAAATTTTGGAATTATATTGTACATGTTTTTGGAGTCCAGGATACTCCTAAACAATTGGTGGGTTATTTTGGAATTTATGGAGACCCACGTAGGTACTTGCTACTTCAAGAATTATGTATATATCTGATTTATATGATGTTTTGGCACTAAACTCATTGCTGCACTGAACTGTTGTTGCACCCCTCCCCTCTTTTTTCATTCAAACTGTTTGTTTATATTTTGTTAGGCCCTGTTGGGGTAGTCTAAAAAATACCACTATAAGAGCAAAGTATTTCGTAATGTTTGTCTGATGTGAGATTTCTTAAAAGAATGAGAGACAGACCCAGGTGGGTATGAATAATGTATATTATAGCATTATTTATATACTACAAACACATTTTTTTCTGATGTATACAAGCTAGTCTTTTTTTGTATCCATTCATGCTCTTATTATTTTTGTATAACTCGCACAATAAAGCGTTCCAAAATCAAATGGGAAGAAGGGATACTTGTTGGTGTGTTGTGTGGCTGACGATCTAGTCCTCCTAACTCTCCCATAAAGATGAATTTTCAGAGAGAAGGATTAGGAGGTTGGAGGTTGGATTTCACCAAGTTGGATTCTTGTCTTTTAGGATAGATAACCCGCCATTTGGCAGAGAGCTTTCTGATATGTATGGCATGATTTAATGATTTGTCCTTTGTATACTGAACTGTGTGAGATGTTTTAATAATTGTATTATGCTCAGCGAATAACTACAAGTTAAGCCAATAAATATTTAAAATACAAAAATAATGTTTCCCAATCACAATGTGGTCTTATCATTATGAAAGGACATCTAAAATGCTGCTATACAGTATATGCAAGTTTAAAATTTTGCATTTATATACAAAGTCATTTTGCAAATATTTTGTCTTCTAATAATGATTAGTTGTGCCAAGCAGTTTATTCCATTAGTTTATAGAGCTACTTTCTAAATTCTGCATTTTTTCCTTGGTAACAACCCTCAGTTTCACTCATTACTACTCTCTGAGTGCAAGAAACCAGCAGAAATCCATATTTAGCTTTTTCAGCTTATATAAATTAAATTTAATGGCAGAGGTTAATGGTCTGACATAACAATTTGGCAGCTTGGCAGCTTGGAGCAGTGTTAGGCCCCTTTCACACATCAATTTTTTTCTATCAGTTGCAATCCGTCGAATCTTGAAAAAAATGAATCCGGTGACGGATTCCGCAGCATCCGTTTTTTTTCTCATAGACAAGTATTAGCGACGGATTGCGATGGATGACCTCACGTTTCATCCATTGTTCGCCGGATCTATTGAAAATTGTTTGTCTAGCGCACAAATTAACGTTTTTTGTGTAAGTCTAAAAATCGGACAGTGACGGATCCGTCACCATCCGTCGTTTGCTCGAATGGAAGCCTATGGGCGGTGGATCCGTCAAATGATGGAATCCAACGACGGATTCCGTTTTTTTAACTGAGCATGCTCCGATTTATTTAGGATCCAATTAGTCAGATCCACTAGTCAGATCCATCGAAAAAACGAATCCATCGCATCAGGTTTTCACAAGCTGCGACGGATTCATCGATCCGTAGAGCCAGCGGATTGTGACTGACTGCAAAAAACTGATGTGTGAAAGGGGCCTTAGCAGTAACTTCCTGTGCGACTTACATACAGTATATGCTGGAACAAGTGATTTGAGTATCTCAATTTTAAGTATTTACAATTTAACATCAAATTTCTGCTGAGAAATATTGAAAATTGATGTTGATGTGCTCATCAGTAGAGATGAGCGAACCTTTTAAGGTTCGGTTCGGTTAGGAGTGGGTGGCGTTGATGATGTAGTAGTGTGACTGGTAATGAATTGGGGAAAAGAGCACAGGTTCAAATTAATTTATATATTTATTGGGTGGGAAAAGTGGCTATTTATAGTTAGTAGGAGCACAGTGGTGGATTACAATTTATATTTGTAATGGTGGGTTGCATAGTAACTGATTATATATTAACGGTGGGAGCATGTCTGTATTATGCTGCATAGTGTAGAAGTTGGGGAAAAAGTGGAGAATGTTCTCTGGAAGTGGTGCTCTAGATAACTGTGTGCTATTTTCTGCAGAGACGAGTCCTGACTGGAAGAAGTGATGGCGGTCTGCTATGTATGAAGAAGAACAGTGAATATGAAGAACTTCAACTAGAGAGGTCACCGGTGAGTCAGAGTATTATATGTACACATACACTGTGCACTGTATACTATGTACAGAGCTTCTGTGTATAATGTTACTGGTGATCACTGTATTATCTGTACAGTAATACTGTATACAAAGCTCCTATGTATAATGTCACTGGTGATCACTGTATTACCTGTACACTGACACTATATACAGATCACCTGGGTATCATAGCACTGGCAATCATTTTATTACCTGTACACTGACACTATATTCAGAGATCCTGTATAAAATGGCACTGGTGATGAGTGACTGTATTACATGTACACTATACACTACATACAGAGCTCCTGAGTGTAATGTCTCTGGTGATCACTGTATTTCCTGTACACTGACACTATATACAAAGCTCCTGTGCATAACAGCACTGGTGATCCCTGTATTACCTGTGGACTATACATTAAATACAGAGCTCCTGTGTATAATGAAACTTATGGTAATATTAGTATTGTGGGTTTTTTTGTTAATGATCAGCATTGTAGTATTCGGTTACTGTGTGGTGGTAATATGTGGTCTTGTCCTGATGTTTAAAAAAAAAAAAACGCATAAAACTCTCAGTTGCAAACAAGTAGAAGTCTCACATTTGCCAATATGTATATGCAGTACATTCAGCAATACCCGTGTAGCTGGTAATTCTAAGCTTTGAGCTTGGATGACTTAGAATTTGTATATACATACATTCTATCTATCAGACTGACAAGGTGCTCATGAATTTCTCAATTATCTGTGTACTTCATCAACCCTAATTTAAATGATCCAGAAATCCCTTGTAGTTATCTATCAAGTTTTTGGCAGTTGTGATTTCCATCCATCTATTCTCTTTTTGTCTGGCATAATTTGCCCTTTTCTATGGAACTTGTCCGTCGCTAATGGTTCTCGGCATAGCTCAACGTTTAATTTATAATGTAATCTCTATGTAACACATTGGCACAACAAGCGGAATTGAGAACAGTTCATCAACCATGAGTACATGGAAGCTTTACAAGTGTCTTCTGCTGTAACCAAATAAATAGTTCGGTGATACTAGTTGTCAGAAGAAGAATAGTAGTGAACTGTAATAAGATATTCTAATCATATTCTGCATATTTAGAAAAATGCCATTTTGCTTGCGAAAGCATTTATGATGATTATTAGAATGATCATTTTTATAACGATCATTCTTTATCTAAAGAACCAATATTTCCAAGGAAAATAATATATTAGAAAGAAAATACAAAAACACTCAAGCGCTACCTGACCATGCAGCAAAAAACCACCACTAGAATCCCCTCAGCTGCTAAGGTCAATAAGGGATAGTTGTCACCCTTATAGAAAAATAGACAATTGTTAAATAGACTGACCGCGCTTCAGGGGAGAATATCACAGAGCAAACTAAGTGGGTCCAATAAACAAAGAATATATAGAGACTGGTAGCCGTCCAATAAGACAAATACTAGCCCCAGATGGCACTCGAAGGGAGAATAGAAAAAAAAAAGAAGCTAAATAGATTTGATGAACAAAAAATGTATATAGTAATCTAGTAGCTGTCCAGTAAACAAATAATTAGATAACTAGCCCCAGATGGTGACAACAATATAAGCACACAGATCCCCTTTATAATAAGACAGGCAGTGAAGCCCTTATTGGACGGCTACCAGTCTCTATACATTCTTTGTTTATTGGACCCACTTAGTTTGCTCTGTGATATTTGTTATGATCTGGTAATTCAGTACCACAATGGACATAGAAGTCAGAGCACATACAGTGACCTGACAATAACCCAAAAACATAGAACGAGCTCTGAGACGTGGGAACTCTGCTGACCGCAATCCCTAATCCTCTCCAACCACACTAGAGGCAGCCGTGGATTGCGCCTAACGCTCCCTATGCAACTCGGCACAGCCTGAGAAACTAGCTTGCCTGAAGATAGAAAATAAGCCTACCTTGCCTCAGAGAAATACCCCAAAGGAAAAGGCAGCCCCCACATATAATGACTGTGAGTTAAGATGAAAAGACAAACGTAGAGATGAAATAGATTTAGCAAAGTGAGGCCGGACTTTCTGAACAGAGCGAGGATAGGAAAGGTAACTTTGCGGTCAACACAAAACCCTACAAACAACCACGCAAAGGGGGCAAAAAGACCCTCCGTACCGAACTAACGGCACGGAGGTACACCCTCTGCGTCCCAGAGCTTCCAGCAAGCAAGAAAAAAACAAAAAGCAAGCTGGACAGAAAAAAACAGCAAACAAATAGCAAAAGCGGAACTTAGCTATGCAGAGCAGCAGGCCACAGGAACGATCCAGGAGGAAACAGGTCCAATACTAGAACATTGACTGGAGGCCAGGATCAAAGCACTAGGTGGAGTTAAATAGAGCAGCACCTAACGACTTCACCACATCACCTGAGGAAGGAAACTCAGAAGCCGCAGTACCACTCTCCTCCACCAACGGAAGCTCACAGAGAGAATCAGCCGAAGTACCACTTGTGACCACAGGAGGGAGCTCTGCCACAGAATTCACAACAGATATTCTCCCCTGAAGTGCCGTCAGTCTATTTAACAATATATAAGAAAGCTTTAAAGAGACCTGGTCAACACTAGACAGGTGAGGTGTTGGGGTGTTTAAAACTAGAAGTCCCAGAGAGGGGTCATTTAACATTTCTACCTTTGGAACCCAGAGATGGGTTGAATGACCTGAAGGATTTTAGCTAACATCCTCTAATCACCGTCGTTTATACTGTAATTAAGGCCATTACTGTCGCACCACAGGAGGTTGTTGTTTTCCATTAAGTTTAGCCATTTAGTTTCTAGTTAGTTATATTCAGTTTATTGTATTTGATAACATAAAGACGATACATATTGTATTTAGTTTAGTTTTATTTGAGCAAAAAAGCACTGAAACAATGAATAATTTTTTATATATTTTAAATAGAGAATTAGAAATTTTAGAGCAAGGTACAGCTGTGAGTAATGACCAGAAGCATTTGTGTCTAAGGCCTCAAGCACACTAGTGAAAAAAAATCGCGCGAAAATCGCACAAGAGGACTGAAATTTCAGTGTGAAAAATATACAAAAGAACAACTGTTATTTTTTTCCATGCTTTTTATTTTTCTTATAAAAAATTTAAAAAAAATACAAGGAATAAAACAATTCCACACATATTTACAATAGGCTGCAATGGGGGGCTGCATGTGTGTGTGAGTGGCATGTCCTTCTTGTGTAACTAGCATTTCAGCACTCACTCAGCAGTCTGTCTGCACTGTCGACACATACCTGGCACTCCCTGGGTATGTCCCTGGTACATTTGCCACACGTGTAATTGTAGCAGTCAACACATCTCTCAGTTGCACAATTGTTCGTGCATCGATGGTTGACCTGACACTTTGCCCTTTTGCCAGGGCTAGGCGTGGAAGGTTGTTGCCGAAGGAGTTTTTCCTTGCGTGCCTTCTTTTCAGTCACATGAGAGCCACCTAACTCTTTTGCAAGCTCAACCAGGAAGTCCACCTGTCTCTCCTGCACCCCAGTGCATGCCTGATAAAGAACATGAGCATTCAGTGCTGCCATGTCAATCATGTTGTAGAACACGACGACTGGCCATCTCCGTGTTCCTGCATGCACGCTGTACTCCCGCACCATTTGGTCCATTACATCCACACCGCACTTTGTGTGGTTGTATTGTGTGACCGTGTTTGGCTTCCTTTTGTTGGTATCCTCAGTCTCAACCATGCTGTGCATGCTGCTGAGAATGTAGACGGCCTTCTTTCATTTGGGTGCATACACTGTCAGTGTGGCACCAGTGGTTGAAAGCACCTGAGTGGTGAATTCAGTGCGGGCCATCTGTCTAGTGGATTGAGGAATTTCCCGGCGACTCTTGTTGACTGTGCCGAGGATAATGGTTTTCCGGCTAAGCAGTTGGTGTGCAAGTGACAATGATGTAAAGAAATTGTCCATGGTTACAGTTCTGCTCTTGTCCATGAATGGTTCCATCAGCCTCATCACTACAGTTTTGGAAAGTCTCTCCCCGCTGGGATGACGGGGGTCCTTGCCAAGATATGGGGGGACATTACAGATGTACTTCGATTTCAAGTCGCAAGCCACCCAAAACTTGATGCCAAACGTGTCTGGTTTTGTTGCAATGCATTGCAGAAAGCAGAAGCGAGTCTTTGATGGGAAAAGCTGTTCATCAATAGTGATGTGTCGCCAGGGTTGCAGGATGCGATGCAGTTGGTGACAAACGATCTCCACACATCGGAGATTGCAGCAAACTTATCGATTTCCACTCGCTCACTGCGTGTGAACATGTCATCAAAGCGTAGGTGTTGCATGATGTCTTGGAAGTGGTTTTGGGTCACAGTTGCATTGATCCTTGGGTTTGCCAGGTTTGCTGACCAGCTGTCACGTAGTGATGGAACCTTGGTCACCCCCATAAGATAATGACTGAAATAAATGCCACTAGTTCCGGGAGACCCATGAACCAATCCACCTGCTCCGTGTGACGTGCATGTTGAGTAGTCCATTCTTGAATGCTACGAAGCATGTCAAGAGTGATAAAACAGAGGAAGCTCTGAAGGCGACTCCGGACACTTCATCTGGCCTTAGCACTTGGCTCTCCATCTGTAGGGTACAGTTCTATTGGGGTGAAATGGAGACGTTTCCCCACTTGTACTTCACACCACACTGTGCCATCTTCTGCGGTCTCTGTCGGCTCACTTGTCAACCGAGCTCTCTTTTTTGGTAGAGGAGGAGTCCCCTCATCTGCAAGATAAATAATTTCAAATTAACATTTTGTTTTGGTTCTTAATAAGGCTAAGTTCACATTTGAAAGAATTTCAGTTCCCTGTGAATCCAGCAGGGAACTTAGAAATTTTCTCCGCCTCCGCATGTTCCCCGCATGTGGGAGAGCGGAGAACGCGGTCCCTAGCAACCCGCTGTGTTTACTGATTACCAGCTACACAGCAGGCTGCAGGGAGTGCGATTCTCACCCCCGCATCCCCCCGCACAGAGAACTCCTCAAGATGCGTTCCCTGGGGAGGGGGGATGCGGGGGTGCGAATCGCACTCCCCGCAGCCCGCTGTGTAGCTGGATTCGCAGGGAACTGAAATTCTCTCAAATGTGAACCTAGCAAAAAGATAGGAAATAAAAATAGGTAATTTGAAAAATCTAACCTGAAGACAGCTCAGAGTCCGAATCCGGTTGAAGGACTATGTCTTCTCCATCTGAGTCAGAAGGGTTGGTGTTGCTCAGGATCAGTTCCAATGCCTGTTGAATGGTGTGCCTTCTCTGCATTTTGTTTCTTGTGAGCAAAATAGGTGAAGCAGTCACCTATTTATCCCCCACAGCACAAAAGGCTGCATGCAAATTTGCTATGGTGGGGGCTGGGAGTGGGCAGACACACTCAGGAGCAGGTTACATTCTTTTGTTTACACTCTCTTACAAGACCTTTGATGAGGTGGATCAACACAATTGCCCCTGCAGATTCCTCAGGCAATGGCCACATTTGCAAATGAAAGGATGCTAATTGGAGCCGTCAGAGTTGTCAGTTTGGAATAAGGGTCATTTGACCCTCTGTCGGGACTTCAGGGGGGAGCTCGAAATTTCTGGGACTTCTAGTGTTAAATTTATCTTTTTGTACATTTTTACCAGCACCATGAATTTGTAAAAACTAGTTTTTCCAGTGCTTGATGTTTTCCCAAGTTCTCTGAAAGAATTCTCTAATTCTAAAGTGGTCCATTACCCATCTCCACTGCTCTTGTTTGATGACTGTAGTGGAGTCCTGGTTAGATGCTACTTAGGGAACACAAGAGCAGAGAGAAGAGACTGTGAAGTCCTAGATGCCAAGAGCTAAGTGCATTTTGGCCTTAAGGATCGCCTTCGGAGCACTAATAGGATTCTAATTAGTCTCACTACATGGTCTTGGGGAAGTTGCATACGTAGTACATAATCATCATATAACAGCAATTCTAATAACTTAAAGAGAATCTGTTACCCTCAAAATCGAGGGTGAGGTAAGCCCACCGGCATCAGGGGTTTATCTACAGCATCTTCTAATGCTGTAGATAAGCTCCCGATGTATCCTAAAAGATGAGATAAAAAGGTTAGATTATACTCACCTGGGCGGGCCGTCCAATCCGATGGGTGTTGCGGTCCGGTCTGGGGCCTCCCATCTTCCTACGATAATGTCCCCTTCTGGTCTTCATGCTGCAGCTCCGGCGCAGGCGTACTTTGTCTGCCCTGTTCAGGGCAGTGCAAAGTACTGCAGTGTGCAGGCAGGAAAGCGCCTGCGCACTCCAGTACTTTGCTCTGCCCTCAACAGGGCAGACAAAGTATGCCTGTGCCGGAGCCGCAGCCTGAAGACAAGAAGAGGACATCATCTGATGAAGATAGAAGGCCCCGGACTGGACCAGCAGCGGGACTGCCCCTGGGTGAGTATAATCTAACCTCTTTTTCTCATCTTTTAGGATACATTGGGGGCTTATCTACAGCATTACAGAATGAAAAGCACATGCACAGTGTGGGAGGTCCTGGGAGTAGGACCGGATCCCTGAGCAGCACACAATGAACTTGGGGAATCTACCGTCCTTCGGTGGGTCTGGACTGACAAAGGTGTGCTGCTGAGGCAAGTTGGTGATCCCCGTGAGGCAGTTTCCCAGGAGAGTGGACTGACAAGGAGTCAGCAGGTGGAGCAGGAGCTCCCATAAGGTACCATTGATTTTTGGTGCTTCTTATATGAACTGTGTGGTAACCCACGGCAACTGGTCAGAGGAGGACCAGCGTGATTAGTTGCTGCAACCATAGTGTCGTATGTTGGTGCCTGTTGTGCTCCATGGACATTAGTGAATTGTATGGCGTCCAGTCACCCACGATAACTGAACACAAAGGTTCGGCGTGTTTAGTAACCGTGTTTTAACAGTCATGTACTATGATGTAAGACTGTTTTTCGTTTGTTCATCTTTCCATGGTTTATGGAGAGAATAAACCAAACAGACTGCTTTAAGTGAAAATTTGTGCCCGTGTGCTTGAATCCCGTGCCAAGCGAGTAACTCCCTACCTGTTAGTGAGTGCAATCTTAAAGCAGACACCAACAAAGTAACATCAATTTCACCACAATACAAATAGTATAAAAGGAACCGACAAATCTTCCACTACAGCTAACCCAGCAGATGGACACCCAACCCGGATTGTTCACATTTCAAAAATTAGTGGCAGACACCAACAAAGTGGCATCAATTTCACCACAGTAGAAATAATATAATAGGTAGGGCCGGCATTATCGGCAGTCAGACTAGGCAGCTGCCTAGGGCCCCGCTCCCCCAGGAGCCCCCAGCCAGTCGCCTGCCACTAGCGCTGACTCACCCCCTCGCCAGCGCCAACGCATACAACTATACCGGTGTCTATGACGCTGGTACAGTTCAATGCAATGATGGAGGAGAGAGCATCAGCTGACGCTCCCTCTCCCATCATTCCCCTCTGCCTTTGACCCTGTGGGTGTGTGATGATGTCACATCATCGCATACCTGCTGTGTGACCGGGCAGACTGCAGCTGCTGAGAGCGGAGCCTGGAGCAGCAGGGAGCATGAGGAGAGGTGAGGATTGTGTTTTTTTTTAATATATCAATGAGTACTGGACTGTGAGGCTATGGGGGGGCTGTATTATATTCTATGGGGGTTGAATTATATTCTATGAGGGAGGATTGCATCATACTCTTATGGGGCTACATTATATTCTATGAAGAGGTGGGCTGTATTATTTTCTATGGAGCTACATTATATTCTATGGAGGGGCTGTAATTATATTCTATGGGGGCTGTACTATATTCTATGGAGGGGTATTATATTCTATGGGGGCCTACATTATATTCTATTGGGGGCTGTATTATATTTTATGGGGGCTTACCTTATTTTCTATGGAGGGGCTGTATTATATTCTATGGGGGCTGTATTATATTCTATGGGGGCCTACATTATATTCTATAGAGGGGCTGTATTATATTCTATGGGGAGCTGTATTATATTGAAAGGGGGACTGTATTATATTCTATGGGGGGCTGTATTATATTCTATGGGGGTGTATTGCATCAAACTCTTTGATAGGGCTACATTATGTTCTATGGGGAGGTGGGCTGTATTATATTCTCTGGGCAGCTACATTATATTCTATGGGGGGCTGTATTATATTCTATGAGGGAGGATTGCATCATACTCTTTGATGGGGCTACATTATATTCTATGTTAGTGTGGGCTGTATTATATTCTATGAAGACTACATTATATTCTATGTATTAAATTTATTATACTCTATGAGGGGGCTACGTAGTATTCTATGGGGGCTGCATCATAGTCTATTGGTGGCTAGATTATATTGTATGGGGGGCTTCATTATACTTTGAGGGGGCTACATTGTATTCTATGGAGGGGCTACACTATATTCCATGGGGGGCTGCATTATATTTTATGGGGAGCTGCATTATACTCTATGAGGCGGCTACCATATATTTTATGGAGGGGCTGCATTATACTATGTGAGGGTGCTGCATTATATTCTCTGAGGTGTTACATTATATTGTATGACAGGGCTGCATTATACTCAGGGGCTACATTATATTCTGTGGGGTGGCTGCATTATAGTCAGTGGGGTGGCAGCATTATACTCTGTGGGGTGGCAGCATTATACTATATGTGGCTGTGTTATACTGTATCGAGGACTATGGGGAATGCATTATACTATATGAAGAACTATGGAGCACATTATACTATGGGAAGTGAATTGTACTACATAGATAACTATGGCTGTTAAGGTTGGCGGAACGCACCAAATAAAATATAAAGATAAGGTGCTTTCGCAACCAGGGGGCCTCCGTGCATATATGGTAACTGCTGCTCAGTTATGGCATACAGTATATGGCGGTACAACAGCACACACCCGCGGGTTAAACCATCACCCGGTGTGAACTACAGCGAACACTGTTGCCTCACAGAGCTGCTATAAATTAATATAAGAGCACCATACCCTGTTAGCTGTCACAGGGCACAGCAGATTAGTCGCAAGTGAAGTCATTAGACTCAGCCCCTAGGACATGGGGGTAAGAGTCTGTCTAGACCCACTATGTGTGTGGCATCGCACTGGCGAACGCCATTAACAGATGCTAACTGCAGAGATTTCGTGCAACAAGTGTGCGCGGCATCGCACTGGTGAACGCCACGAACAAATGCTAGCGATGGGATTTGGTGCAAAGTGTGCACACGGCGACGCTAAAGCGAAGCCACAACGCGGCACTGTCTTTACTCCAGACTCCAAAACACAGTAACAAAGGGTAGGGGATCATTAGGACCTAGCACCAGACACATACTCGCCTGCACTCACACCACAATTTCAGAATATACAAGCCGTGCGATCAGGGGTGGATTAAGGGTAGCCAGGGCCCCGGGCTGTTCAGACACTGTGGGCCCCCCCCGGTCATGTGACGGGGGTCATGTGATGGGGGTCATGTGACGGGGGTCATGTGACGGGGGTCATGATATACCCGAACCAGATTATTCCAGAAAAATGGCCGGGCCCTACTCTACTGTAACCTATTAAATATTTGTTAGAATCTGCAATACAATTTAGGTATATTTTGACCAATAATATCACATACAAGGAACAAATACCACCGCACCATGACCAGACCACAAATTACATCCACAGTGATCGAATAATATCACATACAAGGAACAAATACCACCGCGCCATGACCAGACCACAAATTACAACCACAGTGATTGAATAATATCACATACAAGGAACAAATACCACCGCACCATGTCAAGACCACATATTACCACCACTTGATGACCAAATATCACATACAAGGGACAAATACCACAACACCATTTCCAGACCACATATTACCACCACATAGTGACTGAATACTTCTTTCATCCAGCACAGACCGCCATCATTTCTTCCAGCCAGGACTCGTTTCTGCAGGAAATAACACAGTTATCTCGAGCTCCGCTTGCAGAACACATTACTTAATTTTTCACAACTTCTACATTACACCACATGAAGAAAAAAAGGCGACATAGTGTCACTCTGCACAGTAACAGGACCGACCCCCATTTAAAACAGTATACTCAAAAAATAAAATAAATAAATCACTGCAGTAATACTATCCCTTAATTAACCCCTATGGTAATAATATTCCACATCCTGGCCCCGTGTGTCTCATTCCTGGCTCCAGCCATATGTTCTCGCATCCTGCCCTCATGAGTATCCATTCTACCCAATATGATCTCCACATCCTGCCCCATATGTCTCCATCATATCCATCCTGCCCCATGATCCAATCCTGCCCCATGTCTTCATTCTGCCCCGTGTCTCCAATCATGCCCCGTGTCTACATTCTGCCCATGCCTCCAGTCCTGCCCCCAGTGTGTCCAGCAATCTGCCCCAGTATGTCCAGCATATTGCCCCAGTGTCCAGCAATCTGCCCCAGTGTCTCCAGCATATTGCCCCCAGTGTGTCCAGCATTGCCCCCAGACAATGTGTCCAGCAATCTGCCCCAGTGTGTCCAGCAATCTGCCCCAGTTTGTCCAGCATATTACCCCCAGTGTGTCCAGCAATCTGCCCCAGTATGTCCAGTATATTGCCCCAGTGTGTCCAGCATATTGCCCCCAGACAGTGTGTCCAGCAATCTGCCGCAGTGCGTCCAGCATTGCCCCCAGACAGTGTGTCCAGAATATTACCACCAGTGTGTCCAGCAATCTGCCCCAGTATGTCCAGCATTTCCCCCAGTGTCTCCAGCATTGCCCCAGTGTCTCCAGCAATCTGCCCCAGTGTCTCCAGCAATCTGCCCCAATGTCTCCAGCAATCTGCCCCAGTGTCTCCAGCAATCTGCCCCAGTGTCCTCCAGCATTGCCCCAGTGTCCTCCAGCATTGCCCCAGTGTCTCCAGCAATCTGCCTCAGTGTCCACCAGCAATCTGCCTCAGTGTCCTCCAGCATTGCCCCAGTGTCCTCCAGCAATCTGCCCCAGTGTCCTCCAGCATTGCCCCAGTGTCCTCCAGCATTGCCCCAGTGTCTCCAGCAATCTGCCTCAGTGTCCTCCAGCAATCTGCCTCAGTGTCCTCCAGCATTTCCCCAGTGTCCTCCGGCATTGCCCCAGTGTCCTCCAGCAATCTGCCCCAGTGTCCTCCAGCAATCTGCCCCAGTGTCCTCCAGCAATCTGCCCCAGTGTCCTCCAGCAATCTGCCCCAGTGTCCTCCAGCAATCTGCCCCAGTGTCCTCCAGCATTGCCCCAGTGTCCTCCAGCATTGCCCCAGTGTCCTCCAGCAATCTGCCTCAGTGTCCTCCAGCAATCTGCCTCAGTGTCCTCCAGCATTGCCCCAGTGTCCTCCAGCATTGCCCCAGTGTCCTCCAGCAATCTGCCACAGTGTCCTCCAGCAATCTGCCCCAGTGTCCTCCAGCAATCTGCCTCAGTGTCCACCAGCAATCTGCCTCAGTGTCCTCCAGCATTGCCCCAGTGTCCTCCAGCATTGCCCCAGTGTCCTCCAGCAATCTGCCCCAGTGTCATCCAGCAATCTGCCCCAGTGTCCTCCAGCATTGCCCCAGTGTCTCCAGCAATCTGCCCCAGTGTCCTCCAGCATTGCCCCAGTGTCCTCCAGCATTGCCCCAGTGTCTCCAGCAATCTGCCTCAGTGTCCACCAGCAATCTGCCTCAGTGTCCTCCAGCATTGCCCCAGTGTCCTCCAGCAATCTGCCCCAGTGTCCTCCAGCAATCTGCCCCAGTGTCCTCCAGCATTGCCCCAGTGTCCTCCACCATTGCCCCAGTGTCTCCAGCAATCTGTCTCAGTGTCCTCCAGCAATCTGCCTCAGTGTCCTCCAGCATTTCCCCAGTGTCCTCCAGCATTGCCCCAGTGTCCTCCAGCAATCTGCCCCAGTGTCCTCCAGCAATCTGCCCCAGTGTCCTCCAGCAATCTGCCCCAGTGTCCCCCAGCAATCTGCCCCAGTGTCCTCCAGCATTGCCCCAGTGTCCTCCAGCAATCTGCCTCAGTGTCCTCCAGCAATCTGCCTCAGTGTCCTCCAGCATTGCCCCAGTGTCCTCCAGCATTGCCCCAGTGTCCTCCAGCAATCTGCCCCAGTGTCCTCCAGCAATCTGCCCCAGTGTCCTCCAGCAATCTGCCCCAGTGTCCTCCAGCATTGCCCCAGTGTCCTCCAGCAATCTGCCTCAGTGTCCTCCAGCATTGCCCCAGTGTCCTCCAGCATTGCCCCAGTGTCCTCCAACATTGCCCCAGTGTCCTCCAGCAATCTGCCCCAGTGTCATCCAGCAATCTGCCCCAGTGTCCTCCAGCATTGCCCCAGTGTCTCCAGCAATCTGCCTCAGTGTCCTCCAGCATTGCCCCAGTGTCATCCAGCATTGCCCCAGTGTCCTCCAGCATTGCCCCAGTGTCCTCCAGCCATCTGCCCCAGTGTCCTCCAGCCATCTGCCCCAGTGTCCTCCAGCCATCTGCCTGTGTCCTCCAGCCATCTGCCCCAGTGTCCTCCAGCATTGCCCCAGTGTCCTCCAGCAATCTGCCTCAGTGTCCTCCAGCCATCTGCCCCAGTGTCCTCCAGCCATCTGCCCCAGTGTCCTCCAGCCATCTGCCCCAGTGTCCTCCAGCCATCTGCCCCAGTGTCCTCCAGCCATCTGCCCCAGTGTCTTCCAGCAATCTGCCCCAGTGTCCTCCAGCATTGCCCCAGTGTCCTCCAGCAATCTGCCCCAGTGTCCTCCAGCCATCTGCCCCAGTGTCCTCCAGCCATCTGCCCCAGTGTCCTCCAGCAATCTGCCCCAGTGTCCTCCAGCATTGCCCCAGTGTCCTCCAGCAATCTGCCCCAGTGTCCTCCAGCATTTCCCCAGTGTCCTCCAGCATTGCCCTCAGTGTGTCCACCGTTATAAAAAAAAACAAACAAAGTCTCCTCACCTGTCCGCGCTCCAGCGGTGAGCTACCTCCAACAGAGCACACTCGCCGGCGACTGACAATAACGTCAGACGCCGGCGACGTGTGCGCCTGCGGCCGACATCAGCCGCCAGCCTCCAATTGTCTGGCGGCTGTTGTTAACTATTGACGTGCGGGCACGCGCCCGCACGTCAATAGGAAACCACCGCAGCGCCGGAAGGGGCCCGGTGAGCAGATGACAAGGGGCCCGATGCGGGCCCCCTCTCTCTGCCCACCGGGTACGGCGGGGGCACATAAATGCCGGCGGCGGCCGCCGGCATTCACAGATGATTATCAGAGGGTCAATCTGTGCGGTAGCCCAGGGCCCCCTCCCAGACCACTGGGCCCTGGGCTACCGCCCATATTGACCCTCTGATAATCCGCCCCTGCGTGCGATCCTTTTATAGCTGCAGTTTTCCGGGACCAATGTATATATATTTCAAGATTAATCAATTTTATTGAAAACAAAATTAAATTTAAAATACTAACAATTTACATAAAATAATTACCTCCAATGTGAGGAACACAGATTGCAAGGAATATCAACATACACACCTACAGTAATCACAAATTGAAGTTGAAGCGCTACTTAATAGAGTTTTCAAATGAGATCAGACACAATGTGCATGGCAAGGGATTCAAATTCCAAAGCCTATATATGGGGTAATTATCACCAATGTATCCTGTGCTAAGTATACTATATCCAACCAATTGGTTAATCCCCCATGTAAGAAGGATCCCTATATGCCCAAATCGCTAAAGTTAATATATGCAATTGTGAATAATACTGACTTACATAGTATGTGATATCTGAGCCTTGTTCCTCCACCCCGACGCGCGTTTCGTCCACACTTTTTCAGAGGGCCCCAGCTGTATTGACATTCCACACAGGTATTAGTATGTGATTTTATGCACTTTGCATCTTTAAAATAGAGTAGCGTTATGCACATAGACATAGACACTTTAGCATACTACATGTATTGATGGCAATTACCATGGATTGATTGTTATTTTTGTGTACTACAAACAGCACCTGTATCTACATTAGATTGGATTTGAGCAATGTTTTTTGGTGGTTGCCATATGATTATGATACTTATCATGGTATATACCTGTATGTGAATTAGTGTGTTCATTCTGCTGTTGGTTGTTAGTCGATTTGTTGAGGCATCCATTATATACTGTTTACATGATTTTATGGATATGTAATAAATTCTATCAATTTTTTTACATTTTGGCGTAATAACAGACGCGGGTTCTTTACTGTAAGAGCAGTGAGACTATGGAACTCTCTGCCATATGATGTTGTAATGAGTGATTCATTACTTAAATTTAAGAGGGGACTGGATACCTTTCTTGAAAAGTATAATGTTGCAGGGTATATATACTAGATTCCTTGATAGGGCGTTGATCCAGGGAACTAGTCTGATTGCCGTATGTGGAGTCGGGAAGGAATTTTTTTTCCCCAAATTGGAGCTTACTATTTGCCACGTGGGTTTTTTTTTGCCTTCCTCCGGATCAACATGTTAGGGCAAGTTAGGTTAGGCTATGGGTTGAACTAGATGGACTTAAAGTCTTCTTTCAACCTTAATAATTATGTTACTTTGTTACATACACTTTATGGACCATTTTTCTTGGTTCTAAGAAATAACTATCATGTACGGAGTGTGACCTACAGCATTTAGGTTATGTGTTTGGACTAATATGTATATGTATTTGCCTTCTGTTTTCAAACAGAGTGTCTGTGTGTTTATAATGGATTACAAAGCCAGAGAATCTGCCTGGCGTCAAAAAGCTTCCTATATGTTTAGTATGGGTTCTTCTACTTCAACTAATAATGACGCTTCCATATCAGACAAAAAAATGTTTTAAACAATATAAAAGTGCTATGTATAAAAAACAAAGATCTGGTGGACTAAAACATCATTGGAGAATTACCTTATGTTAGCCATAATATAATACCAAGAGGTTTGCGTGTGCAGCATTTCCCTACTTTTGAATTGTGTGATGAACTATTGGTCAAGAGCTGGTCTACCCCCAGCAGCTGCAGCTACCACTTGTTCCATTGAATTCATCAAGATTATTATTGAACGTAATATCCAATCTCTCGCTGTAATTGAGTATGAGCTGGAAAAAGGAGATTTGTGAAAGAAAAATCAAGAAATACCAGAGAGATGTCAAGGATTATGATGAAAACAAGATATTCAAATGGCAGTTCAGGAAAGAAAATGGTAAACAGATGAGACCAAGGGAGTCTTCCTTCAGCTCGGTATCATCTATATCTGAGAACAATGTGTCAATGACTGAGAGTGAGTCATATTTCACCGAGCATAAAACACATAATGATGGTAATAAGACGCAAACAGATATTTTTTCAAAAATGTTTAACAAGAAAAGAAAGAACGAGCAATCGAAGGAAATAAATTTATCAAAACATCAATTATCTGACATTCATATTTCCATTTTAGAGAAGGGTCTAACATTTTCTCCCTCTCCACATCTAGACCCCTTTGGAGCGATTAAAGATTTACACCTGTGCTCTAGGAAGATCATATTACAAAAACTTCACTTCAAAGTGGATGCTGAGGAGTTTGTATCATCTACGGCAGAGAGAGAAGCTTTGGAAAACCTTGAGGCATTGGCACAGGAAAGGAACTCCACACCTGTGAGCTAGAGTTTCCCCCTTTCTCTCATTAATACATATAAGAAATTTCCACCTTTGAGCATCTGTCCTGCTGTAGATGTTTTCACCAAATTGGTGACCAGTGATATTGAGAAATTATGTAATGGCGGATTTGGGGTCACCAACTGCAGTGGGGCAGAGCGCAAAGCAATTGAGAGTTTACAAAATCTTACAGATGTTGCTTTCAAGTCTGCTGATAAAAGGGGGGAACTTGGTAATCTGAACAAATGAAAGGTATGAGAGGCAGGCTTTCAAATTGCTAAATGATAAGAGTTGCTATAAAAAATTATCAGTTAACCATATGGATGCATTTCATGAGGAGCTAGTTAGAATGTTGGAAGACGCTTTTGGGAAGGGCATTATCCCCCCCAAAATGGTGGATATAGTGAAGGAGATGCATCCTCGTTTAACAACACTGTACTTGATCCCTAAAATCCACAAGAATGCTCTGGACCTACCAGGGAGGCCCATTGTTTCAGGAAACGGGGGCCTTTGTGAGGACATCACCACAGTTATTGATCATTATTTGAAGCCTTTGGTAGACGATCTACAATCATATATCAAGGGTACAAATGCGGCATTACGCAGATTGGATAATATCTATTTAAGTGACAATGCTGTAATGGTGACGGCCGATGTTGAGGCCTTATATACATCTATACGCCATAAAGATGGTTTGAAGCCAGTTTCCTGGTACCTGAATGCAAGCAATGTGGATGGGGATATGTGTGCATTGTTGGTAGAATTGTTGGCATATGCCCTCACCCACAACATTTTTATTTTTAAAAATGTTGTTTACCGCCAATGCCAAGGCACATATATGGGGGCCTGCTGTGCCCCATCATATGCCAACTTATTCCTTGGTGTGGTATTTCCTGATGAAGGGGGCATGAGACCCCTGAAACGCGTTGAATAAAACCACTGTGAATCAACTTTACTCTCCTGAAATTCATCTTAGCGGCAGTGCAGAATTTTAACTACAAATCTCCTTTTGAAGAACTTATTCCTTGGGGCATGGGAACGGAGTATCTTTGTATGTGATCATGTACCTCAGTCCAGCCTGGCCACAAGCTGGATGAGGTACATTGATGACATTTGGTTCATCTGGGAGGGATCAAGTAGTGATTTGGTCACATTTAAGGACACATTGAACTCAAATGAATTAAATATTAAGCTTACGTATAAAGCAGGTAGAAATGTTGAATTTCTTGATCTGTCAATCAGTGCTGATGAGAACGGCCTTCTGTCTACAGATTTATACAGAAAGCCAACATCAACAAATTCTTTTCTGCATGTCAAGTCATCACATCCTCCGGCAACTATTAGAGGAATTCTGACAGGGCAATTTTTATGTGCCAAACGAATTTGTACTAATCCCAAAGATTTTGAAGCTCAGGCTGTTGACCTCACTCGTAGATTTTATGAGTGGGGTTATAGTAAGAAGAATGTCAAAAGAGGATAGCAACGTGCTTTAAATACACAACGAACTGACTTGTTGTACAAAGAAAAAACTTCATGTGAATCTGACAAACCAAATGAGGTACACATGATTACAACATACCATAATAAATGGCATCGATTCAGAGATATTTTGAACAAACATTGGAATGTATTATATACAGACCCCATTTTAAAGAAGATACTACCAGAAAAACCACTTATTGTGGCTAAACGATCTAAAAATCTATGTGATCTCTTGGTCCATAGCCTGTATAACCCGTCTAGATGCAACACCATTCTGAGTCATGTTACTAATTCTGGTTTTTACCCGTGTGGATTGTGTAAGGCATGTGCAAATTGTATTAAGACCAAAGCCTTTTCCAATTGGGATAATTCCAAAGTGTATACCATAAGAAAATACATCACGTGTACTTCCCGTGGTGCAATCTACCATGCCACATGCCCACGTAATAAGATATACATTGGTTTAACAACAAGAGAATTAAAAATCCAGACACGTGAGCATTTTAGAGACATCAAAAAGGCAATGACACCGGAGGATGAATCGACCCTCAAAACTCTTCCCAAACACTTCAGGAAATACCATCAATGCAATCCACATGCCTTAAAATCAAAGGTATTGATTTGGTATCTTTCGGGGTTAGAAGGGGAACATTGGCAAAACCTTGGCACAAGTAGAAGAAAGTAGGTGGATAAATCAAAAAAGGCACATTAGCACCTCAAGGGTTAAATGAGAGCTTTGGCGCATTTTTGTGAACTTCATTGTCTATATGGGAGTTTTTAAGCGGTGGGTGGGCCTTTTTCTTCTTTTTTCTTTTAATATTTTTGCGTTCATTTGCATACTAAAGGTTACTTTTGTTCCTTCAGAGATTCATGTTGATATCAGATGGTCCAGTCTGTTGCCTGTGGGATTTTGGGTTTGTGCATTGCATCTGTGAACATCATGGAGGGGTAACATTGATGCTGAAGATTACATCTAGAGATATAACTTCTGGAGAATGATCTTGTGAGGACACGTTTAAAGATATTCCTTTTGAAAAAAAATGTTTTGGGACATATGTGTAATTTTTATTGAAGTTATTCTCGTGTCATATCAACCTCTTATAATCTACTCAGGATTTATATATTATGGACCTTACAATAATTTATCTTTTTAAAAAAAAATTGGTCCATTTATTATTATTATTTATTATTAATATTTATGATATATGTTTGATATTTACTAATTCCTTTGGGGCTGAAATTTGCCTGTCATTTTTAAGGAGTTTGCTGTAGGTGGTCTAATGTCGATTTTCATGTGCTAATTTCATGTAGGTGGTCACATCACTATACATATATATATATATATATATATATATATATATATATATATACTGTATATATATATACATATATACAGTAGATTAGGGAATATTCATGTCACTTTTAGAACGCTATTAATTTACAGTATAGACTTCATGGGTTTGGGTGACCTTACAGGGTCACAGTTCACAATAATATTTTTAGATTAGGATATACGGTATATGGGTTTTATGGCACTGTTTATATTTGTCAATCATCAAATACATTACACTGGCTCAGGTGAGCAATAGTTTCGTGCTTACACATTATTAGCATGCAGTATATATGCAGTGCTATATCATTGCCATAACATTTATGTCACCATTAATTCACAATAATTTAGTTATAGGTCTGGGTAATGAGTATTTAAGTTACACACACATTAGCAAATGTATCACATTTATTAAGTTCAGTATGTGCGCCATATACAACATTTTACGATTATGTATATAGTTCCAGGCCGTGACGGTGCGTATACGCTGTTCAAATCGCTCTGGACATCCTGCCTTTAGCAATGTACGGTGGCGCTCGACTTCCCCCAGTTCACAGGGTGGAACGCTTGAGTTCCACTGGCCGGTAGTGGGATGTTCCTTTAGGAGTGATGCGAGCATCGGATGCGCCGCCATGTCGCAGCATACATGCGGACTCCACAGGCACAGGTGCAATAGCGTCGGGTGAGTGGCACTCGGATTTTGATAGGACAATGGGTATTTAAAAGGTCTCCTAGCCTCCTCACTAATACATGACCCCATAAGAAGAATAGGCGAAACGCGCGTCAGGGGGAGACGCAGCTGTATTGACATTCCACACAGGTATTAGTCTGTGATTTTATGCACTTTGCATCTTTAAAATAGAGTAGCATTATGCGCATAGACACTTTAGCATACTACATGTATTGATGGCAATTACCATGGATTGATTGTTATTGATGTGTACTACAAACAGCACCTGTATCTACATTAGATTGAATTTGAGCAATGTTTTTGGTGGTTGCCATATGATTATGATACTTATCATGGTATATACCTGTATGTGAATTAGTGTGTTCATTCTGCTGTTGGTTGTTAGTCGTTTTATTGAGGCATCCATTATATACTGTTTACATGATTTTATGGATATGTATTTGAAATAAACTTTATCAATTTTTTTACATACACTTCATGGGTCTTTTTTCTTGGTTCTAAGGAACAGCTATCATGTACTGAGTGTGACCTATAGCATTTAGGCTATGTGTTTGGACTAATATGTTAATGTGTATAGTATAATACAATCCTCAGTCCTCTATATAGTATAATACACTCCTCATAGTCCTCCATATAGTATAATAATTGTCTAAGGGTTTTTCCGTCTGTCTGTCTGTCTTTCTGTCTGTCTGTCTGTCTGTCTTTCTGTCTGTCTGTCTGTCCTGGAAATCTCGCGTCTCTGATTGGTCGAGGCCGCCAGGCCTCGACCAATCAGCAACGAGCACAGCGACGATGATGTCATAAAGGACGTAGACATCTCACGTTTCTGATTCAGCAACGGGCACAGTATCGACGATGATGTCATAACGGTTGCCATGGCGATGATGATGTCATAAAGGTTGCCTCGACCAATCAGCGACGGGCACAGTCTGCCGCGAATTCTGGAATCATCATTGTCCATATACTACGGGGACATGCATATTCTAGAATACCCGATGCGTTAGAATCGGGCCACAATCTAGTATAGTATAATACACTCCTCATAGTCCTCCATCTATATATATCATTGTCTAAGGGTTTTTCCGTCTGTCTGTCTGTCTGTCTGTCTGTCCTGGAAATCAGCGACGGGCACAGTATCGACGTAGAAATCCCGCGTCTGTGATTGGTTGAGGCCTGGTGGCCTCGACCAATCAGCAACGGGCACAGCGACGATGATGTCATAATGGTTGCCATGGCGACGATGTCATAAAGGTTGCCTCGACCAATCAGCAACGGGCACAGCGACGATGATGTCATAATGGTTGCCATGGCGACGATGATGTCATAAAGGTTGCCTCGACCAATCAGCGACGGGCACAGTCTGCCACGAATTCTGGAATCATCATTGTCCATATACTACGGGGACATGCATATTCTAGAATACCCGATGCGTTAGAATCGGGCCACAATCTGTCTGTCCTGGAAATCCCGGCTCTCTGATTGGTTGAGGCCGCCAGGCCTCGACCAATCAGAGACCGGCACAGCATCGACGTAGAAATCCCACGTCTCTGATTGGTCGAGGCCCCCAGGCCTCGACCAATCAGCAACGGGCACAGCGACGATGATGTCATAAAGGACGTAGAAATCCCACGTCTCTGATTCAGCAACGGGCACAGTATTGACATAGATGTCATAATGGTTGCCATGACGACGATGATGTCATAAAGTTTGCCTCGAACAATCAGCGACGGGCACAATCTGCCGCGAATTCTGGAATCATCATTGTCCATATACTACGGGGACATGCATATTCTAGAATACCCGATGCGTTAGAATCGGGCCACAATCTAGTATCCATTTATTAAAATACACTCCACAGTCCTTCATATAGTATTATACACTACCCATAGTCCTCCATATAGTATAATACACTGCTCATAGTCCCCATATATTAAAATACACTGCTCAGTCATCCATATCTATATATATAATTGTCTAAGGGTTTTTCCGTCTGTCTGCCTTTCTGTCTGTCTGTCTGTCTTTCTGTCTGTCTGTCTGTCTGTCTTGGAAATCCCGCGTCTCTGATTGGTCGAGGCCGCAAGGCCTCGACCAATCAGCAACAGGCACAGTATCGACGTAGATATTATAATGGTTGTCATGGCGACGATTATGTCATAAATGTTGCCTCGACCAATCAGCGACGGGCACAGTCTGCCGCGAATTCTGGTATCATCATTGTCCATATACTACGGGAACATGCATATTCTAGAATACCCGATGCGTTAGAATCGGGCCACAATCTAGTCTATATATATAATTGTCTAAGGGTTTTTCCGTCTGTCGGTCCTGGAAATCCCGCGTCTCTGATTGGTCGAGGCCGCCAGGCCTCGACCAATCAGCGACGGGCACAGTATCGACATAGAAATTTCGCGTCTCTGATTGGTTGAGGCCTGGCGGCCTCGACCAATCAGCAACGGGCACAGCGATGATGATGTCATAATGGTTGCCATGGCGACGATGATGTCATAAAGGTTGCCTCGACCAATTAGCAACGGGCACAGCGACGATGATGTCATAATGGTTGCCATGGCGACGATGTCATAAAGGTTGCCTCGACCAATCAGCGACGGGCACAGCGACGATGATGTCATAATGGTTGCCATGGCGACGATGATGTCATAAAGGTTACCTCGACCAATCAGCGACGGGCACAGTCTGCCGCGAATTTTGGAATCATCATTGTCCATGTACTACGGGGACATGCATATTCTAGATGTTAATCAGAGACGCAGGATTTCTACGTCGATGCTGTGCCCGTCTCTGATTGGTCGAGGCCTGGCGGCCTCAACCAATCAGAGAGCCGGGATTTCCAGGACAGACAGACAGACAGACAGACGGAAAAACCCTTAGGCAATTATATATATAGATATGGAGGACTATGAGGAGTGTATGATATTATATGGAGGACTATGAGGAGTGTATTATACTATATGGAGGACTATGGGAGTGAATTATACTATATGAAGGACTATGGGGCACATTATATTATATGGAGGACTATGGAGTGTGCATTTTACAATATGGAGGACTGTGGTGCACATTATACTATGTGGAGGACTATGGGGTGTATTATACTAAACAAGCAAAATGCTGCATATTCATAGAGAGATTGGATTGTTTATGCCGGAACAGAAATTATTGTTCTCAGCAGCACATCGCTGGGGTAAACTGTAGATATGCTGCTGATAACATGATATTGTATGGGGACAGATTGCTCTATTAGTGATTGTTCTGTTCCCATCATTCTTTCTCAATTGATGTAAAGAGCCTGGGAAACAAGCAAACAACTTCAATATTGTCAATCAAGCTTGTTTAGTGGCCTGAACTCAGCACATGTAAATACAACAGAAATGCTTGTGTGTGATGTGGAATATGTTAGTATTTGGGACCCCATTTTTAACTTTTGCCTAGGGTCCCACTTTGCCCAAAACTAACCCTGATAATAGGGACCAACAGGTCTTCCACTTCACCCAACTCAGCAGATGGACAGTTGGACACCCAACCAGGAGTGCTCACATTTCAAACAATTAGTGGCAGAGACCACCAAAGTGGCATCAATTTCATCAGAGTAAAAATAGAATAATGGAGAGCGTCATCTCTTCCACTACAGCAGATGTACACCCAACCACTAGTGCACACATTTCCAAAAATTAGTTGGAGACACCAGCAAAGTGTAAAAAATTTCAAGAGAGTAGAAATAGTATAGGACCGACGCATCTTCAACTACAGCTAACCCAGCAAATGAACACCCAACCAAGAGTTTACACATCTCCAAAAATTAGTGGCAGACACCAATAAAGTGGCTTCAATTTCACCATCTACCCCATTTACACCTCGAACACCGAGCCTAATCTCCCTTCCACCACAACCTTGCTTTTTGACAGTCATGTTGCTCAGATAGTGTGCTATGAGCACAGTATTAGCGACTAGAAATTAGATTTTTTACTCTGCAGCACCTCAGCATAGCTGAATTTCAGTGGCACTAAATGATAAGGTGAAATACGGTGTGCTGAATCGCGCTAGTCACAGAAAAATAGTTTTTTTTCAGTGTGGATGAGGCCTGTATGACAAAGAACAATTTAAAACTGAGATCTCCCCTACTGTATGACGTTAGTAACAGAATAATTTTTGGGGCCTGTCGATAAGGCCTGTATAAGATTGAGTGGATGCTTAAAAAAATTTAAAAGTGACAGGTCCCCTACTGTATGACGTTAGTAACAGAGGATTTTTGGGGGCCTTTCGTTAAGGCTTGTATAAGATTGACTAAATGCTCCAAACAATTGAAAAGCAACATGTCCCCTACTGTATGACGTTCGTAATAGAAGAATTTGGGGGACGGGAATGGGAACAGGGTGGCTATGGTAAGTACGAGATCCAGGATCCAGCCTACAACTATTACTAATCTACCCAACACCAATTACCAGAGAGCGTTTGATGCTTGTCAGAAGATAGATATAACAGATCCATGACTCAAGCTAGGTATAAAAGATGCCTGTGATAAATTGGATGACAAATATGCACATAATCTAGAAGATAGCCTGCAACAATTTAAAAGTTACATGTCCCCTGCTGTATCACGTTAGTAACAGAAACATTTTTTGGGGCCTGGCGATAAAGCCTGTTTAAGATTCACTAGATGCTTCAAACCATTTCAAAGTGACATGTCCCCTACTGTATGACTTTAGTAACAGAAATTTTTCTTGTGGCCTATGGATCAGGCCTCTATAACACACTAAATGCTACAAACTACTTTTAAAGTCAGGTCCCTGACTGTATGACGTTAAAGGGAGGTACCACGGTTGTAGGTCATTAATAAATCACTGTAATGTAGCATAACATGCTGTTATAAGCAAGTTTGAAATGCATGTGAAACAGATTTCATGTGTTATATGAGTTTAAAGAATGCACTGGGGGCTGACATCTTGGTTTTGTAGCAGTAGCAGGGCACTATCAGTGTCAGATTGCGGCACCCCATGGACATAGGAGATAATAGACCGGCGCTGATACTATATGTAACATTGCAGCAGCATTAGCAGTGAGCTGGGCACGCCTCTGTGGGCTGCACAACTTACTGCTGTAGGTGTGACTAGCTGCCATTTTATTATAGCCCTGTGCTATCTGCCGAGATCCACTTACTCTCTATCGCAGGACACAAGAAGCCCTCACTGCTCCTCTGTACTCCAAGCAGGCACACATCCTCTGCTCCTCACAAGCTGCCCTGTGTGCTTCTCCTGCTGTGTCTCTTCCTCCCCCTCACACACAGTCCCTGTGATCTCCGGTAAGCTGCACTTACAGCCTGCAGAGAGGGAGGTGACACCTGGAGAGAGAGAGCAGGGCAGCTGACAGGACAGGGATTAATGTGGGGGAAGGGGGATGGCAAGAATGTTATTCACAAAAAATGCTGCTGAGCCCACTGTGTTCTGCTCCTCTGTAAACAAACTGTGCCTCTGATGCAGTAACTGCTGGTGATAGCAGGTCACAGGGCAGTCACACACAAAGTGGTGCTGCCCTGTGATGCTGCTCTTCATTCTGCCCCAGGGATATTAGACCACCCAAAAGCGGAGGGAAATGGTGATGTCAGCAGTTACTGCCCCAATTTTCCAGCAAAGGGTAAAGCTGCTAAATCTTACTATAGCTGCTTGAGGTCTAAAACAGAAAATGCTCCCCCTAGTGGTAAATATGTACATTTGTAGAAAAATATATAATAGAAATGTTTGCAAACAGTGCAAACATTGCATTAATACATTTTAATTACTATTTTAAGCTTAATTTCACAAAAAAACAAAATACAAGAAAACTGGTGGCACCTTCCCTTTAATAGCAGAAGACTAATTTGTGGCCTGTGGATTAGGCCTCTATAATACACTAGATGCTGTAAACTATTTTTCAAGTCAGGTCCCTTACTTTATCACATTAATAACAGAAGATTTTTTGTGGCCTCTCGATCAGGCCTCTACAGCTTAATCTCAACCCAACCAAATGACAAAGTGTGATACAGCGGGTTGTCTAACTTTTTCCAACTGTCTGCAGACAGGTTCATATCACTGCCACAAAATGACAACGTGGCATACAGCAGGCTGTTTCACATTTAGCAGCAGCAAAAAAAATGTAAACTTTTTTTAATATGCCTTATGTCTGCAGACAGTTTTATGTCAACACAGCAATAAATGACAACGTGGGGATACAGCAGGCTGTTTAATATTTTTTCACTAGCTACATGTGAATTAGAATGCTATATTCATGCATGGATCACAATAAAAGATGTGCACAACACGTGCCCTGCTGGCTTTGTCTGTGGACCTCAGAAATGTCCAAAAAAGAAAAAAATGCTGGAAGGTAAATTTAACAGCCACACTAGACAGTAGCTCGCTACACTATCTGACTGATATGCAACCACCTATCTAACTAGCTAAAATGTGGGATACAGCAGGCTTTTTCACATTTAGCTACTGAAAAAATATAATTTACAATGCTATACTCGTGCATGGAGCACTATAGAAGCAGTGCACAACACACTTGTAGGACATGTGCCCTGGTGGCTTTGTCTGTGGACTTCCGTAATGGGCAAAAAAAAAAAAAATTCCAGAAGGCACATTTTACAGCCACACAGGACAGTAGCTAGCTAAACTATCTGACTGATATACAGCTGCCTAACTAGATAAAATCTTGCTGATAACAGTGGCAGTGTCAGGAGCAGCCTCTCTGCTCTGTTAGGGTACCGTCACACTATAACATTTCGATCGCTACGACGGTACGATTCGTGACGTTCCAGCGATATCGTTACGATATCGCTGTGTCTGACACGCAGCAGCGATCAGGGATCCTGCTGAGAATCGTACGTCATAGCAGATCGTTTAGAACTGTCTTTCATCGCTGGATCTCCCGCTGTCATCGCTAGATCGGTGTGTGTGACACCGATCTAGCGATCTAGCGATCTAGCGATGCGATCCAGCGATGCGTTCGCTTGTAACCAGGGTAAACATCGGGTAACTAAGCGCAGGACCGCGCTTAGTTACCCGATGTTTACCCTGGTTACAAGCGTTAAACTAAAAAAAAACAAACAGCACATACTTACATTCTGGTGTCCGTCAGGTCCCTTGCCGTCTGCTTCCCGCACTGTGACTGCCGGCCGTAAAGTGAAAGCAGAGCACAGCGGCTGTGCTTTCACTTTCACTTTACGGCCGGCAGTCACTGAGTGCGGGAACCAGACTGCAAGGGACCTGACGGACACCAGAATGTAAGTATGTGCTGTTTGTTTTTTTTTAGTTTAACGCTTGTAACCAGGGTAAACATCGGGTAACTAAGCGCGGTCCTGCGCTTAGTTACCCGATGATTACCCTGGTTACCCAGGGACCTCGGCATCGTTGGTCGCTGGAGAGCTGTCTGTGTGACAGCTCCCCAGCGACCACACTATGATTTACCTACGATCACGGCCAGGTCATATCGCTGGTCGTGATCGTAGGTAAATCGCATAGTGTGACGGTACCCTTAGGCTAAGTGCACACGTTGCAGATTATTTGCGTTTTTTTAGTGTTTTTGCGCTATAAAAACGCTATAAAACCGCAAATAATCTGCATACATTAAGCATCCCATCATTTATAATGGAATCCGCAATTTCTGTGCATATGATGTGCGTTTTTCCGCATAAAAAACGCATTGCGGAAAAATAATGAACCTGTTCATTAATTTTGTGGTTTTTTCGCGGATTTCCCACTGTCTAATGCATTGGGAAATGTCTGGGAAAAACTGCGCAAAAACCGCGCAAAAACCGCGTCAAAACCGTGCAAAAATGCGGCAAAAAAGCATGACAATTTCATGCGGAAATCTGGCACAAATGTCCGGATTTCCACAGGAATTTTCTGCATGAATTCCTGAACGTGTGCACATAGCCTTACAGTGTCAAAATGGCAATAAAACA
Source organism: Ranitomeya imitator (assembly GCF_032444005.1). Lineage (NCBI taxonomy): Eukaryota > Metazoa > Chordata > Amphibia > Anura > Dendrobatidae > Ranitomeya > Ranitomeya imitator. Next base: position 240,650,046 of record NC_091282.1, read on the forward strand.
AGATGTCTACTGTTTATATGGAGAGGGACATGTGATTTCAGCAGCCAATGACACAAGCCACAGTGTCAGGACATTATGGGTGTTTCCTGCGCCCTGATTGGCTATCCGTAAAGTGCACACATAAAGTTAGGAAAAAAAATGACTGCTGTGCTGTGCTTCCAAGAACGTCATGCCTCTGAGTTCTGCAAATCCCCTCCCCTCATCAAACAAGTAGCAAACACTCATGATACACCATCATTATCATTGCTAAAGTGCTGAAAATATTTTTCTGGCTATGCAAATATTTTCTCGCACTTTTACCAAATGTTACTGATTTTTACTGATTTTATAAAATTTTGCTCTGGTTTCCAATCACGAATCTGAATGTGCGATATTTGTGCCGAATTTATGTTTGGCGATCGTTTTCTGAACAAATTCGTTCATCACTAAATGAAGCTTATAAAGAAAATTACATCCTCCCAACAGTTTGTGGAGAATCCATAATGCTGTGGAGTTGCTTTGCTGACTCCGGTACTAGAGACCTTGACTCTGTATTACAGGAATCATGAAATCAGAGAATTATTAAGATATTTTAGAGCGAAATGTCCTACCCAGTGTAAGAAAACTTGGTTTGAGTTGAAGATCATGGGTTCTCCAGCAAGACAATGACCCAAAGCATACATCTACAAGTACACAGGAATGGTTGAAAATAAAAAAATGGACTGTTTTAAAATGGCCAGCAATGAGTCCTGACCTCAATCCCATTGAAAATCGTTGAGGTAAGCTGAAATCTGTCATTGGGAAAAAGAAACCTGCAAACCAGCTGAAAAGTGCAAGAAGCTTATAGATGGCTACAAGAAATGTTTGGAGGCTGTCATCAATGCCAAAGGGTGAGCAACCAAGTATTAATTATGGATGCCTTTACTGCTGCACATTCTGTTAATTATTTTTCTTCTTTGAAATTGCAACATGTAAGTTGAAAAAATAATGTTTTGCTGTTGTATTACTTTGGACCAATAATTAAAAAATCCTGAAGATAAAGTATTTAGTCAGCCACCAATTTTGCAAGTTCTCCCACTTAAAAAAGATGAGAGAGGCCTGTAATTGACTTCATAGGTGGACCACATGAGAGTCAAAATTGAGATTCAATGAGCAAGATTTAAATTAGACCATATGATATGAAAAAGGAGGGAAGGGGAAAGGAAACAAGGATAGAGAGATAAAGAGCAAGGATGAAGTACAGACGTTAGATAGTAACGTCATCCTTTCAGCATCTAATCTAAGAGGTATAAATTATGAATAAATCAAAAACTACTAAACTGTGAAAAAAGCAGACCCCAATGCAAGTCCTTAACTGGAAGTTGTCTTTACAGGTGTAAGTCAAACTTTCAGACCTAGAGTTCCTATTATGGGGAACCATGGAATGTATATTGAGTAGAGTAGTACAGCCTGATATTACAATAATATCAAGTTGTACTCCCTGGCTCCTGACTGTTTGTGAATTGCATGTACTCTCTCTGGCATGCTCAGAATGTAAACACCTTTCCCTGGCTCCTGACTGTTTGTGAATTGCATTTACTCTCTCTGGTATGCTCTGCTTACCCATCACTTTGTATCCATAATGTATCTCATTCCTCTTGTGCTTTCCATGCATATCTCTGAGTGGTCAGTCTAACCCCTCCCCCCTTTTTATGACCCTTGTTTAACTCTGAACATGTGGTCTGGCGACACACATCCACATCCACATCCCCTCACAGCTGAGTGCTCTTAAGTTGCAGATATATTCTAAGCCATGCATCTGATCTAGGCATAGTCTGATCCAGGCATCTTTCAAATTCCATCTTTCAAATTACAGATTTCTAATTACACTACTTTAAATTAGACTAGAATTGGACTGGAATTAACTGTAAGGTAAAGGAATCGAAAACCACTACAATGTTACGGTTTCTTTCACTTTCACTCCCATACTACTTTATTTTTTTCCTATCGCCTGTAATCCCTTCATCAAGTAAGGAATTAGTCATTTCTCTATCCATTCTCCCCAGCCATCTCACCTCCTCCTCAGAACTGTTCCTTCATGTACAGTCCTTTTTCTTCAGACACACACGGCCATATCATGTCGTATACTGCTCCACCTTCTAACGCTCTGTCTGCTACTCCTTATTGCTGGCGACATATCCCCAATTCCTGGCTTCCTGGCCCTCCTCATCACATCCCTACTGTTAGGGGTCGAGTTCCCACTTCTGTACAGGGGGAATCTCGGCCAATCTCAGCTGCAGTCTCCCATTCTTCTCCTGCCGCAGTCGAGGCTGCTCAGCGTAGACATCGGTCCCTACGTCTTGCTCGGTCTGACTCTGTGCAAAGGGTTACTGCTGCCTTTCCAGCTTCTACCATTGTAGCCAGTACTGGGCAGCGGCGAGCAGATGTTTTTGGGACTAAGTCCTGCTTTTTCCCTTCTGAGTATGCCCAGGGCAAGATCTCCCATTGGAGTCACATGCTTAGATACTGCAGCAAACCCCATTGGTCCTCTAGGAAGGTCCTGAAGGTGCTCAACTTCTGTGGCAGCCTCCCATTCATTCTTCTCGGAAGGTCCTGTACTTGCTGCAGCTATAAAAGGTTTGCATGGCCACACGGCCATGCGCTAGTGTACATTTGAAAACGTATGTATATTGATGAGTGCAAGTCGTTCTATAAACATCCCCTCCCTTGTGTATGACTGTTCGCAAAAGGTGGATATATGCTATCTAGCGCCCAGCTGAGCTATCAGCATTAAGCATAACTTACAACGTCTCAGCACTAAACATACGTTACAGCATCTATTGCTGTGACCGCCAGTGCGGTGCCGTGCATTATTAAAGCACTTTTCCACCCAAGCCTGGGTGGTTAGTGGCGCCTGCCAGTGTGGCACTGCTCGCACTCTTGTGCTAATAATTACTTATGTTTATTCTGACACCCAGTTGCGGTGTCGAGCGCAAGTGGTCTAGACGATCCCAATCCCGTGTCTTGGAATTGGGTTCTGTGACTTCTTGCTTGCGCTCTTGGTGCGGTACTATGGCTCTGTGACGTAACAGAGTTCGTTTTCACCGCCATATAGTGCCGCCATTTGCCAGCAGCGGGTTCTCTCCTGCGCTGTGGACCCTGGACTGCGAACGCACCTTATTATTTACTCGGTGCGTTCCGCCAGTCCTAACACCCACACTCATTTCTAACACCCTGCCATGATCCTCTACACATTTTTGCAATGATGATAACCTTATACCCATTCATCCAGCCTCCACTTTCCCAGTCGCCCTACCTGGAGCACTATGGAATGCACGCTGTGTCTGAAATAAACTGTCGTTTATCCATAACCTCTTCATCACCAACAAACTCTCCTTCCTTGGCATCACTGAAACCTGGCTCACCCCCTCTGACTCAGCCTCTCCAGCTGAACTTTACTATGGCGAATTCCATCTCTATCACACACCCCTCCCCAGCCACAAAAGTGGTGGGAGGAGTTGGCTTGCTCCTGTGCGATAACTGCTCCTTTGCCCCAATTCTGCTACCACCCTCCGCTACTCTTCCCTCATTTGAGGTGCACTCTGTCCGCATCTACTCCCCCTCCAACCGCCAGCTGGCTGTCATCTGTTGCCCCCCAGAACTAGCCATCTCCACTTTCTCAATCACTTCACCACCTGGCTACTTCATTTCCTCTCTGCTGACATCCCTGTTATGGACCTGGTGGTTAGGAGCACCCGGAACAACCTGATGGTAAAACTCACACAGGACAAGCTCTGGGAAGTGGGAGCTCTGCTGACCGCAACCCCTAATCCTATCACACAACTAGAAATAGCCGTGGAGCGTACCTAACAAAACCTAGACGCCTCTTCACAGCCTAAGAGCTAACTAGCCCTAAAGATAGAAAATAAAGCCTACCTTGCCTCAGAGAAATTCCCCAAAGGAAAAGGCAGCCCCCCACATATATTGACTGTGAGTTAAGATGAAAGTCACAAACACAGAAATGAAACAGGTTTCAGCAAAGGGAGGCCAGACTTACTAAACAGACTGAGGATAGGAAAGGTATCTTTGCGGTCAGCACAAAAAACTACAAAAGACCACGCAGAGTGTGCAAAAAGACCTCCGCACCGACTCACGGTGCGGAGGTGCCACTCTGCAACCCAGAGCTTCCAGCTAGCAAGGCAAAATCATGATAGCCAACTGGTCAAGGAAACAATGAACAAATAATTAACTAGCAGGGACTTAGCTTCTGCTGGAGTAGACAGGTAACCAGAAAGATCCAAGAACGAACTGAACCAGTACAAGAACATTGACAGCTGGCATGGAGTAACGATCTGAGTGGAGTTAAATAGAACAGCCACCCAAAGAATAAACTACGTCACCTGTGGAAGGAACCTCAGAAGCAGCAGCTCCACTCACAGCCACCAGAGGGAGTCCATGGACAGAACTCGCTGAAGCACCATTCATGACCACAGGAGGGAGTTCGAAAACAGAATTCACAACAGTACCCCCCTTGAGGAGGGGTCACCGAACCCTCACCAGAGCCCCCAGGCCGATCAGGACGAGCCAAATAAAAGGCACGAGCTAGATCGGCAGCATGAACATCAGAGGCAAAAACCCATGAATTATCTTCCTGACCATAACCCTTCCACTTGACCAGGTACTGGAGTTTCCGTCTCGAAATACGAGAATCCAAAATCTTCTCCACCACATACTCCAACTCCCCCTCGACCAACACCGGGGCAGGAGGATCAACGGAGGGAACCATAGGCGCCACGTATCTCTGCAATAACGACCTATGGAACACATTATGGATGGCAAAAGAAGCTGGAAGGGCCAAACGAAATGACACAGGATTGAGAACTTCAGAAATCTTATACGGACCAATGAAACGAGGCTTAAACTTAGGAGAGGAAACCTTCATAGGAACATGATGAGATGACAACCAAACCAAATCCTCAACACGAAGTCGGGTGTTATGCTAGGCAATTCAGTAACACAATGTACATAGCGATCAGAGCACATACAGTGATCTGACAATAACCCAAAATAATAGAACGAGCTCTGAGACGTGGAAACTCTGTAGACCGCAATTCCTGATCCTCTCCAAACACAACTAGAGGCAGCTGTGGATTGCACCTAAAGCTCCCTATGCAACTCGGCACAGCCTGAGAAACTAACTAGCCTGAAGATAGAAAAATAAGCCTACCTTGCCTCAGAGAAATACCCCAAAGGAAAAGGCAGCCCCCCACATATAATGACTGTGAGTAAGATGAAAAGACAAACATAGGGATGAAATAGATTCAGCAAAGTGAGGCCCGATATTCTAGACAGAACGAGGATAGGAAAGATAACTTTGCGGTCTACACAAAACCCTAAAGAAAACCACGCAAAGGGGGCAAAAAGACCCTCCGTACCGAACTAACGGCACGGAGGTACACCCTTTGCGTCCCAGAGCTTCCAGCAAAACAAATAGACAAGCTGGACAGAAAAAATAGCAACAAATAGCAAAGAAGCACTTAGCTATGCAGAGCAGCAGGCCACAGGAATGATCCAGAGAAACACAAGTCCAACACTGGAACATTGACAGGAAGCATGGATCAAAGCATCAGGTGGAGTTAAGTAGAGAAGCAGCTAACGACCTCACCAGATCACCTGAGGGAGGAAACTCAGAAGCTGCAGTACCACTTTTCTCCACAAACGGAAGCTCCCAGAGAGAATCAGCCGAAGTACCACTTGTGACCACAGGAGTGAACTCTGCCACAGAATTCACAACAGTACCCCCCCCTTGAGGAGGGGTCACCGAACCCTCACCAGAGCCCCCAGGCCGACCAGGATGAGCCACATGAAAGGCACGAACAAGATCGGGAGCATGGACATCAGAGGCAAAAACCCAGGAATTATCTTCCTGAGCATAACCCTTCCATTTAACCAGATACTGGAGTTTCCGTCTTGAAACACGAGAATCCAAAATCTTCTCCACAATATACTCCAATTCCCCCTCCACCAAAACCGGGGCAGGAGGCTCAACAGATGGGACCATAGGTGCCACGTATCTCCGCAACAATGACCTATGGAATACGTTATGTATGGAAAAAGAATCTGGAAGGGTCAGACGAAAAGACACAGGATTAAGAACCTCAGAAATCCTATACGGACCAATAAAACGAGGTTTAAACTTAGGAGAGGAAACCTTCATAGGAATATGACGAGAAGATAACCAAACCAGATCCCCAACACGAAGTCGGGGACCCACACGGCGTCTGCGATTAGCGAAAAGTTGAGCCTTCTCCTGGGACAAGGTCAAATTGTCCACTACCTGAGTCCAAATCTGCTGCAACCTGTCCACCACAGTATCCACACCAGGACAGTCCGAAGACTCAACCTGTCCTGAAGAGAAACGAGGATGGAACCCAGAATTGCAGAAAAACGGCGAAACCAAGGTAGCCGAGCTGGCCCGATTATTAAGGGCGAACTCAGCCAAAGGCAAAAAGGACACCCAGTCATCCTGATCAGCAGAAACAAAGCATCTCAGATATGTTTCCAAGGTCTGATTGGTTCGTTCGATCTGGCCATTAGTCTGAGGATGGAAAGCCGAGGAAAAAGACAAGTCAATGCCCATCCTACCACAAAAGGCTCGCCAAAACCTCGAAACTGGGAACCTCTGTCAGAAACAATATTCTCTGGAATGCCATGCAAACGAACCACATGCTGGAAGAATAAAGGCACCAAATCAGAAGAGGAAGGCAATTTAGACAAGAGTACCAGATGGACCATCTTAGAAAAGCGATCACAGACCACCCAAATGACTGACATCCTTTGAGAAACGGGAAGGTCAGAAATAAAATCCATAGAGATATGTGTCCAAGGCCTCTTCGGGACCGGCAAGGGCAAAAGCAACCCACTGGCACGAGAACAGCAGGGCTTAGCCCGAGCACAAATCCCACAGGACTGCACAAAAGTACGCACATCCCGCGACAGAGAGGGCCACCAAAAGGATCTAGCCACTAACTCTCTGGTACCAAAGATTCCAGGATGACCAGCCAGCACCGAACAATGAAGTTCAGAGATAACTCTATTCGTCCACCAATCAGGGACAAACAGTTTCTCCGCTGGGCAACGATCAGGTTTATTAGCCTGAAATTTTTGCAGCACCCGCCGCAAATCAGGGGAGATGGCAGACACAATTACTCCTTCCTTGAGGATACCCGCTGGCTCAGACAAACCCGGAGAGTCGGGCACAAAACTCCTAGACAGAGCATCCGCCTTCACATTTTTAGAGCCCGGAAGGTACGAAATCACAAAGTCAAAACGGGCAAAAAACAACGACCAACGAGCTTGTATAGGATTCAAGCGCTTGGCAGACTCGAGATAAGTCAAGTTCTTATGATCAGTCAATACCACCACGCGATGCTTAGCTCCTTCAAGCCAATGACGCCACTCATCGAATGCCCACTTCATGGCCAGCAACTCTCGGTTGCCCACATCATAATTTCGCTCAGCAGGCGAAAACTTCCTGGAAAAGAAAGCGCATGGTTTCATCACTGAGCAACCAGAACCTCTCTGTGACAAAACAGCCCCTGCTCCAATCTCAGAAGCATCAACCTCGACCTGGAACGGAAGAGAAACATCTGGTTGACAGAACACATTGGCAGAAGAAAAACGACGCTTCAACTCTTGAAAAGCTTCCACAGCAGCAGAAGACCAATTGACCAAATCAGTAGGGTTGAGCGAAACGGGTCGAACATTTTCAAAAGTCGCCGACTTTTGGCTAAGTCGGGGTTTCATAAAACCCGATCCGACCCCTGTGCGGGGTCGGCCATGCGGTACGCGACTTTCGCGCCAAAGTCGCGTTTCAATGACGCGAAAAGCGCCATTTCTCAGCCAATGAAGGTAAACGCAGAGTGTGGGCAGCGTGATGACATAGGTCCTGGTCCCCACCATCTTAGAGAAGGGCATTGCAGTGATTGGCTTGCTGTCTGCGACGTCACAGGGGCTATAAAGAGGCGTTCCCGCCGACCGCCATCTTACTGCTGCTGATCTGAGCTTAGGGAGAGGTTGCTGCCGCTTTGTCAGAAGCAGGGATAGCGTTAGGCAGGGTCCATTAACCACAAAACCGCTTGTGCTGCAGCGATTTGCACTGTCCAACACCACCCTCGGTGTGCAGGGACAGTGGAAGTTTTTTTTTTTTTTTTTCCCCTCAGCGCTGTAGCTCATTGGGCTGCCCTAGAAGGCTCCCTGATAGCTGCATTGCTGTGTGTACGCCGCTGTGCAAACCAACTGCTTTTTTCAAAGCACAAATCCTCTTGTTCCTTCCTTTCTGCACAGCTATCTTTTTTGTTTGTCCACACTTTTTATTTCATTTGTGCATCAGTCCACTCCTTATTGCTGCCTGCCATACCTGGCTGAGATTACTGCAGGCAGGGAGATAGTAGCTGCCTGCCATACCTGGCTGAGATTACTGCAGGCAGGGAGATAGTAATTGTAGGACATTCCCTGTTTTTTTTTTTTTTTTTTTTTGGTGGGAGATTAAGATTGGCAATTTGGCATTTCTGCTAGAGTGCCATCCCTGTGTGTGCCATCTCTCTCACATAGTGGGCCATAGAAAGCCTTTTCATTTTTCTGTATTTTTTTTTGTGGGGTGTATAAATTCTCCCTGATAAAAATACAGTGGGAGATTAATATTGGCCTTTGGGCTTGTGTGCCAGTCCTGAGTGTGCCATCTCTCTCACAAATAGTGGGCCATAGAAAGCCTATTTTATTTTTTTTTGGGTTTTATAAATTCTCCCTGAAAAAAAGGGAGATTAATATTGGCCTCTGGGCTTGTGTGCCAGTCCTGAGCGTGCCATCTGTGCCAGCCCTGAGCGTGCCATCTCTCTCACAAATAGTGGGCCATAGAAAGCCTATTTAATTTTTTTTTTGGTTTTATAAATTCTCCCTGAAAAAAAGGGAGATTAATATTGGCCTCTGGGCTTGTGTGCCAGTTGTGAGCGTGCCATCTGTGCCAGTCCTGAGCGTGCCATCTCTCTCACAAATAGTGGGCCATAGAAAGCCTATTTAATCTTTTTTTTGGTTTTATAAATTTTCCCTGAAAAAAGGGAGATTAATATTGGCCTCTGGGCTTGTGTGCCAGTTGTGAGCGTGCCATCTGTGCCAGTCCTGAGCGTGCCATCTCTCTCACAAATAGTGGGCCATAGAAAGCCTATTTAAATATTTTTTTGGTTTTATAAATTCTCCCAGAAAAAAAGGGAGATTAATATTGGCCTCTGGGCTTCTGTGCCAGTCCTGAGCGTGCCATCTGTGCCAGTCCTGAGCGTCCCATCTCTCTCACAAATAGTGGGCCATAGAAAGCCTATTTTTTTTTTTTTTTGGGTTTTAGAAATTCTCCCTGGAAAAAAAAAGGGAGATTAATATTGCCCTTTGGGCTTGTGTGCCAGTACTAAGCGTTCCATCTCTCTCTCTCTCTCAGTCAGTGGGCCATAGAACGCCTATTTTTGTTTTTATTTGTTTTCTAAATTCTCCCTGAAAAAATCATTTTATTTTATTTGGTTTCTAAATTCTTCCTGATAAAATCATATTTTTTTTTTATTATTTTTTTTTCTAAAGTCTCCCTGAAAAAAAAAAAAAAAAAAAACAGTGGGAGATTAATATTGGCCTTTCTGCTTGTGTGCCAGTCTTGACTCCTGGGTGCGTCATCTCTCAGTCAGTGGGCCATAGAACGCCTATTTTTGGTTTTATTTGTTTTATAAATTCTCCCTGAAAAAATCATTTTATTTTATTTGGTTTCTAAATTCTTCCTGATAAAATCATATTTTTTTTATTATTTTTTTTTTCCAAAGTCTCCCTGAAAAAAAAAAAAAAAAACAACCAAAAAAAACAGTGGGAGATTAATATTGGCCTTTCTGCTTGTGTGCCAGTCTTGACTCCTGGGTGTGCCATCTCTCTCTCTCTCTCTCTCTCTCTCTCTCTCTCTCTCCAATTGTGGTCCATAGAAAGCCTATATTTTTTTTCCTTGATTTGGGTTCCAAAATCTACCAGAGAAAATAACTACATCAATCATTGGTAGAAAAATATTGGCCTCTGGGCTTGTGTGCCACTCCTGACTCCTGTGTGCGTCATCTCTCAGTCAGTGGGCCATAGAACGCCTATTTTTGTTTTTATTTTTTTTATAAATTCTCCCTGAAAAAATCATTTTATTTTATTTGGTTTCTAAATTCTTCCTGATAAAATCATATTTTTTTTATTATTTTTTTTTCTAAAGTCTCCCTGAAAAAAAAAAAAAAACAAACAAACAAAAAAAACAGTGGGAGATTAATATTGGCCTTTCTGCTTGTGTGCCAGTCTTGACTCCTGGGTGTGCCATCTCTCTCTCTCTCTCTCTCTCTCTCTCTCCAATTGTGGTCCATAGAAAGCCTATATTTTTTTTCCTTGATTTGGGTTCCAAAATCTACCAGAGAAAATAACTACATCAATCATTGGTAGAAAAATATTGGCCTCTGGGCTTGTGTGCCACTCCTGACTCCTGTGTGCGTCATCTCTCAGTCAGTGGGCCATAGAACGCCTATTTTTGTTTTTATTTTTTTTATAAATTCTCCCTGAAAAAATCATTTTATTTTATTTGGTTTCTAAATTCTTCCTGATAAAATCATATTTTTTTTATTATTTTTTTTTCTAAAGTCTCCCTGAAAAAAAAAAAAAAAAAACAAACAAAAAAAACAGTGGGAGATTAATATTGGCCTTTCTGCTTGTGTGCCAGTCTTGACTCCTGGGTGTGCCATCTCTCTCTCTCTCTCTCTCTCTCCAATTGTGGTCCATAGAAAGCCTATATTTTTTTTCCTTGATTTGGGTTCCAAAATCTACCAGAGAAAATAACTACATCAATCATTGGTAGAAAAATATTGGCCTCTGGGCTTGTGTGCCACTCCTGACTCCTGTGTGCGTCATCTCTCAGTCAGTGGGCCATAGAACGCCTATTTTTGTTTTTATTTTTTTTATAAATTCTCCCTGAAAAAATCATTTTATTTTATTTGGTTTCTAAATTCTTCCTGATAAAATCATATTTTTTTTATTATTTTTTTTTCTAAAGTCTCCCTGAAAAAAAAAAAAAAAAAAACAAACAAAAAAAACAGTGGGAGATTAATATTGGCCTTTCTGCTTGTGTGCCAGTCTTGACTCCTGGGTGTGCCCTCTCTCTCTCTCTCTCTCTCTCTCTCTCTCCAATTGTGGTCCATAGAAAGCCTATATTTTTTTTCCTTGATTTGGGTTCCAAAATCTACCAGAGAAAATAACTACATCAATCATTGGTAGAAAAATATTGGCCTCTGGGCTTGTGTGCCACTCCTGACTCCTGTGTGCGTCATCTCTCAGTCAGTGGGCCATAGAACGCCTATTTTTGTTTTTATTTGTTTTATAAATTCTCCCTGAAAAAATAATTTTATTTTATTTGGTTTCTAAATTCTTCCTGATAAAATCATATTTTTTTTATTATTTTTTTTTCTAAAGTCTCCCTGAAAAAAAAAAAAAAAAAAAAAAAAAAAACAAACCCCCCCAAAAAATGGGAGATTAATATTGGCCTTTCTGCTTGTGTGCCAGTCTTGACTCCTGGGTGTGCCATCTCTCTCTCTCTCTCTCTCTCTCCAATTGTGGTCCATAGAAAGCCTATATTTTTTTTCCTTGATTTGGGTTCCAAAATCTACCAGAGAAAATAACTCCATCAATCATTGGTAGAAAAATATTGGCCTCTGGGCTTGTGTGCCACTCCTGATTCCTGTGTGCGTCATCTCTCACTCAGTGGCCCATAGAAAGCATATAGTTTGTTACATTTGCTTTCTAAATTCTCCCTGCAAAAATCTATTTTTTTTTTTTTGGGGGGTTTCTAAAGTGTTCCTGAAAAAAATAAAAATAAAAAAAAAATAATAGTGTGACATTAATATTAACATTTGTGCTTCAGTGACAGTCCTGCGTGTGGGGCATCTCTCTAATTTGCAGCCACCAAAAAAAGAGTGTGTAACATTGGGCCTGATTTTCGCTGTGGTCTCACCAACCTGTAAAGGGGTAGCTAAATCATACTGAAGTTATAGCTCACCGTGTAAGTTGTGTGACTGCAACAAATAACGTTAGTTTGGTTACGTTTTTAAAACAATGAGGAAGTCTAGTGGAAGAGGTCGTGGCCGGGGGCGTTCATTGTCAGCTGGTAATGAGGGTAGTGGTAGTGGTGGAGCATCAGGTGGTCGTGGGGAAAAAAATATTGCACCTAAGTCTGGAGCTGTGGAGCCAGGTTCGTCGTCCGGCTACACAAGGCCTCGAACGCTCCCTTTTCTGGGATTAGGAAAACCGCTTTTAAAGCCGGAGCAGCAAGAGCAAGTTTTGGCTTATCTTGCTGACTCAGCCTCTAGCTCTTTTGCCTCCTCTCGTGAAACTGGTAAAAGTAAAAGCAGCGCGTCGTTAGTGGATGTTCACGGTCAGGGACAAGTCACTTCCTTGTCCTCTTCAGCAAAAACAACAACAGAGAAGAATGCAGCAGGCGACACAACGGGTTACTCCATGGAGCTCTTTACACATACCGTCCCTGGCTTAGAAAGTGAAGCAGTTAACAGTCCATGCCCATTACAAATTGAATCTGACATGGAGTGCACTGACGCACAGCCACAGCCAGACTACTATGCTGGTCCTTTGACTCAGACCACAACATTGCCCTCGCAGGGTGCTGATCAAGAATCAGACCCTGATGAGACTATGTTGCCCCATCACGAACGCTATACCACCGAACGACACGGTGACACAGACGAAGTTGCGCAGGAGGTACAAGAAGAGTTATTAGATGACCCAGTTCTTGACCCCGATTGGCAGCCATTGGGGGAACAGGGTGCAGGCGGCAGCAGTTCTGAAGCAGAGGAGGAAGAGGGGCCGCAGCAGGCATCAACATCGCCACAGGTTCCATCTACCGGGCCCGTATCTTGCCCAAAACGCGTGGCAAAGCCAAAACCTGGTGGAGGACAGCGTGGCCATCCGGTTAAAGCTCAGTCTGCAATGCCTGAAAAGGTATCCGATGCTAGAAAGAGTGCAGTCTGGCATTTTTTTAAACAACATCCAATTGATCAGCGCAAAGTCATCTGTCAAAAATGTTCTACTTCCTTAAGCAGAGGTCAGAATCTGAAAAGTCTCAATACTAGTTGCATGCATAGACATTTAACCACCATGCATTTGAAAGCTTGGACTAACTACCAAACGTCCCTTAAGGTTGTTGCACCCTCGGCCAATGAAGCTAGTCATCAACGCAACATCCCTTCCGGCAGTGTAGGACCACCATTTAGCGCACCACCTGCTGTATCTGTGCAGGTATCTTTGCCAGGCCAAAGCAGTCAGGGTCACGGAATCACCAGTTTCGTAGTAGGAAACACTGCATCTAGGGTACCGGCGGCAACAATACCATCTCCCACCGTCTCTCAGTCTGCCATGTCCACCGGCACCCCCGCTAGTTCCACGATCTCCAGCTCTCCAGTCCAGCTCACCCTACATGAGACTATGGTTAGAAAAAGGAAATACTTAGCCTCGCATCCGCGTACACAGGGTTTGAACGCCCACATAGCTAGACTAATCTCGTTAGAGATGATGCCCTACCGGTTAGTTGAAAGCGAAGCTTTCAAAGACCTGATGGACTACGCTGTACCACGCTACGAGCTACCCAGTCGACACTTTTTTTCCAGAAAAGCCATCCCAGCCCTCCACCAGCATGTTAAAGAGCGCATCGTCCATGCACTCAGGCAATCTGTGAGCACAAAGGTGCACCTGACAACAGATGCATGGACCAGTAGGCATGGCCAGGGACGTTACGTGTCCATCACGGCACACTGGGTAAATGTGGTGGATTCAGGGTCCACAGGGGACAGCAAGTTTGGGACAGTTCTGCCTAGCCCACGGTCTAGTAAACAGTTGTCTGTAGCCGTTCGCACCCCCTCCTCCTCCTCCTCCTCCTCGTCCTCCTGCAGAAGCAAGAGCTCGTCCACAGACCGCAGTCGCACAAACACTCCATCCGCACCTGCCACTGTTGCACACCAGGTCTCCCATTATGGGGCAGCTACTGGCATACGTCAGCAGGCTGTATTGGCTATGAAGTGTTTGGGCGACAATAGACACACCGCGGAAGTTCTGTCCGAGTTCTTGCAGCAAGAAACGCAGTCGTGGCTGGGCACTGTAGATCTTGAGGCAGGCAAGGTAGTGAGTGATAACGGAAGGAATTTCATGGCTGCCATCTCCCTTTCCCAACTGAAACACATTCCTTGCCTGGCTCACACCTTAAACCTGGTGGTGCAGTGCTTCCTGAAAAGTTATCCGGGGTTATCCGACCTGCTCCTCAAAGTGCGTGGACTTTGCGCACATATCCGCCGTTCGCCTGTACACTCCAGCCGTATGCAGACCTATCAGCGTTCTTTGAACCTTCCCCAGCATCGCCTAATCATAGACGTTGCAACAAGGTGGAACTCAACACTGCACATGCTTCAGAGACTGTGCGAACAGAGGCGGGCTGTTATGTTTTTGTGGGAGGATACACATACACGGGCAGGCAGTAGGATGGCAGACATGGAGTTGTCAGGTGTGCAGTGGTCGAAGATTCAAGACATGTGTCAAGTCCTTCAGTGTTTTGAGGAATGCACACGGCTGGTTAGTGCAGACAACGCCATAATAAGCATGAGCATCCCCCTAATGCGTCTGCTGATGCAAAGTTTGACGCACATAAAGGATCAGGCGTCTGCACCAGAGGAAGAGGAAAGCCTTGATGACAGTCAGCGATTGTCTGGTCAGGGCAGTGTACATGACGAGGTACCGGGCGAAGAGGAGGTGGAGGATGAGGAGGATGATGGGGATGAGTATATTTTTAATGAGGAAGCTTTCCCGGGGGCACGGGAAATTGGTGGCGTGGCAAGGCCGGGTTCTGGTTTTTTGAGGGACACAAGTGACGTAGATTTGCCTGCAACTGCCCCTCAACCAAGCACAACCGCAGATTTGACAACGGGAACTTTGGCCCACATGGCGGATTATGCCTTGCGTATCCTCAAAAGGGACACACGCATTACAAAAATGATGAACGATGACGATTACTGGTTGGCCTGCCTCCTTGATCCTCGCTATAAAGGCAAATTGCAAAATATTATGCCACATGAGAACTTGGAACTAATATTAGCAACAAAACAATCAACTCTTGTTGACCGTTTGCTTCTGGCATTCCCTGCACACAGCGCCCGTGATCGTTCTCACACGAGCTCCAGGGGCCAGCAGACCAGAGGTGTTAGAGGGGCAGAAATCAGAAGTGGCGTTGGCCAGAGGGGTTTTCTGACCAGGTTGTGGAGTGATTTTTCTATGACCGCAGACAGGACAGGTACTGCAGCATCAATTCAAAGTGACAGGAGACAACATTTGTCCAGTATGGTTACAAACTATTTTTCATCCCTTATCGACGTTCTCCCTCAACCGTCATTCCCATTTGATTACTGGGCATCCAAATTAGACACCTGGCCAGAATTGGCAGAATATGCATTGCAGGAGCTTGCTTGCCCGGCAGCTAGTGTCCTATCAGAAAGAGTATTCAGTGCTGCAGGTTCAATACTAACAGAAAAAAGGACTCGTCTGGCTACCCAAAATGTAGATGATCTAACCTTCATTAAAATGAACCACAACTGGATTTCAAAATCTTTTGCCCCACCCTGCCCGGCTGACACCTAGCTTTCCTATGAAAAGGTCTTGCCTGTGGACTATTCTGAATGACTTTTCCAATCTCGTAATTTTCTTCACCTGATTGTCCAGCATACGACATGTTTCCACCTCACGAAATGGCCAAACTCCCCACACGGGGCCGTGCTATCGCCACTTTGCGCTTGGACCCTTGAGAGTGCTGTTTGTCTGAAGAGGTGGGTGTGGCCGCTTTTGGTCGACGGCACTGCCACTGGGTCCCTCATAGTACAATAAAGTGTCTCTGGCGGTGGTGGTGCGCACCCAACGTCAGACACACCGTTGTAATATGAGGGGCCCTGTGCCTGTACCGCCGGCCACAAGACAGTTCCCCCCCCCAGCTCAAACAGTGCTCTACCACTAGCAAAATTATCTCTCACAGCTTCACCAATGTGTAGTCTAGGCGCTGACATCCTTCAATGCCTGGCACTGACAATACCATTGTTTTGACATTTTTGTTATGTTAGGCCTTCGAAGCATGTCTGCGGTCCCTTCTTTCTACAACTACTACACTGACCAGGCCACTGCTGGCCGTGTTACCCTGGAACCAATTTAAAAGTGCCTACAGTCAGCCCAATTTTGTTATGTTAGGCCTTCGAAGACTGTCTGCCGTCACTCCTTCCACTAGACTTCCACTGACCATACACTGATGCCCATGTACCCCTGGAACCAATTTAAAGTGCCTACAGCCAGCCCAATTTTGTTATGTTAGGCCTTCGAAGCCTGTCTGCGGTCACTCCTTCCACTAGACTTCCACTGACCAGACCACTGCTGCCCGTGTACCCCTGGAACCAATTTAAAAGTGCCTACAGCCAGCCCAAGTTTGTTATGTTAGGCCTTCGAAGCCTGTCTGCGGTCACTCCTTCCACTAGACTTCCACAGACCAGACCACTGCTGCCCGTGTACCCCTGGAACCAATTTAAAAGTGCCTACAGCCAGCCCAAGTTTGTTATGTTAGGCCTTGGAAGCCTGTCTGCGGTCACTCCTTCCACTAGACTTCCACTGACCAGACCACTGCTGCCCGTGTACCCCTGGAACCAATTTAAAAGTGCCTACAGCCAGCCCAAGTTTGTTATGTTAGGCCTTGGAAGCCTGTCTGCGGTCACTCCTTCCACTAGACTTCCACTGACCAGACCACTGCTGCCCGTGTACCCCTGGAACCAATTTAAAAGTGCCTACAGCCAGCCCAAGTTTGTTATGTTAGGCCTTCGAAGCCTGTCTGCGGTCACTCCTTCCACTAGACTTCCACAGACCAGACCACTGCTGCCCGTGTACCCCTGGAACCAATTTAAAAGTGCCTACAGCCAGCCCAAGTTTGTTATGTTAGGCCTTGGAAGCCTGTCTGCGGTCACTCCTTCCACTAGACTTCCACTGACCAGACCACTGCTGCCCGTGTACCCCTGGAACCAATTTAAAAGTGCCTACAGCCAGCCCAAGTTTGTTATGTTAGGCCTTGGAAGCCTGTCTGCGGTCACTCCTTCCACTAGACTTCCACTGACCATACACTGCTGCCCATGTACCCCTGGAACAAATTTAAAAGTGCCTACAGCCAGCCCAAGTTTGTTATGTTAGGCCTTCGAAGCCTGTCTGCGTCCCGTTCTTTCAACTACAACTACACTGACCAGGCCACTGATGGCCGTGTTCCCTTGGAACCAATTTTAACTTGCCTACAGCCAGCCCTATGTTATTATGTTAGGCCTTCGAAGCCTGTCTGCGTCCCGTTCTTTCAACTACAACTACACTGACCAGGCCACTGATGGCCGTGTTCCCCTGGAACCAATTTTAACTTGCCTACAGCCAGCCCAAGTTTGTTATGTTAGGCCTTCGAAGCCTGTCTGCGGTCACTCCTTCCACTAGACTTCCACAGACCAGACCACTGCTGCCCGTGTACCCCTGGAACCAATTTAAAAGTGCCTACAGCCAGCCCAAGTTTGTTATGTTAGGCCTTCGAAGCCTGTCTGCGGTCACTCCTTCCACTAGACTTCCACTGACCAGACCACTGCTGCCCGTGTACCCCTGGAACCAATTTAAAAGTGCCTACAGCCAGCCCAAGTTTGTTATGTTAGGCCTTGGAAGCCTGTCTGCGGTCACTCCTTCCACTAGACTTCCACTGACCAGACCACTGCTGCCCGTGTACCCCTGGAACCAATTTAAAAGTGCCTACAGCCAGCCCAAGTTTGTTATGTTAGGCCTTCGAAGCCTGTCTGCGGTCACTCCTTCCACTAGACTTCCACAGACCAGACCACTGCTGCCCGTGTACCCCTGGAACCAATTTAAAAGTGCCTACAGCCAGCCCAAGTTTGTTATGTTAGGCCTTGGAAGCCTGTCTGCGGTCACTCCTTCCACTAGACTTCCACTGACCAGACCACTGCTGCCCGTGTACCCCTGGAACCAATTTAAAAGTGCCTACAGCCAGCCCAAGTTTGTTATGTTAGGCCTTGGAAGCCTGTCTGCGGTCACTCCTTCCACTAGACTTCCACTGACCATACACTGCTGCCCATGTACCCCTGGAACAAATTTAAAAGTGCCTACAGCCAGCCCAAGTTTGTTATGTTAGGCCTTCGTAGCCTGTCTGCGTCCCGTTCTTTCAACTACAACTACACTGACCAGGCCACTGATGGCCGTGTTCCCTTGGAACCAATTTTAACTTGCCTACAGCCAGCCCTATGTTATTATGTTAGGCCTTTGAAGCCTGTCTGCGGTCACTCCTTCCACTAGACTTCCACAGACCAGACCACTGCTGCCCGTGTACCCCTGGAACCAATTTAAAAGTGCCTACAGCCAGCCCAAGTTTGTTATGTTAGGCCTTGGAAGCCTGTCTGCGGTCACTCCTTCCACTAGACTTCCACTGACCAGACCACTGCTGCCCGTGTACCCCTGGAACCAATTTAAAAGTGCCTACAGCCAGCCCAAGTTTGTTATGTTAGGCCTTCGAAGCCTGTCTGCGGTCACTCCTTCCACTAGACTTCCACAGACCAGACCACTGCTGCCCGTGTACCCCTGGAACCAATTTAAAAGTGCCTACAGCCAGCCCAAGTTTGTTATGTTAGGCCTTGGAAGCCTGTCTGCGGTCACTCCTTCCACTAGAATTCCACTGACCAGACCACTGCTGCCCGTGTACCCCTGGAACCAATTTAAAAGTGCCTACAGCCAGCCCAAGTTTGTTATGTTAGGCCTTGGAAGCCTGTCTGCGGTCACTCCTTCCACTAGACTTCCACTGACCATACACTGCTGCCCATGTACCCCTGGAACAAATTTAAAAGTGCCTACAGCCAGCCCAAGTTTGTTATGTTAGGCCTTCGAAGCCTGTCTGCGTCCCGTTCTTTCAACTACAACTACACTGACCAGGCCACTGATGGCCGTGTTCCCTTGGAACCAATTTTAACTTGCCTACAGCCAGCCCTATGTTATTATGTTAGGCCTTCGAAGCCTGTCTGCGGTCACTCCTTCCACTAGACTTCCACAGACCAGACCACTGCTGCCCGTGTACCCCTGGAACCAATTTAAAAGTGCCTACAGCCAGCCCAAGTTTGTTATGTTAGGCCTTGGAAGCCTGTCTGCGGTCACTCCTTCCACTAGACTTCCACTGACCAGACCACTGCTGCCCGTGTACCCCTGGAACCAATTTAAAAGTGCCTACAGCCAGCCCAAGTTTGTTATGTTAGGCCTTCGAAGCCTGTCTGCGGTCACTCCTTCCACTAGACTTCCACAGACCAGACCACTGCTGCCCGTGTACCCCTGGAACCAATTTAAAAGTGCCTACAGCCAGCCCAAGTTTGTTATGTTAGGCCTTGGAAGCCTGTCTGCGGTCACTCCTTCCACTAGACTTCCACTGACCAGACCACTGCTGCCCGTGTACCCCTGGAACCAATTTAAAAGTGCCTACAGCCAGCCCAAGTTTGTTATGTTAGGCCTTGGAAGCCTGTCTGCGGTCACTCCTTCCACTAGACTTCCACTGACCAGACCACTGCTGCCCGTGTACCCCTGGAACCAATTTAAAAGTGCCTACAGCCAGCCCAAGTTTGTTATGTTAGGCCTTCGAAGCCTGTCTGCGGTCACTCCTTCCACTAGACTTCCACTGACCAGACCACTGCTGCCCGTGTACCCCTGGAACCAATTTAAAAGTGCCTACAGCCAGCCCAAGTTTGTTATGTTAGGCCTTGGAAGCCTGTCTGCGGTCACTCCTTCCACTAGACTTCCACTGACCATACACTGCTGCCCATGTACCCCTGGAACAAATTTAAAAGTGCCTACAGCCAGCCCAAGTTTGTTATGTTAGGCCTTCGAAGCCTGTCTGCGTCCCGTTCTTTCAACTACAACTACACTGACCAGGCCACTGATGGCCGTGTTCCCTTGGAACCAATTTTAACTTGCCTACAGCCAGCCCTATGTTATTATGTTAGGCCTTCGAAGCCTGTCTGCGTCCCGTTCTTTCAACTACAACTACACTGACCAGGCCACTGATGGCCGTGTTCCCCTGGAACCAATTTTAACTTGCCTACAGCCAGCCCAATGTTAGGCCTTTGATGCCTGTCTGCCGTCACTCCTTCCACTAGGCCTCCACTGACCTGTCTATTGCTGCCCGTGTACCCCTTGAACCAACATCATTAAATATAAAAAAAATTAATTTGATTATAAAAAATAAGATCGTGTTGAGATCTCAAATGCAGACATTTTAACAATCAAAACAAACACACAACAAATATCTGGAACTGTACTACAAAGGTCCAACAGCTACAATTTCTTTCTCCTGCAAGAAGTTAACTGAAAGTTTTTTGGAGTTGTTAACACAGATATGGCATCCACCGAGTGTTGTCCTGTCGCGTCTCCTTTAAATTATTTCCAATAAGATGTTAAACTATTAATTTAATAAAATCAATAATTAAAAAAATAATTGAGTAAGTCAAAAGCACATTGCAAATAAACATTAATTACAAATCAAGAAGCATGGCGCGTCCGAGGGTGAGTAGATACCGAATAAGAATATAATCACCCTCGGACGCGCAATGCTTATTTACAACAGCCTTCCTTCCTAAGAATCAGCCCTTCCGTGGTGTAGAGAGAGGTTGTGTTACACTCCAAGGTGTTCCCCAGGTTGCCTTTCCTGAGCTTCGATCTTCCGGCTCTCGTTTAGTAGCTGTTGGAAACTACGCTGCATTAGGCCTACTAATTGTGTATGGGTGAAACAGTGGCGCATCTGCGGTCCCTCCTTCCACTAGGCCTCCACTGACCTGTCTACTGCGGCCCGTGTACCCCTTGAACCAACCTAATAAAATATTTAAAAAATTAATTTGATTATAAAAAATAAGATCGTGTTGAGATCTCAAATGCAGACATTTTAACAATCAAAACAAACACACAACAAATATCTGGAACTGTACTACAAAGGTCCAACAGCTACAATTTCTTTCTCCTGCAAGAAGTTAACTGAAAGTTTTTTGGAGTTGTTAACACAGATATGGCATCCACCGAGTGTTGTCCTGTCGCGTCTCCTTTAAATTATTTCCAATAAGATGTTAAACTATTAATTTAATAAAATCAATAATTAAAAAAATAATTGAGTAAGTCAAAAGCACATTGCAAATAAACATTAATTACAAATCAAGAAGCATGGCGCGTCCGAGGGTGAGTAGATACCGAATAAGAATATAATCACCCTCGGACGCGCAATGCTTATTTACAACAGCCTTCCTTCCTAAGAATCAGCCCTTTCGTGGTGTAGAGAGAGGTTGTGTTACACTCCAAGGTGTTCCCCGGGTTGCCTTTCATGAGCTTCGATCTTCCGGCTCTCGTTTAGTAGTTGGTGGAAACTACGCTGCATTAGGCCTACAAATTTGGTATGGGGTGTAGAGACAGGTTGTGTTACACTCCAAGGTTTTCACCAGGTTGCCTTTCCTGAGCTTCGATCTTCATGCTCTCGTTTAGTAGGTGTCGGAAAGTAGGCTGCATTAGGCCTACAAATTGGGTATGGGGTGGAGAGAGATGGTGTGTTACACTCCAAGGTGTTCCCCAGGTTTCCTTGCCATTGCTTCGGTCTTCCGACTCTCGTTTAGTAGTTGTAGAAAAGTACACAGCATTAGGCCTACAAAATGGGTATGGGGTGGAGAGAGATGGTGTGTTACACTCCAAGGTGTTCCCCAGGTTGCCTTTCCTGAGCTTCGATCTTCATGCTCTCGTTTAGTAGGTGTCGGAAAGTAGGCTGCATTAGGCCTACAAATTGGGTATGGGGTGGAGAGAGATGGTGTGTTACACTCCAAGGTGTTCCCCAGGTTTCCTTGCCATTGCTTCGGTCTTCCGACTCTCGTTTAGTAGTTGTAGAAAAGTACACAGCATTAGGCCTACAAAATGGGTATGGGGTGGAGAGAGATGGTGTGTTACACTCCAAGGTGTTCCCCAGGTTGCCTTTCCTGAGCTTCGATCTTCATGCTCTCGTTTAGTAGGTGTCGGAAAGTAGGCTGCATTAGGCCTAAAAAATGGGGAATGGGGTGGAGAGAGATGGTGTGTTACACTCCAAGGTGTTCCCCAGGTTTCCTTGCCATTGCTTCGGTCTTCCGACTCTCGTTTAGTAGTTGTAGAAAAGTACACTGCATTAGGCCTAAAAAATGGGTATGGGGTGGAGAGAGATGGTGTGTTACACTCCAAGGTGTTCCCCAGGTTGCCTTTCCTGAGCTTCGATCTTCATGCTCTCGTTTAGTAGGTGTCGGAAAGTAGGCTGCATTAGGCCTACAAATTGGGTATGGGGTGGAGAGAGATGGTGTGTTACACTCCAAGGTGTTCCCCAGGTTTCCTTGCCATTGCTTCGGTCTTCCGACTCTCGTTTAGTAGTTGTAGAAAAGTACACAGCATTAGGCCTACAAAATGGGTATGGGGTGGAGAGAGATGGTGTGTTACACTCCAAGGTGTTCCCCAGGTTGCCTTTCCTGAGCTTCTATCTTCAGGCTCTCATTAAATTGTGGTTAAATGGAACAACTGCATTTGGCGTACTAGTTGGTTTGGGGCCTACTATCGGTGTCTGCCACTCCTTGCTGTTCTCCTGGTTTCCTGTCCTGAAATACCATTTTCAGCCTCTCGTTAAGTAGTTGTTAATGTTAGACTGCATTTGGCCTACTAGTTGGGTTGGGGCCTACTATCGGTGTCTGCCACTCCTTGCTGTTCTCCTCCACTGAACAAAGCTGTGCCGCCTGTTTACTACGGTTGCCAATTTTGAACTGCATTTCGACTACTTACTGATTTGGCCCTACTCTCTGTGTCAGCCTCTCATTCCAGTTGTCCTCCACTGCAATGCCCCCTGGTTATTCCTGTGTTACCAATTTTGAACTGCATTTAGCCCACTTTCTTCTTTGGGCCTATATCTGTGTTTCCACTTCATCGTGCCCATTGCCCAGCCAGTGATAGATGAGTCTGCTGGTACATTGACCCATAACGCAACATTCCCCGTGCACGCTACACAACAACATTGTGACCCTGCTGAAAGTCAGGTTGCTCTTCCCGCATACCATACCACCTTACACGGGGACAAAGAGGAAGGTGCAGATGAAAGTGCAGGTTCCTTCATCAGGTGGGGGGAGGAATACTAGTTGGCGACGTCACTGGCACAGGGCCTCTCATAGTACGCAAAAGTGTTGCTGCCGGTGGGAGGCGCCCCCGCCGTGCAAACACACCGCTGTATTTTGAGGGGCCCTGTGCCAGTGCCAATGCCAACGAGTGGGCCCCCCCTGCTTGCTCAGGTTCACAGCACTTGCAAAGTTGAAATACTTACCTCTCCCTGCTCCACTGCCGTGACGTGGTCCAGATTTCCTGGGCCCACTAATTACTTGAACCAGCCCTACCCCCCACAACTTTAGCCAAATGACCCCCAATTTCAAATGCCTTCCAATTATTATAAGGTAAATTACGCTTGACAAGCTTCATTAAGAAGAATGGATGGTTTTGACATTAAAATGGGCACTCTAGGTGTTTTCCTGGCCCCCACTCACTGCCGACTATGCTGCCTCATTGACTTGCATTGGGTTTCGTGTTTCGGTCGATCCCGACTTTACGTCATAATCGGCCGATTTCACTCGACCCGACTTTGGACATAGTCGGGTTTCGCAAAACCCGGCTCGACTCTAAAAAGGTCAAGGTCGCTCAACTCTACAAATCAGCACCCTTCTTGGTCAAATCGGTCAATGGTTTGGCAACACTAGAAAAATTGCAGATGAAGCGACGATAAAAATTAGCAAAGCCCAGGAACTTTTGCAGACTTTTCAGAGATGTCGGCTGAGTCCAATCATGGATGGCTTGGACCTTAACCGGATCCATCTCGATAGTAGAAGGGGAAAAGATGAACCCCAAAAATGAAACCTTCTGCACACCAAAGAGACACTTTGATCCCTTCACAAACAAAAAATTAGCACGCAGGACCTGAAAAACCGTTCTGACCTGCTTCACATGAGACTCCCAATCAACCGAGAAGATCAAAATGTCATCCAAGTACACAATCAGGAATTTATCCAGGTACTCACGGAAGATGTCATGCATAAAGGATTGAAACACTGATGGAGCATTGGCAAGTCCGAACGGCATCACTAGATACTCAAAATGACCCTCGGGCGTATTAAATGCAGTTTTCCATTCATCGCCTTGCCTGATTCTCACCAGATTATACGCACCACGAAGATCTATCTTAGTGAACCAACTAGCCCCCTTAATCCGAGCAAACAAATCAGATAACAATGGCAAGGGGTACTGAAATTTAACAGTGATCTTATTAAGAAGGCGGTAATCTATACACGGTCTCAGCGAACCATCCTTCTTGGCCACAAAAAAGAACCCTGCTCCCAATGGCGACGACGACAGGCGAATATGCCCCTTCTCCAGGGATTCCTTCACATAACTGCGCATAGCGGTGTGCTCAGGCACGGATAAATTAAACAGTCGACCTTTTGGGAATTTACTACCAGGAATCAAATTGATAGCACAATCACAATCCCTATGCGGAGGCAGGGCATCGGACTTGGGCTCATCAAATACATCCCGGTAATCAGACAAGAACTCTGGAACCTCAGAAGGGGTGGATGACGAAATTAACAGAAATGGAACATCACCATGTACCCCCTGACAACCCCAGCTGGACACCAACATGGAATTCCAATCCAATACTGGATTATGGGCTTGTAGCCATGGCAACCCCAACACGACCACATCATGCAGATTATGCAACACCAGAAAGCGAATAACCTCCTGATGTGCAGGAGCCATGCACATGGTCAGCTGGGTCCAGTATTGAGGCTTATTCTTGGCCAAAGGTGTAGCATCAATTCCTCTCAATGGAATAGGACACTGCAAGGGCTCCAATAAAAACCCACAACGTTTAGCATAATCCAAGTCCATCAAATTCAGGGCAGCGCCTGAATCCACAAACGCCATGACAGAATACGACGACAAGGAGCATATCAAGGTAACGGACAGAAGAAATTTTGACTGTACAGTACAATGGTAGCAGACCTAGCGAACCACTTAGTGCGCTTAGGACAATCAGAGATAGCATGAGTGGAATCACCACAGTAGAAACACAGCCCATTCAGACGTCTGTGTTCTTGCCGTTCAACTCTGGTCATAGTCCTATCGCACTGCATAGGCTCAGGTTTAATCTCAGGTAATCCCGCCAAATGGTACACAGATTTACGCTCACGCAAGCGTCGACCGATCGGAATGGCCAAAGACATAGACTCATTCAAACCAGCGGGCATAGGAAATCCCACCATGACATCCTTAATGGCTTCAGAGAGACCCTTTCTGAAAATGGCTGCAAGCGCAGATTCATTCCATTGAGTGAGCACGGACCATTCTCTAAATTTCTGGCAATATAGCTCTATCTCATCCTGAGCCTGACAAAGAGCCAGCAAATTTTCTTCTGCCTGATCTACTGAATTAGGCTCATCGTATAGCAATCCAAGCGCCAGGAAAAACGCATCGATATCACTCAATGCAGGATCTCCTGACGCAAGAGAAAATGCCCAGTCCTGAGGGTCGCCACGCAAAAAAGAAATGACGATCCTAACCTGTTGCGCTGGGTCACCAGAGGAACGAGGTTTCAAAGCCAGAAACAGTTTACAATTATTCTTGAAACTCAGAAATTTAGTTCTATCTCCAAAAAACAAATCTGGAATAGGAATTCTCGGTTCTAACAAAGAATTCTGAACCACAAAATTTTGTATATCTTGAACTCTTGCCGTGAGCTGATCTACACATGAAGACAAACCTTTAATGTCAATTGTAACACCTGTGTCCTGAACCACCCAAATGTCTAGGGGAAAAAAAAGACAAATCACAGTGCAAAGGAAAAAAAATGGTCTCAGAACTTCTTTTTTCCCTCTATTGAGAATCATTAGTACTTTTGGCTTCCTGTACTGTTATGCTAGGCAATTCAGTAACACAATGTACATAGCGATCAGAGCACATACAGTGATCTGACAATAACCCAAAATAATAGAACGAGCTCTGAGACGTGGAAACTCTGTAGACCGCAATTCCTGATCCTCTCCAAACACAACTAGAGGCAGCTGTGGATTGCGCCTAAAGCTCCCTATGCAACTCGGCACAGCCTGAGAAACTAACTAGCCTGAAGATAGAAAAATAAGCCTACCTTGCCTCAGAGAAATACCCCAAAGGAAAAGGCAGCCCCCCACATATAATGACTGTGAGTAAGATGAAAAGACAAACGTAGGGATGAAATAGATTCAGCAAAGTGAGGCCCGATATTCTAGACAGAATGAGGATAGGAAAGATAACTTTGCGGTCTACACAAAACCCTAAAGAAAACCACGCAAAGGGGGCAAAAAGACCCTCCGTACCGAACTAACGGCACGGAGGTACACCCTTTGCGTCCCAGAGCTTCCAGCAAAACAAATAGACAAGCTGGACAGAAAAAATAGCAACAAATAGCAAAGAAGCACTTAGCTATGCAGAGCAGCAGGCCACAGGAATGATCCAGAGAAACACAAGTCCAACACTGGAACATTGACAGGAAGCATGGATCAAAGCATCAGGTGGAGTTAAGTAGAGAAGCAGCTAACGACCTCACCAGATCACCTGAGGGAGGAAACTCAGAAGCTGCAGTACCACTTTTCTCCACAAACGGAAGCTCCCAGAGAGAATCCGCCGAAGTACCACTTGTGACCACAGGAGTGAACTCTGCCACAGAATTCACAACAGTCGGGGACCAACACAGCGCCGGCGGTTAGCGAAACGTTGAGCCTTCTCCTGGGACAATGTCAAATTGTCCACCACATGAGTCCAAATCTGCTGCAACCTGTCCACCACCGTATCCACACCAGGACAGTCCGAAGGCTCAACCTGTCCTGAAGAGAAACGAGGATGGAAACCAGAATTACAGAAAAAAGGCGAAACCAAAGTAGCCGAGCTGGCCCGATTATTAAGGGCGAACTCAGCCAAAGGCAAGAAGGACACAAAATCATCCTGATCAGCAGAAACAAAGCATCTCAGATATGTCTCCAAAGTCTGATTAGTTCATTCGGTTTGGCCATTTGTCTGAGGATGGAAAGCTGAAGAAAAAGACAAATCAATGCCCATCTTAGCACAAAAGTACCGCCAAAACCTCGAAACAAACTGGGAACCTCTGTCCGAGACGATGTTTTCCGGAATGCCATGCAAACGAACCACATGCTGGAAAAATAACGGCACCAAATCAGAGGAGGAAGGCAATTTAGACAAGGGTACCAAATGGACCATCTTAGAGAAGCGATCACAAACCACCCAAATGACCGACATCCTTTGAGAGACAGGGAGATCTGAAATAAAATCCATGGAAATATGCGTCCAGGGCCTCTTCGGGACCAGCAAGGGCAAAAGCAACCCACTGGCACGAGAAAAGCAGGGCTTAGCCCGAGCGCAAGTCCCACAGGACTGCACAAAAGAACGCACATCCCGTGACAAAGAAGGCCACCAAAAGGATCTAGCCACCAAATCTCTGGTACCAAAGATTCCAGGATGACCCGCCAACACCGAACAATGAACCTCAGAGATAACTCTACTAGTCCATCTATCAGGGACAAAAAGTTTCTCCGCTGGACAACGGTCAGGTCTATCAGCCTGAAACTTCTGCAGCACGCGCCGCAAATCAGGGGAGATGGCAGACAAAATTACCCCCTCTTTGAGAATACCCGCCTGCTCAGGAACACCCGGAGAGTCAGGCACAAAACTCCTTGACAGGGCATCAGCCTTCACATTCTTAGAGCCCGGAAGGTACGAAACCACAAAATCAAAACGGGAGAAAGACAGCGACCATCGAGCCTGTCTAGGATTCAACCGTTTGGCAGACTCGAGATAAGTCAAATTCTTGTGATCCGTCAAGACCACCACGCGATGCTTGGCTCCTTCAAGCCAATGTCGCCACTCCTCGAATGCCCACTTCATGGCCAACAACTCTCGATTGCCAACATCATAATTGCGCTCAGCAGGCGAGAATTTTCTAGAAAAGAAGGCACATGGTTTTATCACCGAGCCATCAGAACTTCTTTGCGACAAAACAGCCCTTCTCCAATCTTAGAAGCATCAACCTCAACCTGAAACGGGAGCGAAACATCTGGCTGGCACAACACAGGGGCAGAAGAAAAACGACGCTTCAACTCCTGAAAAGCCTCTACAGCCGCCGAGTACCAATTGACCACATCAGCACCTTTCTTGGTCAAATCAGTCAACGGTTTAGCAACACTAGAAAAATTAGCAATGAAGCGACGGTAAAAATTAGCAAAGCC
Organism: Ranitomeya imitator; assembly: GCF_032444005.1. Taxonomy (NCBI): domain Eukaryota; kingdom Metazoa; phylum Chordata; class Amphibia; order Anura; family Dendrobatidae; genus Ranitomeya; species Ranitomeya imitator. The sequence continues at coordinate 240,678,506 of NC_091282.1, forward strand.
CAGGAACTTCTGCAGACTCTTCACAGATGTCGGCTGAGTCCAATCGTAAATGGCCTGAACTTTAACAGGGTCCATCTCTATAGTAGAAGGGGAAAAAATGAAACCCAAAAATGAAACCTTCTGAACCCCAAAGAGACATTTCGACCCCTTCACAAACAAGGAATTTGCACGAGGGACCTGGAACACCATTCTGACCTGCTTCACATGAGACTCCCAATCATCCAAAAAGACCAAAATATCATCCAAATATACAATCATGAATCTATCCAGTTACTCTCGGAAGATGTCATGCATAAAGGACTGAAACACAGATGGAGCATTAGAAAGCCCGAATGGCATAACCAGGTACTCAAAATGGCCCTCGGGCGTATTAAATGCTGTTTTCCATTCATCGCCCTGTTTAATTCGCACAAGATTATACGCCCCTCGAAGATCTATCTTGGTGAATCAACTAGCCCCCTTAATCTGAGCAAACAAATCAGACAGCAGCGGCAAAGGGTACTGAAATTTGACTGTGATCTTATTAAGAAGGCGGTAATCAATACAAGGTCTCAAAGAGCCATCCTTCTTGGCCACAAAAAAGAACCCTGCTCCCAACGGTGATGACGACGGGCGAATATGACCTTTCTCCAAGGATTCCTTTATATAACTCCGCATAGCGGCGTGCTCTGGCACAGATAAATTAAACGGTCGGCCCTTAGGAAACTTACTACCAGGAACCAAATTAATAGCACAATCGCAATCCCTATGAGGAGGTAAGGCACCGGATTTGGGCTCTTCAAATACATCCCGGTAATCTGACAAAAACTCAGGGACTTCACAAGGAGTGGAAGGCGAAATTGACAGCAATAAAACATCACCATGTACCCCCTGACAACCCCAGCCGGACACAGACATAGATTTCCAATCCAATGCTGGATTATGGACCTGTAGCCATGGCAACCCCAAAACGACCACATCATGCAGATTATGCAACACCAAAAAGCGAATATCCTCCTGATGTGCAGGAGCCATGCACATGGTCAATTGAGTCCAGTACTGAGGCTTATTCTTGGCCAAAGGCGTAGCATCAATTCCTCTCAATGGAATAGGATACTGCAAGGGCTCCAAGAAAAAACCACAGCGCCTGGCAAACTCCAAGTCCATCAAATTCAGGGCAGCGCCTGAATCCACAAATGCCATAACAGAATAGGACGACAGAGAGCAAATCAGAGTAACGGACACAAGAAATTTAGACTGTACCGTACCAATGGTGGCAGACCTAGCGAACCGCTTAGTGCGCTTAGGACAATCGGAGATAGCATGAGTGGAATCACCACAGTAAAAACACAGCCCATTCCGACGTCTGTGTTCTTGCCGTTCAGCTCTAGTCAAAGTCCTATAACATTGCATAGGCTCAGGCCTATGCTCAGAAAATACCGCCAAATGGTGCACAGCTTTGCGCTCACGCAAGCGCCGATCGATCTGAATGGCCAAGGACATAGACTCATTCAGACCAGCAGGCGTGGGAAATCCCACCATGACATCCTTAAGGGCTTCAGAAAGACCCTTTCTGAAAATTGCCGCCAGGGCACACTCATTCCACTGAGTAAGCACAGACCACTTTCTAAACTTCTGACAGTACACCTCCGCTTCATCCTGACCCTGACACAAAGCCAGCAAGATTTTCTCTGCCTGATCCACTGAATTTGGTTCATCATAAAGCAATCCAAGCGCCAGAAAAAACGCATCTACATCACGCAGTGCAGGATCTCCTGGCACAAAGGAAAATGCCCAGTCTTGAGGGTCACCACGCAACAACGAAATAATGATTTTTACTTGTTGAACGGGGTCACCAGAGGAGCGGGGTTTCAAAGCTAGAAACAGTTTACAATTATTTTTGAAATTCAGGAATTTAGATCTATCCCCAGAAAACAAATCAGGAATAGGAATTCTAGGCTCTAACATCGGATTCTGAACCACAAAATCTTGAATGTTTTGTACCCTTGCAGTGAGATGATCCACACAAGAGGACAGACCTTGAATGTCCATATCTACACCTGTGTCCTGAACCACCCAGAGGTTAAGGGGAAAAGAAAGACAAAAAACACTGCAGAGAAAAAAAAATGGTCTCAGAACTTCTCTTATCCCTGTATTGAGATGCATTAATACTTTGGGCCAGCTGTACTGTTATGGACCTGGTGGTTAGGAGCACCCGGAACGACCTGATGGTAAAACTCACACAGGACAAGCTCTGGGAAGTGGGAGCTCTGCTGACCGCAACCCCTAATCCTATCACACAACTAGAAATAGCCATGGAGCGTACCTAACAAGACCTAGACGCCTCTTCACAGCCTAAGAGCTAACTAGCCCTAAAGATAGAAAATAAAGCCTACCTTGCCTCAGAGAAATTCCCCAAAGGAAAAGGCAGCCCCCCACATATATTGACTGTGAGTTAAGATGAAAGTCACAAACACAGAAATGAAACAGGTTTCAGCAAAAGGAGGCCAGACTTACTAAACAGACTGAGGATAGGAAAGGTATCTTTGCGGTCAGCACAAAAAACTACAAAAGACCACGCAGAGTGTGCAAAAAGACCTCCGCACTGACTCACGGTGCGGAGGTGCCACTCTGCATCCCAGAGCTTCCAGCTAGCAAGGCAAAATCATGATAGCCAACTGGACAAGGAAACAATGAACAAATAATTAACTAGCAGGGACTTAGCTTCTGCTGGAGTAGAGAGGTAACCAGAAAGATCCAAGAGCGAACTGGACCAGTACAAGAACATTGACAGCTGGCATGGAGTAACGATCTGAGTGGAGTTAAATAGAACAGCCAGCCAAAGAATAAACTACGTCACCTGTGGAAGGAACCTCAGAAGCAGCAGCTCCACTCACAGCCACCAGAGGGAGTCCATGGACAGAACTCGCCGAAGTACCATTCATGACCACAGGAGGGAGTTCGAAAACAGAATTCACAACACATCCCCACTATCATCATGGGTGACTTCAACATTCCCATTAATGCTTCCACCCCAGGTGCCTCTAAACTTTTATTGATCACTGCCTCCTTTGGCCTCACTCAATGGTCCTCCACGGTCACTCACAAAGATGGTCACATGCTGGACCTTATTTTGACCCACCTCTATTCTCTTACTAATCTCACTACCTCACCCCTCCCCCCGTCTGACCACAACCTACTGACATTTGCTTCCCTCTCCTCTCCTAGTGCACAACCTGCACTCCACAAAATCACTCACCCTCGCAGAAATCTCAAACACCTCAATTTACAATCACTCTCTGAGTCCTTTCTCCGTCTTACAGACATAGCTTCCCTTCAGGACACAGATGCTGCTGCCACTTTTGATAACACCACAATAACAGCAACACTTGATCCGGCCACCCACCTCATGCATAGCAAAGCTCATACAATGAACAGACAGCCCTGGCTGATCATATACCAAAAAAACCACTTGAATAACTAAAACCATAATGACCACATACTCAACCATATTATCCTCATAATATAAATAGTTTTATTAAGGACACAAATCCAAAATACACAAAAACACAATAAAAACATATAACAAATCTAAAAACAAGGGGAGCAGTTCATCATATATAATCAAATTTCATTTATAATAATCAATAGGGTACTACATAAATCCAATTAATCCTGGTAAGTATGAAAACACACACATTATACTACCAATTTCATTTGTCTACCAAGACTAAATAATAATTATGGTGCTATATATATATATTAAGTCCTGGCAGTACCAAGATCATAAAGTGCAAAAGTGATGTGCATCAGTGGCAGACTAGATGGCGGTATAATGTGAATACACACACAGGTTAGCTTCACCCGGTATGAAAGAAGCGAGCCCTGTTATGTCACAGGGCCGTGATACCGCAGAGAGAGTGCAAGTAAAGAGTCACAGAACTCTGTCCCAACACACTGGGAAAGAGTTCCTCTAGACCTTTTACGCTTGACACCGCTACTGTGGTGTCAGGGATAGAACAGAGCTAATAATTTATTGCACAAGAGTGTGCACAATGCCGCTCTGGAAGACACCACTAACCACCCTAACTAGGGCCAGGAAAGTGCACTAAGTGCTGAGAGACGCTGAATTGTGTGCTTGATGAGCAGAGTAGCACTGTCTAGCGCTAGGTAGCTTCCACCATTCGTGAGCAGGCAACAACACTAGGGATGGGAATGATTCAGAAGCTTTTATCCATCGACAGGCATTCACCTACACACACACAGTTAAATAAGTTTACACTAGCGCAAGGCCAAGCGGCCATGCAAACCTTTTATAGCAGTAGCACTCCAGGACCTTCCTTCATGGACTCTCTGCCAATGCGACTCCAGATCAGGTGTATAGATCAAAATATCATCCAAATAAACAATAACACTCCTACCGATCAACGACCTCAGAATGTCAATGAAATTTTGAAAAAACGCAGGCTCATTGGTAAGGCCAAAAGGCATCACTAGACACTCAAAATGACCTTCCAGGGTATTAAAGGTTGTCTTCCATTCATCGCCCTCCTTTACCCACAGCAAATTATATGCCCCACGAAGGTCAATCTTAGAGAACCACTTCGCTCCGGTTAGTTGGTTAAACAAATCTGGAATTAGCCGCAACGGGTAAGGATTGTGCACAGTGATCTTATTAATCTCCCGAAAATCCAGACACGGCCTAGGGTCCCCATCCTTCTTTTTGACAAAAAAGAGTCCTAAAGCCACAGGGGTCTTATATGACCTGCAGCTAAACTAGTCTGTAGATATTCCTTTAAGGCCTCCCTCTCGGGAATCATCAGATTAAATAAACGACTCTTAGGAAGTGTGGCACCCGGGACAAACTCAATAGCTCAGTCGTAATCTCTATGGGGTGGTAGCGCTTGTGACTCAACCTCTGAAAATACCCTCCAGAAATCCTGAATGGCTTCAGGTAGCTCCTTCTTCACAACATCAGCAATGTGAACATTACAATTACCATAACACCCCTGATCCCAGGACCTTACAGTACTAGACAACCAGTCCAGCAAAGGATTATGAATTTTTAACCAATGTAAACCCAGGATGGCTGGGCAAGGTAATTTAGCGAGGACAAACAAGTCTATACACTCCTGATGTTCCATATTCACAATAAGTGGGAACCCGGTAACCTTTCGAGAAATACACCCATGTTCCAGAGGAGTGTTATCAATAGCCACAACAGAAATAGGAGATGACAATGTTTCAGAATCAAACTTATATTTGTCTAGGAATTGCTGATCAATCAAATTAAGTGCAGAACCATAATCCACCACTACCTGAAAATCAATGGAATGACCATGATATGTGGTATTATCAAAAAAAAAAAAAACTCCTGCGGACCTTAAAAATGCAATACAAACTGGAGTGTTACTCCTACTGACTTTTTTTCTTTCCTTATGCGAACCTCACATTGCTTAATAAAAGGTCAGCCTTACCACAATACAAGCATAACCCTTCAGAAAACCTCTTCTCCCTCTCCTTGGAACGAGAGGACATCGCCCCAAGTTGCATTGGTTCCCTGCTGTTGACAGGGTTATCCTGAGAGACTGGGTCCAGCATTATAAGAGCCTTCTCTTCATTCTGTCTGCCTCTCAATCTTCTATCCACACAGATAGCTAACTGCATAGCAGTTTCCAAAGTATCAGGTGCAGGATATGCAATGAGCAAATCTTTAACTCTTTCACTCAAACCTGCTAAAAACTGACTCTTGAGCGCTGGGTCATTCCACCTGACCTCTGCGGACCATCGTCTGAACTGGGTGCAATAACTCTCAACATCAAGAGAACCCTGTTTAAGCCCTGCCTCAGCTGATGTGACCCGATCAGGATCATCATATAACAACCCCATAGCAGGAAAAAATGCTTATACTGATGTCATAGAAGGATCATCAGTATGTAATGAAAATGCCCAGAGTTTGAGTTCACTTCGCAATAAAGACATAATAAACCCCACACACTGTAATTCACTCCCTGAGGATCAGGGTCTAAGCCGAAAATATAGTAAACATGCATTTTTAAATGCAAAAAATCCTGCCGTTTGCCAGAAAATAAACCTCAGGTAATCCTACCTTAGGTTCTTCAGAGCGTGCTCCAGAGTAATTACTCACGTGCTGTTGCAGGTCGGCTACTTCCAAAGTTAACCCTTGCAAGCGTTGAGCAAGTTCTTGGACGCTGCACATATTGAAGGATTCCGGGAAAGGATTTTTTTTATTTATTTATTTATATGTGTGGCTGGATAAACTCTTACGGAACTGCAATACAGAACTAGGACTGTATTACTTTGTGTAACTGCGTAAAGTTTTATATACACTAATGTGCCCTGTTAATGTAATGTACTGAGATAAATGTATAATGTGATTTATGTATAGTATATAGGGAAAGAACAGGGTTAAGTATAGGACATAGATATGGCATAGGATATAGGGATTAAGTTAAGAATGAAAAGGTTCAGTTGTAGGCACATTAGATACAGGAAGTGGGTTTACAGGTTAATTTACAATTAAATGGTTGGGTGGGGGAAAGGCCAGTTAATAAGGGAAACACTAGTGGAAGGTGGATGAGGAAATGCATGAGGGAAACTGGATGGGACGCTGTGAAGCCAGAAGGAGCATCCCAGGGGCCAGCGATGCCAGTGAGGAAAGGGATAGCTCAGGAGGAATAAACAAAGAATGTGGAAAAGTACTGTAACTGCAATTGAATTCACGGTCCTAAGTTGAACTGTTTGTTTAAAAGCAAGTGTCTAATGATTTATGTATGGATGTCCCTGGATCTGAAGTCGTGGAGGCAGAAATTGTATTGTACCACACGCACAGTACATGGGAATTGGAACACTGTTTATTTGTAGGGTTCCAGGGAGTGGAAACACAGCAACCCCTCACCCATGACTACTGCCCAGGGCACCTTACATCAGGCACTCCTATGATTGATGTTCACTATCAAGTTCCTTATTAACTGAACACCTTCTGTGACATGCTGGAACTGCCTGTAGCAAAGTAGAGCAGATCGCCAGTCATATATATGAATTCTGAGAATGTCCAGAGCATCACAGAATGGTCTCATGTCGCTTGGATCTTTCAAAGTATACAATATTCCAGCTGTGACCTGCAGCTGGAATTTGTACCCCAAGCCATCCAGGCTGAGAACCACTGAGGAATGAGCCGCTGCGAGCACAGCATCAGTGAGCAGCGATGACATCATCAAGGTTACTGCTGGTCACTGAGGCTGCATTCCCAGCCGGGCCAATGAACTGCAGTGACATTGGTGAGATCCCCACTAGTAGAGTGAGAAAAAGTCTCATGGTGCAGAGGCGAGTTCACATCAGTTCAAATTCACCACAGTGAAATTCTCCCGGTGAACTGCAGTGAACTTGCCTCTGCACCTTGAGACTTTTTTTCTCATCAGACTCTCCTACTCTCACTGTTATTAGCGGCAGCAGGCATCACCTTATGGGATCAGTAGTCCCATCAGCCAACAGCAGTGGACAGAGGTAAACATTACACTTCTGATCACAGCTGCACGCTCACTCTGTCTTTTGACAGCGTGGGATCCATGTCTGTTTGACTGGCAGTGATGATTTCATTACTGATCACTGGATGCTTGGGACACCCATTCAAGTAAATTGGGTTCAGGTTTGGGTCCGGGTACTATTTTGTTACCTGAACTGGAACTTTTTGTAGCTGGTTGACCAAACCTGCTGGACCCAAACATCCAGGGGTCCTCCCATCTCTAGTCTACAGTCTCTGCATATATTGCTCCATAACTTGCTTAGTAGGGATAGACATAATATAAGCACATGAAAAGAGGAAAATAATGCAGCACTCACCCAAAATCTTCCAAAAGCAAGATGTCCTTTATTGAGCGTTACAAGCCATTTCAGACATAATATAATGTTTAAAATTAATTATGGTGTGCCCCATATCAGAATACCCTGTGGCTGGGGGTAGTAAATTCCCCTGTGAAGCAAGTACTGCTGAGTATATGTTCTCCGTTGGAAGTACATGGAGACTTGTCGAACTGTTTTCTTGTGAGGCCAACATTAAGAAAGGAGAAGTTGGTGCATTTCTTACAGACTTGAGGTATCTGGCATCATGAGGCAGTAATGAACAAATGATAGTCAGACATTGCTTTTCAACCATGCTTCCACAGAATTTAAAAAAATAAAATAAAACTCATGAAATAGGCTTGGACAGAAATTATGGTACCATTAGCTTAATATTTTGTTGCACATCATTTTGAGGCAATCACTGCAATCAAAGGATTCCTGTAACTATCAATGAGACTTCAACATCTCTCGACAGGTATTTTGGCCCACTCCTCAACAGCAAACTGCTCCAGTTTTTCTCGTGTTTGAAGGTTGCCTTTTCGAGACCGCATGTTTCAGGTCTTTCCAAAGATGCTCAATAGGATTTAGGTCAGGGCTCTTAGAATGCCACTTCAGAATAGTCCAATGTTTTCTTCTTAGCCATTCTTGGGTGTTTTTAGCTGTGTGTTTTGGGTCATTATCCTGTTGCAAGACCCATGACCTGTGACTGAGACCAAGCTTTCTGACACAGGGAGGCACATTTCTCTCTAGAATCCCTTGATAGTCTTGAAATTTCATTGTAACCTGCACAGATTATTGACACCCTGGGCCAGATGCAGCAAAGCAGCCCCAGAACATTACAGAGCCTCCTCCATGTTTCACAGTAGGGACAGTGTTCTTTTCTTGATATACTTCATTTTTCCATCTGTGAACATAGAGCTGGTATGCCTTGCCAAAAAAGTTCCATGGTTGTCTCATCTGCCACAGGATATTTTCCCAGAAGCTTTGTGGCTTGTTAACATGAAGTTTGGCAAATTCCAGTCTGGCTTTTTTATGATTTTTTTTCAGCAATGGTGTTTTACTTAGTCGTCTCCCATGAAGTCCACTTTGGCGCAGACAACAACAGATGGTGCGATCTGACACTGATGTTCCTTGAGCTTGAATTTCACCTTTAATCTGTTTAGAAGATTTTCTGGGCTCTTTTATTGCCATTCATATTATCTGTCTCTTTGATTTGTCATCAATTTTCCACCTGTGGCCACATCTAGAGAGGTTGGCTACAGTCTCATTGATCTAAAATTTCTGAACCAGGGATTCAAGCTTCAGGAGGCTAATTTGCATATTCCAGGTGCCTTCTGGGAGAAGCGAAGTCTCCCTAAGCTAGAAGATCGTTGGGTACAGCCGGGACCAGCTGCTTCGAAAGCATCACCAAACCAGGGATTCAAGCTTCAGGAGGCTAATTTGCATATTCCAGGTGCCTTCTGGGAGAAGCGAAGTCTCCCTAAGCTAGAAGATCGTTGGGTACAGCCGGGACCAGCTGCTTCGAAAGCATCACCAAACCAGGGATTCAAGCTTCAGGAGGCTAATTTGCATATTCCAGGTGCCTTCTGGGAGAAGCGAAGTCTCCCTAAGCTAGAAGATCGTTGGGTACAGCCGGGACCAGCTGCTTCGAAAGCATCACCAAACCAGGGATTCAAGCTTCAGGAGGCTAATTTGCATATTCCAGGTGCCTTCTGGGAGAAGCGAAGTCTCCCTAAGCTAGAAGATCGTTGGGTACAGCCGGGACCAGCTGCTTCGAAAGCATCACCAAACCAGGGATTCAAGCTTCAGGAGGCTAATTTGCATATTCCAGGTGCCTTCTGGGAGAAGCGAAGTCTCCCTAAGCTAGAAGATCGTTGGGTACAGCCGGGACCAGCTGCTTCGAAAGCATCACCAAACCAGGGATTCAAGCTTCAGGAGGCTAATTTGCATATTCCAGGTGCCTTCTGGGAGAAGCGAAGTCTCCCTAAGCTAGAAGATCGTTGGGTACAGCCGGGACCAGCTGCTTCGAAAGCATCACCAAACCAGGGATTCAAGCTTCAGGAGGCTAATTTGCATATTCCAGGTGCCTTCTGGGAGAAGCGAAGTCTCCCTAAGCTAGAAGATCGTTGGGTACAGCCGGGACCAGCTGCTTCGAAAGCATCACCAAACCAGGGATTCAAGCTTCAGGAGGCTAATTTGCATATTCCAGGTGCCTTCTGGGAGAAGCGAAGTCTCCCTAAGCTAGAAGATCGTTGGGTACAGCCGGGACCAGCTGCTTCGAAAGCATCACCAAACCAGGGATTCAAGCTTCAGGAGGCTAATTTGCATATTCCAGGTGCCTTCTGGGAGAAGCGAAGTCTCCCTAAGCTAGAAGATCGTTGGGTACAGCCGGGACCAGCTGCTTCGAAAGCATCACCAAACCAGGGATTCAAGCTTCAGGAGGCTAATTTGCATATTCCAGGTGCCTTCTGGGAGAAGCGAAGTCTCCCTAAGCTAGAAGATCGTTGGGTACAGCCGGGACCAGCTGCTTCGAAAGCATCACCAAACCAGGGATTCAAGCTTCAGGAGGCTAATTTGCATATTCCAGGTGCCTTCTGGGAGAAGCGAAGTCTCCCTAAGCTAGAAGATCGTTGGGTACAGCCGGGACCAGCTGCTTCGAAAGCATCACCAAACCAGGGATTCAAGCTTCAGGAGGCTAATTTGCATATTCCAGGTGCCTTCTGGGAGAAGCGAAGTCTCCCTAAGCTAGAAGATCGTTGGGTACAGCCGGGACCAGCTGCTTCGAAAGCATCACCAAACCAGGGATTCAAGCTTCAGGAGGCTAATTTGCATATTCCAGGTGCCTTCTGGGAGAAGCGAAGTCTCCCTAAGCTAGAAGATCGTTGGGTACAGCCGGGACCAGCTGCTTCGAAAGCATCACCAAACCAGGGATTCAAGCTTCAGGAGGCTAATTTGCATATTCCAGGTGCCTTCTGGGAGAAGCGAAGTCTCCCTAAGCTAGAAGATCGTTGGGTACAGCCGGGACCAGCTGCTTCGAAAGCATCACCAAACCAGGGATTCAAGCTTCAGGAGGCTAATTTGCATATTCCAGGTGCCTTCTGGGAGAAGCGAAGTCTCCCTAAGCTAGAAGATCGTTGGGTACAGCCGGGACCAGCTGCTTCGAAAGCATCACCAAACCAGGGATTCAAGCTTCAGGAGGCTAATTTGCATATTCCAGGTGCCTTCTGGGAGAAGCGAAGTCTCCCTAAGCTAGAAGATCGTTGGGTACAGCCGGGACCAGCTGCTTCGAAAGCATCACCAAACCAGGGATTCAAGCTTCAGGAGGCTAATTTGCATATTCCAGGTGCCTTCTGGGAGAAGCGAAGTCTCCCTAAGCTAGAAGATCGTTGGGTACAGCCGGGACCAGCTGCTTCGAAAGCATCACCAAACCAGGGATTCAAGCTTCAGGAGGCTAATTTGCATATTCCAGGTGCCTTCTGGGAGAAGCGAAGTCTCCCTAAGCTAGAAGATCGTTGGGTACAGCCGGGACCAGCTGCTTCGAAAGCATCACCAAACCAGGGATTCAAGCTTCAGGAGGCTAATTTGCATATTCCAGGTGCCTTCTGGGAGAAGCGAAGTCTCCCTAAGCTAGAAGATCGTTGGGTACAGCCGGGACCAGCTGCTTCGAAAGCATCACCAAACCAGGGATTCAAGCTTCAGGAGGCTAATTTGCATATTCCAGGTGCCTTCTGGGAGAAGCGAAGTCTCCCTAAGCTAGAAGATCGTTGGGTACAGCCGGGACCAGCTGCTTCGAAAGCATCACCAAACCAGGGATTCAAGCTTCAGGAGGCTAATTTGCATATTCCAGGTGCCTTCTGGGAGAAGCGAAGTCTCCCTAAGCTAGAAGATCGTTGGGTACAGCCGGGACCAGCTGCTTCGAAAGCATCACCAAACCAGGGATTCAAGCTTCAGGAGGCTAATTTGCATATTCCAGGTGCCTTCTGGGAGAAGCGAAGTCTCCCTAAGCTAGAAGATCGTTGGGTACAGCCGGGACCAGCTGCTTCGAAAGCATCACCAAACCAGGGATTCAAGCTTCAGGAGGCTAATTTGCATATTCCAGGTGCCTTCTGGGAGAAGCGAAGTCTCCCTAAGCTAGAAGATCGTTGGGTACAGCCGGGACCAGCTGCTTCGAAAGCATCACCAAACCAGGGATTCAAGCTTCAGGAGGCTAATTTGCATATTCCAGGTGCCTTCTGGGAGAAGCGAAGTCTCCCTAAGCTAGAAGATCGTTGGGTACAGCCGGGACCAGCTGCTTCGAAAGCATCACCAAACCAGGGATTCAAGCTTCAGGAGGCTAATTTGCATATTCCAGGTGCCTTCTGGGAGAAGCGAAGTCTCCCTAAGCTAGAAGATCGTTGGGTACAGCCGGGACCAGCTGCTTCGAAAGCATCACCAAACCAGGGATTCAAGCTTCAGGAGGCTAATTTGCATATTCCAGGTGCCTTCTGGGAGAAGCGAAGTCTCCCTAAGCTAGAAGATCGTTGGGTACAGCCGGGACCAGCTGCTTCGAAAGCATCACCAAACCAGGGATTCAAGCTTCAGGAGGCTAATTTGCATATTCCAGGTGCCTTCTGGGAGAAGCGAAGTCTCCCTAAGCTAGAAGATCGTTGGGTACAGCCGGGACCAGCTGCTTCGAAAGCATCACCAAACCAGGGATTCAAGCTTCAGGAGGCTAATTTGCATATTCCAGGTGCCTTCTGGGAGAAGCGAAGTCTCCCTAAGCTAGAAGATCGTTGGGTACAGCCGGGACCAGCTGCTTCGAAAGCATCACCAAACCAGGGATTCAAGCTTCAGGAGGCTAATTTGCATATTCCAGGTGCCTTCTGGGAGAAGCGAAGTCTCCCTAAGCTAGAAGATCGTTGGGTACAGCCGGGACCAGCTGCTTCGAAAGCATCACCAAACCAGGGATTCAAGCTTCAGGAGGCTAATTTGCATATTCCAGGTGCCTTCTGGGAGAAGCGAAGTCTCCCTAAGCTAGAAGATCGTTGGGTACAGCCGGGACCAGCTGCTTCGAAAGCATCACCAAACCAGGGATTCAAGCTTCAGGAGGCTAATTTGCATATTCCAGGTGCCTTCTGGAGAAGCGAAGTCTCCCTAAGCTAGAAGATCGTTGGGTACAGCCGGGAGCAGCTGCTTCGAAAGCATCACCAAACCAGGGATTCAAGCTTCAGGAGGCTAATTTGCATATTCCAGGTGCCTTCTGGGAGAAGCGAAGTCTCCCTAAGCTAGAAGATCGTTGGGTACAGCCGGGACCAGCTGCTTCGAAAGCATCACCAAACCAGGGATTCAAGCTTCAGGAGGCTAATTTGCATATTCCAGGTGCCTTCTGGGAGAAGCGAAGTCTCCCTAAGCTAGAAGATCGTTGGGTACAGCCGGGACCAGCTGCTTCGAAAGCATCACCAAACCAGGGATTCAAGCTTCAGGAGGCTAATTTGCATATTCCAGGTGCCTTCTGGGAGAAGCGAAGTCTCCCTAAGCTAGAAGATCGTTGGGTACAGCCGGGAGCAGCTGCTTCGAAAGCATCACCAAACCAGGGATTCAAGCTTCAGGAGGCTAATTTGCATATTCCAGGTGCCTTCTGGGAGAAGCGAAGTCTCCCTAAGCTAGAAGATCGTTGGGTACAGCCGGGAGCCAGCTGCTTCGAAAGCATCACCAAACCAGGGATTCAAGCTTCAGGAGGCTAATTTGCATATTCCAGGTGCCTTCTGGGAGAAGCGAAGTCTCCCTAAGCTAGAAGATCGTTGGGTACAGCCGGGACCAGCTGCTTCGAAGCATCACCAAACCAGGGATTCAAGCTTCAGGAGGCTAATTTGCATATTCCAGGTGCCTTCTGGGAGAAGCGAAGTCTCCCTAAGCTAGAAGATCGTTGGGTACAGCCGGGACCAGCTGCTTCGAAAGCATCACCAAACCAGGGATTCAAGCTTCAGGAGGCTAATTTGCATATTCCAGGTGCCTTCTGGGAGAAGCGAAGTCTCCCTAAGCTAGAAGATCGTTGGGTACAGCCGGGACCAGCTGCTTCGAAAGCATCACCAAACCAGGGATTCAAGCTTCAGGAGGCTAATTTGCATATTCCAGGTGCCTTCTGGGAGAAGCGAAGTCTCCCTAAGCTAGAAGATCGTTGGGTACAGCCGGGACCAGCTGCTTCGAAAGCATCACCAAACCAGGGATTCAAGCTTCAGGAGGCTAATTTGCATATTCCAGGTGCCTTCTGGGAGAAGCGAAGTCTCCCTAAGCTAGAAGATCGTTGGGTACAGCCGGGACCAGCTGCTTCGAAAGCATCACCAAACCAGGGATTCAAGCTTCAGGAGGCTAATTTGCATATTCCAGGTGCCTTCTGGGAGAAGCGAAGTCTCCCTAAGCTAGAAGATCGTTGGGTACAGCCGGGACCAGCTGCTTCGAAAGCATCACCAAACCAGGGATTCAAGCTTCAGGAGGCTAATTTGCATATTCCAGGTGCCTTCTGGGAGAAGCGAAGTCTCCCTAAGCTAGAAGATCGTTGGGTACAGCCGGGACCAGCTGCTTCGAAAGCATCACCAAACCAGGGATTCAAGCTTCAGGAGGCTAATTTGCATATTCCAGGTGCCTTCTGGGAGAAGCGAAGTCTCCCTAAGCTAGAAGATCGTTGGGTACAGCCGGGACCAGCTGCTTCGAAAGCATCACCAAACCAGGGATTCAAGCTTCAGGAGGCTAATTTGCATATTCCAGGTGCCTTCTGGGAGAAGCGAAGTCTCCCTAAGCTAGAAGATCGTTGGGTACAGCCGGGACCAGCTGCTTCGAAAGCATCACCAAACCAGGGATTCAAGCTTCAGGAGGCTAATTTGCATATTCCAGGTGCCTTCTGGGAGAAGCGAAGTCTCCCTAAGCTAGAAGATCGTTGGGTACAGCCGGGACCAGCTGCTTCGAAAGCATCACCAAACCAGGGATTCAAGCTTCAGGAGGCTAATTTGCATATTCCAGGTGCCTTCTGGGAGAAGCGAAGTCTCCCTAAGCTAGAAGATCGTTGGGTACAGCCGGGACCAGCTGCTTCGAAAGCATCACCAAACCAGGGATTCAAGCTTCAGGAGGCTAATTTGCATATTCCAGGTGCCTTCTGGGAGAAGCGAAGTCTCCCTAAGCTAGAAGATCGTTGGGTACAGCCGGGACCAGCTGCTTCGAAAGCATCACCAAACCAGGGATTCAAGCTTCAGGAGGCTAATTTGCATATTCCAGGTGCCTTCTGGGAGAAGCGAAGTCTCCCTAAGCTAGAAGATCGTTGGGTACAGCCGGGACCAGCTGCTTCGAAAGCATCACCAAACCAGGGATTCAAGCTTCAGGAGGCTAATTTGCATATTCCAGGTGCCTTCTGGGAGAAGCGAAGTCTCCCTAAGCTAGAAGATCGTTGGGTACAGCCGGGACCAGCTGCTTCGAAAGCATCACCAAACCAGGGATTCAAGCTTCAGGAGGCTAATTTGCATATTCCAGGTGCCTTCTGGGAGAAGCGAAGTCTCCCTAAGCTAGAAGATCGTTGGGTACAGCCGGGACCAGCTGCTTCGAAAGCATCACCAAACCAGGGATTCAAGCTTCAGGAGGCTAATTTGCATATTCCAGGTGCCTTCTGGGAGAAGCGAAGTCTCCCTAAGCTAGAAGATCGTTGGGTACAGCCGGGACCAGCTGCTTCGAAAGCATCACCAAACCAGGGATTCAAGCTTCAGGAGGCTAATTTGCATATTCCAGGTGCCTTCTGGGAGAAGCGAAGTCTCCCTAAGCTAGAAGATCGTTGGGTACAGCCGGGACCAGCTGCTTCGAAAGCATCACCAAACCAGGGATTCAAGCTTCAGGAGGCTAATTTGCATATTCCAGGTGCCTTCTGGGAGAAGCGAAGTCTCCCTAAGCTAGAAGATCGTTGGGTACAGCCGGGACCAGCTGCTTCGAAAGCATCACCAAACCAGGGATTCAAGCTTCAGGAGGCTAATTTGCATATTCCAGGTGCCTTCTGGGAGAAGCGAAGTCTCCCTAAGCTAGAAGATCGTTGGGTACAGCCGGGACCAGCTGCTTCGAAAGCATCACCAAACCAGGGATTCAAGCTTCAGGAGGCTAATTTGCATATTCCAGGTGCCTTCTGGGAGAAGCGAAGTCTCCCTAAGCTAGAAGATCGTTGGGTACAGCCGGGACCAGCTGCTTCGAAAGCATCACCAAACCAGGGATTCAAGCTTCAGGAGGCTAATTTGCATATTCCAGGTGCCTTCTGGGAGAAGCGAAGTCTCCCTAAGCTAGAAGATCGTTGGGTACAGCCGGGACCAGCTGCTTCGAAAGCATCACCAAACCAGGGATTCAAGCTTCAGGAGGCTAATTTGCATATTCCAGGTGCCTTCTGGGAGAAGCGAAGTCTCCCTAAGCTAGAAGATCGTTGGGTACAGCCGGGACCAGCTGCTTCGAAAGCATCACCAAACCAGGGATTCAAGCTTCAGGAGGCTAATTTGCATATTCCAGGTGCCTTCTGGGAGAAGCGAAGTCTCCCTAAGCTAGAAGATCGTTGGGTACAGCCGGGACCAGCTGCTTCGAAAGCATCACCAAACCAGGGATTCAAGCTTCAGGAGGCTAATTTGCATATTCCAGGTGCCTTCTGGGAGAAGCGAAGTCTCCCTAAGCTAGAAGATCGTTGGGTACAGCCGGGACCAGCTGCTTCGAAAGCATCACCAAACCAGGGATTCAAGCTTCAGGAGGCTAATTTGCATATTCCAGGTGCCTTCTGGGAGAAGCGAAGTCTCCCTAAGCTAGAAGATCGTTGGGTACAGCCGGGACCAGCTGCTTCGAAAGCATCACCAAACCAGGGATTCAAGCTTCAGGAGGCTAATTTGCATATTCCAGGTGCCTTCTGGGAGAAGCGAAGTCTCCCTAAGCTAGAAGATCGTTGGGTACAGCCGGGACCAGCTGCTTCGAAAGCATCACCAAACCAGGGATTCAAGCTTCAGGAGGCTAATTTGCATATTCCAGGTGCCTTCTGGGAGAAGCGAAGTCTCCCTAAGCTAGAAGATCGTTGGGTACAGCCGGGACCAGCTGCTTCGAAAGCATCACCAAACCAGGGATTCAAGCTTCAGGAGGCTAATTTGCATATTCCAGGTGCCTTCTGGGAGAAGCGAAGTCTCCCTAAGCTAGAAGATCGTTGGGTACAGCCGGGACCAGCTGCTTCGAAAGCATCACCAAACCAGGGATTCAAGCTTCAGGAGGCTAATTTGCATATTCCAGGTGCCTTCTGGGAGAAGCGAAGTCTCCCTAAGCTAGAAGATCGTTGGGTACAGCCGGGACCAGCTGCTTCGAAAGCATCACCAAACCAGGGATTCAAGCTTCAGGAGGCTAATTTGCATATTCCAGGTGCCTTCTGGGAGAAGCGAAGTCTCCCTAAGCTAGAAGATCGTTGGGTACAGCCGGGACCAGCTGCTTCGAAAGCATCACCAAACCAGGGATTCAAGCTTCAGGAGGCTAATTTGCATATTCCAGGTGCCTTCTGGGAGAAGCGAAGTCTCCCTAAGCTAGAAGATCGTTGGGTACAGCCGGGACCAGCTGCTTCGAAAGCATCACCAAACCAGGGATTCAAGCTTCAGGAGGCTAATTTGCATATTCCAGGTGCCTTCTGGGAGAAGCGAAGTCTCCCTAAGCTAGAAGATCGTTGGGTACAGCCGGGACCAGCTGCTTCGAAAGCATCACCAAACCAGGGATTCAAGCTTCAGGAGGCTAATTTGCATATTCCAGGTGCCTTCTGGGAGAAGCGAAGTCTCCCTAAGCTAGAAGATCGTTGGGTACAGCCGGGACCAGCTGCTTCGAAAGCATCACCAAACCAGGGATTCAAGCTTCAGGAGGCTAATTTGCATATTCCAGGTGCCTTCTGGGAGAAGCGAAGTCTCCCTAAGCTAGAAGATCGTTGGGTACAGCCGGGACCAGCTGCTTCGAAAGCATCACCAAACCAGGGATTCAAGCTTCAGGAGGCTAATTTGCATATTCCAGGTGCCTTCTGGGAGAAGCGAAGTCTCCCTAAGCTAGAAGATCGTTGGGTACAGCCGGGACCAGCTGCTTCGAAAGCATCACCAAACCAGGGATTCAAGCTTCAGGAGGCTAATTTGCATATTCCAGGTGCCTTCTGGGAGAAGCGAAGTCTCCCTAAGCTAGAAGATCGTTGGGTACAGCCGGGACCAGCTGCTTCGAAAGCATCACCAAACCAGGGATTCAAGCTTCAGGAGGCTAATTTGCATATTCCAGGTGCCTTCTGGGAGAAGCGAAGTCTCCCTAAGCTAGAAGATCGTTGGGTACAGCCGGGACCAGCTGCTTCGAAAGCATCACCAAACCAGGGATTCAAGCTTCAGGAGGCTAATTTGCATATTCCAGGTGCCTTCTGGGAGAAGCGAAGTCTCCCTAAGCTAGAAGATCGTTGGGTACAGCCGGGACCAGCTGCTTCGAAAGCATCACCAAACCAGGGATTCAAGCTTCAGGAGGCTAATTTGCATATTCCAGGTGCCTTCTGGGAGAAGCGAAGTCTCCCTAAGCTAGAAGATCGTTGGGTACAGCCGGGACCAGCTGCTTCGAAAGCATCACCAAACCAGGGATTCAAGCTTCAGGAGGCTAATTTGCATATTCCAGGTGCCTTCTGGGAGAAGCGAAGTCTCCCTAAGCTAGAAGATCGTTGGGTACAGCCGGGACCAGCTGCTTCGAAAGCATCACCAAACCAGGGATTCAAGCTTCAGGAGGCTAATTTGCATATTCCAGGTGCCTTCTGGGAGAAGCGAAGTCTCCCTAAGCTAGAAGATCGTTGGGTACAGCCGGGACCAGCTGCTTCGAAAGCATCACCAAACCAGGGATTCAAGCTTCAGGAGGCTAATTTGCATATTCCAGGTGCCTTCTGGGAGAAGCGAAGTCTCCCTAAGCTAGAAGATCGTTGGGTACAGCCGGGACCAGCTGCTTCGAAAGCATCACCAAACCAGGGATTCAAGCTTCAGGAGGCTAATTTGCATATTCCAGGTGCCTTCTGGGAGAAGCGAAGTCTCCCTAAGCTAGAAGATCGTTGGGTACAGCCGGGACCAGCTGCTTCGAAAGCATCACCAAACCAGGGATTCAAGCTTCAGGAGGCTAATTTGCATATTCCAGGTGCCTTCTGGGAGAAGCGAAGTCTCCCTAAGCTAGAAGATCGTTGGGTACAGCCGGGACCAGCTGCTTCGAAAGCATCACCAAACCAGGGATTCAAGCTTCAGGAGGCTAATTTGCATATTCCAGGTGCCTTCTGGGAGAAGCGAAGTCTCCCTAAGCTAGAAGATCGTTGGGTACAGCCGGGACCAGCTGCTTCGAAAGCATCACCAAACCAGGGATTCAAGCTTCAGGAGGCTAATTTGCATATTCCAGGTGCCTTCTGGGAGAAGCGAAGTCTCCCTAAGCTAGAAGATCGTTGGGTACAGCCGGGACCAGCTGCTTCGAAAGCATCACCAAACCAGGGATTCAAGCTTCAGGAGGCTAATTTGCATATTCCAGGTGCCTTCTGGGAGAAGCGAAGTCTCCCTAAGCTAGAAGATCGTTGGGTACAGCCGGGACCAGCTGCTTCGAAAGCATCACCAAACCAGGGATTCAAGCTTCAGGAGGCTAATTTGCATATTCCAGGTGCCTTCTGGGAGAAGCGAAGTCTCCCTAAGCTAGAAGATCGTTGGGTACAGCCGGGACCAGCTGCTTCGAAAGCATCACCAAACCAGGGATTCAAGCTTCAGGAGGCTAATTTGCATATTCCAGGTGCCTTCTGGGAGAAGCGAAGTCTCCCTAAGCTAGAAGATCGTTGGGTACAGCCGGGACCAGCTGCTTCGAAAGCATCACCAAACCAGGGATTCAAGCTTCAGGAGGCTAATTTGCATATTCCAGGTGCCTTCTGGGAGAAGCGAAGTCTCCCTAAGCTAGAAGATCGTTGGGTACAGCCGGGACCAGCTGCTTCGAAAGCATCACCAAACCAGGGATTCAAGCTTCAGGAGGCTAATTTGCATATTCCAGGTGCCTTCTGGGAGAAGCGAAGTCTCCCTAAGCTAGAAGATCGTTGGGTACAGCCGGGACCAGCTGCTTCGAAAGCATCACCAAACCAGGGATTCAAGCTTCAGGAGGCTAATTTGCATATTCCAGGTGCCTTCTGGGAGAAGCGAAGTCTCCCTAAGCTAGAAGATCGTTGGGTACAGCCGGGACCAGCTGCTTCGAAAGCATCACCAAACCAGGGATTCAAGCTTCAGGAGGCTAATTTGCATATTCCAGGTGCCTTCTGGGAGAAGCGAAGTCTCCCTAAGCTAGAAGATCGTTGGGTACAGCCGGGACCAGCTGCTTCGAAAGCATCACCAAACCAGGGATTCAAGCTTCAGGAGGCTAATTTGCATATTCCAGGTGCCTTCTGGGAGAAGCGAAGTCTCCCTAAGCTAGAAGATCGTTGGGTACAGCCGGGACCAGCTGCTTCGAAAGCATCACCAAACCAGGGATTCAAGCTTCAGGAGGCTAATTTGCATATTCCAGGTGCCTTCTGGGAGAAGCGAAGTCTCCCTAAGCTAGAAGATCGTTGGGTACAGCCGGGACCAGCTGCTTCGAAAGCATCACCAAACCAGGGATTCAAGCTTCAGGAGGCTAATTTGCATATTCCAGGTGCCTTCTGGGAGAAGCGAAGTCTCCCTAAGCTAGAAGATCGTTGGGTACAGCCGGGACCAGCTGCTTCGAAAGCATCACCAAACCAGGGATTCAAGCTTCAGGAGGCTAATTTGCATATTCCAGGTGCCTTCTGGGAGAAGCGAAGTCTCCCTAAGCTAGAAGATCGTTGGGTACAGCCGGGACCAGCTGCTTCGAAAGCATCACCAAACGAATTTTTGCCTGTAGGACATTATTGCAAGAGAGCTTGGCTGAGTAGATTACACAAGAAGGAAAACACACAGCAAGTCAGCAGGATCTAGGAGCAACATGGCAGATGTGACAACCTACATGGTGAGCTGCAGCATGTGCTACATGTTCATAGATCGACCAGAAGAAGAATCCAATTTCACCTGTCAGAAGTGTAGACTAGTGGCCCTTTTAGAAGAAAAGGTGCGGGGTCTGGAAGAAAGAATAGCAACTTTGAAACTCATCAAAGAGAATGAAGACTTTCTAGACAGAACAGAAGCATCTCTACTGGTCACAGAAGGTGCAAAAAGTTGTCAGAGAACCTCCAAAAGCAGATGAGTGGAAGCATGTGACCAAAAGAAGCAAGAAGACCATGGAGAAATCACCAACCACACAACTGAAGAACCGATATCAAATCTTTGTAGAGGATGAAGATGGCACACCTAAGAATGAAGCAATACCAGCAAGCAAAAAAGAAAAGGGCACACAGCAACAAGTGACAGCAAAAAGTACAGCCAAGAAGCAACGAAGAGTGGTGGTGGTGGGAGACTCACTACTGAGAGGCACAGAAGCAGCCATCTGCAGACCGGACATAACTGCAAGAGAAGTATGCTGCCTTCCAGGTGCGATGATCAAGGATGTGACCGATAGGATACCAAAGCTCTTCAGCTCCAAGGACGTCCACCCATTTCTTCTGATACATGTTGGCACCAATGACACGGCAAGGAAGGACCTACCGACAATCTGCAAGGACTTTGAAGAGTTGGGGAAGAAAGTAAAGGAACTGGATGCACAGGTAGTTTTTTCTTCTATCCTTCCAGTAGATGGGCATGGCACCAGGAGATGGAACAGGATCCTTGATGCAAACAACTGGCTAAGACGATGGTGCAGACAACAAGGATTTGGATTTCTGGACCACGGTGTGAATTACTGGTATGATGGACTCCTCGCCAGAGACGGACTACACCTCAACAAACCTGGGAAACACACATTCGCCAGAAGACTCGCTACACTCATCAGGAGGGCGTTAAACTAGAAGAAGAGGGGACGGGAAGAAAAACATTAGACTCGTACAAAAACGACCCAGGAAAACATACTCAGAAGGGAGGTAAGAACATTTCTAAAACAATCCACAGTGAGGAGATTGGAACAAAACAAAATCCTCTAAACTGCATGCTCGCAAACGCCAGAAGCCTGACAAACAAGATGGAAGAACTAGAAGCAGAAATATCTACAGGTAACTTTGACATAGTGGGAATAACCGAGACATGGTTAGATGAAAGCTATGACTGGGCAGTTAACTTACAGGGTTACAGTCTGTTTAGAAAGGATCGTAAAAATCGGAGAGGAGGAGGGGTTTGTCTCTATGTAAAGTCTTGTCTAAAGTCCACTTTAAGGGAGGATATTAGCGAAGGGAATGAAGATGTCGAGTCCATATGGGTTGATATTCATGGAGGGAAAAATGGTAACAAAATTCTCATTGGGGTCTGTTACAAACCCCCAAATATAACAGAAAGCATGGAAAGTCTACTTCTAAAGCAGATAGATGAAGCTGCAACCCATAATGAGGTCCTGGTTATGGGGGACTTTAACTACCCGGATATTAACTGGGAAACAGAAACCTGTGAAACCCATAAAGGCAACAGGTTTCTGCTAATAACCAAGAAAAATTATCTTTCACAATTGGTGCAGAATCCAACCAGAGGAGCAGCACTTTTAGACCTAATACTATCTAATAGACCTGACAGAATAACAAATCTGCAGGTGGTTGGGCATCTAGGAAATAGCGACCACAATATTGTACAGTTTCACCTGTCTTTCACTAGGGGGACTTGTCAGGGAGTCACAAAAACACTGAACTTAAGGAAGGCAAAGTTTGACCAGCTTAGAGATGCCCTTAATCTGGTAGACTGGGACAATATCCTCAGAAATGAGAATACAGATAATTAATGGGAAATGTTTAAGAACATCCTAAATAGGCAGTGTAAGCGGTTTATACCTTGTGGGAATAAAAGGACTAGAAATAGGAAAAACCCAATGTGGCTAAACAAAGAAGTAAGACAGGCAATTAACAGTAAAAAGAAAGCATTTGCACTACTAAAGCAGGATGGCACCATTGAAGCTCTAAAAAACTATAGGGAGAAAAATACTTTATCTAAAAAACTAATTAAAGCTGCCAAAAAGGAAACAGAGAAGCACATTGCTAAGGAGAGTAAAACTAATCCCAAACTGTTCTTCAACTATATCAATAGTAAAAGAATAAAAACTGAAAATGTAGGCCCCTTAAAAAATAGTGAGGAAAGAATGGTTGTAGATGACGAGGAAAAAGCTAACATATTAAACACCTTCTTCTCCACGGTATTCACGGTGGAAAATGAAATGCTAGGTGAAATCCCAAGAAACAATGAAAACCCTATATTAAGGGTCACCAATCTAACCCAAGAAGAGGTGCGAAACCGGCTAAATAAGATTAAAATAGATAAATCTCCGGGTCCGGATGGCATACACCCACGAGTACTAAGGGAACTAAATAATGTAATAGATAAACCATTATTTCTTATTTTTAGGGACTCTATAGCGACAGGGTCTGTTCCGCAGGACTGGCGCATAGCAAATGTGGTGCCAATATTCAAAAAGGGCTCTAAAAGTGAACCTGGAAATTATAGGCCAGTAAGTCTAACCTCTATTGTTGGTAAAATATTTGAAGGGTTTCTGAGGGATGTTATTCTGGATTATCTCAATGAGAATAACTGTTTAACTCCATATCAGCATGGGTTTATGAGAAATCGCTCCTGTCAAACCAATCTAATCAATTTTTATGAAGAGGTAAGCTATAGGCTGGACCACGGTGAGTCATTGGACGTGGTATATCTCGATTTTTCCAAAGCGTTTGATACCGTGCCGCACAAGAGGTTGGTACACAAAATGAGAATGCTTGGTCTGGGGGAAAATGTGTGTAAATGGGTTAGTAACTGGCTTAGTGATAGAAAGCAGAGGGTGGTTATAAATGGTATAGTCTCTAACTGGGTCGCTGTGACCAGTGGGGTACCGCAGGGGTCAGTATTGGGACCTGTTCTCTTCAACATATTCATTAATGATCTGGTAGAAGGTTTACACAGTAAAATATCGATATTTGCAGATGATACAAAACTATGTAAAGCAGTTAATACAAGAGAAGATAGTATTCTGCTACAGATGGATCTGGATAAGTTGGAAACTTGGGCTGAAAGGTGGCAGATGAGGTTTAACAATGATAAATGTAAGGTTATACACATGGGAAGAAGGAATCAATATCACCATTACACACTGAACGGGAAACCACTGGGTAAATCTGACAGGGAGAAGGACTTGGGGATCCTAGTTAATGATAAACTTACCTGGAGCAGCCAGTGCCAGGCAGCAGCTGCCAAGGCAAACAGGATCATGGGGTGCATTAAAAGAGGTCTGGATACACATGATGAGAGCATTATACTGCCTCTGTACAAATCCCTAGTTAGACCGCACATGGAGTACTGTGTCCAGTTTTGGGCACCGGTGCTCAGGAAGGATATAATGGAACTAGAGAGAGTACAAAGGAGGGCAACAAAATTAATAAAGGGGATGGGAGAACTACAATACCCAGATAGATTAGCGAAATTAGGATTATTTAGTCTAGAAAAAAGACGACTGAGGGGCGATCTAATAACCATGTATAAGTATATAAGGGGACAATACAAATATCTCGCTGAGGATCTGTTTATACCAAGGAAGGTGACGGGCACAAGGGGGCATTCTTTGCGTCTGGAGGAGAGAAGGTTTTTCCACCAACATAGAAGAGGATTCTTTACTGTTAGGGCAGTGAGAATCTGGAATTGCTTGCCTGAGGAGGTGGTGATGGCGAACTCAGTCGAGGGGTTCAAAAGAGGCCTGGATGTCTTCCTGGAGCAGAACAATATTGTATCATACAATTATTAGGTTCTGTAAAAGGACGTAGATCTGGGGATTTATTATGACGGAATATAGGCTGAACTGGATGGACAAATGTCTTTTTTCGGCCTTACTAACTATGTTACTATGTTACTATGTTACTATGAATAATATGTGCAATTGTAGTCACAGGAACATCAAGCTGCTTGGAGATGGTCTCATAACTTTTACCTTTAACATGTTTGTCTATAATTTTTTTTCTAATCTCCTGAGACAATTCTTTCCTTCGCTTTCTATGGTCCACGTTGAGTGTGATACACATCATGTCACCAAACAGCACAGTGAGTATCTGTAGCCTTTTATACAGACCCACTCACTAATTCCAAGATTGTAGACACTTGTGATATTAGTTAGTGGACACACCTCGATTTAACATGTCCCTTTTGTCACATTATTTTCAGGGGTACAATCATTTCTGTCCAAGCCTATTTCATGAGTTTTATTTTTTTACATCTGTGGAACTGTGGCACCCCAGGAATCTGGGTACCACAGTGATATTGCATGCCTCTTGGGGTGGGTTATGCCATGCCTGGAAGCGAGGAGAATCCGTTTAACAGGTAACATGTACATTCAACAAGTCATGACTCCAGGCCAGAAGGGGGTGCTCTAGATCTGGTTTCAGGGGAGCTTTCCTATATATATTCTGGTTGGAGGAAGAGTTAAGGAATTTCTCTGTAGTAGAGTGTGAGGGGAGAAGGAGCAATGGAGAAGTGAAGAGCTAGAGGGGAGTTGTAACTGAGCTCCCTCCATGCTGAAGTGCAGGATCGAACATCGGGAGTCCGAGGCTGTGTGAGACTGTATGCCCCACAGCAGAAACCAGAGAGCAGGAGATTTAAAGTTTCAAGTCCACAACTATACCCGAAGGTACAGCAGCATATAGAGCTCAGAGTTGCCGCAAGTAGAGACACCTGTAAAAAAGGCTTGTTCTGCCTGCCATGCAGGTACTGTTCTTTTTAAAGGAGAGAGAGAGGACCTTGTGAGAAGCCTCAGGCAGCAAGGAACTCACACTTCAGCACAGTAAGGAAGTCTTCCAAACCCACCTGGATAGGGGGACTCCAAATTGCTTCCAGTCTGCTCGGATTTCAAAATAACCTGTAACCTGTGTCTTGGATCGTGAATGCATCAGTAAAAGGTAAAGAGACTGCAACTCTTGTGTCTTGCAATTCCTTTCTGCACCCTAACACCCATCATCCTTTACCAACTACATTGGGAGCTCAGGGGACTAAGCTTCACCTGTGGGAAGCCATCCCAACTCTGCTGCAATTCATCAGCCCCCAGCGTACCCCTTCTAAGCAGAGTTGGTCATCCCTGACTGAATACCACAGGTGACGTTACGAACATTCTTTATTTTTCACAAATCATCCCCTTTAAAAACTTTCCCTTTAACTTGGATGTCCAGGGCCACGGACTGGGTCTCTGCCACGGTGATCACCCCTTTAAAGATCCCCGGACCCGGTGCTGAGTACCCCACGGACCTAGTGGGCACTCCAACTTGGCATCATGAACAGGATGGACCGACCTGAAAAATCAGGTCCTGTGTACCATGGACTGTGTTGAGTCATTTAATGGCCGCCATTGTTGCACCACGAGGTGGGTGAGGAACGGAGAACATGGAGCCCGAGGACGGGTTCGAAAGTTGGATCTGCCCACTACAGAGACTTTAATGCGGAAAGGCCTTGTCCGTCAAGAGCACGGATCTGCCTCCAGAGATGGCTGGCCGGAAAGTGGAGCAAGGACTGCCCACGAAGCAGAGTGAAAGAGGAACACATGGGAAAGCGTGCAGCAGAGATAGCTGAATGCTACCCGGTACAAGTGATGGCAGATGGCAGTGGAGAGCTGCCGTGCCAAAACCTACCGAAAGGGGAGCCGACTTCCCTGGTCAGCAGGATAGGACCCCAAACCAAATGACAGTATTGGATCTGGAGCTCCTCTGCAAGGAGATGGAAGAGTTGATGCAACAGTTCCTGCGGTCACAGCTGGCCACGGTGGTGGCATGGAAGGAGGCCCTGATGAAAAAAGAGATGACGATGCAGCAACGGACCTTGTCGCTAGTGCTCCCGACCACAGCAGAGTCAGAGGAGGAAACCAGCATCGGGAAAGCAGGTATGCACACAGCCCTGGTAGTGGAAGAGACCGTGATGGGACCTTTAAACCCCCGCCGACCCTAACGCCTGACCAGGTAGTGATAGATATAGCCTGGGACCGAATGGCAGACCAGGGGGTGTGCTTGATGATCCGCTGTTACCTGAGACCTTGTCCCTGGGGATGCATGGTAAGAGAGAGATGATCCACCGGAGGCACCCGGGAACGGACTTAATGGGGTTCCTGGAGGAGGCCCAAGCAAGGGCAAACCAACAGGAAACTGTCCAGAAAGAGGACTACTGCCGTGCAGAGCTAAGTGGGAGGCTATAGAGAAGCGCAACATTCAGGCTAAGGCCCAGACCCGCAGAGTTAGTCCTGCTGAACGAGGTCCACTGAGAAAGGGTGTTGTGGTTTAATTTAACCTGTACAAGAAATGAGGATTTATCTGGGAACCAGGAGAGCCCTCAGAACTTTTTGTAAATCGCCGTGATGTGGAGTCGCATCTACTTAAAGGACACCCGTACTGTGACCTATACCAATGAGATCACATGACGTTCACCCGACCCCAAGGCGAAAGGGGATACTATGCCCTAGATGTGAAGAAATGCCACGGAAAGCATGTTGAATCAGATATAGCAGCCAAAACTGCAGTACAAATCAGGCAACACAAACCCCAGTTGCTGGACTAGCCTCATTTGAGTCACCTGTTTTGACATCCGCAGGTCACTATTCCCAACCAGGAGGTTGCAGACCTGAAGACCTGCCCTGGAAGAGAAAGTAAAAGAAGGAACAGGGAAATGTAAGATGTCAATAATTATTATTACCTGATTAAAAATGTTGATTTCTGTTTATTGAAAGTTTAAAAAAGACAAAAACAGTGAATTACCTGAGAACTGACCTTATAAATAGTTGGCACCTCTTAAGGTGCATCTTATTGGCTTCTCTCTGATATCCTCCTGGTGTCAGCTTGCCAACCGCCTCCTGTAAAATGTGTGGGTTTTATGTACATTTTGACTATTTATGGTTGCTTTGAGGAATTTCCAAGTGGAAATGGAGAATGGTCTAAGATGTCTTCTGATTTGGGAGAAAGGGTTGTAATTCAGGCTGTTGTGCACAGTGAATCTTGCACCTGACTACTCTGAACTGAGAATGATAAACAGATTGACTATAACTCACCTCTTTTCTTCCACAGTTCAACTGGCCAGATCCCATTAAATATACTGTATCAGCACAGATTGACTGTGCAAATCAAGTACAGCTTCGCGGCTGGGCAAATCAAAGACCTCTAAGCTATTAAAGATGACCTGCACTATGCTAACAATGGTCTCCGAAAATTATATTCTACGTTATGCGCATGGCAACCTGTAGGCAAATGGATGGGCCATTAATTTGTCCATATTTTCAGTTTAGCTTGATTACTGCCATTTATTGGTAATTGTCACTTGTAATGGCTCTTAATACAATTTAAAGGGGAAAGAGTCTTGAAAAAGATGCTCTTGCAATAAAGTTCTAGAGGTCAGTGTTAAAGACAGCACATACAGTTCATTGCTCTTGATAGTTAATGCGATGTGCATATGCCTAGCGATTTAAAAATGATTGTTATTTATAAGGCTTTAGCATTATCTGTATGAGCTGTGCAATTGGGGAGAAAATTACTGTGAAATACAAGTATGCACATCACTACTTCCTATACTGAGTGCCTCTTTCTTAACAACTGTCACAATTTTCTGGGAAATGTTTGCACATAGTGAAAAGGCTGTGCAGGAATCTGTCATTTGCCATGGACGGGTTACCAATTATTAACTTTCACCTGATGCTTTCTAAATAATACACAGGGTTTTAAGGGGAAATTTGCATGCTAAAAGCGAAGCGATTTCAGGAGAGAAAATATGAATGCTGTCACTCCGTATGCTGCTGTATGGCAATTATTTAGCAGCCAAATCTGCAAAATGTTGACACTATGCACTTACAAAGCCAGCCTGACGAGACTTTGCTAAATTTTAGCCGTACATATCCAAGAATTACAGCAGGAAAGGAATAATTCTGCTATAATTTTCTGCACAGAAATCTCCATTATTTACATTTTATTTGCCTTATACAACAATTACTTTCATTTGAATGTTTAACCTCAGACTAGAAATATTCTCAAGTGAAAAAAAACAAAAAACTACCGTATCGCTTTTTAATTTGCTTGGATGGGATTGGCATCAGACGTGCAATAAATGATCTACCATATAAATAGCTAGGGTCAAGCCGTCACTAGTGTTGAGCGATACCGTCCGATACTTGAAAGTATCGGTATCGGATAGCATCGGCCGATACCCGAAAAATATCGTATATCGCCGATACCGATATCCGATACCAATACAAGTCAATGGGACATCAAGTATCGGAATGTATCCTGATGGTTCCCAGGGTCTGAAGGAGAGGAAACTCTCCTTCAGGCCCTGGGATCCATAGTGAGGTGTAAAATAAAGAATTAAAATAAAAAATATTGATATATTCACCTCTCCGGCGGCCCCTGGACATCACGTTGGTAACCGGCCGGCTTCTTTGTTTAAAATGAGCGCCTTTAGGACCTGCGAATGACGTCGCGGCTTCTGATTGGTCGCGTGCCGCCCATGTGACCGCCACGCGACCAATCAGAAGCCGCGACGTCATTCGCAGGTCCTACATTCCTAGAATTAGGAGTTTAGTGAATGAGAATGACGTCACGGTTTCTGATTGGTCGCGTGGCGGTCACATGGGCGGCACGCGACCAATCAGAAGCCGCGACGTCGTTCGCAGGTCCTAAAGGCGCTCATTTTAAACAAAGAAGCCGGCCGGTTACCAGCGTGATGTCCAGGGGCCGCCGGAGAGGTGAATATCTCAATATTTTTTATTTTAATTCTTTATTTTACACATCCCTATGGATCCGATACCGATACCCGATACCACAAAAGTATCGGATCTCGGTATCGGAATTCCGATACCGCAAGTATCGGCCGATACCCGATACTTGCGGTATCGGAATGCTCAACACTAGTCGTCACACATTCCAAGAGATTTCCACGTGGATAGTGACGCCTTGTGGTCGTGAGTTTTCACAATGAATCATTCATGTTAAGGAGCACACAGAACTTGCCCTCAAATAATGTTGTAGAACATCCGGGAACAATAATCCTTTTGCATAATAATAGTCCTGGCAATTCTATCTGCAGAACATTTTTAATTCAATTGTAATGGAATTAGCTGTGGTTGTAAAAAAAAAGGATTAATTCAGATTGTTGCGGGGTACTTCCTAGAGAA
The DNA here is from genome assembly GCF_032444005.1 of Ranitomeya imitator. Taxonomy (NCBI): domain Eukaryota; kingdom Metazoa; phylum Chordata; class Amphibia; order Anura; family Dendrobatidae; genus Ranitomeya; species Ranitomeya imitator. The sequence continues at coordinate 240,708,578 of NC_091282.1, forward strand.
CGGCGAAGGGTTGATTGGAGCATGGAACGGCTCTTCCGAAGGGCATCTGCTGAGAGCTATTAGGAATCTGAATTTTAAGCTGTAGAATCTAAATCTAAAAATCCTTTTCAATAGGTGATTAAAGCAAGAGGCAAAGGCAATCAGTTGTCCCCACAAAGCTCTTATATGTGATAATAAACACAGTATAAATTGTGAGTCTTTTAATCCTAAAAACCGCAGGAAAATATCAGGGGGAAAATGGGCAGAAAAGCATGATTTCTGACTTTGTGTTATGCCGTCCATCACATTTGCATTTCATAGTATATGAAGCTGCAGGGTGAAAAATTCAGCCTTGCCTGCATCCCTGCTTCGAGTGATAATTTCCCAAGAAGCAGATTAAAGCGCAGTGCGGAGTTCCTAGAGGGGAAGCAGTCCACTTCAATTGTGTGAATCTGACTTCCATGTGTATTGTTGTTTTAGTTGTACAGCTGGAGCCCATCCTGTGCCGCAAACATACTGTACCATAGCTGCACAGACGAAGACAACAATCTAAGAGTGGCATCATCCCGTGTTCCCGAAATACGTTTTGCTGTGCCATTCAGAACAAAGACTTTAAAGAGCTGTATGAGCTGTCAAGCTCCATGCTGTAATTATTGTCTAAACTGATATTATTAGGCTTTGTCCTCATATGCACGTGCACTATTCATTTACATTGTTCTGCTCGAGATCCTGTGCATAACTGACACCAGCAGCGCTTGACACACCACATTGGCTTTAATAGGGTCTGCCAGGTTTCCGTCATGAAGTCTGGCATGCTATCAGACAAAATAGTGCAGTAAAACACAAGAAAATTGATGGGATTGCAAGATCCTTCACTTAACAAGACAACTCTTTGGATGCCATTGAATATAATAAAGCTAGTCTTCTATCATAATGCCAAGTATTTTACCAGACTAAATAGCACAGCATGGCAGAATAACGAAAATGACAAAAGCACGAGATCCTCTACATATCAGATACATTTTGTCGCAAAACAGGTGCAGCAACCTTAATAAATGTCAGTCATTTATAAGCAAGTTGTATGTCACTGGTAAGTTACATAGTGCTCTAGTTTACAACACTTACTGTACATTGAATGTGGATGTCTGGGCATATGATGTCATCATGTTCAACACCTGGCACCCCGCAGATCAGCTGTTATAAGTTGTATCCATGGCTAAATGTGTAGTGGGTATTGATCAGTCGAGAACCTCGAGAGCTCCTTTTCTCGTCAACATCATTCTCATTAACATCATATGTAAGAAAAACCCTGGAAGAGAGGCAAGACATTACAAAGTATTTTAAAGGGAATCTGTCACCAGGTTTTTGCTACTATATCTGAAAGCAGCATAAGGTAGGAAAAATAAACACGGATTCCAACAATATATCACTTAGTCTACTGAGTGCAACAGTTGTGACACAATCGAAGTTCTTAGATGTAACATGAAGTAGCGCTGAGAAAGAGAGATGCATTGCTAAATTCCTTGCTTTAACCCCTATCTCATGCTGTCCTCAGATTGCATAGCAAAATATTACTGACAGATTCACTGTAATATCATGGACCCTTTGCAAATACTTATACCTCATGTACAAAAAGATAAAATCAATATTTGTTGTGACCACTAGAGATGAGCAAATATTTCAATGTTTGGGTTGGATTACGATCGCCGAATTTACAATATTTGCCAACTTATTGGTTGAATATTCTCCAAACATAGCGGAACGCCATTCAACTTAATGGGAGGCAAAAATGAACGCATGCACAACACCTTCAAACGGGCCCAAAAGCTGCCAAAACACATTATGTGAGGGACAGACACCAGGAAAGTGGCCTCAAATCACCCACAGTACAAATTGTAGCATGGCATGGCAAAAATCAGTAATGTATGAGGTATCGGGGTCTGGGTCAGAATTTGCAGCTTTGAATTGAATGTCAAAATAAGAAAAGGTCGCTGAGGGATTGGTGTAGCCTGCTGTGCTGGAAACCCTGATACCACATACAACAGCTCAACCTGCTTTCATGCTCAGCCAGACTCAAGTGGCACAAATATCAGTTACATAGACTACTATTGTCAGAAAAATGTAAGGATAGTAACAGGGGTAATTGACTCAAAGGAAGTGGAGACCTGATGATCTCGGGGGCCTACTGCAACTGGCAACATACATGAAGGAGACCCAACCAGGAGTCTTTACACATTTACAAAACTTAGTGGCAGACATCAGCAAAGTGTCATCAATTTCAAAAGGGTAGAATTAGTATAATAGGGATCGACATCTCTTTCACAACAGCCAACCCATCACATGGACACCCAACTAGAAGTGTTAAATTTTCCAAGAATTAGGGCCTGGGGCATCAATTTTATTAGAGTAGAAATAGTATAATGGAGAACAATATTTCTTTCACTACAGCCAAACTAAGCAGATGGAGAGACCCAATCAGGACTCTCTACGTTTCCAAAAATTATTGGCAGACACCACCAAAGTGGCAAGAGTAGAAATAGTATAAAAGGGACCGACATATCTTCCACTACAGCCAATAGAGCTAATGGATCATGACTTGTTCATTTTGATGAAAGTTAGGCGATCTACTCTTTCAGTTGACAGCCAGCTGCACTTATCTGTCAGGACTAGTGTTGAGCATTCCGATACCGCAAGTATCGGGTATCGGCCAATATTTGCGGTATCGGAATTCCGATACCGAATTCCGATACTTCCCGCGTATCGGATACCGGAATCGGAAGTTCCCAGAATTCAAACTGAACGCAGCAGCCAATGAGGAATGATTGGAAGTGTGGGCACATCCTGTTTAGCATGGTGGGCATGTAAGTACTGGCAAGGCTGTGATTGGCTGCTGAAATGATGTCACTCTGCACTATAAAAAACGCTGCCGCCATTTTGCGCTCACTCTGCTGTGATTTCAGTTAGGGACAGGACGCTGTGTTCTAACTGAGGGCCAGTTGAGCTAGCTAATTGCTTTATTTTCCTTTCCAAAGGCTAATTTAGCAAAACGCTGTGTGTTCTTCACTGTTCACCTTGCTCTTGCCTTGCAGCGCTGTTTTAACAGCGTTCTGCAAGGTCTCTGTGTGTGTGTGTGTGCAGCTCACTCTGTAGTCTGTGTGCAGCCATATACCCGGTTGTATTCAGCTCAGGGGGGGTTCACACTGCCTCACACAGTTGTCCTTTTTTGCTCATAGTGCAGCCTGCTGCACATTTTTTCTCAAATTTCCTATTAGTGTTTTTCCACCCGTCTCCAGCTAAATTGTGGAAAAACACTACATAGGATAACCTAGAGGGGGGTTTTTGGGCCTTGCAGCGCCGTTTACGGCTGTCTGCACGGTCTCCGTGTGAGCCCAGCTCGCCTTGTAGTCTTTGTGCAGCCATAGCCGGTTGGATTCAGCTCAGGGTTCGTTACTGGCTCATACCTTGAGAAAAATTTTCCTTTTTTTCAAATAGTGCAGCCTGTTTAAAAATTTTAAAAAAAATTCCCTATTAGTGTTTTTCCACCCGTCTCCAGCTAAATTGTGGAAAAACACTACATAGGATAACCTAGAGGGGGGTTTTTGGGCCTTGCAGCGCCATTTACGGCTGTCTGCACGGTCTCCGTGTGAGCCCAGCTCGCCCTGTAGTCTGTGTGCAGCCATAGCCGGTTGGATTCAGCTCAGGGTTCGTTACTGGCTCATACCTTGAGAAAAATTTTCCTTTTTTTCAAATAGTGTAGCCTGTTTAAAAATTTTAAAAAAATATTCCCTATTAGTGTTTTTCCACCCGTCTCCAGCTAAATTGTGGAAAAACACTACATAGGATAACCTAGAGGGGTTTTTTTGGGCCTTGTAGCGCCGTTTACGGCTGTCTGCACGGTCTCCGTGTGAGCCCAGCTCGCCCTGTAGTCTGTGTGCAGCCATAGCCGATTGGATTCAGCTCAGGGTTCGTTACTGGCTCATACCTTGAGAAAAATTTTCCTTTTTTTCAAATAGTGCAGCCTGTTTAAAATTTAAAAAAAAAAATTCCTATTAGTGTTTTTCCACCCGTCTCCAGCTAAATAGTGGAAAAACACTACATAGGATAACCTAGAGGGGGTTTATTGGGCCTTGCAGCGCCGTTTACGGCTGTCTGCTAGTGTTGAGCGATACCGTCCGATACTTGAAAGTATCGGTATCGGATAGTATCGGCCGATACCCGAAAAATATTGGATATCGCCGATACCGATATCCGATACCAATACAAGTCAATGGGACATCAAGTATCGGAAGGTATTCTCATGGTTCCCAGGGTCTGAAGGAGAGGAAACTCTCCTTCAGGCCCTGGGATCCATAGGGATGTGTAAAATAAAGAATTAAAATAAAAAATATTGATATATTTACCTCTCCGGCGGCCCCTGAACTCAGCGCGGGTAACCGGCAGGCTTCTTTGTTCAAAATCAGCGCTTTTAGGACCTGAGAATCACGTCCCGGCTTCTGATTGGTCGCGGGCCGCCCATGTGACCGCCACGCGACCAATCACAAGCCGCGACGTCACCGCAAGCTATTAACGCGCTCATTTTTAAAAATGAGCGCGTTAATAGCTTGCGGTGACGTCGCGGCTTGTGATTGGTCGCGTGGCCGCGACCAATCACAAGCCACTACGTCTTTGAAAGTCATTAACGCGCTCATTTTTCAAAAATGAGCGCGCTAATAGCTTGCGGTGACGTCGCGGCTTGTGATTGGTCGCGTGGCGGTCACATGGGCGGCCCGCGACCAATCAGAAGCCGGGACGTGATTCTCAGGTACTAAAAGCGCTGATTTTGAACAACGAAGCCTGCCGGTTACCCGCGCTGAGTCCAGGGGCCGCCGGAGAGGTAAATATATCAATATTTTTTATTTTAATTCTTTATTTTACACATCTCTATGTATCCGATACCGATACCCGATACCACAAAAGTATCGGATCTCGGTATCGGAATTCCGATACCGCAAGTATCGGCCGATACCCGATACTTGCGGTATCGGAATGCTCAACACTACTGTCTGCACGGTCTCTGTGTGAGCGCAGCTCGCCCTGTAGTCTGTGTGCAGCTATAGCCGGTTGGATTCAGCTCAGGGTGCGTTACTGCCTCATACCTTGAAAAACAATTTCCTTTTTTTCAAATAGTGCAGCCTGTTTAAAATTTAAAAAAAAAAATTCCTATTAGTGTCTTTCCACCCGTCTCCAGCTAAATAGTGGAAAAACACTACATAGGATAACCTAGAGGAGGGTTTTTTGGCCTTGCAGCGCCGTTTACGGCTGTCTGCACGGTCTCCGTGTGATTTAAACTAGCTCTGTAGCCCGATCTGCACAAAAAAAAAGTAAAGTTCACCAAACACAACTTAACACTTGTGTAGGCCACATTTGAAAAATAATAAAGTTTAGTCCACACTTTACAACATTAGTGTTTCTTACACCTGTTAGGAGGAGCATTTCAGGAATAAGCACACTAAGGCCTTAGTACTTTTCTGCTTATCTTTATCTGTCAACCAAGATGAAGAGGGCAGGGAGTAAGGCACGTGGGCGTGGGCGCGGAGCAGGGAGAGGAGCAGGGAGAGGACGTGGTGATTCTGTGCCTGCTGCGGGCGCCGGTGACTCGTCGTCACTCAGTTTCAGCAGGGAACAGTCCTTCATGCGCAGCTTTGTCGGAGAGCGCCGTGCACCGCTGCTGCGTGAAGACCAAATTGAAGCCGTTGTCGGGTGGATGGCAGCTAATGCCTCGGCATCGACTTCAGTTAGTGCCACATCCTCTCAGGCACAGAGCACTGGAGAGCAGCCATCTGTCTCTTCACCACCTGCCAAATTGGCCAGGCAGTCAGAGAGCCCAGGACAGGAGCCGTCTCTACTTCTGTTCTCTGAATCTCTTGGCTTGGAAACAGGGGGCCAGCCAAGCAGCATTGGAGAAATGGAAGAAGAGGCAGTGTGCAGTGATGCCCAACAGCTTTTTCTCTCTGACTCTGAAGAGGCAGGTGGGCCAGTGCCTCCGGTGACCACAGCGCAGTACGCATCTGATGATGAAACTCAGGTGCCGCTTTCTGATGCATACTGTGCTGCCGAGACTACCCAGGAGGAGCAGTTGGTGGCAGAGGGTAGTGGAGATGATGAGGTCCTTGACCCATCGTGGTGTGAGGAACAGGAAGGTGGTGGGAGCAGCTCTGAGGAAGAGCTTCCCCTTATGGGCCAAATAGGGAGAGGGAGGGGGAAGACTGCGGAGCCTGTAGCCTCCACTTTGGCACCCGTTAGGAGCCTGTCTCTTTCCAAAGCCAAAAAGGGCGCTCCCAAGACTTGCAGTGCCTGGTCCTTTTTTGACACAGTTGCAGATGACATTTGTTTTGTCAAATGCAAGCTGTGTCATCAGAAAGTAAAAAGAGGGAAAAATGTCAGCAACCTCAATACCACAAATATGTGGAAACATGTGCGGACCAGGCACGCGGTGGAGTTACAGAAACAGACTGAAGATGTAGGCCAACCAACAGCGGCAGCTACCACCTCTTCAGCTCGTGTTGCCTCTTCTTCCAGCTCACGCACAGCTGGTTTGGCTTCCTCCCAGGATCGCCATGGAAGAACCTCTGGCACTGTTGTCCAGAGACCTTGTGTAATTCCACCCACAGCACCACCTTCCCAGTCATCCTCACACTCCCAGTCTACTCTACAGCCATCAGTAGTACAGGCATGGGAGAAAAGGCGGGCATTCTCGGCCAACCACCCCCGAGCACAGGCTGTGAATGCAGGCATTGCCAAACTGCTGTCCCTGTAAATGCTCTCGTTCAGGCTGGTGGAGACTGACAGCTTCCGTGACTTGATGGCATTGGCAGTCCCACAGTACAAGGTGCCCAGCCGCTTTTACTTCAGCAGGCAGGCTGTCCCTGCCCTGCACAGGCATGTTGAGGCAAACATAAAACATGCGCTACTGAACGCCGTCAGTAGCAAGGTCCACCTCACCACCGATGCGTGGACCAGTCAGCATGGACAGGGGCGATATGTTTCCCTCACTGCCCATTGGGTTAATGTTGTTGAGCCAGGTACAGATCGTGCGAGTGACGCAGGACGTGTCCTGCCCACTCCAAGGATTGCAGGAATCCAGTCTGTACGCATCGACTCCTCCTCTTACACCAGTTCCTCAGATTCCTCTCTGCAGGATCCGTCACAGTCCACCTCCACATGGACCCGTGAACGTTTACCTATGACCGACATGAACACAGCCGTGGCCAAACGTCAGCAGGCCGTCTTGAAACTAGTTTCATTGGGGCATCGAAGCCACACAGCGCAGGAGCTCTGGAATGCCATCAAGCAGGAGAGCGATGTGTGGTTACTGCCAGCGAATCTCCAGCCAGGCATGGTAGTGTGTGAAAATGGCCGAAATCTGGTGGCAGCTTTGGCCCTTGGCAACCTTACTCACATCCCATGTCTGGCACATGTGCTCAATTTGGTTGTGCAGAGTTTTCTGAGGGACTATCCGGATCTTGATGCCCTGCTGCACAAGGTCCGCCTAGAGTGTGCTCACTTGCGGCGTTCCAGCTTGGCCAGATCCCGCATTGCTGCTCTGCAGCGCCGATTCCGCCTTCCGGAACACCGCATCATATGTGACCTACCTACCCGGTGGAATTCCACGTTACATATGTTGGAGCGGTTGTGTGAGCAGCAGCAAGCAGTTATGGAGTACCAGCTGCATCAGGCGCAAAGAAGTCGCAGTCAGCGCCGATCAGACTTCACAACCACAGAGTGGGCCACTATGAAGGACGTCTGCCAGGTTTTGCGTCCTTTTGATTATTCCATGCGGATGGCAAGTGCAGATGATGCACTAGTCAGCATGACTGTCCCCCTTATCTGCCTGCTTCAGCAAACTTTGCAAGGGTTAAGGGATGATGTTGTGGAAGAGGTGGAGGATGAGGAGTCACCTTTTCCATCAGCTTCTGGAGAGTCAGCGCCACGTGGCTCCTCACAAAGGGGTACGCAGGGGCCAATTTGTAAGGAGGATGAGGAGGAGTCAATGGAGGAGGAAGAGCTCCGTCCAGAGGAGGGAGCGACACAATTGTCCAGTGGTCAGTGTGTACAGCGAGGGTGGGGTGATGACGAGCGGGCAGAGATCATGTCTCAAGCAGGGGACAGCGTTTCTGGGCCAGTTGGCACTCTGCAGCACATGGTGGATTTCATGCTGCAGTGCCTGAGAAACGACCGCCGCATCGACCACATTCTCAACATGCCTGATTATTGGGTGTTCACCCTCCTCGATCCTCGAAACCGGGACAACGTCCAAAACCTCATCCCTGCGTTGACCCGGGAGCGTAAATTGCGGGAGTACCACGACACACTGGTGAATTCCATCATCTTCTCCTGTCCAACTGAGAGGAGTGCTGCTAGTGCTTTACAAAGCAGCTCAGTGCGTCGAGGCAGTGGGGGAGGCTCTGCCCAAAGAGGGAGCAGAAGCAGTGCCTCTGCCCAAGGCAAGCTCAGTATGGCACAACTCTGGCACACTTTTGTGTGCCCGCCCCAAATGTCTACACCATCACCGGCGGCTCCAGTCAGCAGGAGGCAACGGTTCCGTCAGATGGTGACAGACTACATGGCTTGCCCTCTTACTGTACTCCCAGACGGCTCTTCCCCATTCAAGTTTTGGGTCTCTAAGCTGGATACATGGCCAGAGCTAAGCCAGTATGCATTGGAGGTGCTGGCTTGCCCTGCGGCTAGTGTCTTATCAGAACGTGTCTTTAGTGCCACAGGTGGTGTACTAACAGACCGTCGCATGCGACTATCCTCCGATAACGTTGACCGGCTTACTTTCCTGAAAATGAACCAGGCCTGGATCTCGCAGGAATTTGCCACTCCTCTGCCTGATTAAGTAATTGGGTGTCATCCAGGTCTCCTGCTGTGTTCATCTTTCTACCACCTGAACTGCTATTCCTGGGCTCCAACACCGCCAGTTGCGGCTCAGAAGTGCAGGCTGCACAGTAAAAACATACGACCCAGTGTTATTGGGTTTCAGTAACGTCAGCTGATCCCCAGCTGTGTAGCCGGCAATGTGTCCTGCGACCGCCACGCTGACACAACAACCTAAATGTAAGGGAACCTGTCCCCCCCCCCCGTCGTTTGTTACTGAAAGAGCCATCTTGTGCAGCAGTAATGCTGCACAAGGAAAAGGTAGCTCTTTTTTTTTAGCTCCTTGCACACGCAGAACTTAACACTTATAAAATGTGTTCACTGATACCGTTATACTGTCCCGGAGCTGGGACTTTCCTTCGTAATGTGACGCAGCACAGCCATCATTCCTACCCCCTTGGTGCCATGCGCTGCCTCCTCAGCGTTGTTTTCAGCTGTCACGGAGCCTGCACTGTTCTGTTATCCCTTGGGCATGCCCTATTTGCGCTGCCTGTCTTATGACATAATTTGGTGTCAGGCTGGCTGCGCCTGTGCGGCCGCGCTGCCCAAGATCCCGCCTCGCAGTGTCTTCTGATTGAGTCACACTGCGGGCCTGGGATCCATGGGCATGCGCAGTGCATATCTTCCCCTCGGGCTCTCGCTCATTTCCCTCCGCCTTCTTTAGACTGTGCATCGTCAGCTGATCCCTAATAGCATGCCACGGCCGTGACACCGCACAGTCTGAAGAAGAGGGAAGGAGGGGAGTGAGAGTCGAGGATATGCACTGTGCATGCCCATGGTTCCAAGGCCCGCAGTGTGAATACGTTAGACGAGACTGCGAGGTCGGATCTGGAGCAGCGTGGACGCACAGGCACTGACAGCCTGACACCAAATTATGTCAGAAGACAGGCAGCGCTAATTGGGCATGGCCAAGGGCTAACAGAACAGCGCAGGCTCCGTGACAGCTTAAAACAACGCTGAGGAGGCAGCGCACGGCACCAAGGGAATAGGAATGACAGCTGTGCTGTGTCCCATTACGAAGGAAATTTGCACCTCCGGGACGGTTTAACGGTATAAGGGGACACATTTTTAGTGTTTACTTCGGTGTTTGCAAGGAGCATAATTAAAAGAACCACCTTTTCCTTTTGCATCCTTAGTGCTGCACAAGATGGCTCTTTCAGCTACAAACGTCTTGGGGGGGGTTAAAGGTTCCCTTTCAACTTGCTCCAATCAGGCTTCGGCCTACACTCTGTTCCTCTGCTCCTCCTGCTGTCCCTGGGCTCTAACACCGCCAGTTGGTGCCTGGAAGTGCTGTGTGCACAGTCAACAGTCGTTCCTCTGTTATTGGGGTTCAGTAACGTCAGCTGATACCCAGCTGTGTATCCGGCAATGTGTCATGCGACCGCCACGCTGGCACAACTAAAATGTAAGGGGACCTGTCCCCCCCCCCCCTAGGCGTTTGTTACTGAAAGAGCCACCATGTGCAGCACTAATACTGCACAAGGGAAAGGTCGATCTTGAAATTATGCTCCTTGCAAACGCTGAACTACACACTCATGTAATGTGTCCCCTCACACCGTCCAACCGTCCCGGAGGTGGGACTTTCCTTTGTAATGTGACACAGCACAGCCGTCATTGCTACCCCCTTGGCACCGTGCGCTGCCTCCTTAGCGTTGTTTGATTCCGTCATGGACCCTGCGCTGTTATGTTATCCCTTGGCCATGCACAGTTTGCGCTGCCCGTCCTCTGACATCATTTGTTGTCGTCCTGGCTGCACGTGTGCGTCCACGCTGCCCGAAATCACACCTCGCAGTGTCGTCTAATGTGATCCCACAGTGGGCCTGGTATCCATGGCCATGCGCAGTGCATATACTAGCCTCTCACTCCCCTTCTTCACGCTTCTTCAGACTAGGCGGCGTCAGCTGATCCCTAATAGCATGCCACGGCCGTGACGCCGCACAGTCTGAAGAAGCAGGAAGGAGGTGAGTGAGAGGCGATGATATGCACTGCGCATGCCCATGGATCCCTGGCCCGCAGTGGGACTACATTAGATTACACTGCAAGGTTGGATCTCTGTCATGATCCCAATGGCAGGGGATCACAAAAAGGACAAGCACAGATACAAACAAGCTCTAGGGCGATGGAACCTGAGCTGACCGCGACCCTGAACCTAACACACAAATAAAAGTAGCCGGGGAACGTGCCTACGATGATCCTAGACGTCTCGCTCCAGCCGAAGATCTAACTTCCCCTATCAGAAGAAACACAGACCTCTCTTGCCTCCAGAGAAATACCCCACAGCAAATAGCAGCCCCCCACATATAATGACGGTGAAATGAGAGGAAAGCACATACGTAGTATGAAAACAGTTTCAGCAAAATGAGGCCCGCTAAAGCTAGATAGCAGAGGATACAAAAGTGAACTGCGCGGTCAGCGAAAAACCCTTCAAAAAACCATCCTGAAATTACTTGAACTCATGTGCCAACTCATGGTACATGAAAAGCAATTTCAGCCCACTAGAGCAACCAGCAGCAGAGAATCACATATCTGCAGGCTGGACTAAAAAACCAAATTAAGCAAAACACAAAACAGGAAAATCCAAACTTAGCTTGTCCAGAAGGTTCTAGGAGCAGGGAGCAGAGGTAACAAGACACACTGGATACATTGATAACCGGCGAGGAAATGCCAGCAAAGCCAGGTTAAATAGGAAACTCCCATAAGCTGATGGAACAGGTGGAACCCAGAAACCCAGGAAAGACAAGTCACCCAGTACCATCAGTAACCACCAGAGGGAGCCCAAAAACAGAACTCACAACAGTACCCCCCCCTTGAGGAGGGGTCACCGAACCCTCACGAGAACCACCAGGGCGACCAGGATGAGCCCTATGAAAAGCGCGAACCAAATCATCAGCATGAACATCCGAGGCAACCACCCAAGAATTATCCTCCTGACCATAACCCTTCCACTTGACCAAATACTGGAGTTTCCGTCTGGAAACACGAGAATCCAAGATCTTCTCCACAACATACTCCAATTCTCCCTCCACCAGCACTGGAGCAGGAGGCTCAAGAGAAGGAACAACAGGTACCTCATACTTCCGCAACAACGACCGATGAAACACATTATGAATAGCAAACGATGCCGGGAGATCCAAACGAAACGACACAGGGTTAAGAATTTCCAAGATCCTATAGGGACCGATGAACCGAGGCTTGAACTTAGGAGAAGAGACCTTCATAGGAACAAAACGAGAAGACAACCACACCAAGTCACCAACAAGAAGTCGAGGACCCACGCGGCGACGGCGATTAGCAAACTGCTGAGCCTTCTCCTGGGACAACTTCAAATTGTCCACCACATGACTCCAAATCCGATGCAACCTATCCACCACCATGTCCACTCCAGGACAATCAGAAGGTTCCACCTGACCAGAGGAAAAACGAGGATGAAACCCCGAATTACAAAAGAAAGGAGAAACCAAGGTAGCAGAACTAGCCCGATTATTAAGCGCAAACTCGGCCAGCGGCAAAAAGGTAACCCAGTCATCCTGATCAGCAGAAACAAAACACCTTAAATAAGTTTCCAAGGTCTGATTAGTTCGTTCAGTCTGGCCATTCGTCTGAGGATGGAATGCAGACGAAAAGGACAAATCAATGCCCATCTTAGCACAGAAAGTCCGCCAAAATCTAGACACAAACTGGGATCCCCTGTCAGAAACGATGTTCTCAGGAATCCCATGCAAACGAACCACATTCTGAAAAAACAGAGGGACCAACTCAGAGGAGGAAGGCAACTTAGGCAAGGGTACCAGATGAACCATTTTAGAAAAGCGATCACACACAACCCAGATGACGGACATTTTTTGAGAGACAGGGAGATCCGAAATAAAGTCCATGGAAATGTGCGTCCAAGGCCTCTTCGGGATAGGCAAAGGTGACAACAATCCACTGGCCCGAGAACAGCAAGGCTTAGCCCGAGCACAAACCTCACAAGACTGCACAAAAGAACGCACATCCCTCGACAAGGAAGGCCACCAAAAAGACCTGGCCACCAAGTCTCTAGTACCAAATATTCCAGGATGACCTGCCAACGCAGAAGAATGGACCTCGGAGATGACTCTACTGGTCCAATTATCCGGAACAAACAGTCTCTCAGGCGGACAACGATCAGGTTTAGCCACCTGAAACTCCTGCAAAGCACGTCGCAAGTCTGGGGAGACAGCAGACAAAATCACCCCATCCCTAAGGATACCAGAGGGCTCAGAATTTCCAAGGGAGTCAGGCACAAAACTCCTAGAAAGAGCATCCGCCTTCACATTCTTTGAACCTGGCAGGTATGAAACCACAAAATTGAAACGAGAGAAAAACAGTGACCAACGAGCCTGTCTAGGATTCAGACGCCTGGCAGACTCAAGGTAAATCAAATTTTTGTGATCAGTCAAGACCACCACACGATGTCTAGCACCCTCTAGCCAATGACGCCACTCCTCAAATGCCCACTTCATGGCCAAAAGTTCCCGATTACCAACATCATAATTCCGCTCAGCCGGCGAAAACTTTCTAGAAAAAAACACGCATGGCTTCATCACTGAGCCATCGGAGCTTCTCTGTGACAAAACCGCCCCCGCTCCAATCTCGGAAGCATCAACCTCAACCTGAAAAGGGAGCGAAACATCTGGCTGACGCAACACAGGAGCAGAAGAAAACCGGCGCTTAAGTTCCTGAAAGGCCTCCACAGCCGCAGGAGACCAATTAGCAACATCAGCACCCTTCTTAGTCAAATCCGTCAAAGGCTTAACAACACTAGAAAAATTAGTTATAAAACGACGATAGAAATTAGCAAAGCCCAAGAACTTCTGTAGACTCTTAAGAGATGTAGGCTGCGTCCAGTCACAAATAGCCTGAACCTTGACGGGATCCATCTCAATAGTAGAAGGGGAAAAAATATACCCCAAGAAAGAAATCTTCTGGACTCCAAAGAGACACTTTGAGCCTTTTACAAACAAGGAATTGGCCCGCAGGACCTGAAACACCTTCCTGACCTGCTGAACATGAGACTCCCAGTCATCAGAAAAAACCAAAATATCATCCAAATACACAATCATAAATTTATCCAGATATTCACGGAAAATATCGTGCATAAAGGACTGGAAGACTGAAGGAGCATTAGAAAGTCCAAAAGGCATTACCAAATACTCAAAATGGCCCTCAGGCGTATTAAATGCGGTTTTCCACTCATCACCTTGCTTTATTCGTATAAGATTATACGCACCCCGAAGATCAATCTTAGTGAACCATTTAGCCCCCTTAATGCGAGCAAACAAATCAGTCAACAATGGCAAAGGATACTGATATTTTACGGTAATCTTATTCAAAAGACGATAATCTATACAAGGCCTCAAGGAACCATCTTTCTTGGCCACGAAACAAAAACCTGCTCCCAAAGGGGACAAAGATGGACGGATATGTCCCTTTTCCAAGGACTCCTTAACATAATCCCGCATAGCAGTATGCTCTGGCACTGACAGATTGAACAAACGACCTTTAGGAAATTTACTGCCCGGAATTAAATTTATAGCACAATCGCAATCCCTGTGAGGAGGAAGCGAACTGAGCTTAGGCTCCTCAAAAACATCCCGATAGTCAGACAAAAACACAGGAATCTCAGAAGGAGTAGATGAAGCGATAGAAATCGGAGGTGCATCATCATGAACCCCCTGACAACCCCAGCTTAACACAGACACTGATTTCCAGTCAAGGACTGGATTATGAGTTTGTAACCATGGCAGACCAAGTACTAGAACATCATGCAAATTATACAGTACCAGGAAGCGAATCACCTCCTGATGAACGGGAGTCATACGCATGGTCACTTGTGTCCAGTACTGAGGTTTATTCATAGCCAAAGGTGTAGAGTCAATTCCCTTCAAAGGAATAGGGACTTCCAGAGGCTCCAGACTAAACCCACAGCGATTGGCAAATGACCAATCCATAAGACTCAGGGCAGCGCCTGAATCCACATAGGCATCGACGGAAATGGATGATAATGAACAAATCAGAGTCACAGACAGAATGAACTTAGACTGTAAAGTACTAATGGCAACAGACTTATCAACCTTTTTTGTGCGTTTAGAGCATGCTGATATAACATGAGCTGAATCACCACAATAAAAGCACAACCCTTTTTTCCGCCTATACTTTTGCCGTTCACTTCTGGACTGAATTCTATCACATTGCATTATCTCAGGTGACGGTTCAGACGACACCGCCAAATGATGCACAGGTTTGCGCTCCCGTAAACGCCGATCAATCTGAACAGCCATAGTCATAGACTCATTCAGACCAGCAGGCGCAGGGAACCCCACCATAACATCTTTAATGGCCTCAGAAAGGCCATCTCTAAACTTTGCAGCCAGAGCGCACTCATTCCACTGAGTAAGTACCGACCACTTCCGAAATTTTTGACAATAAATTTCTGCTTCATCTTGCCCCTGAGAGAGGGCCAACAAAGCTTTTTCAGCCTGAATCTCTTGGTTAGGTTCCTCATAGAGCAAACCCAATGCCAGAAAAAACGCATCTGCATTAAGCAACGCAGGGTCCCCTGGTGCCAATGCAAATGCCCAATCCTGAGGGTCACCCCGCAGGAAAGATATAATTATCTTGACTTGCTGAGCAGGGTCTCCAGAGGAGCGAGATTTCAAAGAAAGAAACAACTTGCAATTGTTCCTAAAATTCAGAAAACGAGATCTATCTCCAGAAAAAAACTCTGGGACAGGAATTCTAGGTTCAGACATAGGAGCATGTACAACAAAATCCTGTATATTTTGAACCTTAGTGGCAAGATTATTCAGGCTGGAAGCCAAACTCTGGACGTCCATGATAAACAGCTGAGATCAGAGCCATTCAAAGATTAAGAGGAGGAGGAAGTAGCCAGGCTGCAATAAGGCTAGGCAGCAAACTCTGAGGGGAAAAAAAAAAAAAAAAAACTTCCTCAGACTACTTATCCTCCTACTTCAGCCAATACAATTAACACTTTGTGGGCCGGTTATACTGTCGTGATCCCAATGGCAGGGGATCACAAAAAGGACAAGCACAGATACAAACAAGCTCTAGGGCGATGGAACCTGAGCTGACCGCGACCCTGAACCTAACACACAAATAAAAGTAGCCGGGGAACGTGCCTACGATGATCCTAGACGTCTCGCTCCAGCCGAAGATCTAACTTCCCCTATCAGAAGAAACACAGACCTCTCTTGCCTCCAGAGAAATACCCCACAGCAAATAGCAGCCCCCCACATATAATGACGGTGAAATGAGAGGAAAGCACATACGTAGTATGAAAACAGTTTCAGCAAAATGAGGCCCGCTAAAGCTAGATAGCAGAGGATACAAAAGTGAACTGCGCGGTCAGCGAAAAACCCTTCAAAAAACCATCCTGAAATTACTTGAACTCATGTGCCAACTCATGGTACATGAAAAGCAATTTCAGCCCACTAGAGCAACCAGCAGCAGAGAATCACATATCTGCAGGCTGGACTAAAAAACCAAATTAAGCAAAACACAAAACAGGAAAATCCAAACTTAGCTTGTCCAGAAGGTTCTAGGAGCAGGGAGCAGAGGTAACAAGACACACTGGATACATTGATAACCGCGAGGAAATGCCAGCAAAGCCAGGTTAAATAGGAAACTCCCATAAGCTGATGGAACAGGTGGAACCCAGAAACCCAGGAAAGACAAGTCACCCAGTACCATCAGTAACCACCAGAGGGAGCCCAAAAACAGAACTCACAACAGATCTCGGGCAGCTTGGACGCACAGGCACTGCCAGCCTGACACCTACATGATGTCAGAAGACGGGCACCGCTAACTGTGCATGGCCAAGGGATAACATTACAGTGCGGGCTCCGTGACAGAACCAAACAACGTTGAGGAGGTGGCGCCCGGCACCAAGGGGGTTGGAATGACGGCTGTGCTGTGTCACATTACAAAGGAAAGTCCCAATTCCGGGATGGTTTGACGGTGTGAGGGGACACATTATATGAGTGTGTACTTCAGCGTTTGCAAGGAGCATAATTTTCGGAGCCACCATTTTCCATGTGCAGTATTACTGCTGTACAAGATGGCTCTTTCAGCAACAAATGCCTGGGGGGGGGTTAAAGGTTCCCTTTCAACTTGCTCCACTGCAGGCTTCGGCCTACACTCTGCTCCTCTTTGATTCCCTGGGTTTCAACACTGTCAGTTGCCACCTGGAAGTGTTGTCTACACAGAAAAAACACTAGGTGATGTGTCAGTGGGGTTCAGCACCGCCAGCTGTTCCCCTGCTGTGTAGTCGGCAACGTGTCCAGCACAAGCCACGCTGGCACAACAGAACAAAAGCTGCCACCAGTGCAGGCTTCGGCCTACACTCTGCTCCTCTCCTCCTCCTGCTGACCCTGGGCTCAAACACCGCTAGTTTTTGCCCGGAAGTGCTAGCTGCACAGAGAAAAACACCAGCCAATGTGTTAGTGGGGTTCAGCAACACCAGCTGTTCCCCTGCTGTGTAGCCGGCAACGTGTCCAGCACAAGCCACGCTGGCACAACAGAACAAAAGCTGCCACCAGTGCAGGCTTCGGCCTACACTCTGCTCCTCTCCTCCTCCTGCTGACCCTGGGCTCAAACACCGCTAGTTTTTGCCCGGAAGTGCTAGCTGCACAGAGAAAAACACCAGCCAATGTGTTAGTGGGGTTCAGCAACGCCAGCTGTTCCCCTGCTGTGTAGCCGGCAACGTGACCTGCAAACGCCACGCAGGCACATGAACTGAAATTAAAGGGAACCTGGCCCCACCCCCCCAGGTGTTTCTATGTATAACAGCCACCTAGTACAGCAGTATTGCTGCATTTGTACAAGGTGGCTGACTTTTTATCCTTGCCCACGTGGAACTCAACACGTACAAAATGTGTCTCATTGAGACCATTCCACTGTCCCTGAGGTGTGACTTTCCTTTCTAATGATACGCAGCACCCCCCTTGGTAGCGTTTCCCATCTTTTGACATCATGGTTAGCTGGCTGCGCCTGTGCATCCGCCCTGCTAGAAACAACGCCCCTCGTTGGCATATTTATTTTGTCAGCGAGCGTGTGGTTTATGGGCACGAGCAGTGCATATGTTCGCCTGTCTTAACTCATCTCCTTCCGCCTTCTACAGACTGTGCGGCCTCCTGGCCGTGGTAGGCGATAAGGGATCAGCTGAGGCCGCCCAGTCTGAAGCAGGTGTAAGGACATGTGTGTGCGGCAAACCTATTTACTGCAAAAGGCCACGAATCCCAGCCACGCAGTGTGTTTTTTGGAAAACACACTGCGGGTCTGGGATTCATATTCATTGCTAACCGCAACGGCCAACATGAAATGAGGTGAGAAGACAGGCAGCGCTCACAGCGCATGGCCAAGGGATCACAATAGCGCAGACTCCTGTACAGCTAATAACAACGCTCATGAATCTGCGCCCAGTACCTAGGTGCAAATTTTGACACCTGTGCTGCGTCTCCTTAAAAAGACAAGTCACGCCTCCACAACTGTTTGACAGTATAATGGGCTAAATAGTGTACGTGTTTTATTCAGCGTGTGCAAGGAGCAAACTAAATAGAGCAACCTTTTACTTTTGCAGCATTAATGCTGCACAAGGTGTGGCTCTTGTACCTTGCAACACCTGAGGGGGGTTAAAGGTTACCTTTGAAATTAGTTCAACTAGGATTCGGCCTACACTCTGCTCCTCTCCTCCTCCTGCTGACCCTGGGCTCTAACACCGCCAGTTTTTGCCCAGACATGCGAGCTGCAAAGAGAAAAACACCAGTCATTGTGTCAGTGGGATTCAGCAACGCCAGCTGTTCCCCTGCTGTGTAGCTTGCATCGTGTCCAGCACAAGCCACGCTGGCACAACCGACCAAAAGCTGCCACCAGTGCAGGCTTCGGCCTACACTTTGCTCCTCTCCTCCTCCACCTGACCCTGGGCTCTAACACCGCCAGTTTTTGCCCGGACATGCGATCTGCACAGAGAAAAACACCAGTCAATGTGTCAGTGGGGTTCAGCAACGCTAGCTGTTCCCCTGCTGTGTAGCTTGCATCGTGACCTGCAAACGCCACGCAGGCACATGAACTGAAATTGAAGGGAGCCTGCCCCCCACCCCCAGGTGTTTCTATGTATAACAGCCACCTTATACAGCAGTACTGCTGCATTTGTACAAGGTGGATGACTTTTTCTCCTTGCCCACGTTTAATTAAACACGTACTAAATGTGTCTCATTGAGACCATTCCACTGTCCCTGAGGTGTGACTTTCCTTTCTAATGATACGCAGCACCACCCTTGTTAGCGCTGCCCGTCTTTTGACATCATTGGTTAGCTGGCTGCGCCTGTGCGTCTGCCCTGCTCGAAACAACGCCCCTCGGTGTCTTATTTTTTTGGACAGCGAGGGTGTGATTGATGGGCATGTGCAGTGCATATGTTTGCCTGTGTTCACTCATCTCCTTCCGCCTTCTTCAGACTGTGTGTCCTTATGGCCGCGGCAGGCGATAAGGGATCAGATGAGGCCGCCCAGTCTGAAGCAGGTGTAAGGACATGTGTGAGCATCAAACATATTTACTGCACAAGGCCACGAATCCCAGCCACGCAGTGTGATTTTTTGAAAACACACTGTGGGTTTGGGATTCATGTCCATCGCTAACCGCAACGGCCGACATGAAATGAGGTCAGAAGACAGGAAGCGCTCACAGCGCATGGCCAAGGGATCACAATAGCGCAGACTCCTGTACAGCAAATAACAACGCTCAGGAAGCTGCGCCCAGCACCTAGGTGTAAATTTTGACACCTGTGCTGCATCTCCTTCAAAAGACAAGTCACGCCTCCACTACTGTTTGACAGTATAATGGGCTAAATAGTGTACGTGTTTTATTCAGCGTGTGCAAGGAGCAAATTAAATAGAGCAACCTTTTACTTGTGCAGCATTAATGCTGCACAAGGTGTGGCTCTTGTACCTTGCAACACCTGAGGGGGGGTTAAAGGTAACCTTTGAAATTGGTTCAACTAGGCTCCGGCCTACACTCTGCTCCTCTCCTCCTCCTGCTGACCCTGGGCTCTAACACCGCCAGTTTTTGCCCGGACATGCGAGCTGCACAGAGAAAAACACCAGTCAATGTGTCAGTGGGGTTCAGCAACGCCAGTTGTTCCCCTGCTGTGTAGCCGCCATCGTGTCCAGCACAAGCCACGCTGGCACAAATGACCAAAAGCTGCCACCAGTGCAGGCCTCGGCCTACACTCTGCTCATCTCCTCCTCCTGCTGACCCTGGGCTCTAACACCGCTAGTTTTTGCCCGGAAGTGCTAGCTGCACAGAGAAAAACACCAGCCAATGTGTTAGTGGGGTTCATCAATGCCAGCTGTTCCCCTGCTGTGTAGCCGGCAACGTGACCTGCAAACGCCACGCAGGCACATGAACTGAAATTAAAGGGACCCTGCCACCCACCCCAAGGTGTTTCTATGTATAACAGCCACCTTGTACAGCAGTACTGCTGCATTTGTACAAGGTGGCTGACTTTGTCTACTTGCCCACGTTTAATTAAACACGTACAAAATGTGTCTCATTACAGACCATTACAATGTCCCTGAGGTGTGACTTTCCTTTTTAATGACACGCAGCACCCTGTTGTGGATTCTGTTTTTGGGCTCCCTCTGGTGGTTACTGATGGTACTGGGTGACTTGTGTTTTCTGCGGTCTCTGGTGTCCACCTGTTCTATCAGGATATGGGAGTTTCCTATTTAACCTGGCTTTCTTGTCATTTCCTCGCCGGCTATCAATGTAATCAGTGTGTCTTGTTACCTCTGCCTCCCGCTTCTGTAAATCTTCTGGACAAGCTAAGTTTTGATTTTCCTGTTCCACGTTTTGCTTAATTTTTGTCTTAGTCCAGCTTGCAGATATGTGATTCCTTTTTTCTGGTTGCTCTAGTGGGCTGATATTACTCCTCATGTTCCATGAGTTGGCACATGAGTTCAAGTAATTTCAGGA
Source organism: Ranitomeya imitator (assembly GCF_032444005.1). Lineage (NCBI taxonomy): Eukaryota > Metazoa > Chordata > Amphibia > Anura > Dendrobatidae > Ranitomeya > Ranitomeya imitator. Next base: position 240,729,483 of record NC_091282.1, read on the forward strand.
TGGTTTTTTGTAGGGTTTTTCGCTGACCGCGCAGTTCACTTTTGTATCCTCTGCTATCTAGCTTTAACGGGCCTCATTTTGCTGAATCTGTTTTCATAACTACGTATGTGCTTTCCTCTCATTTCACTGTCATTACATGTGGGGGGCTGCTATTTCTGTGGGGTGTTCTCTGGAGGCAAGAGAGGTCTGTGTTTCTTCTAATAGGGGAAGTTAGTCCTTCGGCTGGAGCAAGACGTCTAGGATCATCGTAGGCACGTTCCCCGGCTACAGCTAGTTGTGTGTTTAGGTTCAGGATCGTGGTCAGCTCAGTTTCCATCACCCTAGAGCTTGTTTTGTTTTTTGTGCTTGTCCTTTTGTGATCCCCTGCCATTGGGATCATGACAGTATAGCCGGCCTAAAAGTGTATCGTATTGGCTGAAGTAGGAGGAAAAGTAGTCTGAGGAAGTTTTTTTTTTTTCCCTCAGAGTTTGCTGCCTAGCATTAATTGCAGCCTGGCTGCGTCTTACCTCCTCTTAATCCTTGAATGGCTCTGACCTCAGCTGTTTATCATGGACGTTCAGAGTTTGGCTTCCAGCCTGAATAATCTTGCCGCTAAGGTTCAAAATATACAAGATTTTGTTGTACATGCTCCTATGTCTGAACCTAGAATTCCTATCCCAGAGTTTTTTTCTGGAGATAGATCTAGTTTTCTGAATTTTAGGAACAATTGCAAGTCTTTTCTTTCTTTGAAATCTCGCTCCTCTGGAGACCCTGCTCAGCAAGTCAAAATTGTTATATCTTTCCTGCAGGGTGACCCTCAGAATTGGGCATTTGCATTGGCACCAGGGGATCCTGCGTTGCTCAATGTGGATGCGTTTTTTCTGGCATTGGGTTTGCTCTATGAGGAACCTAACCTAGAGATTCAGGCTGAAAAAGCTTTATTGGCTCTCTCTCAGGGGCTAGATGAAGCAGAAATATACTGTCAGAAATTTCGGAAATGGTCGGTGCTTACTCAGTGGAATGAGTGCGCCCTGGCTGCAAGATTCAGAGATGGCCTTTCTGAGGCCATTAAAGATGTTATGGTGGGGTTCCCTGCGCCTACAGGTCTGAATGAGTCTATGACTATGGCTATTCAGATTGATCGGCGTTTACGGGAGCGCAAACCTGTGCACCATTTGGCGGTGTCTTCTGAACAGGCACCTGAGACAATGCAATGTGATAGAATTCAGTCCAGAAGTGAACGGCAAAACTATAGGCGGAAAAATGGGTTGTGTTTTTATTGTGGTGATTCAGCTCATGTTATATCAGCATGCTCTAAACGCACAAAAAAGGTTGATAAGTCTGTTGCCATTAGTACTTTACAGTCTAAGTTCATTCTGTCTGTGACTCTGATTTGTTCATTATCAGCCATTTCCGTCGATGCCTATGTGGATTCAGGCGCTGCCCTGAGTCTTATGGATTGGTCATTTGCCAACCGCTGTGGGTTTAGTCTGGAGCCTCTGGAAGTCCCTATTCCTTTGAAAGGAATTGACTCTACACCTTTGGCTATGAACAAACCTCAGTACTGGACACAAGTGACCATGCGTATGACTCCCGTTCATCAGGAGGTGATTCGCTTCCTGGTACTGTATAATTTACATGATGTCTTAGTGCTTGGTCTGCCATGGTTACAAACTCATAACCCAGTCTTGGACTGGAAGACGATGTCTGTGTTAAGCTGGGGATGTCAGGGGGTTCATGATGATGCATGTTGTGAATTCTGTGGCTGAATTCACTCCTGTGGTCACAAGTGGTATTGCAGCCTCTGGGCTTCCTCCCTCAGGTGTTTTGGTGAGCTCGTTGGCTGCCTTGCTATTTAACTCCACCTGAGTCTGTCTTCCTTGCTCCTTGTCAATGTTCCAGTGTTGGATCTGAGCTACTGCATCTTTCCTGTGGCCTGCTGCTCTGCTAGTTAAGTGTTACTTTGTTTTTGTTTCCGTTTTTTCTGTCCAGCTGTGCTATTCTCTTTTGCTGGAAGCTCTGAGACGCAAAGGGTGCACCGCCGTGCCGTTAGTTCGGCACGGTGGGTCTTTTTGCCCCCCTTTGCGTGGTTCTGCTTTAGGGTTTTTTGTAGACTGCATAGTTCTCTTTGCTATCCTCGCTCTGTCTAGAATATCGGGCCTCACTTTGCTGAATCTATTTCATTCCTACGTTTTGTCTTTTCATCTTGCTAACAGTCATTATATGTGGGGGGCTGCCTATTCCTTTGGGGTATTTCTCTGAGGCAAGTCAGGCTTGTATTTCTATCTTCAGGCTAGTCAGCTCCTCAGGCAGTGCCGAGTTGCATAGGTAGTGTTAGGCGCAATCCACTGCTGCTTTTAGTTGTGTGAGGATAGGTTCAGGTATTGCAGTCTGCAGAGATTCCACGTCTCAGAGCTTGTTCTATTGTTTTTGGGTTATTGCCATATCACTGTATGTGCGCTGATTACTGCACACTGTGTTGCCTGATAGCACAGCATAACAGTACAAGGAGCCAAACCAATGATTCTCAATAGAGGGAAAAAAGAAGTCCTGACATCATTTTTTTTTTTTTCCTCAGCTCTGTCTTCAGTTTTTTTTTTTTTTTTCCCCCTAGACATTAGAGTGCTTCAGGACACAGCTGTGGACATGGATATTCAGGCTCTGTGCTCCTCAATGGAAAATATCGTTATAAATGTACAAAAGATTCAAGATACAATTGATCAGAAATCTATGCTAGAACCAAGAATTCCTATTCCTGATTTGATTTTGGTGACAGAACTAAGTTCCTGAGCTTCAAAAATAATTGTAAGCTATTTCTGGCCTTGAAACCTCATTCTTCTGGTAATCCTATTCAACAGGTTTTGATTATTATTTCTTTTTTGCGCGGCGACCCACAGGACTGGGCGTTTTCTCTTGCGCCAGGAGACCCTGCATTGAGTAATGTTGATGCGTTTTTCCAGGCGCTTGGATTGCTTTACGATGAGCCTAATTCAGTGGATCAGGCTGAGAAAAATTTGCTGGCTTTATGCCAGGGTCAGGATGATGTAGAAGTATATTGTCAGATATTTAGGAAGTGGTCAGTACTCACTCTGTGGAATGAATCTGCACTGGCGGCTTGGTTCAGAAAGGGTCTCTCTGAAGCTCTTAAGGATGTCATGGTGGGATTTCCTATGCCTGCTGGTTTGAATGAGTCTATGTCCTTGGCCATTCAGATCGGTCGTCGCTTGCGCGAGCGTAAATCTGTGCACCATCTGGCGGTATTGTCTGAGAGTAAACCTGAGCCTATGCAGTGCGACAGGACTATGACTAAAGTTGAACGGCAGGAACACAGACGTCTGAATGGGCTGTGTTTCTACTGTGGTGATTCCACTCATGCTATTTCTAATTGTCCTAAGCGCACTAGGCGGTTCGATAGCTCTGCCGTCATTGGTACTGTACAGTCCAAATTCCTTCTGTCCATTACCTTGATATGCTCTTTGTCATCGTATTCTGTCATGGCGTTTGTGGATTCAGGCGCTGCCCTGAATCTGATGGATTTGGATTATGCTAAACGTTGTGGGTTTTTCTTGGAGCCTTTGCGGTGTCCTATTCCATTGAGAGGAATTGATGCTACACCTTTGGCCAAGGGATAAACCTCAATTCTGGGCCCAGCTGACCATGTGCATGGCTCCTGCACATCAGGAAGTTATTCGCTTTCTGGTACTGCATAATCTGCATGATGTGGTCGTGTTGGGGTTGCCATGGCTACAAACCCATAATCCAGTATTAGATTGGAACTCTATGTCGGTAACCAGCTGGGGTTGTCAGGGAGTACATGGTGATGTTCCATTTTTGTCTATTTCGTCATCCATTCCTTCTGACATCCCAGAGTTCTTGTCTGACTTTCAGGATGTATTTGAAGAGCCCAAGTCTGATGCCCTACCTCCGCATAGGAATTGTGATTGTGCTATCAATTTGATTCCTGGTAGTAAATTCCCTAAGGGTCGTTTATTTAATTTGTCCGTGCCTGAACACACCGCTATGCGCAGTTATGTGAAAGAATCCCTGGAGAAGGGACATATTCGCCCATCGTCATCACCATTGGGAGCAGGGTTCTTTTTTGTAGCCAAAAAGGATGGTTCGCTAAGACCGTGTATTGATTATCGCCTTCTTAATAAGATCACTGTTAAGTTTCAGTATCCCTTGCCATTGATATCTGACTTGTTTGCTCGGATTAAGGGGGCTAGTTGGTTTACTAAGATTGATCTTCGTGGTGCGTATAATCTGGTGAGAATCAGGCAGGGAGATGAATGGAAAACGGCATTTAATACGCCCGAGGGTCATTTTGAGTATCTGGTGATGCCGTTCGGACTTGCCAATGCTCCATCTGTTTTTCAGTCTTTTATGCGTGACATTTTCCGTGAGTATCTGGATAAATTCCTGATTGTTTACTTGGATGACATTTTGATCTTCTCTGATGATTGGGAGTCTCATGTGAAGCAGGTCAGAATGGTTTTCCAGGTACTGCGTGCTAATTCCTTGTTCGTGAAGGGATCAAAGTGTCTCTTCGGTGTGCAGAAAGTTTCATTTTTGGGGTTCATCTTTTCCCCTTCTACTATCGAGATGGATCCGGTTAAGGTCCAGGCCATCCAGGATTGGACTCAGCCGACATCTCTGAAAAGTCTGCAGAAATTCCTGGGCTTTGCTAATTTTTATCGTCGCTTCATCTGTAATTTTTCTAGCATTGCCAGACCATTGACCGATTTGACCAAGAAGGGTGCTGATTTGGTTAATTGGTCTTCTGCTGCCGTGGAAGCTTTTCAGGAGTTGAAGCGTCGTTTTTGCTGTGCCCCTGTGTTGTGTCAACCAGATGTTTCTCTTCCGTTCCAGGTCGAGGTTGATGCTTCTGAGATTGGAGCAGGGGCGGTTTTGTCACAGAGAGGTTCTGGTTGCTCAGTGTTGAAACCATGTGCTTTCTTTTCCAGGAAATTTTCTGCTGCTGAGCGTAATTATGATGTGGGCAACCGAGAGTTGCTGGCCATGAAGTGGGCATTCGAGGAGTGGCGTCATTGGCTTGAGGGAGCTAAGCATCGCGTGGTGGTATTGACTGATCATAAGAATCTTACTTATCTCGAGTCTGCCAAGCGCTTGAATCCTAGACAGGCCCGTTGGTCGTTATTTTTTGCTCGTTTTGATTTTGTGATTTCGTACCTTCCGGGCTCTAAAAATGTGAAGGCGGATGCTCTGTCTAGGAGTTTTGTGCCCGACTCTCCGGGGTTATCTGAGCCGGCGAGTATCCTCAAGGAAGGACTCATTGTGTCTGCCATCTCTCCTGATTTGCGGAGAGTGTTGCAGAAATTTCAAGCTAATAAACCTGATCGTTGTCCGGCCGAGAAACTGTTTGTCCCTGATAGGTGGACTAGTAAAGTTATCTCTGAACTTCATTGTTCGGTGCTGGCTGGTCATCCAGGAATCTTTGGTACCAGAGAGTTAGTGGCTAGATCCTTCTGGTGGCCATCTCTGTCACGGGATGTGCGTGCTTTTGTGCAGTCCTGTGGGATTTGTGCTAGGGCTAAGCCCTGCTGTTCACGTGCCAGTGGGTTGCTTTTGCCCTTGCCGGTCCCGAAGAGGCCTTGGACACATATTTCGATGGATTTCATTTCTGACCTTCCCGTTTCTCAAAAGATGTCGGTCATTTGGGTGGTCTGTGATCGCTTTTCTAAAATGGTCCATCTGGTGCCCTTGGTTAAATTGCCTTCCTCCTCTGATTTGGTGCCTTTGTTCTTCCAGCATGTGGTTCGTTTGCATGGCATTCCTGAGAATATTGTTTCTGACAGAGGTTCCCAGTTTGTCTCGAGGTTCTGGCGAGCCTTTTGTGGTAGGATGGGCATTGACCTATCTTTTTCCTCGGCCTTCCATCCTCAGACTAATGGCCAGACCGAACGAACCAATCAGACCTTGGAAACATATCTGAGATGTTTTGTTTCTGCTGACCAGGATGATTGGGTGTCATTTTTGCCGTTGGCTGAGTTCGCCCTTAATAATCGGGCCAGCTCGACTACCTTGGTCTCTCCATTTTTCTGCAATTCTGGGTTCCATCCTCGTTTCTCTTCAGGACAGGTTGAGTCTTCGGACTGTCCTGGTGTGGATTCTGTGGTGGACAGGTTGCAGCAGATCTGGACTCAGGTAGTGGACAATTTGACCTTGTCCCAGGAGAAGGCTCAGCTTTTCGCTAATCGTAGACGCCGTGTGGGTCCCCGACTTCGTGTTGGGGATCTGGTATGGTTATCTTCTCGTCATATTCCTATGAAGGTTTCCTCTCCTAAATTTAAACCTCGTTTTATTGGTCCGTATAGGATTTCTGAGATTCTCAATCCGGTGTCTTTTCGTCTGACCCTCCCAGACTCCTTTTCCATACATAATGTATTCCATAGGTCGTTGTTGAGAAGATACGTGGCACCTATGGTTCCATCTGTGGAGCCTCCTGCCCCTGTTTTGGTGGAGGGGGAATTGGAGTATATTGTGGAGAAAATTTTGGATTCTCGTGTCTCTAGACGGAAACTCCAGTATCTGGTCAAATGGAAGGGTTATGCTCAGGAGGATAATTCCTGGGCTTTTGCCTCTGATGTCCATGCCCCAGATCTTGTTCGTGCCTTTCATGTGGCTCATCCTGGTCGGCCTGGGGGTTCTGGTGAGGGTTCAGTGACCCCTCCTCAAGGGGGGGGTACTGTTGTGAATTCTGTGGCTGAATTCACTCCTGTGGTCACAAGTGGTATTGCAGCCTCTGGGCTTCCTCCCTCAGGTGTTTTGGTGAGCTCGTTGGCTGCCTTGCTATTTAACTCCACCTGAGTCTGTCTTCCTTGCTCCTTGTCAATGTTCCAGTGTTGGATCTGAGCTACTGCATCTTTCCTGTGGCCTGCTGCTCTGATAGTTAAGTGTTACTTTGTTTTTGTTTCCGTTTTTTCTGTCCAGCTGTGCTATTCTCTTTTGCTGGAAGCTCTGAGACGCAAAGGGTGCACCGCCGTGCCGTTAGTTCGGCACGGTGGGTCTTTTTGCCCCCCTTTGCGTGGTTCTGCTTTAGGGTTTTTTGTAGACTGCATAGTTCTCTTTGCTATCCTCGCTCTGTCTAGAATATCGGGCCTCACTTTGCTGAATCTATTTCATTCCTACGTTTTGTCTTTTCATCTTGCTAACAGTCATTATATGTGGGGGGCTGCCTATTCCTTTGGGGTATTTCTCTGAGGCAAGTCAGGCTTGTATTTCTATCTTCAGGCTAGTCAGCTCCTCAGGCAGTGCCGAGTTGCAAAGGTAGTGTTAGGCGCAATCCACTGCTGCTTTTAGTTGTGTGAGGATAGGTTCAGGTATTGCAGTCTGCAGAGATTCCACGTCTCAGAGCTTGTTCTATTGTTTTTGGGTTATTGCCATATCACTGTATGTGCGCTGATTACTGCACACTGTGTTGCCTGATAGCACAGCATAACAGATGCACCTCCGATTTCTATCGCTTCATCTACTCCTTCTGAGGTTCCTGTATTTTTGTCTGATTATCGGGATGTTTTTGAGGAGTCTAAGCTCAATTCGCTTCCTCCTCACAGGGATTGCGATTGTGCTATAGATTTGATTCCTGGCAGTAAATTTCCTAAAGGACGTTTGTTCAATCTGTCAGTGCCAGAGCATACTGCTATGCGGGATTATGTTAAGGAGTCCTTGGAAAAGGGACATATCCGTCCATCTTCGTCCCCTTTGGGAGCAGGTTTTTTTTTTGTGGCCAAAAAAGATGGTTCCTTGAGGCCTTGTATAGATTACCGTCTTTTGAATAAGATTACAGTCAAATATCAGTATCCTTTGCCATTGTTGACTGATTTGTTCGCTCGCATTAAGGGGGCTAAATGGTTCACTAAGATTGATCTTCGGGGTGCGTATAATCTTGTGCGGATAAAGCAGGGTGATGAGTGGAAAACCGCATTTAATACGCCTGAGGGCCATTTTGAGTATTTGGTGATGCCTTTTGGACTTTCTAATGCTCCTTCTGTCTTCCAGTCCTTTATGCACGATATTTTCCGTGAATATCTGGATAAATTTATGATTGTGTATTTGGATGATGTTTTGGTTTTTTCTGATGACTGGGAGTCCCATGTTCAGCAGGTCAGGAAGGTGTTTCAGGTCCTGCGGGCCAATTCTTTGTTTGTAAAAGGTTCAAAGTGTCTCTTTGGAGTCCAGAAGATCTCTTTTTTGGGGTATATTTTTTCCCCTTCTACTATTGAGATGGATCCCGTCAAGGTTCAGGCTATTTGTGACTGGACGCAGCCTACATCTCTTAAGAGTCTACAGAAGTTCTTGGGCTTTGCTAATTTTTATCGTCGTTTCATAACTAATTTTTCTAGTGTTGTTAAGCCTTTGACGGATTTGACTAAGAAGGGTGCTGATGTTGCTGATTGGTCTCCTGCGGCTGTGGAGGCCTTTCAGGAACTTAAGCGCCGGTTTTCTTCTGCTCCTGTGTTGCGTCAGCCAGATGTTTCGCTTCCTTTTCAGGTTGAGGTTGATGCTTCCGAGATTGGAGCGGGGGCGGTTTTGTTGCAGAGAAGCTCCGATTGCTCAGTGATGAAGCCATGTGCGTTCTTTTCTAGAAAGTTTTCGCCCACTGAGCGGAATTATGATGTTGGTAATCGGGAGCTTTTGGCCATGAAGTGGGCATTTGAGGAGTGGCGTCATAGGCTTGAGGGTGCTAGACATCGTGTGGTGGTCTTGACTGATCACAAAAATCTGATTTACCTTGAGTCTGCCAAGCGTCTGAATCCTAGACAGGCTCGTTGGTCACTGTTTTTCTCCCGTTTCGATTTTGTGGTTTCATACCTGCTAGGTTCAAAGAATGTGAAGGCGGATGCTCTTTCTAGGAGTTTTGTGCCTGACTCCCCTGGAAATTCTGAGCCCACTGGTATCCTTAGGGATGGGGTGATTTTGTCGGCTGTCTCCCCAGACTTGCGACGTGCTTTGCAGGAGTTTCAGGTGGATAAACCTGATCGTTGTCCGCCTGAAAGACTGTTTGTTCCGGATAATTGGACCAGTAGAGTCATCTCCGAGGTCCATTCTTCTGCGTTGGCAGGTCATCCTGGAATATTTGGTATTAGAGACTTGGTGGCCAGGTCTTTTTGGTGGCCTTCCTTGTCGAGGGATGTGCGTTCTTTTGTGCAGTCTTGTGAAGTTTGCGCTCGGGCTAAGCCTTGCTGTTCTCGGGCCAGTGGATTGTTGTCACCTTTGCCTATCCCGAAGAGGCCTTGGACGCACATTTCCATGGACTTTATTTCGGATCTCCCTGTCTCTCAAAAAATGTCCGTCATCTGGGTTGTGTGTGACCGCTTTTCTAAGATGGTTCATCTGGTACCCTTGCCTAAGTTACCTTCCTCCTCTGAGTTGGTCCCTCTGTTTTTTCAGAACGTGGTTCGTTTGCATGGGATTCCGGAGAACATCGTTTCTGACAGGGGATCCCAGTTTGTGTCTAGATTTTGGCGTACGTTCTGTGCTAAGATGGGCATTGATTTGTCCTTTTCGTCTGCATTCCATCCTCAGACGAATGGCCAGACGGAACGAACTAATCAGACCTTGGAAACTTATTTAAGGTGTTTTGTTTCTGCTGATCAGGATGACTGGGTTACCTTTTTGCCGCTTGCCGAATTTGCCCTTAATAATCGGGCTAGTTCTGCTACCTTGGTTTCTCCTTTCTTTTGTAATTCGGGGTTTCATCCTCGTTTTTCCTCTGGTCAGGTGGAACCTTCTGATTGTCCTGGAGTGGACATGGTGGTGGATAGGTTGCATCAGATTTGGAGTCATGTGGTGGACAATTTGAAGTTGTCCCAGGAGAGGGCTCAGCAGTTTGCTAATCACCGTCGCCACGTGGGTCCTCGACTTCGTGTTGGGGACTTGGTGTGGTTGTCTTCTCGTTTTGTTCCTATGAAGGTCTCTTCTCCTAAGTTCAAGCCTCGGTTCATCGGTCCCTATAGGATCTTGGAAATTCTTAACCCTGTGTCGTTTCGTTTGGATCTCCCGGCATCGTTTGCTATTCATAATGTGTTCCATCGGTCGTTGTTGCGGAGGTATGAGGTACCTGTTGTTCCTTCGCTTGAACCTCCTGCTCCGGTGCTGGTGGAGGGAGAATTGGAGTATGTTGTGGAGAAGATCTTGGATTCTCGTGTTTCCAGACGGAAGCTCCAATATTTGGTCAAGTGGAAGGGTTATGGTCAGGAGGATAATTCTTGGGTGGTTGCCTCTGATGTTCATGCTGCTGATTTGGTTCGTGCATTTCATAGGGCTCATCCTGGTCGCCCTGGTGGTTCTCGTGAGGGTTCGGTGACCCCTCCTCAAGGGGGGGGTACTGTTGTGGATTCTGTTTTTGGGCTCCCTCTGGTGGTTACTGATGGTACTGGGTGACTTGTGTTTTCTGCGGTCTCTGGTGTCCACCTGTTCTATCAGGATATGGGAGTTTCCTATTTAACCTGGCTTTCTTGTCATTTCCTCGCCGGCTATCAATGTAATCAGTGTGTCTTGTTACCTCTGCTTCCCGCTTCTGTAAATCTTCTGGACAAGCTAAGTTTTTGATTTTCCTGTTCCACGTTTTGCTTAATTTTTGTCTTAGTCCAGCTTGCAGCTATGTGATTCCTTTTTGCTGGTTGCTCTAGTGGGCTGATATTACTCCTCATGTTCCATGAGTTGGCACATGAGTTCAAGTAATTTCAGGATGGTTTTTTGTAGGGTTTTTCGCTGACCGCGCAGTTCACTTTTGTATCCTCTGCTATCTAGCTTTAGCGGGCCTCATTTTGCTGAATCTGTTTTCATAACTACGTATGTGCTTTCCTCTCATTTCACCGTCATTACATGTGGGGGGCTGCTATTTCTGTGGGGTGTTCTCTGGAGGCAAGAGAGGTCTGTGTTTCTTCTAATAGGGGAAGTTAGTCCTTCGGCTGGAGCGAGACGTCTAGGATCATCGTAGGCACGTTCCCCGGCTACAGCTAGTTGTGTGTTTAGGTTCAGGATCGCGGTCAGCTCAGTTTCCATCACCCAAGAGCTTGTTTTGTTTTTTGTGCTTGTCCTTTTGTGATCCCCTGCCATTGGGATCATGACAGCACCCCCCTTGTTAGCGCTGCCCGTCTTCTGACATCTTTGCTTGGCTGGCTGCGGCTGTGCGTCCGCCCTGCCTGAAACCACGCTCCTCGTTGTCTTACTTATTTTGACTGCGAGGGTGTGATTGATGGCCACGACCAGTGGATATATTCGCCTGTCTTTACTCATCTCCTTCCGCCTTCTTCAGAATGTGCAGCCTCATGGCCGCGGCATGCGAGAAGGGATCAGATGAGGCCGCCCAGTCTGATGCAGGTGTAAGGACATGAGGGACAGGCGACAAAATTTACTGCGCAAGGTCACGAATCCCAGCTCAGCAGTGTGACTTTATTAAAAGACACTGCGGGTCTGGGTTTCATGTCCATCGCTAACCGCACCGGCCAACATGAAATGAGGTGAGAAGACAGGCATCGCTCACAGCGCATGGCCAAGGGATAACAAGAGCGCAGACTCCTGTACAGCAAATAACATCGCTCAGGAAGCTGCGCCCATGCACCAAGGTGTTATTTTCGACACCAGTGTTGCTTTCTTTAAAAAGACAAGTAACGCCTCCACTACTGTTTTACAGTATAATGGGCTAAATAGTGTACGCGTTTTATTCAGTGTGTGCAAGGAGCAAAATTAAGAGAGCAACCTTTTACTTGTTCAGCATTAATGCTGCACGAGGTGTGGCTCTTGTACCTTGCAACACCTGAGGGGGGTTAAAGGTTACCTTTGAAATTGGTTCAACTAGGCTTCGGCCTACACTCTGCTCCTCTCCTCCTCCTGCTGACCCTGGGCTCTAACAACGCTAGTTTTTGCCCGGAAATGCGATCTGCACAGAGAAAAACACCAGTCAATGTGTCAGTGGGGTTCAGCAACGCCAGCTGTTCCCCTGCTGTGTAGCTTGCATCGTGTCCAGCACAAGCCACGCTGGCACAACCGACCAAAAGCTGCCACCAGTGCAGGCTTCGGCCTACACTCTGCTCCTCTCCTCCTCCTGCTGACCCTGGGCTCTAACACCACCAGTTTTTGCCCGGACATGCAAGCTGCACAGAGAAAAACACCAGTCAATGTGTCAGTGGGGTTCAGCAACGCCAGCTGTTCCCCTGCTGTGTAGCTTGCAACGTGACCTGCAAACGCCACGCAGGCACATGAACTGAAATTGAAGGGAGCCTGCCCCCCACCCCCAGGTGTTTCTATGTATAATAGCCACCTTGTACAGCAGTACTACTGCATTTGTACAAGGTGGCTGACTTTTTCTACTTGCCCACGTGGAACTCAACACGTACAAAATGTGTCTCATTGAGACCATTCCACTGTCCCTGAGGTGTGACTTTCCTTTCTAATGATACGCAGCACCCCCCTTGGTAGCGTTTCCCGTCTTTTGACATCATGGTTAGCTGGCTGCGCCTGTGCATCCACCCTGCTAGAAACAACGCCCCTCATTGTCATATTTATTTTGTCAGCGAGGGTGTGGTTTATGGGCACGAGCAGTGCATATGTTCGCCTGTCGTCACTCATCTCCTTCCGCCTTCTTCAGACTGTGCGGCCTCATGGCCGCGGCATGTGAAAAGGGATCAGATGAGGCCGCCCAGTCTGAAGCAGGTGTAAGGACGTGTGTGAGCGGCGAAAATATTTACTGCTCAAGGCCACGAATCCCAGCACCGCAGTGTGACTTTATGAAAAGGCACTGTGGGTCTGGGATTTATGGCCATCGTTAACCGCAGCGGCCAACATAAAATGAGGTCATAAGACGGGCATCGCTAACAGGGCATTGCCAAGGGATAACACAAGAGCGCAGACTCCTGAACAGCAAAAAACAACGCTCAGGAAGCTGCGCCAAGCACCAAGGCGTTATTTGGGACACCTGTGCTGCGTCTCCTTAAAAATACAAGTCACGCCTCAACTACAGTTTGACTGTAGAATGGGCTAAATTGTGTACGTGTTGCATTCAGCGTGTGCAAGTAGACAAATTAATAGAGCAACCTTTTACTTGTGCAGCATTAATGCTGCACGAGGTGTGGCTCTTGTACCTTGCAACACCTGAGGGGGGTTAAAGGTTACCTTTGAAATTGGTTCAACTAGGCTTCGGCCTACACTCTGCTCCTCTCCTCCTCCTGCTGACCCTGGGCTCTAACAACGCTAGTTTTTGCCCGGAAGTGCTAGCTGCACAGAGAAAAACACCAGCCAATGTGTTAGTGGGGTTCAGCACCGCCTGCTGTTCCCCCACTGTGTAGCCGGCAAAGTGTCCTGCAAACGCAATGCAGACACAAAGCTGACTCCAGTGCAGGCTTCGGCCTACACTCTGCTCCCCCTGCTTACCCTTTGCTCCAACATCGCTAGTTGGGGCTGTAGGAAGCCAATCTTTGATAGGCTACGCATCTGGGTTCCAGCTCCGCCAGCTGGTTCTCGGCAGTGTTCTTGTCACAGGTACTCCCTCGTGCCAAGCCTGGTTTCAGCACCGTCAGCTGGTTCCAGGCCGAGCCTTTGGCTTAGGTGCCTCTTCCTGGGTATCCGAGTTCCGCCAACGCCAGGCGGTCCTTGGTAGTGCTTTTAAGCGCGGGCACCTACAGCTTAGTAACCGGGTTCCAGCACCGCCAGCTGGTCCTCGGTGCCATTGGCTCTTGCACACTGGGGCATCGCATCTGGGTTCCAGCACCGCCAGCTGGTTCTCGGCAGTGTTCTTGTCACAGGTACTCCCTCGTGCCAAGCCTGGTTTCAGCACCGTCAGCTGTTTCCGGGTTGTGTCAAGCTCACTGAGACGCCTATGCTTGCCCCGTCGTGGTGCGGTCGGGTTAGCCAACTCCAGGGTGCCTCCAGTTTAGGAGCTTCCTATGTGGGCTGCGTGAACTGGTAGTCAAGGCTGGTTCTGTAGTGCCAGTAGGCCCAGCTCCCCCTGTAGGACTGTTGGGGTTCGGTAACTGCGGCTGCCTCGCGGCCTGGCTGTTCTCTCCTCTCCTGTGGGCCTTCGGGTCCACCTCCTGGTTCCAGCACCGTCAGCTGGTTCCAGGCCGAGCCTTTGGCTTAGGTGCCTCCTCCTGGGTATCCGAGTTCCGCCAACGTCAGGCGGTCCTTGGTAGTGCTTTTAAGCGCGGGCACCTACAGCTTAGTAACCGGGTTCCAGCACCGTCAGCTGGTCCTCGGTGCCATTGGCTCTTGCACACTGGGGCAACGCATCCGGGTTCCAGCACCGCCAGCTGGTTCTCGGCAGTGTTCTTGTCACAGGTACTCCCTCGTGCCAAGCCTGGTTTCAGCACTGTCAGCTGTTTCCGGGTTGTGTCAAGCTCACTGAGACGCCTATGCTTGCCCCGTCGTGGTGCGGTCGGGTTAGCCAACTCCAGGGTGCCTCCAGTTTAGGAGCTTCCTATGTGGGCCGCGTGAACTGGTAGTCAAGGCTGGTTCTGTAGTGCCAGTAGGCCCAGCTCCCCCTGTAGGACTGTTGGGGTTCGGTAACTGCGGCTGCCTCGCGGCCTAGCTGTTCTCTCCTCTCCTGTGGGCCTTCGGGTCCACCTCCTGGTTCCAGCACCGTCAGCTGGTTCCAGGCCGAGCCTTTGGCTTAGGTGCCTCCTCCTGGGTATCCGAGTTCCGCCAACGCCAGGCGGTCCTTGGTAGTGCTTTTAAGCGCGGGCACCTACAGCTTAGTAACCGGGTTCCAGCACCGCCAGCTGGTCCTCGGTGCCATTGGCTCTTGCACACTGGGGCAACGCATCTGGGTTCCAGCACCGCCAGCTGTTTCTCAGCAGTGTTCTTGTCACAGGTACTCCCTCGTGCCAAGCCTGGTTTCAGCACCGTCAGCTGTTTCCGGGTTGTGTCAAGTTCACTGAGACGCCTATGCTTGCCCCGTCGTGGTGCGGTCGGGTTAGCCAACTCCAGGGTGCCTCCAGTTTAGGAGCTTCCTATGTGGGCTGCGTGAACTGGTAGTCAAGGCTGGTTCTGTAGTGCCAGTAGGCCCAGCTCCCCCGTAAGACTGTTGGGGTTCGGTAACTGCGGCTGCCTCACGGCCTAGCTGTTCTCTCTGTTATGTTTGCTAATGACAGGTGTTATGAAGGCAATCCAGAAACACAGTGTGCTTAGCAATCAGAGCGCACACAGTGATCTGACAAATACCCAAAAATACAAGAACGAGCTCTGAGACGTGGAAACTCTGTAGACTGCACACCTGATCCTATCCTAAACACAACTAAAAGCGGCTGTGGATTGCGCCTAACAACTACCTAGGCAACTCGGCACAGCCTAAGAAACTAGCTAGCCTGAAGATAGAAAAATAGGCCTGACTTGCCCCAGAGAAAATCCCCAAAGGAAAAGGCAGCCCCCCACATATAATGACTGTGAGTAAGATGAAAAGACAAAACATAGGGATGAAATAGATTCAGCAAAGTGGGGCCCGATATTCTAGGACAGAGCGAGGACAGTAAAGCGAACTTTGCAGTCTACAAAAAACCCTAAAGCAAAACCACGCAAAGGGGGCAAAAAAAACCCCACCGTGCCGAACTAACGGCACGGCGGTACACCCTTTGCGTCTCAGAGCTTCCAGCAAAACAAAAGACAAGCTGGACAGAAAAAAAGCAACAAAAAAGCAAAAGGCACTTAGCTATACAGAGCAGCAGGTCACAGGAACAATCAGGAGAAGCTCAGATCCAACACTGAAACATTGACAAGGAGCAAGGATAGCAGCATCAGGCGGAGTTAAGTAATGAAGCAGTTAACAAGCTCACCAGAACACCTGAGGGAGGAAGCTCAGAAGCTGCAGTACCACTTGTGACCACAGGAGTGAATTCAGCCACAGAATTCACAACAGTACCCCCCCCCCGAGGAGGGGTCACCGAACCCTCACCAGAGCCCCCAGGCCGACCAGGATGAGCCGCATGAAAGGAACGAACAAGATCGGAAGCATGAACATCAGAGGCAAAAACCCAGGAATTATCTTCCTGAGCATAACCCTTCCATTTAACCAGATACTGGAGTTTCCGTCTAGAAACACGAGAATCCAAAATCTTCTCCACAATATACTCCAATTCCCCCTCCACCAAAACCGGGCCAGGAGGCTCAACAGATGGAACCATAGGTGCCACGTATCTCCGCAACAACGACCTATGGAATACATTATGTATGGAAAAGGAGTCTGGGAGGGTCAAACGAAAAGACACAGGATTGAGAACCTCAGAAATCCTATACGGACCAATAAAACGAGGTTTAAATTTAGGAGAGGAAACCTTCATAGGAATATGACGAGAAGATAACCAAACCAGATCCCCAACACGAAGTCGGGGACCCACACGGCGTCTGCGATTAGCGAAACGTTGAGCCTTCTCCTGGGACAAGGTCAAATTGTCCACTACCTGAGTCCAGATCTGCTGCAACCTATCCACCACAGAATCCACACCAGGACAGTCCGAAGACTCAACCTGTCCTGAAGAGAAACGAGGATGGAACCCAGAATTGCAAAAAAATGGAGAAACCAAGGTAGCCAAGCTGGCCCGATTATTAAGGGCGAACTCAGCCAACGGCAAAAATGACACCCAATCATCCTGGTCTGCAGAAACAAAACATCTCAGATATGTTTCCAAGGTCTGATTGGTTCGTTCGGTCTGGCCATTAGTCTGAGGATGGAAAGCCGAGGAAAAGGATAGGTCAATGCCCATCCTACCACAAAAGGCTCGCCAAAACCTTGAAACAAACTGGGAACCTCTGTCAGAAACAATATTCTCAGGAATGCCATGCAACCGAACCACATGCTGAAAGAACAAAGGTACCAAATCAGAGGAGGAAGGCAATTTAGCCAAGGGCACCAGATGGACCATTTTAGAAAAGCGATCACAGACCACCCAAATGACTGACATCTTTTGAGAAACGGGAAGGTCAGAAATGAAATCCATCGAAATATGTGTCCAAGGCCTCTTTGGGACCGGCAAGGGCAAAAGCAACCCACTGGCACGAGAACAGCAGGGCTTAGCCCTAGCACAAATCCCACAGGACTGCACAAAAGTACGTACATCCCGTGACAGAGATGGCCACCAGAAGGATCTAGCCACTAACTCTCTGGTACCAAAGATTCCAGGATGACCAGCCAACACCAAACAATGAAGTTCAGAGATAAGTTTATTAGTCCACCTATCAGGGACGAACAGTTTCTCTGCTGGACAACGATCAGGTTTATTCGCCTGAAATTTTTGCAGCACCCGCCGCAAATCAGGGGAGATGGCAGACACAATGACTCCTTCCTTGAGGATACCCGCTGGCTCAGATAAACCCGGAGAGTCGGGCACAAAACTCCTAGACAGAGCATCCGCCTTCACATTTTTAGAGCCCGGAAGGTACGAAATCACAAAGTCGAAGCGGGCAAAAAATAACGACCAACGGGCCTGTCTAGGATTCAAGCGCTTGGCAGACTCGAGATAAGTCAAGTTCTTATGATCAGTCAACACCACCACGCGATGCTTAGCTCCTTCAAGCCAATGACGCCACTCCTCGAATGCCCACTTCATGGCCAGCAACTCTCGATTGCCCACATCATAATTACGCTCAGCGGGCGAAAACTTCCTGGAAAAGAAAGCACATGGTTTCATCACTGAGCAATCAGAACCTCTCTGTGACAAAACCGCCCCTGCTCCAATCTCAGAAGCATCAACCTCGACCTGGAACGGAAGAGAAACATCTGGCTGACACAACACAGGGGCAGAACAAAAACGACGCTTCAACTCCTGAAAAGCTTCCACAGCAGCAGAAGACCAATTAACCAAATCAGCACCCTTCTTGGTCAAATCGGTCAATGGTTTGGCAATGCTAGAAAAATTACAGATGAAGCGACGATAAAAATTAGCAAAGCCCAGGAACTTTTGCAGACTTTTCAGAGATGTCGGCTGAATCCAATCCTGGATGGCTTGGACCTTAACTGGATCCATCTCGATAGTAGAAGGGGTAAAGATGAACCCCAAAAATGAAACTTTCTGCACACCGAAGAGACACTTTGATCCCTTCACAAACAAAGAGTTAGCACGCAGGACCTGAAAAACCATTCTGACCTGCTTCACATGAGACTCCCAATCATCTGAGAAGATCAAAATGTCATCCAAGTAAACAATCAGGAATTTATCCAGATACTCACGGAAGATGTCATGCATAAAAGACTGAAACACAGATGGAGCATTGGCAAGTCCGAACGGCATCACTAGATACTCAAAATGACCCTCGGGCGTATTGAATGCAGTTTTCCATTCATCTCCTTGCCTGATTCTCACCAGATTATACGCACCACGAAGATCTATCTTAGTGAACCAACTAGCCCCCTTAATCCGAGCAAACAAGTCAGATAACAATGGCAAGGGATACTGAAATTTAACAGTGATCTTATTAAGAAGGCGGTAATCAATACACGGTCTCAGCGAACCATCCTTCTTGGCTACAAAGAAGAACCCTGCTCCCAGTGGTGATGACTATGGGCGAATATGTCCCTTCTCCAGGGATTCCTTCACATAACTGCGCATAGCAGCGTGTTCGGGCACGGATAAATTAAATAATCGACCTTTAGGGAATTTGCTACCAGGAATCAAATTGATAGCACAATCACAATCCCTATGCGGAGGTAGAGCATCGGACTTGGGCTCTTCAAATACATCCTGATAATCAGATAAGAACTCTGGGACCTCAGAAGGGGTGGATGACGAAATCGACAAAAATGGAACATCACCATGTACCCCCTGACAACCCCAGCTGGATACCGACATGGAATTCCAATCCAATACTGGATTATGGGTTTGTAGCCATGGCAACCCCAACACGACCACATCATGCAGATTATGCAACACCAGAAAGCGAATAACTTCCTGATGTGCAGGAGCCATGCACATGGTCAGCTGGGCCCAGTACTGAGGTTTATTCTTGGCCAAAGGTGTAGCATCAATTCCTCTCAATGGAATAGGACACCGCAAAGGCTCCAAGAAAAACCCACAACGTTTAGCATAATCCAAATCCATCAGATTCAGGGCAGCGCCCGAATCCACAAACGCCATGACAGAAAACGACGACAAAGAGCATATCAAGGTAATGGACAGAAGGAATTTGGACTGTACAGTACCAATGACGGCAGACCTAGCGGACCACTTAGTGCGCTTAGGACAATCAGAAATAGCATGAGTGGAATCACCACAGTAGAAACACAGACCATTCAGACGTCTGTATTCCTGCCGTTCAACTCTAGTCATAGTCCTATCGCACTGCATAGGCTCAGGTTTAACCTCAGGCAGTACCGCCAAATGGTGCACAGATTTACGCTCGCGCAAGCGTCGACCGATCTAAATGGCCAAAGACAAAGACTCATTCAAACCAGCAGGCATAGGAAATCCCACCATGACATCCTTAAGAGCCTCAGAGAGACCCTTTCTGAACAAAGCTGCCAGCGCAGATTAATTCCACTGAGTGAGTACTGACCATTTCCTAAATTTCTGACAATATACTTCTATATCATCCTGACCCTGGCACAAAGCCAGCAAATTTTTCTCAGCCTGATCCACTGAATTAGGCTCATCGTACAGCAATCCGAGCGCCAGGAAAAACGCATCGACACTACTCAATGCAGGGTCTCCTGGCGCAAGAGAAAATGCCCAGTCTTGAGGGTCGCCGCGCAAAAAAGAAATAATAATCAAAACCTGTTGAATAGGATTACCAGAAGAATGAGGTTTCAAGGCCAGAAATAGCTTACAATTATTTTTGAAACTTAGAAACTTAGTTCTATCTCCAAAAAACAAATCAGGAATAGGAATTCTTGGTTCTAACATAGATTTCTGATCAATAGTATCTTGAATTTTTTGTACATTTATAACGAGATTATCCATTGAAGAGCACAGACCCTGAATATCCATGTCCACACCTGTGTCCAGAATCACCCAAATGTCTAGGGGAAAAAAAAAAAAGTGAACACAGAGCAGAAAAAAAAAAAAAAAATGATGTCAGAACTTTTTCTTTCCCTCTATTGAGAATCATTAGTTTGGCTCCTTGTACTGTTATGTTTGCTAATGACAGGTGTTATGAAGGCAATCCAGAAACACAGTGTGCTTAGCGATCAGAGCGCACACAGTGATCTGACAAATACCCAAAAATACAAGAACGAGCTCTGAGACGTGGAAACTCTGTAGACTGCACACCTGATCCTATCCTAAACACAACTAAAAGCGGCTGTGGATTGCGCCTAACAACTACCTAGGCAACTCGGCACAGCCTAAGAAACTAGCTAGCCTGAAGATAGAAAAATAGGCCTGACTTGCCCCAGAGAAATTCCCCAAAGGAAAAGGCAGCCCCCCACATATAATGACTGTGAGTAAGATGAAAAGACAAAACGTAGGGATGAAATAGATTCAGCAAAGTGGGGCCCGATATTCTAGGACAGAGCGAGGACAGTAAAGCGAACTTTGCAGTCTACAAAAAACCCTAAAGCAAAACCACGCAAAGGGGGCAAAAAAAAAACCACCGTGCCGAACTAACGGCACGGCGGTACACCCTTTGTGTCTCAGAGCTTCCAGCAAAACAAAAGACAAGCTGGACAGAAAAAAAGCAACAAAAAAGCAAAAGGCACTTAGCTATACAGAGCAGCAGGTCACAGGAACAATCAGGAGAAGCTCAGATCCAACACTGAAACATTGACAAGGAGCAAGGATAGCAGCATCAGGCGGAGTTAAGTAATGAAGCAGTTAACGAGCTCACCAGAACACCTGAGGGGGGAAGCTCAGAAGCTGCAGTACCACTTGTGACCACAGGAGTGAATTCAGCCACAGAATTCACAACATCTCTCCTCTCCTGTGGACCTTCGGGTCCACCACCTGGTTCCAGCACTGTCAGCTGGTTCCGGGCCGAGCCTTTGGCTTAGGTGCCTCCTCCTGGGTATCCGAGTTCCGCCAACGCCAGGCGGTCCTTGGTGGTGCTTTTAAGCGCGGGCACCTACAGCTTAGTAACCGGGTTCCAGCACCGTCAGCTGGTCCTCGGTGCCATTGGCTCTTGCACACTGGGGCAACGCATCCGGGTTCCAGCACCGCCAGCTGGTTCTCGGCAGTGTTCTTGTCATGGGCTGCGTGAACTGGTAGTCAAGGCTGGTTCTGTAGTGCCAGTAGGCCCAGCTCCCCCTGTAGGACTGTTGGGGTTCGGTAACTGCGGCTGCCTCGCGGCCTAGCTGTTCTCTCCTCTCCTGTGGGCCTTCGGGTCCACCTCCTGGTTCCAGCACCGTCAGCTGGTTCCGGGCCGAGCCTTTGGCTTGGGTGCCTCCTCCTGGGTATCCGAGTTCCGCCAACGTCAGGCGGTCCTTGGTAGTGCTTTTAAGCGCGGGCACCTACAGCTTAGTAACCGGGTTCCAGCACCGTCAGCTGGTCCTCGGTCGTGCCATTGGATCTTGCACACTGGGGCAACGCATCTGGGTTCCAGCAACGCCAGCTGGTTCTCGGCAGTGTTTTTGACACAGGTACTCCCTCGTGCCAAGCCTGGTTTCAGCACCGTCAGCTGTTTCCGGGTTGTGTCAAGCTCACTGAGACGCCTATGCTTGCCCCGTCGTGGTGCGGTCGGGTTAGCCAACTCCAGGGTGCCTCCAGTTTAGGAGCTTCCTATGTGGGCTGCGTGAACTGGTAGTCAAGGCTGGTTCTGTAGTGCCAGTAGGCCCAGCTCCCCCTGTAGGACTGTTGGGGTTCGGTAACTGCGGCTGCCTCGCGGCCTAGCTGTTCTCTCCTCTCCTGTGGGCCTTCAGGTCCACCACCTGGTTCCAGCACCGTCCGTCAGCTGGTTCTCGGCAGTGTCTTTTGCTTTTGTACCTTCTGCTCCCCATCCTGGTTCCAGTACCGTCAGCTGGTTCCGGGCAGAGCCTTTGGCTTAGGTGCCTCCTTCTGGGTATCCAAGTTCCACCAACGTCAGGTGGTCCTTGGTAGTGCTTTCAGGCACGGGTACCTCCTGCTTAGTAACCGGGTTCCAGTAACGTCAGCTGGTCCTCGGTAGTTCCATTGGCTCTTGGACCTACGGCTACCCATCCGGGTTCCAGTACCGTCAGCTGGTTCTCGGCAGTGTCTTTTGCTCTTGTACCTTCTGCTCCCCATCCTGGTTCCAGTACCGTCAGCTGGTTCCGGGCAGAGCCTTTGGCTTAGGTGCCTCCTTCTGGGTATCCGAGTTCCGCCAACGTCAGGCGGTCCTTGGTAGTGCTTTTTAGCACGGGTACCTCCTGCTTAGTAACCGGGTTCCAGTAACGTCAGCTGGTCCTCGGTAGTTCCATAGGCTCTTGAACCTTCGGGTAGCCATCCGAGTTCCAGTTCCATCAGCTGGTTCTTGGCATTTTCTCAGCCTTCTTGTACCTTCTGCTACATTTCCAAGTTGAAGACCCTAAAGTCGACGACCCGGAAGACCACCCCGATGACGACGACCCGGAAGACCACCCCGATGACGACGACGGCGGAGACGACGACGGCGGAGACAACGACGGCGGAGACGACGACGGCTGAGACGACGACGGCGGAGATGACGACACTGGAGACGACGACCCTGGAGACGACGACATGGAAGACCGAGAAGCAGAAGAACAAGAGGCTGCAGAACAAAGAGCAGAAGAACATTAAGCATAAGACTTAATATCAGAGCAAAAGATATTATCTAAATTATATGCAGAAGAAGACTAAGCAGTGTATGGGGGTGAGTCCGTTCCTCCTCGTGGTGCCCCTGGATAAAGCCTGATGCTGCAGGCCAAACTGAACGCGGACAAATGTAACTTTTGTGACTGGCAGAACGGAAGGTGTAATCTTCCAACTTTTATAGATAACAACTACGGGAATGCCTGTCACAAATGAGAATATGATGAAGAACTAGAATAGGAAGAATAATAACAGTGGAATAAAAAGAATATGTAGAATAAGAAGAATAATAATAGTGGAATAAAATGAATATGAAGAATGTAATAAAAAAAAAAAAAAAAAGGTAAAGGATGAAGAAGAAGATGAATAAGGTGAAGAAGAAGTTGATGTCAAAGATGCTGATGATGATGAAGATGAAAGTGTGGGAAAAGAAAAAAAAAAAAGAAAAAAAAGAAGGGGAAGGGCGTGGAATAGTGAAACATCAATATCTGACAAAATAAAAAAAAAATTTTACATATTCAATATCTTTGTCACTCCGAACGTCTTAAAAAAAAACAAAAAACATGCTATTCTATTTGATTGGGCTAAACCTCTATGACTTTAATGTCTCCGCCACCTCCCCAAATACATCCGGCATTATTCTTAGTTGTTTTCCTTCATGTAGCATGAACCTACAAGGCAAGAAAGGGTTTATTTTAATTCCGATATTTTGGTCCCATTGACTTGCATTGGGATCGGGTATCGGTATCGGCGATATCCAATATTTTTTGAATATCGGCCGATCCTATCCGATACCGATACTTTCCGATATCGGAAGGTATCGCTCAACACTAGTCAGGACACCACCTGCAGCGCTGAAGGCACGTTCTGAGAGAACGCTGGCTGCCAGCCATGATAAAACCTCCAAGGCGTGAGAGGCAAGTACACGCCACTCATCCATTTTTGAAGACCAAAATTTGAAAGGGTCCAAAGCTTCCCTGATGGTATTGATATTGAGTTCTAGATACTCATCCACACTCAGCTCCAACAAACGTCCTGCGTCCCCTATCTTTATCATTGGGTCCACAGGCCATGCGGATGTATGCGGATGCCTCCGCATGCATCGTTTTGACGCTGCGTCGATGTGCGTGGAACGCAACATTTAGCATTTTGTTGTGGTCGGCACAGCATCAAAATGATGCATGCGGAGCCATCCGCATACATCCGCATGGCCTGCATACCCAATGTTAAAGATAGGGTAAGCAGGATGCATACCGACGTAGGCGGAGCTGAAGGAAGAGTCGCGGCAGTGGGCAGGGCTTCACTGAGAAACTATGCAGCCCTCCGCAAAGCCCTCGTCTACAAATGTGAAACCAGCCTAACGTGGAAGATATGCTCCAAACAATTTCAAATTTGGATTTAGCCTGCTGTATAACGTTTGTAAAACACCAAAAATGTTTTATAAAATTTAACTCGTGTTTTCGATCACAAATCCGAATGTGCCATATTCGTGCTGAATTTACGTTTGGCAATTATTTTCCGAACAAATTTGTTCATCACCAGTAAACCCCCCCCAATTTATTTTTTTATGTGCAACAGCTCTGCACACACAACAATTTCACAACCACAAAATTACAACGTGGAATATGGCGGGCTGAATCATGTTTGGCAACAGAAAAAAAATATTTTTTTGATATGCATGAGGTCTGTAAACAGCTTAATTTCTGCCACTAAATTATAATGGGGATTATTGCAGGTTGCATCACAGTTCGCAACAGAATTTTTTTTTTGTGTGTGTGTGTGTGTGAGGTCTGCAGACAGCTTAATTTCACCGCCATTACAATGGGAGATGTGGTAGGAAAGGTGAGAGATGGCCACTGCCCCCCCCAAAATTTTTTCATGCACAACAGCTCAAACCACAGAACAATATCACTACCCCACTAAATGACAAGGTAGATATGCCTTGCAGTTTCACATTTAGCAAGTCTGACGAAGGCAGACGCCAAAACGTGCGTCGGGGTTCGGCACATCCCAGGGACGTTCATCCCATTCAGCAGGTAATACCAGGTGGCTTCTTTTCGACCTCTACTCCAATTTTTTTTATTTTGTTTTTTGGGGCATTTTTTTTTTGTTTGCTTGCCCGCTGGGTGCTTTATAGCTCACTGGTCACTATGACTATTATACTATATACTGGCCGGATTTAGCGCCAATAGTTTGCACCAATATTTATTATCAGCATCTCTATTCGGTCTCCTTTTTGCCACCAACTAATTAAGTTTGCACATGCACTTTATAATATTTATTTGGTAAATCTGCTTGCTATATATTTTATAGCTTTTTGACACAGGTATGCACATATATGTTGTCCTTACACTGTGGTTATATATTTAACTAGCTGAAGAGCTCGGCGTTGCCTGGGCATAGTAAATATCTGTGGTTAGTTATAGCACCTCACTTCTCTTATTTTCCCATCACGCCTCTCATTTTCCCCCTCACATCTCTCATTTTCTCCCTCACACCTCTCATTTTCTCCCTCACTCCTCTCATTCCCCCCTAACACTTGTCATTTCAACCTCACATCTGTCATTTTCTGATCACTCCACTATTTTTCCTCACTCCTCTCATTTTGCACTCACACCTTTTCATTTTCACCTCACACCTCTCATTTTCACCTCATCACCTCAGTATATACATGTTTGTCATCTCCCTTATATATAGTATACATCTGTATGTCATCTCCTGTATATAGTATATACCTGTATGTCATCTCCCCTGTATATAGTATATACCTGCTGTGTGTCATCTCCCCAATATATAGTATATACCTGAATGTCATCTCCTTCTATATATAGTATATACCTGTATGTCATCTCCTCCTGTATATAGTATATACCTGTGTGTCATCTCCCCTGTATATAGTATATATTTTTGTGTCATCTCCTCCTGTATATAGTATATACCTGCATGTCATCTTCTATATATAGCATATACCTGTATTTCATCTCCTCCTGTATATACCTGTAGGTTATCTGCTCCTGTATATAGTATATACCTGTGTGTCATCTCCTCCTGTATATAGTATATACCTGTATGTCATCTCCTCCTGTATATATATGTACCTGTATGTCATCTCCTCCTCTATATAGTATATACCTGTGTGTCATCTCTCCTGTATATAGTATATATCTGTGTGTCATCTCCCCTGTATATAGTATATACCTGTGTGTCATCTCCTCCTGTATATAGTATATATCTGTGTGTCATCTCCTCCTGTATTAGACCTCGTTCACACGTTATTTGCTCAGTATTTTTACCTCAGTATTTGTAAGCTAAATTGGCAGCCTGATAAATCCCCAGCCAACAGGAAGCCCTCCCCCCTGGCAGTATATATTAGCTCACACATACACATAATAGACAGGTCATGTGACTGACAGCTGCCGTATTTCCTATATGGTACATTTGTTGTAGTTTGTCTGCTTATTAATCAGATTTTTATTTTTGAAGGATAATACCAGACTTATGTGTGTTTTAGGGCGAGTTTCGTTTGTCAAGTTGTATGTGTTGAGTTGCGTGTGGCGACATGCATGTAGCGACTTTTGTGAGATGAGTTTTGTGTGGCAACATGCGTAGAACAACAATCCCAAATACATACTGTGAGGCAACGGGTTCTAGCGAGAATATCGCCAAAAAACTCCGGACTCACCAAATCTGCTCAAAACATATCATAATAACCAGAGGAACAACTGAGCATCGATGAACAATTTCAATAAACTTTATTCAAAGGTTAAAAAGTACTATGTAATTTCCAATAAGTATATCATAAAGTAACAAAAACAAAGATGAAAAATCAAGAAAATGCTGAAGATATAGCCCCCATACCCCTACTCCCCCACCCTGAGATAACTACCCGACATAGATGTACATATCAGGCCCCTGCCTACCCACTCCCCCCCCCACCTAAGAAGTACCGAGGAGGGGCGAAGAAATAAGGTGCTGGATATAACTAACAATATCGGTATATACACTCGTATGCCCCCCCAGACCGACCCCTTTCCCTATGTGTCATGTAGCATAATTAAAAGGAACACCATATAATAACAAGGTTCATGAGGCTGACATGAGGGAAAAAAGAGGGCTAATTCGGTCTATAGGCAAGTAGAGGGAACTACCAGCATACCTAGTTTAAGGGGTAAGTCCCCATGCACTCAACGGTGCTGGCCCTGCTGGCACAGTAAATATCCAGTAACACATAACAAAAGCGCCAGCAAGGGGGCAGAAACTTACTGAGTAGCAAGGCAGGGTGGGGAGATAGTCGGGAGGTGGTCCCCGATGCGCGTTTCGCGGCCTCAAACCGCCGCTTTCTCAAGGGGATAACTCATGTGTGCCCAGAAGGACCTTAAAGTAGCCCCTGACCCCGGTCACATGGCGGCCAATGACAGTGGCGCTATCGGCACATGCGCACTGCGTCCGGCAGGTCCCGGCAGTGCAAACCGGCGTCAAGGCAGGCACGCACTGTTAGGAGTCGAGTTTCCTCTGCTGCACAGGGGGAATCTCGATCCGTCTCCGCTGCGGTCTCCCATTCTCCTCCAGCCGCAGTGGAGTCTGCTCAGCAGGGACGTCGCTCCCAGTGTCTTGCTCGCTCTCACTCTGTACAGAGAGTTACTGCTGCTTCTTCAGCTCCTGCCATTAAAGTCAGTGCTGGTCAGCGGCGAGCGGACTTCCCTGGGACTAAGTCCTTGTTTGTGCACACTGAGCATGCCCAGAGCAAGATCTCCCGTTGGAGATCGAGGGTCATGTGCTCTGGCTCTGCAGCGCATTCCATTGGTCCTCTTGGCAGGTCTTGGAAGGGCAAAGTTTCTGTGGCCACTTCCTGTCCTGCAATTATATAAACTGCGCATGACCGCACGGCCATGCGCTAGTGTACAATTGAATATGTGTGTTTGTTGTGAGTTCAAGTCGTTCATTAAATACCCCTACCCTATTGTATGACTGTTCGCGTATGGAGTATGGCTGCTATCTAGCGCCCGACAAATCACTCAACGTGTCACACACGTATCAGCGTCTATTGCTGTGACCGCCAGTGCGGCGCCACGCGCCAGCAGTGCGCTTCCTGACCCACGTCTGGGTGCTTAGTGGTGCCTGCCAGCACGGCACAGTTCGCACTTCGGTGCTCTAATTATAAGAGTTGCCTAACACACCCTGTTGCGGTGTTGTGCCAGCAAGGGTCTAATCGGACTTCAATCCTAGTTGGGGTTAAGTTCGCTGACTGCTTGCTCGCCTTCTATGTGCGGTACCGCGACCCTGTGACGCAACAGGATCGCTTCCTTCACGTTGGGTGAAGTTTAACCCACGCGAGTATACGTATGAGTACCGCCATATAGTCCGTCATTACTCAGCAGCAGGTTCCATCTCTGCACGGTGGACCCCGGGCTACGAACGCACCGTACACTATCAGTCTTATTATTTGGTGCGTTCCGCTAGCCCTAACATTACACTAGCGCCAGGGTCTGGCTAGTGATGACGGACAAACAGCAATCCCTGCGGTATATACAGCAGCTGGAGGGTAGGTTGGCGGCTCTCGAGAGCGCAACCTCAGCTGTGGATGTTACCGCAGTTGCTGTACAGGCTGCCAGCGTGGCTGCAGCAACTTTGTCCATTGCCACCCCTGTTCCGACATTCTCTCGCCTCCCGCTGCCAGAAAAATTTTCTGGTAATAGCAAATTTTGTAGGGGATTCGTGAGTCAGTGCTCTATTCATCTCGAGCTTCTGGCTGCACGTTTCCCCACAGAGCGGGCTAAGGTGGGATTTATTGTGTCTCTATTGTCGGACAGGGCGTTGGAATGGGCTACGCCGCTGTGGGAGCGTGGCGATCATGTGGTGCAGAGTGCTCCTTTGTTTTTGAGCACTTTAAAACAGGTCTTTTTAGGACCTCAAGTCACCCATGGCACTGCGCTCCAACTGCTGGCATTAACTCAGGGTGAGTCCTTGGTCAGTCATTTTGCCGTCCAATTCCGCACTTTAGCATCTGAGCTGGAATGGTCGGATACAGCTCTTATCCCCATATTTTGGAGGGGCTTGGCTGACCATGTAAAGGACGCTCTGGCCACTAGGGAGATTCCTGCCACACTGGAGGAGTTAATAACAGTCTCCACTCGAATTGACCTCCGTTTTAACGAGCGGAGGTTAGAGCGAGCCCAGTGTAGGCAGAGGTTTCGGCTGGCTCCTACTTTCGCCAAACCTCTGGAATCTCCGGTCCTGGTTCCTGAGTCACATGATGCCAGGGAAGTGTCACAAGCGGGACCTAAGTCCCGGACCGCTTGTGCACTCAGGGTCTGTCATGTTTGCCAGCAGTCTGGACATTTAGCCACCAGATGTCCTCAGCGGTCGAGGAAACGTCAGCGTCTAGTGGTCGTAGGTGGAGGTACACTAGACACGGCGACGTTTGCCTCTAAATTGTCCTTTAAGGGGACAATTACTATAGGCTCATTCTCCCACTCGGTAGAGCTCTGCGTGGATTCTGGGGCGGAGGGCAATTTTATGTCTTCTGCCTTCGCCCAACGCCACGCAATACCTCTGGTTATGCTAGCTCAACCTGTAACGGTACGAGTGGTGAATGGGTCGACTCTGCCCTCACAGATAACTCACCAGACCATCCCTTTTACTCTGTCCATGTCGCCATCTCATCAGGAGATTATTTCCCTGCTCGTCATTCCAGAGGGAATTGATGAAGTCCTGTTGGGAATACCTTGGCTACGGTACCACTCTCCTCATATCGAGTGGTCCTCAGGCAGAATTCTGGGATGGGGTGAATCGTGTGGGGGTAGGTGTCAGAGGGAGTGCGTTCAGGTAGCTACAACTGAGGTACCCGCAGGTCTTTCCTCTCTCCCCAAGCAGTATTGGTCGTATGCAGACATATTCTCCAAAAAGGCGGCGGAGACCCTTCCGCCCCATCGCCCCTATGACTGTCCTATTGACCTCTTGCCTGGTGCTGAGCCTCCCCGGGGTCGAGTCTATCCGCTATCTCTCCCGGAGACGGAGGCAATGTCACAGTACATCCAGGAAAATCTGGCAAGAGGGTTCATCAGGAAGTCAGTGTCACCTGCTGGGGCAGGGTTCTTCTTCGTGCAGAAGAAGAGTGGGGAATTGCGTCCATGCATAGACTACAGGGGTCTTAACGCCATCACCGTTAAGAATAAATACCCTTTGCCTTTGATATCTGAACTGTTCGATAGGCTTCGGGGAGCAAGGGTATTTACTAAATTAGATCTGCGGGGTGCTTACAACCTGATTCGCATCCGTGAGGGGGACGAATGGAAGACGGCTTTTAACACCAGGGATGGGCACTATGAATATCTGGTGATGCCCTTTGGGCTCTGTAATGCCCCAGCCGTTTTCCAAGACTTTGTGAACGATATCTTCCGGGATATGCTTTCCACCTCGGTCGTAGTCTATCTGGATAATATTCTCATCTACTCTCCAGATATTGACTCCCACCGGAGAGATGTTTGCAAAGTCTTCGACCTCCTACGGGCAAACTCCCTCTATGCCAAGTTGGAGAAGTGTATGTTTGAGCAGGAGTCCTTACCTTTCCTAGGCTACATCATCTCAGCCCAGGGATTGGCTATGGATCCTGCCAAACTACAGGCTGTGATGGACTGGCAGGAACCCCATTCTCTTAAAGCGGTGCAGCGCTTTATGGGGTTCATCAATTATTATCGCCAGTTCATCCCGCATTTCTCAACTTTGGTAGCTCCCTTGGTTGCCCTCACCAAGAAGGGGGCGAATCCCAAATTGTGGTCTGAGGAGGTCTCCAAGGCTTTTATCTCTATAAAGTCACACTTCGCTAGCGCTCCCATTCTTCATCGCCCCGATGTTGATAAGCCATTTATCATGGAGGTTGATGCCTCTTCTGTTGGTGCTGGAGCAGTCCTCTTCCAAAAGGATGCTCAAGGTCGGAAGCATCCTTGCTTCTTTGTCTCCAAGACCTTCGCACCAGCAGAGAGGAATTATTCCATCGGGGACAGGGAGTTGCTAGCCATGAAGTTGGCTTTCTCGGAGTGGAGACATCTCTTGGAGGGAGCACGTTTTCCCTTCCAAGTCTTCACAGATCACAAAAATTTGGTGTATCTGCAGACAGCTCAGCAGTTGAATTCTCGCCAGGCCAGATGGTCCTTGTTCTTCTCCCGATTTCATTTCACCCTCCATTTCCTTTCTGGGGAGAAGAACATTCGGGCTGACGCTCTCTCACGCTCCGTTGTGTCATCTGCGGAGGAGGAGAAGGAGCCTCGGCTTATTGTCCCCACCAAGAGTTTGAGAACCGTGGCCTCGGTTTCGCTGGAGTCTGTGCCCCCGGGCAAGACTTTTGTTCCATCTAGTTTGCGACCGGAGGTTCTCTCTTGGGCGCACTCGTCCAGGGTGGGTGGACATTTTGGTACTAAAAGGACATCAGAGTTACTGGCGAGGACATACTGGTGGCCGCATATGGCTCGTGATGTCGCGGAGTACGTTCGGGCGTGTGTCTCTTGCGCCAGGAACAAGACTCCTCGGCAACGGCCAGCTGGGTTGCTTTATCCTCTGCCCGTGGCTCACAGGCCCTGGGAGATGGTCGGGATGGACTTTGTGGTTGGCTTACCCAAGTCTCGTAATTGCACCATTATCTGGGTGATCACCGATCATTTTTCCAAAATGGTGCATTTGGTGCCTCTTCCACGGCTACCATCTGCACGGGCGTTGGCTGTCTTGTTTATCAAGCATATCTTTCGCTTACACGGTATGCCAGACAAAATTGTTAGTGACCGGGGTCCCCAGTTTGCGTCTCGATTCTGGAGGGAGCTATGTCGTCTACTCAGTATTGAGTTAAATCTCTCTTCGGCATATCATCCCGAGACGAATGGGTTGGTAGAAAGGGCCAACCAGACCTTGGTCACATATCTGCGACATTTTGTTTCTGCCAGACAGGATGACTGGGCATCCTTGCTACCGTGGGCAGAGTTTGCACTTAACAATGCCGTAGCCGACTCTACCGGTCAGACTCCATTCCTCTTAAATTACGGCCAGCATCCGCGTGTTCCTGTGCCCATGCCTGTGTCTTCCGCTGATCCCAGGGTGGCAGACTGGGCTGTGGAGGCACGGGACATTTGGGATCGCACGCAGGATGCCATTCGGGCCTCCAAGGAGAGAATGAGGTCCTCCGCCGATGTTCATCGGCGCCCCGCTCCGACTTTTGCCCCTGGCGACTTGGTGTGGCTCTCCGCCCGTAACATCAGGCTGCGAGTTGAGTCCACTAAGTTTGCTCCTCGCTACTTGGGTCCCTTCAAGGTTCTCGAACAGGTTAATCCTGTGGTCTACCGCCTGGCTCTTCCTCCACGCTTGGGTATCACCGACACCTTTCATGTGTCCCTCTTGAAACCCGTATACATGTCCCGGTTTTCCGAGTCATCTGCCGGGACATCGGGTTCGTCTACGGACGATTACGAGGTGAACGCTATTTTGGGGTGCAAGGTGGTACGCGGCAAAAAGTTTTATTTGGTGGATTGGAAGGGTTATGGTCCAGAGGACAGGTCTTGGGAGCCTGCTGAAAACATTCGGGCCCCACAGCTCATTGCTGCCTTCGAGCGTAGCGAGGCCCAAGGAGGGGGGGGTAATGTTAGGAGTCGAGTTTCCTCTGCTGCACAGGGGGAATCTTGATCCGTCTCCGCTGCGGTCTCCCATTCTCCTCCAGCCGCAGTGGAGTCTGCTCAGCAGGGACGTCGCTCCCAGTGTCTTGCTCGCTCTCACTCTGTACAGAGAGTTACTGCTGCTTCTTCAGCTCCTGCCATTAAAGTCAGTGCTGGTCAGCAGCGAGCGGACTTCCCTGGGACTAAGTCCTTGTTTGCGCACACTGAGCATGCCCAGAGCAAGATCTCCCGTTGGAGATCGAGGGTCATGTGCTCAGGCTCTGCAGCGCATTCCATTGGTCCTCTTGGCAGGTCTTGGAAGGGCAAAGTTTCTGTGGCCACTTCCTGTCCTGCAATTATATAAACTGCGCATGACCGCACGGCCATGCGCTAGTGTACAATTGAATACGTGTGTTTGTTGTGAGTGCAAGTCGTTCATTAAATACCCCTACCCTATTGTATGACTGTTCGCGTATGGAGTATGGCTGCTATCTAGCGCCCGACAAATCACTCAACGTGTCACACACGTATCAGCGTCTATTGCTGTGACCGCCAGTGCGGCGCCACGCGCCAGCAGTGCGCTTCCTGACCCACGTCTGGGTGCTTAGTGGTGCCTACCAGCACGGCACAGTTCGCACTTCGGTGCTCTAATTATAAGAGTTGCCTAACACACCCTGTTGCGGTGTTGTGCCAGCAAGGGTCTAATCAGACTTCAATCCTAGTTGAGGTTAAGTTCACTGACTGCTTGCTCGCCTTCTATGTGCGGTACCGTGACCCTGTGACGCAACAGGATCGCTTCATTCACGTTGGGTGAAGTTTAACCCACGCGAGTATACTTATGAGTACCGCCATATAGTCCGTCATTACTCAGCAGCAGGTTCCATCTCTGCACGGTGGACCCCGGGCTACGAACGCACCGTACACTATCAGTCTTATTATTTGGTGCGTTCCGCTAGCCCTAACACGCACATGCAGGAAAAGCCTGCAATGTGCGGGCGAGCCCTAAAGACGCCGGTGCACACCGAGACACGGCCGAACGGAGCGCGACACGCACTGCCACCAATGTAGATATAAAGTGTTATTTAAAGAAAGATCTAGTAGAGTATCCACTATGCCTCCCCCAAATAAGATCATGGAACCCATCAGTCTACACTCCCGCACAAAACAAATATGGAACATAGGGATGAATGCAGAAACATATATAGGAAAGTCATTCACAAATCAGTTAGAATAGATCCATCTCTGTGCGCCAATTCCTTGGGGCGATACATATGTTCATCGCTGCATGCCTGAAGTGTCCAGAGTGTTGGATGGGGAGCGACATATTCAATTCCACCATTGTGATAGTCGATGGGGTCCTTGCATCATGATGAAAAGCGATGATGGAAATTAAGCGGGTCATAGTGCCACATAATAAGGAAAACTCCAGGCACATCAGTTCACTAATGATATAAATATATTGAATAAACACAAATTAATAATAAAAACACAAAAAACTTATAATTAACCCCTTAAGCCCCGGGGGTGGTTTGCACGTTAATGACCGGGCACAATTTTGGAAACAAATTTTTTTTTTGTTAGGGAGTTATAAGGGTTAAAAGTTGACCAGCAATTTCTCATTTTTACAACAAAATTTACAAAACCATTTTTTTTAGGGACCACCTCACATTTGAAGTCACATTTAGGGGTCTACATAGCAAAAAATACCCAAAAGTGACACCATTCTAAAAACTGCACCCCTCAAGCTGATCAAAACCACATTCAAGAAGTTTATTAACCCTTCTGGTGCTTCATGAGAGCTAAAGCAATGTTGAAAGAAAAAATGAAAATGTAACTTTTTAGTCATGAAAACGATCTTTTAGCAACAATTTTTTTATTTTCCCAAAGGTAACAGGAGAAATTGGACTGCAAAAGTTGTAGTCCAATTTGTCCTGAGTAAGGCAATACCCCATATGTGGGGGGGAACCACTGTTTGGGCGCATGGCAGGGCTCAGAAGGGAAGGAGCGCCATAAGACTTTTTCAAGCTAAAATTAGCTGGAATTGAGATCGGACGCCACGTCGCGTTTGGTGAGCCCCTGATGTGCCTAAACAGTGGAAACCCCCCACAAGTGACCCCATTTTGGAAACTAGACCCCCTAAGGAACTTATCTAGATGTGTGGTGAGCACTTTTATCCCCCAAGTGCTTCACAGAAGTTTATACCGCCCGTGCGTAAAAATAAAAAAACGTATTTTTTCCACAAACATGATCGTTTAGTCCCCAATTTTTTATTTTCACAAGGGTAACTGAAGAAATTGGACCATAAAAGTTGTAGTCCAATTTGTCTTGAGTAAGACAATACCCCATATGTGGGGGGGAACCACTGTTTGGGCGCATGGCAGGGCTCAGAAGGGAAGGAGCGCCATAAGACTTTTTCAAGCTAAAATTAGCTGGAATTGAGATCGGACGCCACGTCGTGTTTGGTGAGCCCCTGATGTGCCTAAACAGTGGAAACCCCCCACAAGTGACCCCATTTTGGAAACTAGACCCCCTAAGGAACTTATCTAGATGTGTGGTGAGCACTTTTATCCCCCAAGTGCTTCACAGAAGTTTATACCGCCCGTGCGTAAAAATAAAAAAACGTATTTTTTCCACAAACATGATCGTTTAGTCCCCAATTTTTTATTTTCGCAAGGGTAACTGAAGAAATTGGACCATAAAAGTTGTGGTCCAATTTGTCCTGAGTAAGACAATACCCCATATGTGGGGGGGAACCACTGTTTGGGCGCATGGCAGGGCTCAGAAGGGAAGGAGCGCCATAAGACTTTTTCAAGCTAAAATTAGCTGGAATTGAGATCGGACGCCACGTCGTGTTTGGTGAGCCCCTGATGTGCCTAAACAGTGGAAACCCCCCACAAGTGACCCCATTTTGGAAACTAGACCCCCTAAGGAACTTATCTAGATGTGTGGTGAGCACTTTTATCCCCCAAGTGCTTCACAGAAGTTTATACCGCCCGGCCGTGAAAATAAAAAATCCTATTTTTTGCCCACAAAAATGATCTTTTAGTCCCCAATTTTTTAATTTCCCAAGCGTAACAGGAGAAATTGGACCACAAAAGTTGTTGTCCAATTTGTCCTGAGTAGGCTGGTACCCCATATGTGGGAGAAAACTACTGTTTGGGCACACGTCAGGGCTCGGAAGGGACGTAGTGACGTTTTGTAATGCAGGCTTTGATGGAATCGTCTGCGGGCGTCACGTTCCGTTTGAGGAGCCCCTGATGTGCCTAAACGGTGGAAACCCCCCACAAGTGACCCCAATTTGGAAACTAGACCCCCTAAGGAACTTGTCTAGATGTGTGGTGACAACTTTGAACCCCCAAGTGTTTCACTAAAGTTTATACCGCCCGGGCGTGAAAATAAAAAATCCTATTTTTTGCCCACAAA
The DNA here is from genome assembly GCF_032444005.1 of Ranitomeya imitator. Lineage (NCBI taxonomy): Eukaryota > Metazoa > Chordata > Amphibia > Anura > Dendrobatidae > Ranitomeya > Ranitomeya imitator. The sequence continues at coordinate 240,765,184 of NC_091282.1, forward strand.
AATGATCTTTTAGTCCCCAATTTTTTAATTTCCCAAGGGTAACAGGAGAAATTGGACCACAAAAGTTGTTGTCCAATTTGCCCTGAGTACGCTGGTACCCCACATGTGGGAAAAAACTGTTTGGGCACACGTTGGGGCTCGAAAGGGAAGTACTGACGTTTTTGAATGCAGACTTTGATGGAATCGTCTGCGGGCGTCATGTTCCGTTTGCAGAGCCCCTGATGTGCCTAAACAGGAAAAAAACCCACAAGTGACAACATTTTGGAAAGTAGACCCCCAGAGAACCTACGTAGATGTGCCAACTTTGGAATTATTCTATTTCCTGGAAAGTAAATTAGTAGTGCATGGAGGTGTGGTACAATTTAAAGCAATCCTTCATACACAGGCCAGGTTTGTCGGGGCAGGTGTCGCATTGATAGGTGGTGTCCCTTCGAATTCCTCTTTTGTAGCACACTCAGCACCTTTTTTGTGGCTTACCTTTTTTTTCAGTTGGCGGGACCACCCCAGGAAAATGCTGGCCTGGTACGATACGTGCACCTTCAGTTCCAGAAGTACTGGGGCCCGCTGCTTCCCTTGTGCCAAACATCAGGGCCTTAACCACTACCTCTTGGAAATGAAGGTACGACGTATCGGTGTTGCGTGCACATCGTGACAGCAGGAAAGCGTTGAGCATTGCCATTTGTACGATGTGCACTGACAGCTTTTTGTACCACACCCTGGCCTTTCTCAAAGCACTGTACGGTTGGAGGAGTTGATCGGAGAGATCAGCGCCCCCCATGTTTTTGTTGTACCCAAGTACACAGTCCGGTTTGAAGACCTGTGCAGAGGTACCCCGAACAGTGCTGAGGGCGCTGCCATCACCGTGTATGGTGGTCAACAGAAGGACATCCCTTTTGTCCTTGTACTTGACAACCAGCAGGTGGTCGCTACATTGGGCTTTGCTCTCACCTTTTCTGAGAATCTGCCCAAGTAGCATCTTTGGGAGGCCTCTCTGATTTTTGCGGACAGTACCGCAGGCTGCGGTACCTCGCGCAAAGAGAGATTTGTAGAGTGGGATGCTGGAATAAAAGTTATCGGTATAGAGGTGATAACCTTTATCCAGAAGTGGGTGCACCAAATCCCACACTATTTTCCCACTCACTCCCAGGACAGGGGGACACTCAGGCGGTTCAATCCTGCTGTCCTTCCCCTCGTAGACTCTAAAGCTGTGGGTGTACCCTGAGGTACTCTCACACAGCTTGTAGAGTTTGATTCCGTACCTGGCCCTCTTGCTGGGCAGGTATTGACGGAATCCGAGCCGCCCCTTAAAATGAATTAAAGACTCATCCACGCAGATGTCCCTTTGAGGCACGTACACTTCTGCAAACTTTTTGTTGAAGTGTTCGATGACCGGCCGAACTTTGAACAGACGGTCAAAGTTGGGGTCATCTCGTGCGGGACACCGTGCATTATCGGAATAATGCAGGAATTTATGGATGGCCTCAAAACGCATCCGGGTCATGACCATTCTGAATACTGGAGTGTTATATAAAATATCCACACTCCAATATTGCCGAAGTTCAGGCTTTTTCAGAATCCCCATATGGAGGACCAGGCCCCAAAACTGCATAATTTCAACTGCGTCTACAGGAGACCAGTTAGAATATGATGAACCCGAGTTTTGGTCCAAAAATTGCCGAGCATACAGATTAGTTTGCTCCACCATGAGGTTGACGAAAGCCTCAGAGAAAAAGACTTTGAAAAAGTCTAGTTCTGTGAGGCCGGTGGTGTCAAACTTGATTCCTGATTCTGCCACAAAATCAGGAATCAGTGGCTCGTAATTTTCGGGGCGCCTGGTCCATATGGGATCCGCAGTGGGGTGTGCTGGTCCATCTTCAGCAATGGTGGGCCTAGCCTCATCTTTGTCCTGCGGCGTCTGCGTGGCGGTTCCGCAGGGCCGGAGGAGGAAGATGAGGAGTGGGAAGAGGATGAGGAAGAATCAGAAAAATAAAGAAAAGTGGGATCCTCTCCCTCGCTATCAGTGTCGGAGGCAAGGAAAGCATATGCCTCCTCCACTGAATAGCGCTGTTGGGACGAACGGGACGAGCGGGACATTTTTTTTGTAAGTGTGGTGCTTGAGTGTACTTTATTGGTAACTATGTGTAAGTGTTGGGGGATAGTGCTTGGTGCAAACTACTCTGAAAAGAAAAAGCTAAAGGAAAAAAAAATACCTGTGAAAGAAAAGTATAAAACAGCAGGCCCTAGCTCTGATAAGTGAACCGCGTCACTTACCAAAGTTTGGCGGCTGCTGGGTGTGTGAACGGGGATGTGAAAATAAACCCGCAGGCACGAGAGCTCTGATAAATGAACCGCGTCACTTACCAAAGTTCAGCGGCTGCTGGGTGCGTGCACAGGGATGTGAGAAAAAAAAAAAAAAAGGAAAGCACGGGTTAGATGCGGTGGGCTGAGCGCACGGAAATGTGGGGAGAAGAAAAAGGAAAGCACGGGTTAGATGCGCGCGGGGTGAGCGCACGGAGATGTGGGAAAAAAAAAAAAAGGAAAGCACGGGTTAGACGCGGTGGGGTGAGCGCACGGAGATGTGGGGGAAAAAAAAGGAAAGCACGGGTTAGATGCGCGCGGGGTGAGCGCACGGAGATGTGGGAGAAAAAAAAAAAGGAAAGCACGGGTTAGACGCGGCGGGGTGAGCGCACGGAGATGTGGGGGAAAAAAAAAGGAAAGCACGGGTTAGATGCGCGCGGGGTGAGCGCACGGAGATGTGGGAAAAAAAAAAAGGAAAGCACGGGTTAGACGCGGCGGGGTGAGCGCACGGAGATGTGGGGGAAAAAAAGGAAAGCACGGGTTAGATGCGCGCGGGGTGAGCACACGGAGATGTGGGAGAAAAAAAAAAAAGGAAAGCATGGGTTAGACGCGGTGGGGTGAGCGCACGGAGATGTGGGAGAAAAAAAAAGGAAAGCACGGGTTAGATGCGCGCGGGGTGAGTGCACGGAGATGTGGGAAAAAAAAAAAAAGGAAAGCACGGGTTAGACGCGGCGGGGTGAGCGCACGGAGATGTGGGGAAAAAAAAAGGAAAGCACGGGTTAGATGCGCGCGGGGTGAGCGCACGGAGATGTGGGAGAAAAAAAAAAAAGGAAAGCACGGGTTAGACGCGGTGGGGTGAACGCACGGAGATGTGGGGGAAAAAAAAAGGAAAGCACGTGCTAGATGCGCGAGGGGTGAGCGCACGGAGATGTGGGAAAAAAAAAAAAAGGAAAGCACGGGTTAGACGCGGCGGGGTGAGCGCACGGAGATGTGGGGGGAAAAAAAGGAAAGCACGGGTTAGATGCGCGCGGGGTGAACGCACGGAGATGTGGGAGAAAAAAAAAAAGGAAAACGGTAGGCACAAGCTCTGATAAGCGAACTGCGTCACTTATCAAAGTTTGGCGGCTGCGGGATGGGTGTACGAAATTGGGCAAAGGGGGCTGCTGAAAAAAAAGCAAGCACGAGTGTTGATCGGTGAACTGCGTCACCAATCAACGCTCGGCGGCTGCTAAACGTGCGCACGGAGGCGGCGCAAAGAGGGATGGAGGGGGTAAAGAAGGGGGGAAGGGGGGGATGGGGGGATGGGTGGAAGGGGGGATGGGGGGGTGAAATGAGACCGGGTAGGGGCTGTTAGCACTTACCTTTTGTAGTCTCTCTTCTTTCTTTGGTTTTCTCTCTTTGGTTTTCTTTCTTCCGCTTTTTTGTATCGCAGGGGATTGTGGTGTTACAGGCTTCTGTAGCACCACAAGGCCCAGCAAGACAAGATCTGGCTGTGTGACCGCTCAGCAGGAGTCCCTCAGCTAGAGTGAGGACCCCTGCAGAGCGGTCACACAGGTCACCTGCAGGTGACAGACAGGTCACAGAGCGGTCACACCGCTGCTGTGAGCTGTCATTGGTGGGATCGAATGATAACATCGATCCCACCAATCCCTGCAGGGCTTGGTGACCATGGCAACTGCCTAGGATCCCTCCGATCCTAGGCAGGTCACTGCCAGGTCACCAGCAGGGCACACAGCGGTCACAACGTGACCGCCGCTGTGCCCTGTGATTGGCGCGATCGTTGATCGCGCCAATCAGCTCCTGCAGGCCCTGCTGGGCCTGCACTAGTCACTGGCCTGTGATCGGTGCCATGGCAGCACCGATCCAGGCCGCTACAGCAGGGGGCAGGGGGTATGGGAGCAGGGGACAGCCGGCACGGGGCAGGGAAAAGCCGGGCACGGGGCAGGGAACAGCTGGGCACAGCGCGGTAACACCGCCGCTGTGCCCGGTGATTGGCGCGATCGTCGTTCGCATCAATCACGCCAATCAGCCTCTGCAGGCCCTGCTGGGCCTGCACTAGGCTCTGGCCTACGATCGGTGCTATTGCAGCACCGATCCAGGCCAGTACAGCAGGGCACAGCGGCGGTAATACCACCGCTGTGCCCTGCGATTGGCGCGATCGATACGATCGGCGATCGCGCCAATCCGGGGGGTTTTTGCCGGTGCCTGGCAACGCCAGGCACCGGCCCTAGGATCGAGTACATCGGTACTCGATCCTAGCCTGCGACCTCATTGTTTCAGCCGCTCCGATTGGCTGAAACAATGAGGAACGCTGTGATTGGCTGTTCAGAATTGAACAGCCAATCACAGCGATCCAGAGGCCTGGGGGGCGAAGCAATGCCCGGGGATGTCGGCGCCATCTTCCTCCAGGTAAGATGGCGCCGGAAATTTAATGCGATCACCGCGACTTAAGTCGCGATGTCGCATTAAACACTATGACATACTATCCCGTCACTGGGAATTAAGTCCCAGGTCACCTGGATGGGATAGTACGTCATATGGGATAAAGGGGTTAAAAACACATAAAAACAACCACCCGACTACAAATGGGTATAGGGGCCCAAATAAAGAGAATTATAATTACTATATTTACAGGGGTTCAGGAGTGACCAGAAGGTATGTAATTTATTACCCACGTCATAAACACAAATGGAGCACTAATTACAAATAGGAGGCAAAACTTAGTGCCTCATTTAGGCCGTTTGGTGCCAATGTGCCAAGCTGCACTATCCATTTCGTTTCTTTTTGTGCCAACAGCTTTTTATTGTCCCCAACATGCGTGTAGCAACTTTTTGTGTGTCGAGTTGCGTGTGACAGTTTAGTGTAGCAAGTTGTGTGCAGCAAGTTTTGCGCATGGCGAGTTTTGCGCGTGGCGAGTTTTATGTGTGGTGAGTTTTGCACTTGTGGCGAGTATGTGCAAGTTTTGTGTGAGGCAACTTTTGCATGTGTTGTAACTTTTGTGCATGTGGCAATTTTTCCGCGTGTGCAAGTTTTGCGTGTGGCGAGTTTTCCATGAGGTGAGTTTTGCACTTGTGGCGAGTTTTGCAAGAGCCTGGTTTTTGCATGTGGCGACTTCTGCGCGTGGCGAGTTTTGAGTGGCGATTTTTGTGTTTTGACTTTTATGTGGCGATGTTGGTGTATTTGTGGTGAAATGTGTGCTGAGGGTAATATGTGTTCAAGCACGTGGTAGTGTGTGGCGCATTTTGTGTGTGTGTTCATATTCCCGTGTGTGGTGAGAATCCCATGTCGGAGCCCCACCTTAGCAACTGTACGGTATATACTCTTTGGCGCCATCGCTCTCATTCTTTAAGTCCCCCTTGTTCATATCTGGCAGCTGTCAATTTGCCTCCTACACTTTTCCTTTCATTTTTTCCCCATTATGTAGATAGGGGCAAAATTGTTTGGTGAATTGGAAAGCGCAGGGTTAAAATTTCACCTCACAACATAGCCTATGACGCTCTCGGGGTCCAGACGTGTGACTGTGCAAAATTTTGTGGCTGTAGCTGCGACGCCTCCAACACTTTTCCTTTCACTTTCTCCCCATTATGCAGATAGGGGCAAAATTGTTTGGTGAATTGGAAAGCACGGGGTTAAAATTTCACCTCACAACATAGCCTATGACGCTCTCAGGGTCCAGACGTGTGACTGTGCAAAATTTTGTGGCTGTAGCTGCGACGTCTCCAACACTTTTCCTTTCACTTTTTTCCCCATTATGTAGATAGGGGCAAAATTGTTTGGTGAATTGGAACGCGCGGGGTTAAAATTTCGCCTCACAACATAGCCTATGAAGCTCTCAGGGTCCAGACGTGTGACTGTGCAAAATTTTGTGGCTGTAGCTGCGACGGTGCAGATGCCAATCCCGGACATACATACATACACACACACACACACATACACACACACATTCAGCTTTATATACTTTATATATTAGATTTATTTTTAGTACTGCCATCTATATGTCCCTGGTGTTGTGCTTTTTATGGTATTTTTTCCCACCGTTACACTATATTATATATATTTTAATAAATATTGTAATTTATACTACATTTTGGACTTTGTTTCATTTTTTTTCTTCGTTTTTTCTATATGTTTTCCCGATTTGTCCAATACACCTTCCATTGGTGCACATTGGTGGTTTTATATATATATATATATATATATATATATATGTTCTCTCCTCCCATGTACAGTTGCTATGTGCACCGTGCCTTGAGATATATTTAACTATTTCACCACACACACAGTATAATGCAGCCCCCACACACAATCACAGTATAAGGCAGCCCCCACCCACACACAGTATAATGTAACCCCCTCTACACACACACAGTATAATGCAACCCCCACATGGCATAATGCAGCCACCCCACACACACAGTATAATGCAGCCCCCACACACAAACACAGTATAATGCAGCCCCCACACAGTATAATGAAGCACCCCCACGCACATTATAATGCAACCCCCTCTACACACACACAGTATAATGCAGCACCCCCACACCACGCAGTATTATTGCACTCCCCCACACACTCACAGTATAATGCATGCATATCTACACATACAGTGTAATGCAGCTCCACAGTATTACACACACAATATAATGCTGCTGCACACACGCTGTATAATACATATACATACAATACACACTATAATGTAGCCCTACAGTCCAGCAGTAGTACACACACAATACACAGTATAATGCAGGCACACACACAATACTTACCTCTCGCCATTCTCCTGCTGCTCTGGCTTCTGCAGCTCACCTCAGCAGCTCCACTGCTGGTGCATCAGAAGCAGAGGAGGAGTGATGGCAGAGGGAGCGTCACCTGATGCTCTCTCCTCCATCATTGCTTTCAACTGAATCAGCATCTATAATGCCGATTAGTTGAATACGCGATGCAGGGGAGTGGGGGGCTTCCCCAGGCCCTTTTTACTCTCGGGCCCTATAGCGGCCGAGTGGTGTGCCGCTATTAGTGGTACACCACTGGCTGGAGGCCCTAGGCAGCTGCACAACTAAGGAAAATCGGTTGCCAGCTGTTTGTTATGTAATCTGAGTGTTGTATTTTTAAGGGACAGAGACCCAGATTCCAGATATGTTTCACTTACTGGTCAGCTTAGTATAATTTGGATCAAATTACTGTTTTTTCTGTTGCAGATCTAGCATCTCTTTGAATGCTGAGCTCTATGTAACCCCCTCCACACTAATGATTGGCAGCTTTCTGTTTACACTGTACATTATAGGAAAGCTGATAATTCATGTTGGGCTTACACAAATTGAGTCTACGGTCCTCAATATTGTTCATTCCTTGGTGTCCTCAATGCAGAGAAGTGCAGGCAGATAATTGTCAACCATGGAATACCATCAGTGAGGTGTCTAATTGGTTAAAAATTTATTCTGTAGTGGGACAATAACCCAAAACATGCAAAACACCAATAATAACAGCCAATGTCATTAAGACCAACAGTATGTTCAACGTAAAGAGCAACAAACAGTCATGATATGGTAACCACAGAGCACTGAGTTCAACATCTTGAGGCTGTGTAGAATTAAATTTGTAACACCCCAGGTAACTGGTTGTTACAGTGATGTTGCCTTCCTTTTGGGGAGGGTGATATCATGCTTGGAGGCAAGGAGGATTCCCTTTATTAGGTAAAACACCTATATCCAACACATTCTGAATCCAGGCCAGAAGGGGAAGCTCTGAACCCGGAATCAGGGCAGCTTCCCTAGCTTTAAGTATTCTGGTCTGGAGGAGGAGTTAGATTAGAGTAGAAGAGAGTGGAGAGTGAGCAGAGAGTGGGGCCATGCAGCCACATGTGAGCTGCAGCTTCAGGAAAGGAAGATAACCTGAAGGGTTGGAATGTAGTGAGCATCTGAGGAAAGAAGCAAAGGAGAAGGAAAGAGCTTAGAGGGGAACTGTGACCGGGCAACCTCGGTGCCGAAGCACAGGAACCGGGCACCGGGAGCCCGAGGTTGTGTTGAACTCTAGGTCGCAAATCAGAACCGGAGGGCAAAAGACTTTAAATATTTTGTCCGCATCCACACCTGGAGGTGAAGCAGTACAATATGAGCTCGGGTCATGATAGAGACCCTATAAAAAGGCTCACACTGCCCAACATACAGGTAACTGTCCCAGGACAGGAGAGAGAGGACTTTGTCAAGGAGCCACAGGCAGCAAGGACCTTGCATACGAGCACGAGCAGGAAGGCTTATGGACCTCATCTGGGAGAGGGATCCAACATTGCCTCCAGGCCGGCCAAACCACATCACCACCTGTTGCTGGTACCCTGGACTGTGGCTGCTTACAACCAGTAAACCAGGTAAATACATTACAACTCTGTGTCCTCCATTTATTATATATATTATTATTTATACCGATACACCATCCCTGTCCAGCACACCGGAAGCCCTGGGGACCCCGCTTCACCTGTGGGAAGCGTCACCATTAGGGTTGAGCGAAACGGGTCGTTCATTTTCAAAAGTCGCCGACTTTTGGCAAAGTCGGGTTTCATGAAACCCGATCCGACCCCTGTGCGGGGTCGGCCATGCGGTACGCGACTTTCGCGCCAAAGTCGCGTTTCAATGACGCGAAAAGCGCCATTTCTCAGCCAATGAAGGTAAACGCAGAGTGTGGGCAGCGTGATGACATAGGTCCTGGTCCCCACCATCTTAGAGAAGGGCATTGCAGTGATTGGCTTGCTGTCTGCGGCGTCACAGGGGCTATAAAGGGGCGTTCCCGCCGACCGCCACGTTACTGATGCTGATCTGAGCTTAGGGAGAGGTTGCTGCCGCTTCGTCAGAAGCAGGGATAGCGTTAGGCAGGGTCCATTAACCACCAAACCGCTTGTGCTGTAGCGATTTCCACTGCCCAACACCACCTTCGGTGTGCAGGGACAGTGGAAGCTACATTTTTTTTTTTTTCCCCCTCAGCGCTGTAGCTCATTGGGCTGCCCTAGAAGGCTCCCTGATAGCTGCATTGCTGTGTGTACGCCGCTGTGCAAACCAACTGCTTTTTTCAAAGCACAAATCCTCTTGTTCCTTCCTTTCTGCACAGCTATCTTTTTGGTTTGTACACACTTTTTATTTAATTTGTGCATCAGTCCACTCCTTATTGCTGCCTGCCATACCTGGCTGAGATTACTGCAGGGAGATAGTAAATGAAGGACACTCCCTGTTTTTTTTTTTTTTTTTGTGGGAGATTAAGATTGACATTTCTGCTAGAGTGCCATCCCTGTCTGTGTCATCTCTCACTCAGTGGGCCATAGAAAGCCTATTTATTTTTTTGCTTGATTTGGGTTATAAAATCTACCTGAAAAAATCACTACATCAATCAGTGGGAGAAAAATATTGGCCTCAGGGCTTGTGTGCCACTCTTGACTCCTGTGTGCATCATCACTCACTCAGTGGGCCATAGAAAGCCTATTTATTTTTTTGCTTGATTTTGGTTCTAAAATCTACCTGAAAAAATCACTACATCAATCAGTGGGAGAAAAATATTGGCCTCAAGGCTTGTGTGCCACTCCTGACTCCTGTGTGCATCATCACTCACTCAGTGGGCCATAGAAAGCCCATTTTTTTTTTTTTTTTGCTTTATTTGGGTTCTAAATTCTACCTGAAAAAAAAAATAAATCAATCAGTGGGAGATTAATATTGGCCTTTGGGCTTGTGTGCCAGTCCTAAGCGTGCCATCTCTCTCTCTCAGATAGTGGGCCATAGAAAGCCTATTTATTTTTTATTTTTTTTATTGGGTTTATAAATTTTCCCTGGAAAAAAAAAAAAAAAGTGGGAGATTAATATTGGCCTCTGGGCTTGTGTGCCAGTCCTGAGCGTGCCATCTCTCTCACAAATAGTGGGCCATAGAAAGCCTATTTATTTTTTTTTTTTTGGTTTTATAAATTCTCCCTTAAAAAAAAAAGGGAGATTAATATTGGCCTTTGGGCTTGTGTGCCAGTCCTAAGCGTGCCATCTCTCTCTGTCTCTCAGATAGTGGGCCATAGAAAGCCTATTTATTATTTTTTTTATTGGGTTTATAAATTTTCCCTGGAACAAAAAAAAAAAAAGTGGGAGATAAATATTGGCCTCTGGGCTTGTGTGCCACTCCTGATTCCTGTGTGCGTCATCTCTCACTCAGTGGGCCATAGAAAGCCTTTTTTTGTTTTATTTGTTTTCTAAATTCTCCCTGAAAAAATCATTTTATTTTCTTTGGTTTCTAAATTCTTCCTGAAAAAATCATTTTATTCTATTTTTTTTTTCTTAAAGTCTCCCTGAAAAAAAAACAAAAAACAAATCAGTGGGAGATTAATATTGCCCTTTCTGCTTGTGTGCCAGTCTTGACTCCTGGGTGTGCCATCTCTCTCTCTCTCCAATTGTGGGCCATAGAAAGCCTATTATTTTTTTAGCTTGATTTGGGTTCCAAAATCTACCTGAAAAAATCACTACATCAATCAGTGGGAGATAAATATTGGCCTCTGGGCTTGTGTGCCACTCCTGACTCCTGTGTGCGACATCTCTCACTCAGTGGGCCATAGAAAGCCTTTTTTTGTTTTATTTGTTTTCTAAATTCTCCCTGAAAAAATCATTTTATTTTCTTTGGTTTCTAAATTCTTCCTGAAAAAATCATTTTATTCTATTTTTTTTTTCCTAAAGTCTCCCTGAAAAAAAAAACAAAAAAAAACAAATCAGTGGGAGATTAATATTGCCCTTTCTGCTTGTGTGCCAGTCTTGACTCCTGGGTGTGCCATCTCTCTCTCTCTCTCCAATTGTGGGCCATAGAAAGCCTATTATTTTTTTAGCTTGATTTGGGTTCCAAAATCTACCTGAAAAAATCACTACATCAATCAGTGGGAGATAAATATTGGCCTCTGGGCTTGTGTGCCACTCCTGACTCCTGTGTGCGTCATCTCTCACTCAGTGGGCCATAGAAAGCCTTTTTTTGTTTTATTTGTTTTCTAAATTCTCCCTGAAAAAATCATTTTATTTTATTTGGTTTCTAAATTCTTCCTCAAAAAATCATTTTATTCTATTTTTTTTTTTCCTAAAGTCTCCCTGAAAAAAAAAAAAAAAAAACAAATCAGTGGGAGATTAATATTGCCCTTTCTGCTTGTGTGCCAGTCTTGACTCCTGGGTGTGCCATCTCTCTCTCTCTCTCCAATTGTGGGCCATAGAAAGCCTATTATTTTTTTTAGCTTGATTTGGGTTCCAAAATCTACCTGAAAAAATCACTACATCAATCAGTGGGAGATAAATATTGGCCTCTGGGCTTGTGTGCCACTCCTGACTCCTGTGTGCGTCATCTCTCACTCAGTGGGCCATAGAAAGCCTTTTTTTGTTTTATTTGTTTTCTAAATTCTCCCTGAAAAAATCATTTTATTTTATTTGGTTTCTAAATTCTTCCTGAAAAAATCATTTTATTCTATTTTTTTTTTCCTAAAGTCTCCCTGAAAAAAAAAAAACAAAAACAAATCAGTGGGAGATTAATATTGCCCTTTCTGCTTGTGTGCCAGTCTTGACTCCTGGGTGTGCCATCTCTCTCTCTCTCCAATTGTGGGCCATAGAAAGCCTATTATTTTTTTTAGCTTGATTTGGGTTCCAAAATCTACCTGAAAAAATCACTACATCAATCAGTGGGAGATAAATATTGGCCTCTGGGCTTGTGTGCCACTCCTGACTCCTGTGTGCGTCATCTCTCACTCAGTGGGCCATAGAAAGCCTTTTTTTGTTTTATTTGGTTTATAAATTCTTCCTGAAAAAATCATTTTATTCTATTATTTTTTTTTCCTAAAGTCTCCCTTAAAAAAAAAAAAATCAAATCAGTGGGAGATTAATATTTACATTTGTGCTTCAGTGACAGTCCTGCGTGTGTGGCATCTCTCTCATTTGTTGCCACCAACAACAGAGTGTGTAACATTGTGCCTGATTTTCGTTGTGGTCTCACTCACCTGTAAAGGGGTAGCTAAATCATACTGAAGTTATAGCTCACCGTGTAATTTGTGTGACAGCAACAAATACCGTTAGTTTGTTTACGTTTTTAAAACAATGAGGAAGTATGGTGGAAGAGGTCGTGGCCGGGGGCGTTCATTGTCAGCTGGTAATGAGGGTAGTGGTAGTGGTGGAGCATCAGCTGGTCGTGGGAAAAAAAATATTGCACCTAAGTCTGGAGCTGTGGAGCCAGGTTCGTCGTCTGACTACACAAGGCCTCGAACGCTCCCTTTTCTGGGAGTAGGAAAACCGCTTTTAAAGCCGGAGCAGCAAGAGCAAGTTTTGGCTTATCTTGCTGACTCAGCCTCTAGCTCTTTTGCCTCCTCTCGTGAAACTGGTAAATGTCAAAGCAGCGCGTCGTTAGTGGATTTTCACGGTCAGGGACAAGTCGCTTCCTTGTCCTCTTCAGCAAAAACAACAACAGAGAAGAATGCAGCAGGCGACACAACGGGTTACTCCATGGAGCTCTTTACACATACCGTCCCTGGCTTAGAAAGTGAAGCAGTTAACAGTCCATGCCCATTACAAGTTGAATCTGACATGGAGTGCACTGATGCACAGCCACAGCCAGACTACTATGCTGGTCCTTTGACTCAGACCACAACATTGCCCTCGCAGGGTGCTGATCAAGAATCAGACCCTGATGAGACTATGTTGCCCCATCACGAACGCTATACCACCGACCGACACGGTGACACAGACGAAGTTGCACACGAGCTACAAGAAGAGGTAATAGATGACCCAGTTCTTGACCCCGATTGGCAGCCATTGGGGGAACAGGGTGCAGGCGGCAGCAGTTCTGAAGCGGAGGAGGAGGGGCCGCAGCAGGCATCAACATCGCAACAGGTTCCATCTGCCGGGCCCGTATCTTGCCCAAAACGCGTGGCAAAGCCAAAACCTGTTGGAGGACAGCGTGGCCATCCGGTTAAAGCTCAGTCTGCAATGCCTGAAAAGGTATCCGATGCTAGAAAGAGTGCAGTCTGGCATTTTTTTAAACAACATCCAATTGATCAGCGCAAAGTCATCTGTCAAAAATGTTCAACTACCTTAAGCAGAGGACAGAATCTGAAAAGTCTCAATACAAGTTGCATGCATAGACATTTAACCACCATGCATTTGCAAGCCTGGACTAACTACCAAACGTCCCTTAAGGTTGTAGCACCCTCGGCCAATGAAGCTAGTCAGCAACGCAACATCCCTTCCGGCAGTGTAGGGCCACCATTTTCCGCACCACCTGCAGTATCTGTGCAGGTTTCTTTGCCAGGCCAAAGCAGTCAGGGTCAGGGAATCACCAGTTTCGTAGTAGGAAACACTGCATCTAGGGCACCGGTGGCAACAATACCATCTCCCACCGTCTCTCAGTTTGCCATGTCCACCGGCACCCCCGCTAGTTCCACGATCTCCAGCTCTCCAGTCCAGCTCACCCTACATGAGACTATGGTTAGAAAAAGGAAGTACTTAGCCTCGCATCCGCGTACACAGGGTTTGAACGCACACATAGCTAGACTAATCTCGTTAGAGATGATGCCCTACCGGTTAGTTGAAAGCGAAGCTTTCAAAGCCCTGATGGACTACGCTGTACCACGCTACGAGCTACCCAGTCGACACTTTTTTTCCAGAAAAGCCATCCCAGCCCTCCACCAGCATGTTAAAGAGCGCATCGTCCATGCACTCAGGCAATCTGTGAGCACAAAGGTGCACCTGACAACAGATGCATGGACCAGTAGGCATGGCCAGGGACGTTACGAGTCCATCACGGCACACTGGGTAAATGTGGTGGATGCAGGGTCCACAGGGGACAGCAAGTTTGGGACAGTTCTGCCTAGCCCACGGTCTAGGAAACAATTGGCTGTAGCCGTTCGCACCCCCTCCTCCTCCTCTTCGTCCTCCTGCAGAAGCGAGAGCTCGTCCACAGACCGCAGTCGCACAACCACTCCATCCGCAGCTGCCACTGTTGCACACCAGGTCTCCCATTATGGGGCAGCTACTGGCAAACGTCAGCAGGCTGTATTGGCTATGAAGTGTTTGGGCGACAACAGACACACCGCGGAAGTTCTGTCCGAGTTCTTGCAGAAAGAAACGCAGTCGTGGCTGGGCACTGTAGATCTTGAGGCAGGCAAGGTAGTGAGTGATAACGGAAGGAATTTCATGGCTGCCATCTCCCTTTCCCAACTGAAACACATTCCTTGCCTGGCTCACACCTTAAACCTGGTGGTGCAGTGCTTCCTGAAAAGTTATCCGGGGTTATCCGACCTGCTCCTCAAAGTGCGTGGACTTTGCTCACATATCCGCCGTTCGCCCGTACACTCCAGCCGTATGCAGACCTATCAGCGTTCTTTGAACCTTCCCGAGCATCGCCTAATCATAGACGTTGCAACAAGGTGGAACTCAACACTGCACATGCTTCAGAGACTGTGTGAACAGAGGCGGGCTGTTATGTTTTTGTGGGAGGATACACATACACAGGCAGGCAGTAGGATGGCAGACATGGAGTTGTCAGGTGTGCAGTGGTCGAAGATTCAAGACATGTGTCAAGTCCTTCAGTGTTTTGAGGAATGCACACGGCTGGTTAGTGCAGACAACGCCATAATAAGCATGAGCATCCCCCTAATGCGTCTGCTGATGCAAAGTTTGATGCACATAAAGGATCAGGCGTCTGCAGCTGAGGAAGAGGAAAGCCTTGATGACAGTCAGCCATTGTCTGGCCATGGCAGTGTACAGGACGAGGTAGCGGGCGAAGAGGAGGACGAGGAGGATGATGGGGATGATTATATTTTTAATGAGGAAGCTTTTCCGGGGCCACTGGAAATTGGTGGCGCGGCAAGGCCGGGTTCTGGTTTTTTGAGGGACACAAGTGACGTGGATTTGCCTGAAACTGCCCCTCAACCAAGCACAACCGCAGATTTGAGAACTGGAACTTTGGCCCACATGGCGGATTATGCCTTACGTATCCTCAAAAGGGACACACGCATAACTAAAATGATGAATGATGACGATTACTGGTTGGCCTGCCTCCTTGATCCTCGCTATAAAGGCAAATTGCAAAATATAATGCCACATGAGAACTTGGAACTAATATTAGCAACCAAACAATCAACTCTTGTTGACCATTTGCTTCTGGCATTCCCTGCACACAGCGCCCGTGATCGTTCTCACACGAGCTGCAGGGGCCAGCAGACCAGAGGAGTTAGAGGGGCAGAAATCAGAAGTGGCGTTGGCCAGAGGGGTTTTCTGACCAGGTTGTGGAGTGATTTTGCTATGACCGCAGACAGGACAGGTACTGCAGCATCAATTCAAAGTGACAGGAGACAACATTTGTCCAGTATGGTTACAAACTATTTTTCATCCCTTATCGATGTTCTCCCTCAACCGTCATTCCCATTTGATTACTGGGCATCAAAATTAGACACCTGGCCAGAATTGGCAGAATATGCATTGCAGGAGCTTGCTTGCCCGGCAGCTAGTGTCCTATCAGAAAGAGTATTCAGTGCTGCAGGTTCAATACTAACAGAAAAAAGGACTCGTCTGGCTACCCAAAATGTAGATGATCTAACCTTCATTAAAATGAACCACAACTGGATTTCGAAATCTTTTGCCCCACCTTGCCCGGCTGACACCTAGCTTTCCTATGAAAAGGTCTTGCCTGTGGACTATTCTGAATGCCTTTTCCAATCTCGTAATTTCCTGCACCTGATTGTCCAGCATACGACATGTTTACACCTCACTAAATGGCCAAACTCCCCACACGGGGCCGTGGTATCGACACTTGGCGACAGCACCCGTGAGAGTGCAGTTTGTCTGAAGAGGTGGGTGAGCCCGCTTTTGGTCGACGGCACTGCCACTGGGTCCCTCCTAGTACAATAAAGTGTCTCTGGCGGTGGTGGTGCGCACCCAACGTCAGACACACCGTTGTAATATGAGGGCCCTGGGCCTGTACCGCCGGCCACAAGACAGTTTCCCCCCACCCCAGCTCAAACAGTGCTCTACCACTTGCAAAATTATCTCACAGCTCCACCAATGTTTAGTCTATGCGCTGACATCCTTCAATGCCTGCCACTGACAATACCATTGTATTGACATTTTTGTTATGTTAGGCCTTCGATGCCTGTCTGTGGTCACTCCTTCCACTAGGCCTCCACTGACCACACCACTGCTGCCCGTGTACCCCTGTAACCAACTTAAAATTGCCTACAGCCATGTGTTATTATTTTAGGCCTTCGATGCCTGTCTGCGGTGACTCCTTCCAGTAGGCCTCCACTGACCACACCACTGCTGCCCGTGTACCCCTGGAACCAATTTAAAATTGCCTACAGCCATGTGTTATTATATTAGGCCTTCGATGCCTGTCTGCGGTCACTCCTTCCACTAGGCCTCCACTGACCACACCACTGCTGCCCGTGTACCCCTGGAACCAATTTAAAATTGCCTACAGCCATGTGTTATTATTTTAGGCCTTCGATGCCTGTCTGCGGTCACTCCTTCCACTAGGCCTCCACTGACCACACCACTGCTGCCCGTGTACCCCTGTAACCAATTTAAAATTGCCTACAGCCATGTGTTATTATTTTAGGCCTTCGATGCCTGTCTGCGGTGACTCCTTCCACTAGGCCTCCACTGACCACACCACTGCTGCCCGTGTACCCCTGGAACCAATTTAAAATTGCCTACAGCCATGTGTTATTATTTTAGGCCTTCGATGCCTGTCTGCGGTCACTCCTTCCACTAGGCCTCCACTGACCACACCACTGCTGCCCGTGTACCCCTGGAACCAATTTAAAATTGCCTACAGCCATGTGTTATTATTTTAGGCCTTCGATGCCTGTCTGCGGTCACTCCTTCCACTAGGCCTCCACTGACCACACCACTGCTGCCCGTGTACCCCTGTAACCAATTTAAAATTGCCTACAGCCATGTGTTATTATTTTAGGCCTTCGATGCCTGTCTGCGGTGACTCCTTCCACTAGGCCTCCATTGACCACACCACTGCTGCCCGTGTACCCCTGAAACCAATTTAAAATTGCCTACAGCCATGTGTTATTATTTTAGGCCTTCGATGCCTGTCTGCGGTCACTCCTTCCACTAGGCCTCCACTGACCACACCACTGCTGCCCGTGTACCCCTGTAACCAATTTAAAATTGCCTACAGCCATGTGTTATTATTTTAGGCCTTCAATGCCTGTCTGCGGTGACTCCTTCCACTAGGCCTCCACTGACCACACCACTGCTGCCCGTGTACCCCTGGAACCAATTTAAAATTGCCTACAGCCATGTGTTATTATTTTAGGCCTTCGATGCCTGTCTGCGGTCACTCCTTCCACTAGGCCTCCACTGACCACACCACTGCTGCCCGTGTACCCCTGGAACCAATTTAAAATTGCCTACAGCCATGTGTTATTATTTTAGGCCTTCGATGCCTGTCTGCGGTGACTCCTTCCACTAGGCCTCCACTGACCACACCACTGCTGCCCGTGTACCCCTGGAACCAATTTAAAATTGCCTACAGCCATGTGTTATTATTTTAGGCCTTCGATGCCTGTCTGCGGTGACTCCTTCCACTAGGCCTCCACTGACCACACCACTGCTGCCCGTGTACCCCTGTAACCAATTTAAAATTGCCTACAGCCATGTGTTATTATTTTAGGCCTTCGATGCCTGTCTGCGGTGACTCCTTCCACTAGGCCTCCACTGACCACACCACTGCTGCCCGTGTACCCCTGGAACCAATTTAAAATTGCCTACAGCCATGTGTTATTATTTTAGGCCTTCGATGCCTGTCTGCGGTCACTCCTTCCACTAGGCCTCCACTGACCACACCACTGCTGCCCGTGTACCCCTGGAACCAATTTAAAATTGCCTACAGCCATGTGTTATTATTTTAGGCCTTCGATGCCTGTCTGCGGTCACTCCTTCCACTAGGCCTCCACTGACCACACCACTGCTGCCCGTGTACCCCTGGAACCAATTTAAAATTGCCTACAGCCATGTGTTATTATTTTAGGCCTTCGATGCCTGTCTGCGGTCACTCCTTCCACTAGGCCTCCACTGACCACACCACTGCTGCCCGTGTACCCCTGTAACCAATTTAAAATTGCCTACAGCCATGTGTTATTATTTTAGGCCTTCGATGCCTGTCTGCGGTGACTCCTTCCACTAGGCCTCCACTGACCACACCACTGCTGCCCGTGTACCCCTGGAACCAATTTAAAATTGCCTACAGCCATGTGTTATTATTTTAGGCCTTCGATGCCTGTCTGCGGTCACTCCTTCCACTAGGCCTCCACTGACCACACCACTGCTGCCCGTGTACCCCTGGAACCAATTTAAAATTGCCTACAGCCATGTGTTATTATTTTAGGCCTTCGATGCCTGTCTGCGGTCACTCCTTCCACTAGGCCTCCACTGACCACACCACTGCTGCCCGTGTACCCCTGTAACCAATTTAAAATTGCCTACAGCCATGTGTTATTATTTTAGGCCTTCGATGCCTGTCTGCGGTGACTCCTTCCACTAGGCCTCCACTGACCACACCACTGCTGCCCGTGTACCCCTGGAACCAATTTAAAATTGCCTACAGCCATGTGTTATTATTTTAGGCCTTCGATGCCTGTCTGCGGTCACTCCTTCCACTAGGCCTCCACTGACCACACCACTGCTGCCCGTGTACCCCTGGAACCAATTTAAAATTGCCTACAGCCATGTGTTATTATTTTAGGCCTTCGATGCCTGTCTGCGGTCACTCCTTCCACTAGGCCTCCACTGACCACACCACTGCTGCCCGTGTACCCCTGGAACCAATTTAAAATTGCCTACAGCCATGTGTTATTATTTTAGGCCTTCGATGCCTGTCTGCGGTCACTCCTTCCACTAGGCCTCCACTGACCACACCACTGCTGCCCGTGTACCCCTGGAACCAATTTAAAATAGCCTACAGCCATGTGTTATTATTTTAGGCCTTCGATGCCTGTCTGCGGTCACTCCTTCCACTAGGCCTCCACTGACCACACCACTGCTGCCCGTGTACCCCTGGAACCAATTTAAAATTGCCTACAGCCATGTGTTATTATTTTAGGCCTTCGATGCCTGTCTGCGGTCACTCCTTCCACTAGGCCTCCACTGACCACACCACTGCTGCCCGTGTACCCCTGGAACCAATTTAAAATTGCCTACAGCCATGTGTTATTATTTTAGGCCTTCGATGCCTGTCTGCGTTCACTCCTTCCACTAGGCCTCCACTGACCACACCACTGCTGCCCGTGTACCCCTGGAACCAATTTAAAATTGCCTACAGCCATGTGTTATTATTTTAGGCCTTCGATGCCTGTCTGCGGTCACTCCTTCCACTAGGCCTCCACTGACCACACCACTGCTGCCCGTGTACCCCTGGAACCAACATCAGAAAATATAAAAATAAGTATTTTGCTTATAAAAAAGAAAATACTGGAGAGATATCAAATGCAGACATTTTAACATTAAAAACAAACACATACAACAAAAATCTGGTACAGTACTAAAAATGGCCACCAGCTACAATAACTTTCTCCTGCAAGTAGTTAACTGAAAGGTTTTTCAATTTTAAACACAGATATGGCATCCACCGAGTGTTGTCCTGTCGCGTCTTCTTTATATTATTGCCAAGAAGATGCAAAACAATGAAAATAGTAAAATCATTATTTACCAAAAAAATAGAGTAAGTCAAAACCACATTGCAAATAAACATTCATTACAAATAAAGAAGCAGGGCGCGTCCGAGGGTGAGTATATAACTAATAAGAATATAATCACCCTCGGACGCGCCCTGCTTCTTTCCGACAGCCTTCCTTCCTAAGAATCAGCCCTTCCGTGGTGTAGAGAGAGGGTTTGTTACACTCCAAGGTGTTCCCCAGGTTGCCTTTCCTGAGCTTCGATCTTCCGGCTCTCGTTTAGTAGTTGTTGGAAACTACGCTGCATTAGGCCTACAAATTGGGTATGGGGTGTAGAGAGATGGTGTGTTACACTCCAAGGTGTTCCCCAGGTTTCCTCTCCATTGCTTCTATCTTCCGGCTCTCGTTTAGTAGTTGTTGGAAACTACGCTGCATTAGGCCTACAAATTGGGTATGGGGTGTAGAGAGATGGTGTGTTACACTCCAAGGTGTTCCCCAGGTTTCCTCTCCATTGCTTCGATCTTCCGGCTCTCGTTTAGTAGTTGTTGGAAACTACGCTGCATTAGGCCTACAAATTGGGTATGGGGTGTAGAGAGATGGTGTGTTACACTCCAAGGTGTTCCCCAGGTTTCCTCTCTATTGCTTCGATCTTCCGGCTCTCGTTTAGTAGTTGTTGGAAACTACGCTGCATTAGGCCTACAAATTGGGTATGGGGTGTAGAGAGATGGTGTGTTACACTCCAAGGTGTTCCCCAGGTTTCCTCTCCATTGCTTCGATCTTCCGGCTCTCGTTTAGTAGTTGTTGGAAACTACGCTGCATTAGGCCTACAAATTGGGTATGGGGTGTAGAGAGATGGTGTGTTACACTCCAAGGTGTTCCCCAGGTTTCCTCTCCATTGCTTCGATCTTCCGGCTCTCGTTTAGTAGTTGTTGGAAACTACGCTGCATTGGGCCTACAAATTGGGTATGGGGTGTAGAGAGATGGTGTGTTCCACTCCAAGGTGTTCTCCAGGTTGCCTTTCCTGAGCTTCGATCTTCCGGCTCTCGTTTAGTAGTTGTTGGAAACTACGCTGCATTAGGCCT
Source organism: Ranitomeya imitator (assembly GCF_032444005.1). NCBI lineage: Eukaryota > Metazoa > Chordata > Amphibia > Anura > Dendrobatidae > Ranitomeya > Ranitomeya imitator. The sequence continues at coordinate 240,786,226 of NC_091282.1, forward strand.
ACAAATTGGGTATGGGGTGTAGAGAGATGGTGTGTTCCACTGTAGAGAGATGGTGTGTTCCACTCCAAGGTGTTCCCCAGGTTTCCTCGCCAATGCTTCGATCATCATGCTCTCGTTTAGTAGTTGTTGGAAACTACGCTGCATTAGGCCTACAAATTGGGTATGGGGTGTAGAGAGATGGTGTGTTCCACTCCAAGGTGTTCCCCAGGTTTCCTCGCCAATGCTTCGATCATCATGCTCTCGTTTAGTAGTTGTTGTTAACTACGCTGCATTAGACCTACAAATTGGGTATGGGGTGTAGAGAGATGGTGTGTTCCACTCCAAGGTGTTCTCCAGGTTGCCTTTCCTGAACTTCTATCTTCAGGCTCTCATTAAATTGTGGTTAAACGGAACAACTGCATTTGGCGTACTAGTTGGTTTGGGGCCTACTATCGGTGTCTGCCGCTCCTTGCTGTTCTCCTGGTTTCCTGTCCTGAAATTCCGTTTTCAGGCGCTCGTTAAGTAGTTGTTAATGTTAGACTGCATTTGGCCTACTAGTTGGGTTGGGGCCTACTATCGGTGTCTGCCACTCCTTGCTGTTCTCCTCCACTGAACAAAGCTGTGCCGCCTGTTTACTACTGTTGCCAATTTTGAACTGCATTTCGACTACTTACTGATTTGGGCCTACTCTCTGTGTCAGCCTCTCATTCCAGTTGTCCTCCACTGCAATGCCCCCTGATTAGTCCTCTGTTACCAATTTTGAACTGCATTTAGCCCACTTTATTCTTTGGGCCTATATCTGTGTTTCCTCCTCATCCTGCCCATTGCCCAGCCAGTGATAGATGAGTCTGCTGGTACATTGACCCATAACGCAACATTTCCCGTGCACGCTACACTGCAAGATTGTGACCCTGCTGAAAGTCAGGTCCCCCTTCCCGCATACCATACCACCTTACACGGGGACAAACAGGAAGGTGCAGATGAAAGTGCAGGTTCCTTCATCAGGTGGGGGGAGGAATACTAGTTGGCGACGTCACTGGCACAGGGCCTCTCATGGTACGCAAAAGTGTTGCTGCCGGTAGGAGGCGCCCCCGCCGTGCAAACACACCGCTGTACTTTGAGGGGCCCTGTGCCAGTGCCAATGCCAACGAGTGGGCCCCCCCTGCTTGCTCAGGTTCACAGCACTTGCAAAGTTGAAATACTTACCTCTCCCTGCTCCACTGCCGTGACGTGGTCCAGATTTCCTGGGTCCACTAATTACTTGAACCAGCCCTACCCACCACAACTTTAGCCAAATGACCCCCAATTTCAAATGCCTTCCAATTATTATAAGGTAAATTACGCTTGACAAGCTTCATTAAGAAGAATGGATGGTTTTGACATTAAAATGGGCACTCTAGGTGTTTTCCTGGCCCCCACTCACTGCCGACTATGCTGCCCCATTGACTTGCATTGGGTTTCGTGTTTCGGTCGATCTCGACTTTACGTCATAATCGGCCGATTTCACTCGACCCGACTTTTGAGATAGTCGGGTTTCGCGAAACCCGGCTCGACTCTAAAAAGGTCAAGGTCGCTCAACTCTAGTCACCATCTTTGCTGCAGTAACATCGCCCCAGATGACCCCTTTAAGCAGCGTCGGTCCCCTCTGACCGAGAACCACAGGTGGCGTCACGAAAACAAACTTTATTACAACACCCTTAAAAGACCTTCCCCCTTTTACTTGAGTGCCCAGGACCACGGAACGGGTCGCTGCCACTGTGACCACCCCTTTAATTGCAACCGGGCCCGGTACCAAGTACCCTAGGCCCTGGTGGGCGACTCACATGGAGCCTACATTCACAGGAAATCTGTGGTTAGTTTTCCAAGGAATTTGGAATTTCCTCTCTGCCTAGTTATTTAAAAAACTGTGTATCTAGAACAGTGTTCCCAAACTCCGGTCCTCAAGAGCCACCAACAGGTCATGTTTTCAGGATTTCCTTAGTATTGCACATGTGATAATTGCATCACCTGGACATGCAATAATTCCATCACCTGTGCAATACTAAGGAAATCCTGAAAACATGACCTGTTGGTGGCACTTGAGGACCGGAGTTGGGGAACACTGATCTAGAAGAACTGATGCCAGCGTCGGACTAGAGCACCTTGGGCCCACCAGAGAAAATCATTCTTGGGGCCCACTATGTAGCTACATAGAAATAGATACAAGACCACCAATTGTGCGGTAAAAAGCGCTAATATCAGGGTATAATATAAGGTAGTTCAAGTCTTAATAATGTAGCAAGGGTTGGGGTAGCCCCCTCACAGAATATAATGTAGTCCCTTGAGAGAATGCAGTTCCACCACAGAATATAATGCAGCTCCCCCATAAAGTATACTGTAGCCCCCCATAATATAATGTAGTACCCTGAGTATAATGCAGTCCCCCCACAGAATATAATGTAGCCCCCCAGGGTCGTATTTAGATTTTCTGCTGCCCTAGGCACTTTTAGTGCTGCCTCCCCCTTTGGTGAGTATGACACTATCGGCAGTGACTTTGGCAAGAATTGCTGATGTGAAAGTCGCCTTTTGCAGCAGTAGTAGTGTGTTTGTGGACAGAGCAGGAGAAATTGCCAGACACACAGCAGGGGATCAGCTGACGTTACTGAACCCCAATAACATTGGAGCATGTGTTGACTGTGCAGACAGCACTTCTGAGCAGCAACTGGCGGTGTTGGAGCCCAGGGTAAATACTAGAAACAGAGTGGAGGCAGAGGCCTAATTGGAGCAAGTTTAAAATCTGTAGTAGTGTGAATGTGGACAGAGCAGGAGAAATTGCCGGACACACAGCAGGGGATCAGCTGACGTTACTGAACCTCAATAACACAGGAGCAAGTGTTGACTGTGCACACGACACTTCTTAGCAGCAACTGGCAGTGTTTGAGCCCAGGGATTACAGTTCAGGTGGTAGAAACATGAACACAACAGGAGACCTGGATACTGTTGCCAACAAACTTTTTATTCTTGAAGAGGACTGGCAAATTCCTGCGAGATGCAGGCCTTCTTCATTTTCAGAAAAGTAAGCCGGTCAACGTTATCGGAGGATAGTCGCATGCAATGGTCTGTTAGTACACCACCTGTGGCACTAAAGACGCAGGAACCATGTTGCGCAGACTGTCCAGAAGCATATGGCATTTGTGACTCCTCATCCTCTACCTCTCCCACAACCTCCTCCTTTAGTGCTTGCAGTGTTTTTTCAAGCAGGCAGATAAGGGGGATAGTCATGCTGACTAGTGCATCATCTGCACTCACCATCCACGTGGAATCATTGAAGGCACGCAAAATGTGGCAGATGTCCTTTATAGAGGCCCACTCAGTGGTGGTGAAGTGTGAGCGGCGCGCAGTGCGACTTGTTTGCGCCTGATGTAGCTAGTACTCCATTACTGCTGCATGCTGCTCACACAACCTCTCCAACATATGTAACGTTGAAATCAACCTGGTGGGTAGGTCACATATGATGCGATGTTCGGGAAGACGGAATTGGCACTGCAGAGCTGCAATGCGCGATCTTGCCATGCTGGAACGCCGCAAGTGAGCGCACTCTAGGCGGACCTTGTGCAGCAGTGCATCAAGATCCGGATAGTCCCTCAAAAAACTCTGCAGGATCAAGTTGAGCACATGTGCCAGACATGGGATGTGAGTGAGATTGCCTAGGCCCAGAGATGCCACCAGATTTCGGCCATTGTCACACACTACCATGCCTGGCTGGAGATTCGCTGGCACAAACCACACGTCGCTCACCTGCTTGATGGCATTCCAGAGCTCCTGCGCTGTGGGCTTCGATTCCCCAAAGAAATTAATTTCAATACTGCCTGTTGATGTTTGGCCAAGGCTGTGCTCATATTGGTTGCAACAGGTAAGCGTTCACGGGTCCATGTGGAAGTAGACCGTGACGGCTCCTGCAGCAGTGATTCAGAGGAACTGGAGTATGAGGAGGAGTCAATGTGTACAGACTGGATTCCTGCAATCCTTGGAGTTGGCAGAACACGTTCAGCGCCACTTTCAAGATCTGTACCCGGCTCCACAACATTTACCCAATGGGCAGTGAGAGAAAGGTATCGTCTCTGTCCATTCTTACTAGTCCATGCATCGGTGGTCAGGTGGACCTTGCTACTGACGGCGCTTAGTAGCGCATGTTTAATTTTTCCCTCCACATGCTTTTGCAGGGCAGGGACAGCTTTGCCTGCTGAAATAAAAGCGGCTGGGCACATTTTATTATGGCAGTTCCAATGCCATGAAGTTACAGAAGGTGTCAGTCTCCACCAGCCTGAATGATTGCATTTCAAGGGACAGTAGTTTTGCAATGCCAGCATTCAGAACCTGTGCTCGGGGGTGGTTTGCCGAGTATGGGCGCCTTTTCTTCCAGGAATGGGTGATAAATACAGAAGTAGTGACATGATTCTATTACACTTTTCCTCTGATTGTTCCACTCCTGGTTTTGGCTTACAAATATTGCTGTAAAATACTGACCAAATACTGAATGCGTGAACATGGCCTTAGGAGAGGTGATTGCTTGTTTTCACTGTGGAGCTCCTGTAAGTGCATTATTTGCATTATGGGGCCATTATCCTACATGGGGCAATGTGAACATGACCAAAGGATAAGTGATAAGTTATTGAATGGTGGAGGTCCAACTGCTTGGACATGAACCGATCTGCAGAATGTGCAACTTTTATCCCCATTAGTATGGAGCAGCATGTATGACTAAACCAATGATCCATTAATTCTTTATGCGATTGCACTTGTCTTTTTCTAGAAGCCCCTGATGTGAATTAATGGAGCTGCAGTCAGACATTCCACCTGCCGCTCCATTTTAAAATGGTGATAAAATTGCTCTTTTGAGGATAAAAGTTTACCATTCTTCTGCTCGGTGCAGTTTCCAAAGGTTGGATTCCACCGATCAATAAATTGTTGCCTACCTAACCTGTGGATAGGTGATAACTTGCTTTCATCAAAGAACCCTTTAAACACTAGAAGTCCCAGAAATTTTGAGCTCCCCCCTGAAGTCCCAAAAGAGGGTCAAATGACCCTTAAGGTACTTTCACACATAACGATATCGTTAAGGATATCGTTGCAATGTCACGCTTTTTTGTGATGTAGCAACTATCCCGCTAACGATATCTTTATGTGTGACAGCGACCAACGATCAGGCCCCTGCTGAGAGATCGTTGGTCGTGGGGAATGATCAGGACCTTTTTTTGGTCGCTGATCACCCCGCTGTCGTCGCTAGATCGGCGTGTGTGACGCCAATCTAGCGATGTGTTTACCTGTAACTAGGGTAAACATCGGGTTACTAAGCGCAGGGCCGCGTTTAGTAACCCGATATTTACCATGGTTACCATTGTAAAAGTAAAAAAAAACAAAACACTACATACTCACATTCTGATGTCTGTCACATCCCCCGGCGTCCACAGGGTTAAAACTGCTTTCGGCAGGAGCGCTGCTAATGCACGTGCTGCTGCCGAGAGCTTCCTTGCACTGACTGTCAGTGCCGGCAGTAAAGCAGAGCAGAGCGATGACATCACCACTCTGCTCTGCTTTACGCGTGCATTAGCAGCGCTCCTGCCAAAAGCAGTTTTAACCCTCTGGACGACGGGGGACAGGACAGACATCAGAATGTGAGTATGTAGTGTTTTTTTTTTTTACTTTTACAATGGTAACCAGGGTAAATATCAGGTTACTAAGCGCGGCCCTGCACTTAGTAACCCGATGTTTACCCTGGTTACCCGGGGACTTCGGCATCGTTGAAGACAGTTTCAATGATGCCGAAGTCTTTCCCTGGATCGTTGGTCGCTGGAGAGAGCTGTCTGTGTGACAGCTCCCCAGTGACCACACAACGACTTACCAACAATCACGGCCAAGTGATATTGCTGGTCATAAATCGTTTAGTGTAACGGTACCCTTAGTCCAAACTGACAACTCTAATGGCTCCAATTAGCATCCTTTCATTTGTAAATGTGGCAATTGCCTTAGGAATCTGCAGGGGGCAATTGTGTTGATCCACCTCAACAAAGGTCTTGTAAGAGAGTGTAAACTAAAGAATGTAAGCTGCTCCTGAGTGTGTCTGCCCACCCCAGCCCCCATCTTGTGCAAATGTGCATGCAGCCTTTTGTGCTATGGGGGATAAATAGGTGACTGCTTCACCTATTTTGTTCACAAGAAACAAAATGCAGAGAAGGCACACCATTCAACAGGCATTGGAACTGATCCTGAGCAACATCAGCTCTTCTGACTCAGATGGAGAAGACATAGTCCTTCAACCGGATTCAGACTCTGAGCTGTCTTCAGGTTAGATTTTTCAAATTACCTTTTTTTATTTCCTGACTATCTTTTTGCTAGGTTCACATTTGAGAGAATTTCAGTTCGCTGCGAATCCAGCAAGAAACTTAGAAATTTTCTCAGCCTCCGCATGTTCCCTAGCAACCCGCTGTGTTTACTGGTTACCAGCTACACAGCAGGCTGTGGGGAGTGAGATTCGTACTCTCGCATCCCCCCTCCCCGGGGAACGCATCTTGAGGAGTTCTCTGTGCGGGGGGGGATGTGGGGGTGTGAATCGCACTCCCCGCAGCCCGTTGTGTAGCTGGTAACCAGTAAACACAGCGGGTTGCTAGGGACCGCGTTCCCCGCTCTCCCACATGCAGGGAACATGCGGAGACTGAGAACATTTCTAAGTTCCCTGCTGGATTCGCAGGGAACTGAAATTCTCTCAAATGTGAACCTAGCCTTATTTAGAACCAAAACAAAATGTTAATTTGAAATTATTTATCTTGCAGATGAGGAGACTCCTCCTCTACCAAAAAAGAGAGCTCGGTTGGCGAGTTAGCCGACAGAGACCGCAAAAGGTGGCACAGTGTGGCGTGAAGTACCCCAATAGAACCGTACCCTACAGATGGAGAGCCAAGTGCTAAGGCCAGATGAAGTGTCCGGAGTCGCCTTCAGAGCTTCCTCTGTTTTATCACTCTTGACATGCTTCATAGCGTTCAAGAATGGACTACTCAACATGCACATTACACGGAGCAGGTGGATTAGTTCATGGGTCTCCCGGAACTAATGGCATTTATTTCAGTCATTATCTTGTGGGGGGTGACCAAGGTTCCATCACTACGTGACAGCTGGTCAGTAGAGTTGAGCGACCTTGACCTTTTTAGAGTCGAGCCGGGTTTTGCGAAACCCGACTTTGTCCAAAGTCGGGTCGAGTGAAATCGGCCGATTATGACGTAAAGTCGGGATCGACCGAAACACGAAACCCAATGCAAGTCAATGGGGCAGCATAGTCGGCAGTGAGTGGGGGCCAGGAAAACACCTAGAGTGCCCATTTTAATGTCAAAACCATCCATTCTTCTTAATTAAGCTTGTCAAGCGTAATTTACCTTAAAATAATTGGAAGGCATTTGAAATTGGGGGTCATTTGGCTAAAGTTGTGGGGGGTAGGGCTGGTTCAAGTAATTAGTGGGCCCAGTAAATCTGGACCACGTCACGGCAGTGGAGCAGGGAGAGGTAAGTATTTCAACTTTGCAAGTGCTGTGATCCTGAGCAAGCAGGGGGGGCCCACTCGTTGGCATTGGCACTGGCACAGGGCCCCTCAAAGTACAGCGGTGTGTTTGCACGGCGGGGGCGCCTCCCACCGGCAGCAACACTTTTGCGTACTATGAGAGGCCCTGTGCCAGTGACGTCGCCAACTAGTATTCCTCCCCCCACCTGATGAAGGAACCTGCACTTTCATCTGCACCTTCCTCTTTGTCCCCGTGTAAGGTGGTATGGTATGCGGGAAGAGCAACCTGACTTTCAGCAGGGTCACAATGTTGTTGTGTAGCGTGCACGGGGAATGTTGCGTTATGGGTCAATGTACCAGCAGACTCATCTATCACTGGCTGGGCAATGGGCACGATGAAGTGGAAACACAGATATAGGCCCAAAGAATAAAGTGGGCTAAATGCAGTTCAAAATTGGTAACACAGGAATAACCAGGGGGCATTGCAGTGGAGGACAACTGGAATGAGAGGCTGACACAGAGAGTAGGGCCAAATCAGTAAGTAGTCGAAATGCAGTTCAAAATTGGCAACCGTAGTAAACAGGCGGCACAGCTTTGTTCAGTGGAGGAGAACAGCAAGGAGTGGCAGACACCGATAGTAGGCCCCAACCCAACTAGTAGGCCAAATGCAGTCTAACATTAACAACTACTTAACGAGAGGCTGAAAATGGAATTTCAGGACAGGAAACCAGGAGAACAGCAAGGAGTGGCAGACACCGATAGTAGGCCCCAAACCAACTAGTACGCCAAATGCAGTTGTTCCATTTAACCACAATTTAATGAGAGCCTGAAGATAGAAGCTCAGGAAAGGCAACCTGGGGAACACCTTGGAGTGTAACACACCATCTCTCTCCACCCCATACCCATTTTGTAGGCCTAATGCTGTGTACTTTTCTACAACTACTAAACGAGAGTCGGAAGACCGAAGCAATGGCAAGGAAACCTGGGGAACACCTTGGAGTGTAACACACCATCTCTCTCCACCCGATACCCATTTTGTAGGCCTAATGCAGTGTAGTTTTCTACAACTACTAAACGAGAGTCGGAAGATCGAAGCAATGGCGAGGAAACCTGGAGAACACCTTGGAGTGTAACACACCATCTCTCTCCACCCCATTCCCCATTTTTTAGGCCTAATGCAGCCTACTTTCCGACACCTACTAAACGAGAGCATGAAGATCGAAGCTCAGGAAAGGCAACCTGGGGAACACCTTGGAGTGTAACAACAACCTCTCTCTACACCACGGAAGGGCTGATTCTTAGGAAGGAAGGCTGTTGTAAATAAGCATTGCGCGTCCGAGGGTGATTATATTCTTATTCGGTATCTACTCACCCTCGGACGCGCCATGCTTCTTGATTTGTAATTAATGTTTATTTGCAATGTGCTTTTGACTTACTCAATTATTTTTTTAATTATTGATTTTATTAAATTAATAGTTTAACATCTTATTGGAAATAATTTAAAGGAGACGCGACAGGACAACACTCGGTGGATGCCATATCTGTGTTAACAACTCCAAAAAACTTTCAGTTAACTTCTTGCAGGAGAAAGAAATTGTAGCTGTTGGACCTTTGTAGTACAGTTCCAGATATTTGTTGTGTGTTTGTTTTGATTGTTAAAATGTCTGCATTTGAGATCTCAACACGATCTTATTTTTTATAATCAAATTAATTTTTTAAATATTTTATTAGGTTGGTTCAAGGGGTACACGGGCCGCAGTAGACAGGTCAGTGGAGGCCTAGTGGAAGGAGGGACCGCAGATGCGCCACTGTTTCACCCATACACAATTAGTAGGCCTAATGCAGCGTAGTTTCCAACAGCTACTAAACGAGAGCCGGAAGATCGAAGCTCAGGAAAGGCAACCTGGGGAACACCTTGGAGTGTAACAACAACCTCTCTCTACACCACGGAAGGGCTGATTCTTAGGAAGGAAGGCTGTTGTAAATAAGCATTGCGCGCCCGAGGGTGATTATATTCTTATTCGGTATCTACTCACCCTCGGACGCGCCATGCTTCTTGATTTGTAATTAATGTTTATTTGCAATGTGCTTTTGACTTACTCAATTATTTTTTTAATTATTGATTTTATTAAATTAATAGTTTAACATCTTATTGGAAATAATTTAAAGGAGACGCGACAGGACAACACTCGGTGGATGCCATATCTGTGTTAACAACTCCAAAAAACTTTCAGTTAACTTCTTGCAGGAGAAAGAAATTGTAGCTGTTGGACCTTTGTAGTACAGTTCCAGATATTTGTTGTGTGTTTGTTTTGATTGTTAAAATGTCTGCATTTGAGATCTCAACACGATCTTATTTTTTATAATCAAATTAATTTTTTAAATATTTTATTAGGTTGGTTCAAGGGGTACACGGGCCGCAGTAGACAGGTCAGTGGAGGCCTAGTGGAAGGAGTGACCGCAGACAGGCATCGAAGGCCTAAAATAATCACACATGGCTGTAGGCAATTTTAAATTGGTTCCAGGGGTACACGGGCAGCAGTGGTGTGGTCAGTGGAGGCCTAGTGGAAGGAGTGACCACAGACAGGCATCGAAGGCCTAAAATATTAACACATGGCTGTAGGCAATTTTAAATTGGTTCCAGGGGTACTTGGGCAGCAGTGCCCTGGTCAGTGTAGTAGTAGTTGAAAGAATGGACCGCAGACAGGCATCGAAGGCCTAAAATAAAAAAATTGGGCTGGCTGTAGGCAATTTTAAATTGGTTCCAGGGGTACACGGGCAGCAGTGGTGTGGTCAGTGGAGGCCTAGTGGAAGGAGTGACCGCAGACAGGCATCGAAGGCCTAAAATAATAACACATGGCTGTAGGCAATTTTAAATTGGTTCCAGGGTTACACGGGCAGCAGTGGTGTGGTCAGTGGAGGCCTAGTGGAAGGAGTGACCGCAGACAGGCATCGAAGGCCTAAAATAATCACACATGGCTGTAGGCAATTTTAAATTGGTTCCAGGGGTACACGGGCAGCAGTGGTGTGGTCAGTGGAGGCCTAGTGGAAGGAGTGACCACAGACAGGCATCGAAGGCCTAAAATATTAACACATGGCTGTAGGCAATTTTAAATTGGTTCCAGGGGTACTTGGGCAGCAGTGCCCTGGTCAGTGTAGTAGTAGTTGAAAGAATGGACCGCAGACAGGCATCGAAGGCCTAAAATAAAAAAATTGGGCTGGCTGTAGGCAATTTTAAATTGGTTCCAGGGGTACACGGGCAGCAGTGGTGTGGTCAGTGGAGGCCTAGTGGAAGGAGTGACCGCAGACAGGCATCGAAGGCCTAAAATAATCACACATGGCTGTAGGCAATTTTAAATTGGTTCCAGGGGTACACGGGCAGCAGTGGTGTGGTCAGTGGAGGCCTAGTGGAAGGAGTGACCACAGACAGGCATCGAAGGCCTAAAATATTAACACATGGCTGTAGGCAATTTTAAATTGGTTCCAGGGGTACTTGGGCAGCAGTGCCCTGGTCAGTGTAGTAGTAGTTGAAAGAATGGACCGCAGACAGGCATCGAAGGCCTAAAATAAAAAAATTGGGCTGGCTGTAGGCAATTTTAAATTGGTTCCAGGGTTACACGGGCAGCAGTGGTGTGGTCAGTGGAGGCCTAGTGGAAGGAGTGACCGCAGACAGGCATCGAAGGCCTAAAATAATCACACATGGCTGTAGGCAATTTTAAATTGGTTCCAGGGGTACACGGGCAGCAGTGGTGTGGTCAGTGGAGGCCTAGTGGAAGGAGTGACCACAGACAGGCATCGAAGGCCTAAAATATTAACACATGGCTGTAGGCAATTTTAAATTGGTTCCAGGGGTACACGGGCAGCAGTGGTCTGGTCAGTGGAAGTCTAGTGGAAGGAGTGACCGCAGACAGGCTTCGAAGGCCTAACATAACAAAAATGTCAAAACAATGGTATTGTCAGTGCCAGGCATTGAAGGATGTCAGCGCCTAGACTACACATTGGTGAAGCTGTGAGAGATAATTTTGCTAGTGGTAGAGCACTGTTTGAGCTGGGGGGGGGGGGAACTGGCTTGTGGCCGGCGGTACAGGCACAGGGCCCCTCATATTACAACGGTGAGTCTGACGTTGGGTGCGCACCACCACCGCCAGAGACACTTTATTGTACTATGAGGGACCCAGTGGCAGTGCCGTCGACCAAAAGCGGCCACACCCACCTCTTCAGACAAACAGCACTCTCAAGGGTCCAAGCGCAAAGTGGCGATAGCACGACCCCGTGTGGGGAGTTTGGCCATTTCGTGAGGTGGAAACATGTCGTATGCTGGACAATCAGGTGAAGAAAATTACGAGATTGGAAAAGTCATTCAGAATAGTCCACAGGCAAGACCTTTTCATAGGAAAGCTAGGTGTCAGCCGGGCAGGGTGGGGCAAAAGATTTTGAAATCCAGTTGTGGTTCATTTTAATGAAGGTTAGATCATCTACATTTTGGGTAGCCAGACGAGTCCTTTTTTCTGTTAGTATTGAACCTGCAGCACTGAATACTCTTTCTGATAGGACACTAGCTGCCGGGCAAGCAAGCTCCTGCAATGCATATTCTGCCAATTCTGGCCAGGTGTCTAATTTGGATGCCCAGTAATCAAATGGGAATGACGGTTGAGGGAGAACGTCGATAAGGGATGAAAAATAGTTTGTAACCATACTGGACAAATGTTGTCTCCTGTCACTTTGAATTGATGCTGCAGTACCTGTCCTGTCTGCGGTCATAGAAAAATCACTCCACAACCTGGTCAGAAAACCCCTCTGGCCAACGCCACTTCTGATTTCTGCCCCTCTAACACCTCTGGTCTGCTGGCCCCTGGAGCTCGTGTGAGAACGATCACGGGCGCTGTGTGCAGGGAATGCCAGAAGCAAACGGTCAACAAGAGTTGATTGTTTTGTTGCTAATATTAGTTCCAAGTTCTCATGTGGCATAATATTTTGCAATTTGCCTTTATAGCGAGGATCAAGGAGGCAGGCCAACCAGTAATCGTCATCGTTCATCATTTTTGTAATGCGTGTGTCCCTTTTGAGGATACGCAAGGCATAATCCGCCATGTGGGCCAAAGTTCCCATTGTCAAATCTGCGGTTGTGCTTGGTTGAGGGGCAGTTGCAGGCAAATCTACGTCACTTGTGTCCCTCAAAAAACCAGAACCCGGCCTTGCCACGCCACCAATTTCCCGTGCCCCCGGGAAAGCTTCCTCATTAAAAATATACTCATCCCCATCATCCTCCTCATCCTCCACCTCCTCTTCGCCCGGTACCTCGTCATGTACACTGCCCTGACCAGACAATCGCTGACTGTCATCAAGGCTTTCCTCTTCCTCTGGTGCAGACGCCTGATCCTTTATGTGCGTCAAACTTTGCATCAGCAGACGCATTAGGGGGATGCTCATGCTTATTATGGCGTTGTCTGCACTAACCAGCCGTGTGCATTCCTCAAAACACTGAAGGACTTGACACATGTCTTGAATCTTCGACCACTGCACACCTGACAACTCCATGTCTGCCATCCTACTGCCTGCCCGTGTATGTGTATCCTCCCACAAAAACATAACAGCCCGCCTCTGTTCGCACAGTCTCTGAAGCATGTGCAGTGTTGAGTTCCACCTTGTTGCAACGTCTATGATTAGGCGATGCTGGGGAAGGTTCAAAGAACGCTGATAGGTCTGCATACGGCTGGAGTGTACAGGCGAACGGCGGATATGTGCGCAAAGTCCACGCACTTTGAGGAGCAGGTCGGATAACCCCGGATAACTTTTCAGGAAGCACTGCACCACCAGGTTTAAGGTGTGAGCCAGGCAAGGAATGTGTTTCAGTTGGGAAAGGGAGATGGCAGCCATGAAATTCCTTCCGTTATCACTCACTACCTTGCCTGCCTCAAGATCTACAGTGCCCAGCCACGACTGCGTTTCTTGCTGCAAGAACTCGGACAGAACTTCCGCGGTGTGTCTATTGTCGCCCAAACACTTCATAGCCAATACAGCCTGCTGACGTATGCCAGTAGCTGCCCCATAATGGGAGACCTGGTGTGCAACAGTGGCAGGTGCGGATGGAGTGTTTGTGCGACTGCGGTCTGTGGACGAGCTCTTGCTTCTGCAGGAGGACGAGGAGGAGGAGGAGGAGGAGGGGGTGCGAACGGCTACAGACAACTGTTTACTAGACCGTGGGCTAGGCAGAACTGTCCCAAACTTGCTGTCCCCTGTGGACCCTGAATCCACCACATTTACCCAGTGTGCCGTGATGGACACGTAACGTCCCTGGCCATGCCTACTGGTCCATGCATCTGTTGTCAGGTGCACCTTTGTGCTCACAGATTGCCTGAGTGCATGGACGATGCGCTCTTTAACATGCTGGTGGAGGGCTGGGATGGCTTTTCTGGAAAAAAAGTGTCGACTGGGTAGCTCGTAGCGTGGTACAGCGTAGTCCATCAGGTCTTTGAAAGCTTCGCTTTCAACTAACCGGTAGGGCATCATCTCTAACGAGATTAGTCTAGCTATGTGGGCGTTCAAACCCTGTGTACGCGGATGCGAGGCTAAGTACTTCCTTTTTCTAACCATAGTCTCATGTAGGGTGAGCTGGACTGGAGAGATGGAGATCGTGGAACTAGCGGGGGTGCCGGTGGACATGGCAGACTGAGAGACGGTGGGAGATGGTATTGTTGCCGCCGGTGCCCTAGATGCAGTGTTTCCTACTACGAAACTGGTGATTCCCTGACCCTGACTGCTTTGGCCTGGCAAAGATACCTGCACAGATACAGCAGGTGGTGCGCTAAATGGTGGTCCTACACTGCCGGAAGGGATGTTGCGTTGATGACTAGCTTCATTGGCCGAGGGTGCAACAACCTTAAGGGACGTTTGGTAGTTAGTCCAAGCTTTCAAATGCATGGTGGTTAAATGTCTATGCATGCAACTAGTATTGAGACTTTTCAGATTCTGACCTCTGCTTAAGGAAGTAGAACATTTTTGACAGATGACTTTGCGCTGATCAATTGGATGTTGTTTAAAAAAATGCCAGACTGCACTCTTTCTAGCATCGGATACCTTTTCAGGCATTGCAGACTGAGCTTTAACCGGATGGCCACGCTGTCCTCCACCAGGTTTTGGCTTTGCCACGCGTTTTGGGCAAGATACGGGCCCGGCAGATGGAACCTGTGGCGATGTTGATGCCTGCTGCGGCCCCTCCTCCTCCTCTGCTTCAGAACTGCTGCCGCCTGCACCCTGTTCCCCCAATGGCTGCCAATCGGGGTCAAGAACTGGGTCATCTAATAACTCTTCTTGTACCTCCTGCGCAACTTCGTCTGTGTCACCGTGTCGTTCGGTGGTATAGCGTTCGTGATGGGGCAACATAGTCTCATCAGGGTCTGATTCTTGATCAGCACCCTGCGAGGGCAATGTTGTGGTCTGAGTCAAAGGACCAGCATAGTAGTCTGGCTGTGGCTGTGCGTCAGTGCACTCCATGTCAGATTCAATTTGTAATGGGCATGGACTGTTAACTGCTTCACTTTCTAAGCCAGGGACGGTATGTGTAAAGAGCTCCATGGAGTAACCCGTTGTGTCGCCTGCTGCATTCTTCTCTGTTGTTGTTTTTGCTGAAGAGGACAAGGAAGTGACTTGTCCCTGACCGTGAACATCCACTAACGACGCGCTGCTTTTACTTTTACCAGTTTCACGAGAGGAGGCAAAAGAGCTAGAGGCTGAGTCAGCAAGATAAGCCAAAACTTGCTCTTGCTGCTCCGGCTTTAAAAGCGGTTTTCCTAATCCCAGAAAAGGGAGCGTTCGAGGCCTTGTGTAGCCGGACGACGAACCTGGCTCCACAGCTCCAGACTTAGGTGCAATATTTTTTTCCCCACGACCACCTGATGCTCCACCACTACCACTACCCTCATTACCAGCTGACAATGAACGCCCCCGGCCACGACCTCTTCCACTAGACTTCCTCATTGTTTTAAAAACGTAACCAAACTAACGTTATTTGTTGCAGTCACACAACTTACACGGTGAGCTATAACTTCAGTATGATTTAGCTACCCCTTTACAGGTTGGTGAGACCACCGCGAAAATCAGGCACAATGTTACACACTCTTTTTTTGGTGGCTGCAAATTAGAGAGATGCCCCACACGCAGGACTGTCACTGAAGCACAAATGTTAATATTAATGTCACACTATTATTTGTTTTTTATTTTTATTTTTTTCAGGAACACTTTAGAAACCCCCCCAAAAAAAAAAAAATTGATTTTTGCAGGGAGAATTTAGAAAACAAATGTAACAAACTATATGCTTTCTATGGGCCACTGAGTGAGAGATGACGCACACAGGAATCAGGAGTGGCACACAAGCCCAGAGGCCAATATTTTTCTACCAATGATTGATGGAGTTATTTTCTCTGGTAGATTTTGGAACCCAAATCAAGGAAAAAAAATATAGGCTTTCTATGGACCACAATTGGAGAGAGAGAGAGAGAGAGAGAGAGAGAGATGGCACACCCAGGAGTCAAGACTGGCACACAAGCAGAAAGGCCAATATTAATCTCCCACTGTTTTTTTTTTTTTTTTTTTTTTTTCAGGGAGACTTTAGAAAAAAAAAAAATAAAAAAAATATGATTTTATCAGGAAGAATTTAGAAACCAAATAAAATAAAATGATTTTTTCAGGGAGAATTTAGAAAACAAATAAAACCAAAAATAGGCGTTCTATGGCCCACTGACTGAGAGATGACGCACACAGGAATCAGGAGTGGCACACAAGCCCAGAGGCCAATATTTTTCTACCAATGATTGATGGAGTTATTTTCTCTGGTAGATTTTGGAACCCAAATCAAGGAAAAAAAATATAGGCTTTCTATGGACCACAATTGGAGAGAGAGAGAGAGAGAGAGAGAGAGAGAGAGAGAGATGGCACACCCAGGAGTCAAGACTGGCACACAAGCAGAAAGGCCAATATTAATCTCCCACTGTTTTTTTTTTTTTTTTTTTTTTTTCAGGGAGACTTTAGAAAAAAAAATAATAAAAAAAATATGATTTTATCAGGAAGAATTTAGAAACCAAATAAAATAAAATGATTTTTTCAGGGAGAATTTAGAAAACAAATAAAACCAAAAATAGGCGTTCTATGGCCCACTGACTAAGAGAGAGAGAGAGAGATGGAACGCTTAGTACTGGCACACAAGCCCAAAGGGCAATATTAATCTCCCTTTTTTTTTCCAGGGAGAATTTCTAAAACCCCCCCCAAAAAAAAAATAGGCTTTCTATGGCCCACTATTTGTGAGAGAGATGGGACGCTCAGGACTGGCACAGATGGCACACTCAGGACTGGCACAGAAGCCCAGAGGCCAATATTAATCTCCCTTTTTTTCTGGGAGAATTTATAAAACCAAAAAAATATTTAAATAGGCTTTCTATGGCCCACTATTTGTGAGAGAGATGGCACGCTCAGGACTGGCACAGATGGCACGCTCACAACTGGCACACAAGCCCAGAGGCCAATATTAATCTCCCTTTTTTTTTCAGGGAAAATTTATAAAACCAAAAAAAAAATTAAATAGGCTTTCTATGGCCCACTATTTGTGAGAGAGATGGCACGCTCAGGACTGGCACAGATGGCACGCTCACAACTGGCACACAAGCCCAGAGGCCAATATTAATCTCCCTTTTTTCAGGGAAAATTTATAAAACCAAAAAAAAAATTAAATAGGCTTTCTATGGCCCACTATTTGTGAGAGAGATGGGACGCTCAGGACTGGCACAGATGGCACGCTCAGGACTGGCACAGAAGCCCAGAGGCCAATATTAATCTCCCTTTTTTTCTGGGAGAATTTATAAAACCAAAAAAATATTTAAATAGGCTTTCTATGGCCCACTATTTGTGAGAGAGATGGCACGCTCAGGACTGGCACAGATGGCACGCTCACAACTGGCACACAAGCCCAGAGGCCAATATTAATCTCCCTTTTTTCAGGGAAAATTTATAAAACCAAAAAAAAAATTAAATAGGCTTTCTATGGCCCACTATTTGTGAGAGAGATGGCACGCTCAGGACTGGCACAGATGGCACGCTCACAACTGGCACACAAGCCCAGAGGCCAATATTAATCTCCCTTTTTTCAGGGAAAATTTATAAAACCAAAAAAAAAATTAAATAGGCTTTCTATGGCCCACTATTTGTGAGAGAGATGGGACGCTCAGGACTGGCACAGATGGCACGCTCAGGACTGGCACAGAAGCCCAGAGGCCAATATTAATCTCCCTTTTTTTCTGGGAGAATTTATAAAACCAAAAAAATATTTAAATAGGCTTTCTATGGCCCACTATTTGTGAGAGAGATGGCACGCTCAGGACTGGCACAGATGGCACGCTCACAACTGGCACACAAGCCCAGAGGCCAATATTAATCTCCCTTTTTTCAGGGAAAATTTATAAAACCAAAAAAAAAATTAAATAGGCTTTCTATGGCCCACTATTTGTGAGAGAGATGGCACGCTCAGGACTGGCACAGATGGCACGCTCACAACTGGCACACAAGCCCAGAGGCCAATATTAATCTCCCTTTTTTCAGGGAAAATTTATAAAACCAAAAAAAAAATTAAATAGGCTTTCTATGGCCCACTATTTGTGAGAGAGATGGGACGCTCAGGACTGGCACAGATGGCACGCTCAGGACTGGCACAGAAGCCCAGAGGCCAATATTAATCTCCCTTTTTTCAGGGAAAATTTATAAAACCAAAAAAAAAATTAAATAGGCTTTCTATGGCCCACTATTTGTGAGAGAGATGGGACGCTCAGGACTGGCACAGATGGCACGCTCAGGACTGGCACAGAAGCCCAGAGGCCAATATTAATCTCCCTTTTTTTCTGGGAGAATTTATAAAACCAAAAAAATATTTAAATAGGCTTTCTATGGCCCACTATTTGTGAGAGAGATGGCACGCTCAGGACTGGCACAGATGGCACGCTCACAACTGGCACACAAGCCCAGAGGCCAATATTAATCTCCCTTTTTTCAGGGAAAATTTATAAAACCAAAAAAAAAATTAAATAGGCTTTCTATGGCCCACTATTTGTGAGAGAGATGGCACGCTCAGGACTGGCACAGATGGCACGCTCACAACTGGCACACAAGCCCAGAGGCCAATATTAATCTCCCTTTTTTCAGGGAAAATTTATAAAACCAAAAAAAAAATTAAATAGGCTTTCTATGGCCCACTATTTGTGAGAGAGATGGGACGCTCAGGACTGGCACAGATGGCACGCTCAGGACTGGCACAGAAGCCCAGAGGCCAATATTAATCTCCCTTTTTTTCTGGGAGAATTTATAAAACCAAAAAAATATTTAAATAGGCTTTCTATGGCCCACTATTTGTGAGAGAGATGGCACGCTCAGGACTGGCACAGATGGCACGCTCACAACTGGCACACAAGCCCAGAGGCCAATATTAATCTCCCTTTTTTCAGGGAAAATTTATAAAACCAAAAAAAAAATTAAATAGGCTTTCTATGGCCCACTATTTGTGAGAGAGATGGCACGCTCAGGACTGGCACAGATGGCACGCTCACAACTGGCACACAAGCCCAGAGGCCAATATTAATCTCCCTTTTTTCAGGGAAAATTTATAAAACCAAAAAAAAAATTAAATAGGCTTTCTATGGCCCACTATTTGTGAGAGAGATGGGACGCTCAGGACTGGCACAGATGGCACGCTCAGGACTGGCACAGAAGCCCAGAGGCCAATATTAATCTCCCTTTTTTTTAGGGAGAATTTATAAAACCCAAAAAAAAATAAAATAGGCTTTCTATGGCCCACTATTTGTGAGAGAGATGGCACACTCAGGACTGGCACACAAGCCCAAAGGCCAATATTAATCTCCCACTGTATTTTTATCAGGGAGAATTTATACACCCCACAAAAAAAAATACAGAAAAATGAAAAGGCTTTCTATGGCCCACTATGTGAGAGAGATGGCACACACAGGGATGGCACTCTAGCAGAAATGCCAAATTGCCAATCTTAATCTCCCACCAAAAAAAAAAAAAAAAAAAAAAACAGGGAATGTCCTACAATTACTATCTCCCTGCCTGCAGTAATCTCAGCCAGGTATGGCAGGCAGCTACTATCTCCCTGCCTGCAGTAATCTCAGCCAGGTATGGCAGGCAGCAATAAGGAGTGGACTGATGCACAAATGAAATAAAAAGTGTGGACAAACAAAAAAGATAGCTGTGCAGAAAGGAAGGAACAAGAGGATTTGTGCTTTGAAAAAAGCAGTTGGTTTGCACAGCGGCGTACACACAGCAATGCAGCTATCAGGGAGCCTTCTAGGGCAGCCCAATGAGCTACAGCGCTGAGGGGAAAAAAAAAAAAAAAAAACTTCCACTGTCCCTGCACACCGAGGGTGGTGTTGGACAGTGCAAATCGCTGCAGCACAAGCGGTTTTGTGGTTAATGGACCCTGCCTAACGCTATCCCTGCTTCTGACAAAGCGGCAGCAACCTCTCCCTAAGCTCAGATCAGCAGCAGTAAGATGGCGGTCGGCGGGAACGCCTCTTTATAGCCCCTGTGACGTTGCAGACAGCAAGCCAATCACTGCAATGCCCTTCTCTAAGATGGTGGGGACCAGGACCTATGTCATCACGCTGCCCACACTCTGCGTTTACCTTCATTGGCTGAGAAATGGCGCTTTTCGCGTCATTGAAACGCGACTTTGGCGCGAAAGTCGCGTACCGCATGGCCGACCCCGCACAGGGGTCGGATCGGGTTTCATGAAACCCCGACTTAGCCAAAAGTCGGCGACTTTTGAAAATGTTCGACCCGTTTCGCTCAACCCTACTGGTCAGCAAACCTGGCAAACCCAAGGATCATTGCAACTATGACACGAAACCGCTTCCAAGACATCATGCAACACCGACGCTTTGATGACATGTTCAAATGCAGTGAGCGAGTGGAGACCGATAAGTTTGCTGCAATCTGTGGAGATCGTTTGTCACCAACTGCATTGCATCCTGCAACCCTGGTCGACACATCACTATTGATGAACAGCTTTTCCCGTCAAAGACTCGCTGCTGTTTTCTGCAATACATTGCAACAAAACCAGACATGTTTGGCATCAAGTTTTGGGTGGCTTGCGACTTGAAATCGAAGTACATCTGTAATGTCCTCCCATATCTTGGCAAGGACCCCAGTCGTCCCAGCGGGGAGAGACTGTCCGAAACTGTAGTGATGAGGCTGATGGAACCATTCATGGACAAGGGCAGAACTGTAACCACAGAAAATTTCTTTACATCATTGTCACTTACACAATGACTGCTTAGTCAGAAAACCACTAACCTTTGCACAGTCAACAAGAGTCGCCAGGAAATTCCTCAATCCACTAGACAGATGGACCGCACTGAATTCACCACTAAGGTGTTTTCAACCACTGGTGCCACACTGACAGTGTATGCACCCAAACGAAAGAAGGCCGTCTACATTCTCAGCAGCATGCCCAGCGTGGTTGAGACTGAGGATACCAATAAAAGGAAGCCAAACACGGTCACACAATACAACCACACAAAGTGCGGTGTGGATGTAATGGACCAAAGGGTGCGGGAGTACAGCGTGCATGCAGGAACACGGAGATGGCCAGTTGCCGTGTTCTACTACATGATTGACATGGCAGCACTGAATGCTCATGTTCTTTATTAGTCATGCACTGGGGTGCAGGAGAGACGGTTGGACTTCCTGGTTGAACTTGCAAAAGAGTTAGGTGGCACTCATGTGACTGAAAAGAAGGCACGCAAGGAGAAACTCCTTCGGCAACAACCTTCCACACCCTGCCCTGGCAAAAGGGCGAAGTGTCAGGTCAACCATCGATGCACGAACAATTGTGCAACTGTGAGATGTGTTGACTGCTACAAATGTACCAGGGACATACCCAGGCAGTGCAAGGTATGTTCCGACAGTGCAGACAGACTGCTGGTTGAGTTCTGAAATGCTAGTCACACAAAAAGGACATGCCACTCACACACACACGCACACACACGCAGCCCCCCACTGCAGCCTATTGTAAATATGTGTGGAATTGTTTTATTCCTTGTATTTTTTTATTTTCACGCAATTTTTTTTTGCTAGTGTGCTTGACGCCTTAGGCCGGCGTCACACACAACGTCTAAAAAATCGGTCCGTTTTATACGGACGTGAATCGCACAAATGTTTCCTAAACAGTGATCCGTCTGTAATCCGAGGATGCGATTTCATCGCATGTGAGCGTCCGTTTGCAATCCGTTTGACATCCGTCTGGCGATATTTTGTCGGCGGCTGGCAAAATGGACAAATAACGGTTTTTAGGCCTGTAAGAAATTAAAATCAACAGCCAGACACCTATTTATTGTGAGTCTACCAACTTTGCAGAACATTTGTTGCTTGGTTTGTGTTATTTGTGCTTTGTGACAAACATGACAGATAGACTGGCATTTAACCACCACTGAGCGTGTGCTTTTCAATTGTGTTTTCTCCCGATGTTTTTGAGAGGCATACCCTGTGATTGTGGATCCGAGAAGGCGGAGGAAGAATGTTGGTCCATCCACTTTTGAGGCAAAGGATAACTAAAAGGCCATTTCCCCCGTCTAGAATCATGTCTGCGTATCCATCCTGACAATTATTTGCAATATTGTTGGATGAGCCTTGTTATGTTTGATATTTTTGGTGAGATTGGGCACCCTGAGATCACGTTTCAGGACACCAGAATGCCCAAACCTATTTCTGGAGAGGAGCGGCTTATCCTTACGTTATTGTATGTCTAAACAATGATATGTTGATGTTCCTAGAATCAGCATAGTTACTTCCCTGCCCTAGGACCCTCCCTGCCCATCGTCCCCTTGATGACTAAAAGTACGTGATGATTTAACTACTTATTTAGTGTCACCTCAGGGTGCTACTCCCTGACAAGAGGATGGATTATCTATGTAGTGTTGTTAGATTTTCCTAGTATAAACTCTATTCATTTTACGATTTTGTGTTTGTTCTTTTGCTACCAGGGATTCAAGCTTGAGGAGGCTAATTTGCATATTCCAGGTGCCTTCTGGGAAAGACGAAGAGTCTCCCTAAGCTAGAAGATCGCTGGGTACAGCCGGGACCAGCTGCGTGGAAAGCATCACCAAACCAGGGATTCAAGCTTGAGGAGGCTAATTTGCATATTCCAGGTGCCTTCTGGGAAAAGCGAAGAGTCTCCCTAAGCTAGAAGATCGTTGGGTACAGCCGGGACCAGCTGCTTGGAAAGCATCACCAAACCAGGGATTCAAGCTTGAGGAGGCTAATTTGCATATTCCAGGTGCCTTCTGGGAAAGGCGAAGAGTCTCCCTAAGCTAGAAGATCGTTGGGTACAGCCGGGACCAGCTGCTTGGAAAGCATCACCAAACCAGGGATTCAAGCTTGAGGAGGCTAATTTGCATATTCCAGGTGCCTTCTGGGAAAAGCGAAGAGTCTCCCTAAGCTAGAAGATCGTTGGGTACAGCCGGGACCAGCTGCTTGGAAAGCATCACCAAACCGCACGCCGAATTTTTGCCTGTAGGACATTATTGTAAGAGAGCTTGGCTGAGTAGATTACACAAGAAGGAAAACACATAGCAAGTCAGCAGGATCTAGGAGCAACATGGCAGATGTGACAACCTACATGGTGAAAGGAGGAACACATGGGCTACTTGCACAGTGAACAAGTCTGTATGATCATGTTCACACACCACCAAGAAACCTGAAGACACAAAAGAGAATAGTAAAACCAAAAACACTCAGTTTGAAAAAATGTTGCAGTAATCCGCAAGTGCTAGTAAAAGATGTAAAAAACAGGGTATTTGGTTGATACGTTTTTTGCAAAAAATGTATACTAAGCTGCTCTACCAATCTTCACGGTATACCCTTATCAGAGCAGTCCTAACTAATGTATGCAATCCCTATCTGATGTATTTAAAAACCTGATCATCTGTATATAACCTGTGTGAACAGGGTTCAGAGAGGAAAAATCCATGTGTGCATACAGGGTAGAACAGCTTTTGTGCAGATAGCCCAAGAGGAGTGGTGGAACTCCCCAGTCTTGTAGACACAAGAGAACAATTATGGAAACAGGAACACATGGGCTACTTGCACAGTGAACAAGTCTGTATGATCATGTTCACACACCACCAAGAAACCTGAAGACACAAAAGAGAATAGTAAAACCAAAAACACTCAGTTTGAAAAAATGTTGCAGTAATCCGCAAGTGCTAGTAAAAGATGTAAAAAACAGGGTATTTGGTTGATACGTTTTTTGCAAAAAATGTATACTAAGCTGCTCTACCAATCTTCACGGTATACCCTTATCAGAGCAGTCCTAACTAATGTATGCAATCCCTATCTGATGTATTTAAAAACCTGATCATCTGTATATAACCTGTGTGAACAGGGTTCAGAGAGGAAAAATCCATGTGTGCATACAGGGTAGAACAGCTTTTGTGCAGATAGCCCAAGAGGAGTGGTGGAACTCCCCAGTCTTGTAGACACAAGAGAACAATTATGGAAACATTTTTTCAAACTGAGTGTTTTTGGTTTTACTATTCTCTTTTGTGTCTTCAGGTTTCTTGGTGGTGTGTGAACATGATCATACAGACTTGTTCACTGTGCAAGTAGCCCATGTGTTCCTGTTTCCATAATTGTTCTCTTGTGTCTACAAGACTGGGGAGTTCCACCACTCCTCTTGGGCTATCTGCACAAAAGCTGTTCTACCCTGTATGCACACATGGATTTTTCCTCTCTGAACCCTGTTCACACAGGTTATATACAGATGATCAGGTTTTTAAATACATCAGATAGGGATTGCATACATTAGTTAGGACTGCTCTGATAAGGGTATACCGTGAAGATTGGTAGAGCAGCTTAGTATACATTTTTTGCAAAAAACGTATCAACCAAATACCCTGTTTTTTACATCTTTTACTAGCACTTGCGGATTACTGCAACATTTTTTCAAACTGAGTGTTTTTGGTTTTACTATTCTCTTTTGTGTCTTCAGGTTTCTTGGTGGTGTGTGAACATGATCATACAGACTTGTTCACTGTGCAAGTAGCCCATGTGTTCCTGTTTCCATAATTGTTCTCTTGTGTCTACAAGACTGGGGAGTTCCACCACTCCTCTTGGGCTATCTGCACAAAAGCTGTTCTACCCTGTATGCACACATGGATTTTTCCTCTCTGAACCCTGTTCACACAGGTTATATACAGATGATCAGGTTTTTAAATACATCAGATAGGGATTGCATACATTAGTTAGGACTGCTCTGATAAGGGTATACCGTGAAGATTGGTAGAGCAGCTTAGTATACATTTTTTGCAAAAAACGTATCAACCAAATACCCTGTTTTTTACATCTTTTACTAGCACTTGCGGATTACTGCAACATTTTTTCAAACTGAGTGTTTTTGGTTTTACTATTCTCTTTTGTGTCTTCAACCTACATGGTGAGCTGCAGCATGTGCTACATGTTCACAGATCGACCAGAAGAAGAATCAAATTTCACCTGTCAGAAGTGTAGACTAGTGGCCCTTTTAGAAGAAAAGGTGCGGGGTCTGGAAGAAAGAATAGCAACTTTGAAACTCATCAAAGAGAATGAAGACTTTCTAGACAGAACAGAAGCATCTCTACTGGTCACAGAAGGTGAAAAAAGTGTCAGAGAACCTCCAAAAGCAGATGAGTGGAAGCATGTGACCAAAAGAAGCAAGAAGACCATGGAGAAATCACCAACCACACAACTGAAGAACCGATATCAAATCTTTGTAGAGGATGAAGATGGCACACCTAAGGATGAAGCAATACCAGCAAGCAAAAAAGAAAAGGGCACACAGCAACAAGTGACAGCAAAAAGTACAGCCAAGAAGCAACAAAGAGTGGTGGTGGGAGACTCACTACTGAGAGGCACCGAAGCAGCCATCTGCAGACCGGACATAACTGCAAGAGAAGTATGCTGCCTTCCAGGTGCGATGATCAAGGATGTGACCGATAGGATACCAAAGCTCTTCAGCTCCAAGGACGTCCACCCATTTCTTCTGATACATGTTGGCACCAATGACACGGCAAGGAAGGACCTACCGACAATCTGCAAAGACTTTGAAGAGTTGGGGAAGAAAGTAAAGGAACTGGATGCACAGGTAGTTTTTTCTTCTATCCTTCCAGTAGACGGGCATGGCACCAGGAGATGGAACAGGATCCTTGATGCAAACAACTGGCTAAGACGATGGTGCAGACAACAAGGATTCGGATTCCTGGACCACGGTGTGAATTACTTGTACGATGGACTCCTCGCCAGAGACGGACTACACCTCAACAAACCTGGGAAACACACGTTCGCCAGAAGACTCGCTACACTCATCAGGAGGGCGTTAAACTAGAAGAAGAGGGGACGGGAAGAAAAACATTAGACTTGAACAAAGAAGATCCAGGAAAACATACTCAGAAGGGAGGTAAGAACATTTCTAAAACAATCCACAGCGAGGAGATTGGAACAAAACAAGATCCTCTAAACTGCATGCTCGCAAACGCCAGAAGACTGACAAACAAGATGGAAGAACTAGAAGCAGAAATATCTACAGGTAACTTTGACATAGTGGGAATAACCGAGACATGGTTAGATGAAAGCTATGACTGGGCAGTTAACTTACAGGGTTACAGTCTGTTTAGAAAGGATCGTAAAAATCGGAGAGGAGGAGGGGTTTGTCTCTATGTAAAGTCTTGTCTAAAGTCCACTTTAAGGGAGGATATTAGCGAAGGAAATGAGGATGTCGAGTCCATATGGGTCGAAATTCATGGAGGGAAAAATGGTAACAAAATTCTCATTGGGGTCTGTTACAAACCCCCAAATATAACAGAAACCATGGAAAGTCTACTTCTAAAACAGATAGATGAAGTTGCAACCCATAATGAGGTCCTGGTTATGGGGGACTTTAACTACCCGGATATTAACTGGGAAACAGAAACCTGTGAAACCCATAAAGGCAACAGGTTTCTGCTAATAACCAAGAAAAATTATCTTTCACAATTGGTGCAGAATCCAACCAGAGGAGCAGCACTTTTAGACCTAATACTATCTAATAGACCTGACAGAATAACAAATCTGCAGGTGGTCGGGCATCTAGGAAATAGCGACCACAATATTGTACAGTTTCACCTGTCTTTCACTAGGGGGACTTGTCAGGGAGTCACAAAAACACTGAACTTTAGGAAGGCAAAGTTTGACCAGCTTAGAGATGCCCTTAATCTGGTAGACTGGGACAATATCCTCAGAAATAAGAATACAGATAATAAATGGGAAATGTTTAAGAACATCCTAAATAGGCAGTGTAAGCGGTTTATACCTTGTGGGAATAAAAGGACTAGAAATAGGAAAAACCCAATGTGGCTAAACAAAGAAGTAAGACAGGCAATTAACAGTAAAAAGAAAGCATTTGCACTACTAAAGCAGGATGGCACCATTGAAGCTCTAAAAAACTATAGGGAGAAAAATACTTTATCTAAAAAACTAATTAAAGCTGCCAAAAAGGAAACAGAGAAGCACATTGCTAAGGAGAGTAAAACTAATCCCAAACTGTTCTTCAACTATATCAATAGTAAAAGAATAAAAACTGAAAATGTAGGCCCCTTAAAAAATAGTGAGGAAAGAATGGTTGTAGATGACGAGGAAAAAGCTAACATATTAAACACTTTCTTCTCCACGGTATTCACGGTGGAAAATGAAATGCCAGGTGAAATCCCAAGAAACAATGAAAACCCTTTATTAAGGGTCACCAATCTAACCCAAGAAGAGGTGCGAAACCGGCTAAATAAGATTAAAATAGATAAATCTCCGGGCCCGGATGGCATACACCCACGAGTACTAAGAGAATTAAGTAATGTAATAGATAAACCATTATTTCTTATTTTTAGGGACTCTATAGCGACAGGGTCTGTTCCGCAGGATTGGCGCATAGCAAATGTGGTGCCAATATTCAAAAAGGGCTCTAAAAGTGAACCTGGAAATTATAGGCCAGTAAGTCTAACCTCTATTGTTGGTAAAATATTTGAAGGGTTTCTGAGGGATGTTATTCTGGATTATCTCAATGAGAATAACTGTTTAACTCCATATCAGCATGGGTTTATGAGAAATCGCTCCTGTCAAACCAATCTAATCAGTTTTTATGAAGAGGTAAGCTATAGGCTGGACCACGGTGAGTCATTGGACGTGGTATATCTCGATTTTTCCAAAGCGTTTGATACCGTGCCGCACAAGAGGTTGGTACACAAAATGAGAATGCTTGGTCTGGGGGAAAATGTGTGTAAATGGGTTAGTAACTGGCTTAGTAATAGAAAGCAGAGGGTGGTTATTTATGGTATAGTCTCTAACTGGGTCGCTGTGACCAGTGGGGTACCGCAGGGGTCAGTATTGGGACCTGTTCTCTTCAACATATTCATTAATGATCTGGTAGAAGGTTTACACAGTAAAATATCGATATTTGCAGATGATACAAAACTATGTAAAGCAGTTAATACAAGAGAAGATAGTATTCTGCTACAGATGGATCTGGATAAGTTGGAAACTTGGGCTGAAAGGTGGCAGATGAGGTTTAACAATGATAAATGTAAGGTTATACACATGGGAAGAAGGAATCAATATCACCATTACACACTGAATGGGAAACCACTGGGTAAATCTGACAGGGAGAAGGACTTGGGGATCCTAGTTAATGATAAACTTACCTGGAGCAGCCAGTGCCAGGCAGCAGCTGCCAAGGCAAACAGGATCATGGGGTGCATTAAAAGAGGTCTGGATACACATGATGAGAGCATTATACTGCCTCTGTACAAATCCCTAGTTAGACCGCACATGGAGTACTGTGTCCAGTTTTGGGCACCGGTGCTCAGGAAGGATATAATGGAACTAGAGACTACAAAGGAGGGCAACAAAATTAATAAAGGGGATGGGAGAACTACAATACCCAGATAGATTAGCGAAATTAGGATTATTTAGTCTAGAAAAAAGACGACTGAGGGGCGATCTAATAACCATGTATAAGTATATAAGGGGACAATACAAATATCTCGCTGAGGATCTGTTTATACCAAGGAAGGTGACGGGCACAAGGGGGCATTCTTTGCGTCTGGAGGAGAGAAGGCTTTTCCACCAACATAGAAGAGGATTCTTTACTGTTAGGGCAGTGAGAATCTGGAATTGCTTGCCTGAGGAGGTGGTGATGGCGAACTCAGTCGAGGGGTTCAAGAGAGGCCTGGATGTCTTCCTGGAGCAGAACAATATTGTATCATACAATTAGGTTCTGTAGAAGGACGTAGATCTGGGGATTTATTATGATGGAATATAGGCTGAACTGGTTGGACAAATGTCTTTTTTCGGCCTTACTAACTATGTTACTATGTTACTGTTTTCCTGTTAGATTTAGCTAACACATTACGTAACATGTCCTAACATTAACAAGGAGTCATTGTGATTAAACATGTAAGTTTTTATTTGTTGGTTTGTCTGAAAAATATAAAACCATATTTTAAGCATATGGTATAATGTTACACTCACATTTCAAGGTAATAATATAAAACCTAACAAAGAAATTTAGGACAAACAACTAGAAGGCACTCACTGTGTCACAAATTCAAAACTACAACTGATGGTAGGTCGGGGGTGGTGAAGGCGGTGGTCCAGATTGGGTTGTTTGCCTAGGTTGCTTGCCAACCTCAGTGTCAGCATGTGTTGTGGCAGACAGACCTGGATTCTGTTGTATCCTTCCAGGATCCAGTTGTGGGTTTGGGTATTGATAATTCGGAAAATGATGAGGGTTGTCCTGAGTGTAGGGCTGACCAATCTGACTGTATCCCCCAATATGGCCATGTCGCCCATACCCATGTTGTGGCCAGCCAACAACATTGGGTATGTTCAAGTGGCCATAATGGGCATGTGCACTATGGGCCATATATTGGCCCTGATGAGGCACATTTGTGAGTGGTGCTAGCTGTGGCGGAGGTGTAGGCATCCGTGCAGGAGTAGGAGGAGGAGCTTGCACTTGATGGCTTACATCTGACTGTATTGTATTAGCATTTGTAAGCTGCCACCTTTCTAAAAAGTCAAATACAGGCCTGGGATTATTGGGTGGGGTACTGGCATCTAGGACTATTTGTATAGCCCCTCTTGTACACAACCGGAACTCACGAGGAATAGCCCTGATATACTGTGCCAGACTGCATCCATATGCCTCCTCCCCATCATCACGAGTAACTGTTGACAAATAATCCAAAACACCTCTGTCCACCTGAGTCCTTGTGACAGAACCTGCTGCTTCTCTCCTTCGCCGGGCTCGCCGTGGGATGCCAGAAGCCTGGGGAGAGGCAGCCAGAGGTATGGTGGAGCTGCTACTGATGGCCTGTTCCTCGGGATGTGCTGCCTGGCTTTCAGATTCCGGTGGTGGTGGTGGTGGTGGTGGTGGTGCTGCTTGGGTGCTTCTTGAAAGTGATGAGGAAGGACCAGCCTGTTCATCATCATCACCCACTGGATCAATTTGCACCTCGGATTCGGTACCCGTCTCCCTCTCAGTAAGGTTTGACTCAGTGCTATATTTATAAATTAAAAAAACAAAAAAATTTAAGAATTCAATCACCAAACAAAAAAAAACCCTAATAAAACAATGCACTTACGGTCTCAGATCCATCACCGGAGCTAGGAAATTCAGCCGGTCAAAGTAGAGGTATTTCCTCTTGGTGGTTCCATCCGCACCACTCCGGCTCCACAGCTGTCTCTCCCTCCTATATGAATCCCTACAGCTGCGCCAACGCCTTGTCACATCATTCACTGAAATGGAACACAAAACACAAGTATTAGTAAAACAAATATGGTATGTTCAGACCATCTAAAAATTTACTTTGCACACAATATAAATAAATTAATTAATTGTTTAACCCCCCAAAAAAGGGGGAAAAGGACCTTCATCAGAACATACTTTAAAGGAAAATCACTACAATGATGAAGTTTTGAATCACGTATATACTGGCTAAGATAGGGGCAAAACATCAACAAGAAAAACAACATTTTTTGTGTGAAAAATCTGTTAATTAATGCAGTGCAAAGTAATGGGGACAACACACATTGAACAAAAAATTTTCTGGGGTAAAGATTCACACATAACAATGTGCCGTAATAGTTTTAAAAAGCTGTTTATCTGAAAAGGAGGACACTTTTGAAAAATTCCCCCCCCCAAAAAAAAACCAAAACATTTTATTGTGTTGACACATATACCCAAAAAAAACACACATTCATTAGTGTACTTACTAATTCTCTCCTGGTCCTCCCGAGATCTGTCTGCATAATCTGTGAACATTTGGCAATATATTCTTCTCCACGCTGCCTCCTTGCATGCCCGGTCGACATAGTGGGCATCTCTCTGGTCCCATAGTTCTGGTCTCTCTTGGACCAGAACTATGAGCATCTCGACATGCTTGTAGGAATCCGTGGAGGCGTTGTTCCTGTTTTTTTTTTAACTCTCCCAGTGTAATTTGCATGCCAAAGCTTCCTGGCAATGCCTGATGCAATTTCCTGTCACCTGGAGAAGTCTGGCGATTTAATCGCAAGTCACACTTGTGGTCCGTTTGTTATCCGATTTTTCCTCGCATCCATAGACTTGCATTGGCAAGTCCGATCCGATAATCGGTGACAATCGCAGCATGCTGCGATTGTCTCGGACCGAGGAAAACGGCCGACAAAAAGTCGGCTGCTGGGAGCTGCCCCATATGTTAACATTGGTCTGAGTGCAATGCAATTTTTTATCGCATTGCACTCGGCCGTTTTAAACGCCAGTGTGACCCGGCCTTAGACACAAATGCTTCTCGTCATTACTCACAGCTGTACCTTGCTCTAAAATTTCTAATTCTCTATTTAAAATATATAAAAAATGATTCATTGTTTCAGTGCTTTTTTGCTCAAATATAACTAAACTAAATACAATATGTATAGTCTTTATATTATCAAATGCAATAAACTGAATAGAACTAACTAGAAACTAAATGGCTAAACTCAATGGAAAACAACAACCTCCTGTGGTGCGACAGTAATGGCCTTAATTACAGAACAAAAGACGGTGATTAGAGGATGTTAGCTAAAATCCTTCAGGTCATTCCACCCATCTCTGGGTTCCAAAGGTAGAAATGTTAAATGACCCCTCTCTGGGACTTCTAGTGTTAATGCAAACTACCGTAATTGTGCATCCTAGTTATGGTGTGTGCACAGTAGATGTCCAGGGGCCGCCTGTGTTTTAAGGTACCGTCACACTTAGCGACGCTGCAGCGATACCGACAACGATCCGGATCGCTGCAGCGTCGCTGTTTGGTCGCTGGAGAGCTGTCACACAGACAGCTCTCCAGCGACCAACGATCCCGAGGTCCCCGGTAACCAGGGTAAACATCGGGTAACTCTGCTTTCCGGCCGCTGTGCTCACAGCCAGACCAGAGAAGCAGAGCGCCGAGGACAGACAGCGGTAGGTAAGTATGTAGCGGTTGTTTTTTTTACTTTAAGGATGGTAACCAGGGTAAACATCGGGTTACTAAGCGCGGCCCTGCGCTTAGTTACCCGATGTTTACCCTGGTTACCAGCGAAGACATCGCTGAATCGGTGTCACACACGCCGATCCAGCGATGTCTGCGGGGAGTCCAGCGACGAAACAAAGTTCTGGACTTTCTTCCCCGACCAGCGACAGCACAGCAGGGGCCTGATCGCTGCTGCCTGTCACACTGGACGATATCGCTAGCGAGGACGCTGCAACGTCACGGATCGCTAGCGATATCGTCTAGTGTGACGGTACCTTTTCAGTCAATGTTCCACTATAACAGGATTAATGGCTAACAGGTATTTGCATTTAGCTGTAGGGTGGGCCTGTGTTTTACAGTCAATGCTCCACTATAACAGGATTAATGGCTAACAGGTATTTGCATTTAGCTGTAGGGTGGGTCTCTAGAGTCAATTCCCCCTGTGGCCCCCCAGACACCCCAGTCCAACTCTGTTCAGGGGTAATCTGGGGTACAGGGATAGCCTAGTGTCCAAGCTTGAGGCACATTGCCCCGGGAAATCCTGCTACAGTATCACGACAGCAGGGTCAAACTGGCCCACCGGGACACCAGTGAAATGCCCGGTGAGCCACAGAAAGATGGAGGAAGAAGGAAAAAAATTTTTAGGGATTCAGGCCCTTTAAAACTGCAGGAGGCAGAGGTATACTCGAGCGCGTGCACATGGTCCCAACACACTGCAATGGCCAGGGCCGACAACACCACCCGGCAAACCCAGGTAAGTGCTGGGGGCCCTGGGCAAATGGTGGTTGGACACACACTATGGTGTCTGTGAGTCGGGGGAGCCCGGTGCCAGCACTGGCCTGGGCCCCCCTCTAATACTCATCTCGCCGCTCTCCTCGTACCCGGCAGCTGTACTGCCTTCAGCACCCTCTGACTGCGATGTCTCAGGGCAGAGGGAGCTATGATGTCATCACTGCGTGCTCAGCCTCTCTGTCCTGAGCATTGCAGAGCCAGGAGAAACGCTGAGTGTACCAGACCTGCAGAGGGAATGCCTGAGGTAATTATTTGTTTTTTTTTAATGTATGCAGCATTACATGGGGCACATAATACTGTATGGAGGAGCATGGGGCCAATAATCCTGTGTGGAGGAGCATGGGGCCCATAATACTGTATGGAGGAGCATGGGGACCATAATACTGTATGGAGGAGCATGTGGTTCATAATACTGTATGGAGGAGCATGGGGCCCATAATACTGTATGGAGGAGCATGGGGCCCATTATACTGTATGGAGAAACATGGGGCCCATAATACTGTATGGAGCATGGGGACCATAATACTGTATGGAGGAGCATTACATGGGGCCAATAATACTGTATGGAGGAGCATTACATTGGGCCTATAATACTGCATGGAGAAGCATTGGGCCCACAATGTGCTGTATAGAGGAGCATTACATGGGACCCATGATGTACTATATGGAGGGGCATTATATGTGGTTTGTGATATACTATATGGAGGAGCATTACAAGGAGCCCGTCATGTACTATATGGAGGAGCATGGGGCTCTTAATACTACTGTATATGGAGGAGCATTACATGGAGCCCATCATGTACTGTATAGAGGAGCAGAGGGCCCACAATACTGTATGGAGGAGCAGAGGGCCCTTGATATACTGTATGAATAAGCATTATATGGGGCCCATAATACTGTATGGAGGACTATGTGGTGCCCATAATACTGTATGTAGGACTATGTGGTTGCCCAAAATGCTGTATAGAGAAATATGAGGTGCACAAAATACTGTATGGTGGACTATGTGGTTTCCCACAATACTGTATAGAGGACTACGAGGTGCCCATATTACTGTATGATGGACTATGTGGTTGCCCATAATACTGTATGGAGGACTATGAAGTGCTCTTAATACTGTATGGAGGACTATGTAGTTGCCCATAATACTGTTTGGAGGTCTATGTGGTGCTCATAATACTGTATAGAGGGCTATGTGATTGCCCATAATACTTACTGTATGACAGACTATGTGGTGCCCATAATGCTGTATGGAGCATTATGTGGTGCCCATATATTGTACTATACCTGTATTTTGTATCTATGCATTAGGAATCATGGCATGTGTTAAAAGGGCCCACTGATACTCTTTCACCCGAGGTCTAAGAAAACCTGGCGCCGCCCCTGGCAACGATGCAGATCAAGATGAATGCCGGCTGCAGCTATGACAGAGCATTCTGCTCTGTGACAGGCCATGTGTTGATGTCACATGGCAGTTTTGTTAAATGACTCCTGCACCCTTTGAAAGGCCAGCGGCCTTTCAATATTACTGGTATGTGATGTCAGCACGTGGTCTGTCACAGAGCAAAGTACCCTGTCACAGCTGCGGTCAGCAGCCATTTTAACCACCACACCAAATATGAAGCCACAAGAGGATGCTGAGGAGCGCAAGAAGGTGAGGAGAATCCCCCTCTTTATTGGGCAAGGTATTGGCCATAGTGGCGGATATAGGGGCCCAGGGAAAGAACCATATTAAAGTGGACATCGGGGTCCGGGATGGGGACATTAAATAAAGGGGCCCAGGATCTGGCACCTTATTAAATAAAGAGGTGAGATAATTACTGTATGGAGGTCATATTGAGGAACATACATTATTGGTTTATAATGGCAAGTGGGGACATAATTACTGTAGGGGCCAATCAGGAGACATTCTTACTGCTGTAAGTTAATTTACTTTTGAGGTTACTGTCTTCCATGGGGGAGAGCAAAAGGGGGTCCTGCTACTGTGCAGGGCAGCATTATGTCTTTTTTCTTCATCTGACTATCAAGAGCCCTGCTGCAGACTTACAGCAGGAGTCTGTGCATGTGTTACAAAAGGACAGAGAGTAAGGAGCACTGCGGTGAGCTTACCTGCCAGAGCGCAGGACCTAAGACATGTGACCTCCAGGGAGTGGACAGAGGCGAAGCCAGACGCCGATTGGTGGCGATAACCGGAAGAGCCGGAGAGTAGTCTGAATGGGCCGAGGTCAATGAAGTGCCAATAGGGTGAGACGTAAGCGTGGTCAGGACATCAAAAAAAGGTCGTGGAGCCAAAAATAGTGGTGCAGTACAAATGGGGCAGACAGGAGGGAAGTTAGAGTACCAAACCGAAGGTCAGAGCCAGAAGCAGACAATTAGCACAGAGTCACAAGGCAAAGCACAGAACAAAAGAAAGCAGACCTAGACATACACAAGAAAGCAACCAGACTAAACAGTAGGCAAGCACACCAAGGGGTCAGACACACAGCCAAGACAGGTGTATCACTGACAAGGATCCCCAGATGAAGGCGAGTAAATATAGCCCTCCCCAAATCAGAAGGAGGCAATAAAAATTAACCTCAAGAGGACAGGGAAGGAACCCTGTCCACAACCATGACAGTACACCCCTCTTAACGGGGGGCCACTGGACCCCCACGCTTCTCAGGATGCCTGGCATGAAAAGCCCGAACCAACCGATGTGCATGCACTGAACCGGCCGAGACCCACGACTAGTGTTGAGCGATACCGTCCGATACTTGAAAGTATCGGTATCGGATAGTATCGGCCGATACCCGAAAAGTATCGGATATCGCCGATACCGATATCCGATACCAATACAAGTCAATGGGACACCAAGTATCGGAAGGTATCCTGATGGTTCCCAGGGTCTGAAGGAGAGGAAACTCTCCTTCAGGCCCTGGGATCCATATTAATGTGTAAAATAAAGAATTAAAATAAAAAATATTGATATATTCACCTCTCCGGCGGCCCCTGGACATCACCGCGGGTAACCGGCAGGCTTCTTTGTTTAAAATGCGCACGTTTAGGACCTGAGGAATGACGTCGCGGCTTCTGATTGGTCGCGTGCCGCCCATGTGACCGCCACGCGACCAATCAGAAGCCGCGACGTCATTCCTCAGGTCCTAAATTCCTAGAATGAGGAGTTTAGTGCCTGAGAATGACGTCGCGGCTTCTGATTGGTCGCGTGGCGTCACATGGGCGGCACGCGACCAATCAGAAGCCGCGACGTCATTCCTCAGGTCCTAAACGCGCTCATTCTAGGAATTTAGGACCTGAGGAATGACGTCGCGGCTTCTGATTGGTCGCGTGGCAGTCACATGGGCGGCACGCGACCAATCAGAAGCCGCAACGTCATTCCTCAGGTCCTAAACGCGCTCATTCTAGGAATTTAGGACCTGAGGAATGACGTCGCGGCTTCTGATTGGTCGCGTGGCAGTCACATGGGCGGCACGCGACCAATCAGAAGCCGCAACGTCATTCCTCAGGTCCTAAACGCGCACATTTTAAACAAAGAAGCCTACCGGTTACCCACGGTGATGTCCAGGGGCCGCCGGAGAGGTGAATATATCAATATTTTTTATTTTAATTCTTTATTTTACACCTCACTATGGATCCGATACCGATACCCGATACCACAAAAGTATCGGATCTCGGTATCGGAATTCCGATACTGCAAGTATCGGCCGATACCCGATACTTGCGGTATCGGAATGCTCAACACTACCCACGACCGATCATCCAGACCATACGCCTTCCAGTGCACCAAATACTGCAGATTGCGGTGCACCCACCGAGAATCAATGATGCACCCCACCTCATACTCCAGATGAACTTCCACCAACACAGGAGGACTGACGGATGAGGAGTCCTCCTCGACCGCCCCCAATGGTTTCAAACGGGACCTGTGAAAAACATTGGATATTTTGAAGGAGGCGGGAAGCTGTAACCTGTAGACCACGGGGTTGACAACCACAATAATTTTATATGGGCCAATAAACTTAGGACCCAATTTGGCCTAGGGGACCTTAAGCTTAATATTGCGGTTGGATAACCACACCTTCTCGCCCACTAGGAACGCAGGACCCAACCCCCTCCTCTTGTCTGCAAAAAATGTATACCTTCCCTGGGCCTTGGTGATGTTTTCCTGAACCTCCACCCACAGGGCTTTTAAGCATTGCACAGTACCCTCTGCCCCTGGACAACCTGAGTCCATGCGAGAAAACTCCCCAAATTGTGGATTAAACCCATTGTTGACCAGGAAGGAAGACATTCCCGTGAAAGCAAACTCTGCCACGGGTAACGCATCACACCATCACTTCCTGTCTGGAAGATGCCAAACTTCTCAGAATTTTCACCAAGGACTGGTTAGTGCTAGTGATGAGCAAGTACAATCGTTGCTCGGGTTTTCCCAAGGACGCTCGGGTGGTCTCCGAGTATTTGTTAGTGCTCGGAGATTTAGTTTTCATCTCCACAGCTGCATGATTTATGGCTGCTAGACAGGCTGATTACATGGGAGGAATGCCTGTTTGTTAGGGAATTCCCACATGTATTCAGGTTGTCCAGCAGCCGTAAATCATGCAGCTGAGGCCACGAAAACTAAATCTCTGAACACTAACAAATACTCAGAGACCACCCTAGCAACAAGTATACTCGCTCATCACTAGTTAGTGCATTCGGTTTGCCCATTAGACTCCGGATGATAGGCAGAGGAAAAAGACAGATTCCCAACTTCTTACAAAAAGCCCTCCAAAACTTGGCCACAAACTGCACACCTCTGTCAAACACCACATTCGTAGGCACACTATGCAGACGAACCACATGCAGCACAAACAACCTGGCAAAGGTTTCAGAAGATGGTAAAGCAGGCAGAGGTACAAAATGAGCCTGTATGGAAAATCTATCCACCACCACCCACACAACGGAGTTACCCTGGATAGAGGGAGATTATTGATAAAATCCATGGACAAATGTGTCCATGGTCTATCTGGAATTGGGAAAGGCACCAATTCCCCAGATGGCTGGCAATGAGAATTTTTAGAACGGGCACAAACCCCACATGCAGACACAAACCTTTTAACATCCATGACCAAAGAGGGCCACCAGACAACCCTAGCAACTGCCTCCCGGGTGGCCGAAATCCCAGGATGAGCACTCAATACAGACTAATGAAACTCCTGCAGGAGTCTAAAACAGAATTATTCCGGTACAAATAATTTCCCCACAGGTTTGTTATTGGGAGCCAGAGCCTGGGCTTCAAAAATGTCTCTCTCCAAATCAGACGAGGTTTAGGCAACCACCAGCCAGAGCTGAAGAATGGAGGACAGGGGTTCAGGAGGAGACACCGGATCAAAGCTTCGCGACAATGCATCTGCTTTAACATTCTTAGACCCTGGATGGAAGGTGATGGAAAATTGAAATAGGG
This sequence comes from Ranitomeya imitator, assembly GCF_032444005.1. Lineage (NCBI taxonomy): Eukaryota > Metazoa > Chordata > Amphibia > Anura > Dendrobatidae > Ranitomeya > Ranitomeya imitator. Next base: position 240,824,543 of record NC_091282.1, read on the forward strand.
AAATAAAAAGTGACCACCAGCGCTATCTGGAGGTCAATCTTTTGGCAGACTAGATATAAGCTAAATTTTTGGTGATCGGTGATCACGGTGACCAGATGAACAGCCCCCCTCCAAAAAATGTCTCCATTCTTCAAAGGCCAATTTTGACCACCAGAAGCTCTCTATTACCCACAACGTAATTTCTCTCAGCAGAAGAGAACTTTCTGGAAAAGAAGGCACAAGATTTGAGGTTGGTCACTGTAGCGGTTCCTGGGACAACACTGCTGCCACTCCCACTTCAGAATCGTCGACCTCCACGATAAAAGGTCTAGATGGGTCTGGCTGGACCAACACTGGGGCTGAAATAAAACACTTTTTTAAAGTCAGAAAATAATTTCTCTCGGAAGTTGACCAATTCTTCACATCAGCCCCCTTGAATGTGAGATTAGTTAGGGGCTTAACCACCAGCGAATAACCCTTAATAAACTTTTGATAGTAGTTTGCAAAGCCCAGAAAGCATTGCAAACCCTTTAAATCATGAGGTTGAACCCAATCAGTAATAGATTGGACTTTTTTCGGATCCATGCGAAATCCCTCACAAGAAATAATCAAACCCAAAAAACACAATTCCTGTACAAAGAATGAACACTTCTCCAACTTAGCATACAAATGGTTTTCTCTAAGTCTAAAAAAAAACAGTTCACAGATGGTGCAAGTGGGATTGACTATCAGGTAAGAACACTAAAATGTCATCAAGATAAGTGACCACAAAACGCCCAATCAGATCAGAAAAAATGACATTAATAAAATTTTGAAAGACAGCAGGAGCGTTAGTCAGACTGAATGACATGACCAGGTACTCAAACAGTCCATTAGATGTGAGAAATGCAGTTTTCCCACTCATCCCCTTCATGAACCCTTATCAGGTTATAGGCCCCCACAAATCAAGCTTGGAAAACCATGTGGCCCCCGAGAGTTGGTTACACAGATCTGGAATGAGGGGGAGTGGATACTTCATAGTGGATGTTTCTCACGGTAATTTTGATGAGTTCCCGAAAATTGAGGCACTGCCACAAACCACCATGCTTTTTCTTAACAAAAAAAACAGCTTCTACAGATGAGACAGAAGGCTGAATATGCCCTTTGCAGAGACTCTGCAATATACTCCTTCATGGCTTGGCGCTCGGGCCAGGAGAGATTAAACAAATGAGCCTTGGAAGATTAGCCCCAGGAACTAAGTCAATGGCACAAATGAAAGATCTATGTGGTGGTAGCACCTCGGCCTTGCTTTTGGAAAACACACATTCAAAGTCTTTTAGATAATGTGGAATACCCTCCAGTCCAACAGACGACACAGATACAGATTTTAAAGAGGCAGACATTGGCACAGGATTGCAACACAGACTGGTACAATTGGACCCCAATTGGATAATTTCTCCTGATACCCAATCAATAACAGGGTTATGGCGTTGAAGCCAAGGCATACCTAGAACCAGACCTGCAGGCAAATTATGCAAGACAAGACAGCTTATGTTTTCCACAAGAGCAGGACCCACTCTTAGTGAAAAAACCTCAGACACAATACAGATTCCCTCTTGGGTGAGAGGAGAGGAGTCAATAGCCAACACTTCGACAGGGGATTCAAATCTAACTGTCCCTATTGTATAAAGAGTCACAACACAAGAGTCAATTAAGTTGATGGTGGATCCACAGTCAACAAAAGTGGTAGTCAAAATGGGACCACCAACAATCTCCAACTCTACCTGAAGAAGGATTTTAGCAAATGAGGAAAATTGTACCTGTGAGTCTAGGCAACCTCCTCGATCATTATCCAGACTTGGGCATTTCCTGACATCTAAGATGAGGAGGGACAAGAAGGACAGTCCTTTTTCCAGTGTCCAAAGGCTCCGCAGTAAAAGCACAGCTGATTATCTCTGCGATGTCTCCTCTCTCTCTTTGACTGAGATGGCTCCCACCTCTATGGGTTCTGTAGGCGAAGCGGTGTACCTGGAGCTGGAGTATAAAGGGGTTTCCTGCTGCATTATCCCTCTAGCACAGAGCCTATTGTCCATATGGACAGCCTGGGTCATGGCATCCTCCATGGTATCCGGGGAAGGATGCAAGGCCAAGGCAACCTGCAAACAGTTGGACAGGCCTCTGTGGAACAGTTCTCTTAAGGCGGCATCATTCCAGGATATCTCAGCCGCCCAATGTCGGAACTCAGAACAAAACCACTCTGCTGAGTGCTTCCCCCGTGTCACACTTATCACCATATCCTCAGCCAAACACACTCTATCAGGTTCATGATAAATATGTCCAAGAGCATCAAAAAACAGATACACAGACATACGTTCAGGAGCAGAGGGAGAGAGAGAGAAAAAGCCCAAGCCTGTGGAGGCCCCCTTAATAAAGAAATAATAATTCCCACCCTCTGGCTTCCATTCCCAGAAGCATGCAGACGCAATTTACACCCCTCTCTGAACACCTTGAATATTTTTTTATCTCCAGAAAAAGTGTCAGGCAACTTACAGATGGTTCGGGAAAGATTAGGGAAACATCTGTGGCACCCTCACTCCGACCCCCAGAAGGAGAAGAACCCCGCACGGCATCAGCAACCTCTCTCTGAACATGTTGATGTGACTGAGCCAGGGTTTGCTGCTCCACAGATAGTTTTTGCATCATTTGAGTGAGGCTATTCACTTGCTCAGAGAGAGCATGCCGCGGAACCATGACCAAGGAAAAAAAAGGTGCAAAATCTCATTTAAATGTTTAGGTCAGTGATAATATCAAGAGCCCTGCTGCAGATTTACATCATCAGTCTGTGCATATGTTACAGAAGGACAGAGAGAGAGTAAGGAACACTGCAGTGAGCTTACTTGCCAGAGTGCAGGACCTGAAACATGTGACCTTCGGGGGAGTGGACAGAGGCAGAACCAGAAGCCAAGTGGCGACTGTGACTGGCAGAGCCGGAGAGTAGTCTGAACGTGCCAAAGTCAAACCAGGAGGTCGATGAAGTGCCAATAGGGTGTGACGTAAGCATGGTCAGGGCGTAGCAAAAAGATAAGTATAGCCCTCCCCAAACCAGAAGGAGGCTATAAATTAACCCCAAGAGGACAGGGAAGGAACCCTGTCCACAACCATGACACTGACATAGTGTAGAAGGTGGGGCAAATAGTGGGGAATGTACTCTGGAAGCGATCAGTTATAGATAACTGCGTTATTTTCTGCAGAGACGAGTCCTGGCTGGAAGAAGTGATGATGGTCTGCACTGGATGAAGATGAAAGACTTTAACTACAGACATCACCGGTGAGACAATGTGTTACTTGTACACTTACTGTCTTGATCCATTCCAGGGTTTATTAGTGTCTGCCCTTTTTTTGGATGGATCATGTCAAAGGTTAACTTTGCTCTGCCTCATTCAGGGTTCAGGTTTGCTATTTAGCTCCCATGAATCTTGCTGGCAGTGTCAGCTATAGTTCTGCCTTCGGTGTGTGAACCTGACCCTGCTGGTAGCTCTTGATTTGCCCTGCTGTGAACCCTGACTTGTCCTGTGTCTGTTAACTCCCTCTGTCTGCCCTTTTTCCAGTATTTCTCTGTCTGTTTATCTGCTTGATTCTCCGGTTCTGATCTCCTGGCTTGGCTATTTACTTCATTACTGTTTGTCCCTATTGTACCGTATATTGCTCGTTCTGGTTTACTGATCTCTGGCTATGTCCTGACTATCCGTCTGTCTAATCTTATTATACTGTTGTGCTATCTCGTGCTTTTGACTCGGCTTGTCTGACCACTCTCTCACCACTTGGTGGCGTCTGTTCTGCTGTTCTGTGTGTGCAGTCTCACTTTCCTCTCAAGCTCCCCCTGGTGGAGGTTGCATTGTACTGCACTGCAGCAGCCTGACACTTACGCTATATATTGTATACTGTGTACAGAGCTCCTGTGTATAATGTCACTGATGATCCCTGTATTTCCTGTACACTGACACTATATACAGAGCTCCTGTATATAATGTCATTGATGATCACTGTATTAACCGTACACTATGCACTATGTACAGAACTTTTGTGTATAATGTCACTGGTGATCACTGTATTACCTGTATACTGAAATTATATACAGAGCTCCTGTGTATAAAGTCACGGGTGATCCCTGTTTTATCTGTACGCTGACACTATATACAGAGCTCCTGTGCATAATATCACCGGTGATCACTGTATTACTAGTACACTGACACTGTATACAGAGCTCCAGTGTATAATGTCACTGGTGATCACTGTATTATCTGTACATTGACACCATATACAGAGCTCCTGGTTATAATGTCACTTGTGATCACTGTATTACCTATACACTGACACTATATACAGAGCTCCTGTGTATAATGTCACCGGTGATCACGGTATTACCTGTACACTATACACTATATACAGAGCTCCTGTGTGTAATGTCACTGGTGATCGCTGTATTACCTGTACACTGACACTATATACAGAGCTCCTGTGTATAATGTCAGTGGTAATACAGTGCCGTGTGAAAGTATTCGGCTCCCTGGAACTTTTCAACCTTTTCCCACATATCATGCTTCAAACATAAAGATACCAAACGTAAATTTTTGGTGAAGAATCAACAATAAGTGGAACACAATTTTGAAGTTGAACAAAGTGTATTGGTTATTTTAAATTTTTGCGGAAATTTAAAAATTGAAAAGTGGAGCGTGCAATATTATTCGGCCCCTTTACTTTCAGTGCAGCAAACTCACTCCAGAAGTTCATTGTGCATCTCTGAATGATCCAATGTTGTCATAAATGCCTAATGATGATAAATATAATCCACCTGTGTGTAATCAAGTCTCCAAATAAATGCACCTGCTCGGTAATAGTCTCAGGTTTCTGTTTGAAGCACAGAGAGCATCATGCAAACCAAGAAATACAACAGGCAGGTCCTTGATACTGTTGTGGAGAAGTTTAAAGCCAGATTTGGATGCAAAATGATTTCCAAAACTTTAAACATCCCAAGGAGCACTGTGCAAGTGATCATATTGAAATTAAAGGAGTATCATAACACTGCAATTCTACCAAGACCCGACAGTCACTCTAAACTTTCATCTCAAAGAAGGAGAAGACTGATCAGAGATGCAGTCAAGAGGCCAATGATCACTCTGGATGAACTGCAGAGATCTACAGCTGAGGTGGGACAGTCTGTCCATAGGACAACAATCAGTCGTTCATTGCACAAGTCTGGCCTCTATGGAAATGTGACAAGAAGTAAGCCATTTCCCAAAGATATCCATAAAAAGTGTTGTTTAAAGTTAGCAACAAGCCACCTGGCAGACACACCAAACATGTGAAAGAAGGTGCTCTGGTCAGATTAAACTAAAATCGAACTTTTTGGCAACAATGCCAAATGATATGCTTGGCATAAAGGCAACACATCTCATCATCCTGAACACACCATCCCCACTGTCAAACATGGTGGTGGCAGCATCATGGTTTGGGTCTGTTTTTCTTCAGCAGGGACAGGGAAGATGGTTAAAATTGATGGGAAGAAGGTTGGAGCCAAATACAGGACCATTCTTGAAGAAAACCTGTTGGAGTCTGCAAAAGACCTGAGACTGGAACGAAGATTTATCTTCCAACAAGACAATGATCCCAAACATAAAGCAAAATCTACAATGGAATGGTTCACAAATAAACGTATCCAGGTGTTAAGGTACCGTCACACATAGCGACGCTGCAGCGATACCGACAACGATCCGGATCGCTGCAGCGTCGCTGTTTGGTCGCTGGAGAGCCGTCACACAGACAGCTCTCCAGCGACCAACTATCCCGAGGTCCCCGGTAACCAGGGTAAACATCGGGTAACTAAGCGCAAGGCCGCGCTTAGTAACCCGATGTTTACCCTGGTTACCATCCTAAAAATTAAAAAAACAAACGCTACATACTTACCTACCGCTGTCTGTCCTCGGCGCTCTGCTTCTCTGGTCTGGCTGTGAGCGCCGGGCAGCCAGAAAGCAGAGCGGTGACGTCACCGCTCTGCTTTCCGGCTGACCGACGCTCACAGCCAGAGCAGGAGGAGAGCAGAGCACAGCGCTGGAGGACAGACGGCTGTAGGTAAGTATGTAGTGTTTGTTTTTTTACTTTTAGGATGGTAACCAGGGTAAACATCGGGTTACTAAGCGCGGCCCTGCGCTTAGTTACCCGATGTTTACCCTGGTTACCAGCAAAGACATCGCTGAATCGGTGTCACACACGCCGATTCAGCGATGTCTGCGGGGAGTCCAGCGACGAAATAAAGTTCTGGACTTTCTTCCCCGACCAGCGATCTCCCAGCAGGGGCCTGATCGCTGCTGCCTGTCACACTGGACGATATCGCTAGCGAGGACGCTGCAACGTCACGGATCGCTAGCGATATCGTCTAGTGTGACAGTACCTTTAGAATGGCCAAGTCAAAGTCCAAACCTCAATCCAATCAAGAATCTGTGGAAAGAGCTGAAAACTGCTGTTCACAAACGATCTCCATCAAACCTCACTGAGCTTGAATTGTTTGCCAAGGAAGAATGGGCAAGAATTTCAGTCTCTTGATGTACAAAACTGATAGAGACATATCCCAAGCGACTTGCAGCTGTAATCGCAGCAAAAGGTGGCGCAACAAAGTATTAAGTTAAAGGGGCCGAATAATATTGCACGCCCCACTTTTCAGTTTTTGAATTTCCACAAAAATTTAAAATAACCAATACATTTCGTTCAACTTCACAATTGTGTTCCACTTGTTGTTGATTCTTCACCCAAAAATTTACATTTGGTATCTTTATGTTTGAAGCATGATATGTGGGAAAAGGTTGAAAGGTTCCAGGGAGCCGAATACTTTCGCAAGGCACTGAATTAGTGTTATTAGCATTGTGGTTTTTATTAATGATCAGTAGAGTTGAGCGACCTTGACCTTTTTAGAGTCGAGCCGGGTTTCGCGAAACCCGACTATCTCAAAAGTCGGGTCGAGTGAAATCGGCCGATTATGACGTAAAGTCGGGATCGACCGAAACACAAAACCCAAGTCAATGGGGCAGCATAGTCGGCAGTGAGTGGGGGCCAGGAAAACACCTAGAGTGCCCATTTTAATGTCAAAACCATCCATTCTTCTTAATGAAGCTTGTCAAGCGTAATTTACCTTATAATAATTGGAAGGCATTTGAAATTGGGGGTCATTTGGCTAAAGTTGTGGTGGGTAGGGCTGGTTCAAGTAATTAGTGGGCCCAGGAAATCTGGACCACGTCACGGCAGTGGAGCAGGGAGAGGTAAGTATTTCAACTTTGCAAGTGCTGTGAACCTGAGCAAGCAGGGGGGGCCCACTCGTTGGCATTGGCACTGGCACAGGGCCCCTCAAAGTACAGCTGTGTGTTTGCACGGCGGGGGCGCCTCCCACCGGCAGCAACACTTTTGCGTACTATGAGAGGCCCTGTGCCAGTGACGTCGCCAACTAGTATTCCTCCCCCCACCTGATGAAGGAACCTGCACTTTCATCTGCACCTTCCTCTTTGTCCCCGTGTAAGGTGGTATGGTATGCGGGAAGAGCAACCTGACTTTCAGCAGGGTCACAATGTTGTTGTGTAGCGTGCACGGGGAATGTTGCGTTATGGGTCAATGTACCAGCAGACTCATCTATCACTGGCTGGGCAATGGGCAGGATGAGGAGGAAACACAGATATAGGCCCAAAGAATAAAGTTGGCTAAATGCAGTTCAAAATTGGTAACACAGGAATAACCAGGGGGCATTGCAGTGGAGGACAACTGGAATGAGAGGCTGACACAGAGAGTAGGCCCAAATCAGTAAGTAATCGAAATGCAGTTCAAAATTGGCAACCGTAGTAAACAGGCGGCACAGCTTTGTTCAGTGGAGGAGAACAGCAAGGAGTGGCAGACACCGATAGTAGGCCCCAACCCAACTAGTAGGCCAAATGCAGTCTAACATTAACAACTACTTAACGAGCTCCTGAAAACGGAATTTCAGGACAGGAAACCAGGAGAACAGCAAGGAGCGGCAGACACTGTTAGTAGGCCCCAAACCAACTAGTACGCCAAATGCAGTTGTTCCATTTAACCACAATTTAACGAGAGCCTGAAGATAGAAGCTCAGGAAAGGCAACCTGGAGAACACCTTGGAGTGGAACACACCATCTCTCTCCACCCCATACCCATTTTGTAGGCCTAATGCAGTGTAATTTTCTACAACTACTAAACGAGAGTCGGAAGACCGAAGCAATGGCAAGGAAACCTGGGGAACACCTTGGAGTGTAACACACCATCTCTCTCCACCCGATACCCATTTTGTAGGCCTAATGCAGTGTAGTTTTCTACAACTACTAAACGAGAGTCTGAAGATCGAAGCAATGGCGAGGAAACCTGGAGAACACCTTGGAGTGTAACACACCATCTCTCTCCACCCCATAGCCAATTTGGAGGCCTAATGCAGTGTAGTTTCCAACTACTAAACGAGAGCATTAAGATCGAAGCTCTGGAAAGGCAACCTGTAGAACACCTTGGAGTGGAACACACCATCTCTCTCCACCCTATACCCATTTTGTAGGCCTAATGCAGTGTAGTTTTCTACAACTACTAAACGAGAGTCGGAAGACCGAAGCAATGGCAAGGAAACCTGGGGAACACCTTGGAGTGTAACACACCATCTCTCTCCACCCGATACCCATTTTGTAGGCCTAATGCAGTGTAGTTTTCTACAACTACTAAACGAGAGTCTGAAGATCGAAGCAATGGCGAGGAAACCTGGAGAACACCTTGGAGTGTAACACACCATCTCTCTCCACCCCATAGCCAATTTGGAGGCCTAATGCAGTGTAGTTTCCAACAACTACTAAACGAGAGCATTAAGATCGAAGCTCTGGAAAGGCAACCTGGAGAACACCTTGGAGTGGAACACACCATCTCTCTCCACCCTATACCCATTTTGTAGGCCTAATGCAGTGTAGTTTTCTACAACTACTAAACGAGAGTCGGAAGACCGAAGCAATGGCAAGGAAACCTGGGGAACACCTTGGAGTGTAACACACCATCTCTCTCCACCCGATACCCATTTTGTAGGCCTAATGCAGTGTAGTTTTCTACAACTACTAAACGAGAGTCTGAAGATCGAAGCAATGGCGAGGAAACCTGGAGAACACCTTGGAGTGTAACACACCATCTCTCTCCACCCCATAGCCAATTTGGAGGCCTAATGCAGTGTAGTTTCCAACAACTACTAAACGAGAGCATTAAGATCGAAGCTCTGGAAAGACAACCTGGAGAACACCTTGGAGTGGAACACACCATCTCTCTCCACCCTATACCCATTTTGTAGGCCTAATGCAGTGTAGTTTTCTACAACTACTAAACGAGAGTCGGAAGACCGAAGCAATGTGGACGAAACCTGGAGAACACCTTGGAGTGTAACACACCATCTCTCTACACCCCATACCCAATTTATAGGCCTAATGCAGTGTAGTTTCCAACAACTACTAAACGAGAGCATGAAGATCGAAGCAATGGAGAGGAAACCTGGGGAACACCTTGGAGTGGAACACACCATCTCTCTACACCCCATACCCAATTTGAAGGCCTAATGCAGTGTAGTTTTCTACAACTACTAAACGAGAGTCGGAAGACCGAAGCAATGGCAAGGAAACCTGGGGAACACCTTGGAGTGTAACACACCATCTCTCTCCACCCGATACCCATTTTGTAGGCCTAATGCAGTGTAGTTTTCTACAACTACTAAACGAGAGTCTGAAGATCGAAGCAATGGCGAGGAAACCTGGAGAACACCTTGGAGTGTAACACACCATCTCTCTCCACCCCATAGCCAATTTGGAGGCCTAATGCAGTGTAGTTTCCAACAACTACTAAACGAGAGCATTAAGATCGAAGCTCTGGAAAGGCAACCTGGAGAACACCTTGGAGTGGAACACACCATCTCTCTCCACCCTATACCCATTTTGTAGGCCTAATGCAGTGTAGTTTTCTACAACTACTAAACGAGAGTCGGAAGACTGAAGCAATGGCAAGGAAACCTGGGGAACACCTTGGAGTGTAACACACCATCTCTCTCCACCCGATACCCATTTTGTAGGCCTAATGCAGTGTAGTTTTCTACAACTACTAAACGAGAGTCTGAAGATCGAAGCAATGGCGAGGAAACCTGGAGAACACCTTGGAGTGTAACACACCATCTCTCTCCACCCCATAGCCAATTTGGAGGCCTAATGCAGTGTAGTTTCCAACAACTACTAAACGAGAGCATTAAGATCGAAGCTCTGGAAAGACAACCTGGAGAACACCTTGGAGTGGAACACACCATCTCTCTCCACCCTATACCCATTTTGTAGGCCTAATGCAGTGTAGTTTTCTACAACTACTAAACGAGAGTCTGAAGATCGAAGCAATGGCGAGGAAACCTGGAGAACACCTTGGAGTGTAACACACCATCTCTCTCCACCCCATAGCCAATTTGGAGGCCTAATGCAGTGTAGTTTCCAACAACTACTAAACGAGAGCATTAAGATCGAAGCTCTGGAAAGGCAACCTGGAGAATACCTTGGAGTGGAACACACCATCTCTCTCCACCCTATACCCATGTTGTAGGCCTAATGCAGTGTAGTTTTCTACAACTACTAAACGAGAGTCGGAAGACCGAAGCAATGGCAAGGAAACCTGGGGAACACCTTGGAGTGTAACACACCATCTCTCTCCACCCCATACCCAATTTGTAGGCCTAATGCAGCCTACTTTCCGACAACTACTAAACGAGAGCATGACTAAAAACCAGAGCACCGAACAGGAAAACTACCAAACAAGCATACCAATCCAGGAAAAATTATAAAAATAAAGCCTTTATTATCAGAAATGGCAATTAATTACAAAAGTGCAAAAATTATGTATGATCATATATAATTTTTGCACTTTTGTAATTAATTGCCATTTCTGATAATAATGGCTTTATTTTTATAATTTTTCCTGGATTGGTATGCTTGTTTGGTAGTTTTCCTGTTCGGTGCTCTGGTTTTTAGTCTTTCTCTGGCAGTGGCTCTCGCTGTCCGCTTCCACGGTGCACCCTGACTAATGATGTATTGTGTGATATAAAAGTGATTTTTCATGATTTGTGGATACTCTGGGGTATATTGTGGTATTTAATTGTAAACGAGAGCATGAAGATCGAAGCTCAGGAAAGGCAACCTGGGGAACACCTTGGAGTGTAACACACCCTCTCTCTACACCACGGAAGGGCTGATTCTTAGGAAGGAAGGCTGTCGGAAAGAAGCAGGGCGCGTCGGAGGGTGATTATATTCTTATTAGGTATATACTCACCCTCGGACGCGCCCTGCTTCTTTATTTGTAATGAATGTTTATTTGCAATGTGGTTTTGACTTACTCTATTTTTTTGGTAAATAATGATTTTATTATTTTCATTGTTTTGCATCTTCTTGGCAATAATATAAAGAAGACGCGACAGGACAACACTCGGTGGATGCCATATCTGTGTTTTAAATTGAAAAAAACTTTCAGTTAACTACTTGCAGGAGAAAGTTATTATAGCTGGTGGCCATTTTTAGTACTGTACCAGATTTTTGTTGTATGTGTTTGTTTTTAATGTTAAAATGTCTGCATTTGATATATCTCCAGTATTTTCTTTTTTATAAGCAAAATACTTATTTTTATATTTTCTGATGTTGGTTCCAGGGGAACACGGGCAGCAGTAGACAGGTCAGTGGAGGCCTAGTGGAAGGAAGGACCGCAGACAGGCTTCGAAGCCCTAACATAATAAATTGGGCTGGCTGTAGGCAATTTAAAATTGATTCCAGGGGAACACAGGCAGCAGTAGACAGGTCAGTGGAGGCCTAGTGGAAGGAGGGACCGCAGACAGGCTTCGAAGCCCTAACATAATAAATTGGGCTGGCTGTAGGCAATTTAAAATTGGTTCCAGGGGAACACGGGCGGCAGTAGACAGGTCAGTGGAGGCCTAGTGGAAGGAGGGACCGCAGACAGGCTTCGAAGCCCTAACATAATAAATTGGGCTGGCTGTAGGCAATTTAAAATTGGTTCCAGGGGAACACGGGCAGCAGTAGACAGGTCAGTGGAGGCCTAGTGGAAGGAGGGACCGCAGACAGGCTTCGAAGCCCTAACATAATAAATTGGGCTGGCTGTAGGCAATTTAAAATTGGTTCCAGGGGAACACGGGCAGCAGTAGACAGGTCAGTGGAGGCCTAGTGGAAGGAGGGACCGCAGACAGGCTTCGAAGCCCTAACATAATAAATTGGGCTGGCTGTAGGCAATTTAAAATTGGTTCCAGGGGAACACGGGCGGCAGTAGACAGGTCAGTGGAGGCCTAGTGGAAGGAGGGACCGCAGACAGGCTTCGAAGCCCTAACATAATAAATTGGGCTGGCTGTAGGCAATTTAAAATTGGTTCCAGGGGAACACGGGCGGCAGTAGACAGGTCAGTGGAGGCCTAGTGGAAGGAGGGAACGCAGACAGGCTTCGAAGCCCTAACATAATAAATTGGGCTGGCTGTAGGCAATTTAAAATTGGTTCCAGGGGAACACGGGCAGCAGTAGACAGGTCAGTGGAGGCCTAGTGGAAGGAGGGACCGCAGACAGGCTTCGAAGCCCTAACATAATAAATTGGGCTGGCTGTAGGCAATTTAAAATTGGTTCCAGGGGAACACGGGCAGCAGTAGACAGGTCAGTGGAGGCCTAGTGGAAGGAGGGACCGCAGACAGGCTTCGAAGCCCTAACATAATAAATTGGGCTGGCTGTAGGCAATTTAAAATTGGTTCCAGGGGAACACGGGCGGCAGTAGACAGGTCAGTGGAGGCCTAGTGGAAGGAGGGACCGCAGACAGGCTTCGAAGCCCTAACATAATAAATTGGGCTGGCTGTAGGCAATTTAAAATTGGTTCCAGGGGAACACGGGCAGTAGACTGGTCAGTGGAAGCCTAGTGGAAGGAGGGACCGCAGACAGGCTTCGAAGCCCTAACATAATAAATTGGGCTGGCTGTAGGCAATTTAAAATTGGTTCCAGGGGAACACGGGCAGCAGTAGACAGGTCAGTGGAGGCCTAGTGGAAGGAGGGACCGCAGACAGGCTTCGAAGCCCTAACATAATAAATTGGGCTGGCTGTAGGCAATTTAAAATTGGTTCCAGGGGAACACGGGCGGCAGTAGCCAGGTCAGTGTAGTAGTAGTGGAAAGAATGGGCCACAGACAGGCTTCGAAGGCCTAACATAACAAAAATTGGGCTGTAGGCAATTTAAAATTGGTTCCAGGGGAACACGGGCGGCAGTAGACAGGTCAGTGGAGGCCTAGGGGAAAGAGGGACCGCAGACAGGCTTCGAAGCCCTAACATAATAAATTGGGCTGGCTGTAGGCAATTTAAAATTGGTTCCAGGGGAACACGGGCAGCAGTAGACAGGTCAGTGGGGGCCTAGTGGAAGGAGTGACCGCAGACAGGCTTCGAAGGCCTAACATAAGAAAAATGTCAATACAATGGCTAAATAAGATTAAAATAGATAATTCTCCGGGTCCGGATGGCATACACCCACGAGTACTAAGAGAACTAAGTAATGTAATAGATAAACCATTATTTCTTATTTTTAGGGACTCTATTGCAACAGGGTCTGTTCCGCAGGACTGGCGCATAGCAAATGTGGTGCCAATATTCAAAAAGGGCTCTAAAAGTGAACCTGGAAATTATAGGCCAGTAAGTCTAACCTCTATTGTTGGTAAAATATTTGAAGGGTTTCTGAGGGATGTTATTCTGGATTATCTCAATGAGAATAACTGTTTAACTCCATATCAGCATGGGTTTATGAGAAATCGCTCCTGTCAAACCAATCTAATCAGTTTTTATGAAGAGGTAAGCTATAGGCTGGACCACGGTGATTCATTGGACGTGGTATATCTCGATTTTTCCAAAGCGTTTGATACCGTGCCGCACAAGAGGTTGGTACACAAAATGAGAATGCTTGGTCTGGGGGAAAATGTGTGTAAATGGGTTAGTAACTGGCTTAGTGATAGAAAGCAGAGGGTGGTTATAAATGGTATAGTCTCTAACTGGGTCGCTGTGACCAGTGGGGTACCGCAGGGGTCAGTATTGGGACCTGTTCTCTTCAACATATTCATTAATGATCTGGTAGAAGGTTTACACAGTAAAATATCGATATTTGCAGATGATACAAAACTATGTAAAGCAGTTAATACAAGAGAAGATAGTATTCTGCTACAGATGGATCTGGATAAGTTGGAAACTTGGGCTGAAAGGTGGCAGATGAGGTTTAACAATGATAAATGTAAGGTTATACACATGGGAAGAAGGAATCAATATCACCATTACACACTGAATGGGAAACCACTGGGTAAATCTGACAGGGAGAAGGACTTGGGGATCCTAGTTAATGATAAACTTATCTGGAGCAGCCAGTGCCAGGTAGCAGCTGCCAAGGCAAACAGGATCATGGGGTGCATTAAAAGAGGTCTGGATACACATGATGAGAGCATTATACTGCCTCTGTACAAATCCCTAGTTAGACCGCACATGGAGTACTGTGTCCAGTTTTGGTCACCGGTGCTCAGGAAGGATATAATGGAACTAGAGAGAGTACAAAGGAGGGCAACAAAATTAATAAAGGGGATGGGAGAACTACAATACCCAGATAGATTAGCGAAATTAGGATTATTTAGTCTAGAAAAAAGACGACTGAGGGGCGATCTAATAACCATGTATAAGTATATAAGGGGACAATACAAATATCTCGCTGAGGATCTGTTTATACCAAGGAAGGTGACGGGCACAAGGGGGCATTCTTTGCGTCTGGAGGAGAGAACGTTTTTCCACCAACATAGAAGAGGATTCTTTACTGTTAGGGCAGTGAGAATCTGGAATTGCTTGCCTGAGGAGGTGGTGATGGCGAACTCAGTCGAGGGGTTCAAGAGAGGCCTGGATGTCTTCCTGAAGCAGAACAATATTGTATCATACAATTAGGTTCTGTAGAAGGACGTAGATCTGGGGATTTATTATGATGGAATATAGGCTGAACTGGATGGACAAATGTCTTTTTTCGGCCTTACTAACTATGTTACTATGTTACTATGTTACTATGACAGTGCCAGGCATTGAAGGATGTCAGCGCATAGACTAAACATTGGTGGAGCTGTGAGAGAAAATTTTGCAAGTGGTAGAGCACTGTTTGACCTGGGGGGGGGGACTGTCTTGTGGCCGGCGGTACAGGCCCAGGGCCCCTCATATTACAACGGTGTGTCTGACGTTGGGTGCGCACCACCACCGCCAGACACTTTATTGTACTATGAGGGACCTAGTGGCAGTGCCGTCGACCAAAAGCGGGCACACCCACCTCTTCAGACAAACAGTACTCTCACGGGTGCTGGCGCCATGTGGCGATACCACGGCCCCGTGTGGGGACTTTGGCCATTTGGGGAGGTGTTAACATGTCGGATGTTGGACAATCAGGTGCTGCAAATTACGAGATTGGAAAAGTCGTTCAGAATAGTCCACAGGCAAGACCTTTACATAGGAAAGCTAGGTGTCAGCCGGGCAAGGTGGGGCAAAAGATTTCGAAATCCAGTTGTGGTTCATTTTAATGAAGGTTAGATCATCTACATTTTGGGTAGCCAGACGAGTCCTTTTTTCTGTTAGTATTGAACCTGCAGCACTGAATACTCTTTCTGATAGGACACTAGCTGCCGGGCAAGCAAGCTCCTGCAATGCATATTCTGCCAATTCTGGCCAGGTGTCTAATTTTGATGCCCAGTAATCAAATGGGAATGACGGTTGAGGGAGAACGTCGATAAGGGATGAAAAAGAGTTAGTAACCATACTGGACAAATGTTGTCTCCTGTCACTTTGAATTGATGCTGCAGTACCTGTCCTGTCTGCGGTCATAGCAAAATCAATCCACAACCTGGTCAGAAAACCCCTCTGGCCAACGCCACTTCTGATTTCTGCCCCTCTAACACCTCTGGTCTGCTGGCCCCTGAAGCTCGTGTTAGAACGATCACGGGCGCTGTGTGCAGGGAATGCCAGAAGCAAACGGTCAATAAGAGTTGATTGTTTGGTTGCTAATATTAGTTCCAAGTTCTCATGTGGCATTATATTTTGCAATTTGCCTTTATAGCGAGGATCAAGGAGGCAGGCCAACCAGTAATCGTCATCGTTCATCATTTTTGTTATGCGTGTGTCCCTTTTGAGGATACGTAAGGCATAATCCGCCATGTGGCCCAAAGTTCCAGTTCTCAAATCTGTGGTTGTTCTTGGCTGAGGGGCAGTTTCAGGCAAATCCACGTCACTTGTGTCCCTCCAAAAACCAGAACCCGGGCTTGCCGCGCCAACAATTTCCACTGGCCCCGGAAAAGCTTCCTCATTAAAAATATAATCATCCCCATCATCCTCCTCGTCCTCCTCCTCCTCTTCGCCCGCTACCTCGTCCTGTACACTGCCCTGGCCAGACAATGGCTGACTGTCATCAAGGCTTTCCTCTTCCTCAGCTGCAGACGCCTGATCCTTTATGTGCGTCAAACTTTGCATCAGCAGACGCATTAGGGGGATGCTCATGCTTATTATGGCGTTGTCTGCACTAACCAGCCGTGTGCATTCCTCAAAACACTGAAGGACTTGACACATGTCTTGAATCTTCGACCACTGCACACCTGACAACTCCATGTCTGCCATCCTACTGCCTGCCCATGTATGTGTATCCTCCCACAAAAACATAAAAGCCCGCCTCTGTTCACACAGTCTCTGAAGCATGTGCAGTGTTGAGTTCCACCTTGTTGCAACGTCTATGATTAGGCGATGCTGGGGAAGGTTCAAAGAATGCTGATAGGTCTGCATACGGCTGGAGTGTACGGGCGAACGGCGGATATGTGAGCAAAGTCCACGCACTTTGAGGAGCAGGTTGGATAACCCCGGATAACTTTTCAGGAAGCACTGCACCACCAGGTTTAAGGTGTGAGCCAGGCAAGGAATGTGTTTCAGTTGGGAAAGGGAGATGGCAGCCATGAAATTCCTTCCGTTATCACTCACTACCTTGCCTGCCTCAAGATCTACAGTGCCCAGCCACGACTGCGTTTCTTTCTGCAAGAACTCGGACAGAACTTCAGCGGTGTGTCTGTTGTCGCCCAAACACTTCATAGCCAATACAGCCTGCTGACGTTTGCCAGTAGCTGCCCCATAATGGGAGACCTGGTGTGCAACAGTGGCAGCTGCGGATGGAGTGGTTGTGCTACTGCGGTCTGTGGACGAGGTCTCACTTCTGCAGGAGGACGAGGAGGAGGAGGAGGGGGTGCGAACGGCTACAGCCAACTGTTTCCTAGACCGTGGGCTAGGCAGAACTGTCCCAAACTTGCTGTCCCCTGTGGACCCTGCATCCACCACATTTACCCAGTGTGCCGTGATGGACACGTAACGTCCCTGGCCATGCCTACTGGTCCATGCATCTGTTGTCAGGTGCACCTTTGTGCTCACAGATTGCCTGAGTGCATGGACGATGCGCTCTTTAACATGCTGGTGGAGGGCTGGGATGGCTTTTCTGGAAAAAAAGTGTCGACTGGGTATCTCGTAGCGTGGTACAGCGTAGTCCATCAGGGCTTTGAAAGCTTTGCTTTCAACTAACCGGTAGGGCATCATCTCTAACGAGATTAGTCTAGCTATGTGGGCGTTCAAACCCTGTGTACGCGGATGCGAGGCTAAGTACTTCCTTTTTCTAACCATAGTCTCATGTAGGGTGAGCTGGACTGGAGAGCTGGAGATCGTGGAACTAGCAGGGGTGCCGGTGGACATGGCAGACTGAGAGACGGTGGGAGATGGTATTGTTGCTGACGGTGCCCTAGATGCAGTGTTTCCTACTACGAAACTGGTGATTCCCTGACCCTGACTGCTTTGGCCTGGCAAAGAAACCTGCACAGATACTGCAGGTGGTGCTGAAAATGGTGGCCCTACACTGCCGGAAGGGATGTTGCGTTGATGACTAGCTTCATTGGCCGAGGGTGCTACAACCTTAAGGGACGTTTGGTAGTTAGTCCAAGCTTGCAAATGCATGGTGGTTAAATGTCTATGCATGCAACTTGTATTGAGACTTTTCAGATTCTGCCCTCTGCTTAAGGTAGTTGAACATTTTTGACAGATGACTTTGCGCTGATCAATTGGATGTTGTTTAAAAAAATGCCAGACTGCACTCTTTCTAGCATTGCAGACTGAGCTTTAACCGGATGGCCACGCTGTCCTCCAACAGGTTTTGACTTTGCCACGCGTTTTGGGCAAGATACGGGCCCGGCAGATGGAACCTGTTTCGATGTTGATGCCTGCTGCGGCCCCTCCTCCTCCGCTTCAGAACTGCTGCCGCCTGCACCCTGTTCCCCCAATGGCTGCCAATCGGGGTCAAGAACTGGGTCATCTATTACCTCTTCTTGTAGCTCGTGTGCAACTTCGTCTGTGTCACCGTGTCGGTCGGTGGTATAGCGTTCGTGATGGGGCAACATAGTCTCATCAGGGTCTGATTCTTGATCAGCACCCTGCGAGGGCAATGTTGTGGTCTGAGTCAAAGGACCAGCATAGTAGTCTGGCTGTGGCTGTGCATCAGTGCACTCCATGTCAGATTCAACTTGTAATGGGCATGGACTGTTAACTGCTTCACTTTCTAAGCCAGGGACGGTATGTGTAAAGAGCTCCATGGAGTAACCCGTTGTGTCGCCTGCTGCATTCTTCTCTGTTGTTGTTTTTGCTGAAGAGGACAAGGAAGCGACTTGTCCCTGACCGTGAACATCCACTAACGACGCGCTGCTTTTACTTTTACCAGTTTCACGAGAGGAGGCAAAAGAGCTAGAGGCTGAGTCAGCAAGATAAGCCAAAACTTGCTCTTGCTGCTCCGGCTTTAAAAGCGGTTTTCCTACTCCCAGAAAAGGGAGTGTTCGAGGCCTTGTGTAGCCAGACGACGAACCTGGCTCCACAGCTCCAGACTTAGGTGCAATATTTTTTTTCCCACGACCACCTGATGCTCCACCACTACCACTACCCTCATTACCAGCTGACAATGAACGCCCCCGGCCACGACCTCTTCCACCAGACTTCCTCATTGTTTTAAAAACGTTACCAAACTAACGGTATTTGTTGCTGTCACACAACTTACACGGTGAGCTATAACTTCAGTATGATTTAGCTACCCCTTTACAGGTGGGTGAGACCACAACGAAAATCAGGCACAATGTTACACACTCTGTTGTTGGTGGC
Organism: Ranitomeya imitator; assembly: GCF_032444005.1. Classification (NCBI taxonomy): domain Eukaryota; kingdom Metazoa; phylum Chordata; class Amphibia; order Anura; family Dendrobatidae; genus Ranitomeya; species Ranitomeya imitator. Next base: position 240,843,800 of record NC_091282.1, read on the forward strand.
AACAAATGAAAGAGATGCCACACACGCAGGACTGTCACTGAAGCGCAAATGTAAATATTAATCTCCCACTGATTTGTTTTTTTTTTTTTTTAAAGGGAGACTTTAGAAAAAAAAAAAAAAAAAAAAAATGATTTTTTAAGGAAGAATTTATAAACCAAATAAAATGAAATGATTGTTTCAGGGAGAATTTAGAAAACAAATTAAAAAAAAATAGGCTTTCTATGGCCCACTGAGTGAGAGAGGACGCACACAGGAGTCAGGAGTGGCACACAAGCCCAGAGGCCAATATTTATCTCCCACTGATTGATTTAGTGATTTTTTCAGGTAGATTTTGGAACCCAAATCAAGCAAAAAAATTAATAGGCTTTCTATGGCCCACAATTGGAGAGAGAGAGATGGCACACCCAGGAGTCAAGACTGGCACACAAGCAGAAAGGGCAATATTAATCTCCCACTGATTTGATTTTTTTTTTTTTTTTCAGGGAGACTTTAGAAAAAAAAAATACAAAAAAATGAATTTTTCAGGAAGAATTTAGAAACCAAATAAAATAAAATGATTGTTTCAGGGAGAATTTAGAAAACAAATTAAAAAAAAATAGGCTTTGTAGGGCCCACTGAGTGAGAGAGGACGCACACAGGAGTCAGGAGTGGCACACAAGCCCAGAGGCCAATATTTTTCTCCCACTGATTGATTTAGTGATTTTTTCAGGTAGATTTTGGAACCCAAATCAAGCAAAAAAATTAATAGGCTTTCTATGGCCCACAATTGGAGAGAGAGAGATGGCACACCCAGGAGTCAAGACTGGCACACAAGCAGAAAGGGCAATATTAATCTCCCACTGATTTGATTTTTTTTTTTTTCAGGGAGACTTTAGAAAAAAAAATACAAAAAAATGAATTTTTCAGGAAGAATTTAGAAACCAAATAAAATAAAATGATTGTTTCAGGGAGAATTTAGAAAACAAATAAAAAAAAATAGGCTTTGTAGGGCCCACTGAGTGAGAGAGGACGCACACAGGAGTCAGGAGTGGCACACAAGCCCAGAGGCCAAAATTTTTCTCCCACTGATTGATTTAGTGATTTTTTCAGGTAGATTTTGGAACCCAAATCAAGTAAAAAAATTAATAGGCTTTCTATGGCCCACAATTGGAGAGAGAGAGATGGCACACCCAGGAGTCAAGACTGGCACACAAGCAGAAAGGGCAATATTAATCTCCCACTGATTTGATTTTTTTTTTTTTTTTCAGGGAGACTTTAGAAAAAAAAAAATAAAAAAAAAATGATTTTTTCAGGAATAATTTAGAAACCAAATAAAATAAAATGATTTTTTCAGGGAGAATTTAGAAAACAAATAAAACAAAAAATAGGCTTTCTAGGGCCCACTGAGTGAGAGAGGATGCACACAGGAGTCAGGAGTGGCACACAAGCCCAGAGGCCAATATTTATCTCCCACTGATTGATTTATTGATTTTTTCAGGTAGAATTTAGAACCCAAATCAACCAAAAAAATAAATAGGCTTTCTATGGCCCACTATTTGTGAGAGAGATGGCACGCTCAGGACTGGCACACAAGCCCAGAGGCCAATATTAATCTCCCACTTTTTTTTTTTTTTTCCAGGGAAAATTTATAAACCCAATAAAAAAAATAATAAATAGGCTTTCTATGGCCCACTATCTGAGAGAGAGAGATGGCACGCTTAGGACTGGCACACAAGCCCAAAGGCCAATATTAATCTCCCACTGATTGATTTATTGATTTTTTCAGGTAGAATTTAGAACCCAAATCAAGCAAAAAAATTAATAGGCTTTCTATGGCCCACTGAGTGAGAGATGGCACACACAGGAGTAAGGAGTGGCACACAAGCCCTGAGGCCAATATTTTTCTCCCACTGATTGATGTAGTGATTTTTTCAGGTAGATTTTAGAACCCAAATCAAGCAAAAAAATAAATAGGCTTTCTATGGCCCACTGAGTGAGAGATGACACAGACAGGGATGGCACTCTAGCAGAAATGCCAATCTTAATCTCCCACAAAAAAAAAAAAAAAAAAAAAAAAAAAAGGAACTGTCCTTCAATTACTATCTCCCTGCAGTAATCTCAGCCAGGTATGGCAGGCAGCAATAAGGAGTGGACTGATGCACAAATTAAATAAAAAGTGTGGACAAACAAACAAGATAGCTGTGCAGAAAGGAAGGAACTACAGGATTTGTGCTTTGAAAAAAGCAGTTGGTTTGCACAGCGGTATACACACAGCAATGCAGCTATCAGGGAGCCTTCTAGGGCAGCCCAATGAGCTACAGCGCTGAGGAAAAAAAAAATGTAGCTTCCACTGTCCCTGCACACCGAAGGTGGTGTTGGGCTGTGGAAATCGCTACAGCACAATCGGTTTGGTGGTTAATGGACCCTGCCTAACGCTATCCCTGCTTCTGACGAAGCGGCAGCAACCTCTCCCTAAGCTCAGATCAGCAGCAGTAACATGGCGGTCGGCGGGAACGCCCCTTTATAGCCCCTGTGATGCCGCGGACAGCAAGCCAATCACTGCAATGCCCTTCTCTAAGATGGTGGGGACCAGGACCTATGTCATCACGCTGCCCACACTCTGCGTTTACCTTCATTGGCTGAGAAATGGCGCTTTTCGCGTCATTGAAACGCGACTTTGGCGCGAAAGTCGCGTACCGCATGGCCGACCCCGCACAGGGGTCGGATCGGGTTTCATGAAACCCGACTTTGTCAAAAGTCGGCGACTTTTGAAAATGTTCGACCCGTTTCGCTCAACCCTAATGATCAGTATTGTAGTACTCTCACTATGTGGTGGTAATATGTGATCTGGTCATGATTTGGTGGTAGTATGTGGTATGTATTTGGTAACTATGTGGTCTGATCATGATGTGACTGCAATAATCTCCTGTGCGGTATTATTCGGTCACTGTGGTCTGGTCATGATGTGACTGTATTAACCTCATGTATGTGGTATTATTCAGTCACTATGTGTTGACAATACGTGGTCTGGTCATTGTTTGGCAGTATTTGTCTCTTGTATGTGGTATTATTTGGTCACTATGTGGTCTAGTCATAGTGTGGCGGTATTTGTTCCTTGTATATGATATTATTCCATTACCATGTGGTGGTAATATTTGGTTTGGTCATGGTGTGGTGGTATTTTTTACCTGCATGTGATATTATTTGGTCACTGTTTGGTAATAATATGAGGTCCAGTCATGGTGTGGTGGTATTTGTTCTTTGTATGTAGTATTATTGGTCTTGGTATAGGGTGTTGTGTATAGAGGTTACTTGCACTCTCTGATATCAGTAAGGAGAAGATTCTTGATTTCCAGCAGAGATTAAATACTTGGTCGGTTAACCCATCCTTGTTCTGTGACTATTACAAGTAACAAATATGCACTTATAGTGGTTCTACGGTGAAAACACGTTATTACCTATCCTAAGGCCATTTTCACACATTCAGTATTTGGTCAGTATTTTGTCTAAGTATTTGTAATCCAAAACCAGGAGTGGGTGATAAATGCAGAAGTAGTGACGTGTCTCTATAATACTTTTCCTCTGATTGTTCCAGTCCTGGTTTTAGCTTAGAAATACTGATGTAAAATACTGACCAAATACTGAACATGTGAACGTGGCAAAAGGATAAGTGATAAGTTACAGATTAGTGGGGGTCCGGCTTCTGGGACCTGCATCAATCTGCAGAATGTGAACTGTTATCCCTATTAGTATGGAGCGGCGTGTACGACGCAACCACTGATGTATTCATTTTCTAAGGGGCTGCACTTGGCTTTTTTCTGGAAGGCCTCAAAGAGGATGAATGGAGCTGCGATCAGACATCCCATCTGCTGCTCCATTTTAAAATGGGGATAAAAATGTAGTGTCATGGATAAAGGTTCTCCATTCTTCCGATCGGTGCACTATCAAATGATTGGATTACACCAACCAATAAGTTATCACCTACCTAGCCTGTGGATCGGTGATAACTAGTGTTGAGCATTCCGATACCGCAAGTATCGGGTATCGGCCGATACTTGCGGTATCGGAATTCCGATACCGAGATCCGATACTTTTGTGTTATCGGGTATTGGTATCGGATCCATAGGGATGTGTAAAATAAAGAATTAAAATAAAAAATATTGATATATTCACCTCTCCGGCGGCCCCTGGACATCACGCTGGTAACCGGCCGGCTTCGTTGTTTAAAATGAGTGCGTTTAGGACCTGCGAATGACGTCGCGGCTTCTGATTGGTCGCGTGCCGCTCATGTGACCGCCACGCGACCAATCAGAAGCCGCGACGTCATTCTCATTCACTAAACTCCTAATTCTAGGAATTTAGGACCTGCGAATGACGTCGCGGCTTCTGATTGGTCGCGTGGCGGTCACATGAGCGGCACGCGACCAATCAGAAGCCACGACGTCATTCGCAGGTCCTAAATGCGCTCATTTTAAACAAAGAAGCCGGCCGGTTACCAGCGTGATGTCCAGTGGCCGCCGGAGAGGTGAATATATCAATATTTTTTATTTTAATTCTTTATTTTACACCTCACTATTTATCCCAGGGCCTGAAGGAGAGTTTCCTCTCCTTCAGACCCTGGGAACCATCAGGATACATTCCGATACTTGATGTCCCATTGACTTGTATTGGTATCGGATATCGGTATCGGCGATATCCGATATTTTTCGGCTATCGGCCGATACTATCCGATACCGATACTTTCAAGTATCGGACGGTATCGCTCAACACTAGTGATAACTTGTTTTCACCAAAGCACCCTTTAATGAAAACAACCGTAATTGTACATCACAGCTATGGTAGCACATGGTAGATGTGCAGCAGCCGCCTGTGTTTTACAGTCAACGCTCCTCTATATCGAGGATAACGGCTAAGTTATTTGCATATAGCTGTAGGGTAGGCCAATAGAGTCAATTCCCCCTGTGGGCCCCAGATACCCCAGTCCGACCCTGCATGACAGTATGATTACTTTTTCAAGGTACTCTATTCAAAACACCAAAACATTTCAATCTATCATGTTTTATTTCATATTATGGTTTTCCCTTTTTTCTGAAGTTAATAATGTTATGTTTATGAATAAAAGAGCTATGCTGTGTAAAGTGATGCTGAATGTCACGCTTGCAACTTATTGGCTGTCAGGACTTAAATAACTGTAAATCAAGGTCTGGTTGATATAAAGTGCTCATTCATCAAGTAATTGCTTGCTTTCCATCTGTTGATTACATTTACAGTACTATTCCTTTGTGTCTTACAACTTATATGAATTATGTTTGAACTGGTGATGTTCTTATTAATTTCCCCACTTACCGCTTGTTAGAAATGTGGCAAGTACAGGCAACAATTTCCACATTCATTTTATAATGAATACTGAATTCCCTTTATTATGTGCAAGATATGTAAATAAGATATTGGCTATTTATGGGAAACTATAGAAGAATTCCAAGAGATCATCCATGAATAAAGCTTTGGAAACATGTTTTCTAATAATGTTACACAGTATAAATTGGGTAGATAAAGATACAGTATCAATAATGTACAATGAAAACCACTGGAACAAGACATGCTGTTCTCCTTCCATTCAGCACTTTTTCCATCCATTTCAACATTTTCACTACCCGCACACCTCCTTGTCGGATCTGTCAGAAAAATGCTCAGATTTCCCATTGACTCCCTTTATACTCATTACTCGAAACAAGCATCCTAGCATTGGGAATTGCTCAGTTCTAGGGTTGAGCGACCTTGACCTTTTTAGAGTCGAGCCGTGTTTCGCGAAACCCGACTATCTTAGAAGTCGAGTCGAGTGGAATCGGCCGATTATCGCGAAAAGTCGGGTATCGCCCGAAACACGAAACCCAATGCAAGTCAAAGGGGGAGCATAGTCGGCAGTGAGTGGAGGCCAGGAAAACACCTACACTGCCCATTTTAATGGCAAAAACATCCATTCTTGTTAAAGAAGCTTGTCAATCGTAATTTACCTTATAATAATTGGAAGGCATTTGAAATTGGGGGTCATTTGGCTAAAGTTGTGGGGGGTAGGGCTGGTTCAAGTAATTAGTGGGCCCAGGAAATCTGGACCACGTCACGGCAGTGGAGCAGGGAGAGGTAAGTATTTAAACTTTGCAAGTGCTGTGATCCTGAGCAAGCAGGGGGGGCCCACTCGTTGGCATTGGCACTGGCACAGGGCCCCTCAAAGTACAGCGGTGTGTTTGCACGGCGGGGGCGCCTCCCACCGGCAGCAACACTTTTGTGTACTATGAGAGGCCCTGTGCCAGAGACGTCGCCAACTAGTATTCCTCCCCCCACCTGATGAAGAACCTGCACTTTCATCTGCACCTTCCTCTTTGTCCCCGTGTAAGGTGGTATGGTATGCGGGAAGAGGAACCTGACTTTCAGCAGGGTCACAATCTTGCTGTGTAGCGTGCACGGGGAATTTTGCGTTATGGGTCAATGTACCAGCAGACTCATCTATCACTGGCTGGGCAATGGGCAGGATGAGGAGGAAACACAGATATAGGCCCAAAGAATAAAGTTGGCTAAATGCAGTTCAAAATTGGTAACACAGGACTAACCAGGGGGCATTGCAGTGGAGGACAACTGGAATGAGAGGCTGACACAGAGAGTAGGCCCAAATCAGTAAGTAGTCGAAATGCAGTTCAAAATTGGCAACCGTAGTAAACAGGCGGCACAGCTTTGTTCAGTGGAGGAGAACAGCAAGGAGTGGCAGACACCGATAGTAGGCCCCAAACCAACTAGTACGCCAAATGCAGTTGTTCCATTTAACCACAATTTAATGAGAGCCTGAAGATAGAAGCTCAGAAAAGGCAACATGGAGAACACCTTGGAGTGTAACACACCATCTCTCTACACCCCATACCCAATTTGTAGGCCTAATGCAGCGTAGTTTCCAACAACTACTAAACGAGAGCATGAAGATCGAAGCAATGGAGAGGAAACCTGGGGAACACCTTGGAGTGGAACACACCATCTCTCTACACCCCATACCCAATTTGTAGGCCTAATGCAGTGTAGTTTCCAACAACTACTAAACGAGAGCCAGAAGATCGAAGCTCAGGAAAGGCAACCTGGAGGACACCTTGGAGTGGAACACACCATCTCTCTACACCCCATACCCAATTTGTAGGCCTAATGCAGTGTAGTTTCCAACAACTACTAAACGAGAGCCAGAAGATCGAAGCTCAGGAAAGGCAACATGGAGAACACCTTGGAGTGGAACACACCATCTCTCTACACCCCATACCCAATTTGTAGGCCTAATGCAGTGTAGTTTCCAACAACTACTAAACGAGAGCATGAAGATCGAAGCAATGGAGAGGAAACCTGGGGAACACCTTGGAGTGGAACACACCATCTCTCTACACCCCATACCCAATTTGTAGGCCTAATGCAGCGTAGTTTCCAACAACTACTAAACGAGAGCATGAAGTTCGAAGCAATAGAGAGGAAACCTGGGGAACACCTTGGAGTGGAACACACCATCTCTCTACACCCCATACCCAATTTGTAGGCCTAATGCAGCGTAGTTTCCAACAACTACTAAACGAGAGCATGAAGATCGAAGCAATGGAGAGGAAACCTGGGGAACACCTTGGAGTGGAACACACCATCTCTCTACACCCCATATCCAATTTGTAGGCCTAATGCAGTGTAGTTTTCTACAACTACTAAACGAGAGTCGGAAGACCGAAGCAAAGTGGACGAAACCTGGGGAACACCTTGGAGTGGAACACACCATCTCTCCACCCCATACCCAATTTGTAGGCCTAATGCAGTGTAGTTTCCAACAACTACTAAACGAGAGCCAGAAGATCGAAGCTCAGGAAAGGCAACCTGGAGAACACCTTGGAGTGAAACACACGATCTCTATACACCCCATACCCAATTTGTAGGCCTAATGCAGTGTAGTTTCCAACAACTACTAAACGAGAGCCAGAAGATCGAAGCTCAGGAAAGGCAACCTGGAGAACACCTTGGAGTGGAACACACCATCTCTCTACACCCCATACCCAATTTGTAGGCCTAATGCAGCGTAGTTTCCAACAACTACTAAACGAGAGCATGAAGATTGAAGCTCAGGAAAGGCAACCTGGAGAACACCTTGGAGTGGAACACACCATCTCTCTACACCCCATACCCAATTTGTAGGCCTAATGCAGTGTAGTTTCCAACAACTACTAAACGAGAGCCAGAAGATCGAAGCTCAGGAAAGGCAACCTGGAGAACACCTTGGAGTGGAACACACCATCTCTCTACACCCCATACCCAATTTGTAGGCCTAATGCAGCGTAGTTTCCAACAACTACTAAACGAGAGCATGAAGATCGAAGCAATGGAGAGGAAACCTGGGGAACACCTTGGAGTGGAACACACCATTTCTCTACACCCCATATCCAATTTGTAGGCCTAATGCAGTGTAGTTTTCTACAACTACTAAACGAGAGTCGGAAGACCGAAGCAAAGTGGACGAAACCTGGGGAACACCTTGGAGTGGAACACACCATCTCTCCACCCCATACCCAATTTGTAGGCCTAATGCAGTGTAGTTTCCAACAACTACTAAACGAGAGCCAGAAGATCGAAGCTCAGGAAAGGCAACCTGGAGAACACCTTGGAGTGGAACACACGATCTCTCTACACCCCATACCCAATTTGTAGGCCTAATGCAGTGTAGTTTCCAACAACTACTAAACGAGAGCCAGAAGATCGAAGCTCAGGAAAGGCAACCTGGAGAACACCTTGGAGTGGAACACACCATCTCTCTACACCCCATACCCAATTTGTAGGCCTAATGCAGCGTAGTTTACAACAACTACTAAACGAGAGCATGAAGATTGAAGCTCAGGAGAGGAAACCTGGGGAACACCTTGGAGTGGAACACACCATCTCTCTACACCCCATATCCAATTTGTAGGCCTAATGCAGTGTAGTTTTCTACAACTACTAAACGAGAGTCGGAAGACCGAAGCAAAGTGGACGAAACCTGGGGAACACCTTGGAGTGGAACACACCATCTCTCCACCCCATACCCAATTTGTAGGCCTAATGCAGTGTAGTTTCCAACAACTACTAAACGAGAGCCAGAAGATCGAAGCTCAGGAAAGGCAACCTGGAGAACACCTTGGAGTGAAACACACGATCTCTATACACCCCATACCCAATTTGTAGGCCTAATGCAGTGTAGTTTCCAACAACTACTAAACGAGAGCCAGAAGATCGAAGCTCAGGAAAGGCAACCTGGAGAACACCTTGGAGTGGAACACACCATCTCTCTACACCCCATACCCAATTTGTAGGCCTAATGCAGCGTAGTTTCCAACAACTACTAAACGAGAGCATGAAGATTGAAGCTCAGGAAAGGCAACCTGGAGAACACCTTGGAGTGGAACACACCATCTCTCTACACCCCATACCCAATTTGTAGGCCTAATGCAGTGTAGTTTCCAACAACTACTAAACGAGAGCCAGAAGATCGAAGCTCAGGAAAGGCAACCTGGAGAACACCTTGGAGTGGAACACACCATCTCTCTACACCCCATACCCAATTTGTAGGCCTAATGCAGCGTAGTTTCCAACAACTACTAAACGAGAGCATGAAGATCGAAGCAATGGAGAGGAAACCTGGGGAACACCTTGGAGTGGAACACACCATTTCTCTACACCCCATATCCAATTTGTAGGCCTAATGCAGTGTAGTTTTCTACAACTACTAAACGAGAGTCGGAAGACCGAAGCAAAGTGGACGAAACCTGGGGAACACCTTGGAGTGGAACACACGATCTCTCTACACCCCATACCCAATTTGTAGGCCTAATGCAGTGTAGTTTCCAACAACTACTAAACGAGAGCCAGAAGATCGAAGCTCAGGAAAGGCAACCTGGAGAACACCTTGGAGTGGAACACACCATCTCTCTACACCCCATACCCAATTTGTAGGCCTAATGCAGCGTAGTTTACAACAACTACTAAACGAGAGCATGAAGATTGAAGCTCAGGAAAGGCAACCTGGAGAACACCTTGGAGTGGAACACACCATCTCTCTACACCCCATACCCAATTTGTAGGCCTAATGCAGTGTAGTTTCCAACAACTACTAAACGAGAGCCAGAAGATCGAAGCTCAGGAAAGGCAACCTGGAGAACACCTTGGAGTGGAACACACCATCTCTCTACACCCCATACCCAATTTGTAGGCCTAATGCAGCGTAGTTTCCAACAACTACTAAACGAGAGCCAGAAGATCGAAGCTCAGGAAAGGCAACCTGGAGAACACCTTGGAGTGGAACACACCATCTCTCTACACCCCATACCCAATTTGTAGGCCAAATGCAGCGTAGTTTCCAACAACTACTAAACGAGAGCCAGAAGATCGAAGCAATGGAGAGGAAACCTGGGGAACACCTTGGAGTGGAACACACCATCTCTCTACACCCCATACCCAATTTGTAGGCCTAATGCAGCGTAGTTTCCAACAACTACTAATCGAGAGCATGAAGATCGAAGCAATGGAGAGGAAACCTGGGGAACACGTTGGAGTGGAACACACCATCTCTCTACACCCCATACCCAATTTGTAGGCCTAATGCAGTGTAGTTTTCTACAACTACTAAACGAGAGTCGGAAGACCGAAGCAATGTGGACGAAACCTGGGGAACACCTTGGAGTGGAACACACGATCTCTCTACACCCCATACCCAATTTGTAGGCCTAATGCAGTGTAGTTTCCAACAACTACTAAACGAGAGCCAGAAGATCGAAGCTCAGGAAAGGCAACCTGGAGAACACCTTGGAGTGGAACACACCATCTCTCTACACCCCATACCCAATTTGTAGGCCTAATGCAGTGTAGTTTCCAACAACTACTAAACGAGAGCCAGAAGATCGAAGCTCAGGAAAGGCAACCTGGAGAACACCTTGGAGTGGAACACACGATCTCTCTACACCCCATACCCAATTTGTAGGCCTAATGCAGTGCAGTTTTCACCAACTACTAAACGAGAGTCGGAAGACCGAAGCAATGTGGATGAAACCTGGGGAACACCTTGGTGTGGAACACACCATCTCTCTACACCCCATACCCAATTTGTAGGCCTAATGCAGTGTAGTTTCCAACAACTACTAAACGAGAGCCAGAAGATCGAAGCTCAGGAAAGGCAACCTGGAGAACACCTTGGAGTGGAACACACCATCTCTCTACACCCCATACCCAATTTGTAGGCCTAATGCAGCATAGTTTCCAACAACTACTAAACGAGAGCCAGAAGATCGAAGCTCAGGAAAGGCAACCTGGAGAACACCTTGGAGTGGAACACACCATCTCTCTACACCCCATACCCAATTTGTAGGCCAAATGCAGCGTAGTTTCCAACAACTACTAAACGAGAGCCAGAAGATCGAAGCAATGGAGAGGAAACCTGGGGAACACCTTGGAGTGGAACACACCATCTCTCTACATCCCATACCCAATTTGTAGGCCTAATGCAGCGTAGTTTCCAGCAACTACTAAACGAGAGCATGAAGATCGAAGCAATGGAGAGGAAACCTGGGGAACACGTTGGAGTGGAACACAGCATCTCTCTACACCCCATACCCAATTTGTAGGCCTAATACAGTGTAGTTTTCTACAACTACTAAACGAGAGTCGGAAGACCGAAGCAATGTGGACGAAACCTGGGGAACACCTTGGAGTGGAACACACCATCTCTCTACACCCCATACCCAATTTGTAGGCCTAATGCAGTGTAGTTTCCAACAACTACTAAACGAGAGCCAGAAGATCGAAGCTCAGGAAAGGCAACCTGGAGAACACCTTGGAGTGGAACACACGATCTCTCTACACCCCATACCCAATTTGTAGGCCTAATGCAGTGTAGTTTCCAACAACTACTAAACGAGAGCCAGAAGATCGAAGCTCAGTAAAGGCAACCTGGAGAACACCTTGGAGTGGAACACACCATCTCTCTACACCCCATACCCAATTTGTAGGCCTAATGCAGTGTAGTTTCCAACAACTACTAAACGAGAGCCAGAAGATCGAAGCTCAGGAAAGGCAACCTGGAGAACACCTTGGAGTGGAACACACCATCTCTCTACACCCCATACCCAATTTGTAGGCCTAATGCAGCGTAGTTTCCAACAACTACTAAACAAGAGCCAGAAGATCGAAGCTCAGGAAAGGCAACCTGGAGAACACCTTGGAGTGGAACACACCATCTCTCTACACCCCATACCCAATTTGTAGGCCTAATGCAGCGTAGTTTCCAACAACTACTAAACGAGAGCCAGAAGATCGAAGCAATGGAGAGGAAACCTGGGGAACACCTTGGAGTGGAACACACCATCTCTCTACACCCCATACCCAATTTGTAGGCCTAATGCAGCGTAGTTTCCAACAACTACTAAACGAGAGCATGAAGATCGAAGCAATGGAGAGGAAACCTGGGGAACACCTTGGAGTGGAACACACCATCTCTCTACACCCCATACCCAATTTGAAGGCCTAATGCAGTGTAGTTTTCTACAACTACTAAACGAGAGTCGGAAGACCGAAGCAAATGTGGACGAAACCTGGGGAACACCTTGGAGTGGAACACACCATCTCTCTACACCCCATACCCAATTTGTAGGCCTAATGCAGTGTAGTTTCCAACAACTACTGAACGAGAGCCAGAAGATCGAAGCTCAGGAAAGGCAACCTGGAGAACACCTTGGAGTGGAACACACCATCTCTCTACACCCCATACCCAATTTGTAGGCCTAATGCAGTGTAGTTTCCAACAACTACTAAACGAGAGCCAGAAGATCGAAGCTCAGGAAAGGCAACCTGGAGAACACCTTGGAGTGGAACACACGATCTCTCTACACCCCATACCCAATTTGTAGGCCTAATGCAGTGTAGTTTCCAACAACTACTAAACGAGAGCCAGAAGATCGAAGCTCAGGAAAGTCAACCTGGAGAACACCTTGGAGTGGAACACACCATCTCTCTACACCCCATACCCAATTTGTAGGCCTAATGCAGCGTAGTTTCCAACAACTACTAAACGAGAGCCAGAAGATCGAAGCTCAGGAAAGGCAACCTGGAGAACACCTTGGAGTGGAACACACGATCTCTCTACACCCCATACCCAATTTGTAGGCCTAATGCAGTGTAGTTTCCAACAACTACTAAACGAGAGCCAGAAGATCGAAGCTCAGGAAAGGCAACCTGGAGAACACCTTGGAGTGGAACACACCATCTCTCTACACCCCATACCCAATTTGTAGGCCTAATGCAGCGTAGTTTCCAACAACTACTAAACAAGAGCCAGAAGATCGAAGCTCAGGAAAGGCAACCTGGAGAACACCTTGGAGTGGAACACACCATCTCTCTACACCCCATACCCAATTTGTAGGCCTAATGCAGCGTAGTTTCCAACAACTACTAAACGAGAGCCAGAAGATCGAAGCAATGGAGAGGAAACCTGGGGAACACCTTGGAGTGGAACACACCATCTCTCTACACCCCATACCCAATTTGTAGGCCTAATGCAGCGTAGTTTCCAACAACTACTAAACGAGAGCATGAAGATCGAAGCAATGGAGATGAAACCTGGGGAACACCTTGGAGTGGAACACACCATCTCTCTACACCCCATACCCAATTTGAAGGCCTAATGCAGTGTAGTTTTCTACAACTACTAAACGAGAGTCGGAAGACCGAAGCAAATGTGGACGAAACCTGGGGAACACCTTGGAGTGGAACACACTATCTCTCTACACCCCATACCCAATTTGTAGGCCTAATGCAGTGTAGTTTCCAACAACTACTGAACGAGAGCCAGAAGATCGAAGCTCAGGAAAGGCAACCTGGAGAACACCTTGGAGTGGAACACACCATCTCTCTACACCCCATACCCAATTTGTAGGCCTAATGCAGTGTAGTTTCCAACAACTACTAAACGAGAGTAAGAAGATCGAAGCTCAGGAAAGGCAACCTGGAGAACACCTTGGAGTGGAACACACGATCTCTCTACACCCCATACCCAATTTGTAGGCCTAATGCAGTGTAGTTTCCAACAACTACTAAACGAGAGCCAGAAGATCAAAGCTCAGGAAAGGCAACCTGGAGAACACCTTGGAGTGGAACACACGATCTCTCTACACCCCATACCCAATTTGTAGGCCTAATGCAGTGTAGTTTCCAACAACTACTAAACGAGAGCCAGAAGATCGAAGCTCAGGAAAGGCAACCTGGAGAACACCTTGGAGTGGAACACACCATCTCTCTACACCCCATACCCAATTTGTAGGCCTAATGCAGCGTAGTTTCCAACAACTACTAAACAAGAGCCAGAAGATCGAAGCTCAGGAAAGGCAACCTGGAGAACACCTTGGAGTGGAACACACCATCTCTCTACACCCCATACCCAATTTGTAGGCCTAATGCAGCGTAGTTTCCAACAACTACTAAACGAGAGCCAGAAGATCGAAGCAATGGAGAGGAAACCTGGGGAACACCTTGGAGTGGAACACACCATCTCTCTACACCCCATACCCAATTTGTAGGCCTAATGCAGCGTAGTTTCCAACAACTACTAAACGAGAGCATGAAGATCGAAGCAATGGAGAGGAAACCTGGGGAACACCTTGGAGTGGAACACACCATCTCTCTACACCCCATACCCAATTTGAAGGCCTAATGCAGTGTAGTTTTCTACAACTACTAAACGAGAGTCGGAAGACCGAAGCAAATGTGGACGAAACCTGGGGAACACCTTGGAGTGGAACACACTATCTCTCTACACCCCATACCCAATTTGTAGGCCTAATGCATTGTAGTTTCCAACAACTACTGAACGAGAGCCAGAAGATCGAAGCTCAGGAAAGGCAACCTGGAGAACACCTTGGAGTGGAACACACCATCTCTCTACACCCCATACCCAATTTGTAGGCCTAATGCAGTGTAGTTTCCAACAACTACTAAACGAGAGCCAGAAGATCGAAGCTCAGGAAAGGCAACCTGGAGAACACCTTGGAGTGGAACACACGATCTCTCTACACCCCATACCCAATTTGTAGGCCTAATGCAGTGTAGTTTCCAACAACTACTAAACGAGAGCCAGAAGATCGAAGCTCAGGAAAGGCAACCTGGAGAACACCTTGGAGTGGAACACACCATCTCTCTACACCCCATACCCAATTTGTAGGCCTAATGCAGCGTAGTTTCCAACAACTACTAAACGAGAGCCAGAAGATCGAAGCTCAGGAAAGGCAACCTGGAGAACACCTTGGAGTGGAACACACCATCTCTCTACACCCCATACCCAATTTGTAGGCCAAATGCAGCGTAGTTTCCAACAACTACTAAACGAGAGCCAGAAGATCGAAGCAATGGAGAGGAAACCTGGGGAACACCTTGGAGTGGAACACACCATCTCTCTACATCCCATACCCAATTTGTAGGCCTAATGCAGCGTAGTTTCCAGCAACTACTAAACGAGAGCATGAAGATCGAAGCAATGGAGAGGAAACCTGGGGAACACGTTGGAGTGGAACACAGCATCTCTCTACACCCCATACCCAATTTGTAGGCCTAATACAGTGTAGTTTTCTACAACTACTAAACGAGAGTCGGAAGACCGAAGCAATGTGGACGAAACCTGGGGAACACCTTGGAGTGGAACACACCATCTCTCTACACCCCATACCCAATTTGTAGGCCTAATGCAGTGTAGTTTCCAACAACTACTAAACGAGAGCCAGAAGATCGAAGCTCAGGAAAGGCAACCTGGAGAACACCTTGGAGTGGAACACACGATCTCTCTACACCCCATACCCAATTTGTAGGCCTAATGCAGTGTAGTTTCCAACAACTACTAAACGAGAGCCAGAAGATCGAAGCTCAGTAAAGGCAACCTGGAGAACACCTTGGAGTGGAACACACCATCTCTCTACACCCCATACCCAATTTGTAGGCCTAATGCAGTGTAGTTTCCAACAACTACTAAACGAGAGCCAGAAGATCGAAGCTCAGGAAAGGCAACCTGGAGAACACCTTGGAGTGGAACACACCATCTCTCTACACCCCATACCCAATTTGTAGGCCTAATGCAGCGTAGTTTCCAACAACTACTAAACAAGAGCCAGAAGATCGAAGCTCAGGAAAGGCAACCTGGAGAACACCTTGGAGTGGAACACACCATCTCTCTACACCCCATACCCAATTTGTAGGCCTAATGCAGCGTAGTTTCCAACAACTACTAAACGAGAGCCAGAAGATCGAAGCAATGGAGAGGAAACCTGGGGAACACCTTGGAGTGGAACACACCATCTCTCTACACCCCATACCCAATTTGTAGGCCTAATGCAGCGTAGTTTCCAACAACTACTAAACGAGAGCATGAAGATCGAAGCAATGGAGAGGAAACCTGGGGAACACCTTGGAGTGGAACACACCATCTCTCTACACCCCATACCCAATTTGAAGGCCTAATGCAGTGTAGTTTTCTACAACTACTAAACGAGAGTCGGAAGACCGAAGCAAATGTGGACGAAACCTGGGGAACACCTTGGAGTGGAACACACCATCTCTCTACACCCCATACCCAATTTGTAGGCCTAATGCAGTGTAGTTTCCAACAACTACTGAACGAGAGCCAGAAGATCGAAGCTCAGGAAAGGCAACCTGGAGAACACCTTGGAGTGGAACACACCATCTCTCTACACCCCATACCCAATTTGTAGGCCTAATGCAGTGTAGTTTCCAACAACTACTAAACGAGAGCCAGAAGATCGAAGCTCAGGAAAGGCAACCTGGAGAACACCTTGGAGTGGAACACACGATCTCTCTACACCCCATACCCAATTTGTAGGCCTAATGCAGTGTAGTTTCCAACAACTACTAAACGAGAGCCAGAAGATCGAAGCTCAGGAAAGTCAACCTGGAGAACACCTTGGAGTGGAACACACCATCTCTCTACACCCCATACCCAATTTGTAGGCCTAATGCAGCGTAGTTTCCAACAACTACTAAACGAGAGCCAGAAGATCGAAGCTCAGGAAAGGCAACCTGGAGAACACCTTGGAGTGGAACACACGATCTCTCTACACCCCATACCCAATTTGTAGGCCTAATGCAGTGTAGTTTCCAACAACTACTAAACGAGAGCCAGAAGATCGAAGCTCAGGAAAGGCAACCTGGAGAACACCTTGGAGTGGAACACACCATCTCTCTACACCCCATACCCAATTTGTAGGCCTAATGCAGCGTAGTTTCCAACAACTACTAAACAAGAGCCAGAAGATCGAAGCTCAGGAAAGGCAACCTGGAGAACACCTTGGAGTGGAACACACCATCTCTCTACACCCCATACCCAATTTGTAGGCCTAATGCAGCGTAGTTTCCAACAACTACTAAACGAGAGCCAGAAGATCGAAGCAATGGAGAGGAAACCTGGGGAACACCTTGGAGTGGAACACACGATCTCTCTACACCCCATACCCAATTTGTAGGCCTAATGCAGCGTAGTTTCCAACAACTACTAAACGAGAGCATGAAGATCGAAGCAATGGAGATTAAACCTGGGGAACACCTTGGAGTGGAACACACCATCTCTCTACACCCCATACCCAATTTGAAGGCCTAATGCAGTGTAGTTTTCTACAACTACTAAACGAGAGTCGGAAGACCGAAGCAAATGTGGACGAAACCTGGGGAACACCTTGGAGTGGAACACACTATCTCTCTACACCCCATACCCAATTTGTAGGCCTAATGCAGTGTAGTTTCCAACAACTACTGAACGAGAGCCAGAAGATCGAAGCTCAGGAAAGGCAACCTGGAGAACACCTTGGAGTGGAACACACCATCTCTCTACACCCCATACCCAATTTGTAGGCCTAATGCAGTGTAGTTTCCAACAACTACTAAACGAGAGTAAGAAGATCGAAGCTCAGGAAAGGCAACCTGGAGAACACCTTGGAGTGGAACACACGATCTCTCTACACCCCATACCCAATTTGTAGGCCTAATGCAGTGTAGTTTCCAACAACTACTAAACGAGAGCCAGAAGATCAAAGCTCAGGAAAGGCAACCTGGAGAACACCTTGGAGTGGAACACACGATCTCTCTACACCCCATACCCAATTTGTAGGCCTAATGCAGTGTAGTTTCCAACAACTACTAAACGAGAGCCAGAAGATCGAAGCTCAGGAAAGGCAACCTGGAGAACACCTTGGAGTGGAACACACCATCTCTCTACACCCCATACCCAATTTGTAGGCCTAATGCAGCGTAGTTTCCAACAACTACTAAACAAGAGCCAGAAGATCGAAGCTCAGGAAAGGCAACCTGGAGAACACCTTGGAGTGGAACACACCATCTCTCTACACCCCATACCCAATTTGTAGGCCTAATGCAGCGTAGTTTCCAACAACTACTAAACGAGAGCCAGAAGATCGAAGCAATGGAGAGGAAACCTGGGGAACACCTTGGAGTGGAACACACCATCTCTCTACACCCCATACCCAATTTGTAGGCCTAATGCAGCGTAGTTTCCAACAACTACTAAACGAGAGCATGAAGATCGAAGCAATGGAGAGGAATCCTGGGGAACACCTTGGAGTGGAACACACCATCTCTCTACACCCCATACCCAATTTGAAGGCCTAATGCAGTGTAGTTTTCTACAACTACTAAACGAGAGTCGGAAGACCGAAGCAAATGTGGACGAAACCTGGGGAACACCTTGGAGTGGAACACACCATCTCTCTACACCCCATACCCAATTTGTAGGCCTAATGCAGTGTAGTTTCCAACAACTACTGAACGAGAGCCAGAAGATCGAAGCTCAGGAAAGGCAACCTGGAGAACACCTTGGAGTGGAACACACCATCTCTCTACACCCCATACCCAATTTGTAGGCCTAATGCAGTGTAGTTTCCAACAACTACTAAACGAGAGCCAGAAGATCGAAGCTCAGGAAAGGCAACCTGGAGAACACCTTGGAGTGGAACACACGATCTCTCTACACCCCATACCCAATTTGTAGGCCTAATGCAGTGTAGTTTCCAACAACTACTAAACGAGAGCCAGAAGATCGAAGCTCAGGAAAGTCAACCTGGAGAACACCTTGGAGTGGAACACACCATCTCTCTACACCCCATACCCAATTTGTAGGCCTAATGCAGCGTAGTTTCCAACAACTACTAAACGAGAGCCAGAAGATCGAAGCTCAGGAAAGGCAACCTGGAGAACACCTTGGAGTGGAACACACGATCTCTCTACACCCCATACCCAATTTGTAGGCCTAATGCAGTGTAGTTTCCAACAACTACTAAACGAGAGCCAGAAGATCGAAGCTCAGGAAAGGCAACCTGGAGAACACCTTGGAGTGGAACACACCATCTCTCTACACCCCATACCCAATTTGTAGGCCTAATGCAGCGTAGTTTCCAACAACTACTAAACAAGAGCCAGAAGATCGAAGCTCAGGAAAGGCAACCTGGAGAACACCTTGGAGTGGAACACACCATCTCTCTACACCCCATACCCAATTTGTAGGCCTAATGCAGCGTAGTTTCCAACAACTACTAAACGAGAGCCAGAAGATCGAAGCAATGGAGAGGAAACCTGGGGAACACCTTGGAGTGGAACACACCATCTCTCTACACCCCATACCCAATTTGTAGGCCTAATGCAGCATAGTTTCCAACAACTACTAAACGAGAGCATGAAGATCGAAGCAATGGAGATGAAACCTGGGGAACACCTTGGAGTGGAACACACCATCTCTCTACACCCCATACCCAATTTGAAGGCCTAATGCAGTGTAGTTTTCTACAACTACTAAACGAGAGTCGGAAGACCGAAGCAAATGTGGACGAAACCTGGGGAACACCTTGGAGTGGAACACACTATCTCTCTACACCCCATACCCAATTTGTAGGCCTAATGCAGTGTAGTTTCCAACAACTACTGAACGAGAGCCAGAAGATCGAAGCTCAGGAAAGGCAACCTGGAGAACACCTTGGAGTGGAACACACCATCTCTCTACACCCCATACCCAATTTGTAGGCCTAATGCAGTGTAGTTTCCAACAACTACTAAACGAGAGTAAGAAGATCGAAGCTCAGGAAAGGCAACCTGGAGAACACCTTGGAGTGGAACACACGATCTCTCTACACCCCATACCCAATTTGTAGGCCTAATGCAGTGTAGTTTCCAACAACTACTAAACGAGAGCCAGAAGATCAAAGCTCAGGAAAGGCAACCTGGAGAACACCTTGGAGTGGAACACACGATCTCTCTACACCCCATACCCAATTTGTAGGCCTAATGCAGTGTAGTTTCCAACAACTACTAAACGAGAGCCAGAAGATCGAAGCTCAGGAAAGGCAACCTGGAGAACACCTTGGAGTGGAACACACCATCTCTCTACACCCCATACCCAATTTGTAGGCCTAATGCAGCGTAGTTTCCAACAACTACTAAACAAGAGCCAGAAGATCGAAGCTCAGGAAAGGCAACCTGGAGAACACCTTGGAGTGGAACACACCATCTCTCTACACCCCATACCCAATTTGTAGGCCTAATGCAGCGTAGTTTCCAACAACTACTAAACGAGAGCCAGAAGATCGAAGCAATGGAGAGGAAACCTGGGGAACACCTTGGAGTGGAACACACCATCTCTCTACACCCCATACCCAATTTGTAGGCCTAATGCAGCGTAGTTTCCAACAACTACTAAACGAGAGCATGAAGATCGAAGCAATGGAGAGGAAACCTGGGGAACACCTTGGAGTGGAACACACCATCTCTCTACACCCCATACCCAATTTGAAGGCCTAATGCAGTGTAGTTTTCTACAACTACTAAACGAGAGTCGGAAGACCGAAGCAAATGTGGACGAAACCTGGGGAACACCTTGGAGTGGAACACACTATCTCTCTACACCCCATACCCAATTTGTAGGCCTAATGCATTGTAGTTTCCAACAACTACTGAACGAGAGCCAGAAGATCGAAGCTCAGGAAAGGCAACCTGGAGAACACCTTGGAGTGGAACACACCATCTCTCTACACCCCATACCCAATTTGTAGGCCTAATGCAGTGTAGTTTCCAACAACTACTAAACGAGAGCCAGAAGATCGAAGCTCAGGAAAGGCAACCTGGAGAACACCTTGGAGTGGAACACACGATCTCTCTACACCCCATACCCAATTTGTAGGCCTAATGCAGTGTAGTTTCCAACAACTACTAAACGAGAGCCAGAAGATCGAAGCAATGGAGAGGAAACCTGGGGAACACCTTGGAGTGGAACACACCATCTCTCTACACCCCATACCCAATTTGTAGGCCTAATGCAGCGTAGTTTCCAACAACTACTAAACGAGAGCCAGAAGATCGAAGCAATGGAGAGGAAACCTGGGGAACACCTTGGAGTGGAACACACCATCTCTCTACACCCCATACCCAATTTGTAGGCCTAATGCAGCGTAGTTTCCAACAACTACTAAACGAGAGCCAGAAGATCGAAGCAATGGAGAGGAAACCTGGGGAACACCTTGGAGTGGAACACACCATCTCTCTACACCCCATACCCAATTTGTAGGCCTAATGCAGCATAGTTTCCAACAACTACTAAACGAGAGCATGAAGATCGAAGCAATGGAGATGAAACCTGGGGAACACCTTGGAGTGGAACACACCATCTCTCTACACCCCATACCCAATTTGAAGGCCTAATGCAGTGTAGTTTTCTACAACTACTAAACGAGAGTCGGAAGACCGAAGCAAATGTGGACGAAACCTGGGGAACACCTTGGAGTGGAACACACTTTCTCTCTACACCCCATACCCAATTTGTAGGCCTAATGCAGTGTAGTTTCCAACAACTACTGAACGAGAGCCAGAAGATCGAAGCTCAGGAAAGGCAACCTGGAGAACACCTTGGAGTGGAACACACCATCTCTCTACACCCCATACCCAATTTGTAGGCCTAATGCAGTGTAGTTTCCAACAACTACTAAACGAGAGTAAGAAGATCGAAGCTCAGGAAAGGCAACCTGGAGAACACCTTGGAGTGGAACACACGATCTCTCTACACCCCATACCCAATTTGTAGGCCTAATGCAGTGTAGTTTCCAACAACTACTAAACGAGAGCCAGAAGATCAAAGCTCAGGAAAGGCAACCTGGAGAACACCTTGGAGTGGAACACACGATCTCTCTACACCCCATACCCAATTTGTAGGCCTAATGCAGTGTAGTTTCCAACAACTACTAAACGAGAGCCAGAAGATCGAAGCTCAGGAAAGGCAACCTGGAGAACACCTTGGAGTGGAACACACCATCTCTCTACACCCCATACCCAATTTGTAGGCCTAATGCAGCGTAGTTTCCAACAACTACTAAACAAGAGCCAGAAGATCGAAGCTCAGGAAAGGCAACCTGGAGAACACCTTGGAGTGGAACACACCATCTCTCTACACCCCATACCCAATTTGTAGGCCTAATGCAGCGTAGTTTCCAACAACTACTAAACGAGAGCCAGAAGATCGAAGCAATGGAGAGGAAACCTGGGGAACACCTTGGAGTGGAACACACCATCTCTCTACACCCCATACCCAATTTGTAGGCCTAATGCAGCGTAGTTTCCAACAACTACTAAACGAGAGCATGAAGATCGAAGCAATGGAGAGGAAACCTGGGGAACACCTTGGAGTGGAACACACCATCTCTCTACACCCCATACCCAATTTGAAGGCCTAATGCAGTGTAGTTTTCTACAACTACTAAACGAGAGTCGGAAGACCGAAGCAAATGTGGACGAAACCTGGGGAACACCTTGGAGTGGAACACACTATCTCTCTACACCCCATACCCAATTTGTAGGCCTAATGCATTGTAGTTTCCAACAACTACTGAACGAGAGCCAGAAGATCGAAGCTCAGGAAAGGCAACCTGGAGAACACCTTGGAGTGGAACACACCATCTCTCTACACCCCATACCCAATTTGTAGGCCTAATGCAGTGTAGTTTCCAACAACTACTAAACGAGAGCCAGAAGATCGAAGCTCAGGAAAGGCAACCTGGAGAACACCTTGGAGTGGAACACACGATCTCTCTACACCCCATACCCAATTTGTAGGCCTAATGCAGTGTAGTTTCCAACAACTACTAAACGAGAGCCAGAAGATCGAAGCTCAGGAAAGGCAACCTGGAGAACACCTTGGAGTGGAACACACCATCTCTCTACACCCCATACCCAATTTGTAGGCCTAATGCAGCGTAGTTTCCAACAACTACTAAACGAGAGCCAGAAGATCGAAGCTCAGGAAAGGCAACCTGGAGAACACCTTGGAGTGGAACACACCATCTCTCTACACCCCATACCCAATTTGTAGGCCAAATGCAGCGTAGTTTCCAACAACTACTAAACGAGAGCCAGAAGATCGAAGCAATGGAGAGGAAACCTGGGGAACACCTTGGAGTGGAACACACCATCTCTCTACATCCCATACCCAATTTGTAGGCCTAATGCAGCGTAGTTTCCAGCAACTACTAAACGAGAGCATGAAGATCGAAGCAATGGAGAGGAAACCTGGGGAACACGTTGGAGTG
Organism: Ranitomeya imitator; assembly: GCF_032444005.1. Classification (NCBI taxonomy): domain Eukaryota; kingdom Metazoa; phylum Chordata; class Amphibia; order Anura; family Dendrobatidae; genus Ranitomeya; species Ranitomeya imitator. The sequence continues at coordinate 240,867,436 of NC_091282.1, forward strand.
GAACACAGCATCTCTCTACACCCCATACCCAATTTGTAGGCCTAATACAGTGTAGTTTTCTACAACTACTAAACGAGAGTCGGAAGACCGAAGCAATGTGGACGAAACCTGGGGAACACCTTGGAGTGGAACACACCATCTCTCTACACCCCATACCCAATTTGTAGGCCTAATGCAGTGTAGTTTCCAACAACTACTAAACGAGAGCCAGAAGATCGAAGCTCAGTAAAGGCAACCTGGAGAACACCTTGGAGTGGAACACACCATCTCTCTACACCCCATACCCAATTTGTAGGCCTAATGCAGTGTAGTTTCCAACAACTACTAAACGAGAGCCAGAAGATCGAAGCTCAGGAAAGGCAACCTGGAGAACACCTTGGAGTGGAACACACCATCTCTCTACACCCCATACCCAATTTGTAGGCCTAATGCAGCGTAGTTTCCAACAACTACTAAACAAGAGCCAGAAGATCGAAGCTCAGGAAAGGCAACCTGGAGAACACCTTGGAGTGGAACACACCATCTCTCTACACCCCATACCCAATTTGTAGGCCTAATGCAGCGTAGTTTCCAACAACTACTAAACGAGAGCCAGAAGATCGAAGCAATGGAGAGGAAACCTGGGGAACACCTTGGAGTGGAACACACCATCTCTCTACACCCCATACCCAATTTGTAGGCCTAATGCAGCGTAGTTTCCAACAACTACTAAACGAGAGCATGAAGATCGAAGCAATGGAGAGGAAACCTGGGGAACACCTTGGAGTGGAACACACCATCTCTCTACACCCCATACCCAATTTGAAGGCCTAATGCAGTGTAGTTTTCTACAACTACTAAACGAGAGTCGGAAGACCGAAGCAAATGTGGACGAAACCTGGGGAACACCTTGGAGTGGAACACACCATCTCTCTACACCCCATACCCAATTTGTAGGCCTAATGCAGTGTAGTTTCCAACAACTACTGAACGAGAGCCAGAAGATCGAAGCTCAGGAAAGGCAACCTGGAGAACACCTTGGAGTGGAACACACCATCTCTCTACACCCCATACCCAATTTGTAGGCCTAATGCAGTGTAGTTTCCAACAACTACTAAACGAGAGCCAGAAGATCGAAGCTCAGGAAAGGCAACCTGGAGAACACCTTGGAGTGGAACACACGATCTCTCTACACCCCATACCCAATTTGTAGGCCTAATGCAGTGTAGTTTCCAACAACTACTAAACGAGAGCCAGAAGATCGAAGCTCAGGAAAGTCAACCTGGAGAACACCTTGGAGTGGAACACACCATCTCTCTACACCCCATACCCAATTTGTAGGCCTAATGCAGCGTAGTTTCCAACAACTACTAAACGAGAGCCAGAAGATCGAAGCTCAGGAAAGGCAACCTGGAGAACACCTTGGAGTGGAACACACGATCTCTCTACACCCCATACCCAATTTGTAGGCCTAATGCAGTGTAGTTTCCAACAACTACTAAACGAGAGCCAGAAGATCGAAGCTCAGGAAAGGCAACCTGGAGAACACCTTGGAGTGGAACACACCATCTCTCTACACCCCATACCCAATTTGTAGGCCTAATGCAGCGTAGTTTCCAACAACTACTAAACAAGAGCCAGAAGATCGAAGCTCAGGAAAGGCAACCTGGAGAACACCTTGGAGTGGAACACACCATCTCTCTACACCCCATACCCAATTTGTAGGCCTAATGCAGCGTAGTTTCCAACAACTACTAAACGAGAGCCAGAAGATCGAAGCAATGGAGAGGAAACCTGGGGAACACCTTGGAGTGGAACACACCATCTCTCTACACCCCATACCCAATTTGTAGGCCTAATGCAGCGTAGTTTCCAACAACTACTAAACGAGAGCATGAAGATCGAAGCAATGGAGATGAAACCTGGGGAACACCTTGGAGTGGAACACACCATCTCTCTACACCCCATACCCAATTTGAAGGCCTAATGCAGTGTAGTTTTCTACAACTACTAAACGAGAGTCGGAAGACCGAAGCAAATGTGGACGAAACCTGGGGAACACCTTGGAGTGGAACACACTATCTCTCTACACCCCATACCCAATTTGTAGGCCTAATGCAGTGTAGTTTCCAACAACTACTGAACGAGAGCCAGAAGATCGAAGCTCAGGAAAGGCAACCTGGAGAACACCTTGGAGTGGAACACACCATCTCTCTACACCCCATACCCAATTTGTAGGCCTAATGCAGTGTAGTTTCCAACAACTACTAAACGAGAGTAAGAAGATCGAAGCTCAGGAAAGGCAACCTGGAGAACACCTTGGAGTGGAACACACGATCTCTCTACACCCCATACCCAATTTGTAGGCCTAATGCAGTGTAGTTTCCAACAACTACTAAACGAGAGCCAGAAGATCAAAGCTCAGGAAAGGCAACCTGGAGAACACCTTGGAGTGGAACACACGATCTCTCTACACCCCATACCCAATTTGTAGGCCTAATGCAGTGTAGTTTCCAACAACTACTAAACGAGAGCCAGAAGATCGAAGCTCAGGAAAGGCAACCTGGAGAACACCTTGGAGTGGAACACACCATCTCTCTACACCCCATACCCAATTTGTAGGCCTAATGCAGCGTAGTTTCCAACAACTACTAAACAAGAGCCAGAAGATCGAAGCTCAGGAAAGGCAACCTGGAGAACACCTTGGAGTGGAACACACCATCTCTCTACACCCCATACCCAATTTGTAGGCCTAATGCAGCGTAGTTTCCAACAACTACTAAACGAGAGCCAGAAGATCGAAGCAATGGAGAGGAAACCTGGGGAACACCTTGGAGTGGAACACACCATCTCTCTACACCCCATACCCAATTTGTAGGCCTAATGCAGCGTAGTTTCCAACAACTACTAAACGAGAGCATGAAGATCGAAGCAATGGAGATGAAACCTGGGGAACACCTTGGAGTGGAACACACCATCTCTCTACACCCCATACCCAATTTGAAGGCCTAATGCAGTGTAGTTTTCTACAACTACTAAACGAGAGTCGGAAGACCGAAGCAAATGTGGACGAAACCTGGGGAACACCTTGGAGTGGAACACACTATCTCTCTACACCCCATACCCAATTTGTAGGCCTAATGCAGTGTAGTTTCCAACAACTACTGAACGAGAGCCAGAAGATCGAAGCTCAGGAAAGGCAACCTGGAGAACACCTTGGAGTGGAACACACCATCTCTCTACACCCCATACCCAATTTGTAGGCCTAATGCAGTGTAGTTTCCAACAACTACTAAACGAGAGTAAGAAGATCGAAGCTCAGGAAAGGCAACCTGGAGAACACCTTGGAGTGGAACACACGATCTCTCTACACCCCATACCCAATTTGTAGGCCTAATGCAGTGTAGTTTCCAACAACTACTAAACGAGAGCCAGAAGATCAAAGCTCAGGAAAGGCAACCTGGAGAACACCTTGGAGTGGAACACACGATCTCTCTACACCCCATACCCAATTTGTAGGCCTAATGCAGTGTAGTTTCCAACAACTACTAAACGAGAGCCAGAAGATCGAAGCTCAGGAAAGGCAACCTGGAGAACACCTTGGAGTGGAACACACCATCTCTCTACACCCCATACCCAATTTGTAGGCCTAATGCAGCGTAGTTTCCAACAACTACTAAACAAGAGCCAGAAGATCGAAGCTCAGGAAAGGCAACCTGGAGAACACCTTGGAGTGGAACACACCATCTCTCTACACCCCATACCCAATTTGTAGGCCTAATGCAGCGTAGTTTCCAACAACTACTAAACGAGAGCCAGAAGATCGAAGCAATGGAGAGGAAACCTGGGGAACACCTTGGAGTGGAACACACCATCTCTCTACACCCCATACCCAATTTGTAGGCCTAATGCAGCGTAGTTTCCAACAACTACTAAACGAGAGCATGAAGATCGAAGCAATGGAGAGGAAACCTGGGGAACACCTTGGAGTGGAACACACCATCTCTCTACACCCCATACCCAATTTGAAGGCCTAATGCAGTGTAGTTTTCTACAACTACTAAACGAGAGTCGGAAGACCGAAGCAAATGTGGACGAAACCTGGGGAACACCTTGGAGTGGAACACACTATCTCTCTACACCCCATACCCAATTTGTAGGCCTAATGCATTGTAGTTTCCAACAACTACTGAACGAGAGCCAGAAGATCGAAGCTCAGGAAAGGCAACCTGGAGAACACCTTGGAGTGGAACACACCATCTCTCTACACCCCATACCCAATTTGTAGGCCTAATGCAGTGTAGTTTCCAACAACTACTAAACGAGAGCCAGAAGATCGAAGCTCAGGAAAGGCAACCTGGAGAACACCTTGGAGTGGAACACACGATCTCTCTACACCCCATACCCAATTTGTAGGCCTAATGCAGTGTAGTTTCCAACAACTACTAAACGAGAGCCAGAAGATCGAAGCTCAGGAAAGGCAACCTGGAGAACACCTTGGAGTGGAACACACCATCTCTCTACACCCCATACCCAATTTGTAGGCCTAATGCAGCGTAGTTTCCAACAACTACTAAACGAGAGCCAGAAGATCGAAGCTCAGGAAAGGCAACCTGGAGAACACCTTGGAGTGGAACACACGATCTCTCTACACCCCATACCCAATTTGTAGGCCTAATGCAGTGTAGTTTCCAACAACTACTAAACGAGAGCCAGAAGATCGAAGCTCAGGAAAGGCAACCTGGAGAACACCTTGGAGTGGAACACACCATCTCTCTACACCCCATACCCAATTTGTAGGCCTAATGCAGCGTAGTTTCCAACAACTACTAAACGAGAGCCAGAAGATCGAAGCTCAGGAAAGGCAACCTGGAAAACACCTTGGAGTGGAACACACGATCTCTCTACACCCCATACCCAATTTGTAGGCCTAATGCAGTGTAGTTTCCAACAACTACTAAACGAGAGCCAGAAGATCGAAGCTCAGGAAAGTCAACCTGGAGAACACCTTGGAGTGGAACACTCCATCTCTCTACACCCCATACTCAATTTGTAGGCCTAATGCAGCGTAGTTTCCAACAACTACTAAATGAGAGCCAGAAGATCGAAGCTCAGGAAAGGCAACCTGGAGAACACCTTGGAGTGGAACACACGATCTCTCTACACCCCATACCCAATTTGTAGGCCTAATGCAGTGTAGTTTCCAACAACTACTAAACGAGAGCCAGAAGATCGAAGCTCAGGAAAGGCAACCTGGAGAACACCTTGGAGTGGAACACACCATCTCTCTACACCCCATACCCAATTTGTAGGCCTAATGCAGTGTAGTTTCCAACAACTACTAAACGAGAGCCAGAAGATCGAAGCTCAGGAAAGGCAACCTGGAGAACACTTTGGAGTGGAACACACCATCTCTCTACACCCCATACCCAATTTGTAGGCCTAATGCAGCGTAGTTTCCAACAACTACTAAACGAGAGCATGAAGATTGAAGCTCAGGAAAGGCAACCTGGAGAACACCTTGGAGTGGAACACACCATCTCTCTACACCCCATACCCAATTTGTAGGCCTAATGCAGCGTAGTTTCCAACAACTACTAAACGAGAGCATGAAGATCGAAGCAATGGAGAGGAAACCTGGGGAACACCTTGGAGTGGAACACACCATCTCTCTACACCCCATACCCAATTTGAAGGCCTAATGCAGTGTAGTTTTCTACAACTACTAAACGAGAGTCGGAAGACCGAAGCAAATGTGGACGAAACCTGGGGAACACCTTGGAGTGGAACACACCATCTCTCTACACCCCATACCCAATTTGTAGGCCTAATGCAGTGTAGTTTCCAACAACTACTGAACGAGAGCCAGAAGATCGAAGCTCAGGAAAGGCAACCTGGAGAACACCTTGGAGTGGAACACACCATCTCTCTACACCCCATACCCAATTTGTAGGCCTAATGCAGTGTAGTTTCCAACAACTACTAAACGAGAGCCAGAAGATCGAAGCTCAGGAAAGGCAACCTGGAGAACACCTTGGAGTGGAACACACGATCTCTCTACACCCCATACCCAATTTGTAGGCCTAATGCAGTGTAGTTTCCAACAACTACTAAACGAGAGCCAGAAGATCGAAGCTCAGGAAAGTCAACCTGGAGAACACCTTGGAGTGGAACACACCATCTCTCTACACCCCATACCCAATTTGTAGGCCTAATGCAGCGTAGTTTCCAACAACTACTAAACGAGAGCCAGAAGATCGAAGCTCAGGAAAGGCAACCTGGAGAACACCTTGGAGTGGAACACACGATCTCTCTACACCCCATACCCAATTTGTAGGCCTAATGCAGTGTAGTTTCCAACAACTACTAAACGAGAGCCAGAAGATCGAAGCTCAGGAAAGGCAACCTGGAGAACACCTTGGAGTGGAACACACCATCTCTCTACACCCCATACCCAATTTGTAGGCCTAATGCAGCGTAGTTTCCAACAACTACTAAACAAGAGCCAGAAGATCGAAGCTCAGGAAAGGCAACCTGGAGAACACCTTGGAGTGGAACACACCATCTCTCTACACCCCATACCCAATTTGTAGGCCTAATGCAGCGTAGTTTCCAACAACTACTAAACGAGAGCCAGAAGATCGAAGCAATGGAGAGGAAACCTGGGGAACACCTTGGAGTGGAACACACCATCTCTCTACACCCCATACCCAATTTGTAGGCCTAATGCAGCGTAGTTTCCAACAACTACTAAACGAGAGCATGAAGATCGAAGCAATGGAGATGAAACCTGGGGAACACCTTGGAGTGGAACACACCATCTCTCTACACCCCATACCCAATTTGAAGGCCTAATGCAGTGTAGTTTTCTACAACTACTAAACGAGAGTCGGAAGACCGAAGCAAATGTGGACGAAACCTGGGGAACACCTTGGAGTGGAACACACTATCTCTCTACACCCCATACCCAATTTGTAGGCCTAATGCAGTGTAGTTTCCAACAACTACTGAACGAGAGCCAGAAGATCGAAGCTCAGGAAAGGCAACCTGGAGAACACCTTGGAGTGGAACACACCATCTCTCTACACCCCATACCCAATTTGTAGGCCTAATGCAGTGTAGTTTCCAACAACTACTAAACGAGAGCCAGAAGATCGAAGCTCAGGAAAGGCAACCTGGAGAACACCTTGGAGTGGAACACACGATCTCTCTACACCCCATACCCAATTTGTAGGCCTAATGCAGTGTAGTTTCCAACAACTACTAAACGAGAGCCAGAAGATCAAAGCTCAGGAAAGGCAACCTGGAGAACACCTTGGAGTGGAACACACGATCTCTCTACACCCCATACCCAATTTGTAGGCCTAATGCAGTGTAGTTTCCAACAACTACTAAACGAGAGCCAGAAGATCGAAGCTCAGGAAAGGCAACCTGGAGAACACCTTGGAGTGGAACACACCATCTCTCTACACCCCATACCCAATTTGTAGGCCTAATGTAGCGTAGTTTCCAACAACTACTAAACAAGAGCCAGAAGATCGAAGCTCAGGAAAGGCAACCTGGAGAACACCTTGGAGTGGAACACACCATCTCTCTACACCCCATACCCAATTTGTAGGCCTAATGCAGCGTAGTTTCCAACAACTACTAAACGAGAGCCAGAAGATCGAAGCAATGGAGAGGAAACCTGGGGAACACCTTGGAGTGGAACACACCATCTCTCTACACCCCATACCCAATTTGTAGGCCTAATGCAGCGTAGTTTCCAACAACTACTAAACGAGAGCATGAAGATCGAAGCAATGGAGAGGAAACCTGGGGAACACCTTGGAGTGGAACACACCATCTCTCTACACCCCATACCCAATTTGAAGGCCTAATGCAGTGTAGTTTTCTACAACTACTAAACGAGAGTCGGAAGACCGAAGCAAATGTGGACGAAACCTGGGGAACACCTTGGAGTGGAACACACTATCTCTCTACACCCCATACCCAATTTGTAGGCCTAATGCATTGTAGTTTCCAACAACTACTGAACGAGAGCCAGAAGATCGAAGCTCAGGAAAGGCAACCTGGAGAACACCTTGGAGTGGAACACACCATCTCTCTACACCCCATACCCAATTTGTAGGCCTAATGCAGTGTAGTTTCCAACAACTACTAAACGAGAGCCAGAAGATCGAAGCTCAGGAAAGGCAACCTGGAGAACACCTTGGAGTGGAACACACGATCTCTCTACACCCCATACCCAATTTGTAGGCCTAATGCAGTGTAGTTTCCAACAACTACTAAACGAGAGCCAGAAGATCGAAGCTCAGGAAAGGCAACCTGGAGAACACCTTGGAGTGGAACACACCATCTCTCTACACCCCATACCCAATTTGTAGGCCTAATGCAGCGTAGTTTCCAACAACTACTAAACGAGAGCCAGAAGATCGAAGCTCAGGAAAGGCAACCTGGAGAACACCTTGGAGTGGAACACACGATCTCTCTACACCCCATACCCAATTTGTAGGCCTAATGCAGTGTAGTTTCCAACAACTACTAAACGAGAGCCAGAAGATCGAAGCTCAGGAAAGGCAACCTGGAGAACACCTTGGAGTGGAACACACCATCTCTCTACACCCCATACCCAATTTGTAGGCCTAATGCAGCGTAGTTTCCAACAACTACTAAACGAGAGCCAGAAGATCGAAGCTCAGGAAAGGCAACCTGGAGAACACCTTGGAGTGGAACACACGATCTCTCTACACCCCATACCCAATTTGTAGGCCTAATGCAGTGTAGTTTCCAACAACTGCTAAACGAGAGCCAGAAGATCGAAGCTCAGGAAAGGCAACCTGGAGAACACCTTGGAGTGGAACACACCATCTCTCTACACCCCATACCCAATTTGTAGGCCTAATGCAGTGTAGTTTCCAACAACTACTAAACGAGAGCCAGAAGATCGAAGCTCAGGAAAGGCAACCTGGAGAACACCTTGGAGTGGAACACACCATCTCTCTACACCCCATACCCAATTTGTAGGCCTAATGCAGCGTAGTTTCCAACAACTACTAAACGAGAGCCAGAAGATCGAAGCTCAGGAAAGGCAACCTGGAGAACACCTTAGAGTGGAACACACGATCTCTCTACACCCCATACCCAATTTGTAGGCCTAATGCAGTGTAGTTTCCAACAACTACTAAACGAGAGCCAGAAGACCGAAGCTCAGGAAAGGCAACCTGGAGAACACCTTGGAGTGGAACACACCATCTCTCTACACCCCATACCCAATTTGTAGGCCTAATGCAGCGTAGTTTCCAACAACTACTAAACGAGAGCCAGAAGATCGAAGCTCAGGAAAGGCAACCTGGAGAACACCTTGGAGTGGAACACACGATCTCTCTACACCCCATACCCAATTTGTAGGCCTAATGCAGTGTAGTTTCCAACAACTACTAAACGAGAGCCAGAAGATCGAAGCTCAGGAAAGGCAACCTGGAGAACACCTTGGAGTGGAACACACCATCTCTCTACACCCCATACCTAATTTGTAGGCCTAATGCAGTGTAGTTTCCAACAACTACTAAACGAGAGCCAGAAGATCGAAGCTCAGGAAAGGCAACCTGGAGAACACCTTGGAGTGGAACACACGATCTCTCTACACCCCATACCCAATTTGTAGGCCTAATGCAGTGTAGTTTCCAACAACTACTAAACGAGAGCCAGAAGATCGAAGCTCAGGAAAGGCAACCTGGAGAACACCTTGGAGTGGAACACACCATCTCTCTACACACCATACCCAATTTGTAGGCCTAATGCAGCGTAGTTTCCAACAACTACTAAACGAGAGCCAGAAGATCGAAGCTCAGGAAAGGCAACCTGGAGAACACCTTGGAGTGGAACACACGATCTCTCTACACCCCATACCCAATTTGTAGGCCTAATGCAGTGTAGTTTCCAACAACTACTAACCGAGAGCCAGAAGATCAAAGCTCAGGAAAGGCAACCTGGAGAACACCTTGGAGTGGAACACACCATCTCTCTACACCCCATACCCAATTTGTAGGCCTAATGCAGCGTAGTTTCCAACAACTACTAAACGAGAGCCAGAAGATCGAAGCTCAGGAAAGGCAACCTGGAGAACACCTTGGAGTGGAACACACGATCTCTCTACACCCCATACCCAATTTGTAGGCCTAATGCAGTGTAGTTTCCAACAACTACTAAACGAGAGCCAGAAGATCGAAGCTCAGGAAAGTCAACCTGGAGAACACCTTGGAGTGGAACACACCATCTCTCTACACCCCATACCCAATTTGTAGGCCTAATGCAGTGTAGTTTCCAACAACTACTAAACGAGAGCCAGAAGATCGAAGCTCAGGAAAGGCAACCTGGAGAACACCTTGGAGTGGAACACACGATCTCTCTACACCCCATACCCAATTTGTAGGCCTAATGCAGTGTAGTTTCCAACAACTACTAAATGAGAGCCAGAAGATCGAAGCTCAGGAAAGGCAACCTGGAGAACACCTTGGAGTGGAACACACCATCTCTCTACACCCCATACCCAATTTGTAGGCCTAATGCAGCGTAGTTTCCAACAACTACTAAACGAGAGCCAGAAGATCGAAGCTCAGGAAAGGCAACCTGGAGAACACCTTGGAGTGGAACACACGATCTCTCTACACCCCATACCCAATTTGTAGGCCTAATGCAGTGTAGTTTCCAACAACTACTAAACGAGAGCCAGAAGATCGAAGCTCAGGAAAGGCAACCTGGAGAACACCTTGGAGTGGAACACACCATCTCTCTACACCCCATACCCAATTTGTAGGCCTAATGCAGCGTAGTTTCCAACAACTACTAAACGAGAGCCAGAAGATCGAAGCTCAGGAAAGGCAACCTGGAGAACACCTTGGAGTAGAACACACGATCTCTCTACACCCCATACCCAATTTGTAGGCCTAATGCAGTGTAGTTTCCAACAACTACTAAACGAGAGCCAGAAGATCGAAGCTCAGGAAAGTCAACCTGGAGAACACCTTGGAGTGGAACACACCATCTCTCTACACCCCATACCCAATTTGTAGGCCTAATGCAGCGTAGTTTCCAACAACTACTAAACGAGAGCCAGAAGATCGAAGCTCAGGAAAGGCAACCTGGAGAACACCTTGGAGTGGAACACACGATCTCTCTACACCCCATACCTAATTTGTAGGCCTAATGCAGTGTAGTTTCCAACAACTACTAAACGAGAGCCAGAAGATCGAAGCTCAGGAAAGGCAACCTGGAGAACACCTTGGAATGGAATACACCATCTCTCTACACCCCATACCCAATTTGTAGGCCTAATGCAGCGTAGTTTCCAACAACTACTAAACAAGAGCCAGAAGATCGAATCTCAGGAAAGGCAACCTGGAGAACACCTTGGAGTGGAACACACGATCTCTCTACACCCCATACCCAATTTGTAGGCCTAATGCAGTGTAGTTTCCAACAACTACTAAACGAGAGCCAGAAGATCGAAGCTCAGGAAAGGCAACCTGGAGAACACCTTGGAGTGGAACACACCATCTCTCTACACCCCATACCCAATTTGTAGGCCTAATGCAGTGTAGTTTTCTACAACTACTAAACGAGAGTCGGAAGACCGAAGCAATGTGGACGAAACCTGGGGAACACCTTGGAGTGGAACACACCATCTCTCTACACCCCATACCCAATTTGTAGGCCTAATGCAGTGTAGTTTCCAACAACTACTAAACGAGAGCCAGAAGATCGAAGCTCAGGAAAGGCAACCTGGAGAACACCTTGGAGTGGAACACACCATCTCTCTACACCCCATACCCAATTTGTAGGCCTAATGCAGCGTAGTTTCCAACAACTACTAAACGAGAGCATGAAGATTGAAGCAATGGAGAGGAAACCTGGGGAACACCTTGGGGAGGCAGACACCGTTAGTAGGCCCTACCAAAGTTGTACACCCAATGCAGTTTTAAAATTCCTAGAGGCTGAAAACAAGACTATTGACGCTCAGCTTTTTTCAAAGGAACACAGCTGAATTGAGTGGCGCAGACACACACAGGTAGTAGGACTCAAACCAAAAATGTGGCTCACTGCAGCAGAAAAAAGTTACAGGGGTACACAAGCTGCAGTGCTCTGGGCAGTGGAGGACAAGTTCAATAGTGAACCGCAGACAGACTTTGTACACCTACTATTAAAAAAAGGATGCTCTATGCAATTATAAATAGGTTCTAGGGGTACACGGGCAGCAGTGGTGTGGTCAGTGGAGGCCTAGTGGAAGGAGTGACCGCAGACAGGCATCGAAGGCCTAAAATAATAACTAGTGTTGAGCGATACCGTCCGATACTTGAAAGTATCGGTATCGGATAGTATCGGCCGATACCCGAAAAATATCGGATATCGCCGATACCGATATCCGATACCAATACAAGTCAATGGGACATCAAGTATCGGAAGGTATTCTCATGGTTCCCAGGGTCTGAAGGAGAGGAAACTCTCCTTCAGGCCCTGGGATCCATAGGGATGTGTAAAATAAAGAATTAAAATTAAAAATATTGATATATTTACCTCTCCGGCGGCCCCTGAACTCAGCGCGGGTAACCGGCAGGCTTCTTTGTTCAAAATCAGCGCTTTTAGGACCTGAGAATCACGTCCCGGCTTCTGATTGGTCGCGGGCCGCCCATGTGACCGCCACGCGACCAATCACAAGCCGCGACGTCACCGCAAGCTATTAACGCGCTAATTTTTAAAAATGAGCGCGTTAATGACTTTCAAAGACGTAGCGGCTTGTGATTGGTCGCGTGGCCGCGACCAATCACAAGCCGCTACGTCTTTGAAAGTCATTAACGCGCTCATTTTTAAAAATGAGCGCGTTAATAGCTTGCGGTGACGTCGCGGCTTGTGATTGGTCGCGGCCACGCGACCAATCACAAGCCGCTAAGTCTTTGAAAGCCATTAACGCGCTCATTTTTAAAAATGAGCGCGTTAATAGCTTGCGGTGACGACGCGGCTTGTGATTGGTGGCGGCCACACGACCAATCACAAGCCGCTACGTCTTTGAAAGCCATTAACGCGCTCATTTTTTAAAATGAGCGCGTTAATAGCTTGCGGTGACGTCGCGGCTTGTGATTGGTCGCGGCCACGCGACCAATCACAAGCCGCTACGTCTTTGAAAGCCATTAACGCGCTCATTTTTAAAAATGAGCGCGTTAATAGCTTGCGGTGACGTCGCGGCTTGTGATTGGTCGCGTGGCGGTCACATGGGCGGCCCGCGACCAATCAGAAGCCGGGACGTGATTCTCACGTCCTAAAAGCGCTGATTTTGAACAAAGAAGCCTGCCGGTTACCCGCGCTGAGTCCAGGGGCCGCCGGAGAGGTAAATATATCAATATTTTTTATTTTAATTCTTTATTTTACACATCTCTATGTATCCGATACCGATACCCGATACCACAAAAGTATCGGATCTCGGTATCGGAATTCCGATACCGCAAGTATCGGCCGATACCCGATACTTGCGGTATCGGAATGCTCAACACTAATAATAACACATGGCTGTAGGCAATTTTAAATTGGTTCCAGGGGTACACGGGCAGCAGTGGCCTGGTCAGTGTAGTAGTAGTAGAAAGAACGGACCGCAGACAGGCATCGAAGGCCTAAAATAAAAAAATTGGGCTGGCTGTAGGCAATGTTAAATTGGTTCCAGGGGTACACGGGCAGCAGTGGTGTGGTCAGTGGAGGCATATTGTAAGGAGTGACCGCAGACAGGCATCGAAGGCCTAAAATAATAACACATGGCTGTAGGCAATTTTAAATTGGTTCCAGGGGTACACGGGCAGCAGTGGTGTGGTCAGTGGAGGCCTAGTGGAAGTAGTGACCGCAGACAGGCATCAAAGGCCTAAAATAAAAAAATTGGGCTGGCTGTAGGCAATTTTAAATTGGTTCCAGGGGTACACGGGCAGCAGTGGTGTGGTCAGTGGAGGCCTAGTGGAAGGAGTGACCGCAGACAGGCATCGAAGGCCTAAAATAATAACACATGGCTGTAGGCAATTTTAAATTGGTTCCAGGGGTACACGGGCAGCAGTGGTGTGGTCAGTGGAGGCCTAGTAGAAGGAGTGACCGCAGACAGGCATCGAAGGCCTAAAATAATAACACATGGCTGTAGGCAATGTTAAATTGGTTCCAGGGGTACACGGGCAGCAGTGGTGTGGTCAGTGGAGGCCTAGTGGAAGGAGTGACCGCAGACAGGCATCGAAGGCCTAAAATAATAACACATGGCTGTAGGCAATTTTAAATTGGTTCCAGGGGTACACGGGCAGCAGTGGCCTGGTCAGTGTAGTAGTAGTAGAAAGAACGGACCGCAGACAGGCTTCGAAGGCCTAAAATAAAAAAATTGGGCTGGCTGTAGGCAATTTTAAATTGGTTCCAGGGGTACACGGGCAGCAGTGGTGTGGTCAGTGGAGGCATATTGTAAGGAGTGACCGCAGACAGGCATCAAAGGCCTAAAATAATAACACATGGCTGTAGGCAATTTTAAATTGGTTCCAGGGGTACACGGGCAGCAGTGGTGTGGTCAGTGGAGGCCTAGTGGAAGTAGTGACCGCAGACAGGCATTGAAGGCCTAAAATAAAAAAATTGGGCTGGCTGTAGGCAATTTTAAATTGGTTCCAGGGGTACACGGGCAGCAGTGGTGTGGTCAGTGGAGGCCTAGTGGAAGGAGTGACCGCAGACAGGCTTTGAAGGCCTAACATAACAAAAATGTCAATACAATGGTATTGTCAGTGGCAGGCATTGAAGGATGTCAGCGCATAGACTAAACATTGGTGGAGCTGTGAGATAATTTTGCAAGTGGTAGAGCACTGTTTGAGCTGGGGGGGGGACTGTCTTGTGGCCGGCGGTACAGGCCCAGGGCCCCTCATATTACAACGGTGTGTCTGACGTTGGGTGCGCACCACCACCGCCAGAGACACTTTATTGTACTAGGAGGGACCCAGTGGCAGTGCCGTCCACCAAAAGCGGGCACACCCACCTCTTCAGACAAACAGCACTCTCACGGGTGCTGTCGCCAAGTGTCGATACCACGGCCCCGTGTGGGGAGTTTGGCCATTTAGTGAGGTGTAAACATGTCGTATGCTGGACAATCAGGTGCAGAAAATTACGAGATTGGAAAAGGCATTCAGAATAGTCCACAGGCAAGACCTTTTCATAGGAAATCTAGGTGTCAGCCGGGCAAGGTGGGGCAAAAGATTTCGAAATCCAGTTGTGGTTCATTTTAATGAAGGTTAGATCATCTACATTTTGGGTAGCCAGACGAGTCCTTTTTTCTGTTAGTATTGAACCTGCAGCACTGAATACTCTTTCTGATAGGACACTAGCTGCCGGGCAAGCAAGCTCCTGCAATGCATATTCTGCCAATTCTGGCCAGGTGTCTAATTTTGATGCCCAGTAATCAAATGGGAATGATGGTTGAGGGAGAACATCGATAAGGGATGAAAAATAGTTTGTAACCATACTGGACAAATGTTGTCTCCTGTCACTTTGAATTGATGCTGCAGTACCTGTCCTGTCTGCGGTCATAGCAAAATCACTCCACAACCTGGTTAGAAAACCCCTCTGGCCAACGCCACTTCTGATTTCTGCCCCTCTAACTCCTCTGGTCTGCTGGCCCCTGCAGCTCGTGTGAGAACGATCACGGGCGCTGTGTGCAGGGAATGCCAGAAGCAAACGGTCAACAAGAGTTGATTGTTTGGTTGCTAATATTAGTTCCAAGTTCTCATGTGGCATTATATTTTGCAATTTGCCTTTATAGCGAGGATCAAGGAGGCAGGCCAACCAGTAATCGTCATCGTTCATCATTTTAGTTATGCGTGTGTCCCTTTTGAAGATACGTAAGGCATAATCCGCCATGTGGGCCAAAGTTCCAGTTCTCAAATCTGCGGTTGTGCTTGGTTGAGGGGCAGTTTCAGGCAAATCCACGTCACTTGTGTCCCTCCAAAAACCAGAACCCGGGCTTGCCGCGCCACCAATTTCCAGTGGCCCCGGAAAAGCTTCCTCATTAAAAATATAATCATCCCCATCATCCTCCTCGTCCTCCTCCTCCTCTTCGCCCGCTAACTCGTCCTGTACACTGCCCTGGCCAGACAATGGCTGACTGTCATCAAGGCTTTCCTCTTCCTCAGCTGCAGACGCCTGATCCTTTATGTGCGTCAAACTTTGCATCAGCAGACGCATTAGGGGGATGCTCATGCTTATTATGGCGTTGTCTGCACTAACCATTCGTGTGCATTCCTCAAAACACTGAAGGACTTGACACATGTCTTGAATCTTCGACCACTGCACACCTGACAACTCCATGTCTGCCATCCTACTGCCTGCCCGTGTATGTGTATCCTCCCACAAAAACATAACAGCCCGCCTCTGTTCGCACAGTCTCTGAAGCATGTGCAGTGTTGAGTTCCACTTTGTTGCAACGTCTATGATTAGGCGATGCTGGGGAAGGTTCAAAGAACGCTGATAGGTCTGCATACGGCTGGAGTGTACGGGCGAACGGCGGATATGTGAGCAAAGTCCACGCACTTTGAGGATCAGGTCGGATAACCCCGGATAACTTTTCAGGAAGCACTGCACCACCAGGTTTAGGGTGTGAGCCAGGCAAGGAATGTGTTTCAGTTGGGAAAGGGAGATGGCAGCCATGAAATTCCTTCCGTTATCACTCACCACCTTGCCTGCCTCAAGATCTACAGTGCCCAGCCACGACTGCGTTTCTTTCTGCAAGAACTCGGACAGAACTTCCGCGGTGTGTCTGTTGTCGCCCAAACACTTCATAGCCAATACAGCCTGCTGACGTTTGCCAGTAGCTGCCCCATAATGGGAGCCCTGGTGTGCAACAGTGGCAGCTGCGGATGGAGTGGTTGTGCGACTGCGGTCTGTGGACGAGCTCTCGCTTCTGCAGGAGGATGAAGAGGAGGAGGAGGGGGTGCGAACGGCTACAGCCAACTGTTTCCTAGACCGTGGGCTAGGCAGAACTGTCCCAAACTTGCTGTCCCCTGTGGACCCTGCATCCACAACATTCACCCAGTGTGCCGTGATGGACACGTAACGTCCCTGGCCATGCCTACTGGTCCATGCATCTGTTGTCAGGTGCACCTTTGTGCTCACAGATTGCCTGAGTGCATGGACGATGCGCTCTTTAACATGCTGGTGGAGGGCTGGGATGGCTTTTCTGGAAAAAAAGTGTCGACTGGGTAGCTCGTAGCGTGGTACAGTGTAGTCCATCAGGGCTTTGAAAGCTTCGCTTTCAACTAACCGGTAGGGCATCATCTCTAACGAGATTAGTCTAGCTATGTGGGCGTTCAAACCCTGTGTACGCGGATGCGAGGCTAAGTACTTCCTTTTTCTAACCATAGTCTCATGTAGGGTGAGCTGGACTGGAGAGCTGGAGATCGTGGAACTAGCGGGGGTGCCGGTGGATATGGCAGACTGAGAGACGGTGGGAGATGGTATTGTTGCCGCCAGTGCCCTAGATGCAGTGTTTCCTACTACGAAACTGGTGATTCCCTGACCCTGACTGCTTTGGCCTGGCAAAGAAACCTGCACAGATACTGCAGGTGGTGCTGAAAATGGTGGCCCTACACTGCCGGAAGGGATGTTGCGTTGCTGACTAGCTTCATTGGCCAAGGGTGCTACAACCTTATGGGACGTTTGGTAGTTAGTCCAGGCTTGCAAATGCATGGTGGTTAAATGTCTATGCATGCAACTTGTATTGAGACTTTTCAGATTCTGTCCTCTGCTTAAGGTAGTTGAACATTTTTGACAGATGACTTTGCGCTGATCAATTGGATGTTGTTTAAAAAAATGCCAGACTGCACTCTTTCTAGCATCGGATACCTTTTCAGGCATTGCAGACTGAGCTTTAACCGGATGGCCACGCTGTCCTCCAACAGGTTTTGGCTTTGCCACGCGTTTTGGGCAAGATACGGGCCCGGCAGATGGAACCTGTTGCGATGTTGATGCCTGCTGCGGCCCCTCCTCCTCCGCTTCAGAACTGCTGCCGCCTGCACCCTGTTCCCCCAATGGCTGCCAATCGGGGTCAAGAACTGGGTCATCCATTACCTCTTCTTGTAGCTCGTGTGCAACTTCGTCTGTGTCACCGTGTCGGTCGGTGGTATAGCGTTTGTGATGGGGCAACATAGTCTCATCAGGGTCTGATTCTTGATCATTACCCTGCGAGGGCAATGTTGTGGTCTGAGTCAAAGGACCAGCATAGTAGTCTGGCTGTGGCTGTGCATCAGTGCACTCCATGTCAGATTCAACTTGTAATGGGCATGGACTGTTAACTGCTTCACTTTCTAAGCCAGGGATGGTATGTGAAAAGAGCTCCATGGAGTAACCCGTTGTGTCGCCTGCTGCATTCTTCTCTGTTGTTGTTTTTGCTGAAGAGGACAAGGAAGCGACTTGTCCCTGACCGTGAACATCCACTAACGACGCGCTGCTTTGACATTTACCAGTTTCACGAGAGGAGGCAAAAGAGCTAGAGGCTGAGTCAGCAAGATAAGCCAAAACTTGCTCTTGCTGCTCCGGCTTTAAAAGCGGTTTTCCTACTCCCAGAAAAGGGAGCGTTCGAGGCCTTGTGTAGCCAGACGACGAACCTGGCTCCACAGCTCCAGACTTAGGTGCAATATTTTTTTTCCCACGACCAGCTGATGCTCCACCACTACCACTACCCTCATTACCAGCTGACAATGAACGCCCCCGGCCACGACCTCTTCCACCAGACTTCCTCATTGTTTTAAAAACGTAACCAAACTAACGGTATTTGTTGCTGTCACACAACTTACACGGTGAGCTATAACTTCAGTATGATTTAGCTACCCCTTTACAGGTGAGTGAGACCACAACGAAAATCAGGCACAATGTTACACACTCTGTTGTTGGTGGCAACAAATGAGAGAGATGCCACACGCGCAGGACTGTCACTGAAGCACAAATGTAAATATTAATCTCCCACTGATTTGATTTTTTTTTTTTTTTCAGGGAGACGTTAGGAAAAAAAAATAATAGAATAAAATGATTTTTTCAGGAAGAATTTAGAAACCAAATAAAATAAAATGATTTTTTCAGGGAGAATTTAGAAAACAAATAAAACAAAAAAAGGCTTTCTATGGCCCACTGAGTGAGAGATGACGCACACAGGAGTCAGGAGTGGCACACAAGCCCAGAGGCCAATATTTATCTCCCACTGATTGATGTAGTGATTTTTTCAGGTAGATTTTGGAACCCAAATCAAGCTAAAAAAATAATAGGCTTTCTATGGCTCACAATTGGAGAGAGAGAGAGAGATGGCACACCCAGGAGTCAAGACTGGCACACAAGCAGAAAGGGCAATATTAATCTCCCACTGATTTGATTTTTTTTTTTTTTCAGGGAGACTTTAGGAAAAAAAAATAATAGAATAAAATGATTTTTTCAGGAAGAATTTAGAAACCAAATAAAATAAAATGATTTTTTCAGGGAGAATTTAGAAAACAAATAAAACAAAAAAAGGCTTTCTATGGCCCACTGAGTGAGAGATGACGCACACAGGAGTCAGGAGTGGCACACAAGCCCAGAGGCCAATATTTATCTCCCACTGATTGATGTAGTGATTTTTTCAGGTAGATTTTGGAACCCAAATCAAGCTAAAAAAATAATAGGCTTTCTATGGCCCACAATTGGAGAGAGAGAGAGAGATGGCACACCCAGGAGTCAAGACTGGCACACAAGCAGAAAGGGCAATATTAATCTCCCACTGATTTGATTTTTTTTTTTTTTTCAGGGAGACTTTAGGAAAAAAAAATAATAGAATAAAATGATTTTTTCAGGAAGAATTTAGAAACCAAATAAAATAAAATGATTTTTTTCAGGGAGAATTTAGAAAACAAATAAAAGAAAAAATAGGCTTTCTATGGCCCACGGAGTGAGAGATGACGCACACAGGAGTCAGGAGTGGCACACAAGCCCAGAGGCCAATATTGTTCTCCCAATGATTGATGTAGTGATTTTTTCCGGTAGATTTTGGAACCCAAATCAAGCTAAAAAAATAGTAGGCTTTCTATGGCCCACAATTGGAGAGAGAGAGAGAGATGGCACACCCAGGAGTCAAGACTGGCACACAAGCAGAAAGGGCAATATTAATCTCCCACTGATTTGATTTTTTTTTTTTTCCAGGGAGACTTTAGAAAAAAAAAAATAATAAAAAAAAAATGATTTTTTCAGGAAGAATTTAGAAACCAAATAAAATAAAAATGATTTTTTCAGGGAGAATTTATAAAACAAATAAAACAAAAAATAGGCTTTCTATGGCCCACTGAGTGAGAGATGACGCACACAGGAGTCAGGAGTGGCACACAAGTCCAGAGGCCAATATTTATCTCCCACTGATTGATTTATTGATTTTTTCAGGTAGAATTTAGAACCCAAATCAACCAAAAAAATTAATAGGCTTTCTATGGCCCACTATTTGTGAGAGAGATGGCACGCTCAGGACTGGCACACAAGCCCAGAGGCCAATATTAATCTCCCACTTTTTATTTTTTTTCAGTGAAAATTTATAAACCCAATAAAAAAAATAATAAATAGGCTTTCTATGGCCCACTATCTGAGAGAGAGAGATGGCACGCTTAGGACTGGCACACAAGCCCAAAGGCCAATATTAATCTCCCACTGATTGATTTATTGATTTTTTCAGGTAGAATTTAGAACCTAAATAAAGCAAAAAAAAAAAAAATAGGCTTTCTATGGCCCACTGAGTGAGTGATGATGCACACAGGAGTCAGGAGTGGCACACAAGCCCTGAGGCCAATATTTTTCTCCCACTGATTGAAGTTGTGATTTTTTCAGGTAGATTTTAGAACCCAAATCAAGCAAAAAAATAAATAGGCTTTCTATGGCCCACTGACTGAGAGATGGCACACACAGGAGTCATGAGTGGCACACAAGCCCTGAGGCCAATATTTTTCTCCCACTGATTGATGTAGTGATTTTTTCAGGTAGATTTTATAACCCAAATCAAGCAGAAAAATAAATAGGCTTTCTATGGCCCACTGAGTGAGAGATGGCACACACAGGGATGGCACTCTAGCAGAAATGTCAATCTTAATCTCCCACAAAAAAAAAAAAAAAACAGGGAGTGTCCAACAATTACTATCTCCCTGCAGTAATCTCAGCCAGGTATGGCAGGCAGCAATAAGGAGTGGACTGATGCACAAATTAAATAAAAAGTGTGGACAAACAAAAAAGATAGGTGTGCAGAAAGGAAGGAACAAGAGGATTTGTGCTTTGAAAAAAGCAGTTGGTTTGCACAGCGGCGTACACACAGCAATGCAGCTATCAGGGAGCCTTCTAGGGCAGCCCAATGAGCTACAGCGCTGAGGGGAAAAAAAAAAAAATGTAGCTTCCACTGTCCCTGCACACCGAAGGTGGTGTTGGGCAGTGGAAATCGCTACAGCACAAGCGGTTTGGTGGTTAATGGACACTGCCTAACGCTATCCCTGCTTCTGACGAAGCGGCAGCAACCTCTCCCTAAGCTCAGATCAGCAGCAGTAACATGGCGGTCGGCGGGAACGCCCCTTTATAGCCCCTGTGACGCCGCAGACAGCAAGCCAATCACTGCAATGCACTTCTCTAAGATGGTGGGGACCAGGACCTATGTCATCACGCTGCTCACACTCTGCGTTTACCTTCATTGGCTGAGAAATGGCGCTTTTCGCGTCATTGAAACGCGACTTTGGCGCGAAAGTCGCGTACCGCATGGCCGACCCCGCACAGGGGTCGGATCGGGTTTCATGAAACCCGACTTTGCCAAAAGTCGGCGACTTTTGAAAATGAACGACCCGTTTCGCTCAACCCTACTCAGTTCGAGTAACGAGCACACAAGCATTTTGTGCCAAAGGTCATACACAAAGAGGGTGGCGAGGTACAGAATCAGCAGACGGAAGACTTAAACAGGGATGACACCAGATCAAAAACCAAGCAGACATACAGTACAAGGATAGGCACGAAGCACAGGCAGAGCAGGGTCAGACACACTCAGCTTAGAGAGTATAAATGACAGATGGATCTGGATAAGTTGGAAACTTGGGCTGAAAGGTGGCAGATGAGGTTTAACAATGATAAATGTAAGGTTATACACATGGGAAGAAGGAATCAATATCACCATTACACACTGAACGGGAAACCACTGGGTAAATCTGACAGGGAGAAGGACTTGGGGATCCTAGTTAATGATAAACTTACCTGGAGCAGCCAGTGCCAGGCAGCAGCTGCCAAGGCAAACAGGATCATGGGCTGCATTAAAAGAGGTCTGGATACACATGATGAGAGCATTATACTGCCTCTGTACAAATCCCTAGTTAGACCGCACATGGAGTACTGTGTCCAGTTTTGGGCACCGGTGCTCAGGAAGGATATAATGGAACTAGAGAGAGTACAAAGGAGGGCAACAAAATTAATACAGGGGATGGGAGAACTACAATACCCAGATAGATTAGCGAAATTAGGATTATTTAGTCTAGAAAAAAGACGACTGAGGGGCCATCTAATAACCATGTATAAGTATATGAGGGGACAATACAAATATCTCGCTGAGGATCTGTTTATACCAAGGAAGGTGACGGGCACAAGGGGGCATTCTTTGCGTCTGGAGGAGAGAAGGTTTTTCCACCAACATAGAAGAGGATTCTTTACTGTTAGGGCAGTGAGAATCTGGAATTGCTTGCCTGAGGAGGTGGTGATGGCGAACTCAGTCGAGGGGTTCAAGAGAGGCCTGGATGTCTTCCTGGAGCAGAACAATATTGTAACATACAATTATTAGGTTCTGTAGAAGGACGTAGATCTGGGGATTTATTATGATGGAATATAGGCTGAACTGGATGGACAAATGTCTTTTTTCGGCCTTACTAGCTATGTTACTATGTAGAATGACCCCACAAAGAGGCTATAAAAACCCTCTCAAGATCCCAAAGAGAGGCCATCCACATTAACACTTAAACCACCTAACCAGCAAACCTAGCGAACCATGACACATCCAGCTCATCAATAGTTGTCTCTTGGCCATGAAAATTGCCATCTGCATAATGTGAGAACAATGACAGTTGGAAAAATGTGAAATGAAGTCTGTGCATCCATTCAGATGCCAAAAGCTGGACATCCAGGCAAAATACCAGGGTCAACAAGTTAGCTCATTTCAAGTTCTATCAGTTCTGGCACAAAAAATACGGCAGGGGAGATGGCTCGTATGCTTCATAATAGTGGTTTCACAGATGAAGATGGAAGCACCTAGTGTGACACACATTACAAAAGTCTGGAATGGTGGCCCAAAAGGAGGTGAAGAAGCCTCAACTTCAATATTGTCATAAGAAGCGTCGGTTTGAGTTTACAAGTACCGTACTAAAAGTGGACATTTAAAGAGCGATGACATGATAGTCAACAGACTAGGCTCTGATAGGTGCAAATGGGTCTGAAAGAAACAAGGAAAAGAGTCTAACATATTGAGAAATTAAAGGAAATGTCAAGGTTGGTGGAGGAAGTCTTATGATATGGGGTTGTTTCACATCCAAAGCCACTGGAGACCTGAGATCAAATTTTCATCAACACATGTTTGTATCTGTTCGAGTGCATGCCCAGATGAATTCAAACACTGTTGAAAGCTAAAGGTGGATTAACAAAATACCGAAAATAAAAATTTAGATCTTTAACCCCTTCATGACCGGGGGTATATTTATTTTTGCATTTTCGTTTTTTTGCCCCCTTCTTCCCAGAGACGTAACTGTTTTTATTTTTCTGTCAATATGGCAACGTGAGGGTTTATTTTTTGTGGGACGAGTTGTACTTTTGAACGACCTTATTGCTTTTAACATATCATGAAAACGGGAAAAAAAATTCCAAGTGCAGTGAAGTTGCAAAAAAAGTGCAATTCCACAATTGTTTTTTTGTTTTGCTTTTTTACTATGTTCTCAGAATGCTAAAATTGACCTGCCATTATGATTTTCCAGGTAATTACAAGTTCATAGACACCAAACATGTCTACGTTGCTTTTTTATCTAATACAGTATGTGAAAAAAAAATTCCAAAGTTTGTTAAAAATAATAGTGCCATTTTACGATACCTATAGCGTTTCCATTTTTTGTGATCTCGGGTTGGGTGAGGGCTTACAGCTGACATGTGGAATAAAAGATGTGGGCTCACCACTAGAGCCCACATCTAAGGTAGTATGTCCAATATTGACGTATTATTGCTCCCAATATCGGAAAGGGGTTAAGAGTAAAACAGTAACGTTGCAATGGCATGACAAGAATCTGCATAACTAATCATATGCTAAATAGTTGTAAGTCAAATTTAAGTATGATATACCCAAGATGATTGTCTCTAAAATGATAGCAGTCTCAAGTTCAAGGCAGAAGTGGATAATGACATATGGAACCTGAAAGTGAAAAGCTCAAATCATTGTTACCCTTTTGCACTTCCCTGTAGGTATTATGGTCAGATGATCACAGTCATAGGAACTAGAGATGGTACTGAAATTCTCCAAAAATTTGACTGGCAGCTAATTAATTTTCACAAATTTCAATACTATTGTGAATGAGAGAATGGCTAATGAAATCAATTATTAAGTAGTGATGAGCGAACATACTCGTTACTCGAGATTTCCCGATCACGCTCGGGTGGTCTCCGAGTATTTTTTAGTGCTCAGAGATTTAGTTTTCTTCACCGCAGCTGGATGATTTACAGCTACTAGCCTGCTTGATTACATGTGGGAATTCCCTAGCAACCAGGCAACCCCCAGATGTACTTAGCCTGGCTAATAGCTGTAAATCATTCAGCTGAGATGATAAAAACTGAATCTCCGAGCACTAAAAAATCCTTGTAGGATACCCAAGATTGCTTGTGAAATCTTGAGTAACGAGTGTATTCGCTCATCACTAGTGTTGAGCGATACCTTCCGATATCGGAAAGTATCGGTATCGGATAGGATCGGCCGATATTCCAAAAATATCGGATATCGCCGATACCGATACCCGATCCCAATGCAAGTCAATGGGACCAAAATATCGGAATTAAAATAAACCCTTTCTTTCCTTGTAGGTTCATTCTACATGAAGGAAAACAAGTAAGAATAATGCAGGATGTATTTGGGGAGGTGGCGGAGACATAAAAGTCATAGAGGCTTAGCCCAATCAAATAGAATAGCATGTTTTTTTTTCTTTTTTTTTAAAGACGTTCGGAGTGACAAAGATATTGACTATGTAAATATTTTTTTTATTTTGTCAGATATTGATGTTTCACTATTCCACGCCCTTCCCCTTCTTTTTTTTTACTTTTCCCACACTTTCATCTTCATCATCATCAGCATCTTTGACATCAACTTCTTCTTCACCTTATTCATCTTCTTCTTCATCCTTTACCTTTTTTTTTTTTTTTTTATTACATTCTTCATATTCATTTTATTCAACTGTATTATTCTTCCTATTCCTAAGTTGGAAGATTACACCTTCCATTCTGCCAGTCACAAAAGTTACATTTGTCCGCGTTCAGTTTGGCCTGCAGCATCAGGCTTTATCCAGGGGCACCACGAGGAGGAACGGACTCACCCCCATACACTGCTTAGTCTTCTTCTGCATATAATTTAGATAATATCTTTTGCTCTGATATTAAGTGTTATGCTTAATGTTCTTCTGCTCTTTGTTCTGCAGCCTCTTGTTCTTCTGCTTCTCGGTCTTCCATGTCGTCGTCTCCAGTGTCGTCATCTCCGCCGTCGTCGTCTCCGCCGTCGTCGTCTCCGCCGTCGTCGTCTCCGCCGTCGTCGTCGTCGTCTTCAGGGTGGTCTTCCGGGTTGTCGTCGTCGTCATCGGGGTGGTCTTCCGGGTCGTCGACTTTAGGGTCTTCAACTTGGAAATGTAGCAGAAGGTACAAGAAGGCTGAGAAAATGCCAAGAACCTGATGATGGAACTTGAACTCGGATAGCTACCCGAAGGTTCAAGAGCCTATGGAACTACCGAGGACCAGCTGACGTTACTGGAACCCGGTTACTAAGCAGGAGGTACCCGTGATAAAAAGCACTACCAAGGACCGCCTGACGTTGGCGGAACTCGGATACCCAGAAGGAGGCACCTAAGCCAAAGGCTCTGCCCGGAACCAGCTGACGGTACTGGAACCAGGATGGGGAGCAGAAGGTACAAGAGCAAAAGACACTGCCGAGAACCAGCTGACGGTGCTGGAACCAGGTGGTGGACCCGAAGGCCCACAGGAGAGGAGAGAACAGCTAGGGCGCGAGGCAGCCGCAGTTACCGAACCCCAACAGTCCTACAGGGGGAGCTGGGCCTACTGGCACTACAGAACCAGCCTTGACTACCAGTTCACGCAGCCCACATAGGAAGCTCCTAAACTGGAGGCACCCTGGAGTTGGCTAACCCGACCGCACCACGACGGGGCAAGCATAGGCGTCTCAGTGAGCTTGACACAACCCGGAAACAGCTGACGGTGCTGAAACCAGGTTTGGCACGAGGGAGTACCTGTGACAAAAACACTGCCGAGAACCAGCTGGCGGTGCTGGAACCCAGATGCGTTGCCCCAGTGTGCAAGAGCCAATGGCACGACCGAGGACCAGCTGATGGTGCTGGAACCCGGTTACTAAGCTGTAGGTGCCCGCGCTTAAAAGCACTACCAAGGACCGCCTGACGTTGGCAGAACTCGGATACCCAGGAGGAGGCACCTAAGCCAAAGGCTCGGCCCGGAACCAGCTGACGGTGCAGGAACCAGGTGGTGGACCCCAAGGCCCACAGGAGAGGAGAGAACAGCTAGGCCGTGAGGCAGCCGCAGTTACCGAACCCCAACAGTCCTACAGGGGGAGCTGGGCCTACTGGCACTACAGAACGAGCCTTGACTACCAGTTCACGCAGCCCACATAGGAAGCTCCTAAACTGGAGGCACCCTGGAGTTGGCTAACCCGACCGCACCACGACGGGGCAAGCATAGGCGTCTCAGTGAGCTTGACACAACCCGGAAACAGCTGACGGTGCTGAAACCAGGTTTGGCACGAGGGAGTACCTGTGACAAAAACACTGCCGAGAACCAGCTGGCGGTGCTGGAACCCAGATGCGTTGCCCCAGTGTGCAAGAGCCAATGGCACGACCGAGGACCAGCTGACGGTGCTGGAACCCGGTTACTAAGCTGTAGGTGCCCGCGCTTAAAAGCACTACCAAGGACCGCCTGACGTTGGCGGAACTCGGATACCCAGGAGGAGGAACCTAAGCCAAAGGCTCGGCCCGGAACCAGCTGACGGTGCTGGAACCAGGTGGTGGACCCCAAGGCCCACAGGAGAGGAGAGAACAGCTAGGCCGCGAGGCAGCCGCAGTTACCGAACCCCAACAGTCCTACAGGGGGAGCTGGGCCTACTGGCACTACAGAACCAGCCTTGACTACCAGTTCACGCAGCCCACATAGGAAGCTCCTAAACTGGAGGCACCCTGGAGTTGGCTAACCCGACCGCACCACGACGGGGCAAGCATAGGCGTCTCAGTGAGCTTGACACAACCCGGAAACAGCTGACGGTGCTGAAACCAGGTTTGGCACGAGGGAGTACCTGTGACAAAAACACTGCCGAGAACCAGCTGGCGGTGCTGGAACCCAGATGCGTTGCCCCAGTGTGCAAGAGCCAATGGCACGACCGAGGACCAGCTGATGGTGCTGGAACCCGGTTACTAAGCTGTAGGTGCCCGCGCTTAAAAGCACTACCAAGGACCGCCTGACGTTGGCGGAACTCGGATACCCAGGAGGAGGCACCTAAGCCTAAGGCTCGGCCCGGAACAAGCTGACGGTGCTGGAACCAGGTGACGGACCCGAAGGCCCACAGGAGAGGAGAGAACAGCTAGGCCGCGAGGCAGCCGCAGTTACCGAACCCCAACAGTCCTACAGGGGGAGCTGGGCCTACTGGCACTACAGAACCAGCCTTGACTACCAGTTCACGCAGCCCACATAGGAAGCTCCTAAACTGGAGGCACCCTGGAGTTGGCTAACCCGACCGCACCACGACGGGGCAAGCATAGGCGTCTCAGTGAACTTGACACAACCCGGAAACAGCTGACGGTGCTGAAACCAGGTTTGGCACGAGGGAGTACCTGTGACAAAAACACTGCCGAGAACCAGCTGGCGGTGCTGGAACCCAGATGCGTTGCCCCAGTGTGCAAGAGCCAATGGCACGACCGAGGACCAGCTGACGGTGCTGGATCCTGGTTACTAAGCTGTAGGTGCCCGCGTAAAAGCACTACCAAGGACCGCCTGACGTTGGCGGAACTCGGATACCCAGGAGGAGGCACCTAAGCCAAAGGCTCGGCCCGGAACCAGCTGACGGTGCTGGAACCAGGTGGTGGACCCGAAGGCCCACAGGAGAGGAGAGAACAGCTAGGCCGCGAGGCAGCCACAGTTACCGAACCCCAACAGTCCTACAGGGGGAGCTGGGCCTACTGGCACTACAGAACCAGCCTTGACTACCAGTTCACGCAGCCCACATAGGAAGCTCCTAAACTGGAGGCACCCTGGAGTTGGCTAACCCGACCGCACCACGACGGGGCAAGCATAGGCGTCTCAGTGAGCTTGACACAACCCGGAAACAGCTGACGGTGCTGAAACCAGGTTTGGCACGAGGGAGTGCCTGTGACAAAAACACTGCCGAGAACCAGCTGGCGGTGCTGGAACCCAGATGCGTTGCCCCAGTGTGCAAGAGCCAATGGCACGACCGAGGACCAGCTGACGGTGCTGGAACCCGGTTACTAAGCTGTAGGTGCCCGCGCTTAAAAGCACTACCAAGGACCGCCTGACGTTGGCGGAACTCGGATACCCAGGAGGAGGCACCTAAGCCAAAGGCTTGGCCCGGAACCAGCTGACGGTGCTGGAACCAGGTGGTGGACCCCAAGGCCCACAGGAGAGGAGAGAACAGCTAGGCCGCGAGGCAGCCGCAGTTACCGAACCCCAACAGCCCTACAGGGGGAGCTGGGCCTACTGGCACTACAGAACCAGCCTTGACTACCAGTTCACGCAGCCCACATAGGAAGCTCCTAAACTGGAGGCACCCTGGAGTTGGCTAACCCGACCGCACCACGACGGGGCAAGCATAGGCGTCTCAGTGAGCTTGACAAAACCCGGAAACAGCTGACGGTGCTGAAACCAGGTTTGGCACAAGGGAGTACCTGTGACAAAAACACTGCCGAGAACCAGCTGGCGGTGCTGGAACCCAGATGCGTTGCCCCAGTGTGCAAGAGCCAATGGCACGACCGAGGACCAGCTGACGGTGCTGGAACCCGGTTACTAAGCTGTAGGTGCCCGCGCTTAAAAGCACTACAAAGGACCGCCTGACGTTGGCGGAACTCGGATACCCAGGAGGAGGCACCTAAGCCAAAGTCTCGGCCCGGAACCAGCTGACGGTGCTGGAACCAGGTGGTGGACCCCAAGGCCCACAGGAGAGGAGAGAACAGCTAGGCCGCGAGGCAGCCGCAGTTACCGAACCCCAACAGTCCTACAGGGGGAGCTGGGCCTACTAGCACTACAGAACCAGCCTTGACTACCAGTTCACGCAGCCCACATAGGAAGCTCCTAAACTGGAGGCACCCTGGAGTTGGCTAACCCGACCGCACCACGATGGGGCAAGCATAGGCGTCTCAGTGAGCTTGACACAACCCGGAAACAGCTGACGGTGCTGAAACCAGGTTTGGCACGAGGGAGTACCTGTGACAAAAACACTGCCGAGAACCAGCTGGCGGTGCTGGAACCCACATGCGTTGCCCCAGTGTGCAAGAGCCAATGGCACGACCGAGGACCAGCTGACGGTGCTGGAACCCGGTTACTAAGCTGTAGGTGCCCGCGCTTAAAAGCACTACCAAGGACCGCCTGACGTTGGCGGAACTCGGATACCCAGGAGGAGGCACCTAAGCCAAAGGCTCGGCCCGGAACCAGCTGACGGTGCTGGAACCAGGTGGTGGACCCCAAGGCCCACAGGAGAGGAGAGAACAGCTAGGCCGCGAGGCAGCCGCAGTTACCGAACCCCAACAGTCTTACAGGGGGAGCTGGGCCTACTGGCACTACAGAACCAGCCTTGACTACCAGTTCACGCAGCCCACATAGGAAGCTCCTAAACTGGAGGCACCCTGGAGTTGGCTAACCCGACCGCACCACGACGGGGCAAGCATAGGCGTCTCAGTGAGCTTGACACAACCCGGAAACAGCTGACGGTGCTGAAACCAGGTTTGGCACGAGGGAGTACCTGTGACAAAAACACTGCCTAGAACCAGCTGGCGGTGCTGGAACCCAGATGCGTTGCCCCAGTGTGCAAGAGCCAATGGCACGACCGAGGACCAGCTGATGGTGCTGGAACCTGGTTACTAAGCTGTAGGTGCCCGCGCTTAGTGCACTACCAAGGACCGCCTGACGTTGGCGGAACTCGGATACCCAGGAGGAGGCACCTAAGCCAAAGGCTCGGCCCGGAAACAGCTGACGGTGCTGAAACCAGGTTTGGCACGAGGGAGTACCTGTGACAAAAACACTGCCGAGAACCAGCTGGCGGTGCTGGAACCCAGATGCGTTGCCCCAGTGTGCAAGAGCCAATGGCACGACCGAGGACCAGCTGACGGTGCTGGAACCCGGTTACTAAGCTGTAGGTGCCCGCGCTTAAAAGCACTACCAAGGACCGCCTGACGTTGGCGGAACTCGGATACCCAGGAGGAGGCACCTAAGCCAAAGGCTCGGCCCGGAACCAGCTGACGGTGCTGGAACCAGGTGGTGGACCCCAAGGCCCACAGGAGAGGAGAGAACAGCTAGGCCGCGAGGCAGCCGCAGTTACCGAACCCCAACAGTCCTACAGGGGGAGCTGGGCCTACTGGCACTACAGAACCAGTCTTGACTACCAGTTCACGCAGCCCACATAGGAAGCTCCTAAACTGGAGGCACCCTGGAGTTGGCTAACCCGACCGCACCACGACGGGGCAAGCATAGGCGTCTCAGTGAGCTTGACACAACCCGGAAACAGCTGACGGTGCTGAAACCAGGTTTGGCACGAGGGAGTACCTGTGACAAAAACACTGCCGAGAACCAGCTGGCGGTGCTGGAACCCAGATGCGTTGCCCCAGTGTGCAAGAGCCAATGGCACGACCGAGGACCAGCTGACAGTGCTGGAACCCGGTTAATAAGCTGTAGGTGCCCGCGCTTAAAAGCACTACCAAGGACCGCCTGACGTTGGCGGAAATCGGATACCCAGGAGGAGGCACCTAAGCCAAAGGCTCGGCCCGGAACCAGCTGATGGTGCTGGAACCAGGTGGTGGACCCCAAGGCCCACAGGAGAGGAGAGAACAGCTAGGCCACGAGGCAGCCGCAGTTACCGAACCCCAACAGTCCTACAGGGGGAGCTGGGCCTACTAGCACTACAGAACCAGCCTTGACTACCAGTTCACGCAGCCCACATAGGAAGCTCCTAAACTGGAGGCACCCTGGAGTTGGCTAACCCGACCGCACCACGACGGGGCAAGCATAGGCGTCTCAGTGAGCTTGACACAACCCGGAAACAGCTGACGGTGCTGAAACCAGGTTTGGCACGAGGGAGTACCTGTGACAAAAACACTGCCGAGAACCAGCTGGCGGTGCTGGAACCCAGATGCGTTGCCCCAGTGTGCAAGAGCCAATGGCACGACCGAGGACCAGCTGACGGTGCTGGAACCCGGTTACTAAGCTGTAGGTGCCCGCGCTTAAAAGCACTACCAAGGACCGCCTGACGTTGGCGGAACTCGGATACCCAGGAGGAGGCACCTAAGCCAAAGGCTCGGCCCGGAACCAGCTGACGGTGCTGGAACCAGGTGGTGGACCCCAAGGCCCACAGGAGAGGAGAGAACAGCTAGGCCACGAGGCAGCCGCAGTTACCGAACCCCAACAGTCCTACAGGGGGAGCTGGGCCTACTGGCACTACAGAACCAGCCTTGACTACCAGTTCACGCAGCCCACATAGGAAGCTCCTAAACTGGAGGCACCCTGGAGTTGGCTAACCCGACCGCACCACGAAGGGGCAAGCATAGGCGTCTCAGTGAGCTAGACACAACCCAGAAACAGCTGACGGTGCTGAAACCAGGTTTGGCACAAGGGAGTACCTGTGACAAAAACACTGCCGAGAACCAGCTGGCGGTGCTGGAACCCAGATGCGTTGCCCCAGTGTGCAAGAGCCAATGGCACGACTGAGGACCAGCTGACGGTGCTGGAACCCGGTTACTAAGCTGTAGGTGCCCGCGCTTAAAAGCACTACCAAGGACCGCCTGACGTTGGCGGAACTCGGATACCCAGGAGGAGGCACCTAAGCCAAAGGCTCGGCCCGGAACCAGCTGACGGTGCTGGAACCAGGTGGTGGACCCCAAGGCCCACAGGAGAGGAGAGAACAGCTAGGCCGCGAGGCAGCCGCAGTTACCGAACCCCAACAGTCCTACAGGGGGAGCTGGGCCTACTGGCACTACAGAACCAGCCTTGACTACCAGTTCACGCAGCCCACATAGGAAGCTCCTAAACTGGAGGCACCCTGGAGTTGGCTAACCCGACCGCACCACGACGGGGCAAGCATAGGCGTCTCAGTGAGCTTGACACAACCCGGAAACAGCTGACGGTGCTGAAACCAGGTTTGGCACGAGGGAGTACCTGTGACAAAAACACTGCCGAGAACCAGCTGGCGGTGCTGGAACCCAGATGCGTTGCCCCAGTGTGCAAGAGCCAATGGCACGACCGAGGACCAGCTGACGGTGCTGGAACCCGGTTACTAAGCTGTAGGTGCCTGCGCTTAAAAGTACTACCAAGGACCGCCTGACGTTGGCGGAACTCGGATACCCAGGAGGAGGCACCTAAGCCAAAGGCTCGGCCCGGAACCAGCTGACGGTGCTGGAACCAGGTGGTGGACCCCAAGGCCCACAGGAGAGGAGAGAACAGCTAGGCCGCGAGGCAGCCGCAGTTACCGAACCCCAACAGTCCTATAGGGGGAGCTGGGCCTACTGG
The DNA here is from genome assembly GCF_032444005.1 of Ranitomeya imitator. Lineage (NCBI taxonomy): Eukaryota > Metazoa > Chordata > Amphibia > Anura > Dendrobatidae > Ranitomeya > Ranitomeya imitator. Next base: position 240,900,469 of record NC_091282.1, read on the forward strand.
CACTACAGAACCAGCCTTGACTACCAGTTCACGCAGCCCACATAGGAAGCTCCTAAACTGGAGGCACCCTGGAGTTGGCTAACCCGACCGCACCACGACGGGGCAAGCATAGGCGTCTCAGTGAGCTTGACACAACCCGGAAACAGCTGACGGTGCTGAAACCAGGTTTGGCACGAGGGAGTACCTGTGACAAAAGCACTGCCGAGAACTAGCTGGCGGTGCTGGAACCCGGATGCGTTGCCTATCAAAGATTGTCTTCCTACAGCCCCAACTAGCGGTGTTGGAGCAAAGGGTAAGCAGGGGGAGCAGAGTGTAGGCCGAAGCCTGCACTGGAGTCAGCTTTGTGTCTGCGTTGCGTTTGCAGGAAACTTTGCCGGCTACACAGTGGGGGAACAGCAGGCGGTGCTGAACCCCACTAACACATTGGCTGGTGTTTTTCTCTGTGCAGCTAGCACTTCCGGGCAAAAACTAGCGGTGTTATAGCCCAGGGGCAGCAGGAGGAGGAGAGGAGCAGAGTGTAGGCCGAAGCCTAGTTGAACCAATTTCAAAGGTAACCTTTAACCCCCCCTCAGGTGTTACAAAGTACAAGAGCCACACCTTGTGCAGCATTAATGCTGCACAAGTAAAAGGTTGCTCTATTAATTTTTCTACTTGCACACGCTGAATGCAACACGTACACAATTTAGCCCATTCTACAGTCAAACTGTAGTTGAGGCGTGACTTGTATTTTTAAGGAGACGCAGCATAGGTGTCCCAAATAACGCCTTTGTGCTTGGCGCAGCTTCCTGAGCATTGTTTTTTGCTGTACAAGAGTCTGCGCTCTTGTGTTATCCCTTGGCAATGCCCTGTTAGCGCTGCCCGTCTTATGACCTCATTTCACGTTGGCCGCTGCGGTTAACGATGGCCATAAATTCCAGACCCACAGTGCCTTTTCATAAAGTCACACTGCGGTGCTGGGATTCGTGGCCTTGAGCAGTAAATATTTTCGACGCTCACACACGTCCTTACACCTGCTTCAGACTGGGCGGCCTCTGCTGATCCCTTTTCGCATGCCGCGGCCATGAGGCCGCACAGTCTGAAGAAGGCGGAAGGAGATGAGTGACGACAGGCGAACATATGCACTGCTCGTGCCCATAAACCACACCCTCGCTGACAAAATAAATAAGACAACGAGGGGCGTTGTTTCACGCAGGGCGGATGCACAGGCGCAGCCAGCTAACCATGATGTCAAAAGACGGGAAGCGCTACCAAGGGGGGTGCTGCGTATCATTAGAAAGGAAAGTCACACCTCAGGGACAGTGGAATGGTCTCAATGAGACACATTTTGTACGTGTTGAGTTCCACGTGGGCAAGGAGAAAAAGTCAGCCACCTTGTACAAATGCAGCAGTACTGCTGAACAAAGTGGCTGTTATACATAGAAACACCTGGGGGTGGGGGGCAGGCTCCCTTCAATTTCAGTTCATGTGCCTGCATGGCGTTTGCAGGGCACGTTGCCGGCTACACAGCTGGGGAACAGCTGGCGGTGCTGAACCCCACTGACACATTGGCTGGTGTTTTTCTCTGTGCAGTTAGCACTTCCAGGCTAAAACTGGCGGTGTTATGAGGCCAGGGTCAGCAGGAGGAGGAGAGGAGCAGAGTGTAGGCCGAAGCCTGCACTGGTGGCAGCTTTTGTTCTGTTGTGCCTGCGTGGCGTTTGCAGGTCACGTTGCCGGCTACACAGCTGGGGAACAGCTGGCGGTGCTGAACCCCACTAACACATTGGCTGGTGTTTTTCTCTGTGCAGCTAGCACGTCCGGGCAAAAACTGGCGGTGTTAGAGCCCAGGGTCAGCAGGAGGAGGAGAGGAGCAGAGTGTAGGCCGAAGCCTAGTTGAACCAATTTAAAAGGTAACCTTTAACCCCCCTCAGGTGTTGCAAGGTACAAGAGCCACACCTCGTGCAGCATTAATGCTGCACAAGTAAAAGGTTGCTCTATTAATTTTGCTCCTTGCACACGCTGAATAAAACACGTACACTATTTAGCCCATTCTACTGTAAAACAGTAGTGGAGGCGTGACTTGTCTTTTTAAAGAAAAGCAGCCCAGGTGTCGAAAATAACACCTTGGTGCATGGGCACAGCTTCCTGAGCGTTGTTTTTTGCTGTACAGGAGTCTGCGCTCTTGTTAACCCTTGGCCATGCGCTGTGAGCGCTTCCTGTCTTCTGACCTCAATTCATGTTGGCCGATGCGGTTAGCGGTGGACATGAATCCCAGACCCACAGTGTGTTTGGAAAAAATCACACTGCGTGGCTGGGATTCGTGCCCTTGTGCAGGTAATATGTTTGCCGCTCACACATGTCCTTACACCTGCTTCAGACTGGGCGGCCTCATCTGATCCCTTATCGCATGCCGCGGCCATGAGGCCGCACAGTCTGAAGAAGGCGGAAGGAGATGAGTGAACACAGGCAAACATATGCACTGCACATGCCCATCAATCACACCCTCGCTGTCCAAAAAAATAAGACACCGAGGGGCGTTGTTTCGAGCAGGGCAGACGCACAGGCGCAGCCAGCTAACCAATGATGTCAAAAGACGGGCAGCGCTAACAAGGGTGGTGCTGCGTATCATTAGAAAGGAAAGTCACACCTCAGGGACAGTGGAATGGTCTCAATGAGACACATTTAGTACGTCTTTAATTAAACGTGGGCAAGGAGAAAAAGTCAGCCACCTTGTACAAATGCAGCAGTACTGCTGTACAAGGTGGCTGTTATACATAGAAACACCTGGGGGTGGGGGGCAGGCTTCCTTCAATTTCAGTTCATGTGCCTGCGTGGCGTTTGCAGGACACGTTGCCAGCTACACAGCAGGGGAACAGCTAGCGTTGCTGAACCCCACTGACACATTGACTGGTGTTTTTCTCTGTGAAGCTCGCATTTCCGAGCAAAAACTAGCGGTGTTAGAGCCCAGGGTCAGCAGGAGGAGGAGAGGAGCAAAGTGTAGGCCGAAGCCTGCACTGGTGGCAGCTTTTGGTCGGTTGTGCCAGCGTGGCTTGTGCTGGACACGATGCCGGCTACACAGCAGGGGAACAGCTGGCGGTGCTGAACCCCACTAACACATTGGCTGTTGTTTTTCTCTGTGAAGCTCGCATTTCTGGGCAAAAACTAGCGGTGTTAGAGCCCAGGGTCAGCAGGAGGAGGAGAGGAGCAGAGTGTAGGCCGAAGCCTAGTTGAACCAATTTCAAAGGTAACCTTTAACCCTCCCTCAGGTGTTGCAAGGTACAAGAGCCACACCTTGTGCAGCATTAATGCTGCACAAGTATAAGGTTGCTCTATTTAGTTTGCTCCTTGCACACGCTGAATAAAACACGTACACTATTTAGCCCATTATACTGTCTAACAGTAGTGGAGGTGTGACTTGTCTTTTTAAGGAGACGCAGCACAGGTGTCAAAATTTACACCTAGGAGCTGGGCGCAGATTCCTGAGCGTTGTTATTAGCTGTACAGGAGTCTGCGCTATTGTGATCCCTTGGCCATGCGCTGTGAGCGCTGCCTGTCTTCTCACCTCATTTCATGTTGGCCGTTGCGGTTAGCAATGGATATGAATCCCAGGCCCGCAGTGTGTTTTCAAAAAATCACACTGCGTGGCTGGGATTCGTGGCCTTGTGCAATAAATATGTTTGCCGCTCACACATGTCCTTACACCTGCTTCAGACTGGGCGGCCTCAGCTGATCCCTTATCGCCTACCACGGCCAGGAGGCCGCACAGTCTGAAGAAGGCGGAAGGAGATGAGTTAAGACAGGCGAACATATGCACTGCACATGCCCATCAATCACACCCTCGCTGCCAAAATATATAAAACGAGGGGGGTTGTGTCGGGCAGGGCGGACGCACAGGCACAGGCAGCCAACCAATGATGTCAGAAGACGGGCAGCGCTACCAAGGGGGGTGGTGCGTGTCATTAAAAAGGAAAGTCACACCTCAGGGACATTGTAATGGTCTGTAATGAGACACATATTTTACGTGTTTAATTCTACGTGGGCAAGGATAAAAAATCAGCCACCTTGTACAAATGCAGCAGTACTGCTGTACTAGGTGGCTGTTATACATAGAAACACCTGGGGGGGTGGGGCCAGGTTCCCTTTAATTTCAGTTCATGTGCCTGCGTGGCATTTGCAGGTCACGTTGCCGGCTACACAGCAGGGGAACAGCTGGCGTTGCTGAACCCCACTAACACATTGGCTGGTGTTTTTCTCTGTGCAGCTAGCACTTCCGGGCAAAAACTAGCGGTGTTTAAGCCCAGGGTCAGCAGGAGGAGGAGAGGAGCAGAGTATAGGCCGAAGCCTGCACTGGTGGCAGCTTTTGTTCTGTTGTGCCAGCGTGGCTTGTGCTGGACACGTTGCCGACTACACAGCAGGGGAACAGCTGGCGGTGCTGAACCCCACTGACACATTGGCTGGTGTTTTTCTCTGTGCAGCTAGCACTTCCAGGCTAAAACTGGCGGTGTTATGAGCCCAGGGTCAGCAGGAGGAGGAGAGGAGCAGATTGTAGGCCGAAGCCTGCACTGGTGGCAGCTTTTGTTCTGTTGTGCCTGCGTGGCGTTTGCAGGTCACGTTGCCGGCTACACAGCTGGGGAACAGCTGGCGGTGCTGAACCCCACTAACACATTGGCGGGTGTTTTTCTCTGTGCAGCTAGCACTTCCGGGCAAAAACTAGCGGTGTTTAAGCCCAGGGTCAGCAGGAGGAGGAGAGGAGCAGAGTGTAGGCCGAAGCCTGCACTGGTGGCAGCTTTTGTTCTGTTGTGCCAGCGTGGCTTGTGCTGGACACGTTGCCGACTACACAGCAGGGGAACAGCTGGCGGTGCTGAACCCCACTGACACATCACCTAGTGTTTTTTCTGGGTAGACAACACTTCCAGGTGGCAACTGACAGTTTTGAAACCCAGGGAATCAAAGAGGAGAAGAGTGTAGGCCGAAGACTGCAGTGGAGCAAGTTGAAAGGGAACCTTTAACCCCCCCCCAGACATTTGTTGCTGAAAGAGCCATCTTGTACAGCAGTAATACTGCACATGGAAAATGGTGGCTCTGAAAATTATGCTCCTTACAAACGCTGAAGTACACACATTATAATGTGTCCCCTCACACTGTCAAACCGTCCCGGAAGTGGGACTTTCCTTTGTAATGTGACACAGCAAAGCCGTCATTCCAACCCCCTTAGTGCCGTGCGCCACCTCCTCAACGTTGTTTGGTTCTGTCACGGAGCCCGCGCTGTAATGTTATCCCTTGGCCATGCACAGTTAGCGGTGCCCATCTTCTGACATCATGTAGGTGTCAGGCTGGCAGTGCCTGTGCGTCCAAGCTGCCCGAGATCCAACCTTGCAGTGTCATCTAATGTAGTCCCACTGTGGGCCAGGGATCCATGGGCATGCGCAGTGCATATCATCGCCTCTCACTCACCTCCTTCCTGCTTCTTCAGACTGTGCGGCGTCACGGCCGTGGCATGCTATTAGGGATCAGCTGACGCCGCCTAGTCTGAAGAAGCGTGAAGAAGGGGAGTGAGAGGCTAGTATATGCACTGCGCATGGCCATGGATACCAGGCCCACTGTGGGATCACATTAGACGACACTGCGAGGTGGGATTTCGGGCAGCGTGGACGCACAGGCGCAGCCAGGACGACAACAAATGATGTCAGAGGACGGGCAGCGCAAACTGTGCATGGCCAAGGGATAACATAACAGCGCAGGGTCCATGACGGAATCAAACAACGCTAAGGAGCCAGCGCACGGTGGCAAGGGGGTAGCAATGACGGCTGTGCTGCGTCACATTACAAAGGAAAGTCCCACCTCCGGGACGGTTGGACGGTGTGAGGGGACACATTACATGAGTGTGTAGTTCAGCGTTTGCAAGGAGCATAATTTCAAGAGCGACCTTTCCCTTGTGCAGTATTAGTGCTGCACATGGTGGCTCTTTCAGTAACAAACGCCTAGGGGGGGGGGGGGACAGGTCCCCTTACATTTTAGTTGTGCCAGCGTGGCGGTCGCATGACACGTTGCCGGATACACAGCTGGGGATCAGCTGACGTTACTGAACCCCAATAACAGAGGAGCGACTGTTGACTGTGCAGACAGCACTTCCAGGCACCAACTGGCAGTGTTAGCGCCCAGGGACAGCAGGAGGAGCAGATTGGAGGTATTTCCGCACACACAGCTGGGGATCAGCTGACGTTACTGAACCCCAATAACAGAGGAGCGACTGTTAACTGTGCACACAGCACTTCCAGGCACCAACTGGCGGTGTTAGAGCCAAGGGACAGCAGGAGGAGCAGATTGGAGGTATTGCCGCACACACAGCTGGGGATCAGCTGACGTTACTGAACCCCAATAACAGAGGAGCGACTGTTAACTGTGCACACAGCACTTCCAGGCACCAACTGGCGGTGTTAGAGCCCAGGGACAGCAGGAGGAGCAGATTGGAGGTATTGCCGCACACACAGCTGGGGATCAGCTGATGTTACTGAACCCCAATAACAGAGGAGCGACTGTTAACTGTGCACACAGCACTTCCAGGCACCAACTGGCGGTGTTAGAGCCCAGGGTCAGCAGGAGGAGCAGAGGAACAGAGTGTAGGCCGAAGCCTGATTGGAGCAAGTTGAAAGGGAACCTTTAACCCCCCCCCCCAAGACGTTTGTAGCTGAAAGAGCCATCTTGTGCAGCACTAAGGATGCAAAAGGAAAAGGTTGCTCTTTTAATTATGCTCCTTGCAAACACTGAAGTAAACACTAAAAATGTGTCCCCTTATACCGTTCAACCGTCCCGGAGGTGCGAATTTCCTTCGTAATGGGACACAGCACAGCTGTCATTCCTATCCCCTTGGTGCCGTGCGCTGCCTCCTCAGCGTTGTTTTAAGCTGTCACGGAGCCTGCGCTGTTCTGTTATCCCTTGGCCATGCCCAATTAGCGCTGCCTGTCTTCTGACATAATTTGGTGTCAGGCTGTCAGTGCCTGTGCGTCCACGCTGCTCCAGATCCCACCTCGCAGTCTCGTCTAACGTAATCCCACTGCGGGCCTTGGATCCATGGGTATGCACAGTGCATATACTCGACTCTCACTCCCCTCCTTCCCTCTTCTTCAGACTGTGCGGTGTCACGGCCGTGGCATGCTATTAGGGATCAGCTGACGGCGCACAGTCTAAAGAAGGCGGAGGGAAATGAGCGAGAGCCCGAGGGGAAGATATGCACTGCGCATGCCCATGGATCCCAGGCCCGCAGTGTGACTCAATTAGAAGACACTGCGAGGCGGGATCTCGGGCAGCGCGGCCGCACAGGCGCAGCCAGCCTGACACCAAATTATGTCAGAAGACAGGCAGCGCAAATAGGGCATGCCCAAGGGATAACAGAACAGCGCAGGCTCCGTGACAGCTTAAAACAACGCTGAGGAGGCAGCGCATGGCACCAAGGGGGTAGGAATGACGGCTGTGCTGCGTCACATTACGAAGGAAAGTCCCAGCTCCGGGACGGTATAACGGTTTCAGTGAACACATTTTATAAGTGTTAAGTTCTGCGTGTGCAAGGAGCTAAACCAAAAGAGCTACCTTTTCCTTGTGCAGCATTACTGCTGCACAAGATGGCTCTTTCAGTAACAAACGACGGGGGGGGGGGACAGGTTCCCTTACATTTAGGTTGTTGTGCCAGCGTGGCGGTCGCAGGACACATTGCCGGCTACACAGCTGGGGATCAGCTGACATTACTGAAACCCAATAACACTGGGTCGTATGTTTTTACTGTGCAGCCTGCACTTCTGAGCCGCAACTGGCGGTGTTGGAGCCCAGGAATAGCAGTTCAGGTGGTAGAAAGATGAACACAGCAGGAGACCTGGATGACACCCATTTACTTAATCAGGCAGAGGAGTGGCAAATTCCTGCGAGATCCAGGCCTGGTTCATTTTCAGGAAAGTAAGCCGGTCAACGTTATCGGAGGACAGTCGCATGCGACGGTCTGTTAGTACACCACCTGCGGCACTAAAGACACGTTCCGATAAGACACTAAGCCGCAGGGCAAGCCAGCACCTCCAATGCATACTGGCTTAGCTCTGGCCATGTATCCAGCTTAGAGACCCAAAACTTGAACGGGGAAGAGCCGTCTGGGAGTACAGTAAGAGGGCAAGCCATGTAGTCTGTCACCATCTGACAGAACCGTTGCCTCCTGCTGACTGGAGCCGCCGGTGATGGTGTAGACATTTGGGGCGGGCACACAAAAGTGTGCCAGAGTTGTGCCATACTGGGCTTGCCTTGGGCAGAGGCACTGCTTCTGCTCCCTCTTTGGGCAGAGCCTCCCCCACTGCCTCGACGCACTGAGCTGCTTTGTAAAGCACTAGCAGCACTCCTCTCAGTTGGACAGGAGAAAATGATGGAATTCACCAGTGTGTCGTGGTACTCCCGCAATTTACGCTCCCGGGTCAACGCTGGGATGAGGTTTTGGACGTTGTCCCGGTAGCGAGGATCGAGGAGGGTGAACACCCAATAATCAGGCACGTTGAGAATGTGGTCGATGCGGCGGTCGTTTCTCAGGCACTGCAGCATGAAATCCACCATGTGCTGCAGAGTGCCAACTGGCCCAGAAACGCTGTCCCCTGCTTGAGACATGATCTCTGCCCGCTCGTCATCACCCCACCCTCGCTGTACACACTGACCACTGGACAATTGTGTCTCTCCCTCCTCTGGACGGAGCTCTTCCTCCTCCATTGACTCCTCCTCATCCTCCTCACAAATTGGCCCCTGCGTACCCCTTTGTGAGGAACCACGTGGCGCTGACTCTCCAGAAGCTGATGGAAAAGGTGACTCCTCATCCTCCACCTCTTCCACAACATCATCCCTTAACCCTTGCAAAGTTTGCTGAAGCAGGCAGATAAGGGGGACAGTCATGCTGACTAGTGCATCATCTGCACTTGCCATCCGCGTGGAATAATCAAAAGGACGCAAAACCTGGCAGACGTCCTTCATAGTGGCCCACTCTGTGGTTGTGAAGTCTGATCGGCGCTGACTGCGACTTCTTTGCGCCTGATGCAGCTGGTACTCCATAACTGCTTGCTGCTGCTCACACAACCGCTCCAACATATGTAACGTGGAATTCCAACGGGTAGGTAGGTCACATATGATGCGGTGTTCCGGAAGGCGGAATCGGCGCTGCAGAGCAGCAATGCGGGATCTGGCCAAGCTGGAACGCCGCAAGTGAGCACACTCTAGGCGGACCTTGTGCAGCAGGGCATCAAGATCCGGATAGTCCCTCAGAAAACTCTGCACAACCAAATTGAGCACATGTGCCAGACATGGGATGTGAGTGAGGTTGCCAAGGGCCAAAGCTGCCACCAGATTTCGGCCATTGTCACACACTACCATGCCTGGCTGGAGATTCGCTGGCAGTAACCACACATCGCTCTCCTGCTTGATGGCATTCCAGAGCTCCTGCGCTGTGTGGCTTCGATTCCCCAATGAAACTAGTTTCAAGACGGCCTGCTGACGTTTGGCCACGGCTGTGCTCATGTCGGTCATAGGTAAACGTTCACGGGTCCATGTGGAGGTGGACTGTGACGGCTCCTGCAGAGTTGATTCTGAGGAACTTGTGTAAGAGGAGGAGTCAATGCGTACAGACTGGATTCCTGCAATCCTTGGAGTGGGCAGGACACGTCCTGCGCCACTCGCACGATCTGTACCTGGCTCAACAACATTAACCCAATGGGCAGTGAGGGAAACGTATCGCCCCTGTCCATGCTGACTGGTCCACGCATCGGTGGTGAGGTGGACCTTGCTACTGACGGCGTTCAGTAGCGCATGTTTTATGTTTCCCTCAACATGCCTGTGCAGGGCAGGGACAGCTTGCCTGCTGAAGTAAAAGCGGCTGGGCACCTTGTACTGTGGGACTGCCAATGCCATCAAGTCACGGAAGCTGTCAGTATCCACCAGCCTGAACAAGAGCATTTCCAGGGACAACAGTTTGGCAATGCCTGCATTCAGAGCCTGTGCTCGGGGGTGGTTGGCCGATAATGCCCGCCTTTTCTCCCATGCCTGTACTACCGATGGCTGTAGAGTAGACTGGGAGTGTAAGGATGACTGAGAAGGTGGTGCTGTGGGTGGAATTACACAAGGTCTCTGGACAACAGTGCCAGAGGTTCTTCCATGGCGATCCTGGGAGGAAGCCAAACCAGCTGTGCGTGAGCTGGAGGAAGAGGCAACACGAGCTGAAGAGGTGGTAGCTGCCGCTGTTGGTTGGCCTACATCTTCAGTCTGTTTCTGTAACTCCACCGCGTGCCTGGTCCGCACATGTTTCCACATATTTGTGGTATTGAGGTTGCTGACATTTTTCCCTCTTTTTACTTTCTGATGACACAGCTTGCATTTGACAAAACAAATGTCATCTGCCACTGTGTTAAAAAAGGACCAGGCACTGCAAGTCTTGGGAGCACCCTTTTTGGCTTTGGAAAGAGACAGGCTCCTAACGTGTGCCAAAGTGGAGGCTACAGGCTCCGCAGTCTTCCCCCTCCCTCTCCCTCTTTGGCCCGTAAGGGGAATCTCTTCCTCAGAGCTGCTCCCACCACCTTCCTGTTCCTCACGCCACGATGGGTCAACGACCTCATCATCTCCACTACCCTCTGCCACCAACTGCTCCTCCTGGGTAGTCTCGGCAGCACAGTATGCACCAGAAAGCGTCACCTGAGTTTCATCATCAGATGCGTACTGCGCTGTGGTCACCGGAGGCACTGGCCCACCCGCCTCTTCAGAGTCAGAGAGACAAAGCTGTTGGGCATCACTGCACACTGCCTCTTCTTCCATTTCTCCAATGCTGCTTGGCTGGCCCCCTGTTTCCAAGCCAAGAGATTCAGAGAACAGAAGTAGAGACGGCTCCTGTCCTGGGCTCTCTGACTGCCTGGCCAATTTGGCAGGTGGTGAAGAGACAGATGGCTGCTCTCCAGTGGTCTGTGCCTGAGAGGATGTGGCACTAACTGAAGTCGATGCCGAGGCGTTAGCTGCCATCCACCCGACAACGGCTTCAATTTGGTCTTCACGCAGCAGCGGTGCACGGCGCTCTCCGACAAAGCTGCGCATGAAGGACTGTTCCCTGCTGAAACTGAGTGACGACGAGTCACCGGCGCCCGCAGCAGGCACAGAATCACCACGTCCTCTCCCTGCTCCTCTCCCTGCTCCACGCCCATGCCCACGTGCCTTACTCCCTGCCCTCTGCATCTTGGTTGACAGATAAAGATAAGCAGAAAAGTACTAAGGCCTTAGTGTGCTTATTCCTGAAATGCTCCTCCTAACAGGTGTAAGAAACACTAATGTTGTAAAGTGTGGACTAAACTTTATTATTTTTCAAATGTGGCCTACACAAATGTTTAGTTGTGTTTGGTGAACTTTACTTTTTTTTTTTTTGCAGATCGGGCTACAGAGCTAGTTTAAATCACACGGAGACCGTGCAGACAGCCGTAAACGGCGCTGCAAGGCCCAAAAAACCTCCTCTAGGTTATCCTACTTAGTGTTTTTCCACTATTTAGCTGGAGACGGGTGGAAAGACACTAATAGGGATTTTTTTTTTTAAATTTTAAACAGGCTGCACTATTTGAAAAAAAGGAAATTTTTTTTCAAGGTATGAGGCAGTAACGCACCCTGAGCTGAATCCAACCGGCTATGGCTGCACACAGACTACAGGGCGAGCTGCGCTCACACAGAGACCGTGCAGACAGCCGTAAACGGCGCTGCAAGGCCCAATAAACACCCTCTAGGTTATCCTATGTAGTGTTTTTCCACAATTTAGCTGGAGACGGGTGGAAAAACACTAATAGGAAATTTGAGAAAAAATGTGCAGCAGGCTGCACTATGAGCAAAAAAGGACAACTGTGTGAGGCAGTGTGAACCCCCCTGAGCTGAATACAACCGGGTATATGGCTGCACACAGACTACAGAGTGAGCTGCACACACACACACACAGAGACCTTGCAGAACGCTGTTAAAACAGCGCTGCAAGGCAAGAGCAAGGTGAACAGTGAAGAACACACAGCGTTTTGCTAAATTAGCCTTTGGAAAGGAAAATAAAGCAATTAGCTATCTCAACTGGCCCTCAGTTAGAACACAGCATCCTGTCCCTAACTGAAATCACAGCAGAGTGAGCGCAAAATGGCGGCAGCGTTTTTTATAGTGCAGAGTGACATCATTTCACTAGCCAATCACAGCCTTGCCAGTACTTACATGCCCACCATGCTAAACAGGATGTGCCCACACTTCCAATCATTCCTCATTGGCTGCTGCGTTCAGTTTGAATTCTGGGAACTTCCGATTCCGGTATCCGATACGCGGGAAGTATCGGAATTCCGATACCGCAAATATCGGCCGATACCCGATACTTGCGGTATCGGAATGCTCAACACTACTCATCACTATTATTAACCTTACATAAGCTAGTTCAAATGTGGTGTGGCAAGATGGCATCTGCATCATGGAGCTACACCCTGGAAGGAATCCTTGGAATGTGAAGTAGATACACTGAAGATCATATATGGAACAGATCTAACTTGGACCTATCACAGACTCACACCATGGCTGCTCAGAAGATGTGCAACACCTTCTTCCTGTCTGCTACATGAGCTTTTGTTTTGTACTAATAAAATCAGTTCGCTGCAAGCTCTTGCCAGGAGAGTAGCACACATCTGACATTGAGTCCGATGTATTTCTTCTATGCATGCACCTGGCTCATATTTATCAGGTCAGGGGCAGGCAATTACTATGATCTCACCTTAAAAGATCACCCCAACACTTACCTGGTGACTCTGTGTTTTGTTAGGGGATTCAAGGATTGTGATGAACAGTAAATGCTAACACGAAAGTTGAATAAACAAAAATGAATTTACTTAATAAATAATAAGAAATAAACAGTCACTAAAAACAATAAAATAACATTATTCATACATTACATTATTATGGTACAAGTCATCAGGCTGTCTCTGTATCTCCCATCTCTCTTCCATGTGTGAGTCTGTGTGTTCTCACTCAGGTTCCAGTCATCTTTTATATCTTATACTGTCCAATGTATCTCAGTAAAAATTTCGATAGTCAATGGAATGCCAGGAAGAAACCCCCTTAAACCGGTCAGTTACTGACAACAAGTAGCTGGTCAGTTACTAGCAACATTTACTAATAACAAATAACTGGTCATTAACTAAACAACAGATGCTAGGTGGGTCATCTCGTTGGACATTTAAACTTCAATGACCTTCTGCGAACTCCATGAAAGTAAATATATATATATATATAATAACTGATTGAAACCATATCAATATCTCAATAATTAGTATTAATTAATTGGAGTGTTGAAAACCATTAAAAAATAACTTACTACACACTCTGATAGCCCAGGTACTGACCACTACTGTACAAGGTATAATTACTCATACTATCTCATAGCTGGGGATTGTGGGAAAGCCCACATGGCAATGCAAAATGACATTTGCCTGATGATCTCTGATGCTTCAGCAGTGTCGTAAATGGCACCAGGCAAGTTGTTTTTTTTATGAGTCACAAATCGAATTCCAAAATGTTTGAAATTTTTGTGAAGCCATGAATGAAAAGAAATTCAATTTGAACTTCATCTTCTGCAGATTGATCCACTCATGTCTAATAGGGATATATAGTGTAACATTTGTGGTGATTTTTTAATGTCTACTTTTGAATATTGTTCATGTTTATCAGATTCAGATATGGTATATCTTCATTGATTTCTAGTAGCAATCCATTCAACCTTCTGCCTATATATATTACTCAGCTGGGGGTATGAAATCAATATTAAAATAGTGAAACACATAAGTTATTTATACACTTTCTCCCAACTATAATCCAAAGAGATGAATTGATTGAAATCCACTTATTAATTTTAACTCTAATTTGTTAATATCATGACGTAAAGTTAATACTAAAGAGGTTGTGTAACATGTAAAATGCCTTTCCTAAATATCTATCGTTAAGCCCTAAACACTTTGGCAATTTTCTGTATTATTAAAATCCCAATCATTCCCTCTATCCTGCCACTCCCTATACAGTATGTGATCTTTTTTGCTTACTTCCAGTGATGCTTTGTTTGAGAGGAGAAATCACACGATGACTCTGTTTTCACATCTCTACGGCTTCTGTAACACTCACAAAACCGGACCTCATCAGGGGCCAATGCTGCAGTCACTTATCTCAACTTCTGTCATTGCTGTGCCCTGATGATGTCTTTGGTTAGTAGTAGGGTTGAGCGACCTTGACTTTTTTAGAGTCAAGTCGGGTTTCGCAAAAGCCGACTATCTCAAAAGTCGGGTCGAGTGAAATCGGCCGATTATGTCATAAAGTCGGGATCGACCGAAACACGAAACCCAATGCAAGTCAATGGGGCAGCATAGTCGGCAGTGAATGGGGGAAACACCTAGAGTGCCCATTTTAATGGCAAAAACATCCATTCTTCTTAGTGAAGCTTGTCAATCTTAATTTCCCTTACAATAATAGTTAGGCATTGGAAATTGGGGGTCATTTGGCTAAAGTTGTTGGGGGTAGAGCTGGTTCAAGTATTTTGTGGGCCCAGGAAATCTGGACCACGTCACGGCAGTGGAGCAGGGCGAGGTAAGTATTTAAACTTTGCAAGTGCTGTGATCCTGAGCAAGCAGGGGGGGCCCACTCGTTGGCATTGGCACTGGCACAGGGCCCCTCAAAGTACGGCGGTGTGTTTGCACGGCGGGGGCGCCTCCCACCGGCAGCAACACTTTTGCGCACTATGAGGGGCCCTGTGCCAGTGACGTCGCCAACGAGTATGCCCCCCCACCTGATGATGGATTTTGCACTTTCATCTTCACCTTCCTCTTTGTCCCCTTGTAAGGTGGTATAGTATGTGGGAAGGGGAACCTGAATTTCAGCAGAGTCAGATTCTGGCTGTGTAGCGTGCAAGGGGAATGTAGTGGTCTGGGGCAATGTACCAGCAGACTCATCTATCACTGGCTGGGCAATGGGCAGAATGAGGAGGAAACACAGATATAGGCCCAAAGAATAAAGTGGGCTAAATGCAGTTCAAAATTGGTAACAGGACTAACCAGGGGGCATTGCTTTGTTCAGTGGAGGACAACTGTAATGAGAGGCTGACACAGTGAGTAGGCCCAAATCAGTAAGTAGGCTAAATGCATTTCAAAATTGGAAACAGAAGTAAACAGGCGGCACTGGTTTGTTCAGTGGAGAACAGCAAGGAGCAGCAGACACCGTTAGTAGGGCCAACAAAACAAGTAGGCCAAATGCATTGTTATATTACAAAATTTAACGAGAGCCTCAAAATTGAAGCTAAGGAAAGGCAACCTGGAGAACACCTTGGAGCGGCAGACACCGTTTCTAGAACCCAACCAAACAAGTAGGCCCACTGCAGTTTTTAAATTAAAAAACTCTTCAACGAGAGCCTGAAAATTGAAGCTCAGGAAATGCTACCAGGAGAACACCTTGGAGCGGCAGACACCATTAGTAGGCCCTACCGAAGTAGTAGCCCCAATGCAGTTTTCAAATTCCTATAGGCTGAAAACCAATTGACGCTCAGCTTTTTTCAGAGTAGGATAGCTGTATTGAGTGGCGCAGACAGACACAGGTAGTAGGCCTTAAACAAAAAATTTGGCTCAATGCAGTTTGAAAAAGGTTACAGGGGTACACAGGCAGCATTGGTGTGGTCAGCGGAGGACAATGTGAATTAGGGACTGCAGACAGACTTGGTAGGCTGTCCCCTGTGGACCATGCATCCACCACATTAACCCAGTGTGCCATAATGGACACGTAACCTTCCGTGGACATGCCTACTGGTCCATGCGTCTGTTGTCAGGTGCACCTTTCTACTCTTAGATTGCCTGAGTGCATGGACAATGCGGACTTTTACATGCTGGTGGAGGGCTGGGATGGCTTTTCTCGCAAAAGAAGTGTCGACTGGTTAGCTCGTACCGTAGTACAGCGTAGTTCATCTGGGCTTTATAAATATAAAATAAAGAAAAAAAGTAGGCTCTATGCACTTTCAACTAGGTTCCAGGGGTACACGGCCAGCATTGGTCTGGTCAGTGGAGGACAATTTCAATTATGGACCGCAGACAGACTTAGTACACCTACAATTAAAATAAGGATGCTCTATGCAATTTAAAATATGTTCCAGGGGTACACGGCCAGCATTGGTCTGGTCAGTGGAGGACTATTGGAAGGAGGGACCGCAGACAGGCTTAGTAGGCCTAACATAAGAAAAGTAAGCTGTAGGCACTTTAAAATAGGTACACGGGCAGCAGTGGTGTGGTCAGTGAAGGACAATTTCTATTATGGACTGCAGACAGACTTAGTAGGCCTAACATAACAAAAGTAGGCTCTATGCACTTGGAATTATCTTGCAGGGGTACACAGGCAGCATTGGTGTTGTCAGCGGAGGCCGATTGTAAGGAGTGTCTGACGTTAGTACTCCCAAAAAATAAATAGATGTTAATGTCTCGCAATACAACAAAACCAAAAAACAAAAGGGTGGCTCCTCTGCTGAGTTTCAGACCTAGTAATTTGGCGCTAAGTATTTACTGGTGTAAATATAGGACACTGCCCCTGACTATTTTAAGTAGCATCATACATGTCAACACATTGGTATTGTCAGTGCCAGGCATTGAAGGATGTCAGTGCATAGACTAAACATTGGTGGAGCTGTGAGAGATAATTTTGCAAATCGTAGAGCACTGTTTGAGCTGGGGGGGAACTGTCTTGTGGCCGGCGGTACAGGCCCAGGGCCCTTCATTTTACAACGGTGTGTCTGACGTTGGTTGCGCGCCACCACCGCCAGAGACACTTTATTGTACTATGAGGGACCCAGTGGCAGTGCCGTTGACCAAAAGCGTGCACACCCACCTCTTCAGACAAATGGCACTCTCACGGGTGCCTGCGCCAAGTGGCGAGATCACGGCCCAGTGGGGGGAGTTTGCCCATTTAGGGAGGTGTAAACATGTCGCATGCTGGACAAACAGCTGCTGCAAATTACGAGATTGGAAAACTCAGTCAGACCAGTCCACAAGCAAGACCTTTTCATAGGAAAGCTAGGTGTCAGCCGGGAAAGGTGGGGCAAAATAATTCAAAATCCATGAGTGGTTCATTTTGATGAAGGTTAGATCATCAACATTTTGGGTAGCCAGAAGAGTCCTTTTTTCAGTTAATATTGAACCAGCAGCACTGAATACTCTTTCTGATAACACACTAGCTGCTGGGCAAGCAAGCTCCTGCAATGCATATTCTGCCAATTCTGGCCAGGTGTCTAATTTGGATGCCCAGTAATCAAATGGGAATGACGGTTGAGGGAGAACATCGATAAGGGATGAAAAATAGTTAGTAACCATACTGGACACATTTTGTCTCCTGTCACTTTGAATTGATGCTGCAGTACCTGTCCTGTCTGCGGTCATAGCAAAATCACTCCACAACCTGGTCAGAAAACCCCTCTATCCAAGGCCACTTCTGATTTGTGCACCTCTAACACCTCTGGTCTGCTGGCCCCTGCAGCTCGTGTGAGAACCATCACCGGCGCTGTGTGCTGGGAATGCCTGAATCAAACGGTCAACAAGAGTTGATTGTTTGGTTGCTAATATTTGTTCCAGGTTCTCATGTGGCATAATATTTTGCAATTTGCCTTTATAGCGAGGATCAAGGAGGCAGGCCAACCAGTAATCGTCATCGGTCATCATTTTAATAATGCGTGGGTCCCTTTTGAGGATACGTAAGGCATAATCCGCCATAATCCAGCCAAAGTTCCAGTTGTCAAATCTGCGGTTGTGCTGGGTTGAGGGGCAGTTTCAGGCAAATCTACGTCACTTGTGTCCCTCAAAAAAACAGAACCCGGCGTTGCCACGCCACCAATTTCCATTGACCCTGGAGAAGCTTCCTCATTAAAAAAATACTCATCCCCATCATCCTCCTCATCCTCCTCCTCCTGTTTGCCCGCTACCTCGTCCTGTACACTGCCCTGACCAGACAATGGCTGACTGTCATCAAGGCTTTCCTCTTCCTTTGCTGCAGACACCTGCTCCTTTATGTGCGTCAAACTTTGCATCAGCAGACGCATTAGTGGGATGCTCATGCTTATTATGGCGTTGTCTGCACTAACCAGCCGTGTGCATTCCTCAAAACACTGAAGGACTTGACACATGTCTTGTACCTTCGACCACTGCACACCTGACAACTCCATGTCTGCCATCCAACTGCCTGCCCGTGTATGTGTATCCTCCCACAAATACATAACAGCACGCCTCTGTTCGCACAGTCTCTGAAGCATGTGCAGCGTTGAGTTCCACCTTGTTGCAACGTCGATGATTAGGCGATGCTGGGGAAGGTTCAAAGACCGCTGATAGTTCTGCATACGGCTGGAGTGTACGGGCGAACGGCGGATATGCGAGCAAAGTCTGCGCACTTTGAGGAGCAGGTCGGATAACCCCGGATAACTTTTCAGGAAGCACTGCACCACCAGGTTTAAGGTGTGAGCCAGGCAAGGAATGTGTTTCAGTTGGGAAAGGGCTATGGCAGCTATAAAATTCCTTCCGTTATCACTCACTACCTTGCCTGCCTCAAGATCTACAGTGCCCAGCCATGACTGCGTTTCTTTCTGCAAGAACTCGGACAGAACTTCCGCGGTGTGTCTGTTGTCGCCCAAACACTTCATTGCCAATACAGCCTGCTGATGCTTGCCCGTAGCTGCCCCATAATGGGACACCTGGTGTGCAACAGTGGCAGCTGCGGATGGAGTGGTTGTGCGACTGCGGTCTGTAGACGAGCTCTCGCTTCTGCAGGAGGACGAGGAGGAGGGGGGGCGAACGGCTACAG